>NC_139720.1:184013194-185213194 GCF_964211835.1 Anser anser | reverse complement strand
GTACGACGAAGGACTTACCCTCCAGAGTGTCAGCTAGAGACCCAGCGTGCTCTAAGGCTCATGATGGGCAGCAGGCACCTCTGCTTTGGCACCTAAATGGGTTCATTCATCTAAGTTTCTTCACCTACATGGTCAATGGATAGAGACAGGCACCTCTGGAAGGTGATTATTCCATGCTGGGAGATACATATCTTAAACACCAGTCTTGGCACTGGCAGCACACAATTTTTTCATCCCCTCTTTCCTCCCCATACTCTACTGCTCCTCAGAGGTGTTGGCGCAAACATTTTGAGAGGGAATCCTGTGAAACAGATGACAGAACTTGTCCAGCTGAAAAAACATGCATCTGAGGGAGGGGGGGAGAGAGAGAGAGAGAGAGAGAGAGAGAGAAAGAGAAAGAAAGAGAGAAAGAGTTTGTCCTGCCAAGAGTGCTACTTTGAAGTATTTATTTTATATGTATTTAATCTATTTAAAATATAAATTCAAGGACATGTCATTTTACAGTAGGTATTTGACCTTCAGGGAGCCGAAGCCACCTGAGGCAAAGCTGTCCTTCTTGTCAGGGAGCTTCCCTCATCTAGACTCTTTGGACTCTACCACCACTGCTTTGCCACTCACAGGGAGGGCTTTACTGTTAAACAGAAGAAAAAGGCATGCACATCTATTCCTGTGGCAGCAGTGGGAGCAGAGGCTCTCCAAGCCATTTGGGTGGTTGCTCTGGACTTTTGGATTTCCAAAGTCATTTGTCACCTCAGCACCAAACTGTGGCACTTGGGCTATATTTCTGTTTATCAGTGAAAACCTGTGCTTCCCCCCAGTTATTCCTCAGAAATCACAATTCCCTTCACTCCAAGTAGGCTGAGGCAGGCTGACCGTTTCACCTTGAGTTTACCTGCTTTCCTTCCTAACAGTATACACTTCTTCTCCTATTCTGTAAGAGGTCACTGAAAATATGTATAAGCAGGGTGACCAGGACCTATCATTTTACTGTAAACTAATGAAATTACATCAGCAGATACTGACAGACTTGGAACTTTTTTGAGAACGTTTCATTAGTCTTTGATAAAATGCAAATGATTTTATTAACGTGCTGTGCTACAGCTCACAGTGCTTAAGGGTTGTTTCGCTGTGCAGGCTAACGATGGGAGAAGAAAATCAGATTTTTCACAAAAATATTTTCCATAGAAAGTTTTCAGACGAAACACCTATTGGCACAATATTGCAGTCAAGAATGTACATGAAACCTTGATTCCATTTATATAAATGGGAGTGTTGCCAGTGACCTGGGCAGAAAAGAGGGGATAGGAAAATTCCACTCAACCGCTCCTTCCCCCAGAATTCGCTGATTCATCATTTTAAAATCTTTCATATAGGTGAAGCTTTGGAAAAGTTCAAGGAGCCCTGCACAGTAGTGCAAGATTGGTTTGGTTTTGGTTTGTTTTGTTTTTTTTTGGTCACCAGCTCCTCTGCAGTCTGCCATGGGAAAGGTCAGGAGATAAGTATCCTCTAGGCTTCCAGCATCGACAATAAAAATACATGGAGAGGAGTTAAACATATTATTTTGATTGTTGGGGGTGGTTGAAAACAGAAAGTCTATTCTAGAAATACCCAGGATTTGTGAAAGCAAAGAAGACTAGCATTAATACGTATATATATATATATGTAAAGGATATAGGTATTTCTATATAAATGTATCTTTTATATATATATATATATAAATCTTTATATATATATATATAAATCTTTTATATATATATATATAAATCTTTTTTTTTTCCTCCTGCCAGTGGAAACCAGATACTTTTGGGGGTTGGCAGTTTTTGATATTAGCATGTATGCAACATTTTCAGCACTGGTACAGAATGACTCGTCCTTCAGAGTTCCACAAAACCTGAAAAGGGACCCCGTGTTTATCTCCTCTGACTTCCTGTTTACTGCAAGTTTTCTGATCCACTCAGACGCAGCAGCACAGCAACAAAGACACTTCAGAAAATAAATATATTGAGAGAAGAATCCTGTAGCAAAGTTCAAATCTCCTCTAAAGATTAAGCACAAGACTTTAGCACTGGGCTACCACCAATTTACAGAGAAAGCAGACCTAATCACACTAATGATGTTTTTGATTTTGTTTTTTTACATAACATTCAACAGAAGAAAAAAAAATAAGTGTTTGTATCACAAGCATATTTTCCAGCCCAGCATGGTAGATGCCTAAGTTACTGATGTCTCCATCTCTCCAGATATAATCTGGAAGCTATGCAGTACTATTAGTCTGGCACAGTGCTCAAGCTAATTATGTACAGAGACATGGCAGTTTTGCAATTTTCAAGTACAGATGGAGAATCTTCGGTTGGCTCAAGGCTGCACCTAATAACCTTTCTGCACATTGGTAAGACACTTAGAAAAAGTGGAAAGTGTTGCGACATGTACAAATAGCAGAGAAGAATATGAGTTTGAATGTCTCCACATCCTGCAAAAACTTAAAAGCAAATATCTCACCTGGCATGGGTTTGCATTTTTCAGTGAAATGCTCATAGGAACAACAGACTGGACCTATTTTCCAGGAGCCTAAAGAACAGGCCAGCAGTTTTATATTTGTCTTGGTGCTTTTAAACCAGTAAAGCCTCCTCCTTTATGTTCTTCCTCCAGCCACACACTGATTTTCTCATTTCCTGAAAGCCAGATGAATTCAAGTTTTTATTACACTTGTTGGGTTGCAGCAGTCTGATTTCTACAGAAGAGGCTGATTCCCACCCACACAGAAAGGGAGAATACGCACAAATACATGGCTGTGGTTGGTACACACTACGAGCAGCCTCATCTTACTTCCATTTGGATTTCTTCATCTGATCTGCTCACCTAGTCTTCCTTCATAGTCCGCTGAGAGAAACAGAAGTTTCTGAGACAAAGCAAGACATTTAAAATTGGCCAGATGAATCACAGCCCGTAAGTGCCCATTTCCTCCCTTTGAGTATGAAGAGTGTCTAGATAATTATTTCAGACATCAACATTATGCTGTAAGCATTCCAAGATAAGGTGATGGGTCCCAGTCTAATATTTTAGCCCTATATTTTTCTAACTTACAGTGCTTCTGGGGCCAGCAGTTATCAGTTCGACTCCTGATCAGTTTAACTCATGTATATTAAATACATGATATTAGATATTATTAATATCTGATTTTAGATATACTGGTCATAAGAAAGGAAGCCTCTGAGTAGGTTTATGTTATCAGACAACAACACATGGGTCAAAATCTAATATGCCTTATATTTGGCAAAAAAAGCAAAAGAAAGTGTGGGTATGACCTCTACAGACAGAGAAGGGTCCCTCCTCTTGGATCCCTCCTTTGCTGTGACTTGGTGCGTTCACAGCCCCTCTAAGGAGGTCCTGCTTTGGGGAAACACCCTGAAGACCAGCAAGTCTTGAAGGTGGTGTGGAAAGGCTAGGTTCTGGGTCCTGTTCTCGCCTGGTATGTACAACATCTGAGCAGCTGAGGATGCAGAGGAATTTATGTGGCTTTTTGGTGTTGTCTGAAAGTAGACATTCATACAACTTAGCAAGATCTTCCAGAGCAACCCTTTCAAAACAGTCAAAGCTTGGAAACTTTTCCTTTTGAAAGACCTTTTGAAAGAATCTTTAGAAAGTGTCATCCACAGACTTTAATTTCTCAGTCATGTGGTATATCCGTTTGCAACAACATCTACTGCAGTGCCTTAAGTGCTATCAATAAATAACGGATGACTCACCCATAGCCTTCGTTCTTTTTAAATAAGTGAAGAGGCTCCGAGAATACCAAATTACCACATCATTTGTGATGTCCTAATGGAGTCGCCACTTAAATCAGTTAGAGACAGGAAGTCAGAAAAGTGCAGTGATCAGCTGAGGTTTCCAAGCACAACATTAACATCAAAAAACCAGGCCCAGGACTGGATTGATTTTAACATATCATGAAAGACTTTCCCTGAGCCTTCTGAGGCGGCAATATCCAACCCTTCACAACGGTTGCATTCTGGACCTCAAGGAGCACTGATATTTAGCAGCTTACAGTGACACTCATCTTGCCAAACCTCAGCCACCTGAGTTAGCCATTTAGTCTGAGCAGCACCAAGACCCCACCTACAAACAATGATGTGAAATAGATACCTGGAGTGAACAAAATTACTCCCAGCTATATAAAGGTTGCTCAAAAAGATGCTTACTGCAGCAGCAAGAAATGTTTAGAAAATTTCCATTCCACAACACCTTCAGTAAAGTGTTCACGCTGTTGTGATCCGGTCTGCCACCTTCTCAGTTAAGCTATTATAACCAGGCTGTAAATCCTACCGCTGATCTGGCTGACATATAAAAGCCTTTGTGGGGGACAGTTCCTAATCAGGGAACCACAGAGATGTTTAGGTTGGAAAGCACCTCGTGAGAACCTTTCATAGAACACAGAATCATTAAGGATGGAAAAGACCTCCAAGATCATCTGGTCCAACCATCCACCTGCCACCAATGTCACCCACTAAACCATGTCCCTAAGCACCACGTCCAACCTTTCCTTGAACACCCCCAGGGACGGTGACTCCACCACTTCCCTAGGCAACCTGTTCTAATGCCTGACTGCTCTTTCTGAGAAGAAATTTTTCCTAACTAAATGTTTTTTCCAAACTAAAATTTGTTATTTTTTTCCCTTAGTCCAACCTCTCTGTTCAAGCAGGACAACCTAGAGCAGGTTGCCCAGGACCATGCCCATTCAGGTTTTGAATATCTGGGCATGGTCCTGGACAACCTGCTCTAAAGCACAACATAAAGCACAACATAAGATCTATGATCTATGATTCTGTGATTGTAAAAACTTTACCTCTCACCCAGTGACTATGTAGTGGGTTTCATGAGTCATTTTGCATCCAAAGAAACACACACTACTACCAAGTGGTTTGGCCCAACCTCCTTCTCAGTCTGTTCCCTCACCACCAGTGCTACCACTTCGGTAGGTATAACAACAAAAGCAAGGACATGATGTGGCTAAAAAAAGTTATTATTAGTATCGTTCATTTTCTGCTCTTCCCTGACAAGTTCATCATGCAAGTACAGGAGCATCGTGCTGACAGAGAGAGGACAGAAACACATGGCTGGGCAGGGAAGGGAGTAGTAGACCACTCCTGTCAGAGAGGAGGAGGGAAGATGACTGAGACTTTCACCTCTCAGTGCTAATTAGCCATTAAATCAACTCAGCTGCCTGTGAAACCACATCCTTAATTTCCAGAAGAGTCTCTTATGAGGTTTAAAAAAAAGCTGAATATATTCATTTTCGTTCTTCTAGCATGGTCCCAGCAACATCTGTACCAGCATATGCAAAGAGACATGAATTGCAAATTTGGGAGTGGCAGCTACTTAAACCAGCTTTGCCACTGAAAGAAGAATTACAGTAAATGAAACATTTAAACATGCTTTTTTAGGATGGAATGAACTGCCCTTTGGAGGTTCTTTTCCTCTACAGTGACTAAAGGCATAGCCTAGATAACTAACTTGGATTAGGCAACTGGCAGGTAGACAGCTACAGGCAGCTGAGATGAATCTGACTCCCGTGGTCATACCTTGCGGGTAAGAAAGCTTGGCCTTCAAATACTTTTGCAGTTCACACATTTCACATGGAGAGCCAAAATGCCCTGTCCCTTAGCAACCACTAGAGACCATTTATTTTAACTTGCTAAAGCTTTTGACCAAGTCCCTCACTAGAGACTCTTATGAAAAATGAGTAGTCACAGGATGGGAGGTAACATTTTGTCATGCATTGGAAAGTGGCTAAGAGACTGAGATCAAAGAACGAAAATAGTCAGCTTAGTTTTACTGTGGCAAAAGATTAACAGCAGGATGCCCACAAATTCCACACTATAACTGTTGGTTAATGTATTTATTAATGATATAGAGGCAAGAGCAACAGTTAGGAGTGACAGAATTATTCATGCTTAACCTTTCAGCAGCAATCGAGATTTGAGAAGGAAAAACATTTTTGTCGTATGTGTGCTCTCTGTTGATACAGTTTTGAAAGAGATTTTCCCATTAGCAACCTGAACTTTTCTGGAGCATCCAGAACTTCTTTTTCAGATACATCAACCATCACTGGTGAGAGGATATTAGATTCACCTTACTGACAGCATCAGAACAAACAGTTGTCTGCTCCCCTGTAACCTCCAAGTGAGACATTAGACAAAGACGTAAGACTTTGGCATGGGGAAACTACCAACAAACACTCCACAGGCTCAAAACTCAATTCCAACTAGTATATCTGATTTAATGACGTATCATTAAATGAGGCACCATTGTGAGGTCTCCTTTGAAAGCCAAATTTCTTTGCCTTTATTTTGGTTGTCTTCTAATCTAGGTTATTCCTATCCAAGCCATTCACTACCAGCCTCTTCTTTTTTCTCGTAGTGTCCCATAAGGTTTCTCTGATCTGGGGGAAATAATTAAATTAATAATAGCATTCACAGCCTGGGCTAGTCTCCAAAGCTCATAATAGGCCTGGGACCCCAGGAATGCATTTTTTACAGATGAAATAGCTTGATGCAAGGACAAACTCACATGCAATGCCTGCAGCTGCAGGTCCATCACAACAATCCAATGGCCCGTCTATCATGGAAAAATAGCGAAGTAATAACATAGAGAATGTTTTCCCCCTTAATGTGGTTGGACACCTCTACAGCATTTCTTCCAGAAGCAAAGACAAAAGCTGCAGAGCTGCCTATAGGGTATGATTAATCCTACATGATATTAAACCACAGGTGTAACAAAGTTGTCCCAGAACCCAGAACAAGAAATTGCAAGGCTTTACAAAATACAGTCTGCAGGTGGCTACATGAAACCTTTGCGCTAAAATGATAGGGCTTTGCCATCTGAAATGCATAAGCCTATACAAAATCTAACTACCTGCTGTAAATTGAAGCACTATAAAAATAAAATTGAACAATTACCTTTTGTGGGCAGTGTAGATTGAGCTATATATCAGCTTTAACATGACTCCAAAGCAGTAAAGTCCCACCAAACGTGGCTGAAAGGGCTCCAGCCATGCCCTATTTAAACTGGGGGTGCAGATGGAGTTCAGGAGACAGAATTATCAGAGGGAGCATGGCAGTGGCAGGGAAAGCCATTGTGTCACCACATCTATTCAAAATCTTGAAATGACTGGAGGAGCACAAAATGAAAAAAAAAAAAAAGGCATAGAAGCTGCAAATGATGAGACCCAATTCTGCTGTCAGATACGTGCACAAGACTCCTACAGATTTCAGTGTTCTGGATGAAGGGAAATGAAGGTGTTCATGCCTATAATAGCTCTTCTTTCTTTTAATCCTTCCTTTGATATCTCTCCTTAAGCAAAACTGGCACTGGACAAAATGATTCTTCTTGGGAACAATAACAGGGCTTTAGAGATAGTTCTCTATTGTTAGCCAGTTATCCACTAATTCAGAAGGTGCCTCAGGTTGTTCTTTATCCTGGTTTGTAAATTATACTGATGATCTTGCTGAAGTAGTAGCAGTTATCGAAAGGAGTGGAGTTTTGGGGCGTAGGATTTCTGTTTTTGGGCTGCGGGACATTCTCTGCAGAAGCTCTCAAGTAGCAGAGTAAGAGTATTTCGTCACTGCAGGGGCACACATCTTCCAAGGTAATGATGTTAGACACAATCTTGTCCAATCTTGCTACAGAGAGAGATGTTCAGTGCACTTCTAACAGACAGGTAGGCATATCCTGGCCTCCGCTGCTTGTGTTATGAGCTGAGCAGCCTACTATCTGCTCTGGTATGGAAGCCTTTATAGCCAGATTACTGAAGTAACGTGCTAGAGCTAAATCTTCTTGCAGATCTTTCAGATAATATGCTGAGAAAGAAGACACGCTTAACCCAAACACAACCTGGCACTAGGGCAGCTTTACAGACACTGAAGGCATACTGCTATCCTGCATTTGATGAAATCAGAGTGATGGCACAAGACCTCCCATCAGCCTGATCTCCTTTACATCAAAGTGCTTCCTACCCACTGAAATCTGATGTGAGAAAACTAGCCTGAGGAAGGCTTACTCATAGGAGTAAAGCTCGGCTGAACCAGACCTTGGGAAGCCAAGGTGGCAGCATCTCTACCACGTACCAGTGTGGAATAATTCCCTTGACAGTCTACCTTCAGCTGGGAAAGCCCCTGATCCCCAAAGGACTTTGTCTAAGACAACCATCACAAAATAAACACTAGCTACCACCCATTGTCAGCTGCAGGCAACTTCTGCTTCTGCCCACATGTATGGAAATATTTCCATGCCAAAGTATGCAGTAGATGTTTTTGTTATCTCTCTCTTGGCCAAAGGTAATCAAAGAAGGAAAAAAAAAATCAATGTATGCATGTTACCACTTATCATCAGTTATATCCCTCACGGCACCTAAAATTCCTATCCCTCCCCAGCCTTTTGGCTGTCCTGGATTAGGCTGAACTGGAAACATGCCTTCCTGTCCTCAGAAATTCCTGGGATTTCAAAAATGTTTCCTGTTCTCCTTTAGAATGATCTCAGTAATGTTTCCTGAAACATCATGAAGTACCAACACCAACACCTTAATCCCTCCTTGCCTAGAGTAGGCAGCAAGTAGATTAGTTAGAGAGCACATCACAAAGGAAGGGGATGCTCAATAGCCTGATAGAGAAAAATTTCTATGGGCTATATTTTCAAAGGTATTTTGGGCACTTAAAGATACAAGATTGGTTATCTCTGGTATATCTGAATAGCAGGGTAGACTACAATAGGCTAGTATCTGGCATCATGTTTGGCCTTGGGAGTTAGCTTGGAGGCTTTTGTTTGTACAGTCCTCCAAAACATATTAAATATATTAAACAGTGGTAGATTCTATGACCTGCCCCTCAAATAATGGGCTATTTAATAAGGGTCGTCTGAGGTGCTATCTTGCGTGTTATGGGTTTAGGTAGCAATTCACAGACCTATATAAACACATTCCAGTGATCGCACCCTATCACGGTTTCCTTTGAAGATACTTCTACAAGAATTAGTAGGTTTCAATACTATCGTGACTATTTAAGATTATGTTTAAATGCCTCAAGGTCAGGTCTGAACTTTTTCTCCCATGTAGGAATGTAAGACCTCAATCACACCCCAGTGACTGAATGCACTTTTTTCCCTACTTAAAAATCCATAATGCCATTAAAAATGAATACATTGTTGTTAAATAAATGCACGAAGCTCAGATTAAAGCTGTTTGTATTTCCTGCCCTCTGTCAATTATTAATATTGCCTATAATAGAGAGATTAATACCCACACAGTGGGGAATAAACATCCAGAAAACAATATAAGCTTTCTCTTCAGAAAGAGAATTATTTGCTCAGGTTTCACACCCAACAGGAAGCAACTCCGAGGCAAGAAGCCTACTCTTGCACCGGTCAGCACACATCTGAACAGAACGAATTGCTGCTCAAAGTCTGGTCACAGCAAACTGGCAAAGGCATGGCCCGCTGGTGGATAAAACCCATGCGTTAGCATCCACAGAGTCAATATGGGAGGAGAAATGCATTTCTGAGTACAAGAACAAGAGTCAGAAGCTAAGCAATTAACATTGCTTTCATGCCCCTCTGTAATTAACGTAGATCAAAGAGGACCCGAAACCATCGATTTCACCAGAAACAGGAGACAGCAGAGTTAGCACCAGCACTCGCAACTCCACAGCAGGTGCAAAAAGACCTATTTCAGCCACAGGCACAAGGCTGTAATACTAACACAGCACCCAGAAAAAAAAATACACTTTGAAAAGAAACAACAGTATTTTAACACTCCAAAGTCTATCAACATATTGACTTTGAATTAGAAACACTGCTGTTTTACAAACAAAGCTTGCACTTAGGGTTTATGCTAGCACAACTTTTATTTATTATTCAAGAGTGTGATGAAGGAGAAAATGATATGAGATGATCATGTTATGGGCAAAGACATTAAGTACAAAACAGAAAAAAAAGGAGGGAAACAAAGGAAAATGTGTCAAGTCATTTTAATTGCATGTTTACAAGCTGATTTTCTTTATTTGCAAGTCTCAACTGTATTGGTAACAGTGTTTTGTTTCTGCAAAGCACATTACACTTAAATTCAGAGACGATGACTTTTGTGCTTGGCACCACCAACCAAATGTGTTTTGTCATCCCGTTTGTTAGTCCATGAGAAACCAACTAACACAGGGTGCTTGGCAATTAAGAAGAACAAAACTTGGAAATGACCTGGAAAACAAATCAGGATGCTTTGTGTAGAACACAACCAATATGAGAGAAAGGCTAACTCCAAACAGTGGAAGCAACACACAGTGGCCTTATTTCTTTAAAGAAGAGAATAAGAAGAAACAAGTACTTATCCACTGCATTATTCCAATTCCACAATTGTGTTAGAAAAGTGAAGCCTGTGCGAGCTACACTCACAGGCAATATTAAAGGTAATAAAAGTGCCACAACTATAAATCAGCAAATCTATATGGTATACATGAAGCAGAGAACAGCTTGGAATTATAGAGCAGGAAAATTTCCCAGCAGGAGATAAAGGACTATAAAACTGAAACTGCTTTTGCCTATATTTGTTGCTTTTCTGCTGATATGGTTTCCTGGTGTCACTTTATCTGTCTGCCTTTTTTGATCTGCAAGGTGAAAGTCTCATCTGCTCCATGATATTTTGTCACTGACTCCACAGAATCATAAAACGTTGAGCTGGAAGGGACAAAAGATACAATCCA
The DNA here is from genome assembly GCF_964211835.1 of Anser anser. NCBI lineage: Eukaryota > Metazoa > Chordata > Aves > Anseriformes > Anatidae > Anser > Anser anser. The sequence continues at coordinate 185,202,452 of NC_139720.1, read as the reverse complement.
GCCCTTGTTCTGAGGCAGGATCAAAGATATTTCGTACTTTGTGCTAATTCCAAGAAACTCAGGTTTGGCAAATAAATTCTGGGCTGAACTTTTGAGTCCATTCATTCTTTATGTACAGCACTTCCAAAATGTGTTTTTTTGATTAAATAAAAGGAATCATAATGGATGTCAATCCTTACCGGAACCATTCAATTTCATGGATTGTTATTAGGGTCTACTATTATGGAGTTGCATTAGTGCAGAATACTTCATGTAGCAAAAGCAGTGGGCTTTGACAGGTCATGTTTCCTATCAGTCCGTTGTCTGTATACACTAGGAAACAAATAATGGGTTTTATATTCAGTAAATAATATGTTGCTTGGCACATCCACAGACTTCTGTGTACAATACATTAACGTCATGGCAGTAAATGATAAATTGGTCAGATTAATCCTGTGCTTTGCTCCAGCATCTTGCCACAGATAATACGAATAAGCAAGACAAGAAATAAAAAAAAAATGTTTAAATCCTTTAAAATTATTCCCATCCATTGGGCTTTACAAAGGAGTATGATCATTTACAAACTGAATCTTTAATATTTAGATGCCAATAGTGGTTTCCTTTTGATCAGTGAGCCTACAAATGAATTCAGATCATCTGAGAGGCTTTAGCAGCAAAGCTCCTGAAATCTCCACTGAGTGCTGCTACTGCATGTTCGCATGTACCTGATCAAAAATTACCATGAATTATTTCTGATAAGTGTTTATTAAAAGCCGGAGCATGGTAAATTGCTAAGTGTACTAGCTTAAAGAAATTTAAACGGAATATGGCTTCTTGTCACAGTGATATATTCAAGCAGCTATTCCAGATGAAGAGACCCGTATTATCAGAGAGCTCCAGAATCAGAGAGCAACCAGTTGTGTCACATAACCTCTGTGCTCCTGTCTGCTGCCTGGGCTAAATTAGCATTCAGTGTGAGCCTGTCCATGCCAATGGCTGGCACTTTAACTATCAAGTGTTCAGCCACTATTTTTCCCATTAAACAGCATTTCTCTTGTGCTCAGAACAATGCCACCTACTTTTATGAAGACCTTGAAAGAGGCTTCATCAGATAAAGCACAGTGAAAGTGCAGTTAGTTCATTCTCGTCTCTTGTGAGGGCTAGCAAAAGTGGCAATTTTAAGGTTGCAGTAACAGAGTCACTTCAGCCTTGTTATAAATCTAGGCTGCTCAGAATAGGTCCTCCTGCACACCCCTGGCTCTTCTTCCCTACAGCGCCACAGTTCTAGCTCCAGTGTTCATATAGCTGCATGGTGGGGCTCATCTCATCAAGTCAGGTTAATATTTTTATTTTTTTTCCACAATCTTACCTTTCAGCTGCATCACTTACCTAACCTGTATGGCAGTGCAAGTGTATGCTGATGCTGCTCAAGGGAGTTGGCAAGAACAAGCCACCTCAGGTAGAGAAGGTGGGCCAGCCACTCTTGGAGGCAGCGCTGATGTCTCTGGGATGAGAGAGTCTGTATAACCACAGATTAATGTTCAAAAGGCAAAATCCCATAGTGAATATAGCATTCAGCAACATACTTTCATAATTTAAGGAAACAATCATCCATCTCAAAAGAAAGTATCTACTTTTTGAATAAGGCTGTTGTACGACATGATCACCTGCAGTACTAAACTAAACTCAACACCACTGGAGTTTATTTGTAATTTCACAATCTTATTATTACCTATATATACCATGACCGACTTCAGGATCAGCACTTTCTTCTATTAATGATTGTACAGTCACACAAATACCAAACACAACCTACTAAATAAAAGAAGGGTAGGGACTGAGCTGAAGCTCTGGGCCATTGGTTTCCCCTACTCCTAAGGTAAACGCACCTCCCAGCTCTGTTTTTGCCAGATCCAAGTAGAGTTCTCCAAAATAAACCTACTCCAGATGTCTTAAGTATCAGAGACGCAGTCATTCAACCCTGTTTAGCCTAAGGTCAGGGATGTCTTCCAGCCCCTCTGCCACTTAGTCAACACAGAGGCAGAAAATCCCTGCCTGGAAAAACTACAGGCTGGGGTCCCAATTACCTGCGATCCATCCCAGTGGGTGCGTGGAGCCTCTCTGGAGTCCTGGGAGCCCTGTGGGGGTACCACGAGGCAGGGAATGGACCAGAACTGGGAGGCAGGACCTCAGGGCAGGCCAAGAGACACAAGGCTGTTGATCTTTGGGGATCAACAGGCTTGTTCACATTTGAAGGAAAAAGAGAAGAACGGGAGAGAAAGGAAGAGGGAAAAGTGTGAAGAAGCAGAACATGAAAAAGCAGGAAGAAAGGGTATAAGATACAGGAATGAAAGAAAAGGAAAGGCTAAAGGAGAATAAAAAGAAGGATTTGGGCCAAAACATTTATCAAGCACTCAAAGGAGAAGCAAGGCGTGACAGCATTTTGCATGAGCATAATGCAGAAATGTGGCAGGGTGAATCTGAAAAGCAGCAGTAAGATCCCAAGGAGGGTGAGCATCTGTCAGTCGGTCTCTGTCCAATTTCACACTCCAGAGAGAGTGGGGAAGCTCAGGCCACCTCATTTTCCACCCAACCACGTCGGGCTGACACCCTGCGGCATGAAACTTTCCATGTTGTATTTACTCCTTTAGCTTGTCACCTTGTAATGAACAAGGACCACAGCTAGTCATCTGCTTATTCAAGGGAGCGCCGGGATCCTGACAGCCTGTTAAGCAAGCGGCAAAGCTAGGGAGGAGAGGAAAAGGTGTGGAAAGAAATGTGAGAGATCTCGCAGATAATGTGGAGCGGAGGCAGCTATGTAATTATAACCCTAGTTTTATTTTCACTTGACGGCACGAAAAAGGAAGGTAAGGAGAAGCTTTTAAATGAAACATGACATTCCCTTATTAAAGTCTGATTTAGACTTCAGCAGGCTTGCTGCTTTGTATACATTCCAGTGCTCCTACACTGTGGGTAGCCAAACAGTAGAAGTTTAATAAAATAAAATAAATTTAAATGGTAATTTCCTGAACCATGAGGGCTTGTTTTCTGAGCAAACAGTCCTTCTGGTGTTGATACCAAAGACGACAGAGCTATCCATGTTGTAAATATGAAGAGGAGTGATATGGTCTCATTTATAGACTTAAAAGTCCTGTTATGCTTCTTTGTTTCCTGAACAAACAAAACTCTTGTGGGGACTGCATGGAAAAATCTCATTATTCAGACAAGTTTGGGTTGCCCTCTTCAGAAAATAACTGCATTGCTGCCTGTTTGTCGAAAGCATCATAGTCCAGCATGGTCAACTGTGGCTGTACGGAGGTCCCAGTCTTCGTTGTTGCAATCTGACCCAGGCAGCTTCCATTCACGTTGAGGTGGAGAAATCAGCAGTCCCTGCCGTTTCTTGGGGTGATATTTGGTGATAAATCTGCTTCATTTTAGCCTGTGAGCCAGGGAGTCACAGGGTCTGTCTGGATCCAGAGACAGCAATCAGTAATCCCTCTCAATCATTCAGTCATCTCCCTTACGCACCATGAAGGGCTTCCCAAGCAGAGCGTTTACACTAAACAGGCAGGTGGCCTTACACTTTAGACAAACTCAGAAATAACTGACCAGCCTTCATGAATGCTATTATCACCACTTTCAGACACGGAAATGTGGGCTTCCCTACCTGAGCAGCCTGTCGCTGCAGCCACAGTTTGCCCTAACAGGTTCCAAAGCTCCTCCCTGGCTTGTATCTGCCCCCAAGGGTGGATAAATCAGAGCTGGTATTTTCTGACACAGCTTTGTCACTGGTTTATGAACATTGCCAGCAAGTGACCAGAGAGCATAACAATTATGAGCAAATATTTCCTCTAATAAAAGTAGCAGCAGCCAACAATTGAACAAATGCTGTTGGGAGGCTTTTCTCACTTACTTTTCTGTGGAGTCCACTTTTCCGATAATGCACAATGGGAGACTGCTTTGTTGTTGCCGAGTTCAATGGAAAATGCAAAGTTGCCATATAATTTGATATTATATGCATTTAGGGTCTGACCCAAAGCCAAGGGACATCAACGGAAGGATTATTATTGTAACTAGTAAGGATGGTGATTTGGGCTCTCCCGGACAGGTTTCCCCAAGCATAAAGCCTTACAGAAGATTATCAGTTAATTAACAACAGCACTGGAGGGATGCAACATTAAGCTTTCAAAATTACTTTTTTTAAAAACTGGGTTTTGGTTCAGGTTTGCAAGTCAGCCTCTACCTAAGGAGTGCTATGAGCATTCTTTAATCCTTATAATCCTTTCCAACTCACACACATTTCTAAGGATGCTATTCTGGTCTCTCCTCAGGGAGATTTTTGGGCTGTCTCCCAAAACTGCAACATAGCAAAGCACTGCTTTGAAAAACTCTCAGAGGTCATGAGTTTATGCTTAGGTATTTTTAAATGCTTTGTTACTCAGTGCTGCTGTAAAAAAAAAAAAAAAAAAAAAAAAAAAAAAGGCTTGATGGTTGCAAAACTGAGAATGCAGCTTGGGTTTATAATGGTTACCTGGGGTATGGATTAAAGAACAGCTTCCTGTAGGTCCCAAGCCACCTCTCCCATTGTAACTGGCTCTGCATAGGCTCTTCATTCCATTGCAATGTCCTGAGGTTCATCAAAGTATCTGGGTCCTCGGGAACAAAACAACGTACCTCAGTGTCACAACCAGGTACTGCTGTGGCAGGGCAGAATTAAACACAAGCCTGCCAGCACAAGCTTGGGACTGGGACCAGCTTTTCTTTCTGTCCAAACAGCCATGGGGAGGAGAAGGCAAGATGGTACTGCTCCAGAAGTGACTCTGCCAGTGTTCCCAGCTCCTGATCAAAAGAGCTTGATCTTTCAAAGCCAGCAGCTCTTTCAGATATGCACTTCTGTTCACAACTGCATAACGAGATGCATGCTACAAGAGGCAAAAGCTAATTCATCCCAGCATCATCCAAAAGCTCATCAGAGATCTTTCATGATCAACTCCTTGCTTTGAGTAGGTACTCCTTGCTTTTTAGGTAAGGAAGACACAAGTCCACTCGTCCAGTAGGATTAGACCACAAAGTCTTTCACCATCTCCACTGGAACAAAACCTTTCCACAGAAAATGCTTTGGAAACCAGGAAGGCAAAGAATTCAGTGTGCTGAGGTACAGCAGCTGTTGTACAAGCACCACTCTGATAAGAAAATGATTTAATATTGATAAGTAGTTACATCCTTTGAATACCCATATGCTTCTCAAGCAACTCATGTCATGCAAAAGCCAGTTTGAAGCCTGGAATTTGGAATTAAATGCTAAGTGTGTGCGTGGGACTTAGAGGATATATAGGTTTTGTGCTGGCCTGAATGCCAAATTGCTACCAGTGAGGAACTTTTCTGAATGTCTAAATACCAACATCTTCTTTACCGATACATATATCATCCATATATAATCGGGTGATTACAAAGGTCACAAAACCTTATCTTCAATAATTTCACAAAGTCCTGTGCAGCGACTTGGAAGGAGATTGAACTGGTCACGCAGAGCTGGTCTTCCTTGAACAGTGCAACTCAGCCTCCCTCAAGCTTCTGTACAAGCCTCAGCATTTCATTCTGCCACTGTATCCACAAGATCTGGGGTCCACAAAGACAGAGGCTTTTCCCAGAAAACTTTCCAGGAAAGTCTATACAGATACCAGCGGCACATCTGCAAAGATGTAAGATCCACTGCAACCTCTCCTGCAGATCCAGGTGCATGGCACCCCTGGAAACCGCATCCTCCTGAACTGCTGCATCGATTTTCAAAGAGACCTGGAGATTTCTGGTTCTCCAGAGATACAGAGGAAGGAGCTATAGGCTCTGTACTTAATGACCTCACACAGTCTGGGGACAAAGCAGACATCCATCACTTTCATTGATAAACAGTAACTTTAATAATAGAAAAACCTCCATCACTGTCAATTACTTATACACATACGTATGCATATTCTATACAAAGAACAGAGAACAGACTTCCACATCCTATCAGCACTGTAATTGGTAGAATAACTTCTGAAATGCAGCCTTGGTTTTTAATAGTTTTAAAATATCGTTTTATATCGCTCTCATTCCCTAATTTATCTCTGCCAGGCAGCAAGGCAGGCTCAGAGCAATCTGAACGCTGAGATTAACTAGGGTGCCGATTATCTGTGTATTAACATCAAGTCTGCGATGGTTCCCCATTGCTATGCCACATACTGAAGTGGAGAAAAAAAAATGAGTTGCTCATAGATTATTAAGGGCAAAATTCAATAAGAGATTAATCGCATATCTAACGACAAGACCAAGCTCTTTCCCCACACCTCTCTTGCTCACAAATTGCAGCAGTTGGAGTGACTCAGCAGCTCAAACCTTTCTCCTCCTTGAACTTTGGCTGAGAAGTTACCATACCATGCTCCAGGGCTCTGCTCCAGGTGCCTTCCTCACTACCTGGTGGGGTAGGTAGGCTGGAGGGGGGAGCAGGGATGCATCTGGGACATGGTGGGCTTCTGTCCTGTCCCAGCAGGCCCTCTGCACCCCAGGTGCTTTCCCCTCCCATGCCATACTGAGGAATTAATACAAGGATGTTACCAGAAGTTCATTTGGCACTGATGTTATCACATAGTGTGGGTGCTTGTGATATCAGAGGGCTGGATTTGATAGTCCAGGTCCCCTTTTGTTCTCATGTAAGAGAGGGATGGCATTTAGGTATGGCAGAGGTTCAAGGGCAAGGCCTTCTCCTCCAGGAATGATGAATGCTGTCACTGGCTGAGAGGCCAATCTTGCCTGGTTAAACCCTTGATTTTAAAAATATATAAATAAGTGTAACAAGTTCCACAATGCAGAGGTTTCTGGGAAGCTAATTACAAGCTCTGCTTTGTTCACCGTAGGTATTTTTCAATTAAAGTCACACCAAGTTTTCCCTGTGTTAACTTGCATGCCCCAAAAGCCCAAATTCTGTGGAGGCTTAATTACAGTTTCACGCTGCCGAGTCCCTTTGGTGCATCTTCTTGTAAGTCACACTTAACATATGTTATCAGCAAACTTAGGGCCCTGCAGCAACAACAACAACAACAACAACAACAACAACAACAACAAAGACCCTTAACAGCTATTCTGCACATCCAGGAGCCTCCAAGAAAGGAATACAAAACATTTCCAGCCAGCTTTCATACCGTCCAAATGATGTAATTTATTTACAAGCCACCTCGCGTTCCTCTGCTACCATTCACAGGCTGAAGCATCCATAATGCCCCTACACCTATTGGGATCAGAGATCTCTTCAAAGTGGACACATTAAGACAGCTTTGTGTGACCTCAGCAAAGCCATCCAACCTCCTTAAAGCTTGGTAAACCAAGGCATGAAATGAGCTGAAAGAAGGGCCCTTATAAAAAATATACGCTATTTCTAAATTAATCCAAACCAGCTTTCTTGGGTAACTTAATAATTTCCATATAAGGGATAAAATAACATAGTTGGGAGGAAAAACACCTACAACTAAACAAAGGACACCTCTTCTGAGCTGTAGGACACCTCTTCTGAGCTGTCCACCTCTCAGAAGAGACCTTAAAGATCAGTATGCTGTTAGACAACCCTTCATTTTGTTATCAAGCTGAAGAGGAGAAAAATTACACAGATAATCAATTGAAAAGTTCCTTCTTAGCAGCTGAAGGTGGGTCTTGACTCGCTGGAGCATTAGTCTCATCCCATATGACCATACCTACATCCTAATACAACTTTTGACTAATGTTAACATGAATACCTGTCTTAAGTTTTCTACAGCATCCATCATGGGGATATCAAAGCAGCATAGCTCAAGGGGAGTGAGTAATTCCGAAGCCTCAATGTGCAGAAAAAAAAGTAAGTTTCCTTCCTAGAAAGTTAATTTCAGAAATCCTACAGTGAGGTTAAAGGGATTAGTTCTCCAGCTGCCACTGACTTTGCAAGAATAACACTAGATGAAGACTGGAGGGGGAGAGGGAAGGGGAAAAGGGAGCTGTGACTCTTCAAAATGCTAGTTAATTGCAAAGATTCTGCTACTGCTTCAGATGTGACTTGCTGACAGGGAGAAAAATATATCAAAGTGCAAAGGAGATACATCAAAATATCAAAATTCAGCTGAATAAATCTCAAGGGATGACAGAGGATCCATCGTTTAGAACTCATCTAGAAGGATTTTTCAACCTGTTTGTATGAAGCAGTCTTTTTTTTTTTTTTTTTTGGTGTACTGTAGTTCCATTCCTACAAAGTGAACAGTTTTTTCAAGACCCATCAGAAATGATTCCACAGAGGCCAAGGTCTGTGACTTGAAGCTACCAGCTGGTACAGATAAAATATCCATGAAAATAAGGTTAGGGAGTTGCGTATCCAGTAGGGATGGGAGGTAGTTGGCTGCCTACTCTTGGAGGTACTCTACATTATCACATCATTGCATTATACATACACGGTGTGTATGGCGTGATATTACTCTGAAGGTAGATGAACTTCAACAGTCCAGAAGCAGTTGCTTTAAGAATATGAATACGTTGCCTTGTTTCATTTCCTGATGTGAGGGCTGATCTCTGCTCCCCTGAATTCCCCACCCTAAGCTAGGGCGAGGCACCAGTTTCGTGAAAACATGCTTTGGAGACCAAGGGAAAGAGAGGGTGAGAATTTTTCCCCAGGGAACTGCCTTTGCCAAAGAAGCACACAGATAATCAGTGGCTGGGAAATTTCCACCAGCCTGAGTGACACTTCCAACGGCCTGAATCGGCTCAATTTCTCCATGCAAAGTTACAGTTCAACCTACTCATTAGCAATCAGCAGAAATCAATACCCCTCATTGGCAACCGACATCCTTTATCTAAGGGACACACTGTCATCAATATACAGGCTCAGTGGCATCTGAAGTGATAAGAACAAAGAAACTGGAGGCCTAAAGAAAAACTCGTTCATCTACAAGAGCTGCCAAAACAGATTCTTCTCAAGGAAGGGCAGTGCTGTGCTTGGGCTTGGCTGTAGAAGGACATGTGCTATATGCCCCCACCCCTTACCCCCATGCCCAGGTAGGAGTCTGTGTGAAAGCCATCTTGCCCTCAGAAGGAAGCAATACAGAAAAAAAAAATGGCAGAAAAGAGTAATTTCTGGCACTGTAGTTTTTTGGAGGGGCTGGTTTACACCCTAACAGCCTCAGTTCCTGGGGGCAGCAAACTCTGCCTTGCGTGATCCCCTCGAGCCCCCACCTGTACATCACTCTGGGGGCTTCTGCATATTCTGAATTCATGCGGTCCTTCTTCTTGATCTAAATTTCTCTAGCAGGGACATGTGGGGAAGGTAGTTTGTCACCATCACCTTAGGCTTCCTGCTATCAGAATCCAGGTAACAATTCACAGATACAGCAGAGTATTCAGGTATACACTGAAAGACCCAGAGAGAGCCACCTGGTGCAATTAAGAAAAAATGATAGAACCATTTGGTTCATCAAAGTTCACTTAGGTTTTCTATTTAACGCTCTATTTCCTCTGAAAAGGCAGCTTATGATTTACTGAATAACACCAGTGTCTTTCTACCTCAAAGATAAAAGTTTGTGATGAAGATATCCAGTACGTATCACCTGTCCTTCCATTCTCTACCTGTCCCTGTTGGGTGCTACCGCCAATTTAGGTAATTCAGATCCTTACTTTTACCATCCTTGCCACTTTCTGGCCTAACACCACTGGCATCACCACTGGTTTACACCCCAACCCAGAAACCATTTGGCACGGGACTGAACAAGAAGAATGCACAGGTGCATTCCTTGCTCAGCCCCCACATCACTACCGAAAGCTGGCATGCGGCATCCCACCCACTGTGGAGAAGTGTCCTGAGGTTACACCTGAACTTAAATGCCACAATATGGAAAGAGGAAATAGAATGCAAGTTTTCACAGTCTCCATTTAATTTCCAAGTTTTCCTTCCTACTTTTCTCTGTCAGATTCCATGTGGCTTCCTGACCTGCAACTACCTATTCCCATTACAGTGTACGAGCAACATCCCTAGGCCTCCAGCAGAGTACCAGGGAAATCTGCCTGCTTAAGACCTGCCCTGTTTCCCCATCCTGGTCCCTTTTAGCAGCTTTCAACAAGCAGATCTTTATTTGATCAAGCACTACGCTGGATATTACCACAACTTTAAAAACAGATGTCTTAAAGTCCTCCATGGATTTTGTAATTGGGTTTCTTCCAAGGCCTCCCAGAGTCCTTTCTCCTTGCTCAGATGGACAAAATATTCTGTGGCTCTCCACAGAAGAAGGACTAAGTTCAATTTTCCCCACAACTTCAGAAGAAATGCAGCTGCAATGGTTGAAAATGAGGAAATCTGCAGAAATCAGAGCAGGCTCCACATCCTGCTCAGGGTCAGCTCCCCGACCATAACCCATGTAATGAAAGCAGTTCTCCCAAGCTAAAGAGCCGACTGCTGTGGTCAGGTATTTTAGCAGGTTCTCAGGTTTTGACTTATTGTCTGGAAACTAATCTCTCAAACGTTCAGTCCTTTCAGTAAACGAGGCAACTGCTATTCCAAAGGCTTTCTTTGTGAGCTGTTCTTATTAGCTTCATTTATTTCATGTTTTTACCCACCATTTTCTTTATATTTTGACATTAAATTCCATTTGCTGTGCACTGACCCAGTTTCTCAGTACATCTGACATCCCTTTGATTTCTTTTTGCTGCCTGCTCTGCACTTACAGGTAAGAGCAAACATAAGAAGCCTGCAGCTGGGCTCTTTGTGCGGGTCATTTAGACAGATTAGAAACACTGAAGGAAGCACTAACTCCTCTTCAGGCTTCAATCAAAACTTCCTCCAAGTTTGACACAAGTACTCTCTGTTTTTAAGCAATCCTTTGCTATACGATGTGCGGACAGCCTGCTCCCTTCAGGTTGAATGGGAACCTGGCAAGCGGCACTTCACTGGGTGTCTGCGGAGCCCAAACACAATGTCATGCCAAGTCTCATCATTACCCAGCCTCCCACTTTATGTATGTGTATATGTGCTTGTTACGACAAAGGCAATAAAAGGCAGAATAAAGCTAATAGAAGGGAGAGGACGTGTCAGCCTTAACTGTACCTTCCCTGACTGTAACAACTGAACAGCTTCCAGGGAAAATATTTAGCTTCGTTCATTGTGTGCAGGCTCTGGTGCCTCGCCGTCTCCACACATTTGCTGAAGTCACCCAGTGAGAAGATACATCTGCATATTTATTCATTTCACCTGAAGCATTCAAGAGTCTCAAGCATCACTGACGGCCCTGAGGATTCAAAAGCCACCTGACGAGCCCTCTTTCATCCCCCTTCCACTGCCCGGGGAGAATTAGGAGAACCAGAGCTGGTGACACACAACCATGCGAGCCTCCCCAGATCAGCCCTATGGTGGGCAAAGATTCGAGGCAAAACCATGGCTGGTTCAAAGTGGACGATGCTGTAAGAAGGAGACACATGCAGGTGCCGTGACTGCGATGGGCCTGGTAACCTCGGCGGCCTGCTGCTCACCCTGTGCCAGTCGTGGCCTGGAGGTCACCATGCTCTCCCACCACCCTGCTGTGACTCCTTCACCCACAGCGTGGGTCCACCACACGGGAGCAGCACACACATCGGGATGAAGCAGGGGACCAGTCCTCTTCTCCCTGATCCGTTCCTTCTCCATGCTCCCAAGTGTGCTTTAAATTCCCCCCCCTCGCCTCCAAGCCTTTCCAAAACCCCACATTTTCCTAGGAACAAGCTATCCCTCCCTTCAGCTCCCTTTGGATCCGCTGATCATGGATCAGCTTTCACCCAAACAGGGATGCCACAGCCCTGATAACACTGTGCCAGCACAAAAGGCAGCTCTGCCTCTCAGATACCTCATCATCATCCTCTCCAGGGCTTTCCTCTCAGTTCTTTCCAGCTCTCTCATCTCACAAAAACCCTGGGGCTTTTATTTTTGCTCATGGCTCTGTGCTTTCCTCTCTTTTAATGCATGCGTGAGTCAAATTCTGTTGTCATCCCCACCCAGACCTGGAGACACAGAAGAGATCAACAAAGTTACGCTGGATCTACATATGGATAATGAGAGCAAAAACTGGCCCTTTGTCTTTGTGTTTTAACTTCTTCCTGTTGTATTTTTATTTGTGGCAGTGTTATTGTTAGATTTGCTTTGATGTGTCTGTTTGAAATTCATTAATCTGCAGCACGCTCTAGGAAAGCTCTTTATATGTGCTCTCTACTTAGAATATAAAATTACTTCGCTTTACAAAGTATGTTACAATATTCTAAATTTATGGCATTACTATTATCTGAGGAATCTCCAGCTATTCATGAATATTCCCCCTTTGTTTCAAGCCCTTCAAAGTGAGTACAGCTAATTCTACATTTTCTTCTCTTGGCATCAATTGCACATTATACTAAATGCTATTATATTAAAGATCCTCACTGCTTTTCCTGGAAACTTGCTGGCTGGCAGAGTAAGATTAGATCTGGATATTATATGCAAGGCTTTTTTAACAGCTTTGGTTTAAGATGCAGATAGCATGTGAACCTTCAGCAAGATGATGTCCTTAAAAGCATTTAAAAAATTGCATTAAGCTAAATGATGTCACTTCTAATCAGAATTTTTATCCCTTTCTTTCCTGATTAGTGCAGCCTGGGCAGATTTACTAAATATCTCTGCTAGCCCCAGCATCTTCACCTCTTGGCATCTTGAGTCAGCATTTCTGACAGCGAGCGCACTGCCATGGAGTGAAATGCATAATGTAAATTAGCATTCAGCAGCGGGACCAAGAAGGTCATTAGCAAATGCTTCCAAATGACCTGTGGCAATACCACCCCTGTCCAGGCCTGCTTTAAGAAAAATCTTAATTATTGCTGGAGGGAAGGGGGAAGAGCTTCTTGGTGTTCGTCTAGGCAGCTGGTGGGGAGCGATGCTGGCACGTCCTGCTGACGGCTCCGTGGGCATCTGTCCATGCCCGGTGGTCCCTGGGACAGCAGACAAGGCAGGACTGGGGCCAGGGAGCCGCTCGTGATGGATGGGGAACCTCTCATGCCTATATCCTGGAGAGGCACCCGTTCCCCACCAGGAACAAGCTGGACAACTTCATGCTTCTGCTGTTCCTTCCCTATTTCAGTAACGCTATGTGCCAAATGTAAATCGCGCCACACGTTGTAGAAGTCCAGCTATAAAAGTGAGACCTAGCACATTTGCTAATTATTGGACTTCTGAGAATCTTCTCATTAATTTCATGCATGCATGCCTGTGTTTGCCCGTGTCAAAGCTCTCATCTGTACCCTAACTGATAAAAGTAATAAAAACCTCTCTACAAATTTGCAGCTTACAAATTTATTCTCTCAGAGTTTCTTGTGTAAAGTACATGCAGTTGCTTTTACACTTTTGTTTCCTTTGGAAAGAAATACAATTCTTTTTAATTATATATAAATACTTTTACTTAATTTAAAAAGAAATACCTTTTGAAATATTTAATGTCAGCAGCAAGCTCATTAGCTATTATTGGCTTTGCTGAGAAGGGATTCAGAAATGCCAGGTGACTGTTACTTCTCACCAAACCAGGACAGACAGTAGAGGTTCACCTAGCCCAGGACTACCTCAGATGAGACGTGTGGCATAAGGTAAAGATGAAATGTTTTGGCAGAAAATGTCTCCTTATCCTGCAGCATGAGTTTGCAGCTCAGAGATTTCCTGAGGAAGTGATAACAGCTTTCCAGCTCCACTGATGCTAGCGGTTTCCACAGGACTGAGCCCTTCAGATGTTTCTTCACATAATATACCCCAGTGGGATGACTCGCAGAAGAATAATGCATGTGAGTAAGGATTTGTGGGTCTTTTAAGGCAGACACAGGCGGCACAGTGTGTGGACTGCTGTCAGTATGCACTAGCACAGGATCAGATACCCAAAAAAGCCTGTGGGAGACCATTCATCAATGTGAAGACTTATTATTAAATTTTGCAGCATCTCCTTTCTACCATCCCTCGCCCCAAGCAGCCTCTGAGCACCCCTGAAGGAGCAGGTGCCAGATAAGATTGGGATGTCCGTGAAGGAGCGCCATGCTACACCACTATGGGAAAATAAATGGGATTTCTCCCAGGAGAAATGAAGGCAGATAAGGGCTCCTGTGCTGTGTCTGCAACCCACCAAGCTGCTGACAGCTTGGCCCCATGCAGTGATATCCAGTGCCAGGGGAGATTCTCCCGGAGTCATCTAAAATAAAAATACCCTCTGTTTCCCAAATGCTGCTTCTCCAAAGCACCGGCCTGAAAGCAACAGGTTTCCAAAGGCAAAAGGTGAGGTTTCCAAAAGCATAGGTGAGAAGAAAGGGGCTGCAGGCTCCCCTCCTGCACCTCGCTGCTATTGTGGGTGCTGGAGCTGCTTTGGCCAGGGCTTCTCTTTTGCAAGGAAGGAGATGAGTGCAGATTTCATCTCAGAGGCGTCATGCATGACCCTCATTTGAAGCCCAGAGCAGCCTGCACCATTGCCTGATCCCCAAGGGTCTCCCAGGCTGGCTTTAGGACTCCAGCATGTGCTGGGCATGCTCCTCCACCAGCAAGACCATGTCTCCCACGTGTGCAGCACAGACCCCAAGCCTCTCTCCCACCCAAAAAGAACCAAAAAGGACTTGCCACCCAGCTATACTTGCAAGACTATCCCAGGTACATTACTTTGCTGCCTTACAGTCAAGACACAATGCCCAAAAGGGTGTCAGAAGCCACCAGAGCCATCCGCTGCCACCACCAGCAAGCACCTCCTGTACATTCATCCTGCTGAGTGCCACCAGTAACACACCGTCCACTGAAGTGAGAGGCTGGGGAGGGAGCTCACCAACAGCCCCTGAAGAGCTGCAGCTCTTTCCATCACCTCCCAAATCCCAGTGAGGCTGGTGCATGGACCCAGCCCTCCGCTGCGGGCTCAGCACCCTCATCTGCACTTAAGGCTGTTCTTTTCTTATTAACAAATAAATAAAACACGGGACCAGCTACCCAAGCCCTAGAAGTTGCCTAATTAAATGCATAAATTATGCGGCAAGATACAAAAATGTGTCTGTGGCTTTGAAGGACTTTGACAATTTCAGGCAGATGGCAAGATAGGAATTAGCACTTCTTTCAGCACCCAGCCAGAACAGATGCAACACATAATGAGGGTCAGACAGCAATGCACAACGTAATTCCCTTTGCTCTCCCAAGAAACACAGAAACGCTAAGTCACTGTGTCACTACAGATTTTGTTGCTGGAAACATAACAAGTGTCAATTGTCAAGGTAAATTAAGAAAGCTGCATCAGCAGAAGCTGAAGGTAGAGGAGGATCTGCCAAAGAGGCAGCACCAGCAACAAAATACTTCCTAAAGCAGCTCCTCTAAGCTCTTCTCCTGTACACATATAGCTGTTTGTGAGGGGTTTACAAAGTCAGTAACTCTCCCTGAAGCAGTTGTTTCTTTCTCAGTGCTGATGGGAAATATATAAAGTTAATTAAAAATTGTTACAGGGGCAGCGATTCAAGAGGCATCCGACTACACAAGAATACTACACATATCTGTCTGGCTGTCTCGTTGGTCCATTTATCTATCAGTTAGAGTATTTTAACTCACAAAACAGTAAAACATCAGAGCAAAGCAATGGAAAGTTACTCTGTGCTTAACTGCCCAAGAATTTTATTCAGGAAGAAAAAAGCATAGACATAATTTGTCAGCAGCTATAAAAATGGATCTTCTTGAGGCATTACTTGAACTTGGGAAAAAAAAAATGTTTAATTTGCTGCCTCGGGCCCTCCAGTATTTTCATTTTTCTAAATTAATTAGAGTACATTTGCTGTACAATAGGTAGCTACAAGTAGGGAAGTGTTTCTATGCATTCATTCAGCTGTTCATTCACGACCTGACAAACAAAGCCAACCAGGTGTAGAGAGGAATCCCTGTTCAGGTGGCAGAGTTTCTCCTTTGTTCTGCTTTTTCACTGGCAGCTTTCAAAACCCAAATTTGCATGAGTGAAAGTCTTGCCTGGGAAAGTAAGCTCACACTTTGGGGTTCTGTTACAATGCCAAATAATTCAAGCAGCTTAAATGGATTTGCAAGGTGGATGCTCAAATGCAGATTAAAGCGTGAATCCACTTCCCAGAAAATCACCTAATTTATAGACGAGGAATCTTCAGACCTCAAGGTAGCCAAAGTGACTTGGCTTTTAAAGGAGATTACTGACAAAAAGCTCTGGCTACCAATCTGCCAGAGACTGACTGCATGACTCTTAAAGCCCCAGAACAAAAGATCAAAGCCTGCCTCAGTGAAGCCCAATATCCAACTGCTGGGTAAATAACTCCCGCTCGGCAAATAGCATTTTCCCAAATACCGTATCATGATTCAGATCTCCTGACAGGTGCAAACACAGGCTGGAAACGTGTGAGAAAATGTGTCCCGTGACTTCAGAGAACAAGCTGGGAACCTGCGTGCAGCCAGCACCTTTGAACGCAGGGGTGCAGGTGCCATCACGCTCATGAAAGCACGGGAATAGCCTCACTGCAAGGTGGTGTCAGTTTAACGGCAGTACTTTTCAAGCTGAAGCCTTCATAAGTGAGCTTTCAGCTATCTGGTTATCATCAAACCCCCATGGAGTTTCCCCCCCACAAGGCGGTGGCTCAGCAGACTGGCCTCCTGACTAGGCCCCCAAAAACTGCTGCTCCACCTTCTCAACGAGGTTCCTCCTCACCCCTCTCTGATTTTGCTCGCAGGTTTCTTTGGCAAACAGCTGAGCCCCACGCTGCTACATAAGAGGATGTGTCCCCAAATGGAGGGGACAGGTGAGGATGGCTTCAGAAGGCAAGGAAATGCTTACCCAAGAGACTTTTCCTGTGGGCATGGCTACCAGAGGGGACAACTTCACCTCCCGAGAGGCAGTGAGTACCCAAAAGTCTCATTCTGGGACCAGATTCCCACCAAGCTGTCTGCTCTGTGATCATTTTTTGCTGTGTATAATGAGTACTGGAAGACTTAAAATGTGAGTGAGGCTGTAAGCAGCCCAGCAAGATGTGAGGCAGTCTACAACATCTGGCCTCCATCTATACCAAGTGTCAAATATAATTATAGGGACATGCAATAAATAGTCAGGAGTAATAAAAAGAGAAGGTAAATCTCTTGAAACCTGAACATGAAGCCACAGCACATTCACCTGGTAGAGGCCCAGGTGGCCCAGTAACGAAGAGCCACCTCCAAGAGGCTCTGAATCCGTCCCTTGGGATGTGTGCCATTAGCTTAGCGTGGAGCACTAGTGATCAACACGGAAAATATTTTTCCCAGTGATCACCACTGAGGAGAACTAAAGAATCTTGACCAAATAACATTAACTGGTGAGCTAAAACATAAACCCTGCAGTGTTGACACAGTCTTCTTGCAACTCCCGAAAAGCATATTTTACATTCCAGCTGATTCGAGGCACGTCCTGGGTAATGGATAAGAGCACTCAGCATGCCACGGAGAAGTCTGATTTTAAAACAGCAAGCTCCAGTACTCACTGGAGAACTAGCAGATGTCTGCAGAAGAACAAGTGCAACAGGGCCTTTCTGCACGGCTCTGCTATTGGCCTTCTGTCCAGCAGTGCTCACAGCACTGGCAGAGTGGGAGCAGAAAATAAAAGAAAAAAAAAGAAAAAAGAAAAGAAAAAAAAAAAGAACAAGAAATTAAGGAGATAAATGACAGCCAGCCATGCAGAGTCAGGATTCGGTGTAATTCTCACATAATTCTCACAAAAACACATGATGTGGCCAAGAGAAAAAACCAATTTGGCCCACTGCTCCTACTAGCTTTTGGCATGGTCTGCATCCTTAGAAAACAAAGAGCAAGAATACTTCAAAGCAGCATGCCTTGTAGTCAGGGGTCCAGCAATGGGTTAAATAACGGTATAAGATAATGCAGCAGTAGCACATTTTATAATGATTTTTTTTCCTGGTTTTCTGCTGTCATTCACAACGTTTTCCCTAGGGAAATCATTTCGTCACCTCTGTGATGGCAGGATGAAGGAAGACTGACCCCTGCCTAGAAAGCCAGATTTATTCTTCTTAGGTGACTGCATCCATAAAATAAAAGCCATCATTTGCCAGCTTTCCTGCATGTCACACTTTTATTCTCTCTTATTACATATACATTTTTCTCTGTCGCTACCCTAGTAAGCTAACCTATATTTTACCTTCCATTTTACTGGAGGTTTTTATATAAATCTAACTCTCTAATTTTCAAACTGCATCTTCTATTTCTCCCTGCCAAAATTTATCTTTGGGAGCCAAAATTTTATCTTTCTAATAAGTAACTTTGGCCATTACAGGGCAAAAAAAACTTTGCAGTGACTCTTGTGCAAATACAAAATAATCCATCAAGGAGCAAAATGTGGCCCCTAGAGTGGTCATGTCTGAAAATGCTTTGGTGTGAAATAATTTTCTTAGATGCAGTGCAGAACTTGCCACATTGTCCAAAAGGTGAAAATCATTTCTCCTACCACTACCCAGCAAAAAGCCCTTTGCAGATACCCCTGTATAGGGAGGAAGGTATGTAGCATCACATCTCTCTTCTAGCGTGGAGATACCCATTTCTCCTTGTTGGTAGCCAAGGGGTTCTACACCAGTCACCTTAAGAAGATATATAATTTTATATCTGTGATACATCCAATCAGCAAAGGGACCCTGTGGGGAGGCAGTACGGAGTATCAAGAGCACTGTAAATTTGCACCTGATTCTTATCTTACCTGAGCAGACAAAGGCTTTTATTATAACCTCTGTTCCACCAAGGAGTCTTGCCTATAAATATTAGTCATGCAGCCCAGAAGAATCAATTTTTATGATGATGACGAACCAAAGCACAAAACTGAACATTTATATGCAGGCTGCCGTTGAGCCATTTGATGATTCACAAATTAGTCCTGACCCTCCCAGATCCAGCTTTAAATGTTTCATTTTAAATGTTTCTACTGTTTCAAGTACCCTTTAACATAGCTGGAATTTGATCTGCCTGCCACTAGGTAATTATTTAACATAGCCTCTGAGTGAGGGAAAATAGATGTTTTCAAGAACAGTTCCTTTTAGCTACTGCATTCAGGGGAGAAAGATTGGTTTTATTTAGTTTCATGTCGTAGGGCCAGATTTCTTCACATCTGTTCAGACTGAGTAGTTCTTTATTTTGCAAGTAGCTCTGTTAAAATCAAACAAAGGCTGTTTGTCTTCACTCTGGCTTAACCAGAAGCACACTGCATAATCTGAATTATTTTGGTTTCACATACAGCAGTTCCTTCTAAGGGTACGATCTGATTCTTCCCATTGTATTCAACCACTCACCTTAGACCTGTTTGCACTACACTGAAGTTCAAGATACATCATCTGAAGTGTTATGCTGTTTACTGGAAACAAGAGCTGTCACCCTGACTTAGTTTTAGGATGTTCTGAGTGGATCTTTGGCAGGTGTGAAGCCTCACTGAAAATAGTGGCAGCTTCTCTGAGTTTCACACTTTGGCAAGAAATAGACACTTATATAGGATGCTTGTCTTTCTTTTGGGGAAATGTGATCTCTTTTTTCTCCTTCCTCCACAAAGCTGGGAGATTTTCAAAGCACTCTCAGGAAGAAAAGATGATGAAGGAATCTGTTAGGATTTTTCCCTAAAAGCTTTGTTTTCAGGGATATAGGCATTTAGGATATGCCTGAAGGTTTCTTCCTGCTCATTCTTGTTACGTATGATAATTTTCAACCTTCAGTTCATGAGTTCACTCTCTAATCAGGGCCACGACACATCTCAAGCTGCTCACTTTGAATGAAAAGCTTTTCCAAGCTGAAAGCTCAATTTACCCCTGCCAGTGGCATTAAGATAAGCAGTCCCTCAAGGGGTCCGGTCCTTATCTGATACACTGTGTTCTTTGCAGGCTCTGGCAGAAATTAAGTGGAGTTTCATGTACACACATTTGGGACATGTGTTCCCTGTTGAACTGGACCTTCCATTTGCACATCAAATGAAGCTTTCGGTATCTCGTTTGAGGCCCATTCCCTTGTCGAATATCACCCCTATTACAAGAGCCTATGATAATGGCATGCCAATATATCATAAAGACAAAAGATTACTGCACCGTAGGAGGTGGCTATCAATCCATTGCCTATCATCCTGTGTAATGAGTTCCCTATAACAAAGTGATACTTTTTATATCTTTTTTGACAAATGAGTTTTCCCCTAGGGGAAGCTTCATTAGATGTCCTTCACAGCCTCCTATCACAATACTGAGACCTATTATTTATGCTAGTAGCACCTAGGAAATTGAGATAAGGTGCTGTGCAAACCCAGAACATGCATGCATGCACACTACACTCATGTTGCTGCGTACTTTACTGGTGTACGCCTCCTGCTATGTCCTTTCTCTCCAGCTATTGAACCTGATCCAGTCCTTCTTTCACCTTCATTCTAGGGAGATGCATGCTGCTAGTCTGAACAAGGCTTTGTGCAGCCTTTTTCTGGAATCAAATGTAGGCAATGCCATATGATAGCAAGATTCCTACTGGTGGGAAGCAGTTAAGAATATTAATACAAGTATCTGAAAATGATCGTTTAAATTGAAGTCATTAAACCAAATTAAACATACATACAGGTGCTGCCTTTAGACTAGAAATGGACTTCTTTCACTTAAAGGAGAATTAGTTGTGAAGGGTATCTACCACCAAAAATACCAAGGGGAACTAAGGGCCTGGAGAACATTACACTTGGGAAGGTTTTAAAGGACAAAAAAGGGGATTTCCACTTAAAAAAAAAAATCCTCTCCGGAGCTGGACTACTGAACCCCAGTGTTGCTCCAACTCACCCCCTAAATGTGTTATGAGAAAACTCTAGAAAATGTAAAAGAAAATAACAACATCTTCCTGGGGATGTTTGAATAATCTCCCTGCATTGAACTGATATTGATGTTTGTCTCGTGGCATGATGCAAAATGGTTCAAATTATCTTTAGGAAGGGTATTTGCATTCCTTAAAATAGCCTGCCCATTTTAGAACAATTTTATATAGAATCCTATCAGACAGCCTGGAAGAGTGCTAACTTCCCTATGGGAAGTTATAGATGTCTCCATAAGGAGGCAAGGTCAAATGCTGTGTGGAAACTGAGCTTGGCTCTACATTAATATAGTGAGTATTCATGACAGCAGTGGGGGACAACATCCTTTTTAAGAGAAGAACTGATTGCTCTAGGACTGCATAATTTGTATTCAGTTGGCCATGGGAAATCTCTCTAGGTGATTTGTCACCTGGCGCTTAGGATGTGCACTGTAGATCATGACAGATCTCAGTGGAAGAATTTCTGAGAGTAATGGAAGGAACACAATAGGTTTCCTAGGTAATCGGGGGGAGACAGAAGGAGTAAAGGATTGAACCACGCTAAAGGCAACAGACAAAATGAAATTCTTATTCAAGATGGGCAAGAACTTCGCTAGATCAGTGTCACATTATTATATATGCTAGATCAAGCTTTATGACAAGTGTGATGGAGAGCAGTAACAATCATATTTCAGAGAATTTTAGTGTTTCTCTTCTGGTTTTACTTACAGACAGATACTGTGATTCATTTCTCAAAATATCAGAATGCAATATTTTCTTGCTAGGGAGGATCATGTATCCACAGCACTAACCTGAAGCTGGGAAAGAACATACAGACTCTACTTCTTCCATAAAATATTCCAATACCGTTAACACACTGCCTCCTCAGGGTACAACAGATACCAAGTCCTCCCCAAAATCAAATCATCACACAGACTTTCCCATAGCCTGTCAAAGCTCCTTACAAGGGATCTCAGCATCATGCAAACCAGTTATGGAAAAGGAAGCTGAGGTACAGATCCGTGAAAAGATCTGATCAGGAACATCCAGAAACTGACCAGAAAAGCAAGCAATTGTGATTTCCACGCAATCTGTTCTCCAGTGCTTGGGCTTGTATCCCAAGCACCTGGCAATATAGAGGAAGGCAAAGTAAGGCAAGTCCACAGTAGGTTTTTGAAGATCTCACTTGAGCCTTTGTTCTTGCCCCTCTCTGAGGTCAAGATCTTGTTAGCTAAAGGGGTTAGCCTACGGGGACGGAAATCAGTTGTTCTTCCTCTGTTCAAGAACTAAAGGCTGCCTATAACAAACTTCGCATTTCCCTCATCCCAGTTTACCCACCCAGAATCTAGGAGGCTGTGTAATTAATTCCACTTTCAGTCGGTTGCTTAAACAAAAGCACCTGGTGCCATCTGAGTTTCCCTAGGGTATCTAAGATATCTGCACAGGCCTGGCACATATGACATAAGATCTATGAGAAACCCACGCAATTCTGGTGAGGCAGCTGGAGGTCAGTTAGGATTTCTTTGGGCATTTCAAATGATGCTGAACACCTGTGTTAAGGCAACTGAATGGAACTTTTTAGGTTGGTGACAGACAGAGTTAACCGCAGATACCGATTCAGCACATTTTAGACCTGAATTTCCCATTGCAGGTGGCCTATTTCTCATTGCTGACATCAGAGGACACCGACGGCAGCCACATGCAGAAGTCTGTTTCCATACGTGCCTGAAGCGGGGAGGGATGAAGCTTAGCTGTAGTCCCCAGTTCTCTGTTGCTTGATCCCCTAAGCACTTCTCAGCTTCCCTGCCAATTGCGTGGAAAATGCTGCCACTG
Organism: Anser anser; assembly: GCF_964211835.1. Classification (NCBI taxonomy): domain Eukaryota; kingdom Metazoa; phylum Chordata; class Aves; order Anseriformes; family Anatidae; genus Anser; species Anser anser. The sequence continues at coordinate 185,179,819 of NC_139720.1, read as the reverse complement.
GGATTTGGAAGCACTTTATATCTGCTTCGTAGAAGTATAAATAATTATGCAAGGCAGGGGGGGAATCAGGCCTGTTTTCTCCCCGCCTCGCGGAGACATGAGAAAGACACCATGAAGAGTAAAATAGTTGAGTTGGATTAAATTTACCATGTCTGCAAAATTTTCTATTAAAAGGTTACCTTTGATATAATGCTTCAGTCTGCAGACTTTCGCTTCCCGACCATTAAATTCTGTTGTAATAAACTTTAACAATATGCATCATTATAGGAAACTTAAATAGGCTTCGCTTTTGAGTGAGGCTCCCAGAGACAGTAGAAAAAATGCAAGGTGTCTGGCTGCTTGAGTATTTAAGAAAAGGTGCTTGTATTTTAACTAATGCCCATAAGGAGGGATTGGGAATTCTAAGTTTTAAAGGTCGGAATGGAATGGGGTCTGCCTGGAGAATTCCTGATCTCAGACCCTGCCTCTGCCCTTGCTGTATGGCCTTGGGCAAATCACAGCAGCCCAGACAACCACTGAGCCCCTCAGTTCCCGCTGGGATTCAGCCCTTGGGACAAACGGGTTGTAAATACTCACCCCTCTTAAAGAAGAGTCATGACAACTGCTCTTTAAATTCTTCCTAGCATTGTTCTCATATCTGTGCGGAAAGGCTTAGAAAATATAAAATGGCTCAGTATTATAACAGAACAGTTGGTGGAGGTTTAGAAGCAAATTTCGGGGTCACTCGTCTGCTTATAATGGGCATTGCAATGCAGCATGGGCAGCTGCAGAGAGCCTAAAAGAGCATCAGTCTCCTTGTTATTCTAGTGGGTTATGGAGACATTTGGCCTCAGGTATATTCCCTTTCCTATTCTGCTGGTAATTCATTTGCTTAAAGTGTAACATAATTGTCCGCAGGCATCACGCTACACTCCTTTTTAAATCCTTAAGTACGGCGGCTATTTAACGGATCTTCTGTCACACATGGGTGAAATGAGAAAGCCTTTCCTGCAGAAGAGTTACAGTACTTTACACATCTGTTTATGAAGAAGAGGGGATTTATATCTTATTTTGTTCTTTGTGTACTCTTGGAACACCAGTGTTAGGATGGCCAGGGAGCATACATACATCAGCTAATGCTGCAGTTCACAGCCTGGTGTAAACACAGAGAATGATAGCTGATCCTCACCGTGTGTGATGTGGAGTTAGACAGGGGCTGAAATTTGCCCACACTCTTGAAATAACAAATTCTTCATCCTGGCTATACAAGGAAAGGAGCAGACACAGCACCACCTCCGCAGTCTTCTGAGAGGCAGAAGCAGGGAAGTGCTAAGACAGAAATAAAAACACAAATACACTCCTTCTCCAATTATTATTCTGCTTTCCCCCCCAGCTTAAAGAAGGTAGCCATGCCCTACAAGTATTAGATTCCTTGGGATTTTCTCTGTTCCTGTGGTTCAGTGGGAGATTTCAGCTACTCAGGAGTCTGTGGGTTGGCTTGGCGGCCCGGGCCCCTGTGTACCTCTGGGAGAACCACTTCTTTCTCTTGATGAAGTGAGCACAGACACGTCCCCAGAGTGGCAAGAGGCGAACAGCACAGCCTGAAACATTGGCTTGCGATTTGCATTGCAGTGTCATTTGCAATCAACATGAGACTCCGGTGCCCTCCATTTAAGATGCTGGCTTTCTTCCCACTAGACTCAATAATACACTTAATTCGTACAACACCCTAACACGTTATTTTATTTCTGGCAGTGCTTATTCTAAAGGTCAAAGGCCTCCCTGGCTTTCTCAATCGACAATGCTATTTCATTTAATTATTTCCAACTGCAGAAGGCACACCTCTCATCTTTCCTGAGGCATGTTTGTAGACACAAAGGAACTGCAGTCCACAGGGCAACCTCTGTTAATGAGTGCAAACAGGGATTCCCCAAACTGGTTTGTTCTTCAGAAGAAGGAAAAAAAAATAGTAAATGAACAGACCTGCTGGTCCAGGAACTCAAACTGACTCACAGGCAGGAGTGACCATCTGAGCAAAGTGGCTCACAAGCACCCACCCAAGAGGCAAAAGTATACAAACGTTCAGTAAAGGTGATATTTATTGGGTTTGGCTCTGATTAAGGGAAACAAAAGCAAGAAGAAATGTTCATTAGAAACATCACTCTGGCTTTGCAACTTCATCTTAAATTCAAAACGCTGCCTGTCAACGGAGAGGGAAGAAGATACACTGAAAGGTGGAGTATGCTTTGTCCTTAGACACAAGTGAAATGCTGCCCCTGAAGCCAACAGAGGCCAGGGTTTGACATTATAAATCTTGGTAGGTCCTAAACTGACATGTAGTTTATTGCAAACAGAAAACTCCATTTTCTCTTTAGATTTGAAAAAGAAACAAAGACCGGTGGCCATTGTAGATCCTCTTGATCCTAATGGTAAGATCCAGGAGACTTCGTTCCGTGGTCATCACTGCCTACATTTATTGAAGATATCAATTTTCTCTTCTGATATTGATTCACCTGGGAACTGTGATAAACATTCAAAGAGTATGCTCACTGTAATAAAAAGTAATCTAATGAAAACCCTAATTTACTCAGGAAAGCAACAAAGCTTTGACTTAATGTACTAAGTGTTCCTTCTTGCAGAGTTCACCCCACTGTAGCTAACAGAACGTTGCCAAGAGCAATGCTCTGAAGACCAAAGCTAGGGATGAAAAGCCCCTCCATGTAGGGCCATGGTATTGACAGGCAAAGATCTCCCCATGTCACTTTGCGCCACCATGTCCTAATTGCTTGTTCTCCAAGATGTTTGCTTCAAAACAGAGCATTTTGGAGCTCCATCCATTTGGAGCTGCTGTCCTGGGCAAGGAAAGGGGAAGTTCTTGTTTTAAATACGTGGAAACCAGGGCAGTTCCTCATCCTCAGGCAGGTTTGCAAACCAGTCCAGTGTTTACTTTTGGCAAGGGAGGAAGGGAAGGGTGTTTGCAAGCCTCTGTTCTAGTGCGTTTGCCTTCCTTGCTGTTGGGAGGCGCAGACTTTGTTCTGACCGTGGGCTGGGCAGCACGGCACAGGCCTGAAGAAGCCTTTCTTCTTGGCCGAATGCGTTGTTTGGAAGCTGGCGGCGGCTGCTGCTGCTATAATTGCTGAGTTTATTGCTGCCCGAAGCAAATGAATGAGTAGGAGGAAAAGTAGGAGGAACAGAAAGTGCCATTAATCTACTCTTTGCTGAGTTTGTGGGAAAAAAAAAAAAAGACAAGCATAATTCCTGCAGGCACTCGGTGTGGTGATGAGCACAACAAAAGCAGTCGGATATTACATATTAGCATATTTGGATTGAAGAGGACAATGGAGATCTCGTGCCTTCACAGCCCAGGAAGCCTCTCACCAGGCTGTCCTGTACTGGAGGTCTCACTCGGGACTGTGCTGACTTTGTGTCTCCTTGCAGCTGCTGTGGCAGCACCTGATCCCATGCTTACTCCATCATCGGCTCAGGATGCGACCCTTCCTTCTTGCAAAGTTAAAGCTCCCTTCTGCAAAGCACAGAGGGCCGGGTCTAAAGTAAGTATACTGCATAAAAACAAGAAGTATGTAGGTATTATCTTGTCTGTAACCATCTTTGCTCCTAGACACGTTTGCCCAAAAAGCATGGGGTACATTATAACCTCAAATAATTTTCTTAGAAAAGACAATCTATCAGCATTCTGTGTAGAAGGAAAATGTAGAAATCTATCCTTTACTGTAAAGGCCACTGAAAATTATTTTTCAAATGAAGCAAAGTTCATAAAAATAGGAACTCATTTAGAGATCGAAATAATTAATGGGAGCTTTTTAATAAGCTATCAATAGCCTTCCTGCTGCACTAGGGAAACAGGCAAGCTTCTGAGTACCCAGTTCTTCTTCAAGTCATTTCCAGAGAAGCAAAGTGTTTAGCCCAGCAGTGGAAACACCACATGACAAAATATTGATTCATTTGAGAGTGAACCTTGTGCTGATTAATGTGGAAGGAGGCCTACAAGTCCACTGCAAAGTCTTCAAGGGATGGAAATAACAAAAGACGTGGTGGGAGGGTGGGGGGGTGTCAGGGGTAATTTTTTGCTTCTAGGGAAGCAAATCATAGGTAGAGCTCCCTAATCCAGCACGTTTCAGGCTCCTATCTCAGTGTAACTTGTAATTACATGATTTATTAAGGAGTTTTTTCTTGTTTAAGTTGACAGAAGGAGATAAGCCAAGTCATTGAAACTCCACAGCCACCTCAGGTCCAGGAGCATATCAGGAGTTGTGGCACAAGAGTCCAGGCAGAGAGGAAGGAGAGTTATTTTAGGTTGTTGCTGATTGAATCTGCTGCTAGGACCACCATTTACAATTGGAAGTGTATTTAAAGTGGAATCGACTCAACCAAAACATTCAGCAAATCCCCAGAGATACGGATGCAGAACAACAGTGGCAAGCTTCCAGCCTGCAATAGCAAGCGTTCAAAATCCTCTGCAAATAAATGACTTCAAGGCTCTGAAAGGATAAGAAAGGACAGCCAAGCCAGACAGATCCCAGGGTATATTTCTGCAGGCCCCAGGCATGCACGGCTTCAGCTGACTTCCAGTCGTGTCCGAGGAACATCAGGACCACTGTTAAGTGACTGCTGCCTTCGTGCAGGTGACAACCGTGACTGACTTTCACCACAGCACCGTGGTTTACATGAGGACATATGGGTGGTCATTTTGGTTCATATGAAGGGTCCATCTAGCCCAGTTTCTGTCTCCAGCAGCATCAATAAGTACACACCCAGTGAAAAATAAGAAACAGGCAAACGTTTACAGTATTTCCCCCGCAGACTATCTCAGCTTCTGACTGTTTTCAGCTGAGGGGATTTTCTAAGCCTGATGTGCTTTGCTTAGTTAATAATCCTTTGTAAAATCTCTCTTCCAAGCACTTGCCCAGTTTTTCCCTTTATTTTCTGCATTCGTAACATCCTTCAGCAGGGAGTCCCATGGGCCCATTACCTGTTACACTGAGAACTGACTTCTTCTGAACCTGGCTCCCAAATAACTCCATCTGATGGATATTTATCCTTGCTCATGACGAGACTGTGAATGTTTAGCCCTTACCTATCCTCTCCATATTCAGGATTTGTAGTTCTCTAGCACTTCCCACCTATGCTGACTATTTCAGGATGATGAATCCTGGTCTTACAGCCAGTTCCTCTCCTATTCCCTGAACCCACAGCAAGGCAGAGCCAGTTATTTTGCCCCCAGCATCTGCCAGATAGGAACATATGGTACAGGAGAGCATAAAGATGGAAAGAGACCTCAACCCTGGGCTACTGTGGGGGAAACATGATCGAACTCAGCCCCGTGCTCAGAGAGGCCCTGCTAGATGGCACACACGCCAGCCACAACCCAGCTCTTGGTGGTCCCTGGTTGGAGAACAGAGCTCTGTGCATCTCCTGCCTCAGGACGGAGGAGGAGAAGGCTGCACCCCTGCAGTGTGACCCAGGGAGGCCCTTCTCCATCGTGTGGCTGAAGACCTTCCAGCGACCAGGCACAAGGCAGCAGCAACATGCTAGGAGCACTCTGAGGGCTCCAGAAGCTTTTGAGATGCAGAACAAAGGGATGGTCCCTCATCCCAAAAACTTCTTAGTCTAAATAGGCAAACAGTGTTGTAGCTTACAACTGAGTGAACAGTGTTGGCTCTATTTCACCTTACACAATTTACGTATGTATGACAGGAGATGTCTCCTACATTTCACATTACAGACCTATTCTAAATACCTCTGCCTTAGCATAATAATCTGTTTCTCTCATTCTATGCTTTCTTTTCGTATTTCTTAAGAAAATTAAATAGAAAACTATTCTCATAGAACAAATAGGCTTTTCATATTTAAAAATAAGGTATTTTCTATAATACAAGTTTCCAGAATCATTCTGTCTGTCGTTTGTGAAATGACTGTACTTTCATTAGACAAGACAAATTATCTAGAGCCCCAGGAAAAATTAATTTCATGGGGATGTGAAAGATTGAAGACCTATTGGTAGAGTACAATATAGGCTTGGCAGATGTCCCCTGCCTAAGGCATGAAATGGCCCAACTATTATCTTGTCTGTGGTTCAAAAGTAATTGTACACATTGCACAGAGAGCAACACACGCTCACAGAGCAAGCACCTAGAGATGATGGATATCACTATTGATACAATTCACATCTAAAAACTCTAAGGGCTGGAAGAAGTATTGTAAATTTTAAAAGGTAGTATGAATTCATTAACTGCAAAGAACACACACAGTTGCGTTCAAGGAGTAGGGCTGTGACAGTAATTGCTGAATTGAATATTTTTAAAAAGCCCTTTTGTTCTTACTGGCATCAAAGCTATTGTTGAACTGTGCTGTACTGTCAGCAACGTGAATATTAGGGGTTTAGATCCATGCATGTGAAAGATCAAAAGCAGTGATGAAGGATTCTGTAATTATTAGTAATTGCTTCCCAAGTGACCATTTTTTTTTTAATAAAGACTCTTTCTAACAAAGTGTTCACTGAAGACTATGGGTTGAACTCATATTTTCATAGCAAGAACATGAGCCCATGGAAATTATTTCACACATTATCATCATAGCTGGAAACTACCCCTAATAAGAAATACAAATGGTACATAATATCTGGATATCATTATTATGATTATTACTTGTAATTTTAATGCAGATTACAATGCTACTTTTTCAGTTAGAAGAATTTAAGGACTCAAAAAAAAAGAGAAGTCAGTTAAACTAGCTTTCAGGTTCAGCAAAGTCTTTGTTTCTCTGTATTCAGAATTGTTTCATTCAAGCAAAATATAAATGGTGCATCAGCTGTGAACAACCTTTGTCTTGTAAAAGGTACTTTCTAGGATCAAGTCTCCAGCCACTCACAAGGATGTAAAACCTTACATGGACATAAAACTACGAGTACAGACACCAAGAGAATTACAACAAAGCCAAAAATAAGTGCAAAAGCCAAGTCATGCCCTCCTGTCACATACCAGCACCCATCCCATTGCCAAATGAGATCGGACATGTGACTTTGGAGCCTCATTTTACATTTGATCTTTAGGTTTGCTTTGGAGCTGCTCTTGCTTATTACAGGACTGCATTGGGCCTGAATAAATAGAAATCAAAACCATGGAATTATTAAAAATAACTCATGCAAAGAAGTAATAGTTGACTATATGTCTTATAGGAATACATTCAAAATATCTATGAAATTGTGATGTTCTAATTTCCAGCTGTAGCATGAGGCAGTTTTTCCCTATTCTTTGCTGAGGACAAAGACCACTTGTGAGGACATCACCTACACAACAGCTGTATCTCAGTCTAGACAAGCAGCAAGAGGGAGCAGCTCTACCACAAGCTTGTAAAGTCCTGTACATTTCCTAGTGGGGCATTCTTTTGAGTGTACACCTGCATCTGTACAGCTTTGGGACTTCTTCCTTCCTAGACATCAAAGCCCAAATGCAAAGGTCAAAAATCATGAAGTACAAGAGACATTGGCAGGGGAAGGAAAGAATTTGGGCTTTCTGGGGGAGATGTCCCAGCTTTGCAGGAGTGGCCCCTGCCTTCTCCCAGATCTGATTCTAGAAACAACATGTATTTAATTTTAAGTGCTGGAATTGTCCTGTTAAAATCACTGCTATGGGTTAATTATACTCTCATGCTCCTCAGGGCAAAACCTTACTGCGTCTGTCTGCAAAGTGCCTGTTTGGATGCTATACAAATTAATAAAGAATAATAACAATGGTGCCAGCATGAGAAGCCAGCCCTCATGAATGGATCCTGTTCTACTGAAACCAATGGGACTTCTGTTCACAGCTCAGAGCCTTCCATTGTGAGCAAAAAGCAATATTCAGTATGTGGTCTGTTTGTGACCTCTGAAGAAAAACACATAGAAAACCCCTTCAAAATATTCATTAATGTGGGCCAGCTTTTTGTTTCAGTTAAGTAGCTTTGTTCAATATGCTAAAGCACCCTACTGAACTCATCACGTGGCACTGCTATTTCTTGTATTAAACCCTGTTATCCTTCACAATACGGCCTCCTTTACCATGCCAAATGGCTTAATTCCCTTGCATTTTCCTTTCTGTCATGGTTCAGTCTCCCATCTCGCTCATGAGACACATTGAGACTATAACATATATATCTGCTCCAGGGTAAATACTAATTTATCACACTGGGGAGGTATGAGTTCTGCCCTGACATACACAAGGCTGTAACAGGAGACTTTAAACAGCCAGCCCAATAGCTTCATTATTCTCCAATGACTCCCTCAATATCATCTCTCAAAATAAAGCCAATTTTTCTTTGCTTTCATCAGTGCAGATCAGGATGAACACCACTGAACCCGGTGCTTCCCCTCTGGTACGGAACAGACAGGGCTGGTGTCTCCAATTCGCGAAGCAACTGGGGAAACAAATCATGTCACTGTTTTATTTATGTTTCATCTAATTATTCATGGCACAGCTCACATTCATCCCCCTTAGTGACTGGCTCTGTTCTACACCTCCCCACCACAGCTCACCCATTTTTCAACATGGATTTTGATATCTGTTCAATGTGCTGTTACTTGTGCCCTGCTTTCCCTGCAAGTTGCGTATTCTTGTGCCAGGGTGTGATGGCAACGGGGGAAATTCTGTAAATCTCATAGGGGAAGCACTGAGAAAGCCCACTGGGGTGACATATTAGATGACAAGAAACACGGAGGCCCATTCTCCTTTTGATGCAAGGGAGATTTACAGACACAGTTCCCATTACCATTAATGGTAGTTATGCATATAATTTGTCCCCACACTCCGAGAGGAAAATAAACTTGAGAGAGGAGAAATAGAGGGTACTCAAGGGGAAAATATTTAATATGTAAAGCCTGTGGCTGCCAGTTGGTAATGAATGTGGCAGGCATAATAATGGTAATAATAGGAAAAGACACCTACATATCTGAGTTAAGGTTATTGTAATATGTCATACCTATAGAAAATGAAACCATCAAGGAAGCTACTAAATAGAATTTTGAAGAGACAGCAAGAAAATATACTCAAGACTAAAGAGAAAATAAAAAGGAGAGCAAAAGCAGGACTTGGAATAAGCCAGTAAGGAACTCGGAGAAATCAGGAGTGTTTTCACCTATGGAAACAGCAGCCACCTGCAAGAGCACCAGGAGGACTGGGGAAGGGACAGAAGGAGAAGGGATGCCTGCAGCATCAGGCAGAAGGCACAGAGGCATTTCCAGCCACGAGAAGACAAAAGCAAACACGTTCAGAGGAGACTGGAATAAATCAGTTTACAGGACAGTAAGTGAATCAGACTGTTCGATACAGGAGTGTTTAGGTAATGAGATTATGGACCTGAAATAATCACAGAAGCTACAGTTTACAAATCTGTATTAAATGGGGACTCTCAAGTGGTGGATCCTAGTGGTTCAGATACTTCGCTAGCGCAGACAGAGTACTGGGATAGCACTGACACTTCAGACAGACAGGCATCATATGTGAAATCCCATGTCATGTTGTACCGTCTCCCTCATGCCAAAATCACTGGCATTTATTCCTCGTTGTTCCTTTTAAAATACAGATAAGATGCAACTGCAGCTGTGGTAGGAGTTATCACAACATTAATATCATTGACTTACATAAATAATGCATTTAAGATTGTCTAGAAGACTTGAGAGGTAATTGTCAGTGGGGAATCACTCACTGAATCACCTAGGGTGGCTTCCAGGCAAGTCCAGACGTTCATGCAGGAGCACCACACAGCAGGAACACAAATGACCAAACCTCTGCCCTTTGGGACAACAATTTTGGAGTGGAATCAATGACCCAGCCAACAAGCTGCTCTCTCCTTTAACTGTAGAGCCCAGGAGAGCAGCTTAAGGCGGAATCTTGCCCGCAGGTGGATAAATCCCACCCTGAGGGACTTGGTTAGGATCGTAAATGAAATTTCTGGCCTGAATTGTGGTTTCAGGCATCTCTACAGCTGCCTTCTTCTGTCTCTGAACAGGTACAAGCCTCTTTGACATGAGTGGGGCTACATGAATTTTAACTAGGAACTTGGCCCACTGTATGCAAGACAGACAGAACATAAATCAGGAATAATTATTCTAGGACAAAATGGAGATCCCATTTAAAATACCGATGAATCTTGGTTACGTAGAAAAACTATAACTGAGTTTAAAGCTTCTAGCTGAGGAAAAGCAAAGTAAATCCACGTTTGGGGAAATGTAAATTATGAGGAAATTCTGATCAGATGTTGCTTCTATAAATAATAACAGCTCATTAATTCTTACCGCTAATCCACACATATTTAAAGAACTCCCCAGCCCCTTTTACCCCTATGGGGACTCATCCCACTTCTCAGATGAACTTTAATTTATGCTAGTAGCAAGATCTCATATTTCTAGGACTTCATTACTTTTAAAAAACCTATTACAGTATGTTTGCTGCCAGGCTGGAAAATATTACCATAAATAATTGAAAACCAACTACAATTATTGAAGACATTAACAAACTGCATTGGTGTGTGTCACACTTGAGCCTTACTTTTCGAGCACATCTTTTCATTCATGGGACAATTTCATCCCTACAGAGTGGGTCATGAGAAAGGTCTACCTAATCCAGAAAAGGGGTTTACACGCTTCATGGCCTTCTGAGTAGTCTGCTGTGCAGACACGAATTTCACATTTAGTTGCTAAGCTTAATAAGAGTACAGAGGATGCTGCCGCTATCCATGTGGGCAAATGCACAGGGTCTCCCATCACGTAGATACACAGACATGGGATCACCCAGAGCACATCTCGAAGCCCAAATACAAAAATTAGTAATGCTGCCCCTGATGCTGAGTAAGGCAATACTTGTGTTGCCAGTGTTAGCATTCTTCAGAAAGACTTCTCTGATTTGGAGTGTGAAATGCAGATGGAAAATCAATCAGGGAAAGAGGCCTTCCACGTGGACAGCAGGCTACCACTTCCTTCCAAAGCTGTCCTATGGGATGTGCTCAGTGCAGCAGAGCGTAACAGATGATAAAGGATTATGCCATGGTATCCCTGAACTGGTTCTGAAAAAAAAAGATTGTGAGGTGTTTCCATGCCCTACAAAGCCAGCTTGAAGGAGGAGAACCACATCAATATGTGGCATGGGTGTCATTATCCGCACTCATAGATCATCTCCTAGTCTTACAAGAGACTGACTGCTACCACACATGGCTGTTTACAGAGGGCAGGACTCATCTTACCAAACTTTAGCCACCTTATATGAGCATCTTATATGGATCAGAGCTAACTGAATATGAGCTAATTGTAAAGATCTCTCCAAACAGGCCAAAGGCACCTTCAGCAGAAGAAATATTTTCTATTAACATAGGTGGGATCTAACACAGGTGGGGCCAGGCTCCTGCTGGAGGTGCTGATCTCCCTTCACTGAAGGTAGAAAACCATGAGAGCTGGCTGAAACCATACGCTTTAAGATCTGAGGGTTGCCAAAATGAAAACCAGGAACAAGAAATTATGTGCACATTTGTGACAAGGACTAACAGAGTGAGGCAGATGACTGCAAACTCTGGTTTATAAGAGAAGGCAAAACAACTCAAGATTTTTGTTTTAAATTGCAATAGAAGTGAAGTCTGAGTTAAGATATGATTGCTGTCTATATAAATACATCGGAGCTATTTAAGCTAAGGGTCAACACTGGCCCAAGAGCAAATAAGTACGTACTAACAATACATTGCTCTGCCTGGAGACAAAAAGACTTCTGACCATCAAAGGACTGAGGGTCTGGAACAGCCTTTCAGAGCAGTGATATCTACTATTTCTGGAAAGTCACTGCTTGTAGAGAAGCTACTCTGCTATCTTTATGGCATGCTCAAAGACGTTATCACAAAGCATTTAAAACTGCTTGTGTAACCCTGGTTGAAGTACGGGATGCAGAAATATCAGATAACTAATTCTGAGCCAAGAAATGACCCACTCCAATGTGAGAGACTGTGCGCGTGTCAAAAACAACTCCACATTTAATCCGAAGTGTTAGGATAATTTAGCACGGTGGTTTAAAACCAGCCTCTTTTTGTTTGGCTGCCAAGTTCCAACCCCAGCTTCCTTGCATGTCAGGATCCAGCTCCGCATTGTTATCACCGCCACCGGGATCATGAGTTTCCCCTCGTGCCCGGTCGGTTCCATAGAAAAACCAGGAGATCGTGGGCACCAGCTGCACAGTGGGCAGCCATGCGGTAGGAGCTAACTCCAGCAGCCCACTACAAATTAGAGATGTGAGGAGAGGGCTAAAATAGAGCACAATGAACATGGGCTATAATTTTGGTATTGTGGTTTTCATATTTATGTTCATCTTAAAATTACATAGTGTGCCAGCACCATCAGACCTCAGACTGGACCTGTAGCAAGCAAATACACTGCAGAGCAAAGGAAGAAATAAAAATAGATTACATTATTTTGCACTTTGAGAGATTTGAAATCCACTGGGTCTCTGTAAGGGGCTCTCCTTTTTCACAGACACTGAGAGAGCAGTGGTCTGAACTGGTGGTACTTAGAATAAAAAGCACGGAGTGAATTCAGTTCAGCCTGCGATACCAGTGCAATTCTTTGGAGCTTGGTAAGATTTCTGGAGCCTCTGACAGCTTCTGCTCCGTTATTTGGAAACAGAAAGCTTCCAGCAGATCAAAGTCCCTGGGAACACAGACACTTCTGCATCTCTCCTTTTTGTAAACAAAAAATATTGAATAATGCTATCCTCGGTAAACTTGCTCTTTGTGAGTTTACAACCACAAATAGAAGAAAGTTGCATTTAGAGGATCGTGACTTAAGTTTAAAATGCTACATGAATGTGAGGCAGATTAAGTAGTGAAGCTACTAACACAACATGATGGATCAGTTTGGCGTGCTATGTAAGGAGGATGCTAACAGCATCATAAAGCACCCAAGCATAATAATAAAAACACTTCAGCTGACAGGGCTCTGAAAAATACCTTATTTATGAGTGCTCACTTTGCAGAGAAAAAGCCTCAAATTTTCACAACCTGGTTGCAGGCATTAAGTAACAATCAGCTCCCAGATAAAAGTGCTGTGATGTATTACGACATTAGGTTTCACAGAGAAAGCCAGCCTGTGTCATGATTACATGCAAAATTAAACCCTAAAAAATGTATTAGAAATATCCATGACTTTGAATTTCAAATCTATTTTCTTCCCTGTAGAAAGTATTGTTTAAATGTTAGGTACAGGAATCCCACTGACAAGCAGTCAGGACAAGCTTGAAACCATCCTGGAAACAAACAATAAAACTGCTTCACTTGGGCTCATTAAATATACAGTGCATAAACTCTGGCTTTGGAAAGCTCATTGGTGGGAGGTTTCTTTCTTTCTTTTTTATTTTTTTTTCTTTGGGGATTACTGAAATCTCTGCATTATCCACTGAATAATGACAATGTTCTGCAGCCTCGAGCTGTGACTAAGGATTTGGTCATCGATGCTAAAAGGTAGGGAACCTGGAGGTTGCCACTGCAAACGTTATAATAGTAGCATTATAATAGAAGTTAATTCTTTTCTGAACAATTAAGCATGCAACTGCGTTTATCCCATACATTTCTCACTTGCAGTGTGTACTCAGAAAAATCTGACTGTGGGAGAGAACATGCTGCTTTTGTGATGATGCTGTTATGTTCACAGAAAAAAAAGCCCTCTCAGGATCAGCAAAGCTCTGTTAAAACTTCTTGCTCTGTAACTCCTGACATTGCTCCTCAGACCGTTCTGGCTGCCTCGCTTACACAAAAACGTTCACTTACCACATTCATCATGTAATGCTACAAGCGCATGGACATTTTTGGGGTGATGCACACAGTTCCTGGTTTCTTCCTTGTGACTACTCATTCCCACTCCCACAGCAACCTTTCAGTTGTGCCAGCACAAACATTTGTGGAGTCGTGCCGAAAATCAGATAGGGGAATTGATACAGCTAAAAATAACTTTTTTTTTTTCCTAAGTCAGTTTTCAGGCAGAGTGGTTCCTGATGGTTCACTTGCGGTGGGGTGGTGGAAAGCCGGTGTGCTGCAGGATCAGGTGGTGGGGCTGCTTGAGCAGGACACCTACCTGCTACCCCAGTGCCTGGCTATGCTTGCCTAAACTGATTGGGACATCAGGTGTGAGTTTTCAGAAGCGTGTCACTGTTGTGAGGACACTAGCACGGTTCTCCAGCCTGCTTGCCAGGGGTTATTCTGTGCTGTGACCCTGCCAAACACAATTATTAACCACACTTGCAGAACACAGACAAACACCAAAACTGGCAGAAGCCCTCGGGCCTGATGCAGGCTTCTCAAATGCCTTCACAGGACAGAGCCACAGCCAACATCAGGTCTTACCGAGGGAGTAGTAGGGCTGAGCAGCAAGTTACCATGGAGAGATGAGACCCTCCTGTAGCCTTCCTGGGGCACGGGCCTGGCCATGTAGCACAACGCCACACCATGGTCTGGCAATACCTGTGGTTTCTCGCCCACACCAGGAGCACAACAGGCATCCCCACACAGTCATTCCGTGCCAGATTTGCTAAATCCTTACGCTTGCTATTTATTGCACTTGTCCTTCAAGAAATAAATGGCTTAAACAAAAAATGCAGAACATGAGGAGAATTGCTAGATGCCCATAATCGTTTTCTAAAACTTTACTAACAAACTCAGGCCAGGCCTGAGGTACTTATCTCTTAAAGAAGATGGAAAATAATGAAACATATGCTATAACCTGGAGCACACATACAAAAAAGAAAAAAAAAAAAAGTGACATTGCTGATCAATGTAGAAACAGGGATGGAAATGATATCAGATAGAAGCTGTCCTTAAATACCTTGGGGAAGACTGAAGAGAAACAGCAGAAGTAGAGCAGCCAGTGGATGAAAGGGAGAGGAAAGAAGGTGAAAAACTAGTGAGACACAAGTAAGCAGCATTGTAGGTATTGGAAATGTTGGAGCAATGGTGGGAGGACAGTCTGGTGAGTAGATGTGGTGTCAACACTTCCAGATTAAATGTGTCCAACAAGGAACTGGGCTCAGCTTCCAAGTGGTGTTTCATCCTCTCCCAGAAGCAAACAACACAGAAACAGAAGACTGTAGAGACAGGTGAGTATTAAAGCAAGGACTTTGGAGTCAGCCTTGGCTGGTAAAGAAAGGGAAAGATCTGAGCCCTCTGGATAATATCAGGTTTGCAGTGTGCCAGGGATACTGTAGGCACTTTGGTAGCAGAGCACACTCTCCAGAAGCCTTGGGGCTCCTTGCCACCAGTTGCTAAGTAATGTTCAAAGACAGCCAAAAATCTATCAACATGTTCTGTATTTTTTGTCTTTAGTAGGAGGATGTTACAGTGCTGTGAGGTGTCCACTGGCTCAAGAAGAGGAGAGACAGGAGTCTGGATGAAAAAGTTGTCTATAGCATAGAAACTTGAAGAAAACAGCAGCAGTACTCCAAACCAAAGGAGCAAGAAAAAAATCTAAGTGTAGGTGTACATCAATGCTGCAAAAAGACGGGGATCATCCACAGAACAATGTTTGGCCTCACAGAGAATGGAGTATCAAAACGTCTTCCTGGGAACCCCTTCACTGCTTGTATTCTTCCTCAGCTTCACCAAATTGTTTGGGCTACTCCTCCTGGAACTATTACTCCTCAAGACCAAAATTAAGCTTTTAACTTTGGGAGATGAGTAAGCAAGCCTCTGAGCAAGCCTGGAATATAAAATTAACCAGCGTGAAACCAAGTTCTTTTCTCCTCCCCCAAAACATGCAGTGAAGCGATCGACATCGAACACCCCGTTGTCTCCTCCAGGCAGAACCAAGGAGCTGGCTGGCCAACACGGCTCCTCTGCAAGCAGTCATCGGGGTACCTAGGCTTTCCATGCAGGCCAAGGAAACTGCACAGAGGTCCCACCAGAGCAACCCAGCAGAAACCTGCCAACCTGCAAAAAACCTGCTGAAGAAGTGCATCCGTTCACCAGGCAGCTTGCACAACCTCCCTGGGTGGTGGGTATTGCTGTCTGGGAACCTGGGCTGAAACACTGCTATTACTGGGGTGAGGCCGCAGTGGTTTGTTAATAAAAGCACTGGATGAATGTGGCCACGTAGAAAGGAACATTAACGTTCCAAAAAAATAATTTCAAATTTCTTTCATTGTTCCTGTATCAGCCTCCATTAGGCAAATTTTGCTGTCTCTCTGGGAGTTGCCTTTTTAATGACGGTGCATTTTATTTCCCAGTGGGTAACTGAGTAGTATGATGCAGATTAAGACAGAGCAGATTCAAGTCACATTAGAAACCACTGGGAAATATGTCTGGTTCATCATTGTTTTAAGGTAAGTTCAAAGAGTTTTTCCGATGTTTTGATCAAATTGAACAGATTTTAGCCTACTGTTAAATTAATGAAAATCTTTGCTTCTTTAAATGACAAACTAAGCACTCATGGAAATGGCTTGTAGCTCAAAGTCATAGCACCAATTTCAAGTACACAGCTCCCAGAGAAAGGTATAAACATAAGCAAAAGAAAGGCAAAGTTACCTTTGAGGACATGCAATAGAAGTATTCACAGTGATAAAAGTGCCAATAATCTCTTAAGTTAATATCTTATTTCCGCTGAGCTGAATAACTGTAGATCCAAGTTATGTCCATCAAGAGTTAGGATATATGCAAGTCCAAGAGGAAAAAAAAAATAAGAACACATGGGTCACACGTTCCTTCATTCCTTTCCTTGTAAAGGGAATTGGGACGGTTCTTGTGTACCACAG
The DNA here is from genome assembly GCF_964211835.1 of Anser anser. NCBI lineage: Eukaryota > Metazoa > Chordata > Aves > Anseriformes > Anatidae > Anser > Anser anser. The sequence goes on along the minus strand of NC_139720.1, from coordinate 185,163,077 downwards.
AAAGCAGGCAGGTATTTATCTGGATATCAGATACACTAGGAGTGAACCTGGAGAAATCCCATGGGAGCCAACAGCACTGTCCTGGCAGTAAACAAGTGAATAAGAAAGTATAATTTCAGCTGACAGGAGTACAGACTCCAGTCACTTCACCACTGCTTATGGCATCAAAAAGGACATATTAAATACAGCAGCATGATAAGAAATACCTTTATTCAGTAGAAAACCCTGCCTTAGAGAGGAAGTTGAAAGCAGTCTTGATTTTTAGGCAGTAATAACTTCAGTAGGAGGTTCTCTCTGGCAACTGTTGAAAAGACTGAAGAAGATATTCACACAAAAATGCCTCAAACCCCAGAAACTTGACAAGATTGGGTTACGACGCTGAACAGGAATGTTTAAAGCAGCTGGCAACTCTATAATTTATTTCACCTGTCCTTTTCATACTGCCAGGGAGTCTGCCACGTGTCTGAGAACCACGCTACATCGCTGGATGCCTGATATCACTCCAGCCCTTGTGAACAGATGAGACAAAAAGTCTCCTTCATTTAATTGCCAGGTGTCAAGCTTACTCTTTATAGAGTGTGGAAGGTGCTATATGCAACTGATCAACCTGAAGAGACTTATCTCTGTGACTGCTGTCTATACAGCCATAATTAAATCAAAGCAGATGGAGGAGGCACTGAATAATTATGATTGCAAGATAAATAAAATGCTGGGTAAGTAACTTCAAAAGTATAATTTAAGCATCTTACATAAATAAAAAGTATCAGCATCTTTTGTGATATGTTTTCACACTGAGGTAATTCAGAAAATTAAAAATAATCATGAAAACAATAACAAGAAGTATTAAAATATCAAATATATGCGACATGCATAATAGGCAACAAGTACAAAGTCATTCTGACTCACTCATTTCACATGAAAATGCATATATTCCGTTTCTACGTGTCCTCTGCTAGCTGCTTGTGCAAATTAATCTTGTGATCACATTATCACAAGACTTTGTGTTTGGCACTTTTTCTTACATGGGCAGCACATAAAAGAGCTGCCCCACTTCTTCATGGGCCCACCTCTGTAGGGTCCCATCGCTGTGATGTGCCAGAGGGTCACTGGTCTGGTGGGCTGAGTTATACAGGATTCCCTGAAATTTTTGCCCTGGGGTATCTCAACACCTTGGTTCTTCTTCAGGTATCAGACGTAGATACCAAGTCTTCTCTTTGCACTGGGAGAGGGATATAGGGATATATTTCAATGAGATGATTCATACTCTGCTGAGGTACCCAGATGAACATCCCCTTTCTGAAATCAGAAGATATGAAAGAACTCAGACTCCTGCAGATTAAAGGCTAAAATGCAGAAAGAGAGTGGAGGGAGATCTTCTGCAATGTTTTGTACCTGTGTTCCCCTGCTGCCCTAATACAGGGATATCTCAAGAGTAGTTCAGCTGTGTGTGTTAGCTTGTGACCAACAGTGCTTGCAGTGTAAGCTTCTCTCTGCCTCAGAAATGCTAAGCAGATAATCCTGTAGTCATAACTCAGTGTAAGGAAGAGGCACGTTATTACACCTGTATATCGAAGCCATGTTTCCATATAGCAGCTGTTTCAGTGGCTGCTCATGAGCATAAGACTTGGAAGGTCTCTAATCAATACTTACTTAACCGTAAGTTTTATAAGCTACTTTCAGTAAGTTTCTAGCCTCCTATCTGCAAAATGGAAATACTCCTTGCATCTGTGCTAAGAAACACTGTGAAGATAAGGATTTTATGCAAAGGTACTTTTATAGCTTTGAATATTGTATTCTGTCATTCAAGTTTGCCAGAGATGACATCAAATTTTGTGCCTGAATAATGAGAAAAAGAGAAAAGAGAAAAAAAAGAAAAAAGAAAAAAGCTACAATCAGTTTTAAGTTCCCTCAAATCTTACTTTTTCTGCTGTTCTGTTTTGCCTTCATTACCCATCTCAAAGACTGTCTTTGTTCAAGATACACCTGTCTCCTCAGTTTTACTTCTAAATATTTGGAGAGAGGCTGCAACAAAAAATCTGGTTGCAACATGCGCATTTGTATTTAAACCTGCTGAGACTGTAGGCGTCTGCCAACAATTGCTTTCCATTCTGGTTTATGTACTGTTCAAGCTCACTGAAGACCATGCCGCCTCTCCCTTTGGTTTGCAGCAGCCCAACTCTATTTTCAAAGTGAACTTTTATTCATGATCTGGAAGCAACACCTCTGACCATCTGTTTGCAAGATAGAGGATTCTCCATTGTCCTTGTATCTTTACAGGTTAAGAAGAAAAACCCTCTGATATCTTAAAGAGAACCTGAGGAGTCTGGATTCAAGTGGGAACAACCACTACCACGATGATTAAGGCATGCTTGCTGGATGTGGAGCGAAGTACTTCAAAAAGTGTCCTGGGAGGAAAGGGGGAAAATGTGCAAAGGAATCAAAGAGATTTTATGAGAGAGACATTAATGACTTCCAGATGAAGATCAAATCCAAGTCTCTGAGTCAATGGATCAGTACATAGCTCACACAACGTACTAAATCCAGAGATAAATGGAAGCAGTGGGGGTTGTTGTACTCTCGCCAAAGTCGAAATTAAGACAATTTTGCAACAAGTAAGCATTAAAACATAAACATTAAGTTAGAAAGGGGTAAGAAACTAATATATCCCAACACCACTTCCACTGAAACTTCCTGCTCACCAAGGTCTTCTCTGACTACCTTGATCTTAGTTTGGAGTACCAGCTGGTTCTGCACAGATCTTGATTTACTTTCAACTGCTCACTAGGTGGTCTCTTTCAGACTGAAAATATAGCAACAGATTTGCAGTTTCAGACTAATTTAACAATTAGTTTATGTTCCCCCTCCACCTAAAAATGCCGTCAAGCTCCACCACACCCAGAAAGGCTAAATTGCATTTCTCTTGGGAAGACTCATCTCAACACGCAAACCATCTTATCTTTTCACAGGTACCTGGCGTTATTAAACTACAGCTTATACCTCATTTATGAGGGTGGTGAGGCACTGGAACAGTTTTTATGAGGGTGGTGAGGCAGTAGGAACAGGTTGCACAGGGCAGCTGTGGCTGCCCCATCCCTGGAGGTGCTCAAGGCCAGGCTGGATGGGGCTTTGGGCAACCTGGTCTGGTGGGAGGTGTCCCTGCCCATGGCAGGGGGGTGGAACTGCATGGTCTTTAAGGTCCCTTCCAACCCAAACCATTCTGTGATTCTATGATCTATAGTTTTCTTTTTACAGAGCAAATAAAAGTATGGTTTCTTAAAAGGCATAGTTATTTGTCCTGATGCTTTTCAAACTGGATCCTAAAAGTTTTCACTGAGGCTGAGTTAGCAATCTTTTGAAATGCAGAAAGGCCATCAATGACCTATTTAAAACAGAGATAAACACAGAAAAAAATACTTGACAATTTGTTCCATTTTCTTATTTTTATTACAGACAGACAGCCATGCAGCCTAACATCACAACAAAGTATAAATTTTGACTATTCTCATGAGGGCCACTGTAATGAAAGCATTTGCTTGCTAAGCTTCATTGACTGAAAAATGTCTTGACAGAGTACATTTAAGAACGTTGCTTATCTGAACTGTTTCAAGAGATTAGTTTGCATACTAAATATGCTAAAGTTTCAAGATTTCCAAGTAACTTATTACGGGACAAGTAACTTGGCAGAGTCTTGAGTTTTTTAAGCTAGTGCCATAGTAAATACCAGCTCCACCATCGCACACACCCTCACAGTCTGTCTGTGGCAGTAAGCCATTTTTGCGGATCTCTTTCCAAAATCCAGGCTACGTTCTGTCTTTCAGCAAGCTATTTCTCAGTGGTTTATATTTTCGCTGTCACCAGCATGTCAGGAAGACTGCATATCTTTTGAGCTCTGATTAATTTTGCTTTGACACCATTGAAATGCCAACTATAAACTTTAACTTAGGTTCAGAAATGTTAATCAGTTTTGAAATATCCATAGATTGCATACATATTGAGGCCCATAAATACTCAGTGGAACCTGTCAGAAGCCGTATATCATTAGCAGTCTTGCCTCATTCCAGCTGAAGGGCCACCAAGTCATGTGCTCATCAGCACTGATACTGGAATATGTCATCTCGAAACAATATGATACAGTCGTGTTTTAAAGTCTCAATAAGACATAAAATATGAAGATAAAAACTCTTCTAGGATTTATACCTTCCTGCATTCTCAAATAATATTTTGATTACTCTTTACTCTTTCAGACCTGCCACTGGCCACATTGGAAAAACGTTTTTAGAAATTATGGATGTCTCAGCTAATCCTGTCTATTGAATACCTGCATAATTACATGTTAATCATAATGTGATTGCTGTGATTTAAACCTCCGCCATTACACCAGATATACAAATTAAAGGAATCTCCAGACTTCAGGACATAAACTAATGATTAATTATCTGAAATGGGAAGAAATATCCCCCAGAGCTATCTTGTTGTTGAGCAGTCTGCTAATTACACTGGATCATCCTGTGCTGGAAACAGCAGAGTACAGATCCTGAACTTCATGCCTTCGTACTAAGACCAAGGAATAATCCGTATTCTTATGTTCAGCTTAATAGGAAAAAAAAGCTCACAGGAACTCTTTACTTGTGCCTTCACCCATAACCCAGCGCACTCAGCCAACCTGGAAAAAACAAGCAAGATTTCAGTCCGTAGCCAGAGGTCCGTGCGCTCAAGCTGGGCTCTGGAAAGACATTTTCCACCCCCAGAAGAAAGGATGAGGCCACCTCTTCCAGCCAGCTGCGAGCCAGGGCTGACTTCAGCAGCACTGTGCCAACTTACACACGCCGTTTATCTGGCTCCCTGGTTGCAATGGGCACACGGCTCTCGCAGCTCTCTGGCAGCCACTGCTCTCTGGAGACACCAGGGGACATTTGGAGACACCGCTAGCAAAGCACCCTTGCTTTCCTGGCACTCCCCAACAACTCCAGCCACTGTCTGAGATGGAAACTACAGCCTGCCAACCCGCCAAAAATATACGTGTTATACATGTGTGTATAAGGCTGACCAGTGGGAAACCCATGGGAAAACCAGGGGAAACCTTTCCCTGCGAGGGAGGTGGGGAGCTGCCCATAGCCTGCAGCTTTCCCAAGGTGTTTAAGGTCCTGCTGAAGACTGTGTGCATTTGGAAATATTTTATCAGCAAGGGGAATTATGGAGACCCTTGGGTAGAGGGAAGTAAGCTGCTCCGTTTGTTAAACCAAAAGGACTTGAACTGATTCCTTTGAAAGGACAGAAGGAAAAGTTGCATCAATCAGAAGTCTCATTCTGAAAATGATTTATGGCCTCCCACGCCCGGCTGCCCTTGGCTTGCAGTGAGACACGGCTCTGTCAGTCTCTGAGTTATGCCTGCATGCAGAGCTCGCTTTTAGGCACTTTTAAGCTTCATTTTAATTAGCTTTTTAAAATTTTACTGAGAAGCCATGACACATTATTTTTGCATGTTCTAATTACCCCAGCAGTCTACAAAAGGCTGGCATTTCAGACAGGCTGACGCTCTGCTAATGAAGACCTTTTAGAGAGCACCTCAAAACCACCTCTACCGACACAAACCTGCCCAACACCTGCCTTGGGCACAGACTTGAGAAAACACCGCTCTGTGTCGGGGAGGAGGTAGGGGTGATGTGACCGAGAGGTGCCAGGTCCCTGCTGGGGTGCCCACCTTCCCTCACCCCACTTACCAGGGACCAGGCATCACATACCAAATGGAAAACCACCACGTCTGCTCTCTGTGTTCCTGCACACGTACTTGCACACACACCTTCCTCGCAAACCAGCTTCCTCATCTGGTTTTGAAAAGAAAACTCCCATCGTTACCTAGCTGAGGTTTCACAAGGCTTGTCTCACAACCCTAGCCTGTCGATTCAGCAGCACTCCGCTAGCTCTGCTTTTAAAATAAAGCTGTGATTAACCTGAAAGAAATGAAATTTGCCTTTTACAGCGAGTTCTTAAACTGCACTTTTGACAGTCTTGGATGATAACGACTGAGAAGGTAGGGAAGCAGCTCCCTTTTGTTATCATCGCATGCAAAAAACACTTGCAAGCTGACCTGCCATCCCATATATTAGTTTTCTACATGGATTTGCAACAGTATCTGCATCGTCTTCCCCCACCTGCTCTGCTGAATTATTATGATACAAGCACTTTGGAAAAAAAAAATGAAAAAAAAGTACAATTTCTTGAAATTACACTAGAGTCAAATGTTGATAAAAAGGTGTCACAGAGGGAATGAAAACTAACTGCTGTGAAATTTAATGAAACCTACTGTGTGCCAAAGGCACAGGCAGCCAAATTGAATTTAAAAAGGTGCCAGGCAGGGAAGCTTGTAATCGGACTAGCCACTATGTTAGATGAGATAAGCAGAATGACTTTTCTCTATCACGAGATCAAAACAGACGGCAATTCTTATGCATGAGATGAAAAGTTACAGTATTTATCCTCCCAGCTTCCTGTGTTCTTAGCACCGGATCTCCGGCTTAGTGGCCTCAAAGGGAATTTGCCATCTCCAGCACAAGGCTTGTCCCAGCCCTTGCAGGTCACTGACCGTTACACAAAAGGGCTCTTTCCCGACACAGTTTTTATTGCAAATGGTTATGGAAAAGAAGAGCAAGCTAAACAGAGTCCTTAATGGCTCGGCATAAACTGTCTTCAGCCATGGTGTCCCTTTCCACCGTCTGGGAAGGGAATTGAAGCCAATGGAAGAGAATATAATATAAATATAATGCAAACACAAGAGTATAAGGAAGCAATGGACAACTTTCAACAGATGGCTCGGTGCTCACAAGGAGAATGGTTTCCAGAACATCACCCCCCTGTAGGAAGTTAAGAAATCAATTTACTCCTTAATTACACAGCATTATTTTGAAACTCTTAAGAAAAAGCCTGATCTGTCAAACGGAACTGCGCTTACATTCATTTATGGGAAAAGTCCCTCACACCATGGCAGCACAAGGAACTATAAAGCTGTGCAGCCCATCTTACCTGTTGGACATGGCTTTCCCTACATTCCTTATTTCAGTGCTTTGCAGAGTTACGAGTATCTTGGAGGATGGATGGGAAGAGCACGCTGGTATTTGCCTTGGACCCCGGCCACACAGCGATGCTCTGGGTCTGCAGCTTTGCCTTGCTGATGGGTTCCATCAGCGGTGACCTGGCCTGAGCAGCCAGACCCTGCTCACCCTAAAATACTGCACAGAGAGAAACATTCTGCTAAGAGAGAGTCTGGGGACTGAACAAAGCTCTCCAAAACCAGCCACTGGGATTCCTATAAAAGGAATTCTTGCAAAAAATAACTTTTATAATAACCTCTTGATTTTGCAGAATGTGCCTGCAACAGTTTGGGGGTTTGTCTTGGCTGTAAAGAGCTTTATGCCAGTGTTTAGTGCCGTTCATCATGTTTTTACTACTGTGGCAGAAAAATACTTGAAAACGAATGGAATTCCTTGAAAGCTAAAGCACAAGGAGAGGAGGGAGCAGGCAGTGGATGCTGGACAGCACAGGCCAGGTCTGAAGTTTTGTATTTTCCTGCATGCAACCCATACAGCACCTGAAAACCCCTCTGCATCTCAGCAGTAGCACACGATACATATGTCTGAAGGTATTTAAAAATGTCGTGAACTCAAAGTGCCCCCAGTTTCCTGGCCTGACTTTGTTTCCGATTTCTTTGCAGTGGCAGCTGTCTCTCCTCCCCTAGTGCTCTGCACGACGAGTTTCTAGAACCGCCTACATTACGACAACCACCACCAGAACGACAGCAGCAACACCGTATGACTGAAGGTGTTTGTACAAATTTGTCAGGCAGATGTACAAATCTCCAAAGGACAGATGAAGTTGTAGTCATACAGCAGCATCTGGGCCAAGCCAAGGCAAAGCTCAAAACAAAATCCAAAGACTCTTACACGTGCACTCAGAAAGATCCCCTAACATCACACTACCCCAGTTTCTACATATTTGTGAAGCTAAGTGCTTTTTAACATGTCCTGGTAATCCATTCCAATAATTGGCATTCAGTTGTATTGTGCCTGACCTGAATTGCTCGTGATGCTCTGAATACCAAGTTTATTCCGATTTTTGTAATGCATTCATAAATAGGCCTTCAGTTAGCTGCAGACTCAGACGAAAGCTCCAACTTGTGAGGAAGTCATGAAGCACACTCTCAAGAGGCCTTAGGGCTATTTCTTACGCTCCACTGTGCTCATGGGTTCCATATCTGTTCACAGGGTGCTGTATTTCAGAAGCAGCTTTTGTTATTTCAGATTGATCATTCATGGCTTTATCTCAAATCCTTTCTCCTCAATGCAAGGGACAAGCTCCATAACCCTGCGCGTTTATTAGAAAACCATTCTTCTCAAATCAACAATTTCACTTTATATTACAAAGGCATCTTTATTGGGAGACAATGCAAGACAACTGAACTGTCAGATTGCAAAGGGAAGGATGAAATCTTTACATTACTACAGAAATGATACGGTGTTTGTCAGAACACTGCATTTTCTGATTCATTCTCTCTGGAGCTTTTTGGATCAAGTTAAAAGATAAAAATAACAACAATTTGTAATAGGTTCTAATTGTTTAGGTTTTCTTTCATTAACATTTTCTTTATTTTCCTTCCAACTACTGCCAAGCTCACTTTAAAGTCTGTTAGCCTACAAATTTCACCTACAAATGAATTCAGAGTAGTCAGTCTTCATGAAAGATTGGGGTTTATCAGGCTTATGCAGAAACAGGTGGACTCAGTTCATGGTGCAGCAACCCTCTAAAAAGACGGAGGGGTTTTTTTTTGTTTTTTTTTTTTTTTTATGCATTATTCCTGATGCAATTACTATTTAGTATCCAGAGAATTAGGTAGGATCTGGCATCCCAAGAAGTTCTCTGCATTGCTACACAACACCAGCCTCCTCCAAATCCCACTAGCTCAATGAGTAGCATCAGCACTGAGCTCCTGGTCCTGCCCTGCCCTGGTTCCCATGGAGGAATATTGTTGCTGATTTCAACGGACCAGGCTCTAAGGTTTTCCTCAGAGAGGAAGGCCAATCCAGAGGGGGAAAAAGTCTGTGGCTGTTCTCAGAGGTACCTGTGACATCAGGGGACTGACAGTAGAACAAACAATGTAAATGAGATCTAATCAAGCCTAGTGAGTCAGCCATACCACCAGCATTGTCAGCGTGCATTGACCGTGCCCAATTTCTCATGCCTGAGAAGATACAGGACAGCTGCTAGAAGAGATTTGTCAAAAGCAATATTGCCTCTCCAACTGGCAATGTCTTGTGGTGGCAGAGTCATCCCAAAACTGAGGAGAGGATGCCCTTCTTGGTCCTCTGAAAGTTGAGGCTACCTCCATATGGTCTGAATGCCACTTCGGGCCTTAGACTTGAGCAACAGAGAAAGCTTCACATCTCTAAAGCCAACAAAGATATCTCAGAGAGACAAAGGAAATCCTTGAACAGGGAGACCGGCAAAACAATGGCCACCACAAGGCTCGTGGCTGTGGGTGAAGTTTAGGTGGTACATATATATTCCATGTTTCTTCATTGGGGCGTGCTCCTTCCAACTCCTCACTGCACGGAAACCATTTATTCTACTTTATAAAGCCAAAGTTAAAGAGCTCAGAAGGTAAAAATGTGCATTGGAGAAGTAAAGGGATATGAGCAAAGAAAGGAAAATTCAGGTTGAATATCATGAAAAAATTCCAAATGGATTTTTTTCACAGCCTTGTATGTTGCGTTTCCTGAGAGATGGAAGAAAACCATTACATAGACACTTAACACCAGACTGGACAAAATTCTGGAAAACGCACCGTTGGGAACAATCCCGTGCTGTCTGTAGGGAATATGACTTCATCTGCACTGGAAAATATTGCAACACTTTGATATCTGAGTGAAGCTCCCAGCAATGTTCAAATATCTCATGGAGCTCAGGAACCACAACAAGCCAGATCTTTCAACACAGAAAAAAAAGTGCCAACTCCCCCCCCCCTCCCCCCCCCCAGCTCTAATCAACACAAACGCAGAGGATCTGAAGTGAAATAACTCTGAGTTTACTTTGACTGCACCAGCAAAATAGATTATTTGCTCCCCTGCCTCACATTTCCTGAAGTTTCACTAGGTTACGCAAGCAAAGCCCTTTGAAATGAAGAGCATCACAGAAGTGCTGAGCATCATTGTTCCTTTCTAATGAAAGAGGACAAAAAGAAAAAAAAATCAAGAAGCCTGAACTTTACTCTGAAGATAAATAAAAAAGCACTCCAGGACTTCTTTAGATCAAAAATTCTGTCCTTAATGCAAAAATCTACTTTAACCCAACACAGCTGCAACAATATTCAAAACATCACTTTTTTATTCAACATCAATAGGAAAGCCAAGAGAAGTAAAGTGACTCTTTCCAATATTTTAGCAGCATCTTTTATTTTTTCCTAATACATCAGCATTTCCATTTTAAATGTGCTTTCAAGGCATTTAAATCTAACTTGCTCCAGGCTGAAACTTGGCATGTTTCTTTCCCCTGTATTTAGCTGGAAATTGTATTAGGAGTGAATTAATTGAAATAATTGGGAAAAAAAAAAATAAAAAGAAGGCCTGTTTGGGGTGCATAATTCACTATAAACAAGCTAATTCACTTGGGTAGTTCTTTGAGGAGAAACTCAGCCTTGGAACCTCACCCATTTTAAAGTAATGTAGCAAACAAATAATCTTACCTCTAAGACAGAAATATTGACATGATTTGTATTAAGTGTCATTGACTTCAAAGGATGTATGAAAATTTGCAGCTGATAAGGGTCTTGCCACTTTTTTAGCAAGATTTTGAAAAAAAACAGAAGAGTAAAGATATCTCAACTGGCTGGTAACAGAAAAGAACAAAGACCTAAGTAAGAAGGCTACTCTTGGCATCTTTTTTCTTCTTCAAGTTGCATCTCCAATATTCCAAGAGCATTACAACTCACTACTTGCTCTGTGCTGCTCGTGACCTTGCTGGCAGGGACGTCCTCTGATTCTGCACTTTGTGCCCAGTAATGTTTATTACTGATTCTTGCTTGCTAACCTGCTCCATTAAAATGGTTGGAGTTAGCTTCAATAGGAAATCTTCGCTAACTCAGGTCTCCTTCGGTCGAACTCCTTGGGGAACAATTGCACAAAGAGCTGTGCTGGTGGATCTGGCAGGGAAGCAGCCTTTAGCAGGGCTCCACAGAGGACTGAACCAAGGTGAAGGCAGTCACGGGAATGAGGATTGTCTCTTGAGAATATACTGAATGTCAGTCTGCGTGTTTTTGTAAACGCACTATATACAGGTACCTGCTAACTTTGATTCTCCTCTAGTCAGATTTGGTGGCCCATGCACAGATGAAAGATTCAAGCAACACAGGCTACAGCCGATTAAGCGAGTAGAACTCTTAAGTAATGTCATTTATAAGCCAAGAGCAACAGAGGACATATATTGCATCAGCTTTGGTCTTGAATTTGTATCGTATTTTAACTCCTCTTTTCTGTCTGACTGCAGCAGAGAGAGAGCTGGCTAATCTTCAATAGAACATATGCTACAAAATCTGCTAAAGATAACATCACCTTCTAAATTCCCTTGTTCTGAACGTCTTCCCAAACACTTCCGTGCCTTACTCAGCTGGACTCCAAACCCAAATCCAAGAATTCGACTCTGTGCTGTATCACAGTATATGAAGGCACCTTGTAGTGCTGGGAAGCAAATACTGAGCATCAGCATAACAGCCACAGAATGCAGTTCAGCAAGTCAAAGTGAAGCATAGTCAAGCTAAAAAGGGATGAAGATGCAAAACTATACACTGCACTTAATCTCTTGGGGGTTACCTGTAGAAAAATGGAGTGACAGCTGGTATGAAACACATTAGCTATGAAGCTGCTTTTATACCGGTTTTGGTAAAGAAAGCACAGCATAGCACAGTTTAAAGGGATTAAAAGCAAACTAACTGATGGATCTTGAAAAAAATAATAATCGTAATGATCCTTAAGCGAATGTGATTTTGCAGTGATCTATTTTTGGTGCTACACTTCTTAATATTTGCATTAATGATCTGGAGGAAAAGCAGTCAGGGTAATTCTCCACTGGAACAACTTATGAAGATCCTGCTTTTCTGTAAGTAATTAAATTCAGACTAGAAGGAGAAGTTTTTTGGCTGTTTTTGTGTGTGTGTCTATGGTTGTTTTTTTTCCTCTCAGAGATATACTCTTGTTTAAACAGGAATTACATGAAGGCTGTCCTATGACCTGTGCTACAGCAGACCTCAGTCTAAATAGTCACAGTGCTCTCTGCTGACCTTATTACTACTGAATCTACAAGGCTATGACATGACATATAATCACTCACAAGCCACGTTTAATGGTGCCCTGTTCCTTGTATGCTCTTCTTCTGTTACCTGCTGGCGAGGCATCTGTTCCTTTAACATGCCCCTCTTGCAGTGCCTGTATAGGTGCATGAATACATTGGATTAATACTTAGCAGGCAGTTTGTCTTTGTCTAGGATGAGGATTGCCCTGTCACATCTACATGAGCAAAGTCACTGAAGCTTTACATCTGACAAGAGGAAAGAGAGGAGATGTGGCAAAACAGCCGTGAGCAGCTAACTTGCAGGGGAAGAAGAGTGCTTGGTGTTGGATAGAAACAGATACCACTCCCTAGCCTCTCCCTGGAAGTTACCCCTTGAAAAATATTGTAAGCTAAAGAGGATATAAGAACTAAAAAGCTCTTTTTGTGTGTTCTTATGGCTGTTTTTTTTTTTTTTCAGGTGCAAATTTCAGGAGGAGTTTGGGGGAACATGTATAGATGGAGGAAATGGATGAGATAGGCTTGGAAGAACTGCAAATGAGTTTGGGGTAACCATTCGTTTCCTGGAAGCCTCTGGACCATCTTAGATCCTTCCTGCCCCCATCAAGGTTCATTTTCTCCATGCTATTCTCTCGTGCTTACTTTTTTTCCCTATGGGCAGAAAATGATCCTGACCTTAGTCTTCCAGGCAGAAAGTCTCACTTCAGCTGTCAGACGAAATAATGGTTACTGGTCACTGCCTGCAGTTCTTCCCCTACAGCTCCATGCAAACCTCTCCCTGGACTGTTTCTAGTCCCTGTAGTCAACTAGAACTACCCTCACCAAAGCCACTGCTGGCTTTTTCTTAGAACTGAGGCTGCCTTCATTCTCCTTGCCCACAGGCTGCCTTTAATTGCAAGCCACATTTCTTGAAGCTTGACTGTCCCTTAGGTTCAGTGACTCCATCTCTCCCAAGAGTTCCTCTTTCTTCTTCAGCTGTTTCTACAAGCATTTCCTTTGAGGGACAGCTTCTCTACATGGTCCAACAGTGCTCTGACTTTAGTTCTCTTCCCCTTTCTTCCCCCTATATTTTAGACCTTCAGTATCTCACCTGCAAAGTCAGACCCAGCCACTAATATGCTAATTTGGCTTTGTCACTTTAAAACCTCAAAGGGTTTCTCTAAGATTTCCTGACAGGCAACACAGAGCCGTCACCCACACTCAATATTCTCTCTTGATGGAGCACGAGTTATTATTCATAACTCCATAACCAGCAAAACCTATTCCTGAGCAGGCTATGGGTGATGGAAACAGCTATGGCCACTATTGGCATGGGACACTTGGAGAAGGATTCTGGAGCAATTTTGTATGGGAACATACAAACTGGGAACTTTTCCCAGAAGGCCACATTTTTTCTGAGATAAAATCAGAAGTTGCTAAGCTCTGCGTCCTCTTCTTCTCCAACTAAATGCTCCTTTTACCACTGCCCACTTAAGAGCTCTCCGTATTTTCTAACCAGCAATTAAAGGACCATTGTTTCAGGAGTTTTAGCACTCCCCTGAGACACAAGGGAAACAAGACAGAGAAATAAGGAGAGGAAGAGAAAGTGGTGCTGAAAACTTTCCTCTTTACTAAAAGGAGCAGCAAAACTTGTGCATTTCTTGGGTACAAACAGTGAGTGATGAGTACTAAAGATGACAGTGCGAGCCAGATGGCTACCCACAATTACAGAGAGTGCTCGCTTCTCACATGTCACTCAGAATCAAGGTCAAAGTGTCAGATTCGGAGAGGTCTCCAAGTCAGGAGGTTATTTCATGCTCTGTCCCCTTGGATTCTTACCCCTCTGAGCTTGGCTTAGCTGTCCTACAGAGCTAAAGGGAATCCTGAGCAAGTGCAGATTTCAGCCATAATTCCTGCGCACTGACCATTTTAATGAAAAACTTCACCTTGCCAGCATAACGCTCTTTAAATTGACCATCCTTGCAACGCTTGCGTCTTTTGATCCACTGCCTCACATAAAACTGGCTAACCTTTCAGTTCATTATGTTCTTAAAATTATTGCTCTGTTCTTAAAATCATTGCTCTGCATTCACAGAGTGAAGCTATTCACCAAATTAGTATGTCATATCTGAGCTACCTGCCCGCAAATTTCTAGTCTCCTCACTTAAGTGGAATTGACTTGCCAACGCACAATGGAAAGAAGATCAATAATTACAGACTCCAATTTGCCATAGATTTGTTAAACTTCACTTCCTGCTGTCATGCCCTCAATAGTTATGGTCAAAGATGCATCCCTGCAATCTGTTCTAGCTAGATTACATATCTCTCTATCTTCCGAACATTCAAAGGAAACCAGCTGGAAACACTGCACTTAGTGCTATCAGTGAAGACTGTATCCATCTACATAACTGTGCCCTCAAGAGGTTACAGACAGCATAACTTTCACCTCGGTTGTCAGCTCTTCGAAGCACTTCAGCAGCAACGTTCACGAAGCATGCTGCTGAGATACTGGGGCAGCAGTTTGCAGACCATAAACTGCAGGCCACTGAGAGCCACTGAAGAAATGGCCAGCCTTGGGGTGTTGGCTGCTTCTTGTCGCCCACTACCATGTTGTTGCCTTAGAAGGCTCAAAATAGCACTGTTTTTCATGTAAGCAAGTGCTGCAATGGCTACAGAGCTGCCACATGATCATCCATGGGAAAGGAAGTGGTTCCTATAATTGCAAATGGGAGGAAAAGTCCGTGATGCAACCTTTCTATTAGAAACATAGACTCAGCGCATCCCAGAGTCATCTTAAAATATACTTATGCTCTGTAGCCGGGATTATCTGAAATAGCGCACACAGGCTAAGTACGTAAAAACAACCAGTATCTAAAGAGCTCTTCTGACTCTGCACAGATCTGCAGTTTCCTGCAGGCTCTGCCACTCAATTTTTTATAACAGCAGATTTATGGTATAAGCACTCATGAATAATTCACTCGCATGAGTTGCCACATACAACGGGGGGAAATCCCAGCTGTAAAACCTTGGCACCACTTAGCTCGCACTCCTTCTGTACAGGTGCTATTCCACTGACCTACTTGGAGTTACACCTCCTTTGCCCTGCTGGAAGAAGAGGATCAGGCTGTTTGCTTACCACCTCTGGCAATTACACCTCCCTGCCACCTCTTCACAGCAGGAAACATGTCTCCAGTATCGGATTAAGTTAGTTTTAGCAGCCCTGGTGCTCTGGCCCACCACAGCTGCAGGGCAGTCTACATCTCACGCACCCACGGGCCTCCTGTAATATGCCACTGTCAATTGGCTAAGTTCTTCATCAAGGCCATGTTCTTAAATCATGTTGAGAAAATTATTTAGATCCCAGACTAACAGAACATCATTAAAACTTTAAACCAGCTACACCGAGCACAACTGTGCTGGTTTCTAAGTTCAAGAAAAATACAGTTTATTCAGACACCCATCCTCCGCCACTGAAAGCAGCAGTCCTGTTGGTGCAGGTGACTCAGATGAGAAGAAACAGAAAGTGAAACTGCCTCCCCATCTCCTTGCCCAATGCAGAGAAAGGCACAGAGGATGAATTAATAGCATCTCTCAGCGCACTGCTTATTTTTCCACAGGCTTTTTCTTCACAATAAAGATGGCAGGGGGTTCTTTTACCCCCAAGAAAAATATTTGTGAGGGTTTTATTTGGTTAGATCTCCAGCTGGAGGCCAATTAAAGTGACAATCACAAAAGTGCCACTGAGCCACAGTCAAAGCACACCCCATGGTATATAACTAAATCTATAATGGTTACACGGGGAACAAAGACCTGGCATTCCTAGATAGCAAATAATCTGAACAGCTCATGACTATCTTGATTTAAAACAACCTAATAATTACAGAGCCTAATTTCAACATCTGGATAAATGTTGTCATGTCATTTAAGCAATGAAGCTATGCTGACTGATGGCAGCTAAAGATCTGATGAAGGATGTAAGGATCTGAACTTTACCCTAATCTGTGCCTCCAGTTCAGCCAAATTATTGCTTGCACCACCTGGCCTCTCTCCCTGATGACCCCACAGTCAGTTTTTAAGCAGGTTAAGAAATGACGGGTTCTCGCTTTGTTCATTTCTTACACATTTCCAGCAGTGCTGAGCGAAATGAGAGACAACCATAAAACCCAGCAGAGGGGAAAATTGGACATGCTGTGTAAATAATTTCTGATCTGTGAATAAAGTTGTTGGCAATTTTCATTTCCTATCACAGGTTCACGGACCTTTGAATTGTCACCGACTGAGGATAAGCGCTACATGCTCACACCCTTCCTGGAGGGAAAGGATGCTGTGCAGTCACCTGGGGCAAGCTCCAGGAGCAGTCATGGCATGGTCTGAAGGGTCCTCTTTGAGCATCCTGCCTGGCAGAAGGGTGCACACCTTCAGTCCACACCATGGGCACGGGTTTCCCCACACCTCCCGTGTACCCTGCCCGTTTGTCCGGCCACCCCTTGGGCTGTCATCTTTCACCAAGGTGGCTGTAACCAGACCCAGGCACGCAGCACCACCAAACGCAAATTAAAACCAGATGAGCAGAGGCAGCAATTGGAAGGAGGGGGGCGGTTAAAGCACAAGCAGAGCCTGTGATGGCTCTCAGTGAAAACAGCCAGATCGAGTGGACTTGCAGAGCGTCACTGAATCGAAAATCCTCTCCACCCCCCAGCTGCCTGACCAGAGTTTTATAATGGAGCAGCCTTCACGAAGCAGCAGCTTCCAGCAGAGTTAACTCTCAAGCAGCTGCTGCGTTTTCCAATTGTCAGCCAGATTAAACACAGGAATGCAGCACCGAGGGAAGGGCGAAGTGACAGGGGCAGTTTGCTGTAAAGCATGGAAAACGCTCAAAAAGTCAGAGCCAGGGCTCCTGGCAGCCAGGAGAGAGCCGTGCCAACATGGCCTGGCTGAGGGCTTGGCACGGGTCCCTTCCAGAGCCTCAGCTGTGTCCCCCGAGCCACACCGTTTTCATCCTGTGCCTCCTCCCGGCTGCATGCTGGCGATGTGCATGTACTGCCCTGTATGGGTGCATCCCAGTTTGTGGGGTAGACGGGCAGAAGCCCCCCTGAGCTGGGAGCAGACCCAGCGGGACATCCCAAATGCTGGCGCATGGGCAGAGAAACTCATCCCCTTACGGGGGCGAGCGCACGCCGAGCAGCACAAGGTGACAGTGAGTGCCACCGAGACGCGTGTCACTGATGACAGGAGAGTGATGATTTACTCGGAAAACAGCCCTATAAAAAACACACTGGAGGATCCTGCTTATTGTCTCGTACCCTTCAAACACTCCACGGCTAAGGCCGTGCAGTTCGCAGGCTAAAAAAAGGAGGGGAGGTAATTCTCCCACGCACTGTCTAGACCACAGGCTACACAAACCCCACGCCCCACCAGGCAGCGTGGACCTGGCAGCTCGTGGGCCACATGTAAGAGGGATAAAGGTCCCACGCTTCCAACGGGGGCCACAGACTCGTTGCCAGATGGTAGAGGGAGCTGTTGGTGACAGGAGTGGGAAGGAGAAGGAGGAGAGCCAGGGCTGTCCTCACAGTCACACAGCCTCTACTCCGCAATGCTTCACGGGGCTCTGCGGCCCCCACGCTCCTCCAGGTGCCACCACCTGAGCTGAGCTCTGCTGCAAGCATGCCAAACCTCCTCGAAGACACTGGCCCACGTTAGTCGGTCTTTGGCACAAAGAGCTGCACTCAGCGCGCTGAACCTGTCGTGCAAGTCTCAAAGGTCATACAACAACCGAGCAGGGATTTAAGCGCAAGGGAGCGACCACGGGTGACCAAGCCTTTAGGCCACGTTCAAGTCATCCAGGCAACCAGCTCAATGGTCAAAGGAGCCAAGCGGTCTCCCTCACTAGCGGAAAGTTTGCATCACTCCCTCCTCTCCCCAACGCACCATACGTGGACACCTGCAGCCTGAAGACGCCCCCGTCCCCGCACGAGCAGGCAGCACTTACCCCCCAGGAACTGGATGCCTCCTGCCACCCTGCCCACGGTCCTGGAGATGAGCTCGGACACGCAGCAGCCCATGAGGGCCGTCAGGGCCACCAAGAGGAGCAGCCCGCAGCCCAGGCCCGTCACCACCGTGCAGATCCTCCACTCGGCGCTGGGGATGGCCTGGAAGGAGGCGTAGCGGCCGCACTGCTCCACCATCACGGTCGTTTGGCGGCTTTCATCCCGCACGGGGTAGGAACACCTCCGGAAAGTGCCGAAGGAAACGGACTTCTCCAGCTGGGACCCCAAGAGCCAGTAGGGCATGAAGAAGCCCACGCAGGAGGCTGCAGCACAAAGGAAGGAGAGGAAGGCCCAGACCATGCCGGCGCAGGTGAGGCTGGAGGCCATCTTTGCGTGTACGCCGAGCCCCTTCACGATGGGGGGACAGGAAAGCCCCTGTGTGTTTTAGAGGAGGTTTGGGGATAATCCAGAGTCTCTCAGCCTTGACAAATCCTTGCGCTGGGAGAAGCCCGGATCCTAACAGCGAGGGGGATGTTTCCTCCCATCATGAAGACAAAGGTCCCTGATGAAATAACAAAAAAAAAGAAGAAAAAGGCAAGTTCAGAAACACTGAGATTAGGGAAAATCAACGTTTATCTGCCAGAGCATTTCTTCCTGCAGCACTTTTCATGAAGACATCGCACGCCTCTGTCCCATCCTTGCGAGCGGCCACTAGCACCGCTGCCGGCAGCTGTGGGGACAGTGACGGGAGGCGGCGCGGCCGTGCAGGCTGTGCAGCCACTGCCAGGGCTTCCCTGCCTACTTCTCCGCTCACTTCTCGCCCCCGTACGTCTTCATCTTTCCCGGGTCAGGTCTTGGTTGTTATACTTCCTCCTGCAATGCCTGGGGAATGTACTTTAGATGGGGCCCTGCAGCTTCAGCGTGAAACTGTCCGTGGCTTTTCAAGCCCGGACCCCTGTGGCAGCAGAAAACCTCGCTAACACAAAGCCTCCTCTTCTTTGCCTCTTCCCAGCCCAAAGCCAGGACCTTTAACTCCTCTGCTTCCTCCTCAGAAAATTCCCAGCCTCCGAGCTCTGTACCAGCATGACCGAGCGCTTTTGGCTGTCGCAGAAACGCTGCTTCCCACAGGCTGGGGGCACATTTCTTGTTCAATCCATGCTGGATCATTGCTCCTACCGCATTTGTAAATTTATGATCATCTCTCACCGTTGCTGCCAAATTAATCCTGATAGCTATTTACAGGGGCTTTTTTTCTAAGCATGATTAGACGCCAACCAGTGAACGCAATTAATGTGCCGGCAATAAAATTAAAACTACTTCTGCACAAGGAGGGAATGTAGGGAAAGCGTCTGGAAGTGAAATTAAGCATGTGCACCGCACAGAAGTTTTGTTTACTTTTACAACACTGCAAAAAAGAAATCTTTACCCTAACGCTGGAAAAGGCCTGTGCCGCTTCGCAAGAAGCACACGCCTACCTCCTCGCAGACGTAGCCCATCTGCAGAAATGCCTCCCAACCTGCAAAAGCCCCAAACCCCGAGGGACAGAAACTTGGCGGAGGGCATGGGCTGCCCCCATCCCTCCAGAGGCATCTTCTCGGGGAAGGATCCGCCCGTGCCTTGGCGTGGCACCAAGCGGCTACGGCAAAGTGGGTCACGGCACTCGGGGAAAGCGTTCCCTCAACCGGCAGAAGAGGCACGGCTGGAAATAGGGGACAACATGGAGGCTTCCAGGGGCAGGACCCTACAAATCCAGCAGGACCCTACAAATCCAGCCGGACCCCCCACCGCCCGCGGGCTGCCAGCCAACGCCCGGGACTCTCTCTGGGGAGCGGGACTCGCCAATTTGGCCCCAAAACCCCGGCCCTAGAGCAGGAGGGGGCGGCGGAGAGCTGGGGGGGGGGCCCCGAGGGAAGGCGGGGGCCGGGAAGCGAAACTCGCCGGGGTGATGCGAGGGGAAGGCAGGCTGCGGGGCGGGCGGGGGCCGAGGGCCTGGCAGGGCTGCGGGGGGGCCCGGGGGGAGCAGGAGGACGGAGAGGGGAGCGGGGAAGGGAGAGAGGTCCGGAGCGGCTGGGAGATCCGGGAAAGAGGCGGGGGAGAGGAGGGGAAGAGATGCGGGAAGGTGTGGGGTTGGGAGGGCAGGAGGGGAAGGGGGCCCGGGGGGTCCGCTGGGACGGGGAGGGGATGCAGCCGGGTGTCGCTGCGGGGAAGGGAAGGGAAAGGAAGGCGGGGGGAGGGAGGGCAGGGGGTCCCGGGGCTCCGGGGGCAGCCGGGTACTTACTCGCAGGCCGGTGCCGGCAGCACATGGGCGCCCAGCCGGGAGGGGTGGCGCGGGGGTGGCCGCCCCGAGCGACTGTTCCCTTGGTCCTCCGGACACGGGAGGGACCGGGACCCTCCCCAGCCCGGCCTCCCCAGTCCTTCCCTGCCTTCCTCGGCGCGTTTCTCTCTCTTTCTCTGCCTCTCTCCCCTCCCTTTCCCCACGTCTGATGCCTCGGGAGGCAAGGCGCTCCGCCGCCTCTCCTCCCACTTCCCCCGCCGCCGCCTCCCCGGGCGGGACCCGCCGCGGTCGGGGCCGGGGGCGAGGGGTCGGGGGCGAGGGGGGAGCCTCCCCGAGCCCTCCCCGGGCGGAGCTGGGGGGTCCCGGCTCCGCGGGGCCGGCCCGGGGGGGGGTCCCGGCTCCCCCAGCCCTCCCCCGGCCGCCCGCGGGGTGTGCGGGGCGCTGGAGCCGGGGGGCGAGGGGGAAAAAGCCGGAGGGGTGGGAGGGTGTTAAAAAGGGGAGGCCGCAGCCCTTGGATGGGGGAAAAAAATGGGGAAATCTCCCGATGGCGTGCGTGCGAGCTGCTGCTGATCCAGCGTTTTGATCGCAACAGTTTTGGGAGCTGGGCTCCAGCGAGAGCAAATGTGAGCGGAGTACCAAGCAGCTCAGCCCGGCTGCGCCAGGGCCGGGCGGAGAGGGGAGCCCCGCTCCCTTCCCACCGCCTGAAGTGGGAAACTTTTGGGGAGGGGTGGTGCAGGCAGAGCCGCTGGGAGACGGAGATTTCCTCCTCCTGCTCCTTCCTCTCCTCCCTGCAGCTGGAGTACGTTCCCGCAGACAGAAGACAATTTTATGCCACGTTTAATTTATGTCGGCACCAGACGCGCAAAATCTCTTTGGTAATGTTTCTTTTACAGTCCGGGAACATGGCGTGTGATTTAAGTACTGATCATTAATATTATTAACGCTAAATGGAAGTGAGGTTTATTGCGCTCAGTCTGTATTTACACCAGTTAATAGTAACAACAGTCATGTTCGGAATTAAATTATAAAGCCACTTTATTGGATATTTTTTAAAAAAAAAAAAAAAGATTCTCCATTTTTTCCCTATAATGCGAAGTCTTAAAATCAGAACATTACTGAAAATGTGTGTTTTCTCAAGGGATAAAAAATGGATGGGGAAGTACATAGCAAGATCTAGTTTTCCACTCTAGCATTTCAAGCATATTCTTTAAGGAAAAGTGCTTCAAATAAAAGAAGTAGGTTACATATAGGTTCAGTGCTGGAAGCTATGCAGTGATGTGCTTCACAAGGAAGACAATAAAGGCATACCCCCAAAATAGCCATGCCTACCCCCCCAGCTACGTCCACAGAGCCTACATCTGTATTAGCAAGTGTTGTGGATCAGCCTGACCCAATCTATGCAGCAAACCGGTTGGTGCTCAAGACCTGATGGATATTCATGTGTTTTTCTTCTGATTCACTCTAACCTGGGTCTCTAGCGCTCAAGACTCATTAGGTGCCCTTCTAAAGCCTTTCTTCTTGTCTAGTCTCATCTGAACAGCATCCTCTTTGTGTACACATCACTGCAGGGTAAACCAAAACATGGTTAAGGGAGGATGATCTGGAGACTCGCCCCGAAAGCGTGCCCTTGATCCACGCCAAAACACAAATTGGGATGTGCCCATCGGGTGACTTAGTGAAAGGGCGCCAGGATGACTTTCCCAGGGGTGAGAGCCAGAGCCTGCTCTGCAGCATACCTTGCTGGCACCCTCCCCTCACATCAGCTTTCTGTGTGGTGCCAAGCCTCCGCCCCGAAAGTGCACCAGCGCTCGGCTCCACTTTTGCACAGAGCTGTGCGCTTCCCGATGAACGCAGGTGCTCTTCAGTGACCGCTCTCGTGCCTTCATCCAGCACTTGGCTCGGGAGTTTCATCTCCTGCTGGTCATTTTCCCAACATGGGAAATGACAGGGGTACGAAGCTAATGTTGTGATATTTGAACCGTGCTCTTGGTATAAAGAAAGAGGAGCATAGTTTACTATTATTATGTTTGCAATTGCCTAAAGACCTGGTCTTACATTCTGTCTTAAGCCAAAGGCCTTGGTTAGAATGAAACAGTGATAAATGTATCTAAATTAGGTGCGTGTTGGGATTAGATATGGGTAGAAACTGCTTGGCATTACAGTGAGTGTGCAAAAACTCTATTTCACACATGTAAAGCTTCTCAGCTAAAACTAACTTTGTAAACCTAGGGAGAGGCAAACAAGTCTGCATTTATTCATGCAATTTATCTCTTCCATGGTATATGCCAAGGTCCCCAAGTCAGTGTTTGCTTTGCTAATGGCATCTCTACAGCAGTCCATTTGCTTCCCTTATATGGCCTTTATATTCACTCCCTGAGCTGCTGCCATTCCACATTCCCTCATGGAGACTGCACACTGCGTTCTGCATCTCTCCTGGAGCATCTTATCTTGCCAACTGTCTCCGAGTGCCCCTGCAAGCTGGCCGCGTGGCATACTCACTTGTGGGGAAATAAGCTTTATTTCACCATCCATTTTCTGTCAGAGAGACAAGTAGTTTTGTTTTGATTAGGAACAAATTAAACACATTGCATGTATAAGTTAACATCCAAATTCTTATTCCTTTTTTTTTTTTTCCCTAATGTTTGCCATTCAACATGCTTCAGCTATATCAACATTTGCTGCCCTTTTCAGGGAACCTGGTGCTTAGATGTATTTTCACTGTGGAAGCCAAAATATTTCAACCCACATCTAACCTGTCTGAAAGAAAAAGGAGGTTATTACATGGTGCTTCTGGACCCACGGTCTTTCTTGTAGCCACAAAAGCAGACACCTCCTCAGAGCTGAGCGATAACAAAAGTCCTGGTCCCCAGGGTCTTGTCTATACTGAAATAGCAACTGGTTTTAGATTTGGTTCTGGTGTTTTGATATTTAAGAGAATCCTCTTTTGAGAGAGCCTCAGAGTTGGTGGCAGGAACACGAGAGGTGGAATTCCCACTGCTGGAACCACCAGAAGTCAGACTGGATCAAACGCCCACGAACACACTGTCAGAAAACTGCCTTAGCAGGGAGATGGGAAAATATGCTTATAGATTTTACCATCTCTCTTCTCCCTGATCCATTGACTAAGCTGCTGTTACATCTGGGGTCCTACAGACCTGATGGAGCTAATCAGTGCAGCAGAATAAAGAGAGAAAAAATCCTGTCAGCTCACCTAAATCAATCCAGCTAACACACATCCCAGCCTCGGCCAAAGAATCTCTCATTATAGCATATCCTGTAAGACAATCCACCGCCATATAAAATGCCATAGGGGAGTACGTATGTTCCTGAAAATGAAACAGATAGTGAAACTCCATCTTGTTCTTCAGTCTTTAACAAGAAAAAGGAAAAAAAGAAGCTTTTCTTTTGCAGGCCACCATCTGGTTTTCTCTTGTGTGGTCCATAGGAGAGTGATAGCGTCTGCATGGTTCCGAGCATCTTACAAAACTGGATCTTCAGGTCATGTCTGTACTCGATTTTAAATGAAAAAGAAAGGTGGAGGCACAACAACAGACTTGAGGCTATGTACTGGGAGCAACAGAAAGTCAACTCAATTATTCAAATATAGTCACTACAGACCAAGCAGACAAGTATTACAGGGAGCCATCTGAAAATTAATACATTTACTTTAAATTCTGCACAGCAGTAGGAAAGAAACAACAACTAATCAGGGGGGGAAAAAAATGTAGAATCTCAAGTCTGACACCTGCGAATTTCTCAGCCAGAGGAACGTAAGAAAATAAATTCAAGTCACTAAATCATCATACATCTGTACGGTATCTCTTCCAAATCAAACACATTGTATGTTTTCCAGTGTGGGTGGAAGTGGACTCCAGAGATTTGGGGCTGTCACATTTGAACCTAAATCCTGGCCTAAAAGCTTAGCTCTAGGCAAAACATCCTCTCTCCAGTTCCTTTCCAATACTACATTACGATTAGGATTTATTTTTATGGTGGTTATGGTGGTAAATTTTACAGATCACATTACCGAAAATTCATGAACAGGATGCATTTCTGAAGCACAGCTGTCTCACTGGATACACTGCTCCTGCTGCTAACATCGGTCGTGATCTCTGGATACACCTACAAGTAACATGCCAATGAATAAGAAAGAAAGGGAAGCATCCTTCGTTATGTGCAATAAGCCCTCCTTATGCTGTTTCATCTGTATACTGTTATTATGTATTACATAAAAGCCACCAGGTGCTCCCAGATAGCAGCTATAGCAAATCAAGCTCCTGATTATCTCTTTCGTGTCCTGTTGCTAATGAGCCTGGTGGCTGTGGGAGAAGCTGGAGAGGTTCATTCTGCACCAGCCCCATGGACAAGGAGGGGAAAAGCCTGCTCTGCCCTCACAAACTCTGCCAAGGTGATGGAGCTCAGGGGTGACAGGTCCCAGACCCATCCTCCTTCAACAGGGAATTGGCCTAGTCCTGCATAGATGCAGGAAAACTGCACGGGTGATTTTAATCCTAAATTTCCACTGTTCCCAAGTGGGCTTAGGAAAATAAGGAACGTCTGGATTGAGAACAAGCAACTTCTCAGACACTCATTTACTGGCAGCCCGTTCTCTGTGCATATAGACTGATGCGAGCAATTTAATCGTGGCATCTTATTTACCAAGGGAATTTGTCTATCTTCCCCAGACGTTGTTTCAACAGTGTACAAAGTGCAGGTCCTGCCATGGTGCCTTGTTGCCCTTTAGGGAGCACATCTTTGGGGAAATGGTTGTTTAACCGCTTGCTTAACCTGATGGGACAAATTTTTTCCCTTTGAATTTAAAGCCTCAGTCAGAGGTTGGCTTTCATCACATTTAGAAATCAGGGGTGGAAAGTGCCAGTGCCTGAGTCCTCAAAGGTAGAGGGAGGGGAGTCTGCCAGCACGGGGAGACTGGGCGCCCTCGTGTCCCTGCTTGGGTGGGAGGTGACTCGGTGGCTGCCCCCGAAAGGGTTTGGTGCTCCTGTCACCGGTTTTGCAGGCTGCTGGTGGGGAAGGGTGGGCGTGGGAAAGGTGGGGGCAGGGATCTGAGCTTGTTTGTGTTCACCACAAAATTTATCTGATTCATAACTACCCTGTTCCAGTCCTAAGGTTCACAAGCTGCGTTTGCAGAATGTGCGAGGCTGCCTTCCCTGGCATATTTTGCATAAACTGTGTGTCTTTGTGAACGGGATGCAAGGCGGCGCCGTGTTCCTCCCCCCAGCCTTTTGCAGAAGGACTGAGCTGAGCTGCCTCTCCCCCCCGAGCTGCAGCAATCGCCTGCGTCTAAGTCACCATATTAGATCACATTCCCAAGGATGAGGCTAATGTTTTCTGGTGGGTTTGAAAGGAAAGCTGAAAATCCTCTTGTTGGGGACAAAGGGCAATTCATCGTACAAGTGGAAGCTCATTTGCCCCGGATCACACACGGAGGTTCATATGGCTCTCAGGCCCTCTGAGAAGCTGGAACCTCTGGACTCTCTTTTGGCTTCATTCGTGGAAAAAATGTCACGCTAGCACTATGAATTGAAACTCAAGCAGTGCCCCCTTTCTGGTTTATCCCCTTCCAAAACACAGCAGGGGAAGAAACAAGTTCAGTTTTTAGAAAGCTGTCTAAAAGTCAATATATAGCATCCACATATGTATATGTGGATGCAGTGATGTGTTATGCATATATAAGTATACCTACACATATATCTAATAAAAATACTGCACAGGGAGTCGGTGAGACCCAAATTCACTCTGTGCAACTGTAGACCCCAGGCTACTTGAACTCTGCTGTGGATGGGGAGGGTCAGGCCCCTATTCAGCTACATATTCTAGCCAAGCCTTGTGTGCACAGGGCACCTGCAGCAAGCCAAAGAGGGATGTATCTCTGGTAATCTTTGTCTTTGGCCTGTGTTTTCCTTCCACGTTACAAGTTGTTCATCCTATGCCATTAAAAAACACTTTTTCCTCCTTCCATCAAAAGCTGTGTGCTCCGGAAAGAGCTCTTACCAGCATGTAAAAGGGCTTTCTCTATATTGTGTTGTAGCAAAATAACATAGTCATAGACTGTGCTTCTGCAATATAACTACATATTTCAATATTCCTTTTTGTGATGAAAAAGCTAATTAGCTAGGTCGTTACAGTTGCCACTTGTAAAGGGGAAGATAGTAATACCATTAATGTGCTCACGGGAACTTCATTTATATTACCTCTTAACCTTTACAAGGATATTACCATTTCAATAATTAATTGCTTTTTGCCATTTAATTTGCAGTTTACCATTTTCAAAGGAAATTACCCATTAAACTGAAGACTCTTTAAAAAAAAAAAAATCCTTTCCTTGACTATACACCACAGGCTGTCCTTAGAAAAGCTAGATATTTTGTAAGCCACTTTCACATGTTTGTCTGAGACGAGAGGACTCTGAGGTAGCTCTGAATATTAGAGAACTGCCCATCCCATGGACGTTTAACGATCTGGAGCAAAATGAGGCAGAATGGGGCCGAGACAATGATGAGCAGGGAATTAATCCTTACTCTCTGCCTCCAAATTCAGGAAGGCAATGCATCCTTTCTCTTTGATTGATGCAGTGAGAGTTGTCTTCCCTGTTCACAACCATCTTGTTTGTTCAGCTGAAGTTGATTTACACTGCAATATGCATACATGAGTTCTTCTGTTAACTTCGGCGATTGAAAAAATAAAGGAACTTTGGCTCAACCTTGTAAAGCACAAAAACGCTGGCCATGAGTCACCAAGCACATCTTCAAGCCAGTGCCCGACACTTTGGAGAATGAAGCTCAACACACATATTCCTGCTCTCTCTCAAGCTCCTAGTAAAACAGCTATTCATTTCAATGAATCAAACATAAGCTGATATCCCCATGGAGCTGTGCTGGCACATTATCTCTGTTACAGGTAATAAAAAATTGTGCCCAAATCTCACCACGCTAAAAGAAAAATGGATTAATATTGGTAGCTGAGAAAGGGAGTCACGCATCCCAAGTAGGCTTATCTATGATAGAGTGAAACACATGCCTCTGAGAGATGGATTTGGATAGGAAGATGGAGAGGAGGTGACAAAGTGAGTGAAAAAATGAGATACGGAAGAAGAGGAAAGAGAAGAAGCAGGTATGAACTAGATTATACCATTGATTTATGAATGAATCTCTAGAATTTTTTGTGACTCAGGTGCAAAAAATAAACTAGCCTTTGGGCAGTTCCACCTTTGCAACTGGCAAGTCAATGATATGTCACCCAAAATGATATGCATCTGCCTGATATGTCACATGCCCACAGGCACCAAGTGTATCATTTTACTGTGAAAATAAGACTTTCAATTTACTTTATTGGAAAGTAAAACATTCTGTTTGTTTTATTTTTATTTTTTTTCACTCCCTTCCCCATGAGTATAAGAAGAGCATTCACATACAGTATGTCATTTCCACTGCCCTGATGCTGGGGCATACTCTGTATTATTTGCAGAGAAGTCAACAGCCACAGTCAGACCTATTAGGGGTAAATGAGGTCAATGATCTACCATACGAGTGTACTAGGCTCCTAGCTGGGAGGACTAGGTAAGAATCTCAGGATGAAATGTCTTCTAAACATCTGATTCTTTCACTCCTCTGATAGACAGGAGGCCTGGACAATTAGCTATGGCCTCCACCTTGGACTTTTAGATGTCAGAAGATTGGTGAGATGCATCCCGCCATAGGTATTTAATTATGTCTTCAGGCATCCAAGCTCAAGAGAGCGAGAAGAAACTCAGATCCTATTCAGAGCTCCCTATATCAGCAGTGGATCAGCAATCACACCACTGCTAAAGCCCCCAAATAGTCTGCTTTTTGACAAGTGGGAGGAAAGCCTAACTCCATGTCAGCATCAGCATTTCTTGCCTTCACATTTCCGCAGTGAGGCACAATTATTGCTTGAAGACAGCCTGCTAATTTCTGCCAGTTAGTGCTGCTGCCTGCTGCTGCTTAAGGCACCTGATATTTCATTTTATGGTGTTACTCTGCCTATATTACCAGGGCTCTGGATTTTATCTTACAAAGGGCCATGTATGGGACAGAAGTAGAAAGAAGCCACTAACCATCAAAATTAACATTAAAATATTCAAAACCTCCAGACTGGCAGTTCACCCAGCATGAACTTTGCTTTCAGAAAGGCATGTGCTCTGCATGCACAACAGTGGTTTAAGGTCTTAATGCTGACGTGAAGTTACCTGATGCATGAGGTATAGACAGACTGACGATGTTCTGCAGACAGCTCTACCTGCATGGACAGGATAGTCCTTGCTGGTTGGCATGCAAAAGGAAGCTTGGGGTCTATCCTGGGGAACTTGATAATCTCTTGTAATTAATACCATAATTGGAGGTGCTGGAAATGCTCGTTGAGTTCCTGCCAGGGAATGTGAGTGTTTCACAAAGCTGTTGAGGCTGTACTGTACACCACCAGAAGCAACCTACTCGGCTGCTGTAGATGCTTACACAGAACCCCTGCGTTGGCAAAATGCTCGTGTGAGCAGCGAAATGTGCAACGCTTGTTCCTTCAGATGTAATCACAGAGTGACAACAATACCATCCAGCCATCTGACAGCAGCCAGGATGGCAAGGCTGAGCTGTCCTCCCTCTGCATTTCAAGGCAGGCAGCCTGTCAGCATCACCAGGCTTCCACCTGCCATCCCATGGCCACACGGCGAGGCCAGGATCGAGGTATTCCTGTCTATTCCTGGCAGAGCTGCCCAGGCCGAGTCCAGCCTCACTTTTGCAGATCACAAATGTACACAGATGCACCAAAGACGCTGAAGTTTAGAAAAAAAAATTGCTTACTACAACCTTTGCCGTCCTCCAGGGACATAATTATTGGCTTCCAGTGTGTCAGTCGTAGGGATGCCAGCCCTGCAATAATGCCATGAAGGCAGAAATGACCACCAGAAAGGGATGGCAGATCATTTTAGCAAGAAACCGCAGGCTTAGACACATTTCTTCTGGAGGTGGGCAGATCTTTGCAGAGAAATTGTTTGCAGCTCATCTGCAGTGACTGAGACCAGTGTCAGCCATTAAGTAATAAGTTATTTTTATCCACTGCAGCTCTCCAGCATCTCTGAGGGTGATGGCATCTCGCCAAGGCTTTGGAAAGGTTGCTTGAGCTGACACACAAAGATGAATGACTGAAGCAAGCCTGGAGGACACTTCTGAGACAACTTTACAGAGGGAATCAAGTCTAAATATACCAGGTAGTTCCACAGTGGAGTTGCTGAGAGGTGGTTTTTGCTTCCCTCCTGAGAGATGGCACAGAGTGTGACTTCTCCTGGCATATTGAAAACTTACTTTTGCTGCTATAACAAAGAAGTTCCATTAATTCTCCCAAACAGAATTGTAATGAGTACTAGGGAAGCCTGTTTTTTGCACCCGTACATGCACAATTAGGTTTATGTCATAATGCTGCAACAAAAATGGCCATGTTTGTGAATAGTTTTTGTGACCTGCACTAGCAATATCTCTGAGGTGCAGTTTCACAAGATGGCTTTCATCAAGAATTTCAGAAGTAGAAAGAATTTATCTTCTTTTTTCTAGGTGCAAGTTTGGTTTTCACTGAAGTTAGTGGCAGTGCCATGACCAATGCTATTGACTTTGCTGGGGATTCAGCCACATAGTCTAGACAAGAGCTCCCTTAGAGAAGTCCAGTAGAGGTCTAGAGCTGAATATATTTCAACCAAATCCTGTTAGCTTTGCTGACACAGTATTTCCCCTGAAATCAATGGTTGTTTTTTTTTTGCAGGAGATGAAGAGCAAGATTTCATAGGTTTGGTATGCATTAAAGTGCATACTGTACTGCTAGTGTTATCTTTTTCAGTGAGTTATAACAAACAGGAGTTTTACAGCTCCTCAACCAGGTGGCTGATTCAGCATCACATATATTATAGCCAATGCTGCTGACCGTGAGGCATGACAATAAATCCTCAAGTGAGATAGCATGAGCTAACCAAAAACTTCAGAACTTTACATTTTTCTGGAGCTTCGAGGGACACAGACATGTTTTGCTACATGACTACAGGTTGCTGTCAGGGTGACCTCCGGCCAAATCACTCATAGAGTCATACCTTAGTTTACAGAATGGGGTCAATGCTGTCTGAGCTTTTGAAAAGTAGTTAGCTTAAGGAATGGGCTGGTTTGGTCTGGTGAAAAGTATCTACAATAGTAACCTCTTTCTTGACAAAGAGTCCCTCCCCAGCTTTCCTGTAGGCCCCCTTTAGGTACTGGAAGGCTGCTGTAAGGTCTCCCCAGAGCCTTCTCTTCTCCAGGCTGAACAACCCCAACTCCCTCAGCCTGTCTTCATAGGAGAGGTGCTCCGGCCCTCTGATCATCTTCATGGCCCTCCTTTGGACTCATTCTAAAATATCTATGTCCTTCTTGTGCTGGGGGCCCCAGAGCTGAAGGCAGCACTCCAGGTGGGGTCTCACAAGAGCAGAGCAGAGGGAGAATCCCCTCCCTCGCCCTGCTGGCCACGCTGCTTTTGATGCAGCCCAGGGTATGGTTGGTTTCCGGGCTGCAAGCGCACATTGCTGGCTCACGTCAAGCTTCTCATCAACCAATACCCCCAGGTCCTTCTCGCCAGGGCTTCTTTCGGTACATTATCTGCCCAGCCTGTGTTTGTGCTTGGGATTGTCCTGGCCCAATGCAGGACCCTGCACCCGAGGAGCCTGGCAGAGCCAAGTTTGACTCATCCGATCTCCTTGTGAGCAACCTGATCTAGTAAAAAGTATCCAGGCACATGGCAGGGGGAATGGAACTAGAGGATCTTCAGAGTCCCTTCCAACCCGAACCATTCAATGATTCTGTGAATCTTCTCCGGGGACCGTGACACAGAGGGGTGCTGTCACTTCACCAGGAATGGTGTAGCTGAGCAGCAAGTTACAATGGCCAGCTTCCTGCAGATACTCTTCCTTGATACATCTGAAAAGATCAAGGCCTACAAACTGTATGTAACAGTAGCATTGTCAAGTCTTTTTATCTATTACACTGTGAGAAAATACTACTAATTATGTATCATACTGAGGCAAACTATATTAGTCTGCCTGTCCGTCCGTCCGTCCTTCCTTCCTTCCTCCCTCCCTCCCTCCCTTGATCCCTTCCTCCCTCCCTCCCTCCCTCCCTCCCTCCCTTCCTCCCTTCCTTCCTCAATTTGTTTTCTCATCTCTTCCCTCCTCCTTCTCTCCCTCCCCCAAAGATTCCTCAGTCTCTTCTATTACTCTTCTTTTAATGTATTTTTATTATTATTTTATTAATTTATTATTATTTTTTATATTTTTTTAATTTTTAATGTATTTTTACATTCTCTTCATCACAAAAATTCTCCTTTCTCACTGTCATTTGCTTATGATGACACTTAGGGCAAGAGCTATTCTCCCCTCTCTATATTTAAGGAAACATTCCCTTTATGTCGTGCTCTGTCACAAATCTTTTGCTACAGGGTGGGGAAATGCTAGGGAAATACTAGGGGCAGTAAAATACCAGCTCCGGCCACATCTTTGTCTGATCCCTGCCAATCTATCTATCCAGTGGATTTTTCTTCTTATTTAGCCTTTTGAGGAACAGATTCAGGTGACTACTGCAAATGCTTTTGTCTTTCCCTACAAAAGGCACACAGAACTCCAAGTGTTTGAAGATACAATTGCAATATTAGCTTGGGCTACTTAAACAACAGGTGGCATTCCACAGGAGTTGTTCCACAGGATAAAGTGTGCTCCTATGTGTACTGCACCAAATGTGTGTTCTGTGAACACTTTCACCATAATAAGGAACTGAGATAAGCGAATCAACGGAATACACTACGTACCAGACATTTCTTTGCTGACACCTGTAGTTTTGCTGCCATATCTAGCTTTAGTCAGGAAAATTATGCTTGCGTAAATTATGCACAATACACAAAGTGTCTTCTACTGGTACACAGAGACTGCTATCTGAAATCAAAGCACTCTCTGGCAGTTACAGATCACAAACGCCCAGTCATTTTATCCCATAATATTCATCTAGTTGACTTAACAGAAAACTATTTGCTGGTGGACAAGCAAGTCAGTAAGAATGCCACGTCAAAAGTTCCTTCATGACACTATGACATTTACTAGCCATGAGACAGCAGCTGAGTTTTAGGCAGTGATCTCATTGCATGATTACATTTGAATTTTTGTTTTTAATAAAATACTTTATGAGGAAAAATCTAGCCTGCAAACATTATCCATATCAGAAAAAGAAAGGATTTATTTGTTTGTTATTGTCTTTGTAGATGCATCTAATATTCCTAAACACACACAGACACACACACAAAATATATATATATATACATATATAAAAGCCCTGGTGCCCTTATACAAATGCTTCTCTCAGTTATAGGAGATTAAAATGTGTTCCCTTGATTATTTATTTTTATTTTTCTTGGGGAACACATGCACAGATTAAAACATACTGTTTCAAAATCCTATAGGTAACTGCCTTATCTAGAAGTAATCTGGCTCGTGAAACAAATTCATGAAAAAATACACTTCCATCAAGGAGCATCTGAAAGCAAAACTGGATGCTTTAAAAGACAGTACATGCACCAACTGACAGAGGAAAATGTTTGCGGTTCCTTATATGTCTGTGGTATAACTTGCTGGATGAGGCTTGGCAATGATCTTATCTTGACATTTGTGATTCAGATGTTCAAGTCCTTCTGAGTTCAAGGTGTGCCTTCGCTGTGTCAACTCATCCAACAGGTTAACGGCATTTGAATCTTTGTTCAGTCTGGTAGCAACACCCAATGTATAGTTGGGATGCGATCTTTATAATAATGGAGTTTTCTTTACATGCTTAAATATAATTGCTCACATCTGTGACAGCATGCACCTGTGACTGCATGCTGTTTTATCTCTTCATTTTAAGTCTAAAGCAGATTCCTGACATGGACAAGGGAGATCCTGGCTCCTGGAAGCTTGGTCAGAAGTAAGGGACGTCTAGGAAGAGGTAAAACCGACAAAACAGGGCGGAGGAACAGAAGCTAAGGAGGGAAACGAGGTGTCTAAAAATACATGAAGATCTGTTTGCTGACTAGATACAAGAAGAAAATGACATGACAGGAAAAAAAAAACAAACCTCTTAGTTAAAAACTGTTTCAGTAAATGATGAGCATAAGAACATGATGAACATAAGATCTCCCCATTTTGACATGCTTTTACTTTCATTTGGATTACTATAATAATAGCCCATTTCTTTAACGTTTATTTTTTTTTATTTTTTTAAGTTATGCTCATTTACACAACAAGCATGAAGTGAATACAGCCATGTGACCTCAGGAAGAGAATCTTTTTTTTTTTATCACAAATCCCAAATTTTTCCTTGTTCAACTGAGAATCGCTCGTACCAGGGGTCGCGTATTTTGGTCTCATAACCAACCCGAGTGGTACCGAATCCCATTTCAGATACTAACAGCGTATGTTTGAAGGATTACGGATAGGTATTCCAGGAATGCAGTATGTAAGTAAAACAGGGAAATCTTTTACAATTCTAACTTTAAAAGGTTAATCTTTTAAAGCTCCTCGGTGGGCTCTGTGAGTCTGTGTCCCCTCCACACCCCCCGGACGGACTAAACTCGGCTCCCGCACTGCAAACTGCAGGATCCCGGGACCGTAGCCGGCACCACGCCCGTGGAACAGGCACGGGGTGAACTTCTGCCTGTCTGTCCGTGTGTCTGTCTGTCACACGGCGCCAGCCTTGCCCCCTCGGGCCGGGCAGCCGCAGGAGGAACCAAAGGCCGGGGAGCGCGTTTCCCCGGGAGCCGCTCCGCCGCCGCACGCAGCCATGGCCGACACCGCTGCCCCGCCGCAGGTCGCAGCCCCGGCGGGCCCCGGCATCAACCCGCTGGCCCGCAAGCTCAACAAGATCCTGGAGACCCGGCTGGACAACGACAAGGTGGGGAGGCAGGCTCCGGCCCCGCCGCTGAGGGGGCAGAGGGGGCGGCAGGGCCGGGCCGGGGGCCGCAGGGCCCCCGCGGGCTCTCCGAAGGGAGAAGCGAGCCCTGGCGTCCCCTCGGCTCCGTCCCAGGGGGGCAGGCAGGGGTCTGCAGCGGGAATTAGGAATAAAAGCCGGGTTTGGGCCTCCAGGGGTATGCCACGCATCTCTGCCCGTCCTGGGGACGTTGGCGCTGCGTAGTTCGGGTGGCACCGCTGAGGCTTTTCCTGATTTAGGTGTTTTGTAGTTATGCTTTAACCAACTATTAGCCTTCTGGTTAAAGCTGTTATAAAAAGAAAAAGAAAACAAAAACAAGCAAACAAAAAAAAACCAAAAAAAACCAGAGTCTTATGTTATAACATATAAAAAGAAGAGAGACTCATCAGTTGTTTTAGCTATTTACCAAGTGGTCTATAGCATGTTTTGGTATTATTTTCTCTAAAACCATGTTCGCCAGAATGGGAGCCGGCAGTGTGCCCAGGTGGCCAGGAAGGCCAACAGCATCCTGGCTTGTATCGAATAGTGCAGCCAGCAGGAGCAGGGGGGTGATCGTCCCCCTCTGGTGAGGCCGCACCTCGAGTGCTGGGTTCAGCTTTGGGCCCCCAGCACAAGAAGGACATCGAGGCCCTGGAGCGTGTCCAGAGAAGGGCTACGAAGCTGGTGAAGGGCCTGGAGCACAAGTCCTGTGAGGAGCAGCTGAGGGAACTGGGGGTGTTTGGTCTGGAGAAGAGGAGGCTCAAGGGAGACCTCATTGCTCTCTGCAACTACCTGAAAGGAAGGTGCGGGGAGCTGGGGGTCGGCCTCTTCTCACAGGTAACCAGTGATAGGACTAGAGGGAATGGCCTCAAGTTGTGCCAGGGGAGGTTCAGGTTGGAAATGAGGAGACATTTCTTCTCAGAAAGAGCAGTCAGGCACTGGGACGGGTTGCCCAGGGAGGTGGTGGAGTCACCGTCCCTGGGGGTGTTCAAGGAAAGGTTGGACGTGGTGCTTAGGGACATGGTTTAGTGGGTGACATTGGTAGTACAGGGATGGTTGGACCAGGTGACCTTGAAGGTCTTTTCCAACCTCAATGATTCTATAATTCTATATACTACTTTTTTCTCTAAAGCAGTGAACTTGGGTTGGCTGCAGACTATGCAATATGCTTCTTTATAACCTAGTGAAATGTTAATTTCATTTTTTCTTTTACTTCTTAGGAAATGCTGGAAGCACTCAAGGCTCTCTCAACCTTTTTTGTCGAAAATAGTTTGCGCACCCGAAGAAACTTGCGTGGAGACATTGAACGACGAAGCTTAGCCATAAATGAAGAATTTGTCCACATATTCAAGCAAGTTAAAGAGGTAGCAGTTTTACAGTTTGGCTAGCTATCTCGTTGGAGTACTGCTGCATAATTTTAAAAAAGAAAAAGGAGTTATGAGAAATTGTGATTTTTCCCAGACAAATGTGCATTTACAATAAAAATGTTTCATCATTTATACCATTTGATGGAAACATTGTATGTAGAGCGGTGATATTTCAAACAATTAAAAAAAAAAGATTCAGGTGAACATTGATCTTTAGGGATGCTTTCTGTCCATGGATTATGTAGGGACCCTAGAGCAACTATAGAGTGGTAAGACCAACACGGGTTGAAAGAGACCTCAAAAGATCATCAGGTCCAACCTTTTATGGGAAAAGGGGGGCCTAGATGAGATTATCTGGCACCTGGTCCAATTGCATCTTGTAAACCTCCAGTAAAGGGGGTTCTGCCATATCCTTGGGGAGATTGTCCCAGTGGTTGTTTATTCTCATGGTAAGAAAATTTTTTCTTCTATCAAGAGGAAACCTTTCCCAGTACAACTTGTACCTGTTGCCCTTTAT
The DNA here is from genome assembly GCF_964211835.1 of Anser anser. Lineage (NCBI taxonomy): Eukaryota > Metazoa > Chordata > Aves > Anseriformes > Anatidae > Anser > Anser anser. The sequence goes on along the minus strand of NC_139720.1, from coordinate 185,126,655 downwards.
CATCTTCATGTAGCTCCTTGTGAAGAAGGAATATAACTACAGTTTTTCTGCAGAGGACAGGTTCTCCAGCCCTTTGGTAGTCTTTGTGGCCCTCCTTTGGACTCTCTCTGGTCTGTCTACATCTATTTTGAATGGTGGGGACCAGAACTAGACGCAGTACTCTATGTATGGTCTGTATGTTTCTTGTAACAGAGCCATCTTGTTTTGGTGGGATGAGACTGGGCCTAGGCATAGCATTTCTGATTTAAAACACAGTTACTGTTATTTTAACTTATTTAGGAGCTTGAGAGTATAAATGAAGATGTTCAGGCGATGAGCAGCTGCTGTGAAGATATGTCCAGTCGTTTGAAGGTAATATATGAATAGATGTGCTCTGCGTATTTTTCCTTTAGGATGTAACTATTTTATTTTAGAAGAATAAATAGTTATTTTGGAGGATTGACAGTGACACAGATGTTTCACTACTATGTGTATTATGTGTTTTAAGATACTAATGTTTATTTTTACTTAAAAAATGTGTTGAGGAAATTATTTTGCTTTCTTCCAAGTTCCAATTTTGAATGTACCAATATATTTCTCTGAGAATATCAAGGTAGTATTTGTGTTTGAGTGGAGAGAAAATATTTAATTAGATTACATGTGATGGATTAAAGAGTTAACTATTTTTGTGGTTTTTGATTTAAAATTTGAATCTTTCACATTGACTAAAGCAGTTGAATTACATGTTCGTATAAATACCTCGAGTATATTTGTAAGTAATTATCTTGATATCCATTGAGTGAGAAAAATCTAGTGTACGATCTTGATTCTGTTGGTTTTGTTTCATAACATGTCTAAGGATGCCTTTGTGCAACAAAAACAATTTGTTCCATATTAATCCTGAAGCCACAGTGTAGGTGTTTTATAACACATTGCTAAATCTTAACTGGTTTCAATGTGCAAGTTCAATATTCAGAACAGTCATGAGTTTAAAAGGATTATGGATACTGAAGTGTAGATGTTTGCCAAACCAAATCTGTTCTGAGTATAGCACATAAATTGTAGCGTGTGAATGAGAATTCTTCACTAAAGTCTCCTGTGATAACCTTTCCTTTTTCCCCCGATGTGTACTCAAAAGGTAATTAAGTGAAGAGGTTTCGTGGAAATTATATGTAATCCTCCTGAGAATGCTTGTAGTTTGATGAACTTGTGCCAAAAAGTGTGAGAATACAGTTAGCTCGCTGCAGTACTTAATTTTCAGTTTTGGAAAGCGATGAGTAATGTAGCTCTGAGGTCTCACATCTTTTTGAATGCTGTTAATCTGGATGTATTCCCTAATGCAGTTCAGGGCCAGTTTGACTAAACTGTCAGATGTGGAAATGAGTCGAGTGTCCATGCAGCTTTTTGTTCTTTTCTGTCTTTAGATCATGAAGTGTAGCTGTCATCTCTGATTTTTTTTTTTCTTTTTACAGTAGAGCCATCCCACGGTGATTTCTTTTTCTGTTAAAATCAGTGGGTAGTTTTGTGCTGTGCCCCACAGGAGGTTTCTGCTAGAGCCCTTTAGCACTCATAACTTGTCTTAATTCAACACAAGTTTTCTGTAGCTGTATGAATAGAAAGTAAATTAACAAGGCCAGGAGTTAGCACTTGGTTGTCAAACGTTCTGCTGTTTTATCTGTAATAGGACATCAAGACTTGCAAGCATGTGTTCAAGCTGAATGAGAAGACATCAATGTACTTAGAGAGAAAACAACATATGAATAGGAGTATCCATAGCATATAAGGCATAAGCGTGCTAAAAGAGTAGTCTATTAAGATTGCAGAACAAATATAAGATATGAAAGGGACTGTGTGTTCATTAGTCAAAAAGCTCTTTACCTTTTTTATTTTGTAAGGTTGTGGTATCATATAGTCCAAACAACAGGCCAGCGTGCAAATATGAATATATATAATGATAAAAATATGTATAGGTAAGATTATTGATTTTTTTTTAAACGCCTGAAAATTGGGAGAGTTAAGAAATACTTAATAAAAGAAGGCATTTTATTTTGAAGAGTACGCTCCTTAAACAACTTAGTTAGAAAGGTTCAAAAGTATTATATATTTTAGAAATTGTGTAATGCATTTGATGTGTTTGTGCTTTTCACATTCTTAATGATTCTAATTGTATTCTAGGCAGCAAAGGAACAAACCCAGGACTTGATAGTAAAAACAACAAAGCTCCAAGCAGAAAAGTATGTATGCCACCTTATTTATTTCTTGAAGACATGAAAATACTGATTTAATTTTATTTTAGGCCTGGTACTGCCACTTTTATTTTTGTGTAAGGACTTCGTTTTTTTTTTTGCATTTGTACTTTGTTTTTAACACACTTCTGTGTTCGTAGCTCAATTAGAATAAAAATGCAGAACTCGTAAGGTTATTACTAAAGGATAGAAAAAGCTGAGGATGCTTATTGTCATAAAAATTGACCTTTTAGGAAAGAGAATCAGTTATAGTGGTACAGTGTACTGAGTATGGATTTGCTTTACCTAATATCAGTTGATAATGTAAGTTAACTGATTTTATAATAGATACAGACCTACATGAGATCACAGTTCTTTAAACATCAGTATGTTATTTTGCATTTTGGACTTAAATTTCTAGAGTAGAGTTTTAGAAACTTTTAAACTTAGAATATCTTATTTGGTAACAGTTAAGGTATGTTGGCTTTTATTTTAATTGTCTGAAGTTAGTTTTTTTTTTCCTCCAATTTAGTGTTTGTGTAGTGTAATGCCAATGACTGTCTGATTGGTATTTCCTGTATAATTCAGAGACATGCACAAATTTTGTGCAAATGGACAAAAGTATCTTTTATTTGCTGTGAGCTTTTTCATGTTACAAAGAAACATTTGTTACATAAAGGACAATCACTGAACAAAACAAGGTGTGTTCATATCTTTCAAGTGAACTCCTTCATGCTACAAATATGTAAATATAGAGAAATTGTTGGCCATTGTTTTTGTTTGTTTTATTTTTGTGACCTAATATTTGTCTTTAAAGGAAGGACAGCCTAGGTTTAGACTTCAAAGGAAAGGTAGTAGGGAGGGAGGGAACTGGGATTTGTTCTTTTAAAAAGTTTGTGACCTTGGGCTAATTCCTGTGCTGATGAGACCTTACCAAAAGTAGTTCAGCACTAAGTCTTGCGTTAGTTTCGTGGGCTTTGCGGTGGTGTTAATGCTTCGTATCCATCAGAAATCACTCTTATGCGGAGACTGGACGTAAGAAGAGAGAGTTGGATTATGACCTACTTTTCCATCTTTAAAGCTAATTGTGAAATACATAGGTACCTTAATGAGCCTAATGTAGACCTCTTTTTTCCTTGGTTCTCCAGCCTCTTGTGAAAAAGATTTGTATTTTGCTATTTTCAGTATTTTTATTCATAGGAAGAGGATAATAATACCCTGTGACAGGTTCATGTAATCTTTATCGTTTTTATGGCTAAGGCATCTTGTTTTACAGCTTTAGCCTTTGTCAGTTTAGAAGGATGAATCTCCTTCCTTTATGAACTTTCTTCTGAAAATTATATATAGCTCACTAGAGATTAGAAATAATTATTTCCAGTGATAAGTTTCTAGTAGAAGTTATGACATTGGATAGCTCTGGGTGCACTTTCAAAATTAATGGGCTCATGTTGTGGACTTCAGTAGGAAGTGGATTACCTCCTGTGAGAGTCTGAATGTGAGGTTAGAGTGTAATCTGTACGTATTTTAAAGCTGAATGTACAATAACTGCATAAAGTACAATACTGGTTGGTATAAGATGAAGGATTTGGCAAAGTCACAGTTTAAGTAAGTGAGCAGAAGTCAGGGCTCAGAAAATTTGTTATTTTGAAGATGAGGGTGTGAGACAGTAAGATAGAGAAGTGGTCCTATATTTTTGTGTAGTCTCAGGAAATGGAATGCTGCTTTGACTCCTTGTTCTGAAGCAGAGTGGAAGGTACCAAGACCCATCCCACGTGCATTATGTCTAATGGTCTTGAGCACCTCAGTGCTCAACACAAGGTCAAAAAAAGTCCATTAAAGGAGATTATGTAGATTCCACATCAGTACTTCCACAATATATTCCTTACACAATAACTTACTTAAAAGGCTTCCTGCAATAACATGTAAGCTACAGAACATCCCTCTAGCATGAGGAGAAATAAATGTCAAGGAAGTAGCCTGTCCTTCTAAGGCATTCGTTGACCTCAGGATGCACACCTAGGAAAAAGTTATCTTTTGAAAGGCTATTCTGTAAGCATACCATGGAAGTACTCACACTAGCAGAAGCCAAACTGTATTTGTCATTTTACAATGTAATGGTTATGGAAGACTCATAGTGCCATATATTAACAAGGTTAACTTTTTTTTATTTCCTGGCTAAATTTATGTCAATTTTAAAGAAAAGAGTTGTTGTTATTGTTGTTGTTATTAATTTTATTTTTTCAAGCTACAAAGAGAAGGCTGTTTTGTTCCATGTGGGATATCTGAGTCATCTCTTCTTTTGACTCATTAAATGATTGTTTCTTCTGGTGCATCTCCCTGATTTAGATCAGGCACAGGAAGAGACCTCTGCTGTCAAATGTTAGGGGTTTCTTGAAAAGCTGAAATCTTGCCTACAGTCAGAAAAAATACAGGTCTTGAGCTGCTCGTCCCTTCACCTTATAAGGTGACATTTCTTAGCCGACAAAAGAATAAAAGGTGAAACTGGGAGGCCATGCCTTCTATTCTGAGAGTTGTCCTAAAATGCTGATTGAAATGCAGAGAAAATGAAAGCTGGGCCCATTCAAAACCAGGGCAACTGAAACAGTGAGCCTAAAGCAAGAACAGTCAGTCTAGAAGGTGGCAGTAGTTGCTGAGGATAATCATTCTTTAGAATTCTTCCTATAAAAATGAAGATGTATCTTTTCTTACCTTACTGTGGAAGTTACAGAACTCATCTGCAGATTTCTTCAGTCCCAAATTTCTATTTCTGTCCTCTGTGGTCCTACTGTTTTATTTTCTTCTGAAAAGCCTATAATAAAATAATTAGTTGGAAGTTGATGAAAGTTCAGTATAATGTGTATTTGTACTCAAATAAGACTAAAATAGATTTTTCTGTGTAATTTTTAACATCTAAATATTTTTTCAAAACCAAAATCCATTTTGCATACCACAGATTTGTATTTGTGAATTCTTTAAGTTCTTAAATCAGTGCTTTTGAATTTAATTTTATTTTTCAGGACAATGTTTAAAAACATTTATGATGTTCTTCTTTTTTATATTAGTTATGTGCTTCTTTTTCCCACTAGTAGTTGCCGAATGTTTTGTAATAGCAGAGATAACACGGTCTTTCATTTTGCTGCACCAGTTGCTTACACCGTCCTTGAGGAAAGTTATTTTGGCTCTGCCCTTCTCACGAAGTTCTATGCTAAGTCCTCATCTCTTTTTACCTTTTTAGCTATTTTTTTTAATAACTTCAGAAATTATACTGTACTGGGTTTGCTGTACTAGCTATAGATGAAAAAGTAATTCCCTTCTATCATGATTAACATTTATCTGGTTTATTTCAGCTGACTGTTTCCTCCTAGGAGGAAAATATTTTGTTTTGATTCAATGTTCTAAAACTGAAGGAAGGCAGTAAACTTTCAGATGAATTTCATATATTTAAGACAATTAGGGATTTACCTTTTTAAAAATGTTATTTTTGTATCTGACAAATTTTAGGGAAAATGAGCTGATATCTTCACTCAGACAATCTGATGAAGTTAGGAAGTTACCTGTGTTAGGCAAATAATTGATATAGTAGTTCACAGCTTTTTATTTACTTCCCTTCATTTTCTAAGAACGTACTTTTGTGGGTGTTAACTCTGTTAGCTCTGGTTTTGATCAAAGATGTCTCATCTTTCTGTAGTCTTAAGACTGTTTTCAGTAAATGACAGGTGGAACCTTTGACTTGGGTAAGCCCTCTTCGTGCCTGACTTGTTCTTGGGGGAAGTAAATTTTGTCGAAAAGTGTTACTATTAGTATCAAGTTTAAATCAAACTGAAATTAGAAGAAAGAACAACATTCACTGCAAAATCAGGGAAAGTCTTTTTAACTGGAGTTGTAATTTTATTCCCTGAGATACACAAGGCAAATACTTAAAGGAAGCATTGGAATACTGTGATCTGTTTTCTTAGATTGCAGTGGTTTTTGACCTTGTAAATGTAATTATCTCTTCAGAATTTTTTCCGTATGTGGCATTTGAACCTGCATAGTGTGATTTTTTTTTTCTTCTCTTTTTTTCTCCAGGAACAGTATGATAACAGTGAAATATGAACACTTTAAGTGAGGATGCTTATTCATGCTTTTGGCTTTGCCAGGTGTTCTTTCCCTCCTGCAATACTTGCAGAGGAGTGGCTGTGTTAGTGGTTCCACGCAGGGACTTGGTTTATTATGCTCACCTGTTATTTTTTGCATAGTTTTATCACTACTATTAACTGTATTTCAGTTCCTAAGTTCCATTTTCATGTTCCTAAGCTTCTTACCTGAACTCCTGGTTGCTTTTTCTAGCCTCTCAAATTTGTGATTTGAAGGCATAGTGGTCCCTCTGCAGCATCGTGTAGGTAATGAGCTATTTGGGACTTCCTATGTTGGTAACATGTGCGATTAAGACACTGGGTTAAATAGTTGGGGAAGAAAATAAGATGCTCATCTCAGATTTCAGTTAAAACTTTTGAATTCTCAAATGGTTTGCTTTGTATTGTACATTAGAAGCAGAGCAGTTTTCCTTCACATTATTTAAGTTATGGAATCTGCTTAATGTAGGAGCTAGTTTTTTGTTTTTTTTTTTTTCCTCTGGTGTCCTTAGAAATTGAAATCACAACTTGATAGAACCACGTAATGTGAAAGAAATAATGCAGTCTAAACCATTTAGCCCATCTCTCTACAACGTAAGATTAATTTATTGATGTTCAGTGATGTAGAGCGTTTAATAGAATGTTTTAATGTATTTCATAATAACCTTTGATAATAAAGAAAAACTGCAGTAGTTAATTTAGGCAATTTCTGTGAATTGCTGAAAATCCTCTTCAGTATCTTCAGTAGATTGCTGTACATTTACGTTAGCAGGCTAATATTGCTTTCAGGTTGAATTAGGCTTTGTATGTATAGTAAAGAGTAATTTGTTTTCAAACAGCATCTGCTGTTTCTTAAAATATGTGGGTTTGTTTATTCCCTTTGCTAATAGGCTGACAGAAAAATGATCTTGTTCCTTGAAGTGTGATTTTTTTTTTTGATAAAAGCTTCCTGTGACTTGTCAGTTCTCTTGCTGTATGTGAGTTTAATTCTTTTTTCTTCTTTGTATGAAGCCAAAAGCCTACTTGCAGTACTAACTTCTTCACCTTAGACTGGGAGCAAGTTTCCTAGAGCTCAGTACAGCTCCAGAACCAACCAAATTACAGTGCAGTTCCAAAATTTTGTGTGCAGAATGGCAGAAGCCTGGCTTCATAGTAGTGCTAACAGACATTTAATGTAAGTTATTTTACAGGACTGTTTTTGAGGTTAGTCACAAATGACAGTTGTGGACCTAACAATTGAAGAGCGACACCAGAAGATAAGTTACAATATTAATTCTTATAAAAGTAAATAAAAGTGATTATGTGAGTGTATGCAAGTGCACAGGGAGATCACAGCAAATAAGCCTGCAGGAATAGAAAATAGATGAGAGTCAGTTTTCTGGCAAGAAAGAGGACCATAGTCTGAAAACTGTATGAAAGAATGAGAATGGAAATGGATTGGACAGTTATTTTTGAGAAAGGCTAAAAGATCACAGGGCTTTCATTGAAATTACGCTCTTGAACACCTTTACACATTATCTTACGTTGCTAATTTCTCTTGTAATCTTAAATGGAGCAAAATCTGTTTCAGTTTCAGAGTCCTTATTAGTTATGTTGATTCTGGAAAATAAGTTTTTGTAGTACTAGTATTGTTTCGCTTTTAAAAACACAGTTAAATGTGATTTCTGAGCCTATCTTGAAATGCAGCATGTACTTCAATTTGTTCTAATTGAATTATGTTGAAACTTGCTCTTTATTTAAATTCAACAGCCATGGTTCTTGGAGTTCAGTGAATGGTTTGAGTGTCACCTCAGTGCTCAACACAAGGTCAAAAGTCTTAGGAAAAATGCTTCTCAGTGAACATCTGCTGCTTCAGTAGCGCTGCTTCAATATACTACAGGTCTCTCGTGCTTGTCTCTTAGTGATACTTTTCCATTTTCTTTTCTGTTTTCAGAAACAACTTTTTTGTCATAGTCAATTTGGAAATGATTCAGGAAGTTCAGCAGTATTTGTAGGAGGTTAGAGAGGTATGCTGAGAAAAGTGGTGATCTGGTGGTTTGCATTGATGAGATATATTTCACGCCTTGACCTTTTGAAACTTGTAGTTACATTTACTCCTGTGAAAATTCATCATGAGAAAAAGTAGTAATTGCCTAAACTGAATTATAATTCGGGGTATATGCATGTGAATGTTTGAAATTGTGTGCTGGATCTTCTTTCCTGATTTGTACTGCAATAAAGCATAGGCGATAGGGCATAATGCAGGAATCAAAGCAGCTATAATGAATCTGAAAAAAAAAAAAAAAAAACAAAAAAACACTAATTCATCATATTCTGGCCATGAGCAGCAAAAAGAAAAAAAAAAAAAGCCTGATTTCCTACAATGCTCAATTCGCATGAGGCATATTCTTGATCAATATGAAATGAGGCATGGATTTACAGATTGAGAAACATTCCTCAGAAGCGCACAATCAGTTATATGATAGCATTCCTGACTGATGTTTGTGTAATCTGCTTTTAGAAGAAAAGTCCCCGAACAGAGAGCCCATGGTGTTCCCTGGAAATTGATTTGGGTTCTTTGTTGTTTTCCTAATATCTGATTTAGTTTTCCTTTTGCTGCTGTTTAAGCTCCGATATTACTCCAAGTCGATACAGAGAACAGCGTGCTGTTTCCATGCCTTTGGTGACATTTTACAATTTGATGACAAATTTGAAGACTAGACCAAGCAGTCCCATTTCAAATGCCTTTCTATCAGATTATATAAAAAATGTGCTGAAGATATCAGTCTGTTTGATGTGACAGTATCTCACCTCTACAAGACGCAAAAGAATCTATCTACTGGAAACATACTTCTTTTTAATCTCTCTTCACAGGTTAGAAACCATGTATTGTATCTTAACCATTGCTAAACACTGATTTATCTAGTAAGTATATACATCAAATGACTGCTGTGAAGTTCTGCATGTGAAAATCTTAGCCAGACTATTCTGTAAATACAGATGTCCATAGCAAGCCTGATGGCTATGTAAGGGAAAAACAAAAACAAAAAACTCTGTGACTTTATTTACAGCATATATAGCTTTTTAATGTGAGTGTTTAGTAATCTGACAAGGTTTCAATCATTTTGGTGCAGTTAATATCTTCTGTTGTTAAACTTTTCATTTAACATTTTTGATTTTTTTTTTTATTATCCATTTGTTTTTAGTGTGGAATGTATTGTAGATAGCACAGCTACTGCATTGCATGTTTACTGTCTTTAGATTGGGACTTCAGATTGGAGATACCTAAGTTCAAGTCCACTTTCCTGCTGTCAGCTCTCATTTGCATAATGTCTTTCAGAAACTCATCAGTGTAGAAGTACTTAATTATTTTTGCATTTTGTACCTGCTGCTGTTCTTGAAACACTTACTTTAAAAGCTTGTTGTTCTTTCAAGCCTTTTCCTCATTTCCCACCTAATTCTTAGATATAAATCATCCATTTGCCCATGCGGTCCTTTATCTTAAAGGATGTGGGTCTTTGTTTTTTTTTTCCCTTGTCTCTCATAAAACAGGTTCTCCATTCCCACTGTCATCCTGCTAGCTCTGTTCTGATGGGAGGCCATTGTTCTTGAACATAGATGATCGGGATTATGATGTTTTCCAGATGAGGTCTCACTAAAGCTTTCTGTAATAATAATGTTATTTTCCTTTATCCTGGAAGTATGTTAGACAATTCACTGTGTGCCTTCCTGGTTTTTACTCTAGCAGAAAATTTAATAATTATATTCTAAGGTGGAATTGGTCACCAAATACCTTCACGTAATGCCTGTGTTCTCTTTTATTAAAAGATGTCTGTTTGACAGCCAAAATGTACCATGAACATTTGTTCTACAAATGCATTTTTACTTATGCAGCTGGTACTTATTTTTAAGAATGGATACTTGTGTGTAGGTTTTTTGTCATATAATTGCATATATTTGCCTTCTACAAAAACATCGTAGACATTTTTTCAGCTTCTGCTAAAGAGTGTTTATAAATATCTGTTGAATATGGTTGTTATTTTTTTTGAGTTATAAAATACTAAAAGTATCTTTGAGTCTTTAAAAATATGAATGTTGAGTCCTCAGTAGTGCAAAATGAAAGGACTTCCAGAAAATTATGCTCTGACTTCCTAAGTAAAGGACACTAGCAAATTTTTAGTGGTGAGGTAGGATTACATTTTGGAGAAGTCTGTTTCTCCTCCACCTCGTTTTTCGAGCTGTCTAGGTGATAATCCTAACAAACAGCGTGCATTTGTGTTTAGTTCAAGGGAACAGTGCATGAAGTGCATAGTTTTCCCAGCCTTTTGAGTTCTCTTGCAAAAGAATCCTGTCTCCGTGGTAACGATTAAAATGGGGGAAATTGCTCTTTGTTGGAGTCCTGTCCCCCATCCAAGCTCAAAAGTCCACCAGTGCTTGGCACTTTGCTGCTTTGCATCAGCGCTGTGCTCCCGCGCCCTGTGAGCCTTTATGCAGGGGTGACTTTTGTAGGGAAAGAACCAGCAATCCTCTGGGATAACAGCACAGTTTGGCTTTTCTTCTTCTGTACCGTGCATGCCTGGAGCGTGAGTTGAGATGACAGAAAGGGCTGCGGGGTCTCGAAGCATCCGAGTGCCTCCACAGGTACCGGTTCCTGTGGGATGTAGGCAGAGTGGCCTTACTCCAGCTTTTCTTGTGGCCTGCGTGTTCTGGGCTTTGCACAGCACTTAACACAGTGAAATAACTGTAGCAAGCTTGAGTGGTACTTTTAATCTATTTCCCTGCTTTAATAAGATTGATTAAATTCAGGTTAAAAATCTGTTCGTTTATCTCTGAGGAAATATCTACGTCATTTAATACCCGTGTGAATGTATTGGTCTCATTAATACTGGATGCTGCCATGTAGAAGGCAAAGCTACAAAACACACGTGTGTTTTGCTACTGATCCGTCATCTTGTAGGAAACAGGGTCTCTTTCTCATGCAGATTGATAATCAAGACAACTTACACAGTAAGTGTAAGCAGGGATGGCTAACCTGGTTTTTGAAACTGGATTCAAGTAGTTTGTTGAAATCCCATGTCTTTTGTGCAGAGCCCAAACGAACTAGCTTTATCAAAAGTCAAAGATGTGTGCGTTTGGATTTAGGATGGATGCTTTTCATCACTTCCAAATCACTGTCTTGAGAAAAATAGATGAAACATTGCTGCCACCTTGAGGTGGTTCTTTTATGCTTACATTGTGGAACTTTTAACTTCGCAGTGTGTTAGAGCGCAACGTATTGACTCTATTATTTTTGTAAGTAAATTACTGAGAATGTGCAGAGTGGGCCAATGCGCTGTTATGGCAGGGGTTAGCCAAGACACAGCCAGAGATGGGAATGGCTTTAAAGCACGATTTTTGGTGGAGCCTTGTTCTTTGTAGCAGCAAAATAATAATAATTAAAAAATAAATAAACAGGGCTGTGTAGAGTGAGGACTCGCAGAAGGAGAGAGATTTGGCAGTGAATTTCTCTGTGATTGTTCATTTGCAGGATTTCATTTACAGGAGTAAATGGGGCACAGAATCCCAGAGCTGACTAACAAGTGTGCCATTTTGTATAGTTCCTGACTCTGGGCCTTGTACTTTGGAAGTCTACAATACTAATTCCAACAAATACGCAAAACAAACTGAAAAAAAAAAAAAGGTGTGTCTAGTATACTTCACTACTTAAAATCAGGCTTCACCCTGCCCCAGTTTGGAGAAACTATATAGGCTACTGCTGAAAGCTCCTGTAAAATATATTTTAAAAATCTGACAAATGAGATGTAATTGTAAATGGAAATATTTTGTAAGAGCTGTTAAAAATCTTTATGCTCAGACAAAGTGTCTCTACATCCCAGTTGTTCCCGTGTTTACGGGAGATCTCATTTCTTCAGCTGAAACCAAAGATAATTTTGCATTTGCTTTTTTCAGCCTTTTTTCTTTCTTCTTTCTCTTCCCTAAAGGGAAGGATAGTCCAGTGTAAAGCTACTCAGATTTGTAGTTAAATATAAAATGGGGATCTCCCTCATGAGAGAAGAGAGCAACTAAATAAAGGTAATTCACTGAGTAACATTGGCTGTTGTTTCAACCAAATCAAGTGCTCGTGACATTGATGGATTAGAATTCCTCGTCACAGTGGTGTGGAACAGCAGCGTGTTGCTGAAAGCACCATCATTTCATGAAGTCTGAAGTGTCCATGCCTGATTTTCAGTTTGACTAGCTAAGGCATACACATTTAGTTTATGTTTATATGCATCGTGAAGCTGTCAATGTAAAAGCATAACAGCAACATCTGCATAGGACCCTTGTGAAACCTGACATGTCATTTAAAGATGTGGTATTAAATCATGAGAAGTTTTGGTTTTCTATTTTGTTTACATTTTTTCTATGTAACTTAAATACTGGGCTTTTTAAAATTATTAATTTTTTTTCTGTTAACAGTTTTGGATTCCTTTCCTTCTTGCTTTTCCATATGCTATGACAATTGCAAAAAAAAATTGCATTTGACCTCTTAAAAAGTTTGCAGAACTGCAGGGTGGGAAGGTCATCCACATCTACAGAAGGGAAGTTTGTTTTCTGTGCTGCTTCAGCTGAATGCAGTCCAGAGAATAGTTGGATAGTAGAGAACTGGTAAATAAGTAAAAGCTTTATTTTCAAGCTTTGGTCTTGTAAGAAAATTTAATTATGGCAGCCAGTATTAGAAGTGGACCTGTCTGTCTTACCACTCTATAATAGCAGTGTATTTATGTTGCAATAAGTACACTAGAAGCTGAAATGGTCTTAAAGTAAATGATCCTTGTTCTTCTACAAATAATTAATTCCGTGTCTTCTCAATGCCTAGAAAAAAAAAGTATTTATTTCATGGAATGCTCTGTACTCAAATCACAGTTCAAATTTCTGCTGCTACTGGAATTCCAGTCCCTTCCTGTGGAATAAAGTGAGATTCATTTGGGTCCTTCTGTGGTTGTAAGGTGTGTGACAAAACACATGCTGCCCACAAGATGGGGTTTGGATATTAAATCCCTGTTGTGTTTATTTCAGGAAGGGTAACCAAGAAGGCAATTAGCCATTACGTTTTGATTGCTTGTAAGATTAGTACATTTGTATCCCCTCAGTATACTGTTAAACAGAAATGCATCTCTTCTACAGAATAGTAGATTAATCTAATGATCATTTTCTCATTTTGGATGCTGCAACTTTTTGTGTCTTTCCGAGAACATGAACTGAAAGCCCATTCTTTCCTGGATGAATTTGAAAGGAGATAATTGCAAGCATTAAATTGTATAAGTACAAAGTATTAGGATTAGATATCTTGTGTTATAAACGCTAAGGGAATATTTGTAAAGAACTTCCTAGTTTTTAGATGCTTTAACTTTACGTTGTTTCGCTCAGTAATATGTTCAAGGTAATGGAAAATCGTATGTGAAGATGCAACTCAAGTGTTTGATGGCAAATGTACTATTAGAATTTAATAGCATTGGTTTCTAATGCTTATTAAGTTTCCAGAAGTATGAATATGCAAAATGAGTCGGAGATAAGGATTAAAAGCTAATGTCCTTTTCACTTTGTTTTATTACAGTCAGCGACTAGAAATGAAAGCACAAGTTGCAGATGCATTCATAGCAAAATTCCAGCTGACACCGGATGAAATGAACCTCCTTCGAGGCACAAAAGATGAGCCAATTACTGAGGTAACTCAGCAAACATTAAAAGCTTTGCCCTGAACTTAAATATAAAAACATCCTAGCGGAATTGTACATGAGATCTTATTATCAGTTTTGTAGCTTCATTTTTCATGGAGAAATGTACCTTTTAACACTGTGGTAAGTTTCTGATGAGTTTGAAATGTGTGATGAAAGATTCTAGTAACAAGAAAGAAAATCGGCATTAAATTCTAGTTTGTATAATGAGTTTAAGGGGCAATAAGAGCTATCATGTTTCTACACTTCAAAAAGACCTTTATCGAACCTCAATTTTTAGCTAAGATGTTTTAAAATTACTACACGCTCAACTAAAGCAAATGAGAAATGTGGTGGTCTTCAGTAATATGTAGTACTGCCCTTGTACATGTGCATGTATATGTATAGATAGGTATTCAGGGACTTGAAATAATAAAATTTAGAATTTTTTCTCATTATTATTTTGTTGATGAAGCTATTAGGTACCCATTCACTTTTAGCCACCTTCCAAAACAAGTTTTTGAATCTGTTCAGGTTTTTTTGATAAGAAGGCTTATTGTTGTGCAGTACAAGCAAACTGAATAATGAGAGAATTGAGTATCCTTAATAGATTTTATTATTGGAGTTGCATGGAAACCTTCGCTTTAATTGAGACTATCTGCTGAGATGCAGTATCTCATTTCCACAGGCATCCTGTTTGCAGTTAAAGCATTATTAAAGACATGGAACAGATAACCATAAACAATGCTAATGAAAGCATAAATGGAATGTGTTAAATGATTATGCACTTGAGTAATTGCTGTATGCTTTTGTACCAATTACTACCATGAAAGAATATTCAAGTTTCTAAAACGCACACATTGCAGGCAACGACAGCAACACCAGGCCATATATTCAGTGCTTGGTTTGCAGCAGAACAAGTATGTGATACTTTGTATCACAAGTATGTGATACTTACCTTGTGATACTTTGAGCTACCTAAAAATTATTCAGAAGCAACTGAGATATGATTGTAGCTGTGCTACTGAAGTTGCAGACTTCAGTAAAGTCGTGTAGGTGCTTTTCACCTCGGATAGAATCAACCAGTGTGTTTAGAACATCATTTAAGTCAGACCCCTGTTTTGGGGAGATTTTTTTTTTTTTTCTGAAGGAAGAGTGATTTGGGTTTTTATAAACATAGGGTCTTCAACATAGGTGATGCAAGGCAGTAAGTATGTTGAATCAGTTGAGTACTTCACTTAGAGAAAATATGTATTTTTACGTGACTTGAACCAGAAAGGAACTCTATTTTTCTGAGGCAAACTCTGTTCAAATCACAAAAGAAAGAAGCTGTTATAACTGAATTGTCTGGACTCCTTCCTAATGTTTGAAAGCTGACCTCATAATAAGCCTGTTTGATAATGTTAGTATATTTCTATGAAGGCTCTCAAACAGTAACAAAATAACCTTTTTGTACAGATGTCCATCTAGAGTTCTTCTAGAGGTTTTTTCTTCACTGCTAGTGATAAGTTATTTGGGGTGGAAATATCCTTGAAATCCTCAGTTTAGTACGTATGTAAAATGGGACGTACAGAGTGCTAGAGGCGTGAATCAGATGTAACTGCTTTTTGACCCTCTTTTTATTTTATTTATTGGTTTAGGATTTTTTCAAGGCTTTAGGACGAGTAAAGCAAATTCATGACGATGTCAAGATTCTCCTCCGGACAAATCAGCAAAGGGCAGGGTGAGTGTTACTTAAAAGAGTGCAAGACAATCATTTGCTAGTTACAAGCAGAAGTTACAGCAAGGTGTCATTTTTTACTTTGTATGTCTGTATACAGTATTTCACGTCAAGATGAAGAGTAGTAACGTTTTTAAATTTTCTTATTTTTATAGTGCTACTTTTATTTGTTTTCACATGCATATGGTAGTACTAGCTAAAATAATATTTGCAAATAAAATCTTTTTATCGTGTAGGTTGGAAATTATGGAACAGATGGCTTTACTGCAAGAGACGTCTTATGAACGACTTTACAGATGGACTCAAAGTAGGACTACAATTGCTTTTATGTTTATGAATATTATGATGATGATTCCTTTAATTTCTTGATGTGGATTGAACTCAGTAAAAACCCTTTCCAAGATTCATTATTGAGTCTTTGGGTTTGCTTTTGTGAACTAAGTGATTAACTGGAGATTCTCCCCTTTTTGTCCTGTTTGTAAAACTGTGTTATTTATTTCTGTTTTCAGATGTTTCTCCACAGACGACAATACTTACAATTTCATATTCTAAGCCAATTGTGAAGTGTATTGCATTTCATTGTCTTGCAGGTCACAGGGAAGTTCTTGTTTTTGACGATTTTCTAGTAACATTTAGTTTAGTGTGAAAAGTGGCTTATTATTTAAAAACAAACAAAAACATATTGGGTTGAATGATTTTTTGAATGATTGTAGGTGATTATTTTTTCACATGTTTTCTGGATCCAACTTTCAGTGTTTGATACAACATGTTGATAGTGTAAAACGTAGATGCTTTTGAATTATATCTCTCTTCTCTGTTGACAGGAAGAGATGTGAAAAAAGCTGGTGCAATAGGAGATTAAATTAATTGGCTATTCTTCTGTGGATACTGAAGTCTCAGATAATAGTTGCAGTTTCACCTTAATGAAAATTAAGCATTATTATGCTGTTGTGTGATTTAGCTTACGTGATTTCCACATTCTTGTATGGAATGTGCAAGATTATATAGTTACGACATTAAAGCAAAACAAACAAAAAGCCCTCACAGCTTGGTTACATACTTGCTTCCTTTTTTCTTAGTAATTTACCTGTAAAGTGTCAGTCTCTTATAAAGGAGCCTAACAGAGTGTTGATGGTTGAATGAGTTAACACTTATACATGGGTGCAACCACATAATAAGCTTCATTTAATTTTCATTCTTCTTGAGATTAGCAATGGGCATCCATTTTAGTCAAAGTACTGCTTAAGGAGAGAGTTTAATTACTTCAGTACAAACAAGGCCAGGTAGCATATTTCTACAATTCAAAATCAAAAGCCTTTGAGTTTTCAATCCATTTTCTTGTTTATCAGCCTGGTATAAAAAGGTATTGCAGTGTAAAGAAAGCACTTTTACCTCTGTTATTTTATAGATGAGTGCAGGACTTTGACACAGGAGTCGTGTGACATTTCTCCAGTTCTTGCTCAAGCCATGGAAGCCTTACAAGATAGACCTGTCCTGTATAAGTAAGTAAATGTTCATCATCATCTCTAACAGAAATGAGTATTTTCAGCCTTTGAAACTTAAATTAAGTTCTGTCTCTGTGAGTTACAGTGCAAAGGATAGGGACAATTTAGTTTGCATCAGATTTAAAAAATAAAATCATAGTTCTCTAAATGCAAAACTTAGTATGTACTTAGTTACATACTTAGTTAAATACATTATATACTAGTCTTTAGTTCTTGTCCAGAATTTGCTGAAGGCACTGTTTAACAGGAATGAAATGGTAGTTCTTAGAGACAACTTAACCACGAGGTGGCACTCTAAGAACGTTTTATGTTGGGGTGACCGTACACCTAGGAGGTACTGTTTTACCTTTAATCCTAGTACATTTAGTTGCTTTGTTTTTGAGTTTTGGGTTTGATTTTTTTTTTATGCATTTGCCATGTTCTGCAACTATTGCAAATTACTCTTAGCCACAGGCATGCAGGACAGCAGAATACTCGGCTGTCTTTCAAAGGCTATCTTTGTCGTTAGCTGTGTCATACTGTACATTTTCATGGGTAAAATGTGTAGTGTGAATGGACATTAAACATTCTGTCAGTACAAGAATCCGTGCACATCTCTACAGGCTCTGTCAGATCTGCTAGTTAATTACAGGAAGAGTTGGTGCCACTTGACCTCCCCAGCTATTGCTTGTGGTGGTAATGCTCCGTACATGCACTACAGCCAGCTCCTACATTAGGCCAGAGCTGGGGGTTGCAGAGCCCTTTTTGCTGTCTGTCCTCCAGGCCCTTTTTCACAGCTGCATAGGATCGTTCACAACATTTTATAGGGTTCTTTATAAATACGTATTTTCTGCAACAAATATTTTGTTTTATGATGTTACTTTCAGACTTCACGAAACTATAGTTTTGCTTTCTTAACATTAAAAAAAAAATAAACTATCTTCTGTATAAACCCACATCTGGACAGTTTAAAATGAATCTGCTAAAGAGACTTAATTTTTATTCTGACATCTTTCTTACAAACAGCAATACTAACATAACCAGAAGTAGGACAGTGATAGCACGGTTTTTTTCTCTCAAGGGCAAAAGCAAACATTACCGTAGAAGATGGAGCCATGTCTCTCAGCATAGATAACCATGCTTAATTACTTTCTACAGCAGTATTGTCAGAATAGCAGTACTCGCACTTTATAGCTTAAATCTGAAATTACTTATCCACCTGTGTACATACCAACTGATGAGTTCGAAGTATAACAATTATCCCATAGAAGAAAATCTTAGTTTGTTGTTGTTCTTACACATTTTAGCACTTCTGCTAAACTTACTTTTTCTTCCAAATCACAGTCCTTGCATCTGATAAAGGTTGTGATTTGGTTGGATGAAAGTAAGATGGAGAAGGACAGGAGTTTAGAAACAAGACTACAAATTCTTGTTTACTTATTTTGAGTTATGTTTCCTTAACTTTAAGGTGGAAGAAAGATTGTACCATGGATGGACTTTTGGGAACTGCAGCCAGTAGGCATCTAAAATAAATGTTGGCTTTTACTTCCTGTTTCTAACAGAAAAATTGAAAACTGTTTCACAGATAGTACATGGAGTCATAGCTGGAAGCAGTGTTCTTCTTCCATCCTCCACTCTGATTTTCAAAGCTTTTCCACTACCTTCTTCCTCTCCCCGCTAATGATTATTACTTTGCTGGGTTCTGGAAAAATTGGAGCAGAGCTGAAAAGAATACAAATGTTGTTTTCTTACCCTATCATGAGCACATGTAATAACATAGTATTAAATACTGTGTTTCTAGTGTAAATAATAGTTACTAATGATTTTTTATGCATGCAGGATTTTGTCATTGTAATACCCTTTTCTACTGAGAGCAAAAGGAAAATGAGTCTTTTTTTCTTTTTAAACAAAATTATCGTTACTTACTGCTGTTTTCAAAACAAACAGATCTTATCGTGCTTGTATTTTTAATGATATAGCTGTTTATTGGAGGGGAAAATGCTGCTGTATTTTTAATGATATGGCTGTTTATTGGAGTGTGGTGAGGAGCTTAACTGGTTTCTCCAAACACTTGAGGTTTTTCACTGCGGTGTTGCTATTCCTGGACTATGGGTAGTCAGCAGATCCCAGAACTCTTCCACTCCTAATTGCATAATTTTTGTGAGTAGTGATTGATTGTAGGCTTACCAGCCTTTAAATATAGATAGATAGATAGATAGATAGATCTTTACTCTCCAAGTGAGCAAGTACAGTGTGGGGGGAGAAAAAAGATGTAAAAAGAAATTTCCTGATTCTTCACTGTGTTCCCTCCTTATCCTCCCTTCAGTAGTAACATAGAGCAAAAAAAAAAATAATGAAGGATCCATTAGATTATTTATAACATAAGAGAAATCTAATTGAACTTACACTGTGTCGAAAATGTTTCAAGTTATTATTTCCTTTTGTATTTTGTCCTCCACATCTGTTTAATTGCGAGCGTAGTGTTCATTTAACTTCAGTCAGTGAGTAACATGCTTTCTATTATTATTATTTTATTTTTATATCTGTTCTGCTGCAGGGTGTCATGGGTAAGTGACACCAAGCCTACTCTGTGGCATTTCTTCAGTTATAAGGGAAAAATAAGCTGTTGTGTTTTTTTCTGGTTTTTTTGCCATTGTAATTTGTGTGCTTTGTTCAAAATACTTAAATTCTGTTGTTGAAGAAAATAAGTGTTCCATTGCTTGCAAATGTCCTGTTTCTAAGCAGATAAGCAGGGATATTAGCAGTGTTCATTTCCCATCACTTGTTATCGTGCTTCAGCCCCAACAGGAAAGTAGCCTGCTGCAAAAATGAGCTGTGTGTATCTTCTGGGTGCCTCCTCTATTACCAGCATGCCATTTGGTATTATGCAGTCTGGGCTGTAGTGTCCGTGCATTGAATATCTTAAGACTCGGTTGATTGACATAGAGCAACCATCAAATAAATAACTGTCACTATTATTCATCTGGTGGCCTAGAAGAAGGAGATGGAGAAAGCCTTGTGTTGCGGTGCAATAAGTTGCTGCTTCTGTCATTTAGCTGTGAACCACATGTGAACATGAGCTCTAGACCTCTCAATACATGCTTATGTGTGCAAAACTGAAAGGTGATTTTTCATTTATTTGTGTGTGATAAGCAAATGGAAGGGTCAAGGAAAAGCCATCCTTAGTATCTGTTAATGAGGAGTCAAGAAAATCAGGAAGTTCTGAATGCTTTATAGTGGAAGCATTGGTGCAAGTTGTCTAGAACTGTAGAAACGGTTACCTGTATCAGCTGTAAAGCTGAACTAATCGATTGTGATGAGGTGAACTATTTTGTTTTACTCATTTTCATGTTTTGATAACAGGTATACTCTGGATGAGTTTGGAACAGCTCGAAGGAGTGCTGTGGTCCGTGGCTTTATAGATGCTCTTACTAGAGGAGGTCTAGGAGGTACTCCCCGCCCTATTGAAATGCACTCCCACGATCCTCTGAGGTACTGTGCTAGTAAGAATGTATAAGGAATAATCCTTCTTTTGCCTGTTCACACTTCAGATCCCTCACACCGTAAACCCCTGATTTACGCAGAAATTTCTGTCTTTCTTTAGGTACGTGGGAGACATGCTAGCCTGGCTGCATCAAGCTACAGCTTCTGAAAAAGAGCATCTAGAAGCTATGCTAAAGCTTGTAACCATTCAAGGTAGTACTAGATTTTAAAACATATATTGGGAAGTGATAAGAAAATAAGTTAAGAAGTGTGAGTAATTTCTTAGTCCGGGCTTAAGTTATGAGAGTTGAGCTTTCATTTTCCTGGAATTAACTTCAGAATAGCGTAGGTTGCATTTTGCCAAAAGAAAGCCCTTAGCAAAGAAGAGTACTTCAAATTTTACTCTTTTCATTTTACTCACAATAGGTTTACACTAAATTTACAGAGGGACAAAGTGTTCAAAATTGTCTCTGAAAACATTGTGATAGGATTACTTGTTGATACGTTGAGGATTATTATCCCTTGATCATTTGCTTAGTAATTTATTTCAATAATTCTGTTCTTTCCTTCCTACAAGTAAAATGGAATTTTCTTCTGTCTTGTAACACATCAGCGTAGGTTTCTGAAGGTCAAAGCAGGCCACTCGTAGATGCATGAAGCTTTTTAATATCAAGGCTCTCCTTTTATTAATGCATCTACAGATTCTAACACAGATTCTTCAGCCCCTTTGCTGTCTTTTAAATAGATTGAACCATGCTTTTAAGAACCTTGTCATGTAGTAGCTATAATATGATTAGCCTGTATGGCTTAAGCCAAAGACTTACTAAACAAATAAGACATGTATGTTCAGTTGTAACAAACCTCAACGTAAGAGCTGATGTTTAATCTGTAATCTGGTGAGTTTTTCAGATTGTATGTCTTCATTGAGTCCTGCTCTGGGATTTAAAGTTAATATGCATTCTCATTTTCCTTGCTGCTGGAAGTATTAAATAGCTTTTGTAATTAAAGGTATATGAGCAAGGAGGTTGTTTAAAGTAGGAACTGTTGTAAATCAAACCAAAGGAATGTTGTTGGTTTTTTAACTACAGTTACAGCATACTGTAGAAGTGATTTTAATTTTATATAGTGATAATATCTCAGAGAGACAAGAACGTAGACCTCGTGATACCTGCGTGGTGGAGAAAAAGACATGGTAATTCTGTACATGAAGATCTGATGCTTTTGCTGTAAATGGGGAGTTGTTCGGGAAAAGCTGGCCGCACAGAGGATGTTACTGCATCTGGTTCTGCAGTTCACTGTGCTATTGCCCAGTCTTCCATTCTGTTCTGAAGTTCTCCTCCCTTGTGCAGTGCTTTGTTTAACTATTAAATACTCTGGTCTTCTGGCAGGAAGTCAGGCTCAGATACTATGTCCTCCTAATACAGATACATTTTGAGAATTTCAGCCATAGGCCAGAGTAAACTACTTGAGAATACAGGGGGTAGAAATGTTTTGGGGAAAAATTTTCCAAAAATATCACCAGGACAAAGCTTTTTTCCCAAGGGACTAGTATAAACAAGAGTTTCTCTATTTGTCTGAAGCAAAAATGTTTTTGTGAGCTCATCAGGAATGGCTTTGCCATCACTGTTGCCCAGTTTTCAGGAAGCATGAGGAGGGATTCTTACCTTCACACTGGGAGCAGCAGAGCCTAGAGGATGCATCCATTAACTATTCCTCTGCAGCTTTGGGAAAAATTTTGATGATGATGGTTGTAGGATAAGGTCTTGAAGATGAAACAGTATTTAATGGGATGCCACTGAGTTTAACAAGAAGCATGAAGTGGAATGTGCAGCATTATGATTCAGATTGAGTAGATCAAGATGATATAGCTATAAATCCTGAGCTGGTGCTGACTAATCCAGTGAGCCCAGTGTGTGTTGTACTGAGAGATTCATGTTGAATTATCTGTATTGTTGTACTGTCTTCAGGTGTCTGGTTGTACAGGTTACAGCAGAAGTTAAGTTAGTTTAGCTTGCCCATTTAAAAAGTGGACATCTTGTTGATTTTGATGATAGATAATGAGAGTGATTTGCGTCTCCAGAAAGCAAATCTTCCTAACAAAATGTAGGTCTGATATAGGCATTTCTAGAGGCTTCATCAAAACTGTTTGTTCTGTTCTGTTTTTCCCTGTTTCCTATAGAGGGAGCCCAAGAAGCTAGCATAGATTAGGCAATTAAATTTGAAGGCAAAATTTAGGTGAGATAAGCTTTCTCTGTAATAGGTCAGTCAAATGTTTTAACTTTAATTTCAGCTTGAAGAGCTTTTTGGAAGTAGAAACGTTTTTGTAATTTGAAATCAGGATTCTCTGAGATCATATTTTTGAAATTCTCCTATAAAGTCTATATAATTTCAGGACTGTGGAGAAGGTGGTAAATTGCATCTGAACAAAAATATTCCCCCTTTCGGGGGGGAAAAAAAAAAAGAAAAGAAAAGCCACATATCTAACTATCTACAGATGGAGACAGATGTAGATTTGATCCCAGTGGAAGCAAAACTGTGTGAATGCTATTTTGGAGAGATGTTCACAGTTTTGAGTGTAGAGAGAATGATCTAAATAGCCCACAATTAAATATTCAAGAATAACTTCTAAAAAGTTTTATAAGCTTGCAAATGTTAACCCTCGAAAATTAATCTGACCAAAATGCTTTCAAAATTCTAAGCATTTAAAACACATTCAGAAAAGATTAATGATTTTGTATTGTACTTGACAGACATAAAGCATCTGGTTCTCTTCTGTGGAGCTCAGGTATGCTGCTAGTAGGGAGCTTTCCAGTCCTGTGGGTAACTTGTACTTGAAAAGAAGGGAGAATTGAAGGCATTCTGTTTAAGAGAAACAGTAGAAACCTATTTTTTATGGAGTTGCAAGAAGCTAACTGGAGAGCAGAAGCCACATGAAGGTACAAGAAAGATGTCTCTTACAGAAGGGTATGCAGAGAAAAATTATATATGGTGTAGCAGGAAGCTAAAAGCATATGTTCAGTAATGAACTGTTTCCCAAAAGTGATTTTCATTCCATAAGAATTGTTTAATCCATAATTCTTCCATGTCACAGTGATGTGCTAATACTTGCAACAGTTATATAGTCAATTGTGTTGGAAGATTTATTTTTCCTGTTTGCTGAGTCTAAAATATTCTAATTGGACATGAAAGTGTATTTGACAGCACAAGCATGTGATATATAAAAATTGTAATTCCATCTCTCTTGGTATTTAAACTCGTATATTTTTGCAGCTAAAACTTTCATATCCAAGAATTCGTTATTAAGTCAATCTGGTCTAGATACACGACTGCAAATGTGTGCTCGTTACATTGATGAATAAAAGTGGCTGTTCCTACCAAAAATCGCCTAAATTATTAGGGTGTGTCTGGGAGGTAGCCACTAACATAACAGGCCACAAATCTTGTGGTTTGTAATCTTGCTATCTTCCTTAGTAATGATACTTCAATATACAAACCTATTTTTATTACTTACCAACGTAGTATGCTTCAAGACAACCACCACGCTGAATTTAGTTGTTTGTGCTTATGTGGCTTGTCATGTATTTTGGTCTAAAGAGGCTTTGTCACACATCTCTAATCTTCTATATATTTTTTTTTCTCTTAGAGGTATTCTCTTCTAGTGTGAAATGAGATTTGCAAAATATAGCTTCAGGTCACCTGATTTTTATCACATGTCACAGTCAGTTTGTTTACTGTTCATTGCATGGGTCCCATCTGAAGATGAACTCCTGTTGACAAGTTTTAAATTAGAATTAAAGTATTGCTGTCTCCATAAATCTATTCTGAGTTGTTACTGAAGTGAGAGCTTGAAGATCTGTTGCTTTCAGTTTGATTGATTTATGACAGTGCTGGTTGCCATGCAACAATTCATTTGTGTTTCACAATAAGATAGGGCAATATTCTCTTTTGTATAGAGTTTGTTCGCTGAAAGATCAGTTTCAACTGCTGCTAGAGAGGAAGCATTTGCAAATGCTGTAGTACACTGCAGTGTGCAGGTACATGTGTGATTTCATTTGTAACACTACAAGAAGCACATCACTACCCAACACTGACAGATGCATGTACTTACAGTTCCGGCCTTTCAAAATGGTACGTACTGTTGCTCCTTGAACATCCCAGTGCCTTTTTTTTCCTGTTTAGTTTTAAGAACTGCTGATACTGAGCCTTACTGTGACAGTTTCTGGCTAGATCATTTACTCTTCCCTTTTTTTCCTTCTGCTTCAAATCCCCAGGCACTGCGTTGTGCTAGGAAGCAATCGCATAGCATAAAGTAGTGACTCTTCAGGACTCTGGTTTGTCATGCAACCTTTTCTTAATGGCTAGATGTGAAGTTCAGTGGAGGTGTAAACTAGTCCTGTGGAGAAAAGGACATGCAGTTCATAATGCTTTTTTATGGATGAATAGCTCTTATATTTGTTTATTTGTTTTATAGTCTTGAAGAAAAGAGAATTAAATTTGCATAATCTTAGCATGTGCTTGCTTTAACTATAGGTGTGGAAGAAAATATTCAAGAAGTAGTTGGGCACATCACAGAAGGTGTCTGCAGGCCTCTAAAGGTGAGGTATATTGCTTTCTTTAACACTCTAAAAATAAATTTAAAAAAATAAAATCATTCTGTAGTGTTTTTCCAGATCCCATGTCACATCTATATAATGGATTTCCATTTTTGTCGGTTGAGTTAAATTCTCAGCTTTGAATCATAAAGACCTTCAAAATTAAAGGTTCAGTAGTTCATGGATATGTAGTTCATGGTATGGTAATAAATAGTTGTATAGTGAGAGATACTAAGATAGTAAATCTGTATCTTGATTTTGTTTTACTTTTCTTAAAGTGTAATGGTGCTTAGGTGCAAAAATTTAGCTTTAGGATAAGGGTATGAGAATGGCTGTAGTGGGTCAAATGAAAAATCATTTTAGCTTAGTACCCTGTTTTTTGTAGCATCTATTTTATATGCTTAGGGGAAGAGAGTACAGTTTGTGCAAGTGTGTCAGAATCTTCTATGGAATGGTTTCTTCGCCTGTTTGTGGACTTACTAAGGACTTACTGAGCCATAGCTCAGCATTGTGCCCTCTTGATCTGCTGTATTTCTGGCATATCCCTCCACAGCTTTGCCTTAAGTTTAGTCACTGGAGCAGTACAGAAGCAGTTCTCAAAATCTTTGATCATCTTGCTACCCTTCTCTGGACCTTTTTTACTTCTGTGGTATTCTTTAAAATCTTTAGGCTGTACTCAGGCCAAGAGACTATACTCAGTACTATGCCCCTGCCCAAATGTCCTTTCACACGGTGGAAATGGGTATTTGTATATACACGTCTGTACATGTGCATGCTTTGAAGAACGAAGTACACCTGAATGTTGAAATGAACTTTGTGCATTGAGCTTTGCAAATAAGAGTCAAAAAAATATTCTGCATTTTTGGTCTCTGACCTAGATGCCAAGGGAGCATAATCTTAGTTCCTTCTCTGTGCAGCTGGCGGTGACAAGAAGGCACTGCTGCACATTGTGCTCCTTTGAACAGCAGACAAATAACTTGGGAGGGTGGGTGGCGGCGGGTGATTTGTGTGTAGCCCTTTCACACACAGGCACGTGGGAGAATAGTGCAGCGATAAGTCACTGACTATCACTGCTTCATGAGTGCCCAGAGCTTGACCTTGGAGCAGCCTTTTATGAGTGAATTGAGACTGTGTGTACCATGGAGACAAGACATCGACTGTCCAAGTGTAAAGAAAGTCAGCACTGTTTTGGTCTGCGTAACCAATATCTCCTGGTTGAGATAAACAGGCAACATAGCTGTTTGTTAGTTATAAATAATTACATACCGGTAGCAGGTATGTGATATCTCCTTTAATAAAGGAGAGATTAATCCAGGTGAAGTTTTGTCTTTTGGGTAAAATACCTAATACTTCGGGTGTTCAGAATTGCTGCATGATGCTAATGATCAATGGTCATAGTTTAGGGATTTTGCAGCTGTTCTTGCTCTGTTCAGTGCTGGGGAGAATTCCAGTATGTACTGGTGTTAATCCATAAAATGATCTCATTATTTTGAAATTTTCAATAACAAGTTGCAACAAAAACCTATAGAGAAACATTTGCAGCAGTGGAATTAGTTTAGTTTAGTTTATAAGAATACACCTGCTTGTTTTCTGCCCAGGGGCTTTGCACCCAAGAAATACTTCGGTTCAAGCAGAAAGTTAGAGTTAACTGGGCATTGTCTCTTGTTGAATTTATTTCTGTTCAAATTTATTTCTCAGAAGTCAGCATTGTATTGTATATAAAATCATAGATGTTGGCTTTTAGGATGTTTGACCTGAAGGATGTTTGTTTTTAATGCAGGTTAGAATTGAGCAGGTGATTGTTGCTGAGCCTGGAGCAGTTTTACTGTACAAGATTTCCAATCTTCTCAAGTTCTACCACCATACAATCAGGTATACAAACTACAAAGTATGTTAAGGATATATTTATTATTATGATTTATTGTAAGTATGAAGATTAGTATATTATAAAGGGTATCATTGGCCTTAGCAGATGCCATTTATCTGTTGACTCTCATCAATTCATATGGAGTCTGCTTTGGAATATGGCATCGATCGTTAAAATTTGATAAATAAACTTTCTTTGTTGTGTTGATAGATGTTTTCTGTAGTGTTTTATTTATTTTTACGTGTATATATATATATATATACACACACTAAGATGACAAAGTATCCCCTTGAGAAAGTGATAGAATTAAATTCTCTCTAGAAATTTGATTTTTCTTCCTTAAACAGTTATGTTTGGATACATTTTTTTCTGATTGTGCACTTGCATTTTCCTGTTGAGAAGATGCTTGCCTTATTCTGTAGCTGGCTGTTCAAGGTGCACCAATAATCTTCCAACCTATCAGGTGCCACCAAGATCAGTGAACCAAGAGAAAAGCCAGAACCGTTATTTTTTATAGATTGTGGCATTTGCAGTAGTTCATACTGGTTGGAAATAGCAGTAGTAGGAAAATCTTCATCCACAGCCCTGGACTGAACTGCTGAGAATTTGAGTCGCTAATATAACGACTTGAGCTTATTTTCTGGTATTTAGATATTGGTTAATAATAAATGGTTCATGGGCGTCTACTCAAGTCCTCAAGTGTGATGGCACTACAGGTCTGTGGTAGAACACATATCGGACCTTTTTTTCTTTTATAATATTGAGCAAAACATTCCTAATTTTGTTGTCAAAAACAGCTGAAATATTTTTGCCTTTTTTTTGTCTCCAATGTCAGTTTCCCAGTGGTAGTAAAGCAATTGAATATGTGATGTTAAAATGGAGGAGGGTCTTAGGCAGTCTTATCTGTTGCTCTCTCTCCTGCTATGATACATTGCTTAAAGACCACTGAAGTACCTTCTGTCAGCTGAGTAATTTCCTCCATATACAGGAAGTTCACCCAACTAATGAAGGGGAAACCCACTTTGAGAAACGATCCATTAAATGCGACAAGATTATATTCTGAAAACCAAGCTGCAAGAATTAGCCTTATTATGATGCAATTAATTTTTTACTTGCAATATTTGTAGCTTCGAAGTGTTTTTACTACAGACAAAAGGTAAATTAGTGAGATGTTCGTAGTCAGGTAAGGTAGTTTAAGGTTTATGCAGTAGTTGTGTTAAATGTAATAGCTTGACACTCAGAATAGCAAGGCGTGAATTCTTGTATCACTGGAGATGCCTCACATCACACTGAAGAGAGCTAGGATGCCATCCCTAGAGGACAATATGATAGAATAAAGTTATCAACCCTTTTTGTTTATGTAATCTGTTTTGTATAACAAGTAGATTTGCAGAATAACAAAACAAAAATCCAGTAAATTTTAGAATTATACTAAAATGTTTGTGCTCAACTTTATATAGGCTGTACTTAAAAGTAATATCTGCTTGATGACATGGTTGATAATGCTTGTTGTCGCAGTCTTCTTATGAGTGAATCTCTCAGAAAGCCACTAAGGAGAACTGTTTCCTACAATGATTTGTTGTGTGTTTTGAACTCTGAAAAATTTGTGTTTGAAATGCTGTCTAAAGTTTCTGACCCTGTCATATTCCTCCCTCCCTTCAGATTATGTAGTTAATCTTAATTTTGTTTTCAGTGGTATTGTGGGAAACAGTGCAGCCACACTGTTGACAACAATTGAAGAAATGCATTTGTTGAGTAAGAAGATATTCTTTAATAGTCTGAGTCTTCATGCAAGTAAACTCATGGACAAGGTTTGTTTCCACATCATGCGGCTTTCATATTTCAAAACAAAAACTTTCATTTCTGTTTTGTCTAGTAAGATTATTAGATGAATAGCTGTTTTAGACTTCAGCTTTTCCCAAAATCGGTTTTGTTGTTCTTATATTCTAGAAAAGGGATATCGTTAAAACTTAAGAAGTTTTTTAATTCTTTAATTACTGTTGGTAAATATGTTTAAAAGTAATGTTATTAGCAGCATTTGATAACAGAGCAGCAGAGAAGTTTGCATAGTTTTAAAATCTATGACAAACAAAAATATTGTGAAATTTCCCAAAGTGCAGTAAAGCAAGGTCAGCTGATTGAGCTAGATCATTTATATTAATGCATCATCAGATCAGTAGTTAATTAGTCATGTGTGTAATTCCTTTCTTGAAGTTATGAATATAATCCAGGAAGCTAAGCTGAGTAAAAGCAAAACTTAAACTTTTCTGTCTTCTATAAAAACAATTCTATACCATGAACATTGCTGGTGTTAAAAGGAGAATATACTTCTGTTAAACCAAAAAAAAAACACCTGTCCCTAAGCCAGCATCACTTCCCCGGTATCTTTTCTTCTTCTGTTGTTTGCATTTCAGTGAACTTTCCATTCTTCAGTACCTAATACAGTTCTTGTTAAGCTCTCCCTGCTGTTTTCGTATCCGGTTGCTGATGGTGGATCCACCAAATAAATCTCACCTTCCTGAGATTTAAGCAAAGTAAAAGCAAATTGTTAGGCTGCATATCCCTTCCCATTTCCTAGGGATCTGATCTTTATCCAACATCCCTATGTCAGATGCGGTAGGTTGCCTAGGTCTGAGAATCAGGAAGAGGTGACTTTTCCAATGTTATTGCACAACCCCAGAGTTTGGCAAAGAAGTCCCCACGTTTCTGGTTTTTCAGTTTAGAAATGCTTTTTGAAAGTGGAAAACAAACACTAAAGTTTTGTAAATACGTTTCTGAATTAGTTGCATTTAACCCAATGGAAAAGCACAGAATAAACGTAGATTTGCAGAAGCTGATCTTTGTGCAAAACCTTGTAGTTCCCTGACCATTCACTGGGATTTTTTGAGTTCGGTCAACGTTGTTCTCTGGTCCCAAGTTAGTTTTCTCATTCTGCTGTTTGCCTCTGGTCCTGCTTCTTTGTGTTTCTGCAAGGGTTGAGGAATGCCTTTCTCAAGGGAATAGTTGTACCTCTTTTTCTTTCTTTCCAGTGACTCCTTTCAGTGATTTTATACCCTTCATCAGATGACTCATTGGTTGTTGCTGGACCCCCTAGTCCCTACTGCCAAGTCCACCTAGCACATCGTTTGTTGTCATGGGGTGTTTTCGTTTGAATGTAGTGTCATCAGAATAGTAGTTCCTCTGCTACTGATGTTGAGTTCATGAGAAGTACAATGAACAGAGACCGTGTGATTTTTACCAAAGTATGAACAAATAAAGCTTATGGCATATGCTAGCTGCATATTAATTCCTCAGAATATTTTCTTTCCTAATGCCTAATCTGAAATGAAATATTTGTGTATTTGGTCTTGTTATGAAGAGAAATCAGTAATGGACCTTAGCAAAGATCTATGAATGCTTAGAAAGAATGTGCAAAATAGTGTTTAACAGAAGAAAATTTCTTGGCTCTAGGCCCTATTCATATCTGTTATATTTAGCTCTGTTGTATTTAACCTTCTGGGTCTTGCATCTTATTCAAACAGGATCCAGCATAATTTTTCTGCTTACATAACTCACAATCTTTGATTTGGACTCTTTTGGTTTGGATGGTAGGCTGTTTTCAATTTGGAGACGAGTAGAATTAAGGAGGAGTGATAAAGAAATTGTCATCCTCCAGTTAATGGTGTCTGTTCTTTTTGTGGTCACTATGGGAAGGTTGTATCATCCTCTTTGACCTCTTAGTTACCTTCCCCCAGTCTCTGGCCAAGATGTAGCTGCCTCTAGACACTGCCTTGTTTTATAAAGGAGTTGAATTTGGGTTTACTGACTTTAAATGAAGTTGGTGGTTGTACTTGCAACCTTCAGTAACATTTCCGTGCAAGTCATTTAGGATGAAGTGGATACCCAGCCTACTGTGTATAACATAAGATCGTAGTATTGTTCTTTCTCGTAAACACATTCTGTGTATTAAATCTGAAATTGACAGTTTTGCTTTGCATATATGCCCTCTGAAAATCTTTCCTGAGGATATAATTGAGGTCAATGGATTAAAGAGACTCAGAAGTTCATTAAATGTATGAGTAACAAAGGCATCTGCAATTATTTATTAATCTGCACTTTAAGAGTTAACAGCTCGGGTAACTATAAGGGTGAAAAGGAGCCTGACTGTACTGATGTGCAGTACTTGTAACAGAGTTTTAGCCTGTCCTGGGAATCACCTTATATTATTTCCCTTTATAAATGGGCTACTAAATTGATAGAATAATGTTCTATTTCCTCATGACTAAAATTAGTTTTACTTCACAAAAAAAGGTAAAATTAGTAGGCCGAATTATACTCGGAGAAACATTAGTTTTCAGTTGATATAGACCTTTATTTTGTCATAAATTTAATTCTCCTGTTACTTTATTGTGTGTTAATATGCAGATAACCAACTTTTATGCCTTTTCATATGTCTCCATTAATATAGCACTGAAAGGCATGATGATTTTACTTTTTGAGGAATCTCAAGGTTGCTTTTCATCATCCGGGGTTTTTTTTTGTTAATGTGTGTTCAGACCAAAACAATGCATGTGTGTGAGTATGAGTCTCTTGACATCCCAACCAGCTTTTTGCTATGTATCCCACTGCATCTGTTTCCAGATTTTCTTTTCTTTTTTCAAAGTACTGGAAAACGGACCTTTGTGCTTACATATATGATTGCAAAGGCTTTGCTGCTGATCCGTTATGCACAAAGAGGATACTCGCTTGTAAAATTATTAAATTACTTTTCACTTCTACAGTCTGGAAACCATGGTTTTTTTTTCATATTTCTGCTTATATTTTGCATCTTAATCAGTTGATAAGCCTGTTTCAAAGAATATCGACTGTCCGTTACTTTGATTAAATCACCATTTTGATGATAGTATTCCCTCAGTATCATCAGCTGTTGATAATAATCTAGAAATCATGAGCAAATAATTTGAAATGGAAATCGGTTCTACAATTTTTATTTCATTTAAAGAGAATGCAAGTGTTTTTGTAATTACTGTTCATAGCTACTCAGTTCCAGAAGATTTAGTCATCATTCCTGATGTAACTTGACAGGGGTTTTTTCAGCCATGTGCAAATTCTCTTGTGCTGTAACATGGGGAGAACTGTCTAGATTAAATCGATGTGTTGTTATCGTGTCTTGATATGATATTTTTTTCTAGTATCTACAATTTAATAGTTGATGGATGAGCAGTATTTAAGCAAAACTTGCTCTTAAGTAGAGCTAGTTGTGAACTTCTTAGACAAAGAAAGTTTCACTAAATATGCTAACTCCTCTAGACCATCTCCTTTGAATGTAGAGGAGTGACAGGACAGAGGCATGTCTCTGTCCTCATTACCACAGAAAACTTAATTCCCTGGGTTGTTGATTATGCTGGGTAGAGCATTGCCTTCAAAGCTGGCTGGCCTTTGTTTCTGAAGCACAATGGGAAACTGAGACTTCAAGATGTTTTTTCTAGGACAAGAAAACAGCTTCCTGTTCACATCTGTTTTTGAGGAAGAGTCCCATATTGCATAACGAGTTTCACAGGCACAGTGCTGTATGGAAACTTGAAGGCAGTCTTAGATCAGGATTCTCCTTCTTTGGTTGTCAAATCATCATTGTAGATGATACAGTGAAATCCCTAGTTATTTCAGAGTACTTATTGGCTTGCTCTGATGCACTTTCCTGTGAACATTTTTTTCTTTACATCAGAAAACCTCAAGCATTCTGGTTGTAATCTGAAAATAACATAGTCAGCAGTTCTCACAACTTTAGATTCTTCTGTCTGCGAATCTTTTTATCTTGTTCACATTCACACTTCTCAGGTGGCTCCTTAGGATCTGAAATCTATATAATAGATACCTTAAGCTTACTGTCTAAATGTAAATTCATTTTTATCAAAAGAAAGGCAGTAAGTATGCAAGGGAGTCTTTGTCTCCTGTACTCCTTGAAAGCTGCTGTGAAGCTTGGTGACAGACATTCCAAAGCCACTTTGTTTTCAGGGTTTGAAATGCGATCCACAGCTCTGAAATTCTCAGATTGTCATAGGACTCAACACTGGCATCGTATGGAAGCTGTGCATCATCAGCCTTCTGTCTCATTGAAAGTTCAGTGCATCAACTTTTATTCTGTGGGCTTTCATCCTTCAGAGGATAAAAGTGCTTTCTAGCTCTGGTAACAATGTGTTTAGGTTCTGACTTAGAACACCTTCCTTGTTGAACCCGAATGGGGTTTGGCCTGCATTAGTGTCCCCAGTGTGAAAATCTTGTTGGTATTTGTTTCTTTATAGTTTTCTTGAACCCCCAAAAAACATGCTAGGGAAGTAATTTAGAACAATAGGTTCAGTCTTTAAATATCCTTTGTGTTTCCTTTGTCCATGCACTGATAAATGAAATATTTAGGAATTTGGGATTCTGTTTGTGTTAATCGCTGTCTGGATCTAAATAAAACCAACCTGGTACAGGTTAACATTTTACACATGATGATAAATCCAGGAGAAAATACTAAATGCAAATAATTATCAGAAAACAAACGGGTCCAATGAAACTGGAAGCAAAGTTAATAACACCTAGAGCCCTGAAGTGGACGGATACTCAGTTCTCTCATGTTGAGAAAATTGGCATTTAAAATCATGAGTCCACTGGTGAGGCACTTTAATGAGCCTGTTACACATGGCTCATTATGACAGCATGTTTTATTAGACCAGCTTACAGTAAGGGAATTTTCAAGCACACCTGTCCTTACTCTGGTTTCAGTAATGCTCCAGAACAATTACTGAAGGAAAGAATTTGTTGGGTAATATTGGTGATAGGGGGACAGTTGGACTAGATGATCTTGGAGGTCTTTTCCAACCTTTATGATTCCATGAATAATTTCAAACACTGAAGTGAATAGAATGAAAGGTATCATAAGGGTACTGAAGAGAGATTACGCCAAACTAACCTGCCAGCTGCTGTCTGAAAAGGATGATTGTTAGTAGAGTACACAAGGCCAGGCTTTGGGATTTTTGTTACTTAATGCTGGTCTTTTTAGACTAGGTGTATGCAAATTAAATGTTACGATTGCATTATCTGTTAAGTTTGTAAGTGGGAGAGGTATTAAAGTATTGCATGGGAATAACTGTAAACTTCTCCCTCATAATTTGGTTCCCATCAGAATGAAGCCTCTTAGGTTTCTGGGAAAACAGCTGTGGGACAGATGAAACAAGGTAGGTTGATGTGGTCTGAGTGATGTTCTGGTCTGAGTAGATCCATGTGAACAAAGGAAAGCTAACAAGTTTTTTTTTCTATTGTCTGTTCTTCCAAGTCCAACTTAAAGCTAGAAAGAAAAGCATGCCATTAGGCATTCTCCTTTGGAATCTGTGATAGGATTCTAACAGGGCTGAGGAGAGCTAAGACAGCTGCTCTGAAGCTTCTCTGGTAGACATGCACACAAATTTCTTATGCTGCTGCTGTTTAACTATGGCGAAAGTTGTCTCATTTTCTAGAATGAAGCATCTGTTGATATGAGCCTGTTGTAACTGAAAGGGTGAAATACCCTGATACCTTTTTACAAGGTTGCACATCTTTAGTGCTTTGTCTCTGCCTCCATGCCAGTGAGGGTTTTAAAAGTCTAACTTAAAAGCTGATGAGGGTTTTCAAAAAGCCACTAACATTTTCATTCTCTCTTAGGAGTGCATTCTTTGAGGAGTTGTATACTTAAAATTACTGTTGCCTTTTGTTTAACAGTACTATCACTGAACTGCAGAATAGACAAGGTCAGCAGGTCACCTCTAGAGAGTTCACCTCTAGAGATCATCTAGTCCAACCATCCTGCTCAAACAATGTCATCTGGAGCAGGTTGCTGAGAACTCTGTCCCATCGAGCGTCTCCAAGGATGGAGACTGCAGAACCTTGTGGTGCAACTGTCTCCAATATTTGACTAATTTCACACTGAAAAGTTGTTTTCTGTAATCCAGTGGAATTTCTTGTGTTTCAGTCTGTGCACATTGCCTCTTGACCTGTCACTGCTCACCACCAAGAAGAGCTTTGGCTCCCACATCTTTACTCCTCCCGTGAGGCATTTATACACATTGATAACATTCCCCCTGAGCCTCCTGTTCTTGGGGCTGAGCAGTCCCAGCTCTCTCAGTCTCTCCTTGTATGAGAGACGTTCCAGTGCCTTCACGATCTTTGTGGTCCTTCACTGGACTTGCTCCAGTAAGTCCATGTCTTTCTGCACTCTTAACTTTCTAATGTTCAGGTAGGGTAGTATGTAAGTAGTTCTGATTGTGTGCCTGTAGAGTGTTTTCTGGTGCATATATGAGCTTCTAAGAACACTACTCTCATTGGTGTCTGCTCCAGTACTTACTAGAATTGCACGTAGTCAACAGAAACAAAAATTGTGCAAGATTACTTGCTTAGTAATTATTCCCCACTGACTGATACATGGAACTTCGAATTTGAAAGCTGAAAAGTTTAAATGAAGATGCAACCTTTTATACTAAACCTCACGTACAACTTGTAGCATCCGTTGTTATTTTAGGATAACTAGTTTCTGTTTTGTATATTAGATTTTTAAAATTGGGATTTTTTTCTTGTTTTATTTGAATGGGTGAACAGCTAGTTTGACTACTTTTGGCATGTCTGAACTGCTAGTTAGAGCTGATTAGACACTTAATACTGTTAGAGTATGTTTTAATGCTATTGAACTGGCTGCTACCGAACTCTTCTGAGAATTTTTTAGCTAGTTCTTGTCTGGCTTGTGTGTGAACCAGGTACTTCAAAGGGTGCATTTCAAATCTATTTCTCTGGAAATAACATCATTTATAATCATTTTTTAGTTCATGTAAAAACATTCAGGACATGACTTTTTTTTAATTAGAGCAGCAATTTAGTTCTCACGAATTGATGTCAGTAGCTTCATCTATAAATTAAGATACACCTGATTTAAAACTTTCTTTTTTTAATTCTGAAAAAATCACCCTATAAGTATAGGGTGCAAAAGGTCGGAATTCTCAGTGTGAATATAGCATTGCTTTAATTTTCCTTACACTTACTGATAATTCTGCCTCTGTTGAAATAGTTGGGAATTTCAAGCTAACCCCAATAGAATCTAATGATCTAAGCCTCTTTTCCTTGTGGTGTTTTATTCTCCAGCGATGTTCCTTGTTCCCATCTAGAAAACAGTGGACTTCAAAGGAACAGGCTAAATGAAAGATGAAGCTAATTTAGAAACTTCTGACCATCATCTACTTCAAGGGACAAAAATTCTCTGCACAAAGAAGCCTGAGATTATCATTGCCATGATCTGTGTGTGTATTGGAAGTGAAAGCCCTATCAGTCTCTACTCTCAAATTAATGCCAAAATATCCCTGAACACGGTCCAGTTCAGGTCTGAGAACAGGCTGTTCAGGGCACAATCAATACCCCTAATAATAACAGGAATAAACAAGAAGGAAGTCACTGCTGTAAATTTCAGTAGACTTTACTACTAATCACGGCTGAGTAAGTGCCTTATTCCAAATTAATTTCTTCATTGCTAGGAGAGTATTTATTTTAAATTTTCAAGACTATTTATGCTGAACAACAACTGTTCTCTGAGCTTATTAGTTCCAGTTTTCCATTAGTTCCTCGAATTCACTATACTATCTCTTGGAAAGTGAGCACAGAGGAACATTTTGTATTCAGAAGGATGCAAAAGAGTTCTTGTTAGCGACAGCTATGGAACCTGTTACCTGTGGCTTGAGGGTCCATCCAGAGCTACCTTCTTTTCTTGCTGAACAGGAGTCTTAAAGGCTTTGCAGAGGTGCATACTGCCTACTTCTGCTGCTCCCACACACCTTGAGCGGCACAGGCTAGTTCCAGATCAAGCCAAACTTTGGTCTCCCCACACCCTTTTGGAAAGAGATTGTGCTTTGATGTGTCCACTTGGTCTGTATTCTTGGGGGTCTCCTTACTCCCACGTGATCCAGCCAGACTTGTGTTTACCTTTGAATAGGCAGGAGACAAGAAAGAGGGAGAAAGGTTGGCAGAAGGAAATGGGACCGGCAGTTTGGGTTGTCGTACGGGTCTGGAAGCAGCAGGAAGCCAGTTTGAGGCATCACTGAAGACAGGAAGATACAGCTATGTTCCTAGTGAAAAAGAAAATGAGATGTGCTATGTTTTATATAATATAAACATTTTATGAGTGATATAATGGGTATTTGCTTGTTAAAGTATGTGAGCCTGTGTTAAAAACGTCATGTAATTGTAGTCCATGTCAGGTGCTCCAACTCACCTGCCTCAGAAAGTGTGTTCTTCATGGTTTTTAAATGTCTGGATTCCCATATCTCATCTTTGAAGTTAGCCTGCATTCCAGTGCTTGCAGTATCATTGCAGTTTCTTGAGTGTACTTGAGTTAGCTTGTGCTAGTTCATTTGTATACCGGTAATTTGTGGTACAAATTTGCTAGGGATTAAGACTGTTGCATCTATGACTACTGCTGCCTGGCACAGCTCTCATGTCCAGCCACTCAGCGTGACAGGGGCTATGCAGCCTTGTCAAGAAGATGGCTTCATTCATTCTGCTTGCACTAGATTATGGAGCATTTAAAAGAAGCCTCGCTCAAAGTGAACTCAGTGGTGCCAGCAATGTGGCTGTTCTCTGGTACCTAATCTAGCAAATGTTTTTTTTTTTTTTGCTACCAAAACCTATAGTGTTTATGTTTCTCTAGATTATAAAGTAGGCATGATTTGAGTGAAAGAAGAAATTTAGTTTTGCTTGTTTGTCACTGAATGGGGTGGTTATTCTGAAAGTTGCAGGCAGTTATAATCTGAAACATGCAAGATTTGTCCAGTGTCAAATTAAAACTCTTCTCTGCATGGCTACTTGTAACTTTTCAATTAGGTGGTTGTATCTGTGTTATCAGATTTGATGGTGTTTGCTGTAAATGGAATTTAAAACTAACAAAAATGGATGATTTCATTCTTTAGGTTGAACTCCCACCTCCTGATCTTGGCCCAAGCTCTGCACTAAATCAGACACTTAATTTGCTGCGAGAGGTTCTGGCATCTCACGACTCGTCGGTTGTTCCACTGGATGCTCGTCAGGCTGACTTTGTGCAGGTATAAGGAAGTTTGACTGCTTTGAG
Source organism: Anser anser (assembly GCF_964211835.1). NCBI lineage: Eukaryota > Metazoa > Chordata > Aves > Anseriformes > Anatidae > Anser > Anser anser. Next base: position 185,088,413 of record NC_139720.1, on the reverse strand, counting down.
AGAAGGGGAAAAAAAAAGTACATTTAAGTTAGTCTTGGTCCATTAATCTTTTTTGTCTGGTCCTATTTTGGAGCCTTCTACCAAACCTGAGTTTTTAATGTGAATAAGATGGTGACTAACTAAGTGGATAATTGCAGTACAGTATGGAGTGCTACTCTTAACAGTGTCTAAATTCTGTTATCCAATTACTACTCCATTAAGTAAATACTCCATCAAGATCGCACAATTGCCAATTATCTAATGTGGGTTACTCTTCCTCCTGCTAGGTTAGAATCTGTTCTTCTCAGGTTTTTATACTTTCCCCATCACTATGGTAGCTGATCACCTGCTGACAAATCCAGTAGAAAACTGCTTTCACAGTTGGAAACTCTCATTTCTCTTTATTCTGCTTTGGGGAATAAATACATGATAGAGACAGAATGATCTTAGAAGCCCTGTGTGACGTGATTTCCTCCTCCTTCTCTCTCTTTTCTGTGTTTTCTATTTTAGGTTCTATCTTGTGTGCTAGATCCATTGTTACAGATGTGTACTATGTCTGCCAGTAATTTGGGCACAGCTGATATGGCAACCTTTATGGTAAATTCACTTTATATGATGAAGACTACTTTGGCTCTCTTTGAATTCACTGACAAACGTCTAGAAATGTTACAGTTTCAGGTGAGCATAACCAACCCAAATAGAAAATAAACTTATTACTGTTTGTTTGTTTGTTTTTTCTGGACTATAAGTTATGATGTGAACATAGTTATCTTTGATTATGTTGGTTTTGGGTCAGTGTTAAATCAAGGAAATGGCATAAGAGGGAGGGGTTCTTGTCAGAGATCATAAGCAAGTACCAGATATCAGAACTGATGATAGTACTCAGCATCTTTATACACAAAATTATTAGAAAAGTTAAGTTTTGTTTTGTTTTAGTTGCAGATAAATCCCTATTGGTGAAAAATTTTCAGTATCCGAATCGTTCTAATACTTACCTGCAACTTGAAGCAAATAGTGGTTGAAAGCTCAGTCAAATGTCTGGCTATGTTCATATGGGGTTTTAATATGGTATAGCTGAGGATTACTAATTTAGTGCTTCTTTCTACCTTTCCTTTCCCATTTGTTTGGTTTCACCTAATGTGCCAGCGTAATTGTTCATATTTGGTACCATTTTGAAATGGAAATGTAGTTTATAAACCATTCACTTGGAAAAACCTAGGCACTGCCCATTTATAGTTTTGCTACATGAACATCTCTGCAATACGTCTCAGGAGAGTTTTGGAGCTTGAGGGCTTCGAAAAAAGTCACAACTTCTTATTTGAAGGCATCAGTCAAGATTGGCTGTGAGACATTTTTCCCTATCTGCTCCTAATTTGAATTTCTAGCACCTTTTAGCATAGAAACAAACAAACAGACAACCCCACCAAACTCTGGGGCATTTTGAATCTCCATTATCAGAGCTCCTTTTTCACAGTAAATGTTTCAATTGATATATTCTTAAAATAAGCAGTAGAACTGAAGGTTATGCATTTAATATCATTTGCTTTCTTCACACGTTTTACAAATACAGGAATAGATTGAAAAAATTCTTTAAGATTATACCTAAGTAGATTAATAAAGTGGAGGTAGAATGGCATATTAAGTAAGAGAAAAAAAATTCATAGAAAAGAACTTCTGAAGACAGTTAAAATCTCCAAACTGAAAGATTATGACTTCCCTCCTAATGTATAAAGAAAAGTACATTTTTCTAATCAATTTTAGAAAGTAAAAATGTGAACTCTTAAAATATCACACAGAAGACTTGCATTTTACTAGAGTTTGATATATTATGAATTTCAGCTTTTCTTTAAGAGAATAGAAATAAACAAACATGGGGTAGTTGTCTGTAAAAAGGAAGTAATAATGTATATATTCCCCAGTCTTCCTGAGACTACTCAAAGGTGATTGCTTCTGCTATGACTGGATTTATTTATTAGGTTTCTCGGCAAAGTGAAGATTATATTCAGAATGTAAAATATATAGAGATATATTTTTGTATTAAGGTAATTAAAGCAAAATTATTAGCTGTAACTTCATTGTCTGTTGTTCTTTCAGTCAACTTTTTTCAAACACACGGCTATCAGTATTGAATGTAGAAGCCTTACTGGTCATGTTTGGTTTCAATTTAATTTTCCTTGTGAAAGACTGGCATTTTTTTCCTGTTGTTTATTATAAAGCTTCTATGCTGTTGTCAATATTTTCAAAGAATTATAATAAAAAAAAAGATACAACAATGTATAAGGGTTTTGTTTTTTCTTAATTTTTAGTGCTGCTGAATTTACAAATGCAAAAAAAAACCAGTCTCTTCTGTTACACAGAAAGAATCAGCTCTGTTTTTGTTATTGGCTTCTCATAATATGAAAGATGTAAATGGATAAAGTAATTATGCTGTTTGTACTTGTGCTTTTTCCTTGTTTGTTGATAATTCTCATATTATTTGTGTTTCTAGACCTTTTAACTCCAGACTTAGTTATATTTAATATTCTCATGCACATTTATAAATATCTGACATTTAAATTTCAGATTGAAGCTCATTTAGATACGCTCATAAATGAACAAGCTTCCTACGTCTTAACTAGAGCTGGTCTAAGTTACATATATAACTCCGTGCAGCAACACAAACCAGAACAGGTAAGATTATATACTGGATGTATTCAGACGGTAGGGCATACCTGCCTAGTAGAAGAATTCTGGCACTATTATTTTTACAAATTAATTTTCCTTTGAAAGCAAAAACTCAGTGATACCTGTTGATTTTTCATATGGGACCAGGGCTGTTAGACAAAGGTACCTTGCAAGTACAGGTTTTCCCCATGCTCTGTGTTCTAGCAGGTTTGGGATGCATCAGTCCTTCTGTGCAGCTTATCTGTGTACCATCAACAGGCTCTGCACACCAGAGGCATCCTGTGCATTCTCAGAATAACTGTATAGGTAGTGTAATATCCCTCAGAATGTATTAGAATGAAGCTGGGTCTAAAACACAAGTAGTGACTGTGTGTACCACTTCCATCTAGAATGTATCAGACCTATTGGGTATGTAGCATTCGTTTTTTTTTTTTCAAGTGCATGCTATTGTACCATACACAAGAGTGGATGCCTTGCATGCATTCGACATTTACTGCATTTTTTGTTCTGTGAAAAAATGTTGGAAGAGTTTAATAGCAATTTGAAATCATGTAGCTTTTTGTCTTTATTCACTGCTCTACCTATTTGAGGACCAAGACAGTGTGATTCTCAGAGTGAAAACATCAGATTTCTTAGGACAAGTTGAAATTCAGAGCCTGGAATTTAGCGTTCGTGCTCTTTTTTCTTTCAAACCACTGTTCATACATGATAGTTGTTAATACATCCCCTCTTCCCTGTGCCTAAGATCTTCTGCGAAGAAGGTGAATAATGGTGTTTTCTGAAGAAAGCAGTACTGTGTTACAGAGCTTCATGTGTTTTCTGCGGCCAGTATTTCTACATGAAGTGCCCAAGCTCAACAAATTTTTAGAGAACCATTTGAAGTGCAGAAATAATCTGATTAGTAACTCAGCTTGGTTGCCTATTCGTGACCCTATCTCCTCTTCTAAAACCAGTTTCAAACAGACCAGGGCAGATTGTTTAACAGAATGTGGATAGACTTTCCAGTAGCGGTTTTCTTTCATATCTGTCCTTCTGCCTGGCTGCAGGAGTGAGGTTCTTAGAAGATTTGCTGGGAGGTTAGGCAGCAAGTAATGCCTTGTAAACACAGAAGAGTTACTAGGGAGCAGAGTTGAATTTTGCACGGCCCAGGAACAGATGAAGAGATGGAAGTTGTCCTCCGTAATTCTGGAACACCAAGGGGATTTGGACAGTTGCCAGTTTCGTTTTTATCACAGACCTTGTAGAAAGCATTTTCCTGCATTTTTGTCATTTAATGGTGAAAAAGGAAGAAAAGAACTTGAAAGCACACATGAAAAAGTCAGTATTCCAAGCCTTTGATTCAAGGGTGTGGCGGAATACAAATGAACTGTTACAGCACTTCGGTATTGGTGTGGTGATTCAGTTTCCAAAAATGTAATATCTTGTAGCAGGACCAAGTAATGATTTAGTACTGAACCGACTGTAGAATTTATAGTTTTTTGTCTTTTTCCTTATGCTAGATTGACTTCTTTTTTCCCCCTTTGATCACTTATTCTTAGGGTCCTCTTTCAAATTTGCCAAGTTTGGATTCCATGTCCCTGAAGGTAGCAATGGTAAGCGTTTTACAATTTCATAATGTAGCAGTGTAGCTGTGACATGGGAAAGAATTCTTTTAATTGTGTTATGTAGTAGACATTCATCTAACAAGCTGTACTCTTTAAGAATAGCTAAGTTACATGTCTGGGAATACTTTCTTCATTTGTAGTAATTTGACCACTTGAAGTAATAAATTCATAAATTATTTATGAGCTGGTAGTAATAGAATATTAATTTCTAAGTCTTGAGAAGCAAAACTTTATTTGTAAGAACGTTATCCCATGAGTCATCTTAAATTGCTAAAAGCAAATACTTAGCTCTAATTAGTTTTAATCATCAAAATTTATTTTTTGCCTGAATGCTTTGAAATATAGGTTCTGCTATCATTTATAATTTTGGTCCTAAGGCTTTGATTTTATGTAAGTATTTCAGCTAAACTCAGAAGTTAGGTGCTGGGCATATGCCGCAGTTAAATATATATTTCTTTAAGCTGAAAGCTGCAATATATTTTAAAACAGATTATTAGCTGATGTTTTTTCTTAATGTGTGTGAAGGGTATTTTGCATAGAGATTGCAATATCATAGTTCAGTAGACGGTAGCATATGATCTGTCACTCTTCTTGCTTAGCCAAGTTTAGCTTTATTCTGAAAATTTAACTGTAAATAAGGGCCGCTCAGCCAGCAGTGCACACATACACCATGGAAAATGTTCTAGGATAAATCTAGACATCACACAGTGGCTTGAATTTCAGGGAGGGGAAAGGCTGTTTTTTTTTTTTTTGATTAAGAAATGGGTCTTTTAAAAAATTGTATGTTGAATCCCTTCTCATTGTGTCAATATAGCCTGTTTTTCCTCCATTAAAGCTCTAAACCTGCGAATCCTAAGCTCCTTGGAAGAACAGAGCTCTGGCATAGAGCACTCGGTGGTTTACTCAGATCAGCATGCATTCTTACCAATACATTTTGCATTTAAAATATCTTCAACTTATCACAGCCTTGTTGACCTACAAGAAGTATAAAGACTGCAGCTTGGAGACCATCTTTTTAAATTGCATATATATTACCGATTTATAGTCATACATAATAATTCTACTTGAAAAGTTAGAAAAGAATACAACTCTTATTTTCTTCATAACTTTGTTTAATGTATGCTTATGTGAACACACTTGAACCGGAATGGAACCCAGTATGCTGAAATTAAACCCACATAAATCCCATCTGTCAATGTAGTCTGCTTAGAATTTTAACCATAGGAGGGAGGGAATACTTACAGGTAGGTTCACTGCCTCCCAGCTTAACAGAAAATCAGAGCGCTGTGGTATTTTTCACTGTTATGTGGGGCAGGAGAAGTAAGCCTGGAAGCAGTTCATGGAGCCTGAAGTAGGTCCCTTGGTCTTGCTTCTGCCAGCATAACTGCTCATTAGATTATTTAGCAGTGGCTTCATGTAAAAAAATAGGAAATAAACATGTCTAACTTGGACAGGCTAGATTTTAAAGGTCTTTTCCAACCGAAGTGATTCTGTGATTATTTCTGCACTGAACAGAGTAGTTCTGATCTTCAGTGGTGATCTTCAGTATGCGCCAGATACATAGAAAACAAGGGTAGTTATGGAAGCCGCTTTCTCATTTTTGCCCCTCCATCTGTACTCCTCAGAGTCAGAAACTTGAAATGTTGGTGACAGAGGTGCTGAAATTAGACGTTTAGTTTTGATAATATATTAAGCTCCGCCTTAAATATTTGTATATTATGTTAGCTTTGGTTTTAAATACATAAAAATAGAAAATTGTATCAAGTGAGAAAATGCCATTTTAAAGTAGTCGTTTTTCAGAGATCTGTATTTTTATCTATCCGCATGTAACAGCAAGTTCTTTGTATGTTGATCTCATATTCTTTTTCCCACCCCTAGGCTCAGTTTGATCGCTATCTGTCTGCTCCAGATAGTCTGTTAATGTCCCAGCTGAATTTCCTTCTGAGTGCCACTGTGAAGTAAGTATCTTAACTTCAAATTTCTATTATGCCTGTATAATAATCAGAAAGATGAATTTGATTAGGTTTCAGCGGATCATGATGAGAATTCAAGTTATCAGCTGTAATCACATTTGCATTGTACTTCAGTTCACAATTCAATTTTGTTTTGACTGTCCTCTATTTGAACAAACAGGAATATGTAATTTTGTAACTTTCTGAAGTAGTTACTCTTGATTTTTACTCTTTGATTTTTTACTCTTGATTGATTGAGTTACTCTTGATCTTGAACAGACACTATCAAAATGAATTACCTATTTTGAACGTGTTATGCTGTGTCAGCATTCTTTGTCAATTTAGTCGTAAATTGTTTTAGAACTATTTTTTTAAGCATTCCAAAGATAGATGAAATATTTATTTCTCTGCTCAAGATTTCTTTTATCTCCACTGCTCCATCAAGTCTAAAATTATCAAATTTGTTGTCTTTATTATAAAGTATTGACATTGTGCCATTGAATATTGTGCTGAAATTACTTTTACATGTTTTTTAGTGATTTTTTCCTTTGAAGTATAGAAGTGAGAACTTTGTTATGTATCTCTTCTCTTGTTTCGTGAATATGTTGTATAATAAGACAAGTAAGGGCCAACTGAACCGTAAGGCTAGGGAAAATGCCAAGAACTTATTTCCAATTAAATGTGAACCATATGAAGACAATTTGTAGTACTTAAATTCAGAGAATTGTATGCTGCACTAATCCAAAAGCTTTCTTGACGTTATTTTTCGTGTTTTTGTCAAGAATGGAGGTTACAGAACATACGAGAAATTGTGACTAGCATGTCACATTTTGATGTAATGTTCTTAACATTTGTATTCTCATTACTACTACCTGTTCTCCAAATGGGGTTGTGTTATGGCAGCTTGTGATTAAAAAAAAGTGACATGTTAAGGGAAAAAATACTTAACTGCTGAGAACTTGCTGCTCAGGTTCTCCTCATGCAGAGACTTCCAGTTTCATGCCACATGCCTGGTGCATGGCTTGGCCTGGGGGACATTTTTTTCATCAGTTTGTTGGGTGTCTCTGCTAGGGTCACGGTTCCAACAGCTCAGCCAGCAGAGCTGATTCTCTTGTGTAAGAGTTGTCCTGCACTGGTACAGGTCAAACAGGGCAGCTTGAGCAGTAATGTAACAGAAGCACTGGAACTTCCACTTCTTGGTGTCAAGCTCTTAAACCTGTATTTTGGCTCTTGATATACTTTTTTTAATGTAGGTCTCATTAACAGTCATACTAGATGAATTTGGAAAGCTTCTATTTTGCATTGCTAACACAAAACCTATTTTTAGAGGCAGATTTTATGCTACCATAAAGACTCAGGCACACGGTGAAATTACCTTGACTTAATCATTTCTTTCTATCAGATGAACCAAGGTAAACTGGTCATGTATACACTCTTAGACGTATCCCCTTTATGAGCCTTTTAAACCTCTCTTAATGTGAATTTGGTTTAAATTGTGCTATCTTGTAACAGTGGGCAGCTGAGAGGTGAGTGAGGAGCTTATGTGAGGATGATTGCTATAGCTGCTACAGCTCAGCCTACAAAGGAGTTTATTAACCTCCTGTAACAACGTTATAGGTTAGCTTCTGCACAGAATTAATAATAAAAACTTTCAAAGATACATATTTACATAGATGGATGCTTGTAGGATTCAGTATTCAGTATTTTCTGTAGTAAATAAACCCGCAAAACTCTGAAGTTTCTCACAATTCAAGTAAAACATTCAACCAATGCTATCATTTTTAATGACTTCAGTAGTTCAAATTTTCAAGCTAGTTTTGCAGATATTTGTGGTCCATTTTGAAGACTTCTTCATTGAAGTCACATAATTGTAATCTCCTGTTTCAGTTGTTGAGCTGGAGCCCGACGGTTCAATTCTCAAAACCAGACCACATGCTTTTGTTAAGGGAATGTTATATACTCAGTGGCAAAATAATTTAAGCTTTATGACCATGAAGAGCATTCCCTCCAAAATTTGCTTTTCAAATTCCTTTGTTCATTTAAAACAAAGTTTTAAGCTGTTTATTTACGTGGTTGTTGGTCTTGTAAAGCTCTTTTTGTTTGCGTTGGATCACAGAAACTGAATGCTGGAATTACTATTTTTAGAGAGTGCTGCCATTTGTGTTAGTGATAAAATGTATCATGTTGTTATGGCAACTGAAATCCTCATGTACTGATTAATGACATTGACATTAGTTGATGGAGAGACTCATTTGATGCTGTTTAGTCCTATGGAATATTTTAATAAACTTTTTTCTTTTAATTTAGGATTATTTTTTGCAATACAGTTAGTCTTATACAAATTCTGTGTGCAATACTTTCTTAGAGGGTTGTCACGTTACAGTAGCTTAGTGATCCTAAACTGTGTTCAGAGACAGTTGTTTACCTGAAAATGCTGAATACATTATAACAGCCTTTCTAGATTTGCTATTATAAGGACAGTCTGTTTTTCAGGTATTCTCATAACCTAGTAATAGGGGCAGTTGATGATGTTTATTGAAAAAGTGGATACTTTGCATCAGAATAAAGTGCAGTATTTGTCTCCTCATCTTTCTCATAGCTCCCATTTGCTAATATTTCCTGAAAATACGAGGTTCTACCCAATTGGTATTTGAGATTCCTTTAACATGTCAGTCCGCACTCACTGTGGTCCAGAGCTGGTAAATTTAGCCCTGATTTCAGTGGATGCAGTTCTGGTGACTTTGTTCCTTGGCTGCATAGTTCAGCAGGGCTGAATCTCGATTCATGATTACCTCAGTTTCCTTAGCTTCTCTTGGTGTTCCACTTGCATGGGTTTGGCTGTAAAGTAGTTGTAGTTGCTGTTTTTGTTAAATAAAAATGCATGTGGAGCTGTAAACATATTGCCATGGTGATTAAAGCAAACATTCAATGGATAATGTAAAATAAAAGTATTTGATTGTCTTCAAAAAGTATTAAACTTTCCTGTTAATTTTAGCATGCAATCTCCACGCATTACTTGTTTATATAAAAAAAAAAAGAAAAGGAAAAAAAAAAACAGGATACAGACTTTATAGCATTGTTGGTAAAAGCCTGTAGTAGGTTTTAAATCTCTCACCACTATCTCTTCAGCTCTTCCTCTAAAAGATTATGGAATAGGTACAGCCAAGATAAAGAATAGAACATATTTGCTGGTAGTTGGGGATGGGGACAAAAAAAAACTTATATTTACAAAGGTCAGCAAGAAATGACAAAAAGTAAACGGTAGATCACTAAGAATATCAGTCTTAAAAATTGCAGGAGAGTGTAGGTGAACAACTAATGTATGCAAATTGAAAACTAAATTAACCTTCTACAGTTGTTTCCTTCTATGTTTTTTTCATGATTGCAGAAATAAAAAAGCTAATTTCTTGTTTATCAAGATCATATATCTGAGTTCATGTATGTACAATACAAACAGATGAAAAAGTCTTTTGTTGTAAAGCTTTAAATAGTTTTCATATTTGAAGTAAAAGGGCTCTGTAATGTAACTGACGCTGAATTTTTAATGTGTATTTGTAGACTGTACTGTGAATTCCTTGTATGTAGTACTGTTATATTCCCTACAATTTGCAAATTATATGGATGTTTATTTTTATTTTTTAGAGAGCAGATAATAAAACAGTCAACAGAACTGGTCTGCAGAGCTTACAGTGAGATATATGCAGCTGTGATGGATCCTTCAAATAAGTATAAGGACCCAGAAACCATACTACACAGATCTCCTCATCAAGTTCAGGCACTTCTCTCATAGTCTTGTTTCACCCAGATTTATCTGAATCCATAATTCTGTCTTTGAGTATTTAAATTGAGTTATTTTTCTGTTTTGAATTTTGATGTATGCTTAAAATATGTAGGAATGCAGTTTTGTTTAATCTGTTTGGCAAAAGTCGAGTCTTTCCTGTGTCTTTGAATGCCTTCTATAGGCCAGAAAATAGAATATAGATTAAAAATTATTTTAACATATTCCTCTGATGGAAATGGACCTTGACAATATGCAATTTATTTGAAAAAGAGAGTAAAGGAGAAAGGAGCCTTTTCTTTGCCATGCATGATCCTTTTGACCAGATGTTGAACCAGTGTCTCTTATGACCTCACCAATATTTTTATTTGCTGTTTTTTCCCGTTCTTTCACTCTTTTTCTCAGCCTATCATCAATACACACTGATACTGTTTCATTTTAGTATGGCTAATATACTTTGAATGTCTCAAGTCTTTCACAGCTCATAAATCATTTTAGAATATTTGATGCAGTTTTCCAAACCTGTTGATTAAATCTTTGAAGCAAAATTCATATATATATATATATATAATTAATTTTTTTTAATCCATTGTTTTTGTTCCTACTCTGGTGGTTTTTTGTAAGAAGGAATACTTGAATAATTTGCATGTACATAACCTGGAACTTCATGCTTTAAGTTATTTTTATAATTTTATTTTACTAGAAAGATTTTTTTTTTGGTGCAGTTGTTCTGTAGCAATCCTTTTATCAGTTGAAGGGTGCAGATCTCTTAAGGTTGGGACCAGTAACAGTGTAGGTTAGGAAGATCGTTTGCACAGTGGTGTGGCCATTAGTTATTTGTATGCATCAAGGGGGAGATGAGCAGTCATTCATATTGAATCAGTTATATACTTAAGATGGATGCTTTTGTCAATAGTTATATTCCCCATATAAAACATATGCTTAGTGGCAGTCAAGTCTGCACGTTAGTGTATGCTCGTGAAATAGCAAGAAATAGAGAATAGCAGCAACAATGCCTTTTTAGTCTCTTGGAAAACTCATTGCACGAGTTAGAAATTAGCTTTGGTGGTAATACCACACTATAATATCTTCTTTATGGGCATAATTTGTTAGTATATTATAAAAAGATTTGAAATTGTAAGTGTCCCTGGAGTTCATGGATCAGGCATAAATTCTTTTGTAAATGTGAATGTTAGGTTTATTCTGTTTGAATACACTAGAGCTGTTAAGATGAAAAAAAAAATATAGAAGCTTAGGAAAATTGTAATGGAAAATTATGCTTTTACTAGGTAACGCACTTAAATTATTCAGAATTTGTGTTACCGTAGTATATATTCAGAAGGCTGTTCATTGTTGTTTAATAACGTTAATATTGCTTAATATGCCTATAATTATTATCTAATATGTGAGAATTACATTAGTTGTGAAAGGGTTATAAATTAGCTTATTATTAGATTAACATACTCTTAAGAATGAACTTTTTCCTCAAATTACACTCAGCCTCAGTCTCAAGTAATCAGTCAGTAGTTTGCATGAGGATTAGTAAGAAGTTGCTTCCTGTCTTTGAGTCCAACTAGAGACTTATCCATGATTTTATCTTCACTGAGTAACAATGCAAGAGCTATAGAAGTTGTAACTTGTAAAAACTAAAATCAATCACTAATTTTGGTCTGTGCAGTTAAAGTAAATGACAGAGGGTCACAAGAGAGCAAATACATCAATAAAAGGCATTTGATTTACTGACTTCTGTCTTCTGTGTGTTTCCTCTGGCTGCCTTCCTACAAGGAGGAAGGAAAAGATGATGAGATTTTGACTTATCAGAACTGCCGTGATAGAAATGGCACTTTAATTTTACAAATACCACCCCAGGATTTCCACACCAGGACCCGTGATGCTTCAGTCCTCTAATTGCTCGGTTTAATGTCTGACCCGTAAGCTTTGCAGTGAATGGGATCGTGGTGGGTGGCAGTACTGGATCCGTATACGCACCAGTTGTTGTAGATCTGACTTGAGTATCACGGTGCATCAAGAGATGCTCACCTGGGCTGGTTTAGTCAAGCACATCTGCTGTTGGGCCTTAAACTCTTTATACAGAGGGGCTTGCCTTCATAGAGTGAGTCCGTTATTCTGTGCTGAGCTGCAGCATGCTTGGGAAAACTGCAAAAAGAGGTATTTGAATACTGGCACTAGCAGGCAGCGTGCTCTGCATTTGACATTCAGACGACCCAATTCTGAAAGTAGGTGAGTAAAGGGCTTCGAGCGCTTTTGTGGGAAGTGGGAAAACTGGGTTCTGGGCCAAAGGAGTTTGGAATCAACATCCCTCTCATTCCTGGAGAGCACCCAAACCCTTCGCTTGTTGTGCAGCTCGAAATGGGACAGCTCTGATGCTTCTCTCCTAAATTTAGCAGCTACGCAGAAATAAGTGCAAAGCATGGGAGGCATGAGATACAACAAGCAAGGAGGGGTTTGGATCTGTGAGATGTATGTGAGAGCTCTCCTGAGGAGTCCAAGGTTTACATCTTCTGCCGGTTGTTACTTAGGGGCCTTACATTGACCTCCAATTACATGAGTCCCAGAAACAGAATCAGTATCCCAGGACTTTATCATGCACAGAAGTATCAAGCAAACAGTTGAGTCTGGTTGTACACCAGCACTGGTGGCAATGCCTCTGTCTTCAATCTTCTCTGTAAAGCTTTCTCATCACCTCTCTCTAAATACGTACACCACGCTGAAACTAAAATATAAACCTTTTTCTAACTGCAGCAGCCCGGCCACAGTGATTTTTTCTTTTCTAATACAGGAAAAGAGAAACTTAAGGAGGTTTGGAAAGGTGATAATACATTTGTTTTGTAGCGTTTAAGTGCTTCTCCTTATTCCCTGAGATTTATGACTCTAGCCTTGAATTTTGTCTGTTTATAGACTCTGCTGTAATTATTTGTATTAAAGTTTTTGAAACGTGTGTTAGAGGAAAATACTTTCAGAACCACTAAACTTTTCCATTCATTTCAAAAAACCTCTAGCTGCTATTTAATCCCTTCACTTGCCTTGCTGAGTCACTTTGCAGTCAACCCAGGGGGTGGGGAGCTTAGCAAATTTTGAAAATGAAATGGAGGGCTTAGACATATTTCCATGAGTAAAACGCACCCTTTAGAAGCAGCGCAGACATAGGTGTGGGTTTGTTTGAAGTCTGCTGCCACCTGCTTCTGAGGGAAAAACGCCGAAAGGAGCCATTTGCGTGTGACAAGGGCACCCATCCAAAACAGCCACGAAGGGCTTGCTGCCATAAATCGATGCTAAGCCCATGTTACGTTTGACGAGTCAGGGGAAAGAAACTGGCAGTAGAAGTGAAAGGTATGCTGTAGAACTTAACTCCTTCATGCATTGGGATTCCTTGCTAAAGGTTTTCAGAGCCTCTCCACATCCTTTCCCCCGTTGCATTTAAAGACTTCACAAGCTAGATCTCAGGACAGTCTTGCGACTGTGGTACCAGTTCTAGCCAAGTAAAATGAGGTTCTTTGAGGCATCCAGTGACATAAAAAGCGCTAGTTGAACTTGGAGCCGATTTGTCTCTTGAAAGAAATTCAAAAAAGGGGAAGTGAGTGTAACAAACCTGGATGCTCGTCCTGAGGGCAGGGGAGGCCATGCCCTTCATAAAGCATCCTTCGTGGAGGAAGGGCTTTGGGCACTGTTTTTTATTTCGATTCCAACTGAAACCCAACATTTTCTGTGAAAGGGATGTGGCCTGATGCTGTGTGTCGATGGGCCCTGGGAGGGCTCAGAAACCCTCAGACCAGGCTACTGAATAGCTGTAGTTCTGCAGCCAGGATTCCCGGGGCACCCCGTGTTTTTGGGTGCACACCGAGCAGGCTGCAGAGCTGGGAGCAGGCTCACTGCTGTCTTCTGGTGGCACACCTGAAAAAAAAAAACAAACATCTACGGGTATCCAGCCATCCGTTGCGTGGTAGGGAGCCAGCTTAGTTTGTCAGAATTAAGCTAATTTTTTCAAAAAGTTTAATTTTGCTGAAGAGATGGGTATGCCTCTCGCCACACAAAGGTCTACTGATATCCCAGCTGTTTGCATTTTTGTGTAAAGAGCCGCTGATATAGAGGTGGTGTGGGGAGAAATGGATTAAAACCTAAGCCATTGCTTCTGCCTCAGTTCTTGACCGACTGTCCAGCCCCTCAAAGGTAACGTGGGTAAATCTTTGGTAATCTCCAGAATGCCCTGGTGCAAACCGATGGAAAGACAAAGTGCAAGAGACACCTGGCAGTGGGCATTTAGCCCTACGTTATGGCCTGAATCAGGGTACAAACACCCTCCCACTACAATTGGCTTGGTATAAAGGAAAGATGAACTACGAAGTCTTTTCTCTTAAAAAAAAAAAAAAAAAAAAAGGCTTATTTTGACTACCTTGCATTAGCAGTAAGGAAACCTTGCTTAAGCAAGATATGGCTGAAATATGTTTGGTAGATTACTGTAGAGGGGCTGACAAAAAAAAATCATCCTGTTGCATGTTTCATATTCAGACAATGAAGCTTTCATTTGCTGCCTCGTTCACAGATGTGGTATTGTCAAATTGCAGGAAAATGCCTGGCAGACTGTATCATCAACTATATTTAGGGAGAAAAAAATTCAGCACACACTATTTATAGAAGCCACACAAATAAGCACAGGGTTCTTATCAGCCAAAGATAACATTAGTCGTGATTTATCAAAGTAATCTTTATTTTATGGAAAATGGATAATAGGGCGTAATTTAATCCTTTGTGAATGTAATGTATATTTCAAAGAGTTCTTTCTTGTCAATAAAACCATTTGTTGTACTCATTAAACTAATTAGTCTTGTTGCTGTTGCTTAGGACAGGATAAAAGATGCCCGTTAACAAAACGGGGAGGAGAAGAGGGGCTCGAAAGTTTGTACACCAGACTGTGTTCCTTGCCAGCCACCCTTCGGGCCGAAACAGGCTTCGCTGCGAGCCTGCGTTCGTGGAGACGGTGCAGAAGACACAACTGCCTTTTCAAATTCTGGAACAAAACACCCCAAAAATTCAGCTCGTCCCTGGGCCACTCAACTGCTGCAAGCACCAGGGGCTCCCCCGACCTCCGGGCTGGTGGCAGCCCAGGCCCCGGCCTGGCTCTGGCACCCAGCGCCACCGGGGAGGGCCGCGTTCCCGGCCGCTTCTCTCTGCTCCTTGCATTTTTTCCACCATATGCAAACACATTCCAGGAGCCGTGCAGAAGGCGAAGAGGGAAGAAAACAGAACGGCCTCAGTGCTCCCTGCGTCGGGCCCTGGCCGTGCGCATGGAGCGAGGGCAGGTTCGCGGGGCCTGGCTCTTGCTGAGGCCGGGCCGGGGCTTGGCTCTGCGAGGGGTCCCGGGGCAGTGCCAGGCTGCAGGCAGGACGTGAGCTCATCCCCTGGATCTGCAGCTGACCTTGAAAGAACAGAGTCAGAAGTGGGGAAGAGTCAGAAGAGGACACATTTTATTAACTTTCTCTTCTTTTTTTTTTTTTTTTTCTTCTTAATGTTTTTGGTGTCCTTGTTTGTAGCCTAGCAGCCTCGTGAACTTTAAATAGGAATTTATGAATGATTTGCAGAAGATGACTCGCTGCTCTCAAAAGACCAGCTAAGCTCTTAAAGATCCTTCTCCCTTAGAAATGGTTCAGAAAATGTCCTCAGAAGGGCCAGGTTATGGAGAAATCCTTAAGGAAGGGTCTTGTCCCTACTGTCTGATCTGTTCTGCCTGGTCATCCCAGTTCCTTGGTTCTCTTTGTACCCTGCATTGTAGAAACTGTCCAAATATAACGTTTCTGATCCTGAAACATTGCATCCAGAAGTTTCGCAAGTCCTTGGATCTCCTGGACACGCCAGTGAGGAGAGGCCCTAGCTTCCAGCTCCCACAGCCCCACTGGCGAGCTCGCGGAGCAGATTTGTGTCCTCCCGCCCCCTACTGCTCCGTGTCTACATACTGTGGAAACAACAAACATTTATCCCTCTCAGGATCCATCCCCACCAGTGTCCCAGCCAGAAACCTGCATCTGGTGCTCCATCCCCCAGCAGCAGAAGGGAGGTGACAACGCTCGAGGAGCCAGCGTGCCCCGGGGACTTCCAGCACAATGACCCAAGCGCAGCATCCAGGGCACTTGGGAGCAGTGCTCCAAAAGGCTCCGACCCCAGAGATGCTGTCCCCTGTTTGAGGACAGGGTGCCTCTGAGGCTGGCCCACCTGGCCGGCTGCCCAGAGGGGGTTTCAGCTAGCCAGAAGTACATGGCAGGGCCCTGCATTGAGTCAGGCCATGCCAGAAAGAGCAAGCGAGCTTGACGGTGCGCAAGGGTATCACAGCAATGATAAAAGCATGTCGGCTTTCCCTTTACATGGGATCACTTTAGGGAGGCCTTTGATATTTATTTTTCATGTCATCCAGAATGACAGAAGGACCAAAAACTGTTTCACAAACAGCATATGAAATAGACAGCAGTGAGGAGCACTAGCCATTAGTCCTTGTTGTTGTTTTTTTGTCATTGGTGGTGGTTTTTTTTTTTTGTTTTGGTTTGGTTTGGTTTTTGTTTTTTTGATGAGATCTGAGGCTATTTTCAATCCCACTCCTTCAGGTGCAGCCCCCATACGGCAATGCCTGAACATAAAGCTGTAGTACAAAAGGTGATTCAGACCACTTACAGAGTGGATTCGAGCATCTTTTTGAAGTAACAGAGAGCCAGGTGGCCTCTGAAGACCTCTGAAGGGTGCCTTGAGACAACAAATCAGCTTTTCAGGTGCCAGTATCATGTCAGAGCCACTGTGGGCCCATGATGAGAAAATGTACAAGCTCCTGCTGCCTGTTCATATTACATTTGGGACAATTAGAGGCTTTTGGAGGGGTTATCTGGCCATAGCAGATCTTGTAGTGCTGGAGGTCGAGATTTCAGCAGGATACTGACTTGGGATTCAGGCTCATCCTTGTTAACGCTATTTTGCTTTTTCCCTCTGATTCCTCATTCCCTACAAAGATGACAGACTGCTGAAGCAGGTGGCTAAAAGCAAGGGAGCAGCAGCCTTCGTTTCCCCCGTGCTTCTGTGCAGCCGCCCCCTCCACGCATAAAGCAGAGCCTGGAGAGGGGGGTGCCCTCTGCAACTCTACGTGCAGAATTTGCTCCACTAATCCCCACTGCGCAGAGGAAAACAGCCACCTGCATTTTTACCTTTCATTTGAACGCTAAGTGATGCGGCTTTTAGTTCAGGGAACTGATAGGGACTGACAAAATTGCAGTAAGGTGAGATGCGATATTTTTTTTTTGCCAATATTTTTTTCTGTGTGGCAGAAACCGTGTTGTCTTTCGTAAACAGGTGAAGAGGTGTCTGTGGTTGTGAACATGTTCTTCCTTTTTCTTCTTGGAAATCCACTCTCAATTAGTCGGGAACATTGGGTAAACTGGTGCTAATGAAATAAAAGGGTTTATTAGGTTACACAACGGTATGCGGGGGCTTAGGGGACAAAGTCAAACATTTACTCAGGCTAACTTTAGGGAGGGAAAACAGCTAGGGAGATCACAAGGTAAAGAGCTGAAAACCAAAACTTCACCAAACCAGGCAGATTAGTAAGCTAAATAGGGGATAAAGAATACAACAAGGCTGCTGTGTGGAGAGAAGCTTCTCTTTTTCTGACTCTCTGTTGCAGTTACCACGTTTCCTCCTGCTACAACTGAACTCTGGCATCAACTTTGCAAGGGCTAGTGTCATTAAAAGTGCACTTTTAATATATACAAGTGACTTCAAATTTGTACTGTGCTGTGATTTTTTAACTTTTAGTCCAATAGGTGCCGAGAGCCAAAACAGCTCCTGTTTGACACATAGCTCCCAGAGAGCTCAGCAGCACAGCACTGGGGCTCAGAGTGATTCTTTTCTGATCAGATGGAGAAAACTACTTCAGAAGAGACTAACAGTCCTGCAAAAATGCTAATTTACTTCCTCAGACAATGCAGAGAAGAAAAGTTCAGAGCGAGCCACCTGCCCTGGGTGGGACTGAGCCCTGAGCTCATGGCCTAAATTGACCTTAAATGCCACAGTCACAGCAGAAATAAAGTAATTCACTGGGCACTTAGCCAGCCAGCTACATACATACCCTCCTGCCTGCATTTTTCTGGACAGAAAGCGAACGTTGTGACCTCTCCAGGATCCTTTGGAGCACTGTTTTTCCCAGCACACCCAGGATGTCACTTGACCTGAGCATTGCAAGTCTCAGCCACGGAGTATGTACTGCAAAAAATGAGGGTGAGTCCTCAATTGCCACCCTCACCTCCACCTGACACCAGTGTATAAAGCTGGGTAGGGATTGCTTGACATGGATTTGGCAGGTATCGTTTCTCCTACCTCCTAAAGTCACATTTTCTCATCAGGTAAGTGCGTGTTGCTGGGAAATGAGAGTGCACTAGCATTTCTGAATTTGATTTTCCTGATTTTCTGGGTGTAGAAATGTGTTGTTTGTGTCCTAAGATTAGAAACAAAAGGTTATTAGCTTCCTAGGTATACTTACCCTCATTGTATTTTCTGGAGACTTGATGGGTCTAAAAGAGGCTGGTCTAGAAAAGTTGTTAAAAGCGTTGCCTAAGTGGGCAACAAAGTCAGCCCAGGGCTCTGTTACAGGTGCCTCTGACCTGGGAGGGATGGCAGAGCGTGAAGGCTGGGAGCACCTGATTTAGTTTATAGTTTATTTCTTCAGTAAGTTCCTGATGCTGTAGAAACTTAGGCATACGTTTTAGTACATGAGTAATTATACTGTGTGTGTATATTTCAAATTAAACAGGAGATTTCAAAAGAAGGGGGCATCTGCATATCTGCATGAACACTGCCACCCAGGGATGAGTGTTGCTGGAGCTCATTTGAGGTTTGGGCTCTCAGCAGAGGCATGGTCTAGGAGTAACCTCTAAGAGTGTCCCAGCACATCTGAGTTACTTCTGAGTGCAAGTGAAGTCGGAGAAAAAATGTTCTTCTGGCTGAGAACTAGCAAGTCTAACAAATGTGCGTAGAGGAAAACTCCCAGCCCAGCTCTCTCCATGGAAAAGATCATTGACAGGCTGGTTTCTAACAAGCCAATAGAAATTGATTCTTGCTGCATTTAAGTGTGTTAAAACTACAAGCAAAGTTTAAACATGTTTATCTGCTGCTATTTCTGCTTTTAAAGAATCTCTCATTAACCTCAGTTAAAACTAATCTAGTCACTGCACTATTTTTGTATCCACTCCCGAAAGGAAAAAGAGGTGGATTTCATGATGAATTGTGCTAACATGAACTTTGATGCTATGTTGTGTTAAATAACAGAGTATGGAACATGGAAATCCTCACTTGTGGTCCTTTTCCATATATCTACTTTACAAAACATATTTCTTAACGGTCTGTATATTTAAGCATAATCTTCACTAGATGTCCTGATTTCTCCTAAGCCTATGGAAACAGATAGAGTGCTGTGAATTTAGATGTGTGTTTTCTTATGAAGCCTCTTCTTTTGAGTTTCAAGAAATAAAGCATAAAACATTTGCAACTTCTTTGACTCCCCTATATACACACTGTTATTTAATGTTCCAGCTGCTAAACGTGTTGCTGATGTAACCGATTCCTTGTGAACAGCCCTAGCTGCAGCCATGATTAGAGGCAGGTTTGGGCACCAGTGGCGTAGCGAGGGGCAGTGCTGGAGCAGGGGAACCAGCACGTGCAAGGTACGCTGCGAGTGCAACGGAGTTAGCTGAAATACCTTAATCAGATCAAAAGCAAATTGCTCTGGCAGTCTGTATTATACTGCCCGGATATCCCGATTCCCGAGGGCAGGAAACACTAAAATCCCAAGCCGGTAGAGAAGAGATTCAGCGGGACAGGAGGAAGTGAGAGGGACAAGGCAGAGCAAGATGTATGGTCTGCAGAAAGACACGGCGTGGCAGATGCTCACCGGGGGCAGAGATTACTCGAGGCAGGAATTGAGATACAAGCAGCAGAGAAAATACGACAGGAAGCTGCTCTACACCCCGCTGGCAGGGCGCGAGGATGGAGGAAGGGCTGCTCGGGGCAGATAAAGGAGGCGGTTGCAGCCCAGGCAGCGGGGACAGGGACAGGGACAGGGATGGAGCAGTGCTGGCAGGCGGGACGGGTCTGATGCAGATAGCACAGAGAGCACCAGGATGCTCCTGGCTCTGCTCGCGGGGCAGTGACAAAAGCAGGGGCTGCTCCAAAAGCTGCTCTAAGAAGTGGGAGCGAGAGGAGGAATTGAATTGGAGCCGGTGATCCTTCCTGAGCAAAGGATCGTGGCATGCGTTAAAAATAGAGCCCGGTGTGCAAGAATAAAGGCTTTTCAGGCTTTGGGTAATGACACCTCAGACAGGCCCATCTATATTAGAAGGCAGAAATGTTAAGACACCGTATTACAGGTGTTTACAAGCCAGACACAAGCAAACGAAAAACAACCCAAAAGTCGAGCATTTATTTATAAAACGTCAGAGTTGTGCTCCCCTTTGCATAAACCTGATAGCCACGCAGCTTGCACTGATGCATCCTTACACTTTGCATCCTGCAAAGCCATGGGGCCATGTGTCAACCCTGTGCAGGAGGTGGGCAGCTCCGGAGAGCCGGTGGGGGAGATGGCTCCAGGTATTGAGCAACGTGGGAAGAGAAAGGGAGGTGAGGGAGGGCTAAATGCCGTGCTGGGAGCAGGCTTTGCTTGCTGATGAGCTTGCTTGGAGAGAGGGGGAATAAGCAAAGGACAGTTTTGCAGGAAAGCTTTGTGGTTAAAGCCCCAAACTGCACAGCAGGAAATCCGGGTTACGTTCCTGGTGGTCACAACCGGTGGGGAAGTTCACTTTTAATCTCCGTGCTTCAGTTCCCCCGCTCTGGGTGTCGTGAACAGCTCGGCCGGAGCCGAGAATAGCCGTGGGCCCCGGCGGGATGGAGGGGGCTGAACCCAGGCATATGCGAGGAAAGGGGCCCTGTGCTTTGCTCTCCCATCCAAAACCACAGCACTGAATAAGCAGATCTTTTATTACCCTGATGTTGTCAGTCTAATCTGAATCTTTCCGCTCCGTTTGCACCCTTATCTGGCCGCAGCCAGCAGGAGGCTGGCGAGGAGGCTTCACTCAGCCCGCACCGTGCATCCCGTAGCACCCGCTGGCAGCACAAGATTAAATCTGGTTACGTGCCCTTCTTATTCTGCCTCTCCAACGGTGTCTCGGATGGATGCCAGGTCACTGCCCTCATCTGAAAAGCCACTTAGCAAGGATTAGGAGGTAGCAAGGCAGTAAGGATAGCTGTATGCTTAACTGCCAGATCAGGTCTTAACGCCAGAAGGAAAAAAAAAAAAAGAAATGCTTAACATCAAACAATACAGAAGGTAGCCCAGGACAAAAACCTGAATGTTTGCCCTCAGTGGACCATAACTCCAGTGGTAACAACTCCCACGGGGACAAAGCTTTGGTCCTACCTAAGGCAATTGCAGGTGTAATGCCCTGCTTATTTTCTGGGTTTTGTTTATGTTCATAGAGAGGGATTATTTCTTCATTTTCCACCTAGCCAGATAAAAGCTTTTACTCAGAGCTATGTCTAATATCCAAAGAATTGTTTTTTCTACATCAGAGAAGAGTTGGCTTTCTCCAGCCCCACATTCTTCAGGTCCACTTTGCCACACCATTGCTAAGCTGGTGCTGGGGAGTACTGGTGGGACACTTTGATACTTACTTCATCGTCCTCATAAATCCTCAAGGTCTTTTGCCTTAAGAGTGAAGGTATGTTCTATATTAAAACGCCCTTTCCTCTATTCTTATCTTCTTCTGGACTTATCTTCTCTCTCTCAGAATTACCTGGCACCATTTGTCTTGCAATTTCGACTCCCTTCTTTTGTCTCGGCAGCAGTTTCCCCCGTAAACCCCACTTCCCGTGTAAAGCCTCATTGCCTCTCTGCTCTCTTCCTGGAGCCGTCTTCTGTCACAAACTGGAGCCAGGATGTTTTAACTTTCTCCCATAGTGCCTGATTTTAATCCCTATCCCTAGTCACTTGTGATTAATTAGATTGCTTTCATAAAATCACAGACATTTACATTGGGATTTTAGCCTGTGGTAATCTGAATTTAAGTAGCTCTACTGTTTATTGTTGCTACTTTCAATCATCTTCTTTCTACTGCAAAAAAACTGGGGTTCAGGGTGGATTTTTCTACAATTTCTTTACTTTGTGGATCATTAAGTTGTGTTCTCTGTACTAGAGGATATTCTTTTTGCTTAACCTCATCCTTTGTTTTGCTTTAAGACCCGCATATCCTAGGAGAGAAGGTTTGGAGTTATTTTCCCTCTCTTTCTGCACCCAACAGTTGCTCACGCCCTTTCTGCTGTTTTCCATCTCCTTTTTTTTGTTCAGAGGAACTATGATTTCTTTACCACACTGCATTACATCTTTACTTGGTATGTCTTTCCCTTCTCTAAGGCATACTCCAACCACCATGTTCTTCCTCTGCTCACTGGGTTGTAACTTCTCTTTTCAGTGCCTCTCCCACTTCTTTTTCACCATTGCTTTTATATAACGACATTTTGCTGCTCCTCTTAGCCTGTCTGAACTGGTTGCAGTCTCCATTTTGGGCCTGGTTTTGTTTTTTGATATAGACTACCTGTCGTACTGGTGGAAATGGCCATGCTATGAAACCTTGCTGCATCCACGGGTCTTGAGTACTGTGTGCAGCTGTGGTCCCTGCACCTGAACATGGTTATAGTGGAATAAAAATGCTATAGAGAATGGCAATGAGATGGTGAAGAGACTGGAGCAAGCTGCTTGTGAAGAGGGACTGAAAAGGCTGGATTGTTTCAGTTCAGAGAGGAGAAGGCTAAGGAAGGATATGGCATCCCTCTGTCATCCCTAATCTTACAACTGCTGTGTGGGGCACCCAACACAATGGACCTTGGTTAGCATCAGGATTTGTGTGCTTTCCCCTCCAACATCGCCCAGCCCAGACAGCCAGGACAGCCAGGAAGGCATTTCCTGCATGTTCCTGTCTTTCCCATTTATTGCCAAGGATCATCAAGAAACAGGACTCATGCTATTTGGGTAGGACAAATGGCTTTCTCAAGCCCCATGCTGAGCAGGTCCAGATGCATGACCCTTTGGGATGATGAGTGTCCAGAGGTCGGCAGATCTGCAAGGACTTCAGAGGGCTCAGGTGAGATGGAGACACAGCAACATTGGTGGCAGAAAGCAGAGGAGAGAGGAGAGCATCAGAGACTGGGAGCCTCACTCCACCAGGTGCAAACACAACTCTGCCCACAATAAGATGCTTCGTTAAAACAAAGAGTAACCTGGTCTAGTGGGAGGTGTCCCTGCCCGTGGCAGGGGGATGGAATTAGGTGATCCCTAAGGTCCTTCCCAACCCAAACCATTTTTTGTGATTCTGTGAAAATTTCAAGACAGGAAAAACTGATTTATGGTTTTCCCCTGTTACAACATGCTGTAGGTTGCAATGATAATGCAAACAATCAAGAAAGGAAATAGAAATTATATTCCTACTCAAGCTGTTAATGAATCAAGTTGATGTGTGTTGAGGTTAAGGGAAAAACTTGGAATCATGGAATCACAGAATAACCTGAGTTGGAAGGGACATGCAAAGACCATCGAGTCCAACTCCTGAACTCTTTGTGCTTCTTCCCTTTAAAGAGTAATTGGGAGGAAAATAAACAAAACAAGCGAAACAGCAGAATAGCACTTTAGCATTTGTAGAAGATATTTACATGGAAGAGATACTAAACAAATCTAGATAAATTTCAATTAAAAGTGTACTCACTGTCCTGATTTACACTGAGACCCGTAAAGTTCTTTTAAGCCTACACTGTTGTTGTAGGTATTTTGCACTATGCTGCAGGAGATGAGTTGCACATAGAAGAATAATTGGTGATTAAAGCCATTTGCTGGTTTTACCGGGCCTTCCTCTGGGATCTAGGGGGGCTGCTCACCTCTTTTGTTGTCAAATTTCTCTCCACTGAGTGCAAACATTACAGAACTGGGGGCTGTGGCTGATTCACCAGTAGGACACACTGCCATCCTGAGGGACCTCGACAGGCTGGAGAAACGGGTTGACAGGAACCTCCTGAAGGCCAGCACAGAGGTGTCATAAGCCAGTATCTGTGGGTTTTAAAGCACCATTAGGCATGTGTAAGGTGAACAAGAGTATCAGAATGTGATATTGTGGATAAACATTGTGCAAGACTTATTACTCTTTGTGTTTAGATGAACTCCATCTTAGGGACCTTGTGTGAAGGTGGATTCCTCCCCGCTTCCCTTTGAGAACTTCTGACACCTGCTGCTTGCTCCTTCTCCCAGACCACGTAGGGAAGGAATCAGCTCAGCTTTAGGTCTGGTCCAGGAAGGCAGATTTGCAATTTCTGCAATATTTCATACACATAGAAAGTTAAACATGCAAGCATAAAATTGGTAGCCTCCCCCCCCCCCCCCCCCAAAATAGTCTTTTTACAAAAAAAAGGTTTTTTTTTTTGTGTGTGTGTGTGTGTGTGTGTGTGTGTAAATCTCTTTCTATTGTCAGCATTTTTGCATTAATCCTGCTTACCTTTTGCCAGGGAATAATTTCACAATCAGTTTCAGCCAGTTCATTTTCCAGAAACCCAGACTGGAACTTAAAAAGAGATTAACTTCTAAAAACAGATCCAAAGTATGCACAGAAAATAAAATAAATAAAAAAAAAAGGAGGGAAAGGTTTGCCTTGAACCCTGATAAAGGGTTGAAGTGCAATACTGCCCTGTTGCCTATTTACCCAGTCCAGCAGGCAGCTGCATTTGATCCTGCCAAGTAAAAACAGCAGCAAAATGTTCCTGTTTATACTGGTGCTCCTTTAAACCTGTCTCAGTGGCTGTTTGCTTAGCTTTAGTCTATCAAGAAAGATACACCAGGAAAGCATGGTTCCAGCTGAAAACCTTGAAGCAGGGACCTTTGCTTGGCATCAACACGGCTGAATGAAATTGTCCAAAAAGCCAGCCAAGGCTCAGCAAGAGCCAAGCACTGCTGAATCAGGGGGGAATGGCGAGGTTAAAAACTGGATGCAAGCCAGAGATTGTGAAAATATAACACCTGGCTCCTACTTTAATACACAAGCTTGTGTTAGCATCTTCCTCTCCTACAGAAACCTTCCACCCACCTGTGTTACTTAAGGCCCACCAAGAACCAGACTGTTCCCAGCAGCTGGTCATTTCACCACTGACCCCGTCTGTAATTCTTCTGTGGTCTAAAGCTGGTGGTGTCTTTCTGAATGCAGATCCAGCCCTCATGCAGGCAGGGAAAAAAAAAGAAAAAAGGCAACAACAATAAAATAAATCCTTGTTGCTTACTATTTGAGCTGTCAGAACATCAGCACTGAAGAAACTGGATACCTTCCACGTCAGCAGTGGGGGGCCACTTTTATCACCTCCTTGCATCATGACTGAGGATTAAAAAAAAAAAAAAAAAAAAAAGGAAAAAAGAATGCTTCAAGGTGAATGAATCCTCTGGAGGTGCTGCAATTTGTCAGATCAAGGTTTTCTGAAACTTTTGAAGTATCTTCAGA
Source organism: Anser anser (assembly GCF_964211835.1). NCBI lineage: Eukaryota > Metazoa > Chordata > Aves > Anseriformes > Anatidae > Anser > Anser anser. Next base: position 185,062,870 of record NC_139720.1, on the reverse strand, counting down.
TTAAAGGCTTCCTCAGAAACTGGTATCACTCTGCTGCTGGTCCACACAGGATTGTAAAATATACCTGAAATTAGTTGTGGTTGGACAACAGAGAAAGAAATCACCATCCCAGGATGCCGTTGCCCTTTAACCTGCAGTTCATAGGAGGCAGGACCACACAGATTTGTTCGTGCTAACCTTTGCACTTTCAGCAGGTGCGTTTTGTTTCTGGGCTGTTGATTCTTGCTTGGCATGGTAACTTACTATGTTGTGCATAGTGCTGTGATTGCTACCTGCATAGCCCCCGTGATCTCAGATTATCTGAGGAACGCTCTGCTATTCAGATACCGTTCCAATATGCAAATATGCGCTGTGGGAATGTCCAGAAAAGACAGTTTCCCATCTGACTTTTATTTTTGCAAAGGAAGATAAACATTAAACAGTGCAAAGTACAAAAATATGATGGGGGTTGTGAGCAGGAGGCAACAGGAGAAGATAGAGAAGTTCTGCAGATGAAAGTTTTTGCAAAACAACAAATATGCTTGCCTTGAAAGTCACAGACATTGTTTTCCTGTGAAAATAGCTCTCACACAGGCTCCTTGGGCACTTAATGTAGTCTTACAAGATATTTTTAGAGCAGGGTGGCTATTGCTACTATCTGAGTGTCTAACCTCAAATATCCAGTTGATTGCTTACCTTTTAAGTCTCTTGCTTTGGCCTTGAATAACAACTAGGATTTCTGAGCCTGTGTGTATGAGCAGGAGACTTTCCCCGACAAGCAGAATGGAAAAATAGTGCAATCTGTAGAGGCAAAGAGAAGCTGTGAGTTCAAGGCAAGGTTTAGGCAATGCCAATACACACAATCCCAAAGATGAAAGATAGATTTGAAGATCGTTTAGAAGGCATAGCTCTGAAAAGGTGAACAATTCCCTTCTTTTCTCTGCCCTTTTTGTATGATTCAGCTGGACAATGTGGACTTCCACAAGGAGATGTTTTAGCTATTCTCAAAATACACCTTCTGTATTTAAATCCAGAAATCTCTCACTGTCTTCAAAGGGTGGAGAGCTGCAGGCATAAAGAATTGGGGTACCTCACCTAAAAGCAACTTTGCAAAGCACTTCGATGCAACAAACTGTTGCGTTATGAATAAATAAAATATCTCAGACCTGAGACAACTTCACCATGACATTTCTGCACTTGGAAATAGCTTCTAGCCAATGCAAGGGCATTCATTTACAGGGGTGGGAGGAGGGTCTGGAAGATGTCTAGCAGGCAAAACAACATGCTCAGTAAGGCCAAGCCCCTGTGTCCCAAAAGTGAAGAGAGGGGAGGTGGAAGAGTGGCAACAGGAGCTTTAAGTAGGCCCTTAGCCAGCAGGGCTGCAGAGCAGCCTTAAACGTAAATCCTGAAGCCATTTCTGCTAAAAAAGATGTCACCACACTGATAGATAATTGACAGCTGATAACACCTTTTCTCTTATAGTGCATGACTCATCCCAGCTACGATTAGTACCCCAGAAGCAGCATCTAAATTAGAGGTGTAATTGCCCTAAGATATACCTTGCAGTCAAGGAAAAGAAATAATCTCCAGACCCCATCCCAACCTCATTCTGGAGGGGTGTCTCACTTAAACTGACTATGCACCTACACTGGTGATTTAGTTATCTTGTTCAGTGTCTAAATTTAAGTAGGACAAATGGTTTGGGAGGCTGTTCTGGAACAGGGTAGAAGGCAGCAGTAGTAGAGCAGGAGATGGAGTTCTGCAGAGGCATAAATCAAAGCAGCAAAGGATACTAAGAAGTGGAAATGGGTTGGTGCATGAGCAGCAAGAGCATGCCTTCTGTAGAAGCCATGTTTTCCAGTAGATCTCTCTAGTATTCTTTCTAAGATCTTATAATGTCTTTCTCACCAGTGCATCCAAGTGTCCTCCAGAGGACGCTGGTGACAGGAATGTCATCTGCCAAAACAGGCTGTTTGGTCTCACCCATAACCCCAAAGACAAGAGAAAATGGTACTTTTAGAAACAATTGATAGGTGTATGCCTTGTGCCTGGGTTTACTGAGATATTGAAAACAAGCTCAAAGAGGCATAGAATCACAGAATCATAGAAACATTCAGGTTGGAAAAGACCTCCAAGATCATCTGGTCCAGCCATCACCCTACCACCAATGTCAGACACTAAACTATGTCCCTAAGCACCACATCCAACCTTTCCTTGAACACCCTCAGATTTGACCACTTCCCCGGGCAACCTGTTCAAATGCCTGACCACTCTTTCTGAGAAGAAATGTCTCCTGATTGTTTTAATTGTTGCAGAGTACTGCTCTTTGTTCAGTTCTTTGTTTTAATTGTTGAAGAGTAGGGGCATGATGTTTCCCTTTTTCTGCTCACCAGGGACATCGCCCGACTGCCGGGACTTTTCAACTCTGATGGAGAGAGGCTTGGCAAGTACATCAGCCAGTTCCCTCAGGACTCTGGGATGCATGTCGTCAGGTCCCATAGACTTGTACCTGTTTAGATTCATCAGGTGGTCTCGAACCTGCTCTTCGCTTACAGTGGGTGGGACATTGATTCCCCAGCCTCCATCTGAGGGTTCAGGGAAATGAAAGACTTGGGAAGCCCGCACACCAATGCAGACAGAGGCAAAGAAGTTGTTGAGTACCTCAGCCTTCTCCACGTCTGTTGTTACCAAGTACTCAGCTAGAGAAACTCACTCCTAGGATAAGAAATTAGACACCTATAATCGCTTACACACTCCTATTTTCACCCCTCAGTCTACTATTTGCACAAATGTTAGAGGTGCATGGTGGCCCTCGCGGACTTCTCCTGTCACCCCAGCGCAGCAGCCCGAAGGAAGCTGGGTCCTCTCTTGTGCTCTTCCTCGAGGCTCTGTGCAGAAGGGATGCCACCTCTGGCACAGGGGCTGGGGGATGGGAAAGAAGCACTCACACAACCCCTGAGAATTGGCAACAGAGTGGTTTATTGCCGGGAGGTCTTGCAGGTGAGCCTGTGGGATGGCTGTGGTGTCTGGGGGCTCCAAGCTAATGCTTGGGGTGGAGCCTGCATGACGACGAGTAGGGGGCTGGCCGGGCACTCCTGCGACGCTGTTTTTGTACTCGGATAGCAGAGAGCAAAGACGCGCCGCGGTAGTCCCAGGTCTGTTCTGGCCGAGGTGGATCCACTTCCATCGGTTCCTCCATGTCTGCTGGTGGATCCACCTCCATGGGCTCCTCGGTGTTGGGCAGAAGGCTAAGCCAGTCCTTGCCTGGGACTGCCCAAACAGGATGCCTTCCATCCGTAAGATTTCCAGGCCGGGGTGCCGAACCACAGGGTCGTCCAGTTCCATGCCTATGTGCACTGTCAGGTTGATTTCCGTGTGTAGGTCCGCCGTTGCCATCTGGTTTATGGCCCAGTCTGGGTCCCGCACTGTAGTACGGATGATAGGCACGCCTGTGCTCCCCGCGGCTGTCTGCCTGATCCTGCTGCCTTCGCCCCACGCCGCTGTTGCACCAATCATAGGGCCGAGGCCTGCAGTCGCTGTATGGATGCCGGGAAGGACTGCGCACAGCTCGGAGTGGCTGATGACCAAGCCCATCCTTGCTTGCGACTGGCCGCATGGGATGCCTTCCATCTGGGAAGTTTTGAGGCCGGGGTGCTGAACCAGAGGGTTGTCCGCTTTCACGCCTAGGTCCCATGCCACTGTGCGTTTGATTTCTACGCATGGGTCCGACACTGCCGTCTGTGTTACGGCCATGGCTGGGTCCCGCACATTGCTCTGGACGATAGGCACGCCTCTGCTCCCCGCGGCTGTCTGCCTGACGTTCCTGCCGCCTTCGCCCCACGCCGCCGTTGCGCCAATGGTAGTAAGGCCCAGACCCCCTGTCGCTGTATCGTTGCCGGGAAGGACTGTGCATGGCCTGGAGTGGCTGATGACCAAGCCCGTCCCTTCTTGGGACAGGCCACATGGGATGCCTTCCATCCAGGAAGTTTCCAGGCCGGGGTGGTGAACCACAGGGTTGTCCGCTTCGATGCCATGCTCCCATGCTACTGTGTGCTTCCTTTGCTCCATTTGTGTGTACAACGCTGCCATCTGTGTTATGGCCATGGCTGGGTCCCGCACTCTGTAGTGGGCTATAGGCACGCCTGTGCTCCACACGGCTGTCTGCCTGACCCTCCTGCCTTCTCCCCACTCCACTGTTGTGCCACTGGGAAGGCCCAGGCCCCCTGTCGCTGGGTGGCTGAGGGGCCAGCCTGTTCCCTGCATCTTTGCGGTGCCAATGGTACCGCTTATAGGTGTCTGTGGGCTGCGCGCCAGAGCTCCCTTGGGCACTGGTGTCTGTTGTGCCGCCGGCGCTCTGCCTCAGCCCATGACGCCTCTCCTTCTCATCAGCTGCCTTCTTTCTTGGTGCTTGCTGGGACTGCATCGCTGTCCTCTCACACCAATGAGGGCTGCCACTCGCCTTGCTGCTTCGGCTCTTCTTCCTGCCGCACAAGCCGGCTGTCAGAGTGCCTAGAAGCTCAGCGAGTGGTGGGCCAGTGCCAGGGGGTCCTGTTTTATAGGGCCCACAGCAAAGGCAGGGCAGTGGTGGCCACTGTGACCTCAGCAAGGCTCTGTGATGGAGTGGCCCATGCGTGGCCAACTATGGGCGGCTGTGTTGGGAATGGCCCAGAAGATGCACTCACGTGGAGGAAGGAGGAGCATTGGGGGGTCTGAGGGTGCCTTTTCTGGGGCTGGCTCCCCCGGGTTATTTGGCTCGCCACAGAGAAAGGCTGCCCCTTGGCCACAGGGACTGCCCTGCACCTCCCATCCTGTGCCCTGGGTTTATTTTTAACGCTGGTTTTTAGATAATTTTGTCCTATTCTTTATGGAAAAGAAGAGAAGCAAGGTGCATCTTCAGCCCTAATTCCCATGTGCGCTTGTGCTCCGAGTAAAGAATTTCTTCCCCACGTCACACCTAATCTAAATCTCCCCTCCATTTGTTCAAAGCCATTATCCCTTGTTCCATTACTACACTCCCTGATAGAGTCACTCTCCGGCTTTCTTTTAGGCCACTTTTATGGGTTGGGTTAGGTGGCAAAAAAGCAGGACCTAGCAAATTGCAGCCTTATCTAACTTGGTCCACATGTTCCACATGACCTTTTCCAGCTCAGGCTCTAGCCTCTCACCAGTGTAACATAGAACCATAGAATCATTCATGTTGGAAAAGACCTCCAAGATCATCTGGTCCAGCCATCACCCTACCACCAATATCACCCACTAAACCATGTCCCTAAGCACGATGTCCAGCCTTTCCTTGAACACCCCCAGGGACGGTGTCTACCCTGATCTCCAATACCTTTTCTACAAACATCAATTCCAGCCATCTGTTTTCCAGCATCTACTAGTACATGAGATTTCTCCTCTCCAGGTACAGGTCTCAGCATTTGCTTTTGTTGAACTGCACGATGTTCCTGTCAGCTCATTTCTCCAGCCTGCCATACAGAGATTATTTATTTTCCATAATGATTAAAATTTATTATTGCGGAAGAGTCACTGCAAAACACATGATTTGCTTAACATGCTTTAAAGCTCTCTCTTAAGTACAAGAAGATGTCTTAAATGGGCTTCTAACATTTTACTGTTACTATATAAGATACATGAACATGAAGGCATGTATCATCAGTCTTTAAGACTTATTATGAAGAATTAATTTAATAAGTCTTTAAGAATTTGATCTCCAGAAGTACAAAATATTCTCGCCTCCAAAAATGGTAATAAGTATAGGTAATTCCTTGCTAGATAAGGCTAGGGCTAGCTTTGTGATTCAAGGTCACACAGGCTGTGTACATTCAGAAGCCCTGTGGCATAAAAGCAATGTATCTACAGAGTGAAAAAGTTCATGCAGATTATCCATTGTTCACACTACTTGCATTTTGGAGGACATGCAGTGGAAAGTGAGGAACCAGTTGAGTTTGCTAGATCCTGTGTTGGGCAGAAAGTTTATTTCAGGTGCCCAGCATATACACTAGAATAATCTAAAAGTTAGTACCTTGCTTTAGTGGGATGGAGTCAGTGTCTAAAAGCAGTGTTATGGCTCAGGGGGAGGCTTCAGAGGCTAATTGAATGTCCCCAGACATTGTTCAGGGTGCTGGAGACATCTAGCTAATGAAAACACAGGGTGTGAGTTGGCCCTGTTGTGGAGCACTTTCCTTGCTTCTTATTCTCCTCCTGATGTCAGGAATCTCAATGCCTTTTCTGTATGACAGCCCAGCTGCTCTTTCAGACCAGACTGAAGACTGGTCTTCCCCCCGGGGCCCTGGAGATCTGCTGCCAGGTCAGTGGAGAGATGTCTGGTGCTGATCTTTGAAGACAAGGATGGCTTACCTTTTCTTTCTGAGAAAATCGGGGCATCGCATTCTCTCTTTAATCTCAGAGCTTTGTAATATCATTCTTGACTCCTTTAATATTTGACGGGTGTTGGGGATAGCTCAAAAGGAACAGGTTTTATATTTTCCCTAAGCATCACTACATCAGAAGCAGGATCTCTAGGCTGCATAGACCTTGGGTACAACTCCTGTCTTCTTAACATGTGTGTATTTATTACTATGCCAATATTTCCCACTAGATGAAAGATCTTTTAGGTGTTTTACCTTAATGTATTTAGAGGTACCAAATATATCTTTCTGTCTTTGATTTTCAAGACTAAGGAAGCCAACAGCTTTCGTTGTCCATTTGCAGAAAAGGTCTTCATTACCCTGACCATCCCACAATTATGACAATGAGTTATACATGAGCAAGTAGAGGGATTCCTATGTGTACACTGAAGTGCATAGACTATAACCGGGCATGAAACATTTCTGAAAAAGTACTGTGCTTTAAGGCATCCTATAATCAGCTTTTTATTATTATTATTATTTTTCCTTCTGAACACACCGAGACTACCTCATAAAATGGATGGATGCCCTAATAATACTATTCTAAAATTTAAAATGAAATTTCATGAAATGGGAAATCTGTAAAATATTTGTAACATATTTTTAAAATCTAAATATTTTCAGTAGAAGTATTTTGATAAAACATACAACCTTATGTTACAAGTCAAAACAGAATTGGTAGTCTCAAGGATGCTTTAAACTAAGGTAATTTATACATGCGTTGTTTAATATCTCTAAGCAATATTTACCTCACTTCATATAGATTTCAGGTTGTTTTGGTGGTTTATATATAGCAGCTAGTTCCTTAACACATTTGTGAATCTGATTAATTTATTTCTTGTCTTTTATGGCAAGTTAATATTTCCTATAACTAGCAATGATAGTAAAGTTCTCCCAAAGCATGCCAGCTACAGATGCAAGCATTATAAAGACTAAATAGTGTGTATCATCTCATAAATGTGTCCTTTGAGATAATGCAAAATGAGGCACAGTCAGTTAAGATATTAATCGTGTATGTTTAAAGTCCCTGACAATGAAACTATTTTATGAAATAGCTTTTAAAGCAGTTATAAGAATGATTCTGTCTCCATTAACACCCACACACATTTCATAAGCCTCCATTTCACTTTGATAATTTTAGAACTGGATAGCTTTGTTGTGAAGCTGAGAAAGCAACAAACTCACTATTCCTCTCGTGCTACCCGCAAAATGCTGAAGATGACCTCCAAAACTGGGTTCCCCTTGTTTAAAGGACAGCTACAGGCAGTAGGGTGTTCCCCCAGGTGATGCCTCTGTGTCTCCTGAGGAGCTGTGGTTGCTTTAAAGGGGGCAGTCGGTGCTGGCACCTCATGTGCACAGTCTGGAAGCTTACAACTGCCCCCAAATTAGCTGCTGATGGCAGAGGTGTGGCTGAGTGCAAAACTGTGTATCAAAACCTGTACGATAATGCTGTCCACTCAAATTCACCCCTGGGGTATATATATGCATATATACATACATTCATTCAGGTAGCTATATGTATACATAGTCACATCTGCTTCAGGCGAGCTTTGGTGAGATGCTGAGAACCAAAATGATGATCTGAAGAGGTCTAGAAAGGCTATGGGGAAAGGCTATGGGGAAGAAATTCCTCTCCTTATTCCCTTCCCCGTTGCTCGTACAGCTCATTAGCTCAGCCAGCATACTGTATTTCAATACACTGATTTCAAGCTCGGTCCCAGCAGGTTCTCACAGGGGCTGATGAACAGTTACTGATCTGCACAGGCACATTCTTCTGTTATTATCTGAACGGGATTGTTGCTGATTGATTGACAAGGGGATAAACCACAAACGAGTGAATCCTCCCCTACATTCTGTTCCCCCCAACAGCTTTTGGGTGCAGGAGGAAAGAAAAAAGCTGGTGTCCCTTAATGAGGATAAGGCATCAATGTGCTTGATGAGACTATGCACAATTATATGAGATAAGATAAGAAGCTTAGGGATATCAGAGCTCAGGCTTCAGGGCAAACCCAACTCATAACTAATAGGTGCTCAGAAGAGATACCCTCAGTGGGCTGTGGAGTTGTCCCCACAGCTGCAGGGAGGTGGCCCACCACTGGTCATGCCTGTGCACCACTGATGGAGTCCCAGGGACCTTTCTGCTTCCCTCCCAGCCATCACAAGGAAGGCACATGGCGCACCTGGAGAAAGTATCTTGCATTAATTTTGGTTTCATGCAAGCGTTTCTGCACTGTGGGGCAGATGGAGGGGTCCTCATCTATCTCAGGGTCTCCAGTAGGAAAACACAACAGAATGTCCTCTCCAGAGTAACCCCATACAACAGTGCCAACGTTGCTTGGCAAAATCAACATTATTTTTTTTTCTATTTTTTATTTTCTCCTTGTGGTTCAGGTGCTCCTAAAACCAATGAACTGGACCTCACCCTTAACAGGAGAAGCTGACAGTGCCATGGGACACACCTGCATAAATGCAGTGCTAAGGAACAGCCGCATCCTTGGAGCATTAGCTGGTGCCAAACCTGTCCCCAGGCAAAACAAGATGTGTTGCTGGTTACTGCCATCTCTTCTGTTTTTTGTACTGGATTCAGCCAAATCTGGAGCTTTGCCCTGCTGGAGACTGGGAGAGGACCACACGACTGTAAGGTGGGGATGAGGTATGGAAACTCAACAGAGCAAATAAATTACCACCCTGCCCCCCATATGAAAATTGTCTCCATGCTGCTTTTACAGCATGGAGTGTTTCAAGGCCAAGCCCATCTGAGGGAAGGAGGACAGTGGCCAGCTCTGAAGGAAACTCTGCAGCACTGGCGGCTGGCTCTGAGCAGAGGAAGCTTGCATCATGGTGGTCTGTCCTCTGCCCTCTAGTATGTAATTATTTGTATTATTCACTTCCTAGTGCTTGCTTCAGAGTAACAGATAGTTGTGCCACATATTTGTGCCTTTGTGCCAGGTTCTATTACTGTGTATTCTTTGTATTGAAATGCAACTGGGGACAGCACCTGCTCCACAGGGAGCTTTTTCCCTCAGTGCACAGGACAGACAAAACCCAGGTTGCTTTCTGTGGTTTTACACACAAGAGAATGAGCGAGGTCTAGGATGCATTTCAGAAAATCTTAAGCACATCTACTTAGCAGCAGTGTGTGTTGAAATGATTTGCTAAATCAGGCCCTTCAGAATCAACCAAAGCCTTTCAGGAAAAAAAGGTCCCAGTGCCAGCTATCAGATGGGGGATGGCCAAGTCCAAATTGTCTGTCTTAATCATAGGAAGGTATTTAATTTATTAATGTATTCTTTCAAGTCATGTATATATCTTTTCCACAAGTAATCCAGGAGACCAAGAAAACACCTTTCGAAGCTCCCAAGATCCAAGGGGACAATTAGAGGAAATATTTATTTATTTTTTTTCCACTAAGTGGTACAAACATAAAGAAGGGTGCCACTTCTCAGGAAAGCCACATTGACTCTCTTGCTTCTCGGAAGCTTTTCTAGGAAATAGGATGGGGTTCCTTCGGTTCCCTTTGAAGAGGGCGATGTCACTGAATTTCAAGCCATTCATTTGCAGAGACCTAAGACAAATATTTTCCTGAACTTTGACTACCTGAATCAGGAAAAAATAATGTTTATAAACAGACACTGATGTTACTGATGACATACTTGGCTGAAATCACAAAGGCTTATCAGTATTCAGGGGCTTCTGAAGTAGGGTTTGTAAATGTCTAACATGTGTGTAAGTGAGCAATTTCCTGTAAATCAATGTACCTTACTTTAGACTTCAGCTTAATAGCAAATCTACCCTCCAAAACAAGTGACACAATCATTGCTATATCTCTACATGAATGCTGCCCTGTACCGTTTTGCTATTTTCTCTTTTTCTTTTAGCAGAAAATTTGTACTCATCGTAAGCTTCAATTACGCTAAATGAGCGCTATAAATCTGGAATACCTGAATGCATAATCAGCAAACAAAGGGTGGTTTCTTGAATGTTTTTATTAAAAGGATGTACCTTAATAAATAGATGGCAACAAATGCTAGAGAGAACAACAGCATGGCAAAACGGGTACTTGCTTTTTATGGTTTGAAGAAGGCCTATTCTGATCATTTAAGGGACCAGAAAAGTAAAATGGAGCAAACACGTTGATTCAGAGAGCAAACAGAGAAGAAAAAAAAAAGGAAAAAAAAATTATTCTTGGCCTTCGTACCGCAGAAGACAGATGGGTAGAGTTTGCATTTTCTGTGTTTCTGGGATAAGCAATATTTTCATGGCAGGTCCACCCTAAGCTGATGTAAGCAGATGACACTCTGAAGTCACTGCAGCCCAGCCAGTTTACCAGTCCCCGGGATGTCCTCCTCTGTTTTTTAGAGCTGTTATTTGAAGAGTGTGCTTTTTAGCAAAGCAGCAAAAGTTAAGCAAGAGGTTGAAGTGGCTCTCATTCCACTTATAAGCTTGGTCCAAAGCTCCATCTTGCACTTTATTTCCAAGCCAGCACCAGGACTTAATGCATATAACTCATCCTACAGTTTCTGAAGGAGACCTGGTTTGCAATTTCCCAGCCACAAAGCCTGCAAAATAGGGCTCAGAGGGTACCAAACTGAATTGACCTGAACTAGGAACCTCCAAAGCTGTGCTCAGCAGAAGCTTTCCCTTTTATAAAGAAGCCAAGGAAAGCAAACGTCCCAGCATATCTCTCTCATGGGTCCCACGGGATGCTGACCTGTGGGCCCCTCTTGCTGCCCCCTGATCTGGGTGACGTAGGTAAATGTGCTTTTTTTTGGACAGGGGCTGTTTGCCAACCTTTGGAAGAGAACGAGGTTCTTGTTTCACAACCGAAGGGAGAAGACTAAGCTGTGTGAGAGCTGCCCCCGCTTGCTTACGTGCATAGCTATTGCTGAATGGGATGCTTAAATTGCTAATTCTTCAGGAATCCATTTCCATCAGTAATATGGGGTTACAGAGACACCTTTTACAAGGACAAGCACACACACAAAACAAACAAACAGAAAAAACCCACCAGCTAGGGCTCATGATCACTTTGAGGCCCATGACTACTAAATTTTCTTCTCATATACACAAGAGAGAGGGATAAAATAGCCTGGACCATCTCATGCATCTGAAGCACTACCTAGGGCCAGCAGAAGCAAAAATGGAGCTTCCTGAGCCGGGTGGAATTAGAGCAGGAACACATATTTTTGGGAAATGACACTTAAAATTCTGATGCTTTCCACAAGTGTGGGCCCACTGAGTTCTGATGCCATTAAGCTAAGGTGTATGAAACCTCTTCAGTACCACTTTCTTGTGTGGATTCTCTGATGTCTGGACAATGATAAGCTTGTCAGCCATTGCCTGACCTACTGCACGAGGAGGGGCTGACTTCAGGATACTTTTATAATCATATACACCTCAAAACTGAAAAGTTAAACTACTGGGTTCACGCATCATAAAGACAGCATAGACATGCACATGCCCACTAACTTGATAAATATTATGTGTCAATCTTAGGAAACGTGACCAATTTATCTGCCAGAGCAGGAGGCAGTACAGCAGTTGTTCCAAGTTCTGCCAATGTGTAAAATCAGAAGTGGTACTGACAATCCTAACAGCATGTGTGGTGTTAGCTAGGAGACATCCCTGTACCTATCTTCACCCATACAAAAGACAAATCATTCACCTGCTTACCTCTCAGAGGAGCAGGCACACAGTGCAGCTTCATGATGTCACTGAAATCAAAGCCAAAATCTCCCGGCGTGTCCATGGCACAGCCAAGTGTATATTGAGCTCCCATCCAGCCACGCCATATAAGAGCATGATGGCGTCTGTGCTATGAGTGAATGAAGGAAAAAAACCATACCTGCTCTTCTCATCCAAGCTCCTTCCTACACTGGGTGCGGGCTGGATGCAGGGTCACTCTGCTGGAGAACATCTGTGTGTTCATGAGCGGCCTGGTGACCATCACCTCTTGAAGCTGAGAGGTGCTGCTGATGGCCCCCAGCTCTACTTCGTGAGGGCTCAGCCAAGGGCTGCGGCCAGGTATGAGGCACAGGGATTCATTCCCTTGCTGCAGACTCAGTGAGGAGGATTTTATCTGTAATATCTGAATCCTACTTCATAATAAGAAGCTAATTACCTTAAATGAAGCCTCAGCGCAGCTAGTGAACTGAAGGTAATGTATAATCATCCCTCATATCAACAGGGTAGCAAGTAATTGGCTACTTTCCTGCAATCTTCACCCCAGCTCACCTTGGTGTAAAATAATTTCACTGCTCTGCCTCAGAATTCCCTTCCATGCCAAGTAAATAAGGGTGCAATCTTTTCCATTAATTCTAAGAGGCGCCGGAGCAAGCCCTGCACATGTGGGAAGTGCAGCCGCGGTGTGGTCTTGCTGGCTGTGGTCTCTGCTGAAGCACTCGTTCACAGAGCTCATCGCACACCAGCCCGCATACCCAGGGCCACAAAGGCACTTCTTGGCTCCCTTTAAATGTGCATGTGATGCAGTTAGAGCAGGAACAGGTATTTCTGTGAACCGATACACTCTGAAAATGCTGGTGCTTTTCACAAATGTAGGCCAGGTGAGGTCTCACCCTGTAAAGCAAACTAAGGCAACAGCTCACGGGAGTGATTTGGGCATGCTGTGTTTGGGACAGCTGCGACAGGCTTTTCCTTTTCTGCTCATATGATGAGCATATGAATCCTCAGGATGCCTTGGGGTTCTCTAGGTGAATTGTTCTGTCTGCATAGAAGAACTTGAACCTGCATTCCTTGAGCAATGTGCCAGCCACCAGATGAGGAGGACTTTCCATGGCTGCGTCATGGTGTCTCTTCCTGGAGTAATTATAAATCATAGAATCATAGAATATCCTGAGTTGGAAGGGACCCTTAAGGATCATCAAGTCCAACTCTTGATACCGCACAGGTCTACCCAAAAGTTCAGACCATGTGACTAAGTGCACAGTCCAATCTCTTCTTAAATTCAGACAGGCTCGGTGCAGTGACCACTTCCCTGGGGAGCCTGTTCCAGTGTGCAACCACCCTCTCTGTGAAGAACCCCCTCCTGATGTCAAGCCTAAATTTCCCCTGCCTCAGCTTAACCCCGTTCCCGCGGGTCCTGTCACTGGTGTTAATGGAGAAAAGGTCTCCTGCCTCTCGACACCCCCTTACGAGGAAGTTGTAGACTGTGATGAGGTCTCCCCTCAGCCTCCTCTTCTCCAGGCTGAACAGGCCCAGTGACCTCAGCCGTTCCTCGTACGTCTTCCCCTCCAGGCCTTTCACCATCTTCGTAGCCCTCCTCTGTACACTCTCCAACAGTTTCATGTCCTTTTTATACTGTGGTGCCCAGAACTGCACACAGTACTCGAGGTGAGGCCGCACCAGCGCAGAGTAGAGCGGGACAATCACCTCCCTTGACCTACTAGCGATGCCGTGCTTGATGCACCCCAGGACACGGTTGGCCCTCCTGGCCGCCAGGGCACACTGCTGGCTCATATTCAACTTGCTGTCTACCACGACCCCCAGATCCCTCTCTTCTAGGCTGCTCTCTAGCGTCTCATCGCCCAGTCTGTACGTGCAGCCAGGGTTTCCCCGTCCCAGGTGCAGGACCCGGCACTTGCTCTTATTGAACTTCATGCGGTTGGTGATCGCCCAGCTCTCCAACCTATCCAGATCCCTCTGCAAGGCCTTTCCACCCTCATTCGAGTCCACAACTCCTCCAAGTTTGGTGTCATCAGCAAACTTGCTCAAAATACCTTCTATTCCTACATCCAGATTGTTTATAAAAATATTGAAAAGTACCGGCCCTAAAATGGAGCCTTGAGGGACCGCACTGGTGACCGCCCGCCAGCCTGACGCAGCCCCATTTACCATAACCCTTTGGGCCCTGCCCGTTAGCCAATTGCTCACCCATCGTATGATGTTTTTATTTAGCTGTATGGTGGACATTTTGTCCAGTAGGATCCTATGGGAAACCGTGTCAAAAGCCTTGCTGAAGTCCAAAAAAATCACATCAGCTGGTTTCCCTTGGTCCATCATACGGGTGATCTTATCATAAAAGGAAATCAGGTTAGTTAGGCAGGACCTGCCCTTCACAAACCCATGCTGGCTGGGACCAATGACTGCTTTGTCCCCCAGGTGCGCCTCAATAAGTTCGAGAACCATCTTCTCCATGATTTTACCAGGCACTGACATGAGACTGACAGGCCTGTAATTGCTAGGGTCTTCTTTCTGACCCTTCTTGTAAATCGGCACAACATTTGCCAGCTTCCAGTCTACCGGGACCTCTCCAAATTCCCAGGATCGTTGAAAAATAATTGAGAGAGGTTCCGCGATGACGTCTGCCAGCTCTTTCAGCACCCGGGGATGAATCCCATCCGGACCCATGGACTTGTAGGGATCCAGGTGGAGTAGCAAATCCCGCACACGTTCAGGGTCGGTTGGGAGTTTGTCATCCCCACCGTCCCGGTCCTCTAGCTCAGGGCACCCTGGGTCCCGAAGCCCATCATCGGCATTGAAGACAGAGGCAAAGAAGGCGTTAAGCGTCTCTGCTTTGCCTATGTCATTGTCTGTGAGGAGACCTTCCCTATCAAGGAGCGGCCCTATGTATTCTTTAGTTCTCCTTTTTCCATTCACATATCTGAAAAAGCCCTTTTTATTTTCTCTCACAGACACAGCCAGCTTCAACTCTAGGTGTGCTTTGGCCACACGAATTTTCTGCCTACAAACACGAACAGCATCCCTGTATTCTTTCCATGACACCTGGCCCTCCTTCCAGTAGCGAAACACTCTCTGTTTCCGCCTAATCTCCATTAGAATGTTCCTGGTCAGCCACGCCGGCCTCCTGCCCCGCCTGCCTGACTTGCGATATTTAGGAATTGCCTGATCTTGTGCTTCTAGGAGGCATCGTTTAAAGAATGACCAGCACTGGTGGACATCGAGGCCTTCAAGAGCAGTTTCCCAGGGGACCTTGCTGACTAGTTCCCTGAGCAGCCTGAAGTCCGCTTTCCCCATATCTAGGGATGAGGTTTTGGTGGCACTTTTCCTTCTGTCACCGTAAATTTTGAACTCAATCACTTCATGGTCGCTTTGACCAAGGCGGCCACCAATCACCACATCTCCCACCAGGCCCTCTCTGTTTTCTAGCAACAGGTGTAGAGTAACAGTGCAGTAATACTATATGGTGTATAGTATTTCAGTAATCACTGGAGCAGATCATGGTCCCCAGCTGCCAGCTTACTGTTCCTACATCTCTCAGTTAATATTTATGTATCAAATATTTATTCTTTATTAAGAAATATTTAAGTGGGAGAGGTATGGTTTCTGAGGTCACTTGCAAGATAGATGGTTGAGGTGCATTTATAAGATAGATAGCTGTGCATTATTGCAGATGCTGTGGACATTAGATAACCTCTGCAGCAATGGCAGGGTTCAGGGCAGCCGGGAAGTGATCAGCAGCAAGAAATCTCTCCCCAGGTTTTGAAATCACACATGTGAAAGTACACAGATGTGTAAGTACATGGAATTGAAACAATTTATTTTTGGTCAGCCATTAAAATATATATGTGTGTGTGTGTGTGTGTGTGTGTGTGTATATATATACTGTTTTGAGAAGCTTTCTTTTATTTTTTTCACCCAGGTTTTATTTCAGTCGAATGAATACATCTATTATTTGTCTTTCGGTACCTGGAAAATTCAGAGTGTGTTTGCTCTCTGGATTTTATTACATGAGGTCCAGTTCTCTCTAACCCCACCAACATGTTTGATCCTAAAACTAGACATGAGAATCAAAATTTCTGTATAATCATGACTAGTTTAATGACACTTTTTTTCCCCTAGGATGTATGTTCCCTCTTTGAAATGGCACCAAAACAACTCTCATACCTCAATGTCACCATGCCTTTATTGCCATATAGCTGTCCACTTCAGCGCAGTGTCCCTGTGGTACATGCCAGGTACATTTATCCTTCAGGTACATTTATTTACACAGTAGCACTTTTGTTTTACTGAGATTGCAAAATGAGCTGTTTTCTTTTTGTTTTTGTTTTTCAAGAAAAGAGACAAAACCCAGTGGGAGCTAGGTGTCGAGCTCTCAGGCTCCTCTCAAAACATCAGACTTAAGGATGCTGAAACAGGTGCAGAAACAATACACTTGAATGCAGCTCTCCCCATAAAGGGAGCTGGCCAGTGATACTAAAATACCACAGTTCAGCCCTCATTCTTTTTTCAGAGCTGGTTGGGAATCTGGTTGGGGTCTGTTTTTCCAAAAGTCAGGACAGTGAAGTCATACACATAACGCTTGTGTGGCTCTGCACACACTTCATGCAGTGCTGCATACAGCAGTGGTTTATGTCTGCAAGGGACTAGTTGTGCTGGTCCAAACAACAACTTCAGCAAAGCTCTGGCAGGCTCAGTCACTTGTTCTCCTGCTAGGTAGTTGGAGGTGCACCCATGCAGGTGTTGTTCATGCTTCTTTATGTCATCTCCAGATTACCCAGTTTCCCTTCTCTCAGAAACTGCAGTGACAGCTCTACAGGAGGTGTCCACCATGCCCACCAAAGGACTTCAACTTCTTTCCACATACTAGGGTCCTGACTTACTGTTGCCAACAGCAATATTAAGCCAGCAATGTGCACTTGCAGCCCAGAAATCCAAAGGTATCCTGGGCTGAACCAAAAGCAGTGGGGCCAGCAAGGTGAGGGAGGGGATTCTCCCCCTCTGGTCTTCTCTATGTTCAGCTCTGGGGTCCCCAGCACAAGAAGGACGTAGAAGTATTAGAACAAGTCCAGACAAGAGCCATGAGGATGATCAGAGGGCTGGAGCACCTCCCCTATGAAGACAGACTGAGGAATTTGGGGTTGTTCAGCCTGGAGAAGAGAAGGCTCCAGGGAGATCTTATAGCGGACTGCCAGTGCCTAAAGGGGGCCTACAGGAAAGGTGGGGAGGGACTCTTTGTCAGGGAGTGGAGTGATAGGACGAGGGAGAATGATTTTAAACTAAAAGAGTGGAGATGTAGATTAGATATTCGGAAGAAATTCTTCCCCCAGAGGGTGGTGAGGCACTGGCACAGGTCGCCCAGTTCTGAACTCACATGGTTTAGGCGTTCATTCAGGGGATGAGAAAGGCAGGTCAAATCCTCACTGTGACTTGCATTTGGATTTGGCCCAGGTCCACCCTGTGGAAGTCCCATCCCTGGAGGTGTTCAAGGCCAGGCTGGATGGGGCTTTGGGCAACCTGGTCTGGTGGGAGGTGTCCCTGCCCATGGCAGGGGGGTTGGAACTGAGTGATCTTTAAGGTCCCTTCCAACCCAAAGCATTTTGTGATTCTACGACTACTCTTTGGTGTTTAAGACCTCTCTGTTTGGTCCAAAGGGAGAGTTGAGCTTCTTGTAAGAACTGGCATGCAGAGCAAGGGCCTTTTTCATCCTCTAAAGGGATATTGTGTGAGTGAGATGTGCCTTAAAGTTGTCTCGCTTAAGGACATTTTGTATGGTACTTCAACACCCACCAAGGTGAGGACTGAAATCTAGGTGTACCTTTCCTTGAGCCATACCTTAGCCATGTGCATGGAGCCAACCTCACCTGTCCTCCAACCTCCTAAGCATCTGAAAAATGGGACAACTTCAACTGAGGAGAGCCCAACAACCTTCTGTACGGGAAGGTGATTAAGGTGGTGGGAGTACTGCAGCTGGAGATGCACTTTCAGCTTGCAGCAGACAAGCTTGCAAGAGAGCTGGCTGCTAAGCTGGGTTTTGCATCTTAAATTTGTTCGTGGGAGTGGGATGGCAGGTCATATCCTCCCAGCTGTAAAAGTAGGAGAGTTCCTAGCTTTGGGGACTGTTCACAAAATAAATAAATAAATAAATAAATCCATAGTGAGGAGCACTACATTTCCTTCATCAAGGATGTGTTCCAGTGTGTGTCTATTTACAGGTGTTAGTAGATGCCAGGAATACAATAAAGCAGAAGACTTGTTCCCTGGTGCAGTGATATTTCTTTCTGTTTATTCACATTACAGTTATTATTACACCATGAGCATGAAGAAAGTTATAATACAGAGGGCGGCAGAGATAAGATCATGTGCTTGGCACAGGCTGCTGGTACTTTGCACGCAGCTTGATCTTATTCAAAGGCTTAGATGTGCTTAAACCCCATCCGAATACTTTATCACTTTAAGCCTCTAAAAGCTTTAACACTTCAAAAATACACCCTGGACAAGTCAGCCTGACAAACTGGGGTGAGGAATGGCTGAGACTTCTGGTGGCACTTGTGGCTGGTGCCCAGCCTGGCCAGGTGGGGGGAGCATGGGGCACGTCCCTTGCTGGGTGGGGGGTTCATGGTGATGCAAATAAAAGCCTCTGCAGCAGTGGGCTGTTTGAAAGGCTTTAAGAAATGACAGCAACAAAGTGACTTTGGGAATGGCATTTGTTCTGCAAGGAAACTTTTTTTTTTTTTCCTCTTAAGTTTCACATTATGATTTGAGGCAAAGGCATTAATATCTGCCCCAGTTCCTTTTCCTGAGATGAAATATGACTTCAGTATGCTTGGCATTAAAGTCTGTTTTTAAAGAGTCCTTTTGCAGTATATTTTGTTGCATATATTCATCAAGTGTGGGAATAAAATGTCATAGTTAATGGTTTACTCATCAAGCGGCTTCTCTTGTTTCAATGAAAATAATTGATCCCAGGCATGTACATGCAGTGGCGCTTTGCAGAGAGCCACATACTGTACACATACTGTACCAAACGCTGCATACTCTACTCGCAGACTAGAACTTTGTGTCAGCCCAAGTGAATTATTTGCAAGGCAAAATACAGAGGAATTCTCTCCAGGGTAACACTGAGGTTACTGCAGTTCATTTAGCACAGGGGAATCAGCTTCTGGGCTAGAAAAACATGTTATGTGATCTGCTTGTGGAGTGGTTCTGGTTCAAAGACAAGTGTGCCAGGAGCAAATACATTACTAAAAGGAAGAGTAAAACACATTTTGCAGAAGAAGTGCAGCAATGATCGTATTCCAGCACACCGTGCAGGCAGCCCAATGGACACAAGCTCCTGCCATGACCACATGGAGATGCATGGAAATGGACCATGTTGTGGTGTTGGTGATGCAGCCTGGGCTTGCTCCCTTCTCTCCTCCTCACTCCCCCATCCCAGTCTGTTTATGATCATGGCTTAATGTGCTGGAGGGTGGCAGAGCTGCTGGGGTGACAGGGAGAGGGCACCCACACACCCTACCTATGGGTGA
The DNA here is from genome assembly GCF_964211835.1 of Anser anser. Classification (NCBI taxonomy): domain Eukaryota; kingdom Metazoa; phylum Chordata; class Aves; order Anseriformes; family Anatidae; genus Anser; species Anser anser. The sequence continues at coordinate 185,043,252 of NC_139720.1, read as the reverse complement.
TGATGATGATGATAAGGGGGTGGGTTTTGGGGTTAGGCGCTGCCTTCCTGCCCACTCTCATGACTGCACAGCAACAGACTCTTCACCCCTGAAGTTCAGATGCCCTGATTCACCACTAAACTTGTATCATCCTGCAAAACCCTCTTATGCTGTCACGTCAGACCTCACTGAAATTGCTCTCTGTGGGCTAATGCTCATCGCTGCAGAGCACATAAGTGAGAGCATGCCTATGTCAGCTCAAATGATGCACCTACCAGGTCTATTTGGACTCAAATTGCTATCAGACAATTTTTTTTTTTTTTTTTTAAATAGAGTCCTCTTTGGCCTTATGTGAACCTTGCACAAGCAGAACCTGGCCTAGGAAACTTGTCTAGTGCACTGAAATGCTGACTTGGGGTGCAGCTCAGATCCTGAAAGTGTGGGTGCCCTGCAACCCTGCCCCATAGCCTTGTACCACCCTCCTCTTCGTGGTGAAGATGCAGTAACATCAGTGTTAGGTCTTACTTCCACTCTGCCCTCCGTCATGGTGGGAATTTGTCTCTTCTCACACAAGCCCATGTGCTTGTCCAACTCCCTCACCCTCCAAAAGCCTGATGAGAGGGCAGAAAGCACAGGAGGAGCTGCAGAGACATGCAGGGCCAGGGGGTGCCTCTGTACCTATCCAGGGTCAGTATTACCTGTGACTCAAGAGCACCAAAGGAGCTGTAGGGTGCTCAGCACATAGCAGCAGGAAGACTTGATGTTTTCCAGAAATGGACAAAGTGAATGTACCCAATAATCAGTACAGATTTAGGGAAATTTCCCTGAATTGTTTAACAGTTACAGAACCTTTTTGATAACATAAGTCAACTCCAAATTTGCATTAAATAGAACAGGTCTTCATTTGTTTGTTTAAGCTTTAAGTTACTTTTTTCTTACTTTTTCATGTCCTTGCTTTGTCTTCATTTCCTTCCCTGCTTTTTCAACCACTATTCCGGTACTGGGAGACAGCCTACCTTTGCAATATTTCTGATATGACTCAGGCCAGAAAAGGCTGGCTTTCGTTGGTAGAGATTTACAGCCCGGCTTACAAGTCATAGGTATACCAGAGCATGAGCTGCATTTGTCACATTATCTTCACTTTCAGTCAACTGCCCGAGAAATCCCAACATCTGAAGAAAAACATTTTCTATCGAGGTTGACCTAGAGAAAGGGAGAAGAAGGGGTAGAGGCACTGAGTGGCACTGTGCATAAAACCAGCTGGGGGCCTGTCATGTTAGTTGGAGCATCCTAAGAACAATCGTATGTATTGGCTATGGTACATATAACTATTTTTGCGTTTTTTTTTTCTTTTTTTTTTTTTTTTTAGCAAATGTAAGGATGCTTCTTTTCAAGATAGCTCTATGCAGCAGAATAATGTTTGTGTATGGGAACAGTTCTTATTAGATACTTGGATTCTTTATGAGTTGGGAACAGTGGAGAATTGGTATGACCCTCCATTGCATGTATCAAGTGTGGTGAGACCTGATAATCTTATCATTTTGTACTCTGATTGTTTGTGAAATCTTCCTTTCTCTATGTTTTTGGGCTCGGCTCTGGGGTCCAACTCTGTCTGTGTGTCTCTATGTCAGACTTTAAAACTGGTTATATTTTGCTTGTGCGTGTCTTATTTATTTTTCTTTCCTTTTTTTATTATTCTTTGCTCTTATGTACAAACCTTTGAAGCCAGAGGAGATGGAGGAAAAATTCTTGCGTTGGGTATAGAGGGGAAAATCACCTTCATGACTGTAGTTCTCTGAACGAAGCAACCAGAGTAACAAGCAAAATAATTTCCTGTGACAAACCAGATTTTCCCATCTGAGCCAACTACTAGGGTGGGTGGGGTGGATTCACCACTCCCCATCTCTGTCCCAAGCTCCTGCTGTGAAGCAGGGACAAAATCAGGAAAGGGAATGGCATCCAGGTGTTTTGCTATGTTTAGACCTACCGTGTCTTTCTGGGGCTGCTTATAGCCTCTGCACGGCAGAGCCAGCGCCGCTTGAGCACTTAGGTCTGGGACGGTCCTGAGGTTGCCCACACCCCACGTCCACTGGGGCTGTATGCCAAGGGTTTGCACCACAAGGGCCCCACAGTTTCCCCTGATGTGATGCATGGTGAAGCAGAGGTTGTGAGAGCTAGCTAGCTAGCAAACAGTTGAAGTTTTGCCCACTTTTGTGAAGGCCTACAGGCCTGGGCTCCCACAGACCTTCATTTCACATCCCCTTCTGGCCCCAGACACCACCCAAATCCTGGTTCAGCACCGCAGCTCCTCTCACACAGGGGTTCATCCCCTGAAGAGGAATGCTGCACCAAACCAGGGACACAACAACAACAGAGGCCCCAAGCCTCCCCAGCTGCCCCCGCTGCCTCATGCCCCTTGCCCAGAAAGGGCCTGGCTGGCTTTTTTGTAAATGTCTGTCTTCTAAAAATGACTTGACCATTCATTCCTTCCACTTCTAGACCTCACCAAGAAATGGAGGGCTGGGAGGGGAGCTGTGGCCGCTTGGTGTGGCTGCCAGCAGCTGTGGTAAGCCACGCAGGCCTGGAGCAAGCACAGGGACATCTGCTCCAGCCGCCTTATAGCAGAAGCCGCAGAAGTCCGTGCAAGACACTAAAACAAGCTTGAAGACTTCAGTAACAAAGGCTTGGATGTTTAGAGACTCTACTGCATCCAAGTCAGGACAAAGAAGGGGTCATCTACATCTTAGGTCCTTTCAGTGTAAGTAGGTCATGGCCGAAGTTGCTGAGGAATAAAAACAATCCCTTCCTAGCACCAAGAGCCAAAGGCAATATCATGGCAACAGGGATGTGTCTCGAGGACTTGAAAGCAGGTCTTTCTCTTAACTTGAACTGGCAATTTTCCTGCAAGAAATAAACCTGATTTGTCCTGTGCATTGGCAGCCACAGCTTAGAGAGCTTCCCTTGTGTCTTGGTTTCCATGTGGCTGGATATTCCTGCAAATTTTCCGGTAGCCATTCAGCACACTCCCGAGTCTTGGTAGAAAGGTGTATTTTGAAGTTAAGAAAGGCAATGCTTCTGAGGTCAAGAAGATTAGCAGTGAAATTTCGTTTAGCTAGACAGATCATTAACTACATTGTACTGTGAGATTTCCAGTTTAGCTGGCCTGGCCCAGCTCTGGAGGTAACAGGGCAGTTTTGCACCTTTCAAAAATGTTGTGGGTTGATTTCCCAGCAGAAATACTTGAACTCCATCCAAGTGAGTGATCAAATCCTGCTTCTTGCCTTTCCCCCTCAGCACGGGAGGACAAGCAAGCCCACTTGGAAGAGAGCTTGCATTTCTTTCCGCCTTGCTCTCTAAGGCATGTCAGTTCAGCTGCATCTTATCACTCCAATCTTTGTGGGCCTGCATCTCTGGTGTTAAGAGAGTTCAGGACCACACAGAATCAGATGTTAGTTTAGATGGATAACATGAGACAAAGAACAAGGTTGAGGCTAACCCGAAGAGCTGTGCAGTGGGAAAGCAGACATTGCGTTAGCTGAATGTCATGGCTGCTGCTTTCAATATGAGCTTTTTCAGTACTGTGATGCTATTTTATTGTATTTTATAAAAACAGCTTGAGAGCTTTAGTGAGATTTGCAAAAGTCTGCTGATCACTTTTAGTATACCTGTGTGTTTCTTTCATTGGAGTGCAGAGCGCTACCCTGTCACTTACTCCACCATAACGATCCTACAAAAAAGGGCTAAAAAGGTTAAATCCACTACTCCAGTTTCAAGCAGCTAGGACATGAAAACATAATTTTACAAGCTGCTGCCAGAGAGCGAATTTTAAAAGATTCACTCCAACCAGAGAGGAGACCGGATATGACCTTCTCGAAAAGTCTTAAGAGTGTAAATATTTTGTATCAGCTGTGTAAAATACCAATGTGATGAGCACGTGTAAGAATGCTGTCCAGGCTGCAGCACATCTGAAGGACCGTAAAGGCAGCTCGGGACTGAGAGGGATGTAATGGATGTGGGCTGGGAGTCTTCTGCCTTTGGACACACAGTGATAAAGGGTTTCTAGGATTATTTGAAAAAACAGCATCACTGACTCCTGAATGCAGAAGGACTTCCATAGCTCTTAAACTTCAGTTCAAAATCAGTGTCGTTTTGTTTATTTAAGGAGCATTCCTAAGTAAGTCCCCACAGATGCCCTCTCTGGTGGTATTGGTGGCTTGGAGAGATTCTCCCAGCAGTGATCAGCTCTGTTTTCCTTTACCAGACCCCTTCCCTGAAATGTGTGCCCTGGAAAAAGTAAAAATAGGCAATAGCCTATGTTCACTGAAGCCCAGCTGTGAAGCTGTTAATTAGAGGGATTTTTCCAGAACTTCAAGGCTTGGTAATTTGACTGTACGTCTAGTTAAGCATTTCATTCTGACTCTTGACTTATCAGGGAAAAAGGCAATGCAGTGCTACCTGGCTTGGAGGGATTTTATTCCCTATGGACTTCACAAGACCCTGTATCCCAGGTATCCCTGCTGTGAACTGTATCCCTGCTCATAGACTCCAAGGGGATCAGCCAGCCACAGAGGTACACCAGAAATGCCTTTTTCAGATGCAACAGTGGTGAGAAATATGCTAAAGCAAGAGCAGAAGGGTTCAGTGCTGGTTTTGTTAGGTAAATCACCTGGTAATTGTAAGGTGGTTGAACCATAAGAGCACCCAGATAGGCTCTGGCCAAAGCACTCTGCAGCATCGTTTCTCTGCTAGTGCAATCTGCAGGTCCTCAGTGAAAGGGAAAAAGTCTCAAAGCACTTCCTCACATGCAGCCTTCCAAATTCCAGCCCTCTATGTCTCAGGGAACTGAAGCTGTACTTAGCCCTCCAGGAACTCTTCTTCCATGAATTTGTGAAAATGGGCTTATTGGAACCCTGCTCCCCTTCCTCTCGTATCTCAAACCCAAATACAAAATGGAAAGTTTAAGACAGGGAATGAGGAGCTGAGGGTCATGGCATCAAATGGTAGCAAAAGTGATGAAGAATAAAAAAGTGATGGAAGAATAGTTAAAAAAAAAAAGGGGGGGGAATCAAAACAAGTTTGCTGTGCGATATCATGTTATTTTATTGCTTAGCTATGTCAGAATCAGCTCCTGCTTGTGAATTCCAAGAGGTTCAAAGATTACTTTTTCAAAGATTGGTATTTCAGAGAAATATTATTGCTATGAAGCACATATCTGTATATTCTCTAGCTTCTGAGAGGCAGCCGTTTAAAGAAGGGATAGGACAAATACCGCGTGACTTGAGTGACTGATTACTCTTCATTAAGAGCAACTATTGTATATCTAAAACATCCAGGGCAGGAGCAGCCTACACAAAAAAAACATTCCTGTAATCCATACAAATAATCATCCAATTCCCAGAAATTAGGGAGTGATTGGAGGGCTAACTGCTTGAGCTATTTAGCCAGAACAGATGATTTGGTTACTCTAATTAGCATAAGTACGTGGAGAAAAGCTTGAAAACCACTTAGCTGCTGAATTACTTAGCCCAGTGGTAGTTGTCGCTTGTTTTTATTGGTCTTTAATTAACTGATACACTTACAAAGGCTAAATATAAAAAGGCTCCTTACAAAAAAATGGAAGAAAAAAATGACAGCAGCAAACGGAGCGCTTTGTTTCACAGTGAAAGCTGGAGTAAAGGTCTCAGAGCGGTTATCGCTGCCACCACAGCTCTCTCATCTGGAGCCTTCACTGCATTTTCACCTCTGCCTGCTACGGCCATGAGTGTTTTTCATCCTGGGGCTGCGTGGTGAGCGCTAGGAGTAGTGTGGGGCCATGGCAGGGATTTTAGGTACCTGTATGCTGCACGCCGAGCTTCCCTGCAGGAGCTGTAGGGAGGATTTAATCTGGCCGTGGAGCTTTGGTCACGCCTGTCTGCTCACCACGCCAGCTGCAGACAGGTGGCCGGGGTGGGCTGCAGGCATTTCTATACTCATTTATAACCCAACATCGCTCCAAAACCCTAGGTGGCTGACAGCAGCAGCCAACGTGAGTGCGTCCTGGACCCTCATGCTTGTTCTCCTACCAGGCATTGTCAATCAGGATGCTGTGTTTTTTGTTTGTTTGTTTGTTTGTTTGTTTTTTAATCCATGAGTTAATCTGTTTTTGTGATGAAGTGTCTCTCAGCTGAAAAATGCTGGTTCCATGAAGGAAAACACTCCTTGCAGAAAATGTTGTTTTCTAAAAACTTAGCAAAAGCCACCAGTCAAAAGCATTTCTCTTCAGCCTCTTTGAGACAAAATTTGATATTCCATTTCAAAGCAACATTTCAATTTTGTGTTAGGAACTTTTCAGATGTTCTAATTCCCCACAAAACATTCTGTTTTTCTTTTGGCAAAAAGAAATTATCTGACCAGAAGCATTATTTTCCTCATTTCAGTTTTGTCTCCTAAACAATTTATTCTTTTTCATCGTCTTCTTTTTGGTTCCATTCCGAACAGGAAAATTTTTTGAATCACCGACTTTCCTTTGAAATGCAAAAAACTGTTTTCCACACAATCCTTTTTAAGTAGAGGGAATATGTTTCAGCAAATGTCCCTGCCATAAGGACCTTCCAGACAAAACTGATTTAAATCTCATTTAATTTTGCTTTCTTTTCCTGCTCAAGCCTTTGCTGGTTCTCCCTATTGTTTGTAGATCTCTGTTCCTCATTCACAGCAGACTCACACCAACCTCAAACCCCACTTCCCACTAAGTCTGGAACTAGAGATTTGTAACTCCACTGAGTATCAAATAGGATGGATTTGTTGGAGATACCAACTTTGCAGCCCTTCACAATCCTGCTCTCCCCACTGGCTGTAGGCTGTAAATTAGCCCTTTCTTTTCTTCTCTTTCTTTTTCTTTCTTTCTTTCTTTCTTTCTTTCTTTCTTTCTTTCTTTCTTTCTTTCTTTCTTTCTTTCTTTCTTTCTTTCTTTCTTTCTTTTCTTTCTTTTCTTTCCTTCTTTCTTTCCTTCTTTCTTTCCTTCTTTCTTTCTTTCCTTTTCTTTCTTTCTTTTTCTTTCTCTTTCTTTCTTTCTTTGTTTTTCTTTCTCTTTCCTTTTTCTTTTCCTTTTTCTTTTCCTTTTTCTTTTCCTTTTTCTTTTCCTTTTTCTTTCTTTCTTTCTTTCTTTCTTTCTTTCTTTCTTTCTTTCTTTCTTTCTTTCTTTCTTTCTTTCCTTCCTTCCTTCCTTCCTTCCTTCCTTCTTTCCTTCTTTCTTTCCTTCTTTCCTTCTTTCCTTCCTTCTTTCCTTCTTTCTTTCCTTCTTTCTTTCCTTCTTTCCTTCTTTCCTTCTTTCCTTCCTTCTTTCCTTCCTTCTTTATTTTCCTTCTTTCTTTTTCTTTCTCTTTCCTTTTTCTTTCTTTTCCTTTTTCTTTCTCCCTTTCTTTCTCTTTCTTTCTCTCTTTCTTTCTTTCCTTCCTTCCTTCCTTCCTTCCTTCCTTCCTTCCTTCCTTCCTTCCTTCCTTCCTTCCTTCCTTCCTTCCTTCCTTCCTTCCTTCCTTCCTTCCTTCTTTCCTTCTTTCCTTCTTTCCTTCCTTCTTTCCTTCCTTCTTTATTTTCCTTCTTTATTTTCCTTCTTTATTTTGTTCTCCAAGGAGACACATTGCCTCTCTTTTCATACGGAAACGAGTTCTTCTTCACAGATCCCAACTACCTCCTCTCAGATCCTCTGATACCTGTCTGATTTCACTCAGGCAATTGTTCACAATCTGTATTCAGCTTCAAAATTTGCTGCTTCTATTTCAGCCCTGAAAAAATGGCTTGCTGGTTTGAAAGCTTGCCTGCTTTTTGAAACTATACTTGTTTGTTTAGTAAGAGATGATAGTATCTCTGCATACAGACCTTGCCCTGCCTTTTATTACAGCTATATTTTACAATAAATATTACTCACATGGACGGACATAGTGAAGAAGAGCACGAGACAGGAGGAGAATAGCAAAACACCATCATTATGCCAACTGCCCCCATATAGGCATCAGGGTAAGGTTCAGCAGACCAAATACAGTCTCTGCTCTTTGCACCTACTGGTGAGATGGTCCTGCTCTTGGTGGCAGTGTAAGGTCAAGATGCTTCACACAATGAAGCTTTGCCCTTCCATAAGGTCCCACTAGAAACTGCACAAATTGACCTTTAGGTTGAAGTGAGATATTAAAATAGGGCAAGGAGGTATTTAATTTGGTGAAACCAGTGCAACTAGAGCAGAAAGCCCTTCTTCAAACACCCAGAGAAGAACAAAGCTAAAACACAATGGTCTTTCCAGCACTTTAAAAAACAGTCCAGTTTCCAATTCTTCATCAGATAAGAATGTTTTGTGCAAATTGGGCCAATTTATTCTGGAGCAGAAAAGCCTGTAGCCATGCACAGCCCACCCCACCACTTCCTGTGGGAGTCACTGAAAAATCTTCTGTCCTGCCATTCCCCTGACCAAAATATTTCTAAACATTCTGGGAGATTCTTGCAGGCACCCATGTGACTGCATTTAGGAAGCAAACAGCCAACTGCAGGCAGTCACCAGGGGATGCACATTCATTCCTAGTATGTTTTGTTGAGGTTTTTATTAAGGGGGCTTAACCTTTCTCTGGCTTGCAGAACCCTAACCAATTAATTGCTATTTATGCAAGCTAATTCTTTGTAATTATAATAGGATAAATTCCCCCATCCACATCCTTAGAGGGCATAAGGAATATGAGAACATAAAAGAGCGTCTAGCCCTGAATATTTGACCTTTTCTACTAAGTTTTAGAATCAGAGTGGAGTAATTCTTCCAGGATAAAATCACTTCTATTTCAGGAGACAATGTGTACCTAGGGAACTATAATGAAATTGTGCAATCTGTTGGTCATTTCCCCCATGTAGATAAGTCCTAAATCTTATTTTCCTAGAGTTCCTCAACTACTGTCTTGCTTCAGGAGTGGTATAAAGAAATGTGAATTCATCCCACACGCACAAACACTTCTGCCAAATGAAATTCCATAGGGTATTCTGTTTGTAAATCTTAAGAAACTATCAAGTGTAGTCCATTATTCAGCACATCTCAGAGATAATATATTAGCTTGAGAGCTGTATAGAAGAGCTTTATCCAAATAAGATAAATCACCAAGCAAAAGTTAGGTAACAAAGGATACAAAGCTGAAATTAAGCCTGTTGGCAAATCTTTTTCCAGAGTGTAAAGCGTTTTTCCTCTTCCCAAGCCTGGTTCATCATTATAATGTGATTAGTAGTAAATGGCTCAATAATAGGACTTAGGGTGCATGAGCTTCATTTTGGTCTACACCAGGAAAGAAGGTGATTGACTCCAGCTCCGCAGCATGCTCCCATGGGCAGTGGGTGCTAATGCCTCTGCAGTAGGCATCTATCCTTCACAGATGTTCTAGAAGGGCTAGCTGTAACTTGCCGAGAGCAAGTCTTTAGTGGAGCGTCTGTAGAAAGCTGCAACAATATGAAGGAGCCATAGCCATGTCAGCTTTGCACGAAGACATGGTGGTGTAGGGAACGATCCTTTCTACTCTGTTCCATTGGCCACTTTGTTACAGCAGTAATGAGTGAGTCCTGCAAGGGGAAATTCTTCAGCACACAGATCATTCTGGGATAGAGAACTATTGTGGCTATAAGGTGTGCATTATCTGAGTGACCCCCAAATTTCTGGGTGGAAGTGATGAAGCACTGCAAGGTAAGTGCTGTAAAACAACTCATGGCTTGCAGTCTGGATCAAGTGCCTTGCCTAACTTGATAGAGAGCTGAAATGGATTGGTACAGGGATCATGAAAAAAACAGTCCTGAGGGGTTTACAGGAGGGAGGATCTAACCTCTCCTTTGCACACAAAAATTTAACCTTGCATGGACAGCCTAGGAATGGGAGCCTCTCTAGGATGTCTCTAAAGAGACATCCAAACTCTTCCTCAAGAGCTGCAGAGTAGCAGGAGCTACCTAAGACCCAACTCCTGGGCAGAAACTGAGTCAGGCAGGGGCAGGTGCTTCCTTCTCCTGACTTAGCTGTGCAAGGTCTTCCAGGTCTCATGGCTACAAAAACCAGGAATCCTACAGCATACTTCTTTCATGGCAAGGGCAGTCAGCCTAGTCTTCACCTCACACTGCAGAAGGATCTCTAATAGAAAATGCTGCCATCCCAGAGCTGTCCTCCACCTCATCCATCAGAGCCTTTCCCAGCTCCTTTCTTACCCAGATATATGCCACACATCAGAGGAACCATCCACCTCCTCTACCTACTTCTACTAAACAAGATTCATGAACTAAAGGTACTCCACATCTCCATTGTGGATTCAGCTCCAATTAATCAAGCAGGAATTTCCCTTCTCTTAGAGCTTTGTCCTTTCCTGAACAAGGACACTCAGCAGACATGAAAAACAACTTAACTTTTTCTTTCTCTTTCATTATTTTTTTTTTAAATGAGGAATTTCATGCATTTGCCAGTTCAAACCTACAGGATTCCTCTTCCTGTTACCTATACAGACTGTTTTGTTACTAAATACAAAACATGACACATACAGCTAGAATAGCCACCAAGCTGTTTTTACACAAGCAAACCTGTTTCAGCCTGAGGGACCTGGCTTGGGCCCTCTCCATCTATACCATGCAGGGTTATGATTCAGGCTGAGACAGACAAATGACTCTGTTTTGGAGCTGTGTCCTTGACCAGAAGGGACAAGCTAGCTGATTTTTTGGCTGAGTGCAGGGAGGGGGAAGCTTGTTGCCACTCCAAAGCCAACACTTGTCCATTGGATAATGCTGGGGCTCAGGCAAGAGCTTGCAGTGCTTCCAGAACCAGCAGTGGAGCTCTCACTTGTGCTTTTGCAACGTCTCAGTTTGTTGCAGGAGCCTTTCTGCCCAGTGTTAAATGAGACAAGAGAAAGCCCAAGCACGCCGCCACGTCTCCCCCCACCAGCAGCCCTGCCTTCCCCTTGGGCTATGAACTGTCTGGAGCTGCAAAAGCCAAATGTTTTCAGCGCTGCACTAGCTGTCCTGCTTCATGCATCTAGAAAGAGTTTGGGCCTAAACACATCCTGCCCCTTTGCTTCTCACCCACCTCCTCCTTTATTCGCGATCTCCAGAGATTAACATGTCCACCACCCCCAGCCTTCTGCTTTCTCTTTGCTTTGTACTGAGTAATGAGCTTTGCCATGCCATAGGAGCAGGCTGACTAGGAGCAAGGACTATGTTAGCATGGTTTGTGGAGCCTTTGAACTCACACTAACCGTGGTTGGCATCGTGAGATGAAGCACAATTCCTAGATCCCTGATGCACACGTGAGTAGAGGCTTAAGATCTGCCCTTACACAGAGAGCTGGCATATGTTCTTGGCCTCACAGAGACTTCACTAGGAAGGAAAAAACTAATGAGCTCAAAGCCAGCATGTTAGAGATAGATGTCTGAGAACCTGTCTGCATTCAAGCCAGCACATCATTAACAAAAGCTTTTTCTTTCTTGGGGAGAATCTGTCAGTTCTGGTGCAATGGAGCTTCCTGGATGGCAAAAGTGGGAAGTACCCAAACCTAGGAGATAAAGTGAGGGAAGTTACTTGGCACTACGTCCACTCCACGTGCTAAAAGGGATCTAGTAAAGCTGAAGATAATTACACAAATTAGGATGTGCCCAAGGGATTAACATGCCCTGTCTTCTTTGTCTCCATTGGTACATTTTATCCACAACTGGTTGCTTCTTCGTTGTTGTCATAGCAGCAAATAACAAACACAATTTCCAGCTGAAATATCACCCTCCCTTTGAACTAATGTCTAGGTCCACCCTTTTACACCATCTTTTTATGTTGGCATCCAACTCATCAAATCAAAAAAAACCACCAGACTTTTTTCGCATGCTTAAATTTCTTCCTCTGAGACATTTCAATTCAGCATTTATTTTATTGCAGTTGTGAAAACAATTGACCCTGAGATCCAAGCCACCTGTCAGGAAAACTCACAGTTCATAGGTGGAGCCATCTTCTGACAGGAGTCCTCCAGACCCCGCTGAGAACACTGACCATGAGACCACCATGCATGGGTTCCAGAGGTACCCTTATGTGCAAAGGGAGTCTACAGAAGATGGACGCACCCAAGATCTGCAGTTATGTTCCCCTAGTCTCTGTTGAAGAGATGGGCCCTGGCAGAGGTGTCAAGGTTTGGCACCGTTGGCAGGCAGACTAAATTCCCACTTGGATTTTTCCACAGGAGGCCCTCAACCCAACCATAAGAGATTATTTCCTTCTTCAGCATGCAGCTTCCCTTTTGAGGGGCATTCAACTTATCTGCCCCACAAGGAGCTGTGCAGCCCTTACAGTTACCCTGGTACACCTCAACCTTCAGTTTCATTCTCACCACAGTTGCCTGCTCATGCTGGACTCAATTTCTACCTTCCCACCCCTTACATTTTCTGCCTCTCCAGTGATGTGCCTGCAGCCAGAGCAAGAAAGCTGCCATGGGGATTTAGTGCTGCTGCAGTGACAGTTTTGAGCACTGCATAAGTTGAGCAAACTTACATAAAAGTTATAGCAAGCTTAGAGCCAGGTTGTAGAAGCTGGTATATAATTCAATAATGTGCTGTAAATTCATCAAGGCAGGACATCTGGGAGACTGGTTCCTGACTGCTCTGACCTGCAGCCAGATAAATTCTCCAGAAGTGCAGTATATATATATATATAAATAAATAAATAAATAAATAAATAAATAAATAAATAAAAGAATCAGAGGCATCATCCCAGCTTCACAAATATATGATAGCAACCACTGCATCTCTTATTTCATCATCATCATAACAACTTCATCCTCGGTCAGAGGCTGTTTTATTCACAAGTTTAATGCAGAGAATCAGATGTAAGACTGGGACTGGATATGTAACAAAATAATTTATATTTGAGAGTAGCATTCCGAATAAATATTCAGAGTATCCTAGAAAAGTGGAAGGAGGTTTCTGTGAAAGTCAGGGGGGTTTTGCTGCTGGCTTTAAGGAGATCAGCATGTAACTTTAAAAGGTGCAGCATGCTTAAGAACGAAAATAGAAGTCACCTTTTTTTTTGTTACATTTTTATGGTGCTTCTGCTGCTAAATAAAAACTTCTTTGCTGCCATTAAAACACCATCCAAAACATGATAGCCTTGATATTGTTGAGTCTGCAACAGAATATAAACACACACTATTGGCAATGCTGCATGAAATGATCGCCTTCAAGTGACCTTCAGAGCGGTAACACAACAGATCATACTCTTCATTATTATTATTTCCAGGCTGCTCTCCATAATATCTCAAGTATGAGCCAGATAAGCAAAACTGCATCCCACTGAGCTGATTTTTAATGTCTTGATTTGTCGAGTAATAGGGTGGCTGTTGGCATACATGATTCTCATTCACACACATTGGTGCTAATTGCAGGAGAATATCCTGAGCAGCTTATTTTTCAAGCTCTTAATATTCACGATTATTGTGAAGAATTTCCCAGCCCGTCCTGGGTATAATTAACTGCTTGAGTGAAACATTGCATTTACTGCTATTGCTAAACTCTTCTGAATACACTTTCAGTTTCAGGGGGGTGAATTGACTAGTGCACGAAATCTTTAAATGGTCAGATTGATAGTGCGTGCTAAGAAGACAAAAGACTCTCTTCAACAAGCAAAGAGAAGAAACTTGGTCTGTGGCCTCCAGTGAGGAAGTGCTTCAGGTACAAGGAGGAATAAATGCCACAGTGTGGCGGGCTGTGTTTTAACTCTGTGTGTGGACTTGATCAGCAGCACTGGAAAACTCTTTTAAACAGTAATTCACACAGTTCGGGAGGGGAAAAAAAAAAGCTTCTGTTCATTGTTTGCACATTAGAGTAAATAACATTTGATGACAGGAAAAGGAACATTTGGCTCTCACCACGCCAGGACTCCGAGTTTGTCTTTTAAATTACTCACATGGTTATGCAGTGGATTCTTTCATGCCCTTTTTGTAGCATCCTGTTTTTGGAGGCTGCTGTATTTTCTTTTAATTAGCGCATCCCTGGCCCACCTCGGGATGCTCGGCAGGGACTGGGGAAGGTACAGTGGCTGAATTGATGCCTGCCTCTGCCCCACCGGAGCTGTCGGCTTTTAAAATAGCCATGCTTGATTACAGGATGGTCATAGAGTTATTGACTGGAAGGGCCCAGGTCGTTAAAAATGGACTTGAATTTATTTTAACCCACTTATACAACCCAAACCATCATCCACTGTTTTTAGAGAGGAAACCTGGAAAATGCTTAAAGAGACTGGGTGAGGTCTCCAGCCACACACGGGGGGGTGGGGTGGGGGGGGGATGAGTTCTTCTCCCCACCAACATCTCTTCTGCCTCTCACCAACATATTTTCACTGGAAACTATGGGTTTAAAATGCTGTCATTTTCTGATTATGAAACCACATTGTGTCTCTCCAAACCCTGTCTACTTCCCACCCGTGGGTCTCCTCACCAGGCAGTTCCATGTTTCGGGGACTTGCCTTGCTGTTAGACATGGGTAGTGCCACCTGCACAGCAGACTCATAGTCTGAGGATGAGAGCTGGGATAAAAATATTTGAATATTTGATTGTTATTAAAGAGCTCTCACATCTTATGCTTGCATTGCCCCTGTCCCTGGTTCCCTCTCTGACTGGAACATAGCTGATTTTTTAATCCATGATTTCAGACAGGTGCCTATAGAACAGTTTGGTTTGGTTTGGTTTGGTTGGTTGGTTGTTGGTTTTTTTTTGCGGGGAGCAAAGGTAACACCAGAGAAAGCAATATGTCCCAAATCTGTGCTAGGTCACGTAGGCTTTGAAGCGGTCTGAGCCCCAGGAGGAGCTCTGTGCTCTGGCTGGGGAACCTCAGCACCAACACAGCCACAGTGTGGCTCATGGTCACCCTGCAAGATGTGCTGGCATTCTTGTTCTCCTTAACCATTTTCATTGGTGTTAAAAAAGCACACCAGCCATAAATCTTTCCATTGTTATTTTGTGTGTGTTTTACTTTTTTTTTTCTTTTCCTCCCCAAACCCCAGACATAGAGCTGAACTGAAGTTGCCAGTGTTTTCTTTATGTTCATCATAATTTTTCTACAAACTCACCACACGCTATGCTGGAAATCTGCCTGACAAGTGTTTTTAATTTGAAGGGAAAATACCAGAAGTTATATTGCTTGCAAGTTGACGAATTTTTTTTTCTTTCTTTTTCTAAAATGCTTTGGTCTCATTTCCAACACCCTCTCCTTGCAGATGGTATCAACATGAGCAAATCAAGGTATCGCTGGAGTAGGCTGTTCGTGGTTCAGCTAAGTACACTTCTGTCCCTTTGCGTGTCTTTTTGTGGAAATGCATGAATGGTTTACAAATTCAGCAGTATCCCAGAATGTTACTCCAGACAAGATTCTGCCATTTTGCCTTCCATTACATAATGTAGCACTTCACACTGCGTACCATCTCCTGGCTAGCCAAGACTGCCAAAATTATTTAGGTGTCTCAGTCCTGTGGGAGATCTGAATCCCTGTTCTTCTCGGACCCCAAACAAGCAACCTATGTTCCATCTGTTTTCTCTGTGCACTTCCACACCTGAAACCTGTTCTACAGGGATCTAGGAAATCAAGGGGAGAGAAAAAATTTTGAATTGTCCTAGCAGGATCATTTCCATAACACCTGTTCACATAACAAAAAGAGAAAAAATAAAAGCAAGAAGGGAGTGAAGGCAAAAGAACTTTGAACATATCGAGTAGCAAAATGAAAATGCATGGACAGCTTTGGAATGAGCACTTTACAGAAGACCATTTCAGAGAAAAACAGGGAAACATAAACATATGCTTGTATCATCTGCTTTAGGGGCCTACCAGAGAGGAAACACAACTACAGAGGAACTTGCAAAGCAAAGCACAGGATTTCTGGTCCTCCTCCTGTTTTTCTCTCTTGGCCACAGACCAGAGGAGCACAGTGGTATTCACAATAAATATTCCTTGTAGGTCGATGCCAGCAAGAGGCACAATGTAGGTCTGAGACAAACAGCCTGACTTCGCCCTGCTGGCCTGCCCCTGTACCTGGGGGCAACCACATTCCATCTACCCTTACACTCCTGCAGCACAATGTGAAGTAAAGGCACAACAGAACACATATCATACAGTTATATCTCCCACATCTGTGTTGTATTCAGGCAAAAATGGTCCTTTTGGTCAGACTTTGAAAGGGGGCTTCTCACACAGGTCAGGCTGTATCTGTAGGGCACAACAGAGACTCAGGAGGCAGGGAACATACCACATGAAAATATAGCATCTGCCCCAAATCTGGCCAGGGTTTGTTGAGTTATACTCCTGCTGACACATACTATATTCTTTAACAGAAAAACTGCCATACCTTGGCTCAAGTAGTCCAACTGTATATAATAATATAAACTGTTGCTTGTAAAATTCTGTTCAGTGGGTGCTGAAGAAGCTATTTTCACCCAGGAAAGCAAAGTCTCCTACCTAAGCTTGCTAGTACTGTGCTGTAATGAGTTAAAACAGACTACAGCTTGTTAAAAGGGCTGAGATGAACCAGCAGATATATGTGGGGAGGTTTATGCTAGCACCTACTCCTACAGGGTATGAGTCAGGCCAGAGCTGTTGCTCTTTCACTTTTGTAAGCATTAAACTTTGCAAGCTTTTGAGCTGCTCTGAAATTTCAGGTACGTATCTTTTAACTGACTAACCAGCTAAAATGTCTGCAGGCTGATAAAAATTGCAAAACAAGCTTAAAAGCAAACCAAAACAAAACAGGTAAGGTGGCAGAAGAAATTAGTTTTAAAAAAAAAAAAGGAAAACCATAGGATCTAAGCCTTGAAAACATGAGGCATCCTAAAGATGTATGATGTTATAAAGATGGTTTGCTAACTTGTCTCATTCTAGGCCTTACCTATTAGTTGTAATTCAGTCCAG
Source organism: Anser anser (assembly GCF_964211835.1). NCBI lineage: Eukaryota > Metazoa > Chordata > Aves > Anseriformes > Anatidae > Anser > Anser anser. Next base: position 185,026,369 of record NC_139720.1, on the reverse strand, counting down.
CCTCTTTCTTAATTTGAACTATGACCTGTGGGGTTCATATTACCTAAATTCAGAGGGTACAGCACTCCTTTAAAGCAAACAGTTATAAAAACAACCCTTAAAACATTAATCAAAACTTGGTAACATAGGAGAGGAGATGGGACTTGAGGGAAGTTACTGCTTGAAGGAGGCAAGAAGGTGAGAGCAGAAGCTTGTGTTTGAGCCACCTTCTCACCATGGCTAGTGTAACTATTCTGACTCCTCTGGCTTGTGAGGAAGCTGAGGAGAAGAAGAAAAGTCAGTCCTCATTGTCAGGTTCTTGTATCTTGTTTCACAACCCATTTCAATGCGAACTGCATTCAGCACTTCCTTCTTTTCCATCAGGTTTCTCTTCCATCAGGCAACTGAGTATTATAAGTAATTTTTATTTAGCTGTTTTTCCTTACTATAATACTGTATGAAGTCATTTTTAATTCCCTTTCATCTATTTTTTCTAGAGTGTGCACATACATGGAAAAGGTCAGAGTTTAACTTCAGAGCTATGCCTAAAGTTAAAGGGAAGATAATGGTACCTACCACCTTATGCATAAAATATGTGTAAAAATTGGTGGTGTTCAAGGTAACTTTGAGGTTTAGAAGCCCCCCCTAACCCTTCAGCAAGAAATCAGGGAGCACAGAAGTACAGGTCTGCTACAGATCCTTGACACAGCATGACCCATTCCTTCTGTGAGAGGACCAGCACCTCTGTCCTCTTCAAATATCCTGATGGAGGTACTGAGCCTAGTGGTACAGCAGTCCTGAAAGAAGAGGGAGATCATAATATATTCTTTAAACATGGTTCCCAGAAGACAATGGTTCCCTATCTACCTGGCTGGGAGACAGCTGAATAGGGTAATCTCATCCGTGTTGCTAAAACTGGACCCCTGCAAGGCCAGGAAGGCAAATACAGTGCAATCTGTAGCAGCTACCAGAGGAAGCACAGCAGAACAAGGACCACATCACGGTAAGTCCATGATTGAGGGACATGCCCCCACAAAGGAGAGCCAGGGCTGGCATTTCTGAAAGTCCCAAAGGAGGTACAAGTGTACAAAACCAACCAACAAACAAACAAAAAAACACAGAAGGCCGGTAAGAAAAGCCAGGACTTCGTGAAGAATTTTTTTTCCCTACCTACCATTTGTTTCTCTGTACTCAGCCATTTCCAGTTTCGAAGCCTTTGTGCCTTTCTTCCTTCATACATAAAACTTCAAGAAATAATACTTCAAAAAGTCTACATGTCAGACTAAATTCAACACCTCTCCTGGTAAATACATCCCACTGTGCCCCGTAGCTTTCATTGTGAATCAGAAGAGATGACTAATGCCATAACTGCTTATTAAAAAGAAAATTAATCATTTCTTTGTGAGTTAAACTCTTAGAATTTTTTTAACACTTTAAAACCGAGGAAAATTAGCTTTGATGAGATACAGCAGTGGCACTTGGTTTTTGTAGATGTAAAAGAGCATTTTGTTCTCAGCAGCTATTGCTGATTTTTCTTTTTGCTTGACAGATGAGCTTATCAAGTGTCACTGACATTTTTGCAGTACTGTGTTAAAATATGCTTCATTTGCTACTCATCTGAAAACTTAAGATGTGTGTTGTTCAGAAGGCACTAAAGGATTGATCCAATAAATCATGTGGGCTGGAAATGCTTCAGTTTCCTAGAGACCCCTTGGCTTTACTCTCAGTGCCTACACCAAGAGTAGCAGATAACTTGATGAATAGAGCTCTTTCCCAGGCAGTGGGAAGTGATGATTTGAACCTCCTCACACTGGTCCAGGATATCTTTTGCAACATGTGACGGAAAGCAGTTACACACTTGGTTCACTCTATAAGGCAGGTGCTTAGATATTTGGTAGGAAGAGTACACTTGAACAAAGAAGAGGGCTGCATCCATTGATTATCTTTTGCACCTGTAAGCACTTCCTTTTCTCTTCAAATTCTTCTCTCTCACCCTCAAAAAACACTGGTTATTTTAAACAATAATGTAACTGGGGCCTCAAACAATAATATGTGACTGGCAAACTGAGATTTACCAGTAGGTGTTCACAGAAAAATATAGGATGGAAGAGATCTCTGCAACCACCTTATCCATCCCTTTTCTCCATTGAGAACCAACTTCAAAGTTAGATCAGAAGCTGGAGGTCTTTTCCTGTCAAGATGTGATGATATTTGAGGATGAAGATTTCCCCAGCCTCTCTGTGTAACCTGATTCAGTGAATGACCACCCACCCAAAACTGTACATGGTTCTACAGGAGTGGTTTCACAAGTGCCTAATACAAAGGAGAATCACTTCCCTGGACCATCTGGCTTTTGCTGATGCAGCTCAGGATCCTGCTGGCCTTCTTCACCCAAACTTGTTGTCCACAGGCACAAAGGGTATTGTTTACAGAGCTGCTCTTCAGCCAGTTTGTCCCCAGCTTATACCAGTGCATGGGGTTATTCCACCTTTGCACATGCTGTTGTTGAATTTCATGAGGTTTCTGTCAGCTTGTTTCATCAGCTTGCTATGATCCCGCTTAATGGAAACCCTAACTTCTAGTTCCTCCCCCCAGTTTGGTATCATTGGTATACTTGCTGCAGGTTCATTCTGTATTATCACACATGCCATTAATAAAGATATTAAAGAGTATCAGCCCCCCTTTATTAAGCCCTAAGCAATGCCATTCATGACTGGCCACCAGTTCAAGACATGGATCCTTATTCTTTCAGTGGGGCAGTTCGGCCAGATTTTTTCACCAACCTTGTACACGCAGTCCAGACCTTCCCAGTCTGACCACATCAGTGCCATGGGAAACTGTGTCAAAAGCCTCACTAAAGCCTTGATAATGCTGTGCTCTTGGTTTTTGAGCCAGTCATCAAAGAACACAATCAAGCTGGTCAGGCATGATTTGCTCTTGGTAAATCCATGCTAGCTGTTCTCTGTCTTTTTCTCCTTCACGTGCCCAGACTTGCCTTCCTTGAGGTTTTGCTCCCTTTTCTGAGGAAGGAAAGTGGAGAGGGAGGTGCTGGTTTCTTCCCCTGATAACTAATGTTGGAGTGTGAGGGAATGTCACAAAGCTGCACCAGGGGAGGTTCAGACTGGACATTAGGAAAAAATTCTTTACTGTGAGGGTGGTCAAACACTGGAACAGGCTTCCTAGCAAGATGGTTGATGCCCCGTGCCCATCACTGTTCAAGAAGCATTTGGACTATGCCCTTCTATAATACACTTTACTATAATACGCTTTAACTTTCAGTTAGACCTGAGGCAGTCAGGCAGTTGGACTAGATGATCTCTGAAGGTTCCTTCCAACTGAACTGTTCTCTCTTCTTCCCTTCCCTTCCCTTCCCTTCCCTTCCCTTCCCTTCCCTTCCCTTCCCTTCCCTTCCCTTCCCTTCCCTTCCCTTCCCTTCCCTTCCCTTCCCTTCCCTTCCCTTCCCTTCCCTTCCCTTCCCTTCCCTTCCCTTCCCTTCCCTTCCCTTCCCTTCCCTTCCCTTCCCTTCCCTTCCCTTCCCTTCCCTTCCCTTCCCTTCCCTTCCCTTCCCTTCCCTTCCCTTCCCTTCCCTTCCCTTCCCTTCCCTTCCCTTCCCTTCCTTCTTTGACTCAAGTTGGGAAGATTCTGGCAAATAATCAATTGATTGGTCTGTTACTCATTGCATAGCAAAGCTTAATGCTCTCAAAGCCCTCCTCTGTGTATCATTACAGCCTCCCCTCCTTACCTTCTCTCTCTGCCCTTCCTACAGACCCTGTATCTGTCCATGGCACCAGCAGGCAGGTAAGCTTTTCCCTTGCATTTCTGTGATGCCAATGGCATTGTAATTTTGTGACTGAGCATAAATTTGTAGTTGCCTCTTTACTTTCCCATACTTTGTCTTTTGCTATTTAAAAACAAAAATTAAAAAATCTCTGCAATTACTTATGGAAATGCAAATTTTGTAAAAAATAGAGGATTTTTAAAATCAAAATGCCCCTAGGAATGATCATATTTTTTCCTCAGCCTATTTTAAAGAACACTTTTGCTTTTGTAAAGACTCTAGCTTTTCAAGACAGCTATTTCTGCTACAGCTAAGAGATAATAATCTCATCAAGTTATACTGTAAGCCCTTTAAATACACATAAGAAACACTAAAAAATTGTGATGAGGATACTATATGCTACTGAACATTTCTATTTCTTTCCCTCTGAGCAGCAGATGCAAGCTTGAAGAAACAACATTCACAGGGTGATATTTAGTTCCAGAGGTTATATTTGTAGTTTCTATTATGAGATTAAAGCACATGAGCTACTTTGCCCTCCAGTACTGGTTTTCATAGGCTTTGCAGAATTTGAAGACTTTTAACTGCTGGAAAATAGTCTTAATATATCACATCTATGCCAGTAAATGTATCCTTTCACTGAAAAGATTTGGCCATTAATTTTCTTTACTTTACAGAGATTGATGAGATTTACCTTACACTTAGGGCTATGCAAATAATTGATTTTTCAGTTCAGCAGAACACAGCTTAAGCCAAAACCAATATTTTGGGGATTTTCTTGCCAAAATGAAAAAAAAAATATATCATTTTTCTTGTTGAAAGGAACATTGAGATCAACCAGAAACTAAATGTTTCATTTTGTTTTATTTTTAATAAAAACAAAGAAAAGTAAGGGATAGAGTCACAAAATCAGCATGGAGGAAATTTTCCATTTCTACCTGGTTTCCTAGTGGTTGGCAGCTCACAGAATAGTTTGGAAGTGTCCTCTGGAGACCATGTAGTCTAACCCCTCTGCTCAAAGCAGGGCCAACAAGAGCAGCTTCATCTGCAAAAACTGGTTCCATCTGTGACCACACTTTTCACAGGATCTGGATGAGGACAATCCCTTTCTTCTCAAGTTTCTTCTCATGTTTTTGCAATGTCACTTCAGTTGCACCAAGCCTGAGTGACTGCAGGAAGGTTGAGCAGGCAGTGAAACTCACTTCTGACACAGTGACTAGGATATAGGTCATTATACTAGTTAATGAGGTGACCAATCCTCTCCTAAAAATGTTTTGTATTACAGAACAATAGAAAAAGTCTTAGCTATTCTGCTACTTAACACTGTTGCTGCAAAGAGAAGACGATAACACCGTAGAGATCAGAGAAGATGAAGCAGTCCCCACACTACTGAAGAAGGTTACATAAAGCAGACTATTCATGTCTCTTACAAAGCGTAAGATGTTACTTTGATTTTTTTGCTGTATGGTTCTGATTTCCCACAGTGAGATTCTACTTAAGATGAAGAACATACTCTTGAGTCTCAGGGTCTGATCCTGCGATATTTACTTCCCCCTTACTCACAGACAATAGAAGGGGAACTCTGTGTTGGAAGGGGCTACAAAGGCAAGGAGGCTCATGCTCCTGCAAATGCCAGACCAGGCACTGCCATGCATTTGCAGCCAGATCTGTGTTCAAGGCTGGCTCTAAATGGGAGCCTCAGAGTTCAAGGCACCCCAAAGCTACAGTGCTTTGCATCTCTCATTATTACAAGCTTGGCCTGAGGTGTACTGTGGGAGAAAGATTTGACCTTGGTCACTTTGAGTACAAGCTAATAACACACCAGGAGCAGGCTAAAGTAAGCACAACCTCAGCTTCCACCCTGCTGAGCAGCAGGTTTGGCTGCTCATTTGGTGCACCCTGCCTTCTGCTCGTCCCTAGAGAGACACCAAGCATACCCTAGAGGTATGACATGGTACTTGGTTTCTCATCATGCTCAGTACATTCAGCTCCAGTGCTGGCAAAAACAGCACTGTGAAGAATCTACAGGTAGTGCAAACCTCATGAGGTTAAAAAAGGCCAAGTGCAAGGCCCTGCTTCTGGGTTGGGACAATCCCAAGCACAAATACAGGCTGGGCAGAGAATGGATTGAGAGCAGCCCTGAGGAGAAGGACCTAGGGGTGTTGGTTGACAAGAAGCTCAACAATATGTGCTTGCAGCCCAGAAAGCCAAATATATCCTGGGCTGTATCAAAAGAAGTGTGACTAGCAGGCTGAGGGAGATGATTGTCCCCCTCTGCTCTGCTCTCATGAGACCCCACCTGGAGCACTGTGTTCAGCTCTGAGGCCCCCAGCACAAGAAGGACATGGAAGTACCAGAATGAGTCCAGAGGAGGGCCACAAAGAGGATGAAGGGGCTGGAGCACCTCTCCCACGAAGACAAGCTGAGGGAGTTGGGGTTGTTCAGTCTGGAGAAGAGAAGGCCCCAGGCAGACCTTACAGCGGCCTTCCAGTACCTGAAGGGGCCTACAGGAAAGCTGTGGAGGAACTCTTTGTCAGTGCGTATAGTGATAGGAAAAGGGGTAATGGCTTTAAACTAAAAGAGGGTAGGTTTTGATTAGATATAAGGAGGAAATTTGATGAAGGGCAGCTCCTCTGCAAATCCACATCCAGCTTCCTCCCATGCCACAGTCATAGCAATGCTTTCACGGTATCCAAAATTTCCATGGCATGTGATGAATAGGAGATCTGCTTTTCTATTTAGTTTGGAGTTATAGCTGAAGAAGGTAAGATTAGTAGTTTTGTAGTATAAAATATCTCTGCGTTGTCCTCACCAAAAAAAAAAAAAAGGAATTTTGCCCATAGCCTCCAATTTGAGGTTTTATTTAATCGAGGCGCTATGCACGCACCTTGTAATGGATCCTCATTGCTGATATGGTGGCATGGGGGCAGCAAGAACGAAATGACTCCTCAGACAGCACCTTTCAGTAAGTCATTAGTAGGACACGTATAGTAGTCAAGCACCCATGATGCTGAGACCTGGACATTAAACCACTCGTTGCCAAAATCTTTTGCCTCTATTTTAAGCAGAACTGTAATAAGGTTTATAAACATTGCTGCAGACTTTAACATTATGACTTTTTAAAGGAGGTTTACCAAAACAGAGAGAAATTATTAAAGTTGGTTGCAAGATCTGCTGCTAAGTGATTCAGAAACTGTTGGACTCTACAAAATTAGTCATTTATTAAAAGGTGCAAGAATCATTTCTTAACCTATTAATGAATGCAGTCTACTGTAAAGCGTGACTAACTTCCCATAAAAAGAGATCAAATTTGTGGGTGCACATAGTCACTTTGTTACCTTTCTACCATAAGTCGGTCTGTTTCTGCACTGTGCATGGGCACATCCAGGAACTCAATGCGCAGGTGCTTGAAGGCGCTTGGTGAGGGCTGACAGACTCGCTCCTTGAAGGGAAACCTTTTCTCGGAAAGTCTCGCTCTGTGCTTATTTGGAAGATAGGAAAAGCAACAGCGGGTTCTCTCATCTGGTTCACCAAGCCTAGACCTGTTCCCAGTCAAGCTGTTAATCTCAGCCTCTTTTTAACTCTTGTGGCTTTTCTGACCCAGCCTTAATTTTATATTTAGGCCATTTTCTTGTAATGAGTCACAGCTGTGACTGTCATTTTAGTACAGTGAAATGTGTCGACAAGACCAAGAATAGCAGCTGTCTGTCAGACCTGCACCTAACATGTTAATGGAGATACCAAACATTGGAAACAGAACCAAAGGCAGTGAAACGGAGAATGCAACTCTACAGTGAAAGTCATCTTTTAAACAGCCCGTGTTTTTTTTTTCTCCCCTAAAAAGACAGTAGAGGATTTAAAAATGAATTTCACTGGGGCTTATCCTGCCCAGATCAGCCTAAGGTAATGGAAATAGTCAGGATAAACCCTGTACTGGGAGGATTGGAAGAATCAGGGTTATTTCTACCTCATTAGGATCTCCCCACCAAGCTGTCCTGGTTGATACAAGCTAGGAACTTGTCCCTTCCAGCTTCACTGAAATATATGTATATGGCCTGGCAGTGTAGCATGAGATTTGAGAGGAGGTTGGCCCAGCTCATCTTCTGCACCCCTTGAGGTACCACAGCTGCCTCTGTTCTGGGCAATAAAACTTTCCAAACACAAAAACTTTCACTTCTGCAGTAGCTGCTCAGTTTTGAGATGTTGTGGTCAGTGGTGCAAAGGCCAGCTCACACCCAGTACCTACTGGGGTCCCTCAAGGATCAGTCTTGCTTCCTCATGACTTTACTAACAACCTGGGTGATGGGACAGGGTGCACTCTCAGCAAGTTTGTGAATAACACCAAACATTCAACACTTTCAATGGCTGGGCTACCATTTGAAGGAACCTGGACAGGCTGGATAAACTGGTTGACAGAAACCTCATAAAGTTCAATAAGAGGAAGTCTTGCATCTTAGATGGAGACAGGACAGTCAGGGGGGCTGCTTGTATGGGAAACAGTTTTGCATAAGAGGATCTGGTGGGCAACGAGGCCAACAGGACCTTGCAGCAAAGGTCTACAACCTCCTGGGCTGCATCAGCTTGACCATAACCAGGTAAGCCCATGAAAGAGTCTCTTCCTCCTGCTTGGCATCTGGAGCACTTGGTGTCTAAGCTCAGGCAAGGGGCAGACAGCAGGAATTCTCTTGGTTAGGCTGCTTGAGGAACCCGTCTAATGAGTGTACATCTATTTTGTGTTAAGGTCAGTGCAATAGGATTGGCAACAGCAGAGACCTCCAGGTTTTCAGAATGAGGCTCGTTTTGTGATGGTGTTGTTTACTCTGCTATCAGCAGTGGGTTTCCACTGTTTTGTCTGGAAGGGAAAAAGTCTAGCCTGTGGCTTTTGGGTCACAGACCAAAGGGATCTTGAGGGATTTAAGGAAAACTACTGTTGTTGAGGTGATGTTACCTGGTCAACAGGTGGACTGAGGTGGTGCAGAGGCTGATATGAAATCCAGCTCTTTAGCTATAGGTGGAAGTGACCCAGAAAATGAGGAACTGGTTCTATTCTTACAAGAGAACCTGAGACTCCTAGGCATCACTGTTCTCACCCACCTGCAAGTAGTTTTGGATCTGGCCTGTCCCTCTGCTGCCATGTGCCTGGTGGCACTCAGTCCCATGTGACTTGGACATGCAACTTGTAAGTGTGGAAGCTGTTGGTTAGTGCATGTCCGCAGGCACCTGGGGAGCAGAGCCCAGTGCCATCCTGCACCGATGTACGTAATGTTGCCTCTCCTGATCATCCAGATTCACTCCTTAGAAGCTGCACTCCCTTCCACTCCCCCCGGAATGACATAAAATGTGAAACAGAAATCGAAGAAAGAAAACACAAGAAGAGGCAGTGGGTCTGGCACTGACTTTGGAGGAAGGAGACCTTGGTCCAAGATCACTCCCCTGTTTTAGTCAATGAAAAATAATTCAAGGAGGAATCCTTGTCTTTGATCTGTCATTATCATCTATCTCTGGGATAGTGTCTTTCAACTTCAAACAGCCCTCTCATTAGTGTTTGACTATTTTGGAGGTTTGACCAACTCTCCCAAGCACTATGTAGGGTCTAGGTATCTCACACCAGGTTGTACATTACACTTTGAACCTGAGGCATTAAAGCTGGACATCACGGCACCCTCATTGCTCAGCTGTACAAATCTTTATTTGATCTACTAATCAGTTTCTGTGTATGGAAAACTTTTACCACGGCCACAAAGTTTTCCATGACTTTGAGCACTAGTATGTAGTAGTAGTAATAGGATGCTGATGCTGATGACAAATGATGATTTAGTGAGCTCTCTGTGTTTGTCAGGGAAATTTCAAATGCCTTGACAAACCTTATTTCCTGAACTCGACATAACCCATAGTAAGTCAGTAGGTTGGGAGGAATTAAGCACAAACAAATAAGAATCTTCATTAGCCTGGTTGAGTCACTAGTGTTTCAACAAAGTTCGAAAGGCTACAGGTCCCCTGAGGCACAGAACCAGAGAAGCTAGCTAAAGCGCTTCCTCCAGCATTCAGACTGATGCTCAAGTGGTTCAGACTACAAGATGTTAGACTGGGGTTCCTAAAGTTTTCTTCCTGGAGGGCTGTTTAATGAGCCAAACATCAGGCTGGGGCCAGATAACAAACATCATGTGGAATGTAATTCCCTTCTGATTAAGTGTGTAATAAAATGTGCTTTACAAATTGAATCTGAAGTAGAACAAATATAGCAGTATTTTTCTGTGTTGAAGTGGGACATATGTAAGTGACATCCTTGCCAATAATTTAAGACAGCCTATACTCAAAACCCACCCCAGCACGAAGAGCTGAGCAAAGGTAGTACACAGGGCAGCTCTGCACATGCCACCCTTAAAGGAGGTTCAAACTGATCCCAGTAACACAGTGTGTCTGGAACAGACCTTGAAGCAGTCTATTAATGCTACATAGGGAAGCAGGAGGACTTGGAAGCACCATTATTGCCTATTCCAGGAGCCTGAGTTCATCAGTTTTGTACAACACTGTGGAGTTTTGTGGAAGGAAAAAAAAAAAAAGTCATACACTAATTTATGCTGTGCCCTTTAAAAAAGAAAAATACCAGCAATAATTACTGTTATGCTGTTCTTGATCATACAGAAAAGTGGTGTAACAGCTTTAAGGACACATTCCCTCTAGTCCTGATGACATGGAAGTCTATTCAGTCCTAGATAGTAGTGTGAGCATGATGGGTCTGCTTAACAGATTCAGAGAGTTTAAAACCAGGGGAAACTCTAGTCCTCTTCTGAAACAATCCACAGTGTTGCACCCCATTACCCTTAGTTGAGTTCAATAACTTGTGTCTGGCTGAAAGCTTATTTTTCAGAACGGTATCCAGCGATGGCAAACCCATCACTGCTTTCCATGGCTAATCCATCACTTCTTTCTGTAGCTGGTTCCATTGAATAACCATATTTCTGATTTGAAATCTTGGCTTTATTTCTGATTTGAAGTCCTCTGATTTCTGCATCTGGACACTGGCCTGAGCTCTCAACTAGACAAATCTTTTTTGCTTGATGTCATGCCTTCCCAAGAGGAAGTGATACCCGTTATGGTACTTCTCCTATAACAGGATCACATCGAAGCCTTGTTTTGGATAATTAGACCTAACTCTTTAAGTTTTTCCCTCTAAGGCATTTTCTCCAGACTACAAATCATTTTAATGGCTCTCTTTGTGACCTTGGACACAAACACTGCGCGCCAGGGAACCTCTGAAGCACGCGGGCTGAACTTGTGAGCATGACTCTGCCTCAGATACTTCTGTAAGAGATAAGAGTGTTAGGATGAAAAAGGGATCTGTTTCCCAGGAATGGTGAGACTTTCCTTGAGAGGCAAGTTTCAAAGCAGTGTCTGACAGATGCCCACTCCAAACTGGCATTACGGAGAGCTGCCTGTATCTGAAATACTTAAAGTATTTCCAATTCACTCCAGTACATTTCTAATTCACTATGTAAAGATTTAAATCAGGCAACACAGGCACACACTAAGTAAAAAGTGAACTTGGATTTATGATCTTGCGTTCACAACCACCACAGTCAACCAATTGTACCACGTGTCCGTAAATAACAGGCAAAGTTGAGATCACATTCTTCTATTATTAGAAATGTAATAGTCATATCTTGTTTAAAAACCTGTTTTTAAATCTGTTGCCACCTGGAAAACTAGACTAAACAGATCAAGAGTTAAGGTTATCTACAAATATTCTGGGCAGAAACATAATTAGGGCTGTAATTAGGATTATCGTTTAGTAGGCAATGTAGACAAGCCTGAGAAGATAAGCCACTATCAGCTGCTGTTGAGGGCTAAAGTGATTATTAAGCTCGTAAGTTTGGGCCATGTGTTTTCCTGGCAATGTGGAAATAATGTTGAACAGCTTCCAAAAACCCCCAGCAGGACTGCAGGCTGTTTCTCCTAAAAAGCATTCCCAGTGCGGCAGCACCAGCAGGCAGGTAAGGTGCTCGCATCTGCCAGCTCTTGCTTGCAGCTCTCCAGCACCAGGTTGGTGGAGCGTGCAGGCTGCAAAGCTGGGTGTAAAGCTGCTTGCTGAGCAGACTCCCTCTAGTCCCTCCTGGCATGCTCACCTGGGGTCCATGCTTTCCACCTGCACAGATTCACTCCCATTACTGGGATGCGCAGAACCCAGCACCACTGTACATCACCAGGCTGAAGGCTCCTCTCTGCAATAAGAAGGAACTCCAAGCTGAGATAAAAGAGCAAAATAATTTTTATAGCAAACCATGCTAAACAGGCAGAGCCTTTAAATGAACGTGTCGCAGAATGCATAACTGTCAGTCCAGGAGCTTTTTGTGCCCCTGGAGCGTATGGCTGGTGGACATGGAGGAGCCCCACGCGGAGCCTGTAAGGTGGCAGGGGAGGGCAGCCAGCTCTGCAGCACCAGGTGTCCTTCCCCTCTGCTCCCTCTCGTCTCTGCCAGTGAGACAGGCAGCTCCCCAGCACCCTCACCTTGCCTTGAGCTACATTCCCCAACTCTCCCAGGCCCTTACGACCAGGAACCCATTGCTGTAACCTTCTGCCACATGGAAACCCATCTGGGATCAGGTACCAGGGCAACCACCAGGACCTGCATGCTTCCCTGTCTCACTCCGCTCCCATGCACTGCTGGAGAACCCGTGGCACCTCACCTGCAATGCAATGTCTGCATTGCACTGGGGACCAGTAGCAAACCAGTAGCAAACCAGTAGCAAACCAGTAGCAGTGCCCTGATCATTTGATGTCACTGATTTTTTTTTTTTTTTAAACATGATGAGATGCTCAGCGAGGAACCTTCATTTTGTTTCCAGAAACAGAAATAAATTGACTCAGCACTTGCTTCTTTCCTCTAGATAACTGATCTTCTTCTTCCCCTCCGGTTACTCAATGGACCTGTTTCTATCTGTGTGGTGTTTACTTTCCAGAGGCTTTGCCATGTTTGCAGCTCCATTTTTTTTTTTTTTAACCTCAAGCTTCTCCACAAAATACACAGACAGCTCCCTGCTGGTCCCTGTCGTTGGGTGGGTAAATTGACTCTTGAGGCAGAAAGGATAGCACTCCTCATGCTTTTTCCTTTCTCGACTCTGTTTTGACATTTTATCTTCCTCCATGTTACTTGAACAGGAAACTATAGGGGCAGTCACAAACTTCTCTCTGGCTTACATCCTTCAGCTTCACTATTTTTAAAGTGTCAGTTGTTTTCATACATGTGGCTCTACATTTACAGGACAAAATGAAGATGGCAGAACTTCTCTTATTACAAATTCCATCGTATATAAAAAGCCCAAATGCTGTTCCCTTACTCAGACCTAGCCAATGAATTCAATTTATAGTAACTATAATTCCAAAAGATCCTCAGATACCTCACAGTGGTTTTTCAGCATGAATAGGTTTTACAGCTGGGCAAGGTCTTACATTACAGAGAAATTTATGCTTAAACATCTGCTCTTAAATGTCCTTCAGCTAGTCGACATGGTTACAAATCCATCCACAGAACCTCCTGGAAGTTATAAAAAAACTACTACTGAGGCTTAACATGCTAAAGTATTTGTTGTTCCACCATTAGTCTGGATAGCAGGAAGGAAGATGTCAGGAAACTTTAGATTCATGTCAGACCTTTCAATTTCTGGTTATTTCTTAGTGGTAGGGAAAAACTCCCTCCTTTTTATTTTTTTTTCTCTCTCTCTCTCTCTCTCTCTAGCCTGTGAAATGTGCTCAGGAGTTGAACTAATTCAGCGTTGCTGTGAATACACAGCTTTACATGTCCTAACAGGTAGGAAAGCAGTGGCTACTCCTTTATTTATGCTTGCCCTAAAACTTTTGATAAGGATTTGACGAAGCACATTGCAGCAGGCTGACTTTGCACACATAATAAAAACTCACCCTTGACACGTGAATTTCAAAGCTGAGAGCTGAAACCTACAAATGCCTATATATATGCTTCACTTTGCTACCATGAGTAGTGCCTTATTCGAGATAATAGGGTAAGCAAGTCTGTAAGTATTGTTGCATTACTGAATTACTATACTGAATTACTAAATATTTTCCCTTGCCCAACATTGCTTCTTAAAAACAAACAAACAAACAAAAACACAAAAACAAAATCAAAAACAACCAAACATGGAGAGTCATCTCCAAGTAGACCAGCCTGGTTTAGCATCTTTGCCCACTTGAATGAAGATTTATGGGGCAATTCTCCACGGAGCAGGTCTTGTCAGGGGAGTTCCTGTCTAATGGCCAGATTTGTTACTTAATTTAGTGGTATTGATATTGACCTCCTTCCTGTTGTATCTCAGCATCTACACTGTTGTTCTTCCCAGTAAGACAGGTGTTGAGATATATTTACTTTTACTCTTACAGATCTACAGCATTAATATAATACAAACAACAGAGCTAAAATTATGTCAAAACAGTCATATCTGTCATCGTGGAATTTTATAGTAATTGAATATATGCAAATACAAATACATTGAAAAAAATACAAATACATAAAAAAAATACAAATACATTGAAAAAAACAAAACAGTCTTTCAACTGAAAATGAAAATGTAAACTTCTTTAGGTTGGCCTCATTTGGGTTCTGTAAATGCTCAAAATATTTTTTATTTACTATGCCAAAACCTCTTTTTTTTTTTTTCCCTGCTAGTGCATTTAAACCTGAATAGTTCTTTTTACAATGCTGTTATGGAATTCCTGCATCTTCATCAGAGCCAGATTTAACATCATGGTTTCTTTGACCATTTTATACAGTGGTTTTCTTCTTTAATCAGCTCATTCAATGTCGAAATAAAGCTAGCACCTCCCATGGGCTAGACATTCAAAAGGGTAGACTGGTGGTGCTCCAGATGGAGTTATGCCAACTGACACCAAATGAGGACAGCTTTTAGAACCTAAAATCTCTGTAATAAAAGACTGGAGCCCCATACCACAGTGATTAAAGCCATTTGGATTATTCCCATTAACTTTAGTAGTACATATATTAAGATGTCGCTTTTTTTTTTTCCAGCAAAACTATCTTATTTGATGCACACTGTGGCTCTCTTATATGTGACAAAGAGCTGTGTTACACATTCTCCACTATTTTTTATTTGGGTCTTTTGTAGGCTTTTGCCACACTGTTGTCTGGGGCTCCCATGGCTGGTACAAGTGAGGAATTGGCAGAAGATACTACGCTGTGGATGAAAAAGAAAAAAAAAAAGTGATGTGTGTCAGGAGAAATAATTTCTGTGTTAAATACTTGTTAAATACTCACTATTTTGCCAAGATGCAAAAATAAATGTTATTGCATGGAAATAATGGATGCCCATTTATTCATTCAAAACTTATTTGGTATTTGTTAATAAAAAAGACTATATATAATCTAAATACATCAACATACCCAGCTCTGAGAGAGTCTAGGCGGTAGTTACAAAGCCTAAAAGGAGTCACTGACCTTCTAAACAAGCCTTAAATCAATGGCTAAACCTGTGCTGATTTCAGGGATGTAAAATCATACTGTAGAAGAGCAAAATTAGAGCCTAAATGCAATGCTAGGCTGAGTTCAGTCTAATCAAATTCATTTAACCCCATTATTTTCTTCCTTGTGTATCACAGATGAACACAATGGAGCCCTCTTGGCAGGAGGCCAGCCTGAAGCCGTCTATTACCCTCCATGCTGAAGTTCTGACAAGGAGAACAAGGCAGCTGTCCTTACAGTAATTGATATTAATGACTGAGGTTAGAGCCCATAGAGACAGCTCGGGACTTAAAAACAGACAAAGAGAAACCCCAGCCCAGCTCTGCAGCAATAGTAGTCTAGAGTAGTCTGATGTAGTATAGAGACAGCCTCGTGAAATTGGAGCAGAACTGTACTGTTCTATCCTTTCGTTTGGTTGTTTGTCTTGGAAATGATTTAGATGGGATATCAACATACATTAAATAAGAAAAAGAATTACAGTTCAAATTGGCAGTAGGATTAGGATCTTTATTTCTCATTTTTTCTGATGTGTCCTGCATTCACCTTTGGATGGGCTGGAAAAAGCAGAGGTGGGGCTGGCCACCCACTCATGGAGCTTATCCTCCATGGCATGGGAATAACAGTGTCCAGGGGGCCACATGGCAGCACGATGGTCCTCATGGGCTCAGCCCCAGCTGTTTCTCAGCAAGCCCCAGCCTGAGCCCAGGTCCTGCCCCAAACTCTGTTCCCAGGCTTCTTACTGAATGCCTGCTAAGGTCATTTTCAGTGGTTTGTGGAAGTCTGTGCTAATTTCTTCAGATGCCTGCAGATTTCACACATTTTTGCGCATTTGTGTAATGCTGAAAATTAACTTTTGCTTTCAAATTTGCTAGAGATATTTTAACCAGCAGAACCGGTGATTTGCATTGGTGAAAGCTGAAGTGATTGTGCCTACTTAGTTTGACTTCCAACAGGCTCTGATTATTTGCTTTCAGCTTTACCCGTTGAACACAGAAGCAGGGTATCCATTAAAATGAAAAGCCCTTCTCCCATGAAAGATGTGTTCACATTAAAAGTGGCTCAAGGCTGAAATAAAAGGGTGTAGAGACAGCCCTCATGGTACAAGAGACAGCTTTTATATCCAGGAACAAGATTTTTTGAAGCATTCCTTGATATAGTTTTTGACAGTTTGGGGTTTTTAACTCCTGAACGAAAAAGAGGTCAAGGGGAAAACTGGATATGACAGTCCTCTGCCATACCAATGTGGGGGCAGCCACTCTGTTGTGACCTTGGGTTTGATAGACCACTGTGTGCTTTCTCACTCTTAACTCAGGTTTCCCATGTCTTCTTCACGTGTTATTTTCACTTTGTCCCTTATTCTACTCTTAGCTATTATACCCTACAGCCTGGAAACTATGTTTAGATGAAGAACATGGAGAGGTGTCACAAAAAAATCTAGCACTGCTGGGCTCCTAAATCTTACCTTCATGCAAACAGCAAGTAAAATCAAGTGGTTTAGAGTATGAATATTTCAAATCATGTTCTCATTGTGAACCTTACAGGGCAAGTAGCAGTTGTGGGACAGAGTGCACCCACTTGAGGGGCTGCAGTAATCTCAAAAGAAGAGGTGGGAAATGCATTTGCCAGATGGTCAAAGAGATCGTAAGAGCAGTGATTAACACGTATAGCTGCTCTGCCTCCTAGGAGTGTTTTGTCATTTGGTTACCCTATTGTGAAGGTGTTGAGAAGCATACACTGGCTATTAAAATAACTGTAGTGTCTTCTGTTGTTGCTGAGTAAAACACTTTCCTAAGCAGGTCCTTGAGAAATACATTCTCTTCTTGACCCAATTCCCTTCAAAAGACTGACAGATATAGTCAAGTGTATCATACTCTTGAAAAGAAAAAGAAAAAAAAAACACTCAAACTTGCTCTATAATTTCTGTTCTCTCATGTAAACATACAGTGATGTTCCCTTCCAACCATCCCTGCTTCTGCACCTGTGGAATTTTTTAGCACAAAGACAAAAGAGCAGAGACTATCCAAGAGGAAAACAGGACTGACTATACATGCTCACTTTTCAGGAAGACAGCAAATCCCTGAGTTATTACTAAAAAAGCAATGTTTGCAATGCTCTTACTTTCCCAGCCCCATACCTTCTCTACCATCACTGCTTTGGAGTTCCAATAACACAAAACACGCAGTACAATTCATCTGGGCTGGATCCATTAAAAATTATTTAATGACACAGTAATCTGAAGTTCCAAGACACTGTAACAATCTGATTCTAATAGCTACCTTTAAGCTGCTGACATGACCGTTCCAAAAAGACGTTATAGACTCCTATGAAAGGGAGTAGGGTTAAATCTCAGGAAGCCAATCCACCATATAACAGAATCACAGAGTTGTAGAATATCCTGAGTTGGAAGGGACCCACAAGGATCTTTGAGTCCAACTCCTGGCTCCACACAGGACCAACCAAAAATCAAACCATATGTCTGAAAGCGTTGTCCAAACACTTGAACTCCAGCAGCCTCAGTGCCGTGACCACTGCCCTGGGGGGCCTGTTCCAGTGCCCAACCATACTCCCAGTGAAGAATCTTTCCCCAACACCCAGCCTGGCCCTCCCCTGTCCCAGCTCCATGCCGTTCCCTCGGGTCCTGTCGCTGTCCCCAGAGAGCAGAGCTCAGCGCCTGCCCCTCCGCTCCCCTCGTGAGGGAGCTGCAGGCCGCCATGAGGCCTCCCCTCAGCCTGCTCTGCTCTGAGCTAAACAAACCAAGGGACCTCAGCCGCTCCTCAAACATCTTGCCCTCTGGACCCTCCACCATCTTTGTAGCTCTCCTTGGACACTTTCTGATAGTTATGTCCTTCTTATATTGTGGTGTCCAAAACTGCACACAGTACTTGAGACTAGGCTACACCAGTGCAAAGCAGACTAGGACAATCACATCCCTCGGATGGCTAGCAATGTTGTGCTTGATGTGCCCCATATATATATATATATATGGGACATATATATATGTACATATTTTATGTCTCAGATAAATCAAGAGATTTGGGATCTTTTTTCCCCTTCCTAGTGCTAGCAGGGTACTTTTGAGAGATTATTGTTTTCTCTAGGGAAGTCACAGCTGGACTGTGAGTAGAAGAGATGAGTAGAGGAGGTTCATTTGAATAATAATTCAAATTGTTGTATAATTCATGGGCACAGACTCAATGGTGTAGTGTGTGATTTTTGGACCAAAAGCCATTTATGAACAGTTTATACAAGACCAAAGTGCATGGGCATGGATAACTCAACATCTGTGCTCTTGAATCATCCTAATCCCGAGCTGTGGAAGAAAGCAGTGAAGCCTTGGGCCTACAGTGTGCCATGTCCAGAAGACCCACTGCCATCTCCTGCTGGGAACTCTCCAAGGACATTCACATCTCTCAGTTCCCTGAGGTGTGCCATAAATGTCTTCTGGTTGTCAGATGTGTGGAGATTTAGCTGTGTTTTGTAGAGCTGGTGTGGCAGTTTTACCCAGCTGGGCAGCTGAACTCCACCAAAACCTCTTTCTCACAACCTGTCTTCAAAGGGAAAGGGAGAGAAAATATGATGAAAATGGCTCAAGGGCTGAGATAAGGAAAGGAAGATCACTCAACAATTATTGTTACAGGCAAAACAGACTCAGCATAGGGAGAATAATATAATTTATTACCTACTACTAACAAGCTAGAGTAGTGAGAAACTAAAAGCAAACTGAAAACACCTTCCCCCCATCCACCCTCTTCTACATCCTCCCCTGAAGCAGCGCAGGGGAACAGGGAATGGGGGCTATGGTTAGTCCCTAACACTTCGTCTCCACCGCTCCTTCACAGTCACTCTCTGCCCCTGCTCCCCGTGGGGTCCCTCCCACGGGATGCCGTCCTTCCCGAACTGAGCCCGCGGGGGCTGCCCACAGGCAGCAGCTCTTCTAGAACTGCTCCCACACGGCTCCGTACCACGGGGTCCATCCCCCAGGAGCAAACTGCTCCAGCACGGGTCCCCCACGGGCGGCAGCTCCCCCCAGACCCCCTGCTCCTGCGTGGGCTCCTCTCCACGGGCTGCAGCTCCGGCCCGGGGCCTGCTCCTGCGGGGGCTCTCCATGGGCCGCGGCCTCCTCCAGGCCACATCCACCTGCTCCACCGGGGGCTCCTCCACGGGCTGCAGCGTGGAGATCTGCTCCGTGTGGGACCCATGGGCTGCAGGGGGACAGCCTGCTCCACCGGGGGCCTCTCCACAGGCCGCAGGGGAACTGCTGCTGCCTGCCTGGGGCACCTCCTGCCCTCCTGCTGCACTGACCTTGGGGTCTGAAAGGCTGTTCCTCACCCCTCTCTTTCCCAGCTGCTTTTGTGCAGCAATTTTTTCCCTTTTTTAAATTCGCTCTCTCAGACGCACAAACGACATCGCTAATTGGCTTGGTTCTTGCCAGCAGTGTGTCCCTTTTGGAGCTGGCTGGAGCTGGCTCTTAGCTAACATGGGGCAGCTTGTGGACTCCTCACAGAGGAGTTGGAAGGGTCAGTATCCCTACTATATATAGTATGTAAAACATCTCTTGTCCCTTTCTTGGCAAGTTCAACTTAATCACTTTGTATAGCTCCCTGCTCCATCTACTCCTGAATTTTAGCTGTCCATTATTATTATTTTATTTTTATTTTTAATCTTTACTTACACATGTTTTTACACTCTGCCCTCTAGGCTAAAAGCTTCTTTCCTGGGGGAACCTGCAGTATCTTTTTTCAGATGTCTCTGTAGAAGTCCCTTCCTCTATGAATTCCCCAGGTACAAGTCTTCTATTTTTAGATCAAGCACTCACAGACAGAGCTTTCCTTTGGGTCTCAAGTGAAGTCTTGGCCTCACAACAAAATTGTTGTCATCATTTACAGAAGCACAGATTGTACAGTTACATGAATTGCCCATTTCTGCCAGATTCTGTTAGAAGCAGCACAAAGGAAAGTTTGGCATTTCCATTTTTTTAAATACTTTCAAAAATGTAATGAAAAAAATACATTTTTAAAATATCCACTTTCAAAACAGTAGCATTGAGTGTCTGGAGATCTGGATCTTACAACTTAAATCAGTTGCTTATTTTTTAAACACTGTGGATGCCTGGAGGCACTGTATGAATGTCATCCATTTGCACATATTTTTCTGAGCAAAGGTGGTTCTATTTCACTGTTTCTTTACAGAGATATTTGGCAAGAAGTGAAGAAGTGTCTTGGTGTAAGAGATTGGCACGTTGTAGTCTGGGTTTAAGTCTTAAGGCTTTCAGACAACAATGAGAGCACTGTTGGTGTTCAGATATTTTTCATCTTGCAGTCATACAGACGGGTCTCAGCCTAATGTCTTGTCTGGTCCACCACCACAAGACAAATTCTGGGTCATGATTGTCCTTTGTGTGTGATAGGAGCTGGAAGGGAAGTACAAAAAACATGTCCCTAGTTGCTTGATCAGAACTTGATCAGGATCAGAACAAGTTAGGGTAATTTGTTACTGAAGAAAAAAAATCCTACTCATAGCTTTTAATTGTGCTGATGAAAACCTGTTCAACATCATTTCATCCAGAGCTCTGTCATAAAAGGAGTAGCTGATGAACTTCTCAGAGCATCACCTTCCAGTTATTCTTTAAAGATGAGTGTGCTCATCTTTAAACATGCTGTTAAACAGCATCTTTGAGATGATGTTATTTAGTGGGGACTACATGATTACAGAATCAGTAATAAATTTAAGGTCACTGCCAGTATTAGAAAGGTCATAAATAGCTATCAAGAGCATTTATCTCCATATCTGAGAGAATTCTAACACCATAAAATCAAAAAATAAATCAATTTTTTTACCACATCCTACCAAACTAACCCCTGAAAAAGCCTTTGTTGTTAAAGATAAATGTTTCACTGGGCTGTCATTTACATCAAAATAATTTAATTCTGGATGGCACTGATTTTTAGATCTATTGTTCCCAGAGGTTTAGAGAGATTATATAATGTCTGGAGAAGGGAAATCCCCCATTTATTACTTCTCTTGCAATAAGTTGACCAAGGGGATACAGCCTGTGAGCATGTAGGATTTCAAGCCCGTTATCACGTCTCAAGGGAGAGTTCAGTTAATGAGACATTAGGAAGCAGTTTCTTTCCTGAGAAGATGAGGGGTCACAGTGCCATGGTAGTGCTTCATAACCCAGTTTATTCACAGTTATGTGCTTGACACAATTTAGATCATCGAATCATTGAATCATCGAATCATTGAATCATTCAGGTTGGAAGAGATCTCTAAGATCATCTAGTCCAACCTTTAATCTAGTACTAAAGTCCACCACTAAACCATGCTACTAAGTTCTACAGCTACCTGTTTCTTGAAGACCTCCAGGAATGGTGACTCAACCACTTCCCTGGGCAGCCCATTCCAATGCTGCACAACCCTTTCAGTAAAGAAATTTCTCCTAATATCCAACCTAAACCTCCTCTGATGCAACCTGAGGCCATTTCCCCTCGTCTTATCACTTGGTGCTTGAGAGAAGAGCCCAATCCCCACATCACTATAGCCTCTTTTAGGGTAACTGTGCAGCACGATAAGATCTCCCCTAAGCCTTCCTTTCTCCAGGCTAAATAACCCAGTTCTCTCAGCTGCTCCTTGTAAGACCTGTTTTCTAGACCCCTCAAGAGCTTTGTAGCCCTTCTCTGGACACGCTCGAGCACCTTGATGTCCTTGTAGCAAGGGGCCCAAAACTGAACACGGTACTTGAGGTGCAGCCTCACCAGGGCTGAGTACAGGGGGACAATCACTTCCCTAGCCCTGCTGACCACGTTATTTCTGATACAAGCCAGGATGATGTTGAACTTCTTGGCCACCTCAGCACACTGCTGGCTCATATTCAGCCATCTATTGACCAATACCTCCAGGTCCCTTTCTGCTGGGCAGCTTTCCAGTCACTCTTCCTCTAGCTTGTAGCGCTGCTTGGGGTTGTTGTGCCACAAGTGCAGGACCTGGCACTTGGCCTTGTTGAACCTCATGCAGTTGGCCTCAGACCATTGGTCTAGCCTATCCAGATCCCTCTACAGAGCCCTCCTACCTTCAAGCAGATCAGCACTCGCACCTAGCTTGGTGACAACTTCTATAACTATTTCAGTGTCCACATGATAATTCTTTCTTTGCTTAGTTCTTGAAACTGGTTTTGATAACCCCAGCTTACTACCAACTCAGATGACACATAGGTTTTAATATATTAATTGCTAAGGTTGGATCCAGGCAAGTAGTACAATTAATTTTGCTGGTGTAGATCTGGAAAGCTTAGGTGTAGGGTTTTGGACTCTACTGACTTGGCACAAACTTGTTTAAATTACTAAAGGCCTACCAGTGTAAGTTAGGAGAGATATTTTTCCCGTTTTATTTATTTATTTATTTATTTATTTATTTATTTATTATTCGATAGACAGACTCACCAGCAGGAACTCAAAGTCCCTTTTCTTTAAAGACGTGATGTGCAGAATGTTAGGCTATAGTGTTACCTGGCATTATAAAGCCCTGCGAAGCAGGCAGAGTCCAGTGAATTCTCAGCAAGACGAGAACAGTGGCTCATTCACGTCACAGGTATATGCTATTTTTGGCATCCAGTTGACTTTTCCTTATTAGGAAAATAAAAACTATTTAAGTAGAAAGTCCTTCTTGCTCAGCATATTCCCAATTCGACTCCTTCCAGCAAGATTTACTTCTTTTCACTTGCAAAACCTGGTGGGGTCTTTTTTTTTTTTTGTCTGCTGCAGCACTCTTTAAAGCAAGTGCATTTCAAGATCTCTCTGTCTCTCTGTGCTTCTTCTGTGAATATGGAAAAGGCTGGCCCCAAGTGAATGACGATGGATCTGGTTATTTGCCAGGGAGAGGAGGAGTTAAAGTAGGCAAAAGAAGGGTGATGAATTTTCAGACTTCACTTGGTTGTCCATGAGCAAAGCACATAGCTACAGACAGAGGTGGTCATGTACAGGAGAGGCTGCAGGAACGCCACATCTAAGCAGTGTGTTCATCCTGCTCTCCACATTTCCCTCCTGTGTAACTTCTCCTCCACTTAAAATTCTACAAACATGTTCTGGAGTTTACCAGGCCAAGGATTTTTCAAAGAAGAACCATGACAATGTTGATTTTGTGCCTTCCATGGGGATTAAGCAGAAATGCTTCATTAATAACAGCTGGAAACCTTGTCCTGGCTCTCTTTTCTTGTTTTAATCTGAATACCACATCTGATCACTAGAGCAAGGCCAGGGCAAATCAGTCCTAAAAACGTCACTCTAAGGTGGTTTTTGCTCTATTCATACCAATCCATTTTTGCACAAAAGTAGCAGCTTACTAAATTAATACCTACTGACATGCATCAGCATAATATATAAGCAGTAAGAAAAAATGTGTCAGTCTTTTCTTCATAAACTTTACTGAGGGAATGAGATGATACAGTTATTGTACAACATGACTTTTCCTTATTAGGAGAATAAAATCCATTCTATTGAAAAGTGTCTCTTGGTCATCTCTTAAAGTAGTTCAGATTTTCTCCAGTCTCTTCTCATTATTTAAAAGGAATGCAATTCACATCCATAATGGTCATGGATTATTTTCTGGAATGGATCTCTGTCAGGATGGCAGGCATACATTATACAATGTACGAGTGCCAGTAAAATCGTGCAAGGACAAGTGTAGCTCCCATTCTTTTCTAAATGATAAATGAAAGAAGTAAATCTCTTTATTTCAGTATGTGTTTATGGTCCCAGCTGGAGATCAGCTTCTTTCCAGATTCTGTTAACACAGAATGTTGAACTGAATTTGGTCCAAATCATTCAGGACTTTTTTTCTTATATTGAATCTAAACTGCTTTCTGAAAGTTTTGATGGGTTTAACAAGAACCAAACTGGAACAACTCCATCCACAGCTGAACCTGAACTAGAACTGGCTAAAAATAGATACTGGTTCAGCTTCCTGGCTCACAGATGAGGTTTTGTAAGACCTGACTCACTTTGAGAAAGATGGGACCCAAACCTGTTGTGATATTTGAGTTGAATCGGGTCTTAGTTGAGGTCGTTCCAGAGCACAAGTATTACTTTCCTGTAATGTCCCTCCTAAAGAGAAAGGAAAATGTCATGACTTCATGAAAAAGAGGGATTCATCTCAACTTTGAACTGGGCAGTTGGTTTAAGCTGGTTGTCTTCTCCATTTACAGAGACAGAGGCAGATCCAGTGAAAAATTCACAGAGCCCACCCCAGGAAGTACCCTAGGCTCATTTCATGACTTTCAGAAGGAGAAAGATTAAATTTTCAGAGTCAGTGTCAAAAGGTCTACACATGCATAGATGCTTTTTTGTGTTTTTTTTTGATATTTCAGCTACTCTGCTCCTTTTTTTCCATGTGTTCCATCTTTCTCCAATTCATACCTTCACTCTTCCCAAGGCAACTCTGTGTGGTAGCGAGAGCTGTGAAAGTTACCAGGTTCCACTTCTTTTAGAAAGTTCACAACATTTTTGAAAGATGGCTCTTTTTCCTGTTTCACCACAAACTGGCAGCACCAATCTGAAAAAAGCCAATGGAAAATATGTACTTAAAGGTCATGATGAACTAGGAAAAAAAAAAAAGAAAAAAAAAGAGAGAGAGACAGAAGGAGATTGTTTGATTTTTATTTTAATTCTTATTTCCATGATTGTATGAAAACATGATGGTGAGAATCTCTCTTCCCTTTCTCATCAACTCATTCCATCTGTAACTAGTCAGGAAGAAATTACAGATGAAGAATGGGTCATTCAAACTTATTTGTCCTTGAAGATATCTGTTGCAAGAATGTTTTTTTTCTCTCAAAAATCTAAACTGCTTCATTTTACCAACCAGACAGGATGAATGTTGTGAAGTAGTTATCCACAAATACTTGAAATATTTTTTAATGAATCCACTTTAGTTCTGTTTGTATCTGCTCTGGTTTTGCTTTCCACAAATACTCATGCAATATATTTTGTTAGAACAAGGTCCTTCTCAATGTAAATATTAAGTAAAAGCACTCAAACATGTGTCCAAAGGAAATCTGAGATTGGCTTTCTGCAAGGCTTCAGAAGACAAACAAACAAACAAACAAAAACTCAGAAGGGTTAGGCTTATTCCTCCTGTCAAGGAGCAGTAAGAATGCAAAGTAACTGAAGCGACAAGTCCAAACTGACCAAGCCAAGGCTCTTTTTCAAGGGTGAAATCCTAGTTCTTCTGAATTCAATAACAGAATGTCCATAGATTTCAGTGTGACAAGATTTTATCATCTTTTTAAGGTACTTACTCCAGTTTATTGTTGTCATTGTTGCTTGTTTGTTTTTTGCCTAAGGGCTAATTAAATGCTGACAAAATAAATTCAAGAAAATCCCTTTATATTTTGGGGGCTTTTAAAGAGCAAAGAGCAGTCAAATCGTTCTTTTCCACTCCTGTTCCAAATTCATTTTAGATCAATTTAGGACTGCATCACTGCCAAAAAAAAGATGCTTTGCCAGCCTTGGCTATGCCCTGCCATTCCTTCCCTTGCACCTGGCACCCTAGTTGTTTTGTTTAGCTACACCAGTGAGCTGACCCAGCAGAAAAGAAAAAAAAAAAAAAAGGAAAAAAAAAAGGAAAAAAAAAAAAAGAGAAGGGGGATAGTTGTGAGTTTATTCTGAAAAAGACTTGTGTCATCTCGATGAGCCCGTGATCTGGCTGGCAGTTTTCTGTACAAAGAGAGGTGCCCATAGAGGGGAGGTGGCAGAAACACAAGGTCTGGCAGGATGGCACAGCATTGGACTACCTCTAAATTGCTTTTAAGCCAGCTGCACCCTTGCTCCTTAGCAATAACGAACAAGAAGTGTGGAAAGAGACTCCTTTAGCTGCTGCTGTGGCTTGAATGTCTTGTCTTAAAAAGGGGTAAAACCAGAGACAGTGCTAGGTGAGGGGTGTTAGGGTGGCAGGCTGCAAAGCAGCACACAAACGTACCTTTCTTCAGACTGAGGTTTCTCAGCCCTTTCTCAGGGCTCTGCTCTTCTTCCCCTGCTCCCGTGGCACAGTCACAGAATCACAGAATCACAGAATTGTAGGGGTTGGAAGGGACCTTGAAAGATCGTCAGGTCCAACCCCCCTGCTGAAGCAGGTTCCTTAGAGGGGGCTGCCCAGGTAGGCGTCCAGATGGGCCTTGAATATCTCCAGAGAGGGAGACTCCACAACCTCCCTGGGCAGCCTGTCCCAGTGCTCTGTCACCCTCACCGTGAAGAAGTTCTTTCGCATGTTGGTGTGGAACTTCCTGTGATCCATTTTGTGGCCATTGCCCCTTGTCCTGTCCCCACAAACCACAGAAAAGAGGTTGGCCAAATGGTCTGCCAAGCTCCAGAGGATTAGGAGCCTGGAGGCTGTGGCTGCAACAGATCTACAGCTTCTCGTAGGACCAGACCCAGTGGGGAGTGTTCACACAGAGCCAGGGTGAGCTATGGGGCTCCATGCTCAAAATTTGGCTGTGATTGTGGCCAAGAGTCAAACGGCACACTGCCACTGAACTCAGGTGGGTGATATTTGACTCACAGCTCTGTTGTCTATACTGGAATTAGGAAATAGCCCCTAGCCACCTCTCCCAAATGTCAGTTTTGAAGTCATTGCCTCCACCAAAGCAGGGCAGCTACATCTTTCCGCTGCCAATGGAAATCTCACCAGCATCAGGATGTCAAACCTCTGGCCTTTATCTAATCTTGCCCATGCACCCCTTCCCAGCCCTTCACTATCAATATCCCCACAGCTGTAGATGTGTTTTAATGCAGCCAAACTTAGTCATTGCAGGATCCCACAGGAGTACTGTTTCTAGACCCTTATAATTTTCCATTGTGCCTCTGTTGAAATAGAGAATACTGGAAGGCTTTTATGGAGGAGGCTTATAAAATATGAACATCTGTTTGTTATGAAACTTAATGCTGACAGCTTGTAAGAGCCATCTAGAAGAGTATTTAACTTCAAGTGTTCTTCGTGTGTGTTGGAACAAAAGGTTTATATAGGTATACTGGAGGAGGCATCTGCTTCAGGTAAGATTTATTTCAAGATAGTGTCATTAGGGAGTTAGAAAAGATTCAAATCAGAGGATGTGAATTCCCCAGAGACTCCTCTCCAAGGCACACTTGAAATGTCAGATTTCCTCACTTCAAGACCACTATCTGACATGCTTTGTTACCTGATTAGACCTGCATTTCTTCAGTGCTGGCTTTCCACTGAATATGAGGATTGCATTATGAAGTGAAAATCACCGGCATTCACCAAACATGTGCAGTATGTCAGAAGGTTCTGCGTTACTATCTTGTAATTACAAAATGCTGCCTGGGACAGGTTAATTCCAACAGAAAGTTAGCAACATACTTATCTTTGAAGTGAGGCTATTGAATTACATTTGGTGTAGCAGGCTGTTTTATACCTTGGTTTTACATCATACCAGTTTAATAAGCAGCATGAGAATGGGAAAGGAGTAAATAGCGAGCTTTGTTCCAGACATTCTTCGATTCATCTATGTATCCGAGGGGGATGAAAGAGTTACTCTTTTCTGAAATGCATCTGTCATATTAATAGACCATTTGGTACATTGCCATATGTGCGTGTCAGATATTGCCAAAGGCAATATAATATTGTTAATAGTGGGATCCTAGAAATTAGAAATGGAAGAAGCTTATTAGATTTACAAGCTGCCCTTCTGTCGATATACTGCTAAATGACTTTCTCTGGTGTGTTCTGCAATTGCATTTTAAATGAGTTCAAAGTTATATACTGTTAGTCAGCCATCGGGTCTGAGGAACTCAGAGCCAGAGGAAGTGTGCAGGTTAAGTCTCAAGTAAGAAGAATTTGTTACCAGTGGAAATAATATTTTTTTTTTCTGAAACTGATTATTGTTTTGCCATTGATTCAAATGGAGCCAAGAAGACTCAAATTGATGAAGCTGTCCTTCAAAAACAGAGTGCAAACCAAAACATGCTGGTGGTATTTTAAAGCAACACTGAAATATTGGAGCACAATGTGGTTCTACATTCCCAAGTATTTTTGTATTTCTGTCATGACTAATCTTTTTCCCCTTTCCCCTTTTGCTTTGTGAGCAACCAAGAAAAACAGGGGAAAGAGCTTCCCTGAGAGTACAGGAGGAACAAAATAATCTCATCCCACACCCAGAGGTAAGAAGAAAAAAAAAAAAAAAAAAAAGGAAGGTTTCTTCTTCTTTTAAACTATTTTAGTAGGCTTATCTCAGGTGTAACTTAAAACACTAGAATACCCAAAGGGTAATTGAACGGAGTGTATTTATTTTAAGTTTCTAGCATCCACTTGAAGAAATGGCACAGAATACTTTAGCTTAAACTTTGTCTGACCTTGCATTTGTGTGCACTTTGCCAGTTTAAACACTGATGTAAGCAAAGCCATTTGAAACTGAAAGCACAACATAGCCCATAACACATTGTCTTCTGGTACGAAATGTAAGCTTAGTATACTACTATTTTGTATAATTTACTACTTGACTTATAAACAAAGACAAACCTCCAGTGACACGGGCGATCTCAGTTTGCAGTGGCTGGACCACACGCAGGCAGATTTATTTGTAAGATATATGAGCGCATATGCATGCAGGACATACAATATCTCCTGTTATTAATAACGCGCTGATATGATTATCCCTGGGTCTGGCTACTATTGAGCTTCCTAATATATTATCTTTCAGCTGCTTGTAGTCTTAAATCCCTGAGCACATCAGGGATTGCTAGGTGTAGGTTCACCCTGAGGTGTCCCATAGTCATACGCACCAGGAGACCTCTGGAAACTCACTGTGCTCCCCACCATGCTGAAAGATGCACCAAGGTGGGGATGCGCACCCAGGTCTCAGCCTTACAAGAAGTAGGACTGAGCCAGGCTGTGCACCGCAGACTGGGTCCTCAGGGCATGCAGCAGTTCATCCGCCTGCTGAATTGTCTAAAATGATGTTTAAAAAAAAGCAAATCTTGCTACTTAGCTTTACGGGAGGCAGGCCCCCTCCACAGCCAAGCTTGTCTGCTGCTTTACTAGCCCCACAAATCTCTCAGAGGTGCCCCTAGCTTACGGCCCCATGCTATGCACTCCACACCATGGCACAGAGGCAACTGTGCTCTAGCATGTAACCACATTAAATGAGATTACTTTGTTCATGCTAAGCCCCCTGCGAAATAAGCCAGGCTTCAGAAAATGAGAAACCACAAAAAATACCTGAAGCGATTTATTTTTTATCAATGTGATGCTACCAAGTACATGTGCCAGTTTAAATTAAAACTCACTCTGAATGATCAAAAGATGCACAGCGAGCCTACTGCTCGCAAAGCTCCTCTCGCTCGTGATGTTTTGAAAACAGGAGTAGATGAAATCCAAGAGATTTCTTGCAGCCTTCTGGATGTGTTTAAGGCTTCAGGGAATAGGCCTCCAACACAGTTTCAAACCACAGCATATAAACAACAGTTCTTGTTACTGAGAGTTTTAAAAAGTCAGGTAAAGGAATTAAATATAGAGCTCACTACATTCCTACAAATAGTCAATATATTGTAAATTATTTAGTCAGAACAGAGATCGTGATGAACACACTTACAGCAAAGACAATTATGGGGCAGAAGAGGCAATAAAGTGGATTACTGATTTCTTTTCTTTTTCAATAATCAGTCTTGGTTATTTACAAAACACTCCCTAGGGATGTCACTTAAAATACTACTAGAGTCACATTCTCTAACAGGGAAAGTGATGTTATTTTGGGACTTCCCCTCTCCCTCCCGCCTCCCCCCCCCCCCCCCAAAAAAAAAAAAACAAAACAAAACAAAAAAAATCAGAATGGCTAATTCTATTATACAGAGAGAAATTAAGTTGTGGTCACTGATACACCGCTTTGCTCACATTTTTCTTCATTTTCTATTGGCAGCAGACTCAGGGTTGGCTTCCTTTCCTGGACTGCTGTCCTCATTTCTGAGAAACAGGGTGTCCTGGACTGTGTGTAACTCACACTGGCGTGAAAGGCGATCAGGGCCAGTTGTATTTCAAAAGCTTCGTGAGCTTTTGTACTATAAACTTCTTCAGTAGCCGCCTTTGCACACATCCTTTGGGAAGGCTTGGTCCCAGTATTCAGTGGAAATCCTGTTCCCTTTTGCAGCTTTGCAAAGCTCAGTAGGACTCTGCGGGGCCTCTCGGCAGCCAACTGCCCATGCTAAGACACGTAACTGGAAGTGCCCTGCAGCAAGTCCCCCAGACTTGCTTCTGGTTTCCGTGTATGAACTGGGAATCGTCCAAACCAGGAGAACCACACCAGCTATACACTGCTAAACGCATCATTTTCAGAGGGTGATCCCTGCAGTCTCAGCACTTGTGGATTATCCCCTTCAAGACAGTCTGGCCACATCCCCCGCTGTTTAACACAGATCTCCTCCAGGTCACCAGTGGTGCTTCTGCATTGCCAGGACGTTAAAAATCTAGTAAAAAATTCAACGAAACAGTTAAAATTTTGCATATTAAAATGCTCTCAGGGCAAGACTTTTCTCCCAGATCAGAATACACTACACTCAGCACTGATATTTTGCCTTTCCTACATGTGAAGATCTCTCACAGTTGACAGTATCAAAGAGCAAATATCAAAGCTCCTTGGTGCCTGGAGGATCCAAGAAAAGAGTTTTGCGCCCTTACAGCAATTTACACAAGGTGTAATGTATACTGTGCATGGCATGGAAATGAAGCTGTCATTTCGTAAGATTCCTTGTGATATTGCAAGCCTCGAGGGTGAACACTGAGCAAAGTGGTTGTGTGCCTGAATCCTCTGTGTGCATGCAGTCTCTCTTCACAAAATCTGTGGCTCGTCAGGTATTTTTCTTAGCAGTAAACCAGCTATTTGAATACTAAACTTTACAGAAACGGCAGGGTGTAGAAACTTTGTATCCATTCAGGTCTGAGTGCTCTTTTATTTCCTTAATTTTGAGTTTTTTTCCCCAGGCCCACTTGTTCTTCAGTGTATTCCACACTGCTGTTCTGAAAGCAAATACACACTGGATCAGACACTCGCTGTGTACCAAAAATTGAGTCTAACCTAACTGGAAGGCAGAAAAAGAGCAGCATACATTTGCTTGCAGCCATACCTTAGGGCAAACTTCAAAGCAATGAGATGAGGGATTCCTGGGAGTAGTTTGCTCGGGTACGATGCATAGCAGCAGCTCTGTGCAGAGCTGCATATGAGAACCTTAAAAAAAAAAAAAAAAAAAAAAAAAAGGGCTATTTCAGTAGCATTTATCTACAACTTTGATGTAGATCTCATATTGCTAATGATATGTGTGCCATGCCATTTGGGAACTGTGTTTTACACTACTAGGCTGATATTCATTGGTATGCTGTCTACCCCTTGGAAGAGGCACTTTTATGAGAGGCAAGCAAAGTAGAAAAGGACATAGCAGGATACCAGGATATATGTTTTTTTTTTTCATCTGAGAGCTTCTAAATGCTAATATCTCTGAATATCTCTTCTGAACACCAGTATTCACCTACTGAGGACTTGTCCCCTTATCTTTCTCAATCTGTAAAATAAAACCACTTTCATTATACAGTTTGATAGATAAAAAATCAGGTAAAAATTCCTGTTCAGTTTTCTCCCCGGTTTTTCTATATTAGACCTTACACAGGGAAAATAATTTATTAATTTAATTTAATTTAATAATAAAGAAACAAATTAAAGACTCCTTCCCAAATGTTTCTGTTTTCCAGGCATTCACATCACTGCAAATATATTGACGTCAGTAGAAGAAAAATTAGGCTCATTGACTTCCCAGACCTTGCATTCAAAGGACCAGTCACTGTACAGACATTGTTTCTACTGTATCCTCAATAGACAGTGTATTTTACTTATAAAAACACTTCCCTCAAGAGAGAGCAAAAAAAGAGAACACATAAAGTATCAAGAAAGAGTAGGAGTGGGGAAAAACATTCAAGAAATTCAGATGCAAGGATGGAGACACCTATTGCAAGCGTAACACGAACAAACTCAAACTGATGTCCGAGCCAACAACAGGCAATAAGAAGGTCTAATATTGTAGTACTAGAAATTGTTTGGGGGTGGTTTTGCCAGAATCTTAAGCACAAGCTCATTTACCATCAGCATGAGCTCTAGCTGTGTTTCCCTGGTTGTTGACCACAAGGAAACATTTTCTGAGAACTTTGTCAAGGGTCTGTCTGAGCTCCTGCACTGATCTCTACTCTCACATTTACTAGGCTTGAGATGATGCAATGCAATTTGGTAAAGAAGAATGGAGGCACAGCATTACATCCTTTGCTAGTGATGTCTCTGCAGTATTAGGACCTACTGCTAAAATGTTAAATTCCAAAAATATCACTGTCT
This sequence comes from Anser anser, assembly GCF_964211835.1. NCBI lineage: Eukaryota > Metazoa > Chordata > Aves > Anseriformes > Anatidae > Anser > Anser anser. Next base: position 184,993,747 of record NC_139720.1, on the reverse strand, counting down.
TCTCTCTTCGTCTGTCCCGCTTCAGTGGCAGGGGAATATGAAATCCTAACTCTTCTCAAGATCTGAGACCCATGGGCTGTGGGTTCCCAAACTCCATGAGTAGCAAAGCTTGTACATGTGGCAGGACTCATTGGTGGCTGGGTGTGTTTGTGTCATGCCAACAGCGGCAGAAGTTGCTTTAATTTCATATGAATTTAACTATGCCAAACTGCCACAACAGAAAGACCAGGTAGAGCAGACATCCGGATACTTTTTTGTGGGTTAGAGCAAAAACAGGCAGATAAATAATTAAGCAAACATTTAATTTTAATTAATAATTAATAATAAAGTGTTTAATTGCATGCAGCTTGAGGTCTTGATTCTGCTAAAGTATGAATTAGGCAAACTGGTATTTGTACAATTGTTGTAGCTGAACAGGTGGTTGTTTATAAGACTGAACAGTAAGATCTCAAAAATACTACAGTTTCAAATATATCCCAACTAATAGAAGTTAGGGGGAAAAATATTGTATTTATTTGTTGAACAGAGATTTACCATCTACAACAGCTAAATGTCTTCTGTCTTGAAGTGGCAGTAACCAAAATTCAAAGAAAGATCAGGCAAGCAATGAAAAGAAATAGGAATTTCCCTAAGACACAGAGTTAGATTTTTTGATTCGCATAAAGTTGTTATTCCTTTTCTTCTTTTCTTAAGTTATTAAAACAAACCCTCCTTCTGTAGCCTGTGGTAAGTGCAATCCTTTCTGCACTGTTTAATTTCCATTAAGCCAACTATGTGTTGGATATACCAGAGCCATTTTTTTTTCTTGAATTTTTCAGCATTTAACATCTCTTCCTTCCAAGAAACACACATACATAAGACTTTCTTCCAGTACTGGGGTTGATTGTGAAATTCAAAGGGAGCAGCATCCATTCTTTCCTTAGGCAAGCTCTATCTTTAACATTTGTCCTCTTAACTCCTTCTTAAATGGTGACAAGAAAGTAAACTCTAACTGATATACACCATAATATAATTTTTTTAAATAAATATATGTAACTACTGCAATTTAAATCCTACTGCTGCCTTCTGCAAAGATTTATTAATGGTGGCAATTGTTCCAGTCAGGCAGAAACCCACTAAACTGGTTCTTATTGGCAGGATTTTTATGCCACAAAATCACCTTCCCATCCATCTTCTTAGACGGGTCCCTGAAGAGCTACCAAAGTTCTGTGGTCCAGAAAGGAGAAGGAAGAGAAAGGAAGAACAACCTCATACTACATCAGGAATTACTCCAAACCTCTGTAAGTGCAATGGGAAGAGGACAGGTTGAAATATCAAGCAGAGGTAACAAGCAGTGGGTACAAAAAAAAAAAAAAGAACACCAGGATGGAAACCTGTAGTGACAGCCAATGGTCAAAATATGTCAGCAAGACCTATCAGTTTCCCTCTGCTGAGAATTATGTATTTAATTTTTTTCTGAAAAGGTAATGCACACAGGCATAACTTTAAAAAGCTGGATGGGACCTCCAGGACTCCAGGACTCATCTACCCTGCCACACCAAGCAACATGACCCAGACCTTTGCCACCATTCAGCCTTCAAGTCCCATTCAGTAACATTAGAAACATTTTTGAGAACCATCCCCTCACAACAAAATTTCTTTTGCATCCCAGAAGATGCTCACCTGGAACTTCCTGACACTTTCTCATTCTTCTCCTCCAGCCTCCCCTTCTTGGGTTTAATTTCCTAGACCCTCTGCCTTTTTTTCTCTTAATTACACACTTATTTTTCATTGGGTTTCATCTGTGGGAACAGTGCTTGCTCCATTCTGCTCAGAGAATGAATAATATGACAAACTTCTGCATATGATACAAGACCCAATTGCATTTTTGGTTCCTTAGCCGTCCAAGGAAACTCATCAAAGAATAAAACAAATATCACACTCTTCAACCAGATAAACTAGGTCAGGTTTAGCAAAGACTAGCAACTGAAGTGTCATATTCTGGCTCTACTGCTCAGGCAGACAGTAAGGATATACCCATAAAGCAAACACAAACCACTAACATTGAGTTGGGAGCTCTAATAGGCTTTGGCTTATTGCCTTTGCAGGAGCACACTGTGCCAGTGGAACACAGAAATTACGCATTCAGGCAAATGGTCCGGGGCATGGTGGCAGAGTGCGATCTTTCAGACCTTCAGAGCTATTTAACTGCTCTCAAAACACACACACAACAACTCTGATAATTACACCCACTGCAAAACCCAGGCATGGCACGCTGGAAACCTTTTAGGGGCTCTTTATCATTTCCTGCCTTTGCCAGAATAAGGCCAATTTACTCCTTGCTTGTGCAGAGTGCGAAAGGAGAGACTGGATTGTCAACATTATTGAAAAGATTCATGATTAGTCACACTCACTTGAGGACAAGTTACTTGCCAGACACTACAACGCTCATTAAAAGACCTTCAAGCTGGCAGCCCTCCAGCTGCTGCAAAACAGCTCCAGGGCTGGCAGGTCCAAGAGGACCTCAGAAACCCTGGGCTCCCCCGCACGCCAGTGTGCGAAAGGCCAGTTCAAGCATGCCTGGGTGTGATTGGCACCCCAGGAGCTCAGCAAACCAGGCTCATGTTTCACAGGGTTAAAAATATATATGTAAACACAAGGGTGCCCAGCTGGTGCTAACATTGAGGTACTTACTGCCTTTTCAGGCTGGTCTGAAATGGTTGCCTTAGCACGGTCCCGGTATTACCTGTAGGACTTCACCTTTGGTTGGCCAGAAAAGTCTTTCAGTGATCTGGGAGCTTGGAGTGTTTCTTAACCCCCTGCAGCTCTTAGCCAGTTCCTGCAGGAGACATCGAGGTATATTGGAAATGCCCCGCCTGCTCAGACACACCAGAGTCTGTTCCACATTTGTAGTTTCATTTCCATGCCCTTGACTTTGCCAAAAGAAAGGGGAAACAACACTTCATTCCTCTCCTCACACGCTGCAGCATGCATGTCTCTTTCTTTGCCCCTTCTCCTTCAGGGCCAGCCCGAGCCAAACCCTTCCAATTTTTCCATCTCTCGCAGCATTTGATGAATGCTGACCTCCTACCTTGGTGAAGCCAAGTCCACCACTGCCCACGGCACCTCAGGGAAGTGCCTGCAGCCTGATGGATCAGCACGGACCCGTGCCAATATATGCCTTATTCTAGGCTGGGGGGTTAGCAGGAAAATACATCTGAAGGATGTGCATCCCAAACTGAGAGCAGCATGTGTGAGTGTGTGTGGGGAATAATTACTTCTCATAATAATCTGAAGCAACGTATAGTTTCCATGGGGAAAAGTTCTTTTTAGTTAATCACTCTTGCTTTTCCCTATCCCTCTCTTGTAAACAAGCTTTTAATAGAAAACTAGTGCACAGTATGCTCCTAATATGCTAGATTTGTATAGTGTATGTGCTGGGGAATTCATCTTCACGCTGAAGTTAAACTGCAGTATATGAATAGCACTCCTCATGGAGAAAATACCAACTTCTTTGCCCTTCAGTACCAAGTTTAAAGCTTGAGTGGCTGCAGGTCTCACTTTTCTGCTGTGCAGCAGCACTGTGTTGCAATATTTGCACAGCACAGACAGCTCTGAGGAACCCGCACAAGGCTGATCACATCCCCTCCTGCACCCTGCGAGCTCAGCCCTGAGCCATTCCCCAGAGAAAGTTGAGCGAGGAGCATTGCACACGCTGAATCCCAGATGCCACTTCTCCCCATGTCCTGGCCACATGGTTGCTCTGCAGGACTTGCCAAATTTCATGTGAAGGAGGCTAAGTATGCATTGTCCTGTATGAGTTCCAGGCTGGGTTTTCACGTACTCAGTGCTCAGTACATCCTCTGGGCCTGTACAAGTTTAGGAGCCATGCTAGTCATACCCCATTTCTCCCAGCCATCTGCCACTATCACACAAGTCACACAATCACTTTTGCATCGTCATTTCCACTCCTCAGGTTATAATTCCTTCCTCCCACCTTTGCCTCAGAGAAATACTGATCATGGGACTGCACTCTGAAGTGACTCAGTGAAATCCTTTAAACTCAAAGCAAGAAGCAAGAAATATATTTCCCTATATATTCATCTATCTACCCATCTATTTATCTACCTACCTTTTTGTATGCAGATTAATTTTCAGCCTCAGCCTTCCACCGAGACAGTTTACTGCCTGTGGTTGTCCTGGCACTGCTGAAAAGGTGGTGAGAGGTGGGACTGGTGGGAAATAAGAACACAAGAACATTTCAAGCTGGATTAACCACAGAGATTGATATACCGTGTAACGACACCATTATCCCATCTCCTGGCAGTATGTACCATCCCGTTCCTTGCCGTGTAGTTGCACATTTTGCCTTTCCATGACAAACTTGACGAAGAGCTTCCTAAGCCTGCCCACTCCGAGCTGCTGCTACTGCTTCCTTCCCTTCTCCCAGTGTGAAGATTTCAACTGTGCATGTGAATCAGGGAGACAGGACTATAAGGCAGGACAGAAACATTTGATTTAGGTGGAGAAACCAACTGCTGCCAGAGCTAATAACATGCAAAGATACCTGGAGAGGTCTGGCCTTCTATATTGGTGTTGAAGCACAAAGGCTATGAGGAAAATGCTACTGTGAGGTACAACACTTTTCTTTCCATTACTGGAGCTTCTTTTGAGATCTTTATACCATTTGCTGACTCAAATAAAAGTTGTGAAGGTTTAAAATTGAGCACGTATTCCCTGTAAAAAGTTAACATATTTCAACAAGTGCCAATTAGTTTCTACTCTCTCTTGTTCCTAATCCATTCAAAGTACCCAGAGGCAAACTATTTGAGATAGAGCAGCCTAGACTCCTTCACCTGAAAGTTGTCCCATACTTATGCAAAATACCACCCTGCCCTTCCACTGCTCCAAGAAACAGCTTATAAAAATAATACCTGTATTATTTCATTTTCATTATTTATTTATTTTATATGTATATGACATGTTCAGGGAGAGCATAAGATTTAACACAGAAGTTTTCTACAGACAGAACTTAAGTTTAAAAAACTACATCCATTTCTATCAAACATAATACATTACAGAAATTCCCAGACACAGGACTCAGGAGTGCAGGTGTGGGAATCAAGGTGTTTGGTAGGGCCCGTTCACATTTAAGAGCGCATACGTGTGCACATGTTCACGGAGTGCATATTCAGGACACAATTTAGACAGCTGTTAATGCTGGTGTGACTTGGACAACATTTTGAAAGGCAGCTTCTCCCTCTTCTTACCACAGACATAACCAAAACACTTTGAGTGGTAAAGTTGCTAATCACTTCCCTGAACAAGTGACATTTATTGTCCTTAAAAAACCCTCTTATAAACCAGGCCCCTGTGCTGTCAACACGGATGCCTACCACCCACCAGCTCTTGCACTTCTGCTCTGGATTCCCACCTCAGCGTAGCCTTTTCCATTTCGAGTACAGGGTCTTACTGGCCAAAGCTGGTGACAGATTTCTGTTTTCTGGAGCCTTCTGGAAACACCACAAAGCCTGCTGCAGAGCTACCATGTCCCACAGAGAGGAGAGGGAGCCCACGGCTGGTAGCTTCCAGCCCATATTGGGCGAGTGCTGATGTGTTTTCAGGAAGCAGAGGACAGACAACGAGCGTGAGTGTAGGACGTGTGAGCCACGGCAGAAGGTTAGTGATGAATACCAAAGAATCCCAAAATTATGAGTTACAACCCGCAAGCGGTTCCAGGGGAGTTTCCGTTCAGGGCTGTGACTCAGCAAGGCGACTGTCACAGACAGCAGCATGTCAGTCTCGAGCGGCCACTAAAACCATCCGTGACGATCACCCTCTCCTCAGATGGGCGATTGCCTTGCCTCCATGGTTTTTCATAACTACCATTTTGCTCTCGCACAAACTGTTGACAAGGCAAGAAACCAGAAAAGTCTAGGCTCTGGCAGCGTTGGTTTCAAAGCCAAAGCACAAAAAGTTAAAAAGTTGAAGCGCCCTGGCTTCTTCTGGAGGTGCACACACAATCTGCAGAGGCGCACACACAATTTGTGGAGGAAACGTGCTGAGGAGCAACCTGGCCTGGAAACCAGCTGCAAGGTAAATTCGCTCAGCGTGCTGGAGCCGTGCAAGGCTCACCATGAGATGGCAGCCTTCCCCACCGCCTTTGCACGCTGCGAGGAAGATGTGCCAGCTCCAGCTTCAGCACAGAGCAGTTCTGTCTTCCTGGCCGAGATGGGCTGCCAAGATCTTAACAAAGGGCTCCCTCAAAAAAAAAAAAAAAAAAGGAAAATCAGCCTTGCTTTGCAATGCATGCAGCGATCTCTTGGTGAAATCCCTTTCGTTCCTTCACATAAAAATGAAATCCCAAAATTTTGCATTTCCAGTGGCTGTGCTCCCCACGCGGGTCTACCAGCTGCACATTGTCCCCACAGCTGGACTCGGCACCCCTCAGACCCCCGAGCTCAGGCTCTGCACGGCATGCCGCCATCTCCCTGGTGCTGCTTTGCTCTTGGTGAAGGCCCTCGCACGCTGCCAGCCACGTCACAGCCAGAAAGGCTGCTTTATGGGTTGAGGAGCAGCAGGAGGTGGGGTGGAAAGGCACTATACCATTCACATGTTCCCATGGCTCCAGTGCCTTTTGGAAGCACATTGAGGATGATGTTGATGGGAAATGCTGGCATGACTTCTTTGTAGGAGTAGAGGGCTGCTGGCCTCACAGCAACACACTTCTGGGAGGCTCAGCGTGTATCAAGGAGCCCTTCAGCTCTTCCACTGTGGAGCAACCTGTGCCACCCCTTCCTTAATGGACAGTGAGAATGGGCACAGCTCTACTTTGTGCTGGTCACACCTGTACGTAGTCTTGCAGAGAGGACCCAGACAGATTTGGCAATATCAGAATATCTTTCTGCTTTCCTGGCAGTTGTTCAAGTAGGAGATAACAGTGGGGCCATAGCACTGCTAATCTTAATGGGGAAATAAAAGAAAAAATTCAGTCACTGAGCTGAGCTGTCCCTTACCTTATGTAGGTGTAGTCACTCTGTGGGTAGGGTTGTGTCTATTTAAGCCTGCTTCAGTGAATTTTGATTTGAAACTGCACTAATGTGAATCTGGAGAATCAGCACTGCCTCGGATGAGTCAGAGAAACTCTCATGTGTCAGATGCTGACTTCAGTCGCACCACTGTAAATCCAGGGTCACACCTCTGAAGGCAGTAGCGTGATTTCAGTGGGACAATTGTGCAACCGTGATCAAAATCTGCCCCACTCACCTCCAGGTGTTGTACTGGTACTACTTACAGCAGCATTTGACCTCTTGCAGCTGCAGACTTCATCGGGTTTACTCGTGAACGGCTGCTGAGCGTGCTGTTGACAATACAAGGTGACAAAGTATAAATGAGCAGGATTTGCCTCCAATATCAGCTTCACTCACACAGCTGTGTGAGCAGGGGTGTACGTGTGGCACAGCCTGCTCCCCTCGCCAGGATCTCCAGCCTTCATCTTCACAGAGCTGTCTAGAGCAACTTCATTGCCTTCAGCAAAGAGATTCCCAATAGACAAAGAGAGGGTCTGATTCTGCCCCTCTAGATTTCAATTAACACCCCTCTTGATGGCACTAATTGTGCTGCTGAGTCCCACTATGCCTTTCACAGCTTTGTTCAGGCTATAAACACAGTGGGCAACTTTAAAATCACGGGCTGCAGTTGAGCTTGTATACTGAAAACATTCAAATATAGATGACTTTTCACCTTTACTTGCCAGAGGCCAAATTCTTTTAAACAATGATAAACCTTATTTAACCAGGAAGTCTTCAAAATTCTGGAGTGGGCCTAAAGGTCATGAGGTCTGAGATGACCTTGAGAAGTGACTTTTATCTCAGTGGACATCCTGGTGACTCAGGGCTTAAACAAATACGTTCTGATACCTAATTCTCCCCAGAGCAGGTCTTTGGTGCCAAAGGTTATATACTTAGTGAAGTATTCTGCACAGACACGCAGAGCTGGGAGCCATCATATGCATTTCCTCATAATTAACAGGGATTAGTCGTAATTAATAAATATGGGTCTTTAGAAGGAGGAGGACTTGGAACTCCAAGGATATGCAATCTTCCTGCAGAATGGGTGCCGCTTGATGTAATGATTATACAAGGCCAGATGATGCAAAGCCACAGGCAGAAGGATGAGCACAAATCTTCAGGTCCAAGCACAATGATTTGTGTTATTTTGGAGGAAGGCAAGCAAACAGCACGGATGCAACAGCACCAAAGGCACTTATGCACAGATCAGAAGCTGGCAGGCTGTGCATGAAGCTGCAGCCACTCCTGCTTGTGCTCGCAGAAATAACATGGGGGCCATGTACACACGAGGCAAATGAAGGAGCAGAGTGGGCAGAGGCCTGCATTAGGGCTGAAGATCTGAAACCATCCAAAAGATGTGGAAAAGAGAGAAGCGGCAGCAGGGCTAGGAGCGTCTCATGGCACTGCATGAGTAACAGGCTAAGCATGTGAGGCTGGGTGGAGCACTGCTGGGCTGTCACCCAGGCAGGGCAGCCCTGCTGCAATTCCAATCATCTGAGGGCATCTACGCCAGGGATTAATTGCGGCAAAGGTACAGAGGTGTTTTGAGGTGCCTGAGTACTACTGGGCAACCCAGAAAGGATCTGTCTGGCCCTGTAGGCACTCTGGCATTCAGAAACCTCTACCCCTCTCTGAGAGGTAAAAGTGGCGCACCTCTGCTTGCAACAGGAGCATCTCACTCCGTTAGTTTGGGTACTGCAGTCTGAAGAGCTGTGGTATCTAACCCTGCATCTCCTCCTGTGCTCCTTGGCTTGTGTTGAGCCTGGCCAGTTGTGAGACTTCTGCAGTGTCCTCAGCAGCTGCTGTGTTTCATGTGCATAAGTTGCCTACAAAACCCCTGTGATTCCTCACCAGCACGGGTTACGATATGTGCAGGTAACATGCAGGGAAGTTAACTTCAGGGCTCCTTCTCTGCAACAACTTCCCTTGCTTTCTTGCACTTCCTTGCCTGCTTTCTCTCCTTCAGTTCAGTTCTCTTTGGCTTTACTGCTGGTTTTATCCTGGTTATCTGTAGACATGCATGTGAGTCACATATGTGAACATTGCCATTTTTATTCCATAATAGCTGCTGGTTTTATTGCAGCCAGGTTAGGAATTTAGAAGGTACTTTACTTAATCTCTCCTATGTATGTCACAAACAAAAGGACACATACCAGGAAACACAGACTGTTCTTCAAGAGCCTGATCATTGGTGCAGAAAGTCATGGGAAGACTTGCCTTCAAATGGCTGTTGTGTTGCTGTAGCTTAGTCCTTGGTCATGAGTTAGATGGTGAGGGTGCCTGAGAAGTGAATGGGGGGAAAGGGCAATTGCCAGCAAGTTGCATGGCAAGCCGCCTTATCTGACTAATAGGTTATGCCTCAAAGAAAGTTGGGTCTTAAATCTCGTCTCTGTCAAGGACTCAAGTGCATTATTCTTGTCTGAAAAGGGGTATTTCCTCCCACTTAGAAACCACTGCTCTAAATCTCTTGGAGTTGGTCATTCAAGCCCTTTAAAATTTCTTCCAAAGAAAATCTGCCAAAGAAGATGTGGTTCACACCCCCATCATTCTTCTGTCCATCAGTTCAACATTTAGAGCATGACTAAATCCCTCTTTTTCCCAGGATGTGGAGGGAGCTACGCCCCTTCTCCCCCTAGGCCAGAGCCGTCTGCTGTGGGACTGACTAGGAGGAGAGAGCTGGAGCTCACCAACCTGCCGTCACCGCTCATTGTGCCAAGCCCACAGCACTTCAGTAAACCCTGCTAATCCCACTGCCAGTCTGGGCTGGAGGACAGACAGCACATGACCGGAGGAAGAGGAAGAGCAAGATATCCTGAGGTGATATCACTGCAGTCAAACTAAGCCCTTTCTGCATGCACAGAGGCAGAGCTGTGCTGGAGATTGTTTGGTCCCATTTGGTTAAATAACTGTTGAAATCAGAAGAGGCAAAACCCAAACTGCCTGTGACAGCCTGCTTCAGTGCCCCACTTCTGTGTTGCTGCTCTTTTCCCTTTGAACATATCACAAGTCTTCATTTCACTAGGCAGCTTCTGCTCTGCTCCATCTCAGATTCAGACATCAATGGCTCTGTAATACCTTCTGCAGCTCCACTCCATGTCCTTCCCCTCATGTACCTTCCCCAAGGCCCCTTGCTACTCTTTCTGAACAAGGTGACCCTGAAAGGCTGAAGAGCTCCTGTGTGCAGAAGCACGTCTTGATGCATCGGGGGAACTTTGCTGTTGAGCCCAACATCCCCTAGGAATGGCAGGTGCTGCTAGGGTTCAGTGGCAGCAGAGCTGGGCATTTGAGAGTCACAGTTTTGCATACAGCATCTAAATCCTCTTGTGGCTCCAGCCACAAACCTTAAAGCATAACCCCCAGAAAACAGAAACCTTGTCTGGAAGGGTATTTGGAAGGTGGCTATGTCCCCTATATGTTTCCAGGGGAATTGTGTGCTTTGCTGGTTCTCTGACAAGTAGGGATATCTGAAGTAAATATTTCTCCATGATGTACCAGCACTGCACTGGTGAAACCAAATTTGGCTATATTATTCTGTATAACCAGACACTTCCACCCTGATACAGATTGATAGGCATATTCAAGGCATGCAAACAGGAAAGCATTACTCATCTAGAAAAAGGTTATCACAGTCTATTTGAAAGGCTGGGTTGTTTTTATATTTATTTATTTATTTTTATTTTTATCTATTTATTTATTTATTTTTTATCTCCACCATCAGGTTACATAGCAAAAGCTTCACTTCTTTTAAAGGCAGAGCCCATTCAAAACTGGTCAATGTATTATACTGTAATTATAGGGCAAACAGTTTGCCTTGTAATTCTGTATCATTCTTGTCACTCCAAAGCTACACCTGTAAATTTTTTGTCTAAAGTTTTCTGGCATTTCTATGAAATATATATCCTTCAGTTCACCAATGCATTTACATACCCTTTCCACACTTAGATTGGTGTTTAACTCCAAAGAATCAGTGAATCAAGACGTTCTGTGAATGATGGCTAACTGAAGAGTGAACAGGCTTTGCACTTGGTGGAAAACTGCAATAATTCACTTTCAAATGAGGTTTTTCTTCCTTTGAGCACACACATGCACAGGTGCATACTAGTATTAGCTGTGTCAGACCTGGGAGAAGCTCGACTAAGCAAGATAAATATGATGATAGTGACAGGTGAACGTTCAGTGATAAGATCCAGAGATCCAATTGTTTATAATATTTATTATTTTCAGGCCTAAATCCCAATGTTAGCTTTATTTGTACGCTCATGATTGCATCAGGTTTTCAAGATTTCTGAGCTATAGGAAGTAAATAGGAAACTTGATTGGATGAAATGGCAAATGAAGCCTCCAGATCTCGATGGCTTTATCTAACACATCCTTATCTAACACTATTGCAGAAGTACCTGGGGCACTGGGTATGGTGGAGGGGAGAGGGAATGGTGTGTTCAACTGAGCCTTGCTCCAACAGGATGGTAGGACGTGGTTCAGAGAGCATAGGTGGAGGCAGAGGTTTGCAATCTCTCCTGGGTTTGCTACAACAAACTTCTTACAGCTACGCTAGATACTCCTAGCTATATCTACATCATTTTTTAGAGCACAACTGGGACTCATCTGACTGTGCAAAATTATATTTTGAGGTGTTGATACACTCTATACTCCTCTCCTAGAAGTAACAGTAATAGTAGTAGAGATAATATTAATAACAACAATTTAGGAAAAGAATGTATACAAAAAGTTTGTTCACTTCTCACATTCTAACAGTCTTATTATTATTATTATTATGAAAAGACTCAATAAATCTTCCCTCATTTACATCTTTGCACTGTCCTGACTACATCAACTCCACAACATGTTTGCATTCTTGTATGTGTAAAAGATGGTGGAAAGCCTGGAGGGAAAACAATTATTAAGGTTGCTCAGTGTTTCTCATTAAGACATCTTTTTTTCATGAATTAATTTCAGGTTTAGAGCTGGACTTATAAACATTAAGTGTCTACCTCAAACTGACTGAAATCTCATTTAAAAAGTGAATCAGCTTGTGATTCATATTGGAGCTATGAGAAGAAAGGCTGTTCAATGCTGTTCCCTCAGAAGCCCTTTTGGCATATATATATGGTTATTCAGCTCTTAGCTTCTTTGCTGGATTGCCCCAAAAAGGACTATCACTTAAATCTAGCTATATTTGAGAAATGGGTGCTTATCACAAGGAATTGGTTGGGTATCAGCTCAAACCAGTCCACTATGAGTTGGCCAGAGAGTCTGCTGGGGAGTAGGGTTACACGCAACCTAGATGGAAATATTCTATTTCTCTCCTGCAACACTGTGTTAGATTTAAAATTAAATTGCTCTGAATGAATGCACTCCATTGATTGCAATGGGAAAGATACTGTATGTCATAAATTCTACCCTACTACTCACCACAGGTAAATTGTCCTTTGGTGGCAGCGATGGAAATATGGGCTGAAGATGGGGAGTCTCCCTTCACAGCCAGTGAGATGTTCTCTGTGTGCAGCTTCCCGACGGCTGTGGATCCTTGGAGACCAAGGATTTGTAACGATTTTTTGTGGGTGTTAAGTGTTCTTATACAAGTGAAAAATAAATGACTCACAGGAAGAAAAGAAATTCATAATTTTTTTCCACGCTGAAAACTCCACTATTGTCATATTTGTTTTATCTCTAGTCGAGATGAAAGTCAATGGGTTAACATTATTTGAGGAATCTCGAGTCCCCCCCAAATTGTTACATGAGTGTAATACAAAAATGCTTCAATATTATCAATTGAAATAAAATGTTTGGCTATTTTCAAATCCAAACATTTCATTCTGTATGTCAATGCATTTCACTGGTGGTAAATTCAACTTAAGTTACACTTAATGCCTCAACAGGATATTGGTACTCCGGTGCCTCTTGTTGATCTTCTTCCCCAGGGGCTGAACTTCCTAGACAAACAATACTTATAATGTGTCTGCAAAGGCTTCTCTAGATACCAGCTACAGCTCTGAGGATGCACAGCCAGGAAAATTTAAAGAAAAACAAAAAAACAAAAAAAACAGCAACAACAAAAACACACAACAGGTTGATTTTCCTGAAGGAGACATACGTTGGAAAAAGAAAAAAAAAATAGTCTTGGAAAGTTAAGATTCTGTAGAAAATGCAGTTTTGGTGGAAGTTTTCCAGGTAAGCAAAAGAAAAAGCAGCTATTTGAAATGTTGACAGTAGGCTGAAAGGCTAAGTAAATAGACCTGGACTGTCACATGTCTTGCCCCTTCAACCTACCATGGTTTAGCTTTTGTTTTTATCTGTGGCAGCATTTGCCAGCCGTAGATCCGCAGGTTGCCACTCTCCTTACATGAAAGGAGGCAGGTGCCTGAATTGCAGGGGAAAAGGAAGAGGAGGAGAGGAATTAACTTCCTGGAGGCTTCAGTTTCCATAGCTCTGCTTCTTATTCAGACAGAAGCAGAAATGCAAGTACATGAGCTGGAAGTAAGTGAAGAAAATAAAGAAAAGACTGCTTTGAGTTCTTGCTTTAATCTATTCTCTCAGACAAAGGTTAAATTACCATTTGAATGCCACTGTAGAAGAGCTAATAATATTGCTTTTATGTTCCAAGGATCCTCTCTTTCTTGATAATACGCAGTCTTTTCAACTCCAATTAAGGAAAGCTGTGGTTCCAATCATCCCTACGCTGAAGATCCCTGTTTTTGCAATGCAGGAGCTGGTTACCCTGTTGTTCCCTCATCGATTTCCTGTAGTGCTTCAGGTGGTGCTTCAGAAACCGCTGACTGTAAGGATTCGCTGCTGCACTTGTAGAGAATGGAGCTATACTTTGAGGCCTTTATGAAATTATGCCAAGTGGCTTGTGATTTCCAACTTCTGGACCCCAGGGAGAAATGTGAACCCCTGGCCGAGAGCTGAACAAAAACTTTGGTACTCCATTACTGTCCAAGAAAGCATTTTTGGACCACAGTCGAAAATACGCTCTCCCTCCTGATTAGGATACAGTGTTTTCATTGCCGTTTAGAATGGATTTAGCTATCTATGGAGGTTATCCTGCAGACTTTCCAGGCTTTCCCATTATGTGTACACTAAAAAGGAAATCAAAACAAATGTGTATTTGTCTTCAGCACTGGCAGTGGTGTCAACTGGAAGATAAACACAGCTAAAGTAGGAAAAGGAATAACAAAACCACTTACAAAGAACTGAGCTAGTATATATAATTTTTTAACAGGGCTGATAACAGTTCAGCATGAAAACTCCCAGCTCAGCAGGCAGCAGTGGGAAAGAGTTCGTAGACTGGTGTATCATGGCCCAAGTGAGGACAAGGCGCAGCTCATCCTCTCATTGGTGTGTGCTCCTCACTTTCCTGATCTACACTACACACTAACACACCTCCTGCGCAGAGTCCCCCTTGGAGATGGATATCCTCCCTTGGTGCTGGTCTTGCATTGCTTTGGATGAGCAGAGAAAAAAACATCTATATGTCCAAGATTTTTCCTTTATCTCCTGATCTTCCCAGCCAGTTTCTGAGAAGTGTCCTTATTCATGAGTATCAGATAGGCAGAGCACATCTAAGAGGACATTTATGGCCACTTTGATTCCTGTCTATGCTTCTCTGGTCGAAGAACCTATCCCTTTTTAGGAGGAACCTGCTTCTAGAGACAGTTATCTCTCAAACCAGCATGGCAGAAGTTAATTTAGGCCCTCTCATATATTCTTTCTCTGAAGTTCTTCCTCACTGCTAGCTCAGGGTATTTACATATTCCATATGCCCTCTTATGAACCCCTTATGAAGATAAGGACAATTAAGAATGAGACTCTTGGGCCAGATCTGCTGGAGGAAAAAATGAAGAGAGTTACAGATCCTCATCAATACTGCAGGTGATGATGGCATGACCCTTTCCCCAGCTACAAGGCCTCCTGGAAGAGGCCAGGTTGGAGGTCTGCCCTGACTTCAATACATGAACTAATGATTGGAGTTGATGTGATCTGTGGCCTGAATCTGCTTACAGTCTCTATTCAGCTCTGAGTCTACCTCAGAGATCCTCCTATGAACACCACTGCACTCACCTTTAAGGCCTGAATAGCTCTACAGATATGCACTGAACAAACAGACCAGGAGAATAGGACTGGAGGGCTCCCAGTTACACAAGATGCCTGTCTAACCCTTCCATGAATCCCACAAAGCTCTTGGCTTTTGGGACGTGTTGTGGCAATAAGTTTTGCAAGCTAGTTCTGTGAAAGGTCAAAGACCTCTGTCCTGCAGCTGAGTATTTGAAATTATGCCTTCTCATAAACACTGTCGTTATTACATTGTGGTAGCATTGCAAACACTATGGCCTTGTGCACACTAGGAGGAACTGCAATGTTTCATTTTACAGCTCAGCTCCACCTTTGGTAGCATTGCTGGGAACCATCAAACCAGCAGCAGGGAGCTCAGCTCCTCCTTGGTAGCATGTGACCACCTGGAGGCAAATCCCAGATGGGCACAGGCAGAAGAAGACTTTCTGCTGGAGCATCTCAGCAGCTTGCTCGTTTTAAACCCAGGTGACAGCCCAGAGATAGAGGTTCCTCTGGTATTTCCCCAGTGACACTGACCTGAGGATATCCTGGACATCCTCCCCATATGCTGATCAGCTTGGAGCCTGTGAAAATGAGAAATCTTTTGAAGTCTTTTTGGGTTGTCCATGGACTTGAACATGGCTCTCCCATGTCTAGTAATATGGTTCAGCCATTGATGGAAACAGTTTCTCTTCTCTTTGTTTCCTCGCCTGTTGCAGCAATAAAGAAAACCATAGAAACCCAGAGGTTTAAATCTTTAGGAGGAGGCTCATAGGTATCACTCATTACAGAATTTAGCATGGCAGCACCCTGATTGACCTTTGCATCTCACTTCACTTTGTGCATGTGAATCTCTGTTATCTGTCAGCTCAAAGGAAAGGAAAGAGGTGCCTTCCCACACTGTAGCTTGTTTTTCTGAACACATTATAGGATATTCTGAACAGAAATTTTAAACACTATCACAGAAATGGTCAAAAAGTGAAGTTCTTTTCATGTTTGTATTGCAGTAAAGTACAACAGTAGTTAGCCATATAGCAAAATGAGCAGTAGGCTTTCAGACTGATACAAACAGCTATAGACCCTTTAATTGTTTTCAGATCCTTTAATTTATTCTTTGGTTTTCCTGCTAAATTAAGCTATGCATCTGTCAGCTCACAATGTAAAAACTCCCAGGACTTCATGGCCAATTAAACTCTTCTGGCAGAGGAAGAGCTCCTAAAATTGAAGTAAATTGTATTAAAAGCTATTGGAAAGCTTTTCCATTATTGGCAAAAGAACTTTAGTTTATATTTGGATCAAACTACTTACAAAGAAATTCATTGTATCCAGTCAAAGATCTTATATATCTTAATTGTGTCTTTGCTTTCTGTGTTGTGTTGAGAAAGGAAACCAACTAGTTTTGTGAGAATGAAAATCAATGATGCCTCATATTCCACAGATCTGTGCTTGTGGTTTATGGTAATCTCTAACTAAGGTTATCACTGTGGTTGGGGCACCCATATGGTGTCTCTTCTTTTTCTAACAACATATGAATTCACTCGCCAGGCTTCTCTAGCTTGGGACATTCGTAGGATGTATTTTTGGAGTCTTGCATCTCCACTTGGGTATACTTATTTTCTTGAAACTGCAATGTAATCTCTCTCACACTTGTTTTCCTGTCTTAAATAGGGCTAAACTTGGCCAAGAATAGGAAAGCAACTAGTGAGAGATGATCAGACAGACAGATCACACCACATGATCACATAATTCTCAATATCACCAGGAAACCATTTGTCTAAAAAATGAACAGTTATTTAGAAACTAATAACGTTTCAGAGTGACTTCATAGACTGTTTCTTTCCTAATGACTTTAAAAGCTTCTCTGGAAGTAAGCTTGAAGAAATACATAACATTAGATATCTGACTCTTAGTAGTGACACTTGCTTGGACAGAGGTAAGCTGATCCACCGAGGACCACAAAGAACATTTTCATTTCACAATATGTTAGCAGGAACTGGGTCGTTATTCCCCCCTCCCGCCCCAACCCTTTTTTTTTTTTTTTCTGGAACAATGAACAAGAGTTATCTCTTACATTCAAATGAACAAGGCCCCACAACATTTCCTGCATCAATTCCCTATGGAGAAGGCAGGATGTTTAGGAACCGTGATGCTGAGGACAAAGGTTGGTCAAAATACCCCACCAGCCCACTGCAGGAGTGGAATAATGGCTTCAGTGGTATTTTCCATCAGAGAAAATTGCAAATAAATGTATTTCAACTTTGTTCAGTGGTGAGCCAACAAAAATCACTTTTGCCTCTGACAGAAACCTGTCTCAAGTCCAAGACATGTCCAGACAAGGGTGTATTTCTCACTTCCCTGATCTCCAATATGAGGTTAATAAATTTTAAAAAAATCTGTGCCACAGACATTTAAGATATATATTGCTCAGTGACAACGCAGACTGTTTGATCTTTGCTCTAAGGGTAAAGCACCATTTCAAGGTTGCTTGGCAGCTCTGTTTTCCTTCCCTTAGAAAAAGAGATGGATTCATTTAGAATCACAGGCCACTGAGAAGGGAGCTCAGGTGTGGCAGAAATGGCAGGTGGCTAGAGCTGACTTGACAGCAATTAAATGTACAAATCTTTGATTAGGCTCACGGGAATGGAGTCATTAGCTACAGCGAATGGACCAGCTTGCTTTCCACTGCCTCATTAGCTATAATACTGATATTACTTTAAAAAGCCTGGAAAAAAGCCCTCCCACACAGAATTAGGAAAGCTGAGTTTCAGGGGAAAAAATAAGCTAGTGTAAGCATTTTCTAGCCAAACAAACAGAGCTTGGCTTTTCTGCATGGTCACTGACAAAAAAAGCCTCATGTTTGCTGTACTGTGAGATAGCCCCATACCTTGTGCTGTGAGCAACACATTCATGGAGATCAACAAGTTGCTTTTGGCCACTGAAATTTAGTAATGGCCTCATCAGGCAGCTTCCTGCTGTGCTCCAGTTCTGAATATTGGTGCCTTTAACAACATCCTACACTGCAAGTGAAGACCTTTGTTCAGTCACACAGTGAAATTATCAGGCTGCATACAAGTTGCACATAAATCTTCAAACTAGCAGGCTTAGCCCAGAGGAAGATTTGGCTTGGGTTTTATTTATCTTCCTATAATGCAACTAGTTGAAGAAGGGCTGCAACAGCATTCTGCCGTAAATTAACGTTCTCCCACCGCTAACTCTACCCCTGCTATTTCATGGAAAGTTCATAATAAAATAATTTGTACCCACTCACCCTTTCTCTTCCACTCTTCCTCTCATACTCTCTATCCACCAGTTTAATTTCTCTGGCATGCTAACTGAAGAGTCTTCTGAACAAAGAGAATCGGAAGAAGTGCTTTTCCCCAAGGCCCTCTAGGTAGGGGTTCAGGCCAAAAAGTTGTCTGCACAAAAGGAATTCAGGACTTAGGGAGGGCGGTAGGCTTTCTGTCTCTCACATTGTTCAAGCAATACATAGCACAACAGAACTGGGAGCAGAGAAAAATCATGTTTGCTGGTCAGTGGCAATGCTGCCACTGCGCACTGTGGGACCAGGACTTCACCCTCAACAACAAGAGGAGGACTGGAAACAAGGATGCCATGCTTCGTCAGGATTAATACGGTCCTCTTGCAGCATGGGACATTGAATTGCTGTGTTTTTATGCTGTCCTTTGCTTACTTCTTAAGTCTATGTTTAGGTACCTCTGAATCCCATGGGTCTGTTCTCCCATTGCAGTGGTTGGACAACATTGCCATGATTTGGTCCTTCTAAGATTTCATGGGGACAGGACTCTACAAGAGATCTCTGTGTCACACATGATTTACCAATATAGGCACTAGATAAAAATAATAATAAAAAAAAAATCACATGGAAATAGTTTGAAATTAATTATACAGCCTCCCTGCAGTAATAACCAAGTACTTCACCTTCTTTAGATACATTTGTTCTTTACATGTCTTTTGAGATATAAGAGCTGCTGAAGAACAGAGCTGTAAGGGATGCTTCCTCTGAAGAAGGATGTTCATAATTGTCACAGTCAAAAATATGTGATATAAATTGTCCCCTGAAGGTAATTCCACTGAAACAGAACAACCAGTCCAACCTCGATGTCTCAGTGACTGCCAAAGTCATGTGAAGTAGATGCCATGTCATCCAACCAGCCCACACTGTACACTTCAGCTGAAAGACTCCCATCAGGATGTCCTTTCCCGAGACCATGCAAGCAGAGGACAGAGAACCAGCTGCAGAAGTTCCTAAAACAGTTCAGAGGTTCATCAAATACACAGCAGCCTAATCAGTCATGCGGCACTGTTTTTCTTTCCAAAATGGTGGTGTTAGAAATACAAGGCGGGATTTGGTCAATAATATCCCTGGGGTGTCTTTGTTTTATTTTAATGAGCAGTGAACTTCCATGTTGAAACACAAAATATGGTGTGGAAAAAAAAGCAAAAATGGTATTTGGGGGAGGGGAAGTGCAAGGAAAAAGGGAATTAAGAACAAGAATAAATTTAAGAGGTAGGAGAAAATTAGAAAAAGCTGCTAACCAGCTTCTGAATTCTTCTGCTACAGAAAATACAATTTGCATTGCTTTTACTCTTTTGCTGTCTGCCTCCCCTGCATTTCAATGCCAGTAGAGTATCTAGCCTGCCAGGCATTTGTATAAATCTTCCTTAATTCGTACCTGCTTATGTATGCACCCAGTTTCCTTTTCAGACCTGGCCTTGAATGATTTCATTCTAGAATCAGGCCTCTGAGGATCTGGAGTCTCACTGTGAGTCACTTTTAAAGTGGGAATTTAAGCCTCAACAAGCTCTGACAGACACAGGGATTCAGAGGACTGCCGTGGAAGGAGAAGGTCTGTCTTTGTTGCTCCCACTTCCCCTCCATGCCCAACTCTTAGTGCTTATTTGTCCCCAGAGCAGTGAACAGCGGGAGCCCGACTCCACTTCAGCAGTCACAGTTCATTGCCTAATATCTTAATTCGAGCTGCTGAGGCACAGACACAGGCCCTCTTTTGCTGACTCTGCTATGGGGTTGGCAACCTCCAGCCAAGGAATGGAAAAGACATTGGTGGGCTGCAATAGCTGAAATTGCCACACAGAGTTTCTCTGGAGGTCATTTGTCAGAGTGGTAAGTGGTTTAAAAGCCTTGGAAAAGTTCACCCTCTAGGACTTAATATGCCTTTTCCATCTCGAGCTTCTGTGGCTCTGAAGAAAGTACAAAGGGTGCAAACAGTGCAGAAAAAAAAAAAAGAAAAAAGAAAAAAAAACTTTCCAGTTGTCTTTTTCTCTTCCCATTCACAGCAAATATTTTGGTAAAAAGACCCACTGAAACAGAAGAAGAATATGCAGCAATAGCCAGAGCTGCGGCTGCAAAAATCACAGGCAGTTCTTGGGCCTCCATCATCCTGCTGCCTGGCCGAAAGCTGTGGTAGAGCTAGGATGGAAACAGGAGGAAAACGTATTTTTCACTGTGTGTTTTGACTCTGCTCCTGGGGCTTAGATGACCTGTTGGTAAAAATGCCTGTGTCCTGTCTCCACAACAGATATATCAGTTGCAAATTATCTGCCCAGTTCTGCTATTGTGAGCCGGGCCCAATGGGAATTAATGGCACCGTATGATTGTTGTTGTTGGCGGTGGGCCTCCAGAGAAAGCCGGCTTCCCTGCTGCGGTCTGCTGGGCCTCAGAGGTTGGCATTGGGCATATTTCTGTTTGGGGCAGCCCACTGTTTTGGGAGGAGGTCAGAGGGGCAAGGGGGCAGCCCCTGCCCGGGGTAACAAGCTCCTGGTGGACTGCCATACCAGGCGGGGAAGGCCACAGGACGGACCATGCCCGTCCTGCCGCCATGTCAAGTCACGGTCCGGCCTCCCATTACAGGCGGACGGGGTCGGGAGGGGGGAAAGCAAGGCAATTTGTAGTCATGTTACATTTCCTATTTCAAAACTTTGTTTTTACAACTATTGGCCTCGCCTGCCCCAGGAGCTCTGGCCTCCGCAGCAAGCTGTGTTGTTTCATTTCTGTCAGCAGTGGGTCTTTTCTCTTTGCTCCTGCAGGAAGGCTTTTGTTTCATGTCTTTCCTCCCCTGCTGCATGCTGTGCTGGCCAGGCAATTTGCCACGTGCTCGAAAGCCGGCTTTCCACTCCTCTCCCCTGTGCTGCGGTAGCCTCCCGCTCTGCTCACCACGCAAACACTCCTTCAGTGTTTCGGTCACAGATGTGTGTGACCATAGTGTGTAGTGCGATAAGAGGGTGGACACCTGGATGATGGCCAGTCCAAGCATTATGTCCCTCTTTCTTACGCTGTTTGCTCTCGTGACATTTTCTCCTTTTGATTCTTGTGCCTGCAATGTTGATCTAGGAGGGTGGCCATCTGGGTTCCTGCCTCCACTGCTAGCTGCTGCTTGGTCTCCACCTCCTCGCTTCTCCCTCTAGTTTTAACAAGGTTGCCTCTGGCCAGCCCCCGTGGTGAGGCTCTCAATGGCCAGGGGGGCACAGCTTTCATTTTCCATCCTCTCCTTTTGCCTCTCTTAGGTTAGGCCAAACGCAAGGAACACACGGGGGCCATCTCAGCTCTGTGCCACAATGATGGTTACAGCTGAATCAAGACTCAGCTGTTAATGAACTGATACTCATCTAATCCTCAGTCCAAACAGGGGCACAGCCTATGATAAATGATGGGAAGGGCATGCACAGATCCATTTTATTATTAAGATTTCCATCCACCCTGACTGTCCCAAGGCTCTGAGGTTTTCCTGTGGCTTTTCCCTTTGGACCCACTGCCTCCATTTCACAAAGGGTTTGAATGGAGCACAAAAGTGACTGACCTCATCCAGGATCCCAGGGTGTGAGGTATTTTCAGAAATCATTGCTGAGTTGAAAAAGCAGAGAAGAGTCTGCATGAATCCTTTTTTTTTTTTTTTTTTTTGGCCAAAAGCTTGTCTTGGGAAAAAGAAACAGCCTTTCAGCCCGCCAGCTCCAGCTATTCTCCTCAGTCCTCAGTTGGCCTCTCATTGGGGTTTGCTGCCAGGGTCCGGAGCTCCTGGGAAGCAATCATGGTATGTCTGCAGCACAGCATGGATGCGATGCAGATATCTAAGCTAACTGAGACCAAGCAAGAGCTGCAACCCACAAAAGTATAGCTCTATCAGCATGGCTCCCTGCCCAGGCTAATTAGCCCTGCCAAGAAGGGCTAATTAGCTAGGCTCAGTGCCACACTGATGTGACTATACTGCTTTCAAGAGGCAGCAAGTATCACGTGTAGCATTCTGTAGCAAGGAGATCCACCACAAAGCCGAACAGACGGAGTATATATTCACGGGGCTTCCCTCTCCAGTGTAAGCACACAGAAGATGTAAGAGCCAGTTGCATATAGCAGTGTTCGTTTGGGTTGCAAAGGGGTTTACAGCTGGACCTCCATGAATTAAGCTTCATCGTGCCCACAGTGCAATGAAGCACAGTTATATCTTTCCCTTTGCTAGAGAGGAAAACCAGAGCATGCAGAATGTAAGCCATTTGCTTGAGTTCACACAGGGAACCTGTGGCCAGGCTCGCCGTGCCCTGCCCATGAAACCACCCTGCCTGCTTGCCCAGCAGCACTTGGCTGCCTTCCTCTTCCACATGCCACAGCACTGGCCGCTCCTGCACAGCTCGCAGAGAATGGCTCCCAGGCATGCTTTGGACCTTCTGAGGATCCCTTCCCCACCTTGACAAACAGTCACACGTTGTATTTGTCCTTCGACGTCTGCTTCCACTTAAACTCTATTCCATAACCTTGCACGCTTTTGGGGGATGCTGCAGCTCTCACTGGCTGCCTGTGGGACAGCACCGGTTCCACGGTGTCTGCGGTTCCCCACAGCTGCAGGAGGGTGGAGAAATTCTCCCTTAAAGTGCGTAAGAAGGTAGTGAATCATAGTAGTGGTAAGCTCTTGTTTACCAACATATCACTCTGTAAAGACTTCTTTAACACAGTAATTTGAGAGATATCCAAAGCCTGGCTTCCAGTTGAGACAAGCTCGGCATTGTGCTTGGAAAAGTTTCCTCTTGGACAACATGGAGGGGACAATGTCCACGGGCCACCATGGCCCCAGCTCCTCCTGTGGCTAAGGACTTTGTGTGGGACATGCACAGAGTGAATTTGGCTACCAAAGGAAGGGCTCCAAGGCTTATTCACTTCCTTCCCAGGTTTGGCAGACAGTCTGGCAGGGATAAAATATATAAGAAGGAGCTTATGGAGGCAGTAATACCCCTCCTGTTGGACCACCATTTGGAAGTGCAACAAGAAGAAGCATGGGTTACACACACACTGAAATACTGTAGCATGTATTACAGTGCTGCATATTCCAGGCAAGCGTAGCAGCAACTTGTTACCCTAACTGAAGGCTATGGTATAATTAGCTTAATTACAATGCCATCGGCTGAATTCACTTGAGAAGTATACCATTCCTTGTGCCCTACAGGGTAATGCATAATCCCAAATATTTCATCAATTGAAAGTGAGCTATGAGATACATTTGGTCTGCAGCACAGGCCCTCGGCCGTACTTTTGTTCAGTGGCGTTTTTCCCCAGCTGCTCAAAGGATCTGACTACAGTCAGAGCCCACTGATACGTTTACTCACTTTATCAATCATTTAGAGAGATTGTGGCACTTTCTTTCAGGAAAGGAGCTGGATTCAAATTTACTACAGAGGCCACAGGAACTTCCAAGGGACATCCCCAACAGGTATTAATGTGAAATTATTTAATTTATAATATATCAGGCCAACTAAAACAACAAAGCACAATACACAACTGTTTCCCACATACCCACATATATCTGCACATCACATAACCTGTAGCCATCCTGCCTTTTGGGGACCAAAGCCATAAGCTCAGTAAGCCAACACACTCCATCAGATTCAGAACTAAGGACAGGATCAGGTTGGGGATGCAGAGCAGGTGCTGGTGGCAGCAAGGCTACGAGCACCAGAAGCTCCCTACACACACAGGTCACAACCCTATCTTTCCCAAAAGGGTTATGGCAAACACAGCCTGAGCAGATCAGCAGTGCTCACTCAGCTGGCCCACATCTGAGCTCTGCAAAAGGATTCCAGCCCTTAGCTGCTCTCGTTCTGGAAGACAAATAAGTATCCAGCATTGCTTCAAGACCTGATCAGACATAATCCCATACTTACAGTGATATTTGGACCTTCACCAATTGCTTGTTTTCTCTTCAGCTCCAGTCACTCATCACCTTCCCACACACACATGCACTGTCCTGTGAAAGCTCACCTCACTTCCCAGAAAAAAATAATTCCCCAAACTTTTTTCCTGAAGAGCAGTAGGAATAACTGGCTTTTGAATTCAGAACAGCAACCCTACAATTACGAAAAATGTTTCATTTGGGTTGACAGGAAATCAAACTGTATTTTCTTGGTAAAACAATAAAACCCCAAAATTCCATTTTGGATCGAGCAAAGTGTTTGGTTCGACCTGAAACAAAACACGTCATTTTTCTGTTTAAACTTTTCACCCCTTTTTATTTATTGCAGGCAGGAAAACCTCAAAACAAAAACAAATGTTGTTTCACACTGAAAAGCTGAACTGTTTCACTTTGAAATCAGCAGACTGCATTGACTGCAATTTCTCAGAATTGCTCTCAGTCTTTGGCTGAAACTGCTTGCTAGATTTCATGTTTAATTCACAAAAAGTTTTGCACAACACAAAATATCATCCCAAGGATTTCACCTGGCCCTACTTACCTACTGTTTGGAATTGCATGCCTGGAACACGCACACACACACACACACAAAAAAAAAAAGGCGGGGGTGGAGGGTGGGAAATTATGTCATTTAGGCAATTATATTCTTAATATTAATGTCTTCTCAAAACGAGGTCCTTCCCATGGAATATTTAGCTCTTCTCTTCATAATACTTCATGCACAGGATGAAGGAGGAGAGAGGTGTTTTCTTTGGCTTGGTCCTTACGTGGCCTGAAGACAGGACCAACGAGCAAGCATCAACTCCAGTGCACTGCGGGCTTGCAACAGGGATCCCGTGGCTCAGCTGCAGGCAGTGCCGCTTCACACCAGGCATGTGGCAAGGGGGATCCAGCTGTGCAGTGCCGGGAACAGTGCGCGTCTGGGAAGAATCACCAGACTTAGGTCCAGGAAATAAGGCGCTACTCACTCAGCCCACTTTTGTCTTCCACTGCTCATCAGCCAGTGGGAAAGTTTAACTGCATATGGGGTTTATTGGGCTTAACTCTGTCTCCCGGTTTTGTCTGTTAGAAATAGAGGGAAAACAGCCTCTTGAGATGTTTTATTGTTTCCATTTCTGGTTCCATATGAAAAAGCAGAACAGGGAATAGATTTGGTCTTTGACCCTAAAAGAGCCTGGGGCAAAGATCCCATCTGTTTTGTATTTTAGCTGGACCTCTTCACCATTTCTGGTAACATCTGGATATGTAAATAGTTTAAACAGTGGAAACAGCCCTCAATACAGATCTTGCTGCCTGTAAGCAAAAATATGGCTTCCCTATCCATATACCCCTGCAGAATCACCCAGATCGTTAAAACGTGCATTAAACTGCCTGATCATAAGCAGATACGCAACAGAATGGGAGTTCAAAAAGGAGGAATAGAAGTGAAAGAGTTAAAAAAGTGCTACAGCCTCTCCCAGTGTTTCCTTGGGTGGAGTGTGCAAAGGTTAACGATTTCTAAATATTCAGGAGTAATAAATGATCTAAGTAGTTTTCTGGCGGTACCTCATGTTCCCAGAGAAACAAATGCTTCAAGGATACGCACCATTTCAGAAGAATGTGACAGAGAGAAGCGAAGATTTATTTTAAAAACTTGAGATGATCTGTCTAATCATTGGTAATAAAGGTGCAGGTTCTTTCCATCCAGAAATACCATCAGCTAAACAATGAAGAACACAGTGCCTTAGGATTTGTGTCTTACCATTGAAGGGCTTAAAATTACATTATAAAAAGATCTGCTGTTTCCTCCAGAAATGTCTGTAAAATTCTCCATTCCCCCATAGAGCCTTTCCCATTTGAGTTGTTTTGGCAGCACACTAGGGGTTATTTTATTCAATCAAAATTAAATTGCCTGAAAGGATCAAGTAGGAGTAAAAAATCTTGCAGATATTTGAAGAGTGGTCACTCTTGTCCCCAGTTACCAGGGCTGGGGGTGACTTTTATGGGAATTTAATTGTCTTCACAGATACCCCACTGTCAAGCCCAGGTGAAACCAGTCAATCACAGAAGAAGCTACTGAGGGAGTGAAACACAGAAGGCATCCCTGGGCTGAGCTGTTGAAAATATTTTTTCTTGCTTCTTTGGCAAAAGGGAAGAATAATTTTCTCTCTTACACACCATTTTTTTCAGGAGTAGAGTACGGAAAGGGACGAGGAGAGTGGGAGGCCAGTTTAAGGCCTGGGATGGAGAGCAGCAGTGTCTGTCCCTCTTCCTCTACTCCTGGATGTAAGGCTGAAAAAGGGGAAGGAAAAGTGATGTGGTCTGTGGCCAAGATAAGGATCGGTAACATGATTTTCAGGAGATGTTACAGAAGTGGTAGGAAGCAGGACAGATGGGTGGAGCCACTCCTAGGAGAGAGGGCAGAGCAAAGTTTACCTCCCACGAGATAGGAGCAGGAACAATGTCAGGATGGGTTGCAATAGGAAGCTCAGGACCTGACTCAGATTATAGGATAGGTGCAAGTGAAATTATGCATTTATTTATTTTGATCAGTCTGCAACCTGTGTATTTGATTAACAGAAAGCCCACAGTCAGAGAGCTGATGGTTTGGCATCTTTGCAGCACGTACCCTGGTTGACTGAGCAGGAGCTGAGATCATGTTTGCATTACACACAGGGATGCTATCTGCTAACAAGCGCTTCTCAACCATGAGAAAGCAAGGGTGGGATTTCTCATTCAGTATGCAGCTGGAAGGAGCAAAGACCTTGAGGAGATTCAGAGAAACCTGAATGAAGTCACTGTGGTTAGTGGTGCAAATGCTAGAGAACCCAAGCTAGATTAATATCCACAGGGAGGACCCATCCTACCCCCTACACATCAAATCTTACTTACTATCTACCAGTTCCAAGCTTTCACTCACTTCTAAGTCTCCTCTGTGCACTTACTCTGTATATTACAGCACATCAAAGATTGACCCAGCACACAGTACTAAGTACTGTGACTGATCTTCAGTACATACTGCTCCATGGGTGTAACAGCTCCCCTGGCTCTTCAGACATCCCTTTAGGTCATGCTGAGTTCACCCAACTGCTGCTGACAACTTCTTAACTGAGGATGTAATGCAATAGCTTGGGATCACCCCCTCTTCTGACCAGATCCTTACCATGCTGCTGGTACAGCAGCAGGAGCAGCAGGGGACACCAGCCAGACAGCTCCTGGCTCCAGCTCCAAGGTTTTCTCATGGCAAGAGAACCAACAACTACTTTCAAGGGGGTTTCCTGGGATGACAAATCTACCTGCAAACTCCCAGACCCCTCAGAAAACACGATTAAAGATAGCTTCTTATACTGCACATGCTTTTAGCTAGAATTGGATGATTGGAATTGAAATGAGTGTGGTAGGATGAACCCTTACCTGCATGATCCACACAGATTCAACTGCTAGGACAAGCCCACAGCTACGTACACCTCTCTTTGGCAATAGCTTGGCTGAAGTCCAAGGAATCTGGATAAAACATGCTCAAGACTGTTCAGCCAATTAATCTCTTGTAACTTGTGGGGGGAAAAATGGCATGTGATCATGTAATTAATGGTTGGCTCCTAAGGTGTGTGCACTAATTTAGGTTCAGGCCTATGGTTGCCCAGCAACTGTATTTGCAGCATTTTCTAGCACTGAAATGCTTGACTTTACGGCCTGAATAAATGTTTGACCGTAATAAACGTTCTCTCAGGCCATTTTGTGTGTTTATTTTCCTCAACCAAATGGGAAAAAAGCAGACAGGAAAGGCAAAAGGATCCCTTGAGCACTCACTGTCCATACCAGGCCAGGCCAGGCCCTACCTCTTACGCGCCTGTCCAGACCCCTACTGTGAGGGCTGACAGACAGCACTAGGGATTTGTTGCCCCTCCAACAACTTGTGTTCCTAGGGAGACAAAGTCTGGCCATGGTGTTTTCCAGATTGTAGCTGACAGCAGAAGAATGATGGTACCAAAAGTTTGGGGGTCTCTTCACAACGCTGCAGCAGAGTTGCAGTGCTCCTGCTCTACAGCAGCAACCTTCTGCCTGAGTCTCTCCAAAACGGTTTCTTTCTTTCCCCTCACCTTCAGCCTGTCACTGTCCCAGACTTGTCTTCTCTTCCCTGCTGTTTTCTCCCAGCCCTACACCAATTTACAGTTCATCTCTCTCATTCACCCCAGACCTCTTTGGCTTTCCTTTCCACATCTCTCTCTTCTTCAATGCTTGGGGGTCAGCCAAAAGAGAGGAAAAAGGAAAGCACAGACAGAAGGTGGGAAAGATCTGGAGAGACCTACAATGACCCCAGTGTGGCCTGTGATGACAACGGCAGGGAAACGTGTGTTCAGTCCCTGCTTCCACTGGGGGGGGGGGGGGGGGGGGGGAACATACTCTGAGCAGAGTTCTCTGCTGCCAGCAGTCTACAAACTATTTTTCAAAGGTTCATAACTTGGCCAAATTTGGGCAGATTTTCCTGGACATAGCAAAATTATATATTCCTGCTTCAAAGGCTTCCTCCTGCCAAATTTCAAACCTTTACCCCTTCTCTTGATGAATGCAAGCACTTCAGAAATAAAAACTTCACCCGGACACAATACAGAGAAAGTTTTCCCTTAAAGGTTCAGAAGTGCTTGGCAATATCTGAGACAGGCGCTCAGAATGGAAAATATAAACTTAAACTGTAAAAGCCCTGCAGGGCTACAGAATCAGCTAAAAACTTGCATTATAATGGCAATGTGAAGGTAGTTGGACTTTAACATCACAAAATCAATACTCAAGATATTACCAACTTAATTCATACTAAACCAAAAAACATTAGGTGGAATTAAAACTGGTAATTGTACACAACAGCTCTATTGACTAAAACATGATGGAGCTTGATGGACAGCTCTGTTAATATATTGGCAAAGAGGGCAGGTAACTTCTCCTCAAATTTCTGTTTCATTCTATATATATAAT
Organism: Anser anser; assembly: GCF_964211835.1. NCBI lineage: Eukaryota > Metazoa > Chordata > Aves > Anseriformes > Anatidae > Anser > Anser anser. The sequence goes on along the minus strand of NC_139720.1, from coordinate 184,964,487 downwards.
TTACTGAAATTTTAATTAAAAAAAAAAAAAGACACTTTTTTCACCAAAAACCCTGAACAAACAGATTGACAAAGCAAGGAATATCCCCTCGGTCCCTGTGCTGGACCACATCCAGGGACATACCACCACTGTGGCTCCCAAGAACAGACACATGCCAGAGGGATGAGTTTCTCATGTAATTTTTCAAGTGTAATTTGCTGACAAGCTCTAGCAGCCTCCCAAGAAGTTTACCTAACACCATTGCACCGTGACAGTGCTACAACGAACTAATTGTCCTGAAAGGAGTCACTGGAGAAAGTGCTCACAGTACTGGCACTAGACATGCTTCAGCTCACTTTCTAGGGACTGTCTTGAATTTAATATTTTTTAACAGGTGACAGGAAGATACTGAAATCTAGTTTGGATATCCTGAATTTTAGTTTACCGTTTAAATTCCCTTCAATTTTTCTCATCCCCAGTTAACACCGCAGACCATTAGCCTATATTATTTAAGCCATTCACTGAATACAGAACAAAAGGCTATCAAATCCATCTATTTGTTTATACTGTCATCATCATTATAGCATACAAGTATATGAAAGACAATGTGCTCTGTAATCATAACAACAGTGAATTGTCCATGAGCTGTGCAGCTAACAATTTACACCTACACAGATTTGCATGAAATGAATTCCAGTACTTTTCAGCAAAATCATTGTAAAGCTCACAGACACTTTGAACTGGAAACTCATTCTTAGAAATGAATGTTGGCTTTTCCCCCCCTTCAACTATAATGTTTGGGGTGCTTCCCCATTTTGAATTAAAGTACAATCTGTACTTATTTTTGTTGTTATGTACTCATTGAAGTTGTCTGTCAGACTGCTCAGGAACATTCCCATGTTTCCTTTGGAAAAAAAAAAAATGAAAGAAAGAAGTGGATAATTCAGAATTATTCTACTCAACTCCAGCATTCTACAATCTAAATTAGAAATTTTATACGGTCTGATTTAATGGAAACTCAACATTCTGGGTGGAAGCATATTACGGAATGGAAAATTTTACCATCAATAAACTCAATATGATCTTGCAAAATCTTCCTTATTTTGAAGCTATTAACCATCATTTCTCCAGCTAAGAATCTAATTGGGTTTTACAAATGATATCAAATGACCCAGGATTCACTGCTGGAAATAGTCACGAAATGCAGTGTGAAACCTTCAAAGAAAACTGCCTTTCAGTGTGTTCAGAGGTTTGGGGAAGGGGTTGTTAAGACTGTATAGGAAGACTTTAAAAATAGATTTTAAATTTGAAAACCTCTTCACCTTCTCATAAATACGGCATATATCTTTTACTATTGAGTACACCAAACCATTAAAATAATTCTAATGTATATGTTTGAGTACTTGTTGTTGGTTACATACCAAAACACCATTATTCACTCTGTGTGGGCAGTCATTTATTTTGAGACCCTTTCATTTCCATAGGATAGTTAGCCGTGAATACCTGAGATCATCTCTTGTTTACATTCATATGCCTTAGTTAACTCTTACTGACTTCTCAAAATTGTCATCCCAAAGAATCAGTGAATGCAGAAAGACTGAATTTTGTGGTGCTAATGAATCTAAGTCCTGCAAATCTCACCTATAGACAACCAGATCTTAACCTCTTTCCTCTAGATTCCCTTGATAGTTAACAAAGCAGAAAAAGGAAAAAGGATCTCCAAAGGGAAATTGCTTCCAGTTGTATTTAACATCTGTCTTTGGGCAAGGGGAGTGCTCTCTGGAGTTGCAACTCTCTCTGTCCATTGATGATGGAGGGAATGCCTAAATTTTCAAACATTCAAAGTCACTTGGGATAAGCTCTGTGCTTAAACAAGTACATATGCAGGCTTCAGTATGGTTTACTCATATGGGTGAAACTACATTCAAGCTCAAGCATTTGCTTGAAAGAGCAAGAGATGTGGGCATAACTTTTATGTGAAAGGCACAAATTCATACATATCCTTTGTGGGAAAATGTATTAAGACATACTCCTTTATTTCTTTGGCTGGCCCCTGTACCCAGATTAGTTATCCATGAACGTGCAGGTCTTCCTGTACAGCAGGAAGAGCAAGTTCCAATCAACATATAGATGGGTTGCAAATTATACATGAGCCGTATTTTATCAACCTCAATCACGTTTCCATTAAAATAAAGCAACATATACACTCTTACTGCTGCAGAGTGGATTACAGATCAAATGATCAGTGGAGTCATCTGTACAGGAACAGAACAGAACTTAGCTAAGCACCTCATATCTCTAAATTCCACTGGAGACTGTTACCCTCTGATCACCTTTCAGCTGCACTTCATATTTCATGAGGCTGTGAGAGATGGTATTCTGAACCTACTTATATAACTTGCTAGAGTTTTGAAACTTATACTCCTTTGCCAAGGAAGATTACCTTCTCAGTGAGCAAGCAATGGTCAATCGATTTCAAGAGCAATCCTGTTGGCACTTAAGACAGAAATGATTAGATCCCTTGTTATCAAAGTCCCAAGGTCAAGTCATCAAATATGACTGATTACATTTTCTAATGGTTTTTCTATGCTCATTAAAGTGCATTCAAATATTCAGGAGCACCTCTGATCATGACATTCAAAGCCTGCTCCAATGGGTCCTGACAAGCAAGAATGCATTCTCTAATCTTTAACCACATAAACAATAGATAACCACTTGTAATTGGGTTCAAATTGATTTCAGGTGGCTTCAGAGAAAAGCAATTTCTACAACAGATTAACCTTTTAATTAATGTTTATTAAGGACATTACCAGGTGCTGGAATCCTGCTAAAGCAGAAAATTACACTTCATTGACATTCATTTATGATAAAATAGCTGAACCATTCCCAGGTCATTATTCATGTATTTATCATCATTTCTTGCTCCTCATGAAAATGCCACAAACTCTAATTAACTATTATAACACTGTATGTGTTAAATACTTTGTTTTGTGTTGAAAAGGAGAGGGGACATATGAAGATCAAGATGTCCTTTGGCACAGGTTTTAGAGAAGGAGCCAGCCATCTTTACCAAATGGCACCATGGGCAGGATATTGAACTGTAGCATCATCCTTCTCTAATGGCTTGTGAGATACCTCATTCATGAAGGGCTCACACACCGTAATGGACTTCATCCACAGAGGAAAGATAAGCTACTTTCTTGGGAGGAACATAACCTGGGCTACAGATAAGTTTATTTTGCCATGTTTGTGGTAAACTGATGCCTCAGTGTTTAAGTGTTCGAATCCAGATTGTAAGGAAAATGATCTCTCAGACACCTTTGGATATTTCCAACTGTAACTGAACCTGATGGTGATTACCTGGTGCTGATATTTTTGCCTCCTCTGGATACATCTCTAATGCTAATAAATAAATAAATAAATAAAAGTCCAGTTATTTTCTAGATACATCTATAATACTAACTTAAGAAAGGGATGATTATTGGCCATGCTGTTCAGCTGTCAACTCTCCCTGGCTCTGCTTCAGACAGTTTCAAGTGGCTCTCCCCAAACCATATCTGCTATGGATAAGGTTGACCCTGGCTAGTGTGGATGTGGACTAGTATGCACCACCTGACCTTGGGGTCAGGATCAGTCCCTGATCCTCTTTCATGTGGCTGTGTAGATACAGGCTCTGTGGTTATTGTTAATTTGCTCCTGCCCAAAAAGAACTTCCTGTGGCCTCAGGCCAATCCTTCTGATGAGCAAACTGATGAACCTCATATTCTCTGGTGGTTGCTGTATTTTGTTTTGTTGCAGTTGTGGACAGAGTCACTGCCAAGCATTGTACATTACTTCCTTCTCTATCCGTGGCTTCAGTTCAGCATGCTATATACATGTTATATTTTTCAGGCACTGAGTAAAAAAACATCTTGCAAAGTTCTCATTGTTCCACAGTATGTTTCTCATTCTGTAAAATTAAGACATTTTAAAAGGCCTTTTGGAAACAATTAAATAAATAAATAGATACAGAAATCCTTTGGTTCTCTTTAACCCTAAAGCCTGGGGGTTTTAGTGGAAAACTTTTTTCAGCTACTGGTAGTATATGACTTCTTTCCAGTGTCCTTTTTGTCCTCCCATTTCCAAATAAAAGGCATCAGAACACTACTTATTTGATAATAAGAAAATCTTTCAGAAAGTACCAGAAGATTAATACTGGGCTGGGGAGAACTCCAGGACAGACACCGGTGAGGATTCTTGTCCAGAAACAGAAGAACTTGGTCAGTCTATGGCTACAGCATCTCTTCCAGGAGGTGAGGGCTCAGCCCCCAGGAGAGTCAGGCTGACTTTGACTTGTCAGAAATCACAGAAGATGCTTGCAGCAGGTGACAATATCCTTCACATCTCTTTGTGACTGATAAATCTCTGGACACCCACCCAACAACTCTTATCTTTACTCTGTTATCTCATACAGCGTTACCTCATAAACTTCACCATAGATGCATTACTGGATGGACTCTAATGTATAGATAGTCTATCACAAATTGGCATAGTCCACGGAACCTTTGAGAGATCTCCTAAAAGTGTCCTAAAAGTTCATGAAAAGGAGATCCAGCTTAAAAAGGTGTGTGTGTGTGTGTGTGTGTGAATATGTCTACATTTCAGTACTCAGGTATATCTACTTACTAGAAAGCTTTTCACGCAGAAGTAAACTGTAAGAGGGTTTGGTAATGTTTCTGTACTTCTTTTAAATGTATAGGTTTCTTGATACTATGATACTCTATTAACTTCCTAAAACATCATAATCTGAACCAGTTTAAAATTTAATTTCCCCTACCATTTCAATTTAGTTTATTTGATTCCAGCAAATTTAACAAATTTTGTTAGATATCCCAGAGGTATGGAGTTCATTTTCACTCTCTGAAATACAAAGAAGAGTTATTTTTCTCTATATTAAACTTTTCTGAGCTACAAAAGAGAAAGGTGCAAGACTCTGCAAGACTTACACAAAAGCACTTAAACAGTATAAAGGGAAAAAAAAAGGAGAAAAAAAAAAGCTTAGGAAGCTGTATTGCTAGGCTCTGCTTCACAATATGCCTCTTCCTGATTAATATCATTCAACTGTAATGAATGAATAAATTGTAATTTAAATGATTGTATGTATGCACCATCACATCAAAACCAAAATGAAACACTTAGACAATCATAGCTTTCTCAATTTCTCTCCCTCTCACTCTCTCTCTTTTAATTCCATATTCACATCTTTCCCTGCTCTAAAAAGGGAATTTCTGTGTCACAGACTTTTTCTATGATTTTCTGCAAAGGCAGGGCTGATTGCAAGGCAGAACTTTGACAAAACAGGGAAGTGGACTATGCAGGCACAAATGCAACCAGCTCTGTGGAAAAACAAAAGCATGTTATAACCTGTTAAGCAAAAAGAGAAACAAAAAGTAAAATGTTGTTGATAAGGCACGAGCCCAGGACACACAAGAGCCAGATTTAAGTTCCTCCTGCACAACAAATTTCCTCTGAGTCACCAGACACATGCTTTCTGCAGCAGTTTGTGAGATACAGCCAGAAGGAGAACTGAAATAACACATCTAGGCTTTGAGGATGTGTGAACTAGGTTGCCTGTCTTTGCAGGGTCCAAACATTCTTCACAGTGTCCTGGAAACAAGCTAGTGGCTCAGCTGACCACCCTTTACTTCTCTCGTCCCAGAGAATCAGAAGCTGTTTGGAGCCCAGTCTCACGATGTTGCAGGTACCACAGCAGGGCTTGGAGCAGGGCTGATCCACAGACAGGCACCAGAGACAAGTCCATGGACCCTGTACCACTGAGACAGTTTGGCTGAGTGGGGATATATTTAGGAAAAACAGGACTTCCTACCTGATCAGGCCTAGTTCCTGAATATCGGGGGCCCAACTTCTGGTTACTTTATCCTCAACCAACCAAACTTCATCTCAGGCAGCTTGCCTACATTATGCCTATCCCTATCTCTGACACCAAGTGGTAGGCAGGACTGTCCCTTTTCTTTCTTTGGCTTTTTGCCACTGTGCTATTAGCCATCCTTTCTGCCTCTCCTACATGGTATGGGATCTATTGCTTTTCCCACATTTCTTGCCACTATGAGGAAAAAGGTGCTTGTACATTTATATGAATGTTTCTCCAGTGAGGGAGGGGAAGTGAAATCAAACTGCAGCAAAAACTAGTTAGTTAATGGACACATCCAATGTCATGTGTTTTTCAAGCATAGGTTATGTAGTTCTCAGATAAACGTATTAATTGTATGGAAAATTGTTCAGAAGCCTGAATTGATGACTTTTCTATATAACTTTTGAAACAGAAGAAATTAACTGATTTTCCATTAAATTGTCATGGACACAGCAAGAAACATGAAGATTATGGGTAGGTTTTCATCAAAGGTGAGAGTGTCTACTATGAAAAAAGCACGGTGCAACAGGTAATGTTGTTTTGGTCCTCAGATTGGCCATGTTGAAGATACTGCAGCTGAAGGAGTTGCTGACATAGGACATCGACTTAGGAAAAATGGCTTTAATTTAGTTAAATGTCATTAAATTTTTTGTGATTGTTACAGCAAATGCACCCTTTGTTTGTATATTATATCTTGTGGTCTGCCAGCCACTCCACTTTAGACATGGTATCATTACAGGAGAACCACAAAAATGCTTTAGATTCTTTGGAAAACAGAAGGGGGACAAAAACCTCAAGAGATCCAAGAATAAATTAAAAAAAAAAAAAAAAGAAGAAGAAGAAGAAGAAGAAGAGGAAGAGAATAGAAGATTTGTTATCCATCCTGTTCTTGGAAACAGAACCAATGGGGATAAGACAACAAGGGCACATATTTATAAAGCACAATAAAAGGCCTCTGTGTGGTCATGTCTGCATGGAGCAGATGAGCAGTGGAGTTCTGGGAAGAATTACATAAGACGGCTTGTGTACACGTGCCTGCAAACACGGAAACACGCATTTGCACACATACACACAGGTCGTGCCCAGATGATGCCCTGCTTCACATACAAAACCTCTCAGTCTCTGTCAAGAATCTCTACAAACGCCTCAGATGCAACACATAAGAAGTCCTGTTTTTAATACTGCCAAACTGCCCAAGTCATAAGCAGCCGAAGAGCAGGACTGTGAGTAACTTTTCTCAGAAACAAGGCTATTTAGTCTGGCTTCAGCTCAACGAATCCATGAGTAATTATACACAGCCTTTGAGTGAATGTCGTGGACTTGACAGACTGGAGGAAAGGCAGCTTATGTGCACAAGCTATTCAACAATAGTGTAAATTAGAGGATCTGCTACAAGATGGTTTTAGATGGATTTGTTGTGTGTCCCTAGTGGCTTGCCATGTGTCCCAGCAGTTCACAAAGCTTCCAAAATATTAGTGCAAGCCTTGTGTCCAAGAAATAACAAGAATACATTTTCATTCGGAGTTAAATGTTAATAATTCAATCTATCTGGACACCCCAAAGCTCTTGCTCTCTCCTTCACACTTAGATCTCTGCTCTAATTGTTCCATTGTGTTAAATATCTAGTATCATATTTCCTTCATCTACAACCTCAACCTTATTCCTTTTCTCGACAGAGTGAATGCTGTCCGGTTGTATACCATCCCAAATGCTCCCTGCTGTGCATCCATTTTTATCTTCCTCCCTTCTTTAAGCTTCCACATCTTTAACTATCTCCTTGCCAGACCCGGTTGCCTTCCCTAGTACTGTCCTTGATTTTCCTGGCAGCTTTTATAAAATCAATCTCTTTTTTACAGAAATAATGATCAGTGAAGTGTGATGAGATGATGCTAAATATCTAGCTTTCTCCCTCTCTCTGTGTCACAGTACATAAGTTTTCTACTCTACCTTCTTCTCCTTAGATATTTTTAACAGCAGACTTCCTCAGACCTGTTGGATTCAGTTTTATCTCCTCTCTCTGCTAACATTTCTCCAGGAAGAAAAGTTAAGTCTTCATCCATACCAAACTCTCTCCACATGCATAACATCCCATCCAGGTTGCAGAAGGGAATAGGAATGGGATGAGCAACTTCTTGATTAGTTTCTGTTGGCACTCCAGAAACTGCTGACATCTGCTCTGTATAATGAGGTTGCTATGAATCTCAGTTCTCTCCAACTAGTAGCATTACCCTGCATGATTAGATGTTTAGATTAGACTTTAGGAAGAAATTCTTTAGTATGAGGTTGATGAGGCACTGGAACAGGTTGTCCAGAGAAGCTATGGATGCTCCATCCCTGGAGGTGTTCAGGTTGTTTGGGGCTTTGGGCAACCTGGTCTAGGGGAAGGTGTCCCTGCCCATGGAAGGGGGGTTGGAATTAGGTGATCTTTAAGGTCCCTTCCAACCCAAACCATCCTGTGACTCTTTGATATTATGATTCCCCCTTCCTCCAGGAGTTAATTGATTTATGTACTCTTTAGCTAGGCTTACAGTTAGCGGTTTATTTATGTTGCCAGTTTGTTACTAAGCCGTATAATGCCACAGTCCTTCAGGCCCTACAAGTACTTCTGTATTGTAGCCCTTGGCCCCTTTCACAGAGCAGAAATAAAACCTTTGGTCCAGATATATGAAGGTATTTTTAAAGGCCGTCCTCTGAGAAGCTAGGGCTGATTGTAAGGGTCCAATATGAGATTCTTCTAAAAACAACAGTGAACTTTTAAAGCTATGCCAGATCATCACTGGAGATTTGAGCTAAGTGTTTAGCATAGCCTGCACAGTCAAAGCACCTCAGAGACATTTGCAGAGAAAACCAGTGACTTACAAGACAGAACTCACCTGGCTAAATGCAAATATCTAAATCAGAACAGGCTTTCCTTATAGTCAGTAGAGGACCGTATGCACTTGTAGGGTGCAAAACACTGGACATTCACTAAAATGAGATTTATTTATTTTTTTTGGTCTTACAAGAGCCCTATTTATCTCAGAGGGCCATAAGAGGAATGATAAGATGATCTATTCAGACAAAAAGCATACTCCATAGGCTTCCTGCAACTCTGGGAAAGGTAAAACCTACCTTAATTACAGTCTGGTCATCTGATTATCTACGCTGACATTTCAGTCAGATTGCTTAGGTTGCTTTTCTATATGATGTGTGCAGCTTGGTAGGCTGACACATGAGGAAGGACCACAGACCAAGGCTGCTGGTGGGGAATGTGCCAGTGGAGCTGGAGACTTCTGAGAACAGAGACCAAGAACCTCTCTACTAATCCCTGATCTCACATACCTACCTTTCTCTAGCTGTCAAGGTTCCTTTTTTTCTCTACCCCTACATCCTAGCTCTCTCTGCTTCTGAGCCCCCTACTCCATGACACGTAGCTCACATGGTAACCCTGAGAAAGCGGTGTCTGCAAGATGTTGCAGGATGGAGGAGGTAAAAAATATGCTGGTGTGGCACAGGAGAGTGCTGGGCAGTAAAGTATGATGTTGTGACAAAAGAGTTGCAAGGTCCTCCATAGAATTTTTTATTAAACTGGGTCAAGAATAATTGCACTGGATACTTTTCCCTGGATGTCCTCCTTGGATGAGTGCCGGGACAGGACCCGGAGGGGTCAACATCCACCTCCATGGCAATAATTCACACAAATTCTCATTAATGACAGGTTTTTATTTTGCACAAGAAGCTAAAAAGTTCAGACTCCTTGTGTTTCAGACACCTTCTATCTTCCAGTATTACCTTCTCCAAAGGATGTCCTCAAATACCAAAACAGATGAGGTACCACCAGTGAGACCACTCCAGAACAAGAGGTGCCCTGTGTGGGCCTGACACCCAGATGCTCAGGTACTTTATGCTCACTGACTGCTAGCCACAGCCAACACAAATCCCATGTGCTGTTTGGACTTTTTATACACAGGCTGAGGAAAAGATTTTAATCACTTAGCCCGAGGCCTGACTTTAAGGAGCAGCTGCAGGAAAAATGAAGCGACTGTACTATTAAAAAACACAGTGTTTCCATATTACATACCCATGAGCTGGGGAGCCACAATATGCCCAAATCAACCTCTTGTGTCTGTGGGTGGTTTACCCAGGCCATGAAGGGTCTTGGTGGGGATGCTGTGCCAGGCTCACCAAGGGGGATGGAGAAAGCAAGGAGCAGCTCCGGGTGTGCGGTGGGGCCTTATAAAATGTCTCAGCAAACGTACTGTGAGTTCAGGCCTGGACATAAATGTCAACAGGGCTAACATTGCGTATGTCCATTCTTAACAGGAATTTGCTAATTAGGTCTGAGTAACCTACGGAAAAGGCTACTCGCAGACACAGTCCAAGAATGACCAGCCTCAGAAAGCAGCTGCAAGTGGTTTTGCAATATGATTTTATCTGGGCAGAATGAGTTCATAATTGGAAACTGCCCAATCTTTCAGTCAGCTGAGTCCTTACTTCTCTTGACCAGATCTCTATCATGTAAGAAATTCCTTTAGCTGAGGGGGTGCAAACTCCCCTGCAGGTCTCTCCTGGAGTGGAGGGACAGGAGAGTGAGAGGGGTGGAAGACAGAAGGGTTTCGTCAAAGTTTCAGCTGTCCACACATTTGAAAAACCAGAGCTGTTGTTCTCTGGCCTGGCCAGCACCTCAGAGTCAGGCTACAGATGTTGACCCGTAAACCTCAGTGGCCTATCCTGCACCAACAGCATGAAACCAAACCACAGGATATGGGTACAGCACTTGAGAATGCTAACCAAGGGGAAACAACTCATTGAAAAATCAAACATAGCAATGGATCTTTAGAAATAGCAGCATTTGCTTTGATCACTTCTCTAATAAGAACCAATGTTGTTTCAACCAATTGATTTTTCTTCTATATGTCCTGCACCCCAAGTCAAGAGAAGCAGGGAGCATTTGGCCAGGCAGGAATGATTAACCAGGTGACTTCAGCTGCAAGGGCTGACATCTGACAGTAGAAAAAACAGATGTGGAAGAAAGAGCCCAGTGTTCTCAATCTAAAATACTGACTCTGTTCTTCCTGGGGTTAGCAGTTAAAAAACTCAGAAGCAAAAATATGCATGCTAAAGCTAATTTCATGGCTCAGAAGGGTCAGAAAGCAGGACCTCAATTCTAGGCAAAGGTCCCCACCCCCTGAAAATTTTTGGTAGGCAGAGACCTGCCATTCAATTTCCAGCTCCGCTGGCTTCCTTTCTCCATCAATTTCCCTGGCAGTATAAGGGTCTGAACACAGTGCTCATGTCTGATTGCATCAAAGGGCTACAAGTCTGATGGTGAAATAAGTAGCTGCAAGCATGAAAACATCTTCCTTTGAGGAGCAAAAGAAAGAGATCAGGCTAAAATGTAGACTTCTCAAAGGCAAGTACCCCTAGCTCTCCTAGCACTAACCCAGTTTCCACGTTCAGACACTTGCAATGAATGCCACAGATTTTTTTGTTTTTCTATCACTGATTAGGATTAGGATTTAGGTGATCACTGGGTGATTAGGACTTGACAATCAGAACTGTTTCTCAATGGCAAAACATTTACAATCAGGCCAGATTAACAGGCCAGAATGAGATTTCTTTCTCTCTTGATGATTAAGTTTTAGACAACATTGGCTTCAAGATGAAAATGGATATGCCAACTTCACAGATTTCGTATGTAGTCATGTTACTGCAAAGAATATTTAAATGTATGTTCAAATCACAGTTGAAGTCATCTTTTAGTTTCACATACATGTTTGGAAACTAACTGAATATCAGCATTTACAATAAACAAGGGGCTTAACCTCTGTGTTAGAGGAATTACAATTCAGTATTTATTCTCATGGTATAAATCTTACCCAACTAGGAAGCTGAAATATTTTCAAGTGACATAAATGGCAGATGAACACAAAAATCCAGATGTTAGATTTGCTCAGAACCAACAGGTTTTAATGAATTTCTGCAGGTTTTCTATTAGTTAAACCAAAGAATATCTGCTTTTTACTTACTCCTTTCTTTTGTTTGAATTCTCCACTGCTTGTGATGCTTGCCCCTAAGCCCTGCTGAATCTACTTGGGCATCCTTCCCTCTGACATCTCTTACTGGTTGTTTTGCACTTGAGTACAAAAGGGACAAAAAAATCTCTTTTTTTTTTTTTTTTTCCTCAAGTGAAAAGATAGCATGTTAAAAACAACTATGCAGATAAGCTCTAATTCTGATGCTGGTCCAACTCACTAGGCCAGTCATTTAATCCCTGAAAGGAGGAACAGGAAAACTTTTGTTCCATATTCTTTATTTCAGAAAGAGCTAGGAACTGTTAAATGAGATATATTTCTAAAGTATATTCTAATCTGTGGCTGAGTTTGACATGTTTTAAACTAGACAATGAAGTCGATAAGATGTATGGTGTATTTTATATGGAAGGAGAAGGTAAATGATGTTCTTTTAATTTAAAGAAATTAAACTCTGCTTCCATTACTTTGCCTTTTTCCTTCACAAATGCAGCCTTTTTATTTTTGCATGCTATAGCCTCAATAGAAGTGGAGAACATATAACACACTAATATTTTCTGAGGTTAATGACTGGGACATGGACCCAAGAACCTTGGCCAATATTTAATAGAACATGAACTTTTAGCATAATGTGGTGCCTAAGGGATGTACATCTATCCTTGGGTATACGCACTGAGAAAGATCATGAAGTAGGGAAGTAATACTAAGATTTTTTTCTCATGATAGAGAGAAAATTTTTACAAATTCTATGCAGTTTTGATGCACGTATTTCAAAAGGGTCATAAAACCCTTTCTGACCCTCAGAAAAAAAGGATATTGTTATGGCTAACAGTGATGGTGAGAGTCATCTCGCCTAATTTCAGCCACCAAAAAGCTAGGTACCTAGTCTAAAATAGAAATGCAGTCCATGGAGGCAGATAGGTGTCTCCAGAGAATGATTCATCTCATCCTGAAAGAAGTGTCTAAAATGAATTGGATGAGTAATCTTCTGAATGAATCATCTTTCCCCATTGACTGCAGGAGGACTGTAGAAAACTACGTTTGACTAGATGCTTCTAATGTTTAGGTAGCCAAAGATACAACTCATCCCAAGCACCTATGCTGTCCTCCATGAATTTAATTTAACCAAAAGAAGCTTTCAGTTGATTTGATTATACATACCTCCATGGGGGTTTGGAACAAAATTAATGAACGACATGGAGGATTCTTTGTCCTGCAAAAACCCAAGACTAAGAGATGTTCTTTAACCCAACATCAAAACCTTAGCGCAGTGCAGGAAATATTAGTGAAATCACGTGTCCCAGATTATGGAGGTCAGACAAGATGACTGAAGAGTAGCCCACTCTAGCTTTTATCTCTACCTCTTATCTATGAACAAGTGTTCTGTTTATAGAACGGTAACCCTCAGAGCAAATGAATATATGCAAAGCATCAAATAAAGTAGTGGACAGTTTGTCAGAGCAAAATTCATACATCTCTAATTCAGCAAAACTGAATTTTTGGGTTTTCTTTGACATAAAGCTAAGTGTTTTCAGCTTTGTGAAGGATATTTAAAATAGTCTTGTTTTACTGCACTGTTCTAGTCCTACGTCCTAGAGAAACTAACCAGCTGGTTCCAATGAGGAAAGCAGGATCACCTGGGTTTATAGTTGTTTCTGGATTAGCTTTTCTGATCTGAAAATCAACACTGATTGGTGCCTCTAAGGATAACCAGACACTGCTGAAGCCTCACAAGTTAATTATATGAGGACAGCTAATCATTATTCACAAATAATTACTGGGTTGTAAATCCACAGATGTCACATCCCTCAACGAAAGTGTATTTTTAGCTGTGAAGCACATTGGCCTTTCCTGGCTCTGTTTGCTCTAAAATTAACATTAATCAAGTTTTGGCTCTATGCATGCAGTATCCCCCCAACCAGGTAATTACAGTAAATTTCCAGAATAAAGACAAAGAAAAAAAAAGTTTCATTTATAATTTCTTGCTTCCAACCTTTAGTGGCTGGTCACTTGTTTCTTTTGGTATTGCATCTATTACTCATAAGTCACAATGAAAGTCAAGGATGTGTGTGCCTAGAAATGTGTCATTTTCCCTAGGACATCAGTCAGTTAGTACAAGCTATTACCTCTCCCTACACACCTGGCCTCTCATAAAAAGGGTGAATGCAAAATGCTCTATGAGGCAGGAAAATCATCACAGAACTCTTCTACAAGCTGACATCTTTTACAGCAACAGCCTTACCCTGTATATTGGGAGAGAAAAGATATATTTAGCTGTTATGTTACAGGCAAATTATATGGAGAAAAGCAATAATATTTCAAATTATTACCACTTAGAAACCATCAAAATAGTTACAAACAGACATAAACAAACCTACACATCTTGTTGTTTTCTTGAAGTTTAGAGAAGTAGCTGGAACCCCAGTGCTAGAAGACGTTGTTTAGTTAACAGATGCCATATCTTGTGGCTGTTAGAATCTTGTGAAGCCAAAAACTGTGACTGGTAAGTATGAGATAAATTATATATGTTTCTTTTAGCAAAACAAACAGCACTATTCCCCCCTTTTCTCCTTCCCCACCTCTCCCCAAAATTGGCCACTCATTCATGGAAAATCTTGCTTCCCTCCCAGCTAACCACTGCAGGTGAAGGATGCTCTTTTCCCATTGCTCATGATATTCACTGCATTTTTTTTCCCATTATCAGTCAGCGAATACAGTGTAAATTGGTGTAAGGCATGATTTTCCAGCTCTGAAGCCTCAGCAGCATATTTTAGTAGATAGTAGTCATGTGTAGAACAACGTTGTTCTTGTTGACATTTATACATTTTCCTACTCCATGGATGACATTTTTTGTAGGATCAGCCCAAAAGTGATCAAGTTGGAGTACAGAGGACAGCCTACGCAGTGAGGCTTGCTATTTTTTCAGTATTTCTTACAAAGACTTAAGATGTATGCCTCACTTCCCTGAGTACTGCACCGTTCTGAATATTTCTTGGACTCTAGAGGTTATTCAGCAAGTTTTTTCTTTGTTCTGCCATACATTTAATGGCACAAGGCAGTTGTCAGAGTGGAGGCTACTGCAATTGTAACTACATGCCTGCCTCTGCCACTGGGCGAGTGCCTGTTGCCCCTTTATCAATTTTACATCAGTGAAGTCCTTCCATGATGTGGACTCCCATGAAGTGAAAGAAAACTTTCTATCTTTAAAAACCCTGAATGCCCAGTATAAGCAGAGCCAGCACAACCTCCTCTCCTGAGAATAAAACTTGGTTTTGTTGTGTTATCCATAAGAAGCTCTCAGTCAGAGGTTCTCAGACTTGCTCCTGTACCAGACCTCTCTTTGCCACCACCACAGTCACGTTCACACAGGGGTACTGAGCTTCTCAGGCAGATAACAAGTCAACCCCAACAAAGCACAAATTCACCTCCAGGTCATTGTCTTTCCACAGCCAGCGCTGCAGTGTCCCAGGATGAAATCAATACCTGCAGGTGCAGTCCAGTAGTGCCTACCACTGAGGAGGGGAGTATTTTTGCATTTTATCTATTAATGCAACATTTGTGTTGATGCAAAAGTACCAATGAATGGAAGTATTTTTGTTTTTCACATGAGTTGCAAATAAATCAGTCGATAACAGGAAAAGCCTGAGTGCTGAGTGACAGGAATTAAAGCTCCTATTCTTAGACAGCAGATGATAAGTAAATCTAATGTTCGTATTTCACAAAACTACACTGCATTTTTACAAATGTTTTAGTTTGGATTTATTTTGGCTTGTTTTGTTTTTTAATAAGGAGAATAGACAGTAAATGAAAAATTCCCATCTACTCCTACAGTCTCACCTTTCTGGGCTGCTCTATTGACTTTGATTTTCGAGATTTACAACTACAGATATGTTATTAAAGAAGAGTCACCCAAGGGGGAGTACCATTACAGCTGTCCCTTTATCGAATTATCTGCACGGGCACCTGCTTTTTTTTATAACTGCTAGTCCATAACACATGCTAAAACCCAACTGTCACGAGATGCTGTTTTGGCATGTTCAATCAACATTTATCTTTCCTTTCAAAACTCTTGTGGCTGTCCCTGATGGAATTTGTTTCTCAGTCCTTCTGCCATTTTCTGTCCTCACACGGATTTGTAAAACCTGAATGCCAGAAGGTAATTTTTTGTCATAGCAAATTACAATATCAGAAGACAAAGAAGTTCATAGCTTCACCCACTCAGAGGGATGCATGACTCAGGCAGTGATAACTGACGAATCATCCAAAAGTCACCTGGAACACTCCTTGCATGAACATTCAGAGGGGGAAACCTTTTGGTAATTGATAGGTAGTTCTTCACTTTCTGTGTCGATACTGAAAGTCAGCTAATGACACCGTGACATGCAAAGAAGGGAAAGGTTGGATGCTAAGTTTTCAGGTTTGTCACTCAACTGAGATCACAGTCATTACAGATCCAGGAGTTGTCAGTCTACTACTTCTGTGAAGAATACCACTTTCAACATGATCTTTTAGCTCAGACTTACTCATAATGATAGTCTTCATACTACTTGAAAATTCACTTGGTAGGGGACAATATAGTTTTGTGGGTACTGAGTATCAAGACAACTGAGTATGATACTAGACACAGGTAAGAAACATAAATGAATCTGAAATCTATTACTAAAAAATATTAAAACCTGAGATTTCTTCTTCACTGGCTCCTGCAATGGTTTGGTCACTCTTTCTTTAGCACTCAAAAAGATGACAGCTGTCTCATGAACCAAACTGACTTGGCTTTTGCTCAGGAGAGCCAGTCATTTGATTCCCAAAGGTCCATTTTATTACTGGGCCCAGAGAAAATCCAACTAAACTGTTAAATAATTTGTCCTATCTGGAAGCATATTTGCCTGACCCTTCCATCAACCTGTTCTTGCAGATTTGCAAAGTAAATATGTTGCTTTGCCATTGCTCTCCTTCAACCTGGAGCTGCCTGGTTCCTTAATGCCACATGTTTAGCTCTGCATTTTCCTTGCCACTTACACAACCATCTTTTGAAAATGGTTTACCAGCCACTTTTCACATTATCTTGAAGAGAATGCCTACTCATTATTTCCTGAAGTGACTGGAATCTCTGTCCTCAAACAGTGTTTTGCCTCATCTTTCCTGGATTGTCCTCCAGTTCATCTTCCCCTAAATAACTCCTTGCTGATGATCCCTTACCTTGCCTGCACCTCATTACAATGCATGTCATTCATTTCAGATCTAAATTTATCCCTCCTGCCCACAGACATAGTATTATCTGACTGCAAATTACTGAAATCAGAAATGCTGAGTCCCAAGTCTGAGGTTATGGAAAAAGTAGTATGTTAAGAATAATCCCATATAATTAAAAGCTTTCTCTGCTATTTTTGTCATGTTCCTCATTTAAAGTATCAGTTGCACGCTTTACAGGTCAGCGTCAAAAATATTAGATTTTGACAGATTCAGAAAGCAGGGCAGGCCAAAATTGTCCCACTCAGTAAATCACACTGGATGGCTGAGAGTAATGAGATACAGAGTTTGTTTCTAGGTCATTCACCTCAAATACACTCTGGTTGCCAGTTCCTGAAATTCATAACAATCTAACACTGCTCTGTATATACCCAAAGGTAAATAATGTGGCCTGAGTCTGCTCCAATTAATTTTTTTAGGCATAATCAGTGTGACCAAGGCCTGAATGATCATGCAAATGGAAACTCAGTGTTTCTCCTGTAAGCAATAGAGGTGTTCTGACACAGAAGAAGCTTTTAGTAGCTCTGTAGGGTAGAATGTGATTGTATGGAGACTGGAGGATACTGCGGTAGATGGTCCATTGCTCCTTGTGACCCAGTACTGTTAGAGTATAGATAGAGATAGCTTGTCGCCTTAATCCGTTTTCCCCACTCTTTCTTCCTCCCCATCTTCCTCTATTGGTAAATCCACCTCTGGGCCAAAGACTTCTGTGGTTGCACTAACTCCTCGTACTTGCCTAGATGAGCTGGGCCCATGCCTTTACAAGTGTGGTACAGCAGGCCTGAAACTTTTCTGCTTGCATAAAAGCATTTGAACAGGCACAACTGCAAATGCCAGGAAGCAAAATTTTGCAAGTACTATTTAATTAAAGCTGTAAATGGGGCCTGAAGGAGAAAAATAACATATTATTAGCAGCTTGAATCCAGATCTGGCCATAGGTCCATATGACAAGCCAGCTGCACTTTCGGTATGAAAAGGAAGCTGGCCAGTGGCCCTTGCCCAACTCCACTACAGTTTTCCAAAACACACCCTTTCTCATGCCTCCCATCCTTGTGACACACCTAGCACTAAAAAAGCTTCCAGTAAAGTTGTGCCTCTGGCCTATGTAAAATGAAAGAAGTTCAAGCCTGAACTTGCCCTCTCTTGCTTTAGGAGGTAATAAACTCACTCCTCTGTGTTAATAGGAATTCTGCTACACAACCAAGAGGTGAAAGTCTACCACTTCTAAGCAACATGCATTTTTTCTCTTTCAGCTGCCCAATTATTCTTTTTTTTTCTTTTTCTGATTGTTACCAGGCTCAGAATCTACCAGCTACTTTCATGGTGTACCATGATGACAAGATTTTGTCCTAACCACAGATATTCAAAAGGCTGTAAGAACACCTCAGACCCTAAGGCAAAGTTAAAGGCACAAGCTGGAGCCAGAATACTCTGTACCAACCCTGCCGAAAAGCTATGGCATGTTAACCAAGTTGCTTCAGTGCCAAAAAAAGAAAAAAGTTGATGAGAATCTACTCAACCTCTTCCATATTCTCTGAATCAAGCAAATAGCACAGTCCAGGCGTAGCCCTTAAAAGAAGAACAAAATTTGCTAACATGGTTGGAAAGAAAGTTGGAACTGGAATGATAGCTAACGACTTTCATCAAAGAACATCTCCAGCTTGTCATCTTCTCAGCTTCTGTTATGAACTCATCTACCTCCATCCATGTCTTTGATTTTTTTCAATGAAATTGAAGACTATCGCTAAACCAAAATTATATTTGCAATTGTGATACCTGAGAGTTAGGCACATTAATCTAATTTTCTCACTGGTCATCTTGAAAGAACACTGAGAAGACAGTGAAAGGAAGAGACCTTTTAGAAAAGAGGTATGCAGACAGGATTCAGTCAAAATGACTGCATTTTCTTTTGCATGTGTGCTTTATTGCAGACTAGAAATAGAAGTGGAAAGGGCAAAACACATCTTGTACAGGATGCGTTGTGTGTGTAGGTGTATAAATTAATCCTCTTACTACATTCATGGGTAATAACGTATCCTTTATACACATTACATAAAGGATATCCTCCTGAGAGAAACTTTCTGAAGACCCAGATGGCAACAGAAGTTCATACTACCAGCTGGATCACAAATTTGTCACTAATTGAAGTGGTCGGAAAGAGGGCTATTGTGTGATATTTCCAGCACCAAAATCTGGAGGTAAGGACCATAAGGACCACGGTAACATAACGTCTAGGTCAGCCACTGAGGGAAATCCTACCACTCCTTAACTAATAGTTTAATAAGATGGATATGTAGGACTTGAGGACTAGTTCTGCCACCAGGCAGTATGGACAAGACAAACATGTTTCTGGATAGAAAAAAGTGAGCTGAAGAGGTGTGAGCCATGATATGCCAATTGCTCTGGCTGAGTGTTGTGTAGTTTACTAGCACAGTAATTATCCCACTGAAGTATTGTTCCCTCTTCCCTCTCTTACGGCTTCTTACACTTTTTCTTGCATTTTGTGTTACCTCAGTTATTCTAGTTTATTGTAAGTTAAATAGCACAGCCTATTTCTAGGGGAAAGACCAAGTCTTGAGCTGTTACACAGGCCTAAAAGTGCAACCCCTGCCCCAACTCACAAACACATTTCTGGCCCTTTCATCCTTTTTTGCTTTGTGACTTTCTTTGAATTGAAATCATGAAAATGCTTGTGCAAGAGCTTCTCCCCAAAACCAAACATCACTTCTCAGAAAGAGAAAATAAAGTATACACACGTTATGTGTTATATGTGTATAGGTAAAACACCTACAGCTGTAGAGCTGGTGCGTAGTATAGACTACACATTGTAAACAGAATTTAGATCATGTCAGCTTATCCCTGATGCATCCAAAGAGAGTGCAGATGAAATACAAAGGGTGAGGGAATTAAGAGTTACCAGGGGAAGGAAATGCTGAGAAAAGAATAGAAAACTCATAAATATCAGGGAAGAAGGAGAGAAACAAAGGGTGATGCAGAGCAAAAAAATCCTCTGTTTCTAAATGAGTGCAAATTTTTTCACCAAATAGTTTTCTGTTTACTTGTTGCTATGAGAATCGGTTAGTGGGAAATACAATAAATGACACTCTAATAGATGATGGAAAATAGGTTTTCCCTAACACCTCTCAAATCACTAGAAACACAAAAAAATAGGTATGGAAGGCACTCTAAGGGTTCATATTCTCATTGAAGCATTGCTTGATGAAGGTAACTCAGCACATATGATAGACCATAATCCATTTGACTTAGCACAACACGCTCATTAAATAGCAGTACTGCACAATAGCTGGCTCTAACTTCAATAGCTGGCCCTATTTTGAGTGGGGGTTAGATCAGATGAGCTCCAGAGACTTCTTCCAAGCTAAGTTATTCTATGGTGATATGAATAGAGTGATGATAAATGTGCAAAGGATTAATGGAGGGAAAATCTGAAGACGTCATGAATGGAGATGAATGCTGATCATTGAAAAAAGGTTCTTAAAAGGGTGGATGACAAGCAAAATGTTCTGCAACATTTTGACAACAACCTAGGATTTAATACGGAACTACTGCTGGCAAAATTTGTACATGATGGTGATGGGAGAAAGAGCAGATAATGGTGAAGATAGAGAAGTCAGTGGAATCCATCCAGCTGTTTTTTTAAGACACTCTAGTAAAGCCAAGAGCAAAATTATACCTGTAACAACAATGACTACAGGCTGGGCTGGCATAATGGAGGACCTTAACATGGACAGCAGTGAGATTGGGAAGAAATACAAGGTTAAATTGTGCAAGCACTGCTGCAGAAACAGCACTGCAGCCTTTGTGATTTTGTGACCATAGGTCACACATCCTCAGACTGAAGAGATATTGCCTAAGGCAAAAGGCATCTGGGCTTTAATTTGCATTCTTAGGGACTCTTAGAATATAGTTAGATAATGACCATCACTTCTTATAAATATTCATTTCAGTAATTTTTACACACAACCTCTCAAGCAAACAACATTACAGTATTGTTGCAGCATCTCCAGTAAGTAGAGTATGTTATAATATGCTTCACATGCTACATAGGTTAGTTCAGCACAAATGTATGTGTCCTACACATTAAAAATCATAACCTGCCTCTAGCAATTTCCTCCCGCATCTCTCTTTCTAGGAAACGAAATAAAAATAAAAGGGAAAAAAAGGTATTTTCTGAAAGTAAAGCAGCAGCATTTAATTATCATTAGGACTGTAATTCTGCTCTGGCATTTCTTACAAGGTGTCATGTCACCAGGTGGTCAGGTCAAAAGTCATGGAAACAGCAACATATGAACCATGGTTTCATCTCCTCATTTTGAACCCCAAATAATCTCTGTGTTATCACTGTATAAATTGGCAGGCCTGATTATGTTGTTTCAACACCCAGAATCAGAAAGAATCATTTTCATTGATAAACCAGAGCCAAATTTTGAAAACCAGCTTTATTCAAAACTTGAGGAAAGCATTAATGAGATGCCTGGGCTGGGGTTTCAGAGCACTGGTGTTGTTAGGCATCTGGTATCTGACTTGCATGTCAGGTAAGAAACATCTCTGACACCTCTCTGGTGCATCTGGAAGGAAAAAAAAAAAAAAGCCACAACCACACTTTTCAGAATCTAGTAAAAACTCCTTGTGACATTTGCTAGAATTGAAGATGAGTTATGTGTTTTGCCTTGACAAATTTCAGCAGGGCTTTTTGACCTACTGTGCTAGCAAGTGTTTCAATCAATATGGATCTGAAATCCTGGACAGATTTTTTAAAAGCATTAAAATCATGGAATATGTGGAAAGTTAACAAATATGTTAGCTTACTTTTTGTAGCTCAGTAATCATTTATTTTAAACAAATGTCCTAAACACATTAGATTAGATCAAATATGGAAAAGTATGTGATACATGAATTACAAATTACTGATGCAAAAACTAAGCAGCTAAAATTTCTCACCATATGTTTGGGAAGGTCACATTATTCATGAGCAGTAAAACCACCAAGGACTCAAAAAGTATCCCAGATAGGAACCAAGTTATGGGACAGTAGATGCAAATTTCAAAGTCTTCACTTGTGTTAGTAACCAGTTACTTCTCCAAGTATTCCCAGTGGTTTCAGTATGAGTCAGAGCTTGTCAAACTAATCACTCCTGCACAAAAGTGATCTTTTGGGCGTAGCTACCTACTCTCATTGCCACATTATATTGTACTGTTTTAGAACTCCAGTATTAGAAGCATTCTCAGGACAAATCAACAACTTGGTCTGTAACTTCAGCCAAAAAAAATATGGATCACAAAGCACTGTGTGTGACTTTGTAGCTTGGAAGGTCTCACATGCATTTCTCCAGATCTCCTTAATCTCTTCCTAGAATTTTATTCCAATGTTCCTTAAAACTTGCCTGAGTCTTGGACTTGGCTTCTGCAGAATGGCTTCCGCATTCCCACCTTGCAAGCCCCACTGTTCAAAAGTAATCCTGATATTTGAAACCCATAAACACCCCACCTCATGGCTCAGTTGGAGCAGTTTCTACAGATACTGAAGATGCTCCTTCCAAGGCATTAGAGCTTATCACATAGACCAAATCTGCAAGCATGTATCCCCACAGACTTTTGAGAATGCTGTATCAGAACAGCTGCACTTGGCCAGACAAAAAGTACGTTTGGCAAATATCTTCTGAGAATAGACAGCACTGAACACTTAGGGACAGAGTAAACAAATACCTTCAGAATAGAGATCATTTCCACACCAGTCAGTATACAGACTTTCTGAGCCAAAGGTTGCATCTGGGTTGTCTCTTCGCTCTTGAAAGAAGATTTGAGAAATATTTATGCTAAATAAGAAACTAGTCCATTAATACCTTTTCCACTCCCATTTTACCTGTTTACAAACCTTTGAATTTCATGTTGCCCATTCTTTCCATTCTCACATATACAGACAGAAAACAAAATACAATTATCACAATTACAAGATGAAACAAGTTCAATTCTCCCAAACTATCTATTCATTTAACCTAACAAAAAGCCCACCACATGTTTTCTGAGAAAAAAAAAAAAAAGATTCTCTGGTACTTGATTATAATGTTGACATGTTAGAGTGGAATCCCTTAAAGCAAGATATAAACACACACACACACACACACGTCTTTCCTGACCTCAGTGTGAAAATAGACATATTTTCTTAAAATTCTTCCTTGCAATTATTTCTCTTCCAATCAAGTAGATTGTCCCATTCAAGAATCAGGCTCATCCTCCTTCTAGGCATTCAACCAATTCATTCATGCAACATCTGTATCCTCTGATATTTCCTGAATCACAAGGGTTATTTGAGGTTCTCTCCAATTTCATAGGGTATTCACAAGCCAAGTTTGTCTTGAGGGTTTCCTTTCAGGCATAGTTACCAAATATGTTCATGGTCTAACACTTCTATAGGATTTCCTAGTGGCCTTGCCACCAAGCCAAAAATTTACTTCCTGGAAATAGTAACACTTTTTGTTCCCTTGCAAATTCCTGTGTTCTATGCATGTTTTGTTTCTGCTGGTTTTCCCAAACCTCCTTAGAGTTTCCCTTTCCTGACCAATAAAATGCTGCCTGCTGTCCATTGTCGTGACTTGGTCATTTTCTCACGGGCATCTCTTGTTGTATCTAGTGATAAGGGAAACAGTCTAGTAAAAGGAGCACTGAAGTTTAATTCAGGAAAAGGTACCCATATTCCACAAAAGGAAATAAACCTTTAGAAGAGGTTTAGACACCTAAACTGATGAGAAAACTCCTCTATAACTTATTAGAAAGAGCAAATAACATGCAAGGAATGGAAGAAAAGTAGCAGTCAGCAAAGAAAGCTGCATCTCATCAGACAGAGTGCAGGAAAGCATAGTTTCAGGATGATCTAGGTCAGCAAAGGAAATTAAAACATTCTGGGGAGGAAAAAAAATCTGCTTTCCACTTGGGAGGGATCAGAGGCATCTTAGGTAATCCAGATGGGGAACTACACCAATTGCTTCTGCTACTTTCAGGAAGAACATTGCTATAGTAGAATGGGAAAAGAAAAGAATTTAGCTCATTTAGCATTAAAGCAAATGCGGACAAGAGGTAGGATCTCTTTCTATGAAAAGGGAATCAAACTTCTAAAGGGAGAACATCACAAATTTACTGCAGAAAAAATAATAACTGAAATATAAGTAAAGAGAGGCTGGCTATGTATACACTGAAAATGTCACTTAGAAATAAAGCTTCTAATCATCAGGAAAGTGAGGCTGCACAACAACACATCTTTCAAAATACTGGGGTAAAGAGACTTAACAGTTTCAAGACAGACGTGAAAGGGGTACTCTTTAGTATGACTGACCATGACAACTGCCCAGGAAATCCCTTCAAGTTTTATTCTCTGAAATAAAACAAAAGTGAGGAACTAATGAGGCAAAAGTTAACTGAGACACGCACCACAACCAAGATTTTCAAAAGCAGCAGTCTGCAGCATCTCTTGCACAGACTACATAGTCAAAGAGCATATGCATATGTTACAGAGCTTAATCCAAAGATTATTTCCTCTTTACTCAAAGAGGAAATTGCTCTGATTGCTAAGGTAACTCTAGCTCTTCAGGAACCAGTGTGTGTTAATAGCTACCTTCCCATTCCTTCTGGCATGATACAACTCATTCAACTATTTCCTAAACTTGGTTTTGCCAACCCTAACCAACAGTTCAACACAGTCTTCCTGAGTTCATATTGCACTGTTGCAGCTTTAGTGCACGATTGAGCTCACACTGTGCTTAGCTCTACATAAGAAATTTTATATGAATTATGAAGTTGATATGAAATTGCATCAGGTGGAAATAACAGAACTGAAGTATGTGTGTGTGTAACATATTTTGCAGAAAAGGCATTCATCAAGAACTTGAGTATCATTGAATATCATTACTTATTTGAAAAAAAAATCCCCAAGTCTGAGATACTGCAAACTCCAGGGTTTCATCACAAATTCTAATATATTTCTAACTCCACACTCAGTAACACAGGCTGTATGGAATCCTAAGTTGCCTAATAGAAAAATCAGAGACAGGCATCATAATTTGCATTGCATTAGTTCCACCTCACGAAAAAAACAGGAGAAAGGTAATGAAATGGAACAGCTCTCATATTAAGCAGCTAGCTATTAAAGCTAGAAGAGGAGTAGAAAATAAGCTGAGATGAGAGAAATTCATTAAATCAAAACTACTCATTCAATAGCTTAATATCTCAGCAGATTAATGTTATTGAAATGGCTGCAATTTTTGATCATGGGGATGAAGATGGCAAAACTTTTTTAAGATTTTCTTTTTCATTCCAGCATTCATATTAAAAAAAAAAATGAAAATAACACAACAGTATAGCCTCACAATGGAGCTGCTGAGTTTGAATCCTGCTAACCCTGTGGTCTCAGACGAGCTGCTGTCCCTGTACTTCCAACGACATCTATGTGTTCCTCTGCTCTGTGCTACACAAATGCTGGGCTGCTAACCTTCAGTGGATGACTGAAATAATGTAGCATAATGTAATTTTAAGTAAAATAACAAACCAAACTGAGTCACACCAAGGATATATATGGCCCAATGTCCTGTCTCATAAGAGGGCCAACAGCAGGCCTTTAATGAAGAGCACAAACGAAGCATGTAGTGATATTTTTACCATCCGATTACCTGTGGCTCAGGTGTTCTGCTCAGACACTAAGATAGCTTCTAGACCATGTTGGGTGCCTGTGGCAAGGTTTTGGCAGTCAGGGGTGGGAGTGTGTGTGGGGGGGGGGGGGGGGGCACGACTTGGTATACGTCTGTGGGAGGTGAGGGTCTGCCCTGTGCCAGACAACCAGTTCTAGCTGACCCCACAACAGTTCCCCAAAGGGACTGCAGCCCACAGAGAACCCATGCCAGAGCAGAGGAAACAATAAAGAAGGAACAGCAGAAGAAAAGAGTCAGGAACAAGGAGTGGCAGAAAGAAACTGCTACACGCTGATCTAAATGTCCTGCACCACCTATCCCCTCACCAAGCAGACTGAGTGATACCACCTGTGGTGGTAACAGTGTCAGTGGGTGACAAGGGGGAGAAAAGGTGTTTTCCCTAAGTATTTGAATGTTTGTCATCTTTGTTTCCCAATACCCAAATCAGTAATTAAACATTTTAAATTAAACTAATTTCCCCAAGTTGATTCTGTTTTGCCTATGACAGTGGCTGGTGAGTGATTTCCCTGCCTTTATTTAGACCCATGAGCTTTCCTGCTCCTCTTCTTCCTATTTTCTCCCCCACGGATGGGGGAAATGAACAAGCACCTGGTTGGGTGCTTGCCAGCCAGGGTCACCCCCACCACACATTCAATAGCAGTAAGTTTTCAGGAGGAAATAGTGTTTCAAAAGTCTAAGTGTGGTTTGAATCTTCGGTCTCTGCCCCTCTTCCAACGTTTCGTTCAAGATGCTGAAGCATTGTGCTAGAGCCTGCCTTTATCACAGAACAGCCTGGCATTAATGGCCTGCATAGCATTGTCTTTATAATCACACCGTGAATATCTCAAGTTGAATACATTAAAAGCTAATATGATCAAATATTGCTGTGATGGTCAGGTGAGTTCCTAATGCAGATGCATTGTATAAGCTAGATCCATGTATGCACTAAAGGCTATAACTCCATGGGTACCTCCCCATTTGTCTCCCAAGGGGGAGCACAGTTCAGAGGCTCTGTACTCTCAGGCTCCCCGTATGAAACTCAGCTGTTATAACAAAACTAATGCATGTGGAAATCTTCTCATTTAGATCTTGCTGAAGAAGAAAGACACACAGTTAGTTATCACACCACCAGTAATGAAAGGTAGAGGGGAAAATGGACTTGTGTCTGTTCAGAATAGATTATGTGTGTGTTCACTCAGCTGTATGACAATCATTAAAAAGGAATGGTTTGTTTTGGTAAAGTTAAAAAAAAAAAAAAAAAGTCGTCACTTCAGGGACTGACTCTTTAGATCTTACTAGCACTGAATCAAAGTCATGCAACCAAAAGTGACTTACTGGGCAAGATTCTCAGCTGCTGGAAATTGGCATAGATCCATCGAAATTAAATGGATCTATGCCAGTTTATACCATCTGGAGACCCAGCCCAGCATGCATAAATGTTAAACAAGCTGTTTTTAAACCAGGAAAATAATTCCATTTCTCACTCGCCTTCCAACACATCCTTAATAAATTGCCTAAATGAATTACACTACAAATTAAAAGGAAAATACCTGTCCAAGGAAAATTTTCTGCACCTGTCCTTTCAAACGTTTTGAGGACTTCATTCTTGTAAAAGACACCTTCATTTCTTTTCACAGACCCCTGTGAACATCCTCAGAAAATTCACCATATCAGGAACATCTCCCCACCTTTATCTCTGTTGTGAAGACTACTAACCAAAGTAGGACTGACACACATAAATCTGGAATAAATACCAAGAACGTGAGAGTTACAGAGACTCCTTGGTCCCCAACTCACTGAACTCAGCATTCAGCTGAGTACCATTGTCACAGTCTGTGTGCAGATGCATCTGGGACGTGCTCCTTTGTGGGTAGCATTAAGTTATCTCAAGGGATCAAGAGGGAATTTCAGGAGACTATAAAAGGAGAAAAATTACAAGGGTACATAAATATACAGTATAATCACATAATTTCACGCTCTCCAGGGAAAGCATCTAGGTTTAAGTTGCTTACCAGTGGAATTTTATACTACTTGTCAATGCAAATTTTCCCCAGTCCCAGTGACAAAAACATATTAAAAAAAGGTATCCTTCAAAGAAGATAAAACTGAAGTAAAAGCTGTGAAGTTTAAGAAAGATAGATAGGCTTACTCAAAGGGTCTGTTTTCTATAGTGATGGAAAATTAACTATGCTCTGGGGAAGAAAAGGAGAAAAAGATCTTGAGGATACAAGCCTCAACCAACTATTGCTTGTGGACAATTTTACATAACCACAGAAACACTCCAAAAGCTGTCAGAAGGAGAAACCAAGGTGATGACTGGAACTAGATGACTAATCTGTCTCAGACCTTGTCATTTGTCATATCAGGTAATTTATTCATGAGCAATATTTTCTCCTAGCATTCAACTTATTCTTTTTATTATGTGATAGTGCCAAGCCTCAGCACAGCTCACAGTGGAATATTTCAGGATCTTGTGAAGAGTTTTATCTAGTGATTCACAGTACAAAAGGCACAGGACTGCTAACCACACTAAAGCACTGGGATCACAAACTGTCTAGGGTGTCCAGAAACAGAGCAGCCTGACACTTGTCCTTTCAAGTGAGCAGGAAGCAGGCTGTCTTTTATTTTTAATGGATACTTGAAAATTTGGAAAAATGTGCGACTAGTTCAGCAAAAAAAGGGGAATTATTAGAATTGATGCTATTCTTATTTATTCTTAAAGAGACAATTTTGCTTGGTTTTGTTATAATGAAAAACAGAAGATGACCTTGAGTGATAACCAGTCAAAGAGTAATAACCTTGGGCATGTCTATAGGATGTATTTATTACTTGACCTTGCCATCCCATGACATGTGAATACAGCCATTGTAACTAGAACAACATGGTTTATAACTAGGAACATAACAAGGGCACTTGCTTTTGTGAATTTGTCATCTTAGTAGAAGTAGAAATTTGATTTCTCTAGAAATCATGTAATACAATCATATACACAAATAAAACTGACTACTCTGAAATCAGAAATGTCAGAATTTACATCTTTCCAACTCTTGTGGTCATTTCAGACTAATCTCAATGTCTCAAGCAATGTCAGGCTGGAGGATCATATTAGTTTTCAAAGGTTTGGCATACATTTTCCTCCATTTATTCCAAGTTCCATTAGTGAGTGGAAAAAGCATGGACTTCCAAAGGTGTAAAAGAAATCCATAGCTACAGGCACAGCCTCACAATCCAACACAAACAAATTACTGGGTTTGACTGCAATATCGCGTCTTAGATAAGCAGAAGCAATGGTGTCAGAGTCCAAGCTTAGCAACTTCTCTGAGGTTATACGCCTGAAACCAAATAGAGGCATGTAAATCTCGTTGGCCTTTCCAGAGAAAGTGCCTCAATTTTCCTGGTTTCAAAATGCAGACAGTGCTACACAAGTATCCTTGTAAAATGGTCTGAAACATAAACTATATCGAAGCTCATGTGACTACACTGATAAATTGCATTAAATTATCCACTGCATCCACACTGGCTAGCATATAGTACAAGATCTGAAATGAGGTAGAAATATTTGAAGGTTTGAGAAGGATAAGATTTATAGAGATATCTCGTAAATGCCGTTTCCTCAGTGCTACCAACTGATAAAGACATATCCTATGATAAGCATGGTACATGCAAAGGTAGATGTTATATGATTGCTCATTCAGAAGTTTAAAAACAAATTAGCACTATTGCAAAATCTGTGTACCACTATTTACAGTAACAAGCTGCAGAACTATTTGTTTCAGCAAATGCCACCCAAGGGAACTTTGAGAAGAGACGAAAATTTTTATAGCTTTTTTTTTTTGTTTAATCTTTGCTTAATTGTGTCTCCATTTTACACTACGCGCTTTATTCTCTGCCCTTTTGACATAGCCAGCTGCCTTTCGGAGCTCTGTGAAGAAGCAGGCTGGCTTCACGCCGTAACAGGCACCGGCTCCCAAAGCCCCGTCTATTGATGAGTCACATTGCTTGTATGTGCCTGCAAGCACATCGCAGAAGTTCCTATGCCGCTTCCTTCCAAACTGCTGGGGAGGAGTGGGGGGAAACTGTGCGTGAAGCGTAAAGCTACAAAAACAATGCTGGTAGCTAAGTCTCCGGCCGCACGGTAGAGCACAATAAGTGGTGACACAGTGGAACCTCTGGTTCAGGGGGAGTTCAGGTTCATCCTGTTATCGGCCCAGCAGCCCGGGGAAGTGACGTCAGGCACATGGGGCTCTTGTTTGAAGGCAGGGAAACACACCGAGACGTTTCAACACTTCTACTAAGGCAGGAAGTCTCTTTTTTTTTAAAGTAGGGCTATGCTCACGTCAGTGTCCCGAGATGTCTCTTTCCCTGGCTGGCTGTCCCCAGCTCAGCCCAGGACAGGGCTGCCACCCTTGGCTTGGAGATCGCAGCGCCTTCGATGATGTAACAGGCTTGGGTTCTGTATTACCTCAATCCAAAATCTTACCTATCCAAAGTGGTGGCTGCACTCATACCATAGTACTTTACATCACAGCACCCAGCCCGAAAACCAGAAACTATAGCTGCCAAACCCTACTGATACACTCTCCTGCATGAACATATGTCCTGAAACCTTCTGTTTATCACTGGACTCTCGCCAAATATCAAACCGTCGTTATAAAATTGCCACTAAACCTTCCCCTTGAAATCAGCGTTGTATGTGAAAATACACATCAGAGCGTTCTTGGCACCTACCAAATCTGCATGCATGTGCTTAATGAGGTTTTCTCACTGTTTCTAAATGCCACCCCACCTTTCTTGCAAGGACCAGACCTAACCTGGAGTCACTTCATCCCCAACACGTGCTTACCCTCACTGACATCCACAGTCCCTCGGCTGCTCAAGCCAGGTGCAGAACAACCTCTCAGGATGTTCACAAGCCCTGTTCTGCTCTTTTGGGTGTACCAGTGTGTCTCCAAATACTACTGATAACTCTACCCTTTTCAGAGCATTTGTTTTCGCTCATCTAAAGCATTGGTGAATTTAATAGCTTAGTTTAGGATAACGTGAACTTTTTGTGAAAGCCCTCTGCAAAGTCTCAGTAAGATGCCATGAGTGAAAAAAGGTACTTCATATAACCCTTGTCTCTGTTCTGCTGGAAACTGGCAGCTTGGCAGATGCTAGTTTAAGGGGTGGCATTCTGCTGGCCAAAACTGTGTTTTTATGAAGTTTCCTTTTAAACAGAGATCAGGAGGGTCGAAAGTGTTTCTGGAAGCCTTAAAGAGTTTCCTGTTACTACACAGTCTGAAAAAGAAAAAGGTGGAAAGTCTCTTCACCCTCCTCACCCGTTATCACTGATGCCAGCAGTGAGGTATAAGAGTTACAGTGAGGGGCCTTGAGTTAAGAGCTGTGATGACTCTCAAAAGAACAGGGTTATTTTTGCTGTGAAATTCAAAGACTGTTCAAAACCACAAGAGGAGAAATTTACCCTTAAACCTTCTACAGCCCCAGCAAGGCACTGTGATATCTAAGTCAGGGCACAAATTACATCTTGAAAAGCCTCAAGTTCCTCTCTGGACCATCAGAACAGGTGAGGTAGAAAGTGTCTGTGGTGATGTGTATGGCAGAGATGGTCCTGAAGCAGCCACATGTTGGTCTGTGCTACCAAAAGGCATGGAAATGCCTGCACATCTGATGGCCTGAAAACTCTGGAGCAGCAATGGTAGTGCTTCACCGTGCTCACAAGGAGTGCGCAGAGAGCAGTGGCATGGATTTCCCCCAAGGGCCAGAGCAGGTGGAATGAGCACCTGCAAACCATGCAAGGAGGACATCATGGTGGAGTAGCAAGCACATAACAACATAAGTGCTTTCCAGTTTGATTTTTCCTGAAATGCAAGCATCCTATAAAATGCCCACTGCACTCTGAGTGGTTGGTCCACTTGCAGCTCTCTCCATTGAGTTATAAAATAATGTTGTTACTGCATTGAAATAAGACTTTTTTTCCCACATAACCCAAAAGCTGGGGTTTAAAATTCCTATTGTATGAACATTAATATGAAAAGAATGCTGTCTCCTATTATGGAATTGTGTTATAAAACTGGAATGCCATCCCCGCCCCATCTGGCTAGCGATCACCCAGACTTTGCCAAAAATCATCCTGTACTACAGAGCGTGTGTGTCTCTCGACGGGAACTGCCTCCTGACTCACAAAGACAAGAGGCCGTGAATGCGTAAAGTTGGCAGAAGGGTGTTTTTTTTCTAATCTGTCGGTAACAATCAGGCGACTTGGTTAATGGTTCTGCATTCTGATCTCTACCCTGTGTGCAGCAAGCCGCCGAGCACTCTGCAGCTGTGTGCCTCTGCTCGTGAACTGCTCCCATTGTCTCTTCCAGGAGACCGAGAAGAGCTCCAGCTAGAACGCTTTTGTGTGCCCTCCTTGCTGCATTTTTGGATTTTAAGCGATGACCTGAAAAACATAATGCCCGATGTTCGGTGTCTCAGAAAGCTGTCGGGAGCCTTCTTCTCCGGTGTTTTCTGCTGCGGTAGAACACTTTGAAAGAGCAATGTGCATGAAGGGACTTTCAGGCTTTCTTTGTATGCAGCAGTGCTTGTCCCTAAAATCCCTCTTTCAGCAGTTGCAAAAGGGTACTTCAAAGGCCAAACCCTCGCTGCAGCAGTGCCCGTGGTTGGAACGCAGTTTCTCTGGATATAGACTGCTCGTAATCCACTGGCGCTAGTTTAATGCACTAGGGATCAATTTCCTTTGGCCACGCTCTGAAACATCAAGATGTATTTTTTACATTTTTTATATGTTCATGCTGCTTTACCAGCTTGTTTCTTGCTTCAGATTTTTCTTTCTCCACCATTTCAAACCCCAAAGTTATCAAATCAGCTCAGGAAATGCCTCTTGGGAGGGCTTTTTCCTCTCCTGCCCCGAGGGCTACATCACATGCCTCATAACCCAGGGCAAGAGCTGGTAAAATTGCTGGGGTATTTTTGAGGGAACTTGTTCAATTACACAGAGCACATTCTAACCATACGGCCAAGTCCTCCTCCGCACAGGGATGATGTAAGCACATCCAGGAAACTTGGGATGCCAAAAATCTCAAACTCTGGAGGAAATATTTGCAGGTCGACATGGCTGCAAATTGGTCAGAGTTTAGCAGCCTGGGAGTGTTCCACTTGCAGCTCCAGTCTGAGCCTGGAGAAGATGGACACAAACAAAGAGATGGTGGCACTGGTCAGAGATCAGAGCAGAGCCGTGCTGAGATGCACTGAAATGCAGCTTCTCAGACCAGGGCTGGAAACACAGTATTTTTCCCCAGCTTGTATGTCAGGAGGGTGCACAAGGAAGACTCACGAGATTAAGGAGATGAAAGTTGCCAGGATTTTACACTGATGAAGCTGGATAAAGTACTCAGATAGAGGAATGCTGGATATAAATGAAAATAGGGTTGCAATAGTTTGACGGTGCTGGGACGTGTGCCAACGGCAGATACCAAGGCAATAGATGGTCAGGAAATATGACACACGGACCCACTTGATTACTTGATAGATGCTTTTTAAAGCCTTTCGTCTGCCTTCATCCAAAGTTATTTCCGATGCGGTTCCCAAAACGAAGGAATCTCTGGCAAAGATAAACAAGACTAAGCTGCCTTCCTCTTCAGGCTGAAGCAAAGATCAGAAAATACAGCACAAGCACAGAAAATTAAAACACAGAAGAGGAAATGCCAGTCATTTTCCTGACTAATAAATGCTCAGAGGAGAAATCCAAGGTTCACTGAAAGACCCGCATCTCTATGGAGTCTGTACATTTCTCCCCTCCGCGATTTTCTGAACTCCACAACACTGACAGTTCAGTTTTGCCAATTATGCAACTTCTTAATGCTTTTGTTGCTTTTATGACATGTGTCAGCTGAGCGTGCAATCAAACCAAATAAGACTACCATAATAAAATAACCCACATTAACTAATTATCTTAATAACAACCCTGTTTAAGAGCGAGACATCTGATAGGAGAGATAGAAGCAATAATAAAAGGGCACTGTCAACTGCATGAACAGACTTGTGCTGCTTCCCAATGTGATGCTCCGAGGATATTAACCCCTGAAATCCTGGGAGAGGAGTCCTGGGAGGCACCAGAGGATGAGGTTTTCTAGAGAATTTCAAGGAATCCAAACCACAGGGATAAAAACTGGGGAAAAGTTTTGGGATGGGAATGAGAAAGGAATGCCTAAGATACATTTCCTCTGTTGTCTGAGAGCTGCCCTCTGCAGCAGTACGTTATGAAGTGCATGGGCTGCTGGGGACGGGATGTACCAGAAAATAAACACAAGATTTATGGAGCAGACTATGTTGTGAACTCGGACTCGATACGTGTGAGGCTGAAAGGTCACCCCAGGAAATCGCACTCCACCAGGCTCCACTGACCTCGAAGGCATGGGAATGCCACTGTCTCCACTGCTTGCAACTGTACCAGCCTCCCAACACTGGGGGAAAATCAAATTGATGTAACACCAACCACCGCGTTCTTCAGACCCAGCATGTGAGCTGGATCAGGACAGGGACACTCTTTGGGTCTTGTTTCCTCCTCAGAGTCTTTCTGAGATCTTCCAGAACTACCCCTGAAGGCGAAAGCCACTTTGCCCTACGTACATACATGACACAACCTGTTCTGCACTTTGGAGCTTGAAATTGTCCCTTAGTGGCTGAAGTGCAGTAGTGAAGTTGGGACTGATGAAACAACAGAGCTGTGCTTGTTGGGATGACAGATGGGGGAAATCTTAGTGCTTCTAGTTTCCATTCCACATGATGTGATCCAGAAGCTGTTTCTGCTTTGAAAGCTAAAATAAGAAAATGGCCCAGCAAATTCTCCCTTCTCCGACCCTCTTCCTCATGGTGGCACCTGCTTTGCTGTCCTGGTCTGAAACCTCCAGAAGGTCCATTTAGAAAAAAATCCCTTCTATTCAATTAAATTGGGCTGGAAGTTGATCTGTAGAACCAAGCAGATCCAAAGCATCCACAACAGATCTGAGGGAGGAATCACACCACCTACATGGGGGATCCCACTTAGGTGCCTTCACCAAGCATTGCCCCCTATACTAAAAAAAAAAAAAAGAGGCATGAAGGCTCCAAAGGTCAGGAAGGAGTAACTCAAAGGTGGCTTGCTGTCTTTCTTCAGTAACTATGGTGGGAGCCTAGGGCAATAATCGCAAAGGCTAACATTAGCCTGTGAAGGCTAGTCTCCACAGGTTCCCTTTGTAGTCAACGGAGGGTGAGAGGCTGCTTTGGCAGCAGTTCAGAGCACCTAATAGGTCTGCACAGCTCCTGCTTAGAGTCGCCATTCCCCGAACTCTTTTCAAAGAGGGAGGAGAGGAGAGGAGTGTGACTGCCCTGGACCAAAGGTACTCTTTATGAACAGCGTCCTCAGAGGTAACTTACCTCCATTATGTTAGTCCATAGGAATAGCTCAGGCCCCAAATCCAGCCCACAGTGAGCTGTACTAAGGGTGGTCATTTACGAACACTTCTTCAGGAATAACCACCTTTTATGATTCTGTGTATGTGAGTTTCCTTTGGACAGGTAACAGATTGTGCATTATGCATCATATTGCTACAAGATCCAGTGTAATACAGCTTCTAGGTGTTCAAATTTATTTCTGGAGCTCCTGCTTTTCCTCCTATCATCCTGTTGACTCACGCTGAAGTGACATTGATCAGTGCAAGTGCTGTGTCCAATGCAGACTTGCTGCAGTGGGTGAGCAGAGGAGGAAGATAAAGGGTCTGTGCAACATTACCATAGTCATTGAGGCTGCACTCAGCTCTGACCATCCCCATTTCCTGTATTTGGTGTATTTCTCAAAAAAACAGTACCTAGGATCGCCTCCTGGTTCAGACTGTTCTTCAGCTAACAGGTGGGATAGTGTTTTTATGGACAAACACGAGTTATTCCTCATAGTCACTGAATGTCTGAATGCCACACATGCAAACCTAAAAGAAAAATGAGATTTTTATGCAACTAAAGGACTTAGGTAGGACTTCTGTAAAATCACCTGCACAGTCCCTTCAACCCAACCCACGTTCTGGGGCTTTCCCACAACTAGAAACACGAGTGCACCACGCTTGTGAAACTCCTGAATAGGCAAGAGGCTTCCTTCTCTTCCTACAGAGTGATCTTTGTTATAGTAAATGAAACAGGCTGGAGGAGCATCAATCTGCCTGCTCAGGACTTTCACAAGCACACTCAGCCCCAAGGTGCAGCCCAACGGTCCTTGGGTCCACTCTGAGGCTGGTAGAGCTGCAAGACAACCTGAAGCCACCATCATAGTGTGGGGTCTGCCAGGAGACCCTCTTCCAGGAGTGCTGCTTTGGATGCACAGGTGGTTCCAGTACT
This sequence comes from Anser anser, assembly GCF_964211835.1. Lineage (NCBI taxonomy): Eukaryota > Metazoa > Chordata > Aves > Anseriformes > Anatidae > Anser > Anser anser. The sequence goes on along the minus strand of NC_139720.1, from coordinate 184,928,273 downwards.
GGGACCAGTCAAGATTTCACCTGCTAGCCCTAACACTATCTCTACCTCCTGGGAACCATTTGTGCTTACAGGCAGTGAGGTGAATTGGTTATGTCATATTTACCTCTCCACTGTCTAAACAAATGGGAGTTGCAGCTCAGAACTCCACAGTTTAAACCAGGAGAGAGCAAAAGTCAGCATGGGTCTTGGCCCTGAGCGCTGAGAGAACCCATGTAGGAGTGGATGTGTGGCGGAGAAAGAAAGGCCACCTCGAAGACAGTGTGAACTGAGTGGGTGAGAGGACTGGGAGTTTGCTTGCCCAGCCAAAATTTCTCAGTCTTTCCTGGGTTCAGTTGTCGCTTCCACCTGAGGGTTGTTTACCATGTTCAGAAAGCAGGAGGAAATGGAGGTGTCTAGTACCAAAAAAAAAAAAAAAAAAAGCTCCCGAAATACCTGTCTCACTCCAGACTTTATTTCAGGATACTTTGGGGATATTCTGTGAAAATATGTGTATGCAGAGAAGCCAAGTAATTAGCTTAAGGCCTTAGCTGTATAGATATGGCCCTTCCCTCTCCCCATAACACACACACAGCTCATCATTAATGGGGTGCAGCAAAGACTTCACCCGTTGGTGGCAAGGTAGGACGAGGTCAGGCATCACAGAGCATCTTCTCCCCAGAAAGGCATCCCCTCCACAACTTGCCCTAGTAAGATTGGGTCTGATTTTTTATTTATTTTTTTTACTGATGTCAGGTGCCAAAACGTCTTTTGTAAAAGACAGCATCATGTGGAGCATCCTCCTCTTCTCTCCCTCCACCACATCTTCTTCCATTCACAGTCTCCCCAGTGAAGGGATAATATCCCAGTGATGGCAACAGCCCCAGGTCACATGCAACGCTAACCAAGCAAAATACTTGCCCTATTGACTGCTGTCTTTTCATGTCATTTAGTAGTTGGAAATGGAAAGCAGACATATAAACAGCTAGAAAGCCTTCAGCAAAGCAGCTTTGCTTCCCAGGCTAGCACCTAAGAGCCCTTCTTGTAGATGAGAACCAAGTGCCCCGCTTACCTTTCTTCTCTTTTCAGATCTGAACTCAACAGGATTTTTTTACGCTCCAGTGACTGTGATTTGGAGTCATTAAGGCTATATGCGTTTCTGTACCGTTGAACTGCATTGCAAATCAGTCAGCACAGAAGCAAGCACACTTTTCCCCATGCCTCAGAAGTGTGGATTTATAAAGCCTTTCACAGGAAAGGTCAGTCATGGAGAGAATAAATATGGTAAATGCAGTTTACTCCCACCAGAATTAGATTTATTCATACCTAGTAATTAGCTTTAATTATACAAAACATAACTGATAGGCAAGAAAAAAGGAGTCACTGGTAACATTATTTGTGTCAAAAACAATGGTATGAAAGTAGAAATCTCCCTCTGACCCGCCAGAGACTAAACACGGACCATCTCAACATGCATTCTGGCAACCCAGTTCCTTCCAATTAAATGACATCAGGGAAGCATTAGAAATAGTGTGGGCCCTTTTTCATTGCTGCTTATGACTAACTGATGTAATGCTGAACTGTTTATCACCCTAATCCCAACCTACATATCCTAATCACTGAGTCAGTATTTAACCGAATCTCTCAAACCAAAACAGTTGTATAGCGAATACTGCATGTGGTTTTCATTCCGTGGGTTCAGAAGCTTTAAATGATTATTAATTATATTGCTCTAACAGCACGGTTCAGGACCTATGTGCTGGGCCCAGGCAGGGTCATTGTGAAGGGTCCTGGACAAATATAGAATAAAAATACCTTGCACCCCAAGTAGCTTATAAACTGATTCTCAAGCAAAAGGTGGCAGAGGGTCAATGTAAGCTTCAGAGACAGAGAGAATACAAGGGATCAGGAGACAGGCTTCAGCCACCATCCATTTCTTCCATCATCGTGTTTATTAGAAGTTTGAAATACCTGATTGCTTGGAGAAAGCAGCCTGCAAAACAGATCTGAGGAGCTTCTTGGCTTAATTCCGTGATGTATAAAACGAACTGCTGCTGAACTGCACACACACTAGTCAGCACATGCCTTACACATGGCAGGTCTGAAGTTAACCTTCTCTCTGAAAGCTGGTCTTTCAGAATACCGAAGGGAAGATTCCTTTGGTATGCAGAGCCAAGATCAGCTGCACGTTGTCCAGATCTGTGGTACAGACCACAGTAGAAACTCAGGCTACATTTACCTCACATTTCTTCAAGTCTGGACCTATCCCAACCAGCAGGGAGCCAGTGAGGGCAACCAGAAGCTCTGCAGTAACTATTTGGGCCATTTCTTGTTTCTGAAGTAACACTAGTATGTTCTGAAGAGGATGACCTGTGTTGCTGGCCCGGAAGATTTAGAGGTAAGATGGCAGGCATGACATGAACTGACCAGAACAAGCAGGTGTTTACATGTATGTCCACACTTTTGAGTGGGTCACAAAAAAACACAGGTTCTGGTCCAAGCCTGCTCTGAGGACCAGACCTACACACTGCTCATGCTGTTAACGGTACGTTGGAGATTAAGAGCCACAGCGTGTCCATGCCGTATGTAGATCCATGATCACCCATCCAGTCAGCCTGGATGGATCAAACACAGGCAGGCCAAAGACAGCTTGGGACAAAGTTGTTATCAGGCATCCTAAGACAGCTAGAGCAGGGATTCATCTGACCTAAATGAAGCCATATAAAACATTAGGTGTCTTGCCTTAGCCAGTTCTCCAGACTTTCCTTGTAGTCAGTGGTAAGAGGCATGTCCAGGGGGTGAGTCATTCCACTCCAACACAAATACCTGCTGCAGGTGGGAGGAACCAGCCTCCAGAGATGCCCATCTCTCCCTGCTACATGCCTAGCTAGCCCACGCCAGTAGCTTAGACCAGGAACCCGACCCTGTAATGTGGTAAGAATCCCACCCTAAATGACCATTTTGAGAAGGGCTTTACGCCCTCCACAGCAAGGCAGCAGGGGTCTTTCCCAGCACAAAAAGGAACCATGCAGCCAAGCCACAAACGGAGAAGCTGTGGCCAATCTAGTGCAGGCAGAAAACACAAGGGTGAGATGTTTAAACATGTTTAAGCCTGCCCTCAGGCCTACTCTTCACCACCCAGAGTGGTAGAGAGGTGGGAAAGGTGTCCTGGGAGGAAGCTCAGGCCCAGGGCGTGTGGATCCAGTGTGCGTCGGGCATCAGAGGCAGGACAAGATCTGGGGCATGCGAGTGACGGGTGGCTGGTGTCTGCCTGGCATAAACAGGTTTCTGCTCTTCCTCACATCGATGGGTGTGCCCTCAGATCTCGGCAAAACTCGAGGCCGCCCCGGGCAGTGCAGCGCAGAGAGAATGACAATGAACGTGAGTAATTCTTGAAATTTGTGGGAAGACTACTCAGACGTCTGACTTCCTGCTTCTGCATGTACAAAGGAGATGTTTTTGTCTAAAGGAGTGGAAACAGCATGTGGCAGCGTACACTGATACAAGACCACATGCACCCGAGCAGAGGTGATGGAGAGCCCAGGAGGGCTACAAGCGGCAAGGGGGGAGCAGGGGAAAACCACAGCCAACTCCACCGGCAGGCAGACCCAGTGCAGAGAGGGAAGTAAGCCACGGCTGGGAAGGAGCTAATATATAGGAATTCCCCTGGGAACAAAGGGGAACCAGCCACCAAAGCAAGACTCTGAGTCACTACTCGCTTCCCATGGCACTGCTGGCCTAGGCAATCACATGGTTGCCCCCGTCTCAAGGGCAGATTGCATTATTTCAGTCCAGCCCCAAAAAATATTAATAAAAGTTAATCTGGATGGCAGCAACAGCTTTACAAAACAGTTCATCACTTAATCATCAGAAATTCTCAACCGAGTTTGAAAGGCTGCAGCAAAGGAAAACGTTTTGCTTTAAATGCAGCCAAAGAATAAATAGGATTTCTGTCTGTGGAAGCTATTTGCTGTATTCTCCAGGGCACCATTGGAAAAAGGAGAACACTTGAGGTTAACAACAGTATTACTTTTTACAATTTGAGTGTGCAGAATCTCTTCCCAGCAACTGGAGCCACTTTAATATGAAATGCATCATTAGAGCGATAGGGCCCTGGTGATGGACGACACTGAAAGATCACCGGAGTAACCCTGATGAGAGCTGGTGCTCAGAAAACGCACCACATTAATTTACAAGCCTGTCATGATTGCTCTGGGTTTATTTTTAACTAAAATATCCTGGCCTTCAGCAATCCACACTAGGGACACCCTGACTCTGCAGAATGTGCAGAGCAAGAGCAGCAGCATACGCTTTTGTTTTCATCAGCCAAAAGTTTCAAGTTAGGAGCACTCGATATCAAAGTAATGGAGGTTTTTTTTTTTTTTTTCCCCACTTCTGCTCTAAGGTTAACATTCATTAGACCATCAGGAAGCCCAGATCACATTCATCAACATGGTACTGAACCACAGAGTGGGGCAAGATTTAGAGAGAGGTGGCCCATCTGGTCCATCTCCCTGATCCCAAAAGAGGATCTTGTATATATACGGTTGATCTATACACATTTCTCTTTAGTTCAGGAACAAATTCATGCCACAAGGGTGCACACCTACAGCTGCCACATTTCTGTCTTGCATTCAGAATTCCCTCCTGCCTACAGCAGAAGGTATGCCCCAGCCTGTCAACTACTGCAGCTCAGCCATCAGTATCCAGGAGAGCTGCCACATTGGGACAAAGAAAGAGCTTGTATAAGTGTAGTACAAGTGCCTTGACAACTGCACAGTGAGGCAGCAAATAAAAGCTGGGAAAGAAAACGGGAAAAACAAACAGCTGCTTCTCAGCTCATGGCATGGGGAAAACACAAGAGGCCGTAAATGTTTGTTGATTTAAAGGCCCCGCTGATTTCAAAGTGACCAGCTGGCAGCAAGTGTTGATTTTTGGGCCATTTAAGCAATTTTCAGATGATGGCACAAACATATCTATTGCCTTGGGGACCTACTGGCAGCTTTTCTGTATTGTAAGGAATCACTTACTGGAACAAGAGATATTGCAAGTGACAACAAAAGAAGAGTCTTCGCAGAGTACAGATAGAAAGGGAGAGACCCAGGACAAGGTTGTCAGGCCAACTGAAATCCCAGTGCATCATAACCACCCACTGCTATGGCACCCAGAAGAGGAAAGAAAAACCTCAGAATGCCTAAGCTGTGTGGGAGAAGTAGTGCCTACAACTTACACAGATCAAAGTCCAGTGAAGAACGGAGCTGCCTTGGAGACAAAATCTGGTCAGCAGAAGATTGGACGGAGACCTATCTAGTTTGCTCTCAGTAAAATCTCCATCAGATGGTTTCAAGTCATCACAGTACAAAGATTGCCTTGGTTACCAGATGAAATTACCTTCTCTGAATGCTCCTGGCCTCCCAGTTCAATTGGTGTTCAACAGTTGCCATGAGTTAGACTGGGCATTCCACATGCTCTGTGGTCCCTCAGGAACAGGAGCAACCGTGAGTTTGTTAGCAGTAGTGTAAGGAATAAACAGACACTTCCTGGAGGTAACAGAGCCATCTACTCAGTTGGGATACTTGGGCAGTATTCATCTCATCCAGTTTAACATGCCAACACCGATGACTACAGTGGCCTGGCATCCCTTTATAATCACTGGTATTGAAACAGATCATTTCTAGCACACAAGCCATCTGGTCTTCTCTGGACATCTGCACAAGGATGTGATAAACTGTCCCCAAGAGGTGTTATTTCTCTCCACAGAGAGTAGCACGGAAGGCAGCAGCACTCATTGGGATGCAAGAGCAAGACCATGGCCCACCCAGCCCCTCTCAGCACCCAGTAGAAACCCTTCACCCTGCCAGAAAAGAGGGTGTCAGGAAGTCAGCCAGTCTCAGAAACCTCTGGGGTCACTCCAGCGTGAACCAGCAGGACTCATGAAAACAGCAAAATTCATGGGCGGTATTTCTTCATGTCCACAAGTGTGGCTCTCATTAGATCTGTAAAGCAGCTGGATATTTTTGGATCCATGAGCTGCTGAGGATATACATACTCGAACCACTTCATAAACAGGTGGGTGTGAAATAGCTAGCAAGTGCAAGAAAAATTCTGTGTCTATAGGCGATTTCTACTCTGTGGTGATGTAAATGATGAAAACAGTTGTTATATAAGCAAAATCTTTTCAACAGATGGCAAGAAAAAGATACATCTAACAGTAAAATAAAAGAAAGATATTTGCCAAACTTTATATAAGAGGGCCTTAAAGAAGGAAAATGTTCTGGCTTCTGCCCCGTGTACAGCCAGGAAGCAACGGGAGAAATAGGCTTTGATAACCATATAAATGAAACCCATGTGTAACTGGAGTGAGTCTGTGGACCTGGAATAGAAAAAATAAATAAACAAATAAAACAGATGCTCTCATCATGACTGGTTTCTGGTTCAACAACAGCTCCCCAGCAGCGTGTAACTCACAGAAAGTGAAGCTAAGAGGAAGTCCAAGTTTCCATGAAGCAACAGGGAATACAGCATTGTGCAACAGCTTTTCCAAACCAATGTACATTCAGGCATTGCCCAATCAAATGATAGCCAACAGTGTATGCAACAAAGAACTGATTGAATCTTGGTATAAGACACAACCCAAATGACGCTATTAAATGCCTTAATCTTGGAGCTGACAGAATTGTGGTATGACGTTTTATGAGTAAAAGTTATAATGAAGCGGTGGCATCACACACACACACTCTTTCACACTCTTTCAACTTCTAACACAAAACTGGAGGCTGGAGGAATGGCATGTGGCATCCCCAGCCAAGATTTTTCAGGCATAAGGAATTTTCTCACACAAGCAACTGTAGGTTAGGAAACTGTCCTATTAATTACAGCAGATGAAGAAGCCCTTCTTTTCATAATCGGAACATTTTCAGTTCGTATTTTCAACCACACAGACCAATCCTTATGTTTGGAGTTGGACTGGTGACTTTATTAACAAGCAGAGCAGCCCCAAACCCAGAAAAATAACAGATCTGTTACAATTCTCTGACAAAGTCCGTGCAGAAGATGGGACAGCAAAAAGCCAAGTGCTCTCCATTAAAATGTATCCTTGCAGACATTTTATTCCCCTCCAATTTCTATTAATAATTCTGAGGAACATTTTCAAAAAAATTAATGAGAAGACACTGGGTGCAAAACTAATCAGCATGAAATTATGAGGTGTACTGATCAGCAGTATTCTCACATGATGGATGAACGTGTTTTGGGAAGGCACGAACTATTCGACCACAAGTTACTGGAATCTAGGCAGGGATATATGGAAGTGCGCAGTATCTGTATGAAGTCACACCAGATTTTCTGATGGCCCTTTACAAATCTAACAATCTATTGATTGCCTGACCTGGATTCAGCAGAGGACAGCAAGATACAGTACTAAAAGATGTGCTGCTCAGTGCACGTACTGACCCTATCAAGACCCAGGCTCTAGGTGAGATTTGGAGCCCACAGCCTGCCTCTCAGGGGAGAGCTGTGCCCTCTCACAGGGGTGAATCCACTGGCACACCATGTTCGAGGGCTCTCTGTAATTCCCTTTATACCCTCACTTACCTGGTGCCAAATGTTTTAAGGTCATCTCGATCCATTTAGAACTGGCCTCACAAAAATGACATTTGAAGAACACAGCATTTAAAAACAATCTATGCTGCACACATGAATAATGCTGGATTTTAGGCATGCTTTTTTTTTCTGCAAACAGAAAGAGTTTAAATTTCTTTTGGTAATAACCCCTTTTGACGTGCCCACATGTAGACGGTAATTATTACTGCTTTTTACGGCGAGGGTATTTTAATCCCAACACATCTCATTCCCTCTCCCACATAGACTGTCTTTGAAGCAACAATAACAAGTACCAGCTTCCCTAGGCCAGTTTGCAAATTTGCCTCACGGCTAAAACAGTCAGAGCAGCCTTAGTAGGTCAGAATTGGATTTCCCAAATATGAACCATTCCAGAAAAAAATGAAAAAATAAAAAGCCTTTTTCTTATTGTTAACTTATTAGAGAAAAAAACTCATTAGAGAACATAAAAAAAAAAAAAAGGTGCTGGTTTGTGTGTCTGTGTGGATATCCCCCAAATGAATTATATATGGAAAATAACTGCACAAAAAACTCTGGCTCCATTGAACTCAATGGGAGTTTTGCCACCAGCTTCAGCAGAGCCACAATTCGTCCACTGGCTCCAGGATGACATCTCGTATGTCACCATTCACTAGTAGCAGTGAGGAGCTCACCACCAGGCCTCCCATTACCATACAAAACATAAAGGAAAGCTGAGGTGTCTCTGTGGGGATCTGGCAGCCTCGCAGGGCTCATCCATATTTGTTTGCTTTTAATTACCATTACAGTCAAGGGCACTAGAAGCTGTGTGGAGTCTGGGAACAAACTGTTTTGGTTTCCCTCAGACACGCATTATCCCAGCATGGCCCTGGCAGCGGTGCAGTAGCGGTACCCGGCCAGAGGAGCTCTGCTGGGGGGGGTTCCTTCGTTTCCTGCTAGATGGAGGGACGAAGCCACTGCTTCCTCCCATCTCCCTGGTGACCCTCATAAGACATGCACAGGGGTGGTGTGTCTCTCTGCTGATCCAGAGATGCTTGTCCAGGCTTTTTTCTAGGTGTGGTGTAAGGGCTACTGCTGCCGCTCTGCTATCAGCCGGTCCCCAGCCAGATGTGCCAGCTGTGACACAGCCATATCTCCTCCCAGCCCTCCACATACTCCTTTGGGCACAGCAAGCTCAGGGAGCACGAGCCATTCAGCCTCCTACAGCCAACCCCCGGTTAAAGCCTCCATTCAGCCTAAGTTGAAGCGCTCCGTCTCTCCATTTCCTAACGCAGTCAAACCTTCCCAGTGACAAGCCCTGCCAGTTGATACATTGCCATGAAAATGTTCCTCTGATGAACTGGCAGGAAAAGCAGTTTCACAGAAAGAAGAACCCTGAGCAGCCCCATTCACAACCGCCCCTTGCATCCACAGGCTCTTGTGCTAATTGGGAGTAATACATTCAACAGCCAGCATTGAAACCCAGAAGAACTAATAGATCGCAGCCTAAATCCATGATATCGCCAACCCAAGAGGCAGTTCAGCAGTTTTTTGGTTTGGTTTTTATGTCGTTTTTTCTCTCTTTTTTTTTTTTTTGAGTCAGTGGTTTGTTTTCCTGTGACGCCTTGAGAAAAAGCTTACTTGTGTAATGTCTACAAACCTTAAATAACAGGGAATATTTAAATTGAGGTAGAAGGCAATTTAAAGCCCAGCTAGAGCTCCTCTGCTGAAATCTCTAATGGCAGGAGAAATGTGCATTTCCAACACATAATTAGGAAGAGACAAATAGAGGGTGTGGAGTCTTACTATGGAATGTTAATTACAAGCAGATCCTGAATCCCCGGGTTGAGTTCCAGCCAGTTGAGGACACACATTGAAATGTACTTAGTGATATACTCATTTCTACTTAATTACTTGTGAGACAAAGTGCTCACAGCCAAAGGATATTTCTTTAGGATGCTGAGGATAGCTCTGAGAAGGATTGATAAATGTAAAAGATACATGAAGCCATTTCGGCCCACCTACTTGTCAATTAAGGGTATTTCACAACAGCATTTTTTGTAGTGCTCTTTGTTGCTTATTTTTAATGTCCTGAGTGATACAGTTTCCACCATTTCCCTTGGAAGATTAGAAAAGTCTCACAGCCAGGACTTTTCTCCCCTGTGATATTCAGCTTGTATTGTCTTCTTTGTTAATCTAGTTCAACTACTTCTTTCTGTTAAAAAAAAAAAAAAAAAAAAAAAAGAAGGAAAAGAAAAAAAATTACCCTAAATAATTTCTCTCTCACCTCATTAACTGCACCCCTTTGGCAGACACAGAGGTTGCACTGCAAAGAGTGTCTAAGAAGGCATTTTGTTTGAATCACACCCAATCTTTTCCAGGAAGGACTGCTGGAGCATCAGCCAGCCAGGGCAAAAGACCTGGGTGGGAAGATGGAGAAGGTTCCCTACAGCCTATTTCCTTCTCCAGACCTCCAAGGTTTCCTCATGTCTGAGACTCCTGCATCATGTACTCCACAGAGCATGGTGGGTGCAGTACTTCAGACCGTGTGAGGGGCTAAGTTGCAGAAGGCAGCTGGTAAGGACTGGCAGCCAGGCTACTCATCCTCACCTGCGAGCTGGTATCACAGACCCTTCAAAACACACCCCTGGATGGGCCCTGTCAATTGACCTGAAGTGGTAGATGATGCGTCCAGAGAGCAGCTGCATCAGGATGGAGGGATGATGGAGAGGCTGTGCTGCAGTGTCAGCTTCAGGCTGGGGTACAGAAGGCAGGACCCAGCTGTGTGACCATCAAGAGCATTGCACAGGTTTGTGACATTCCTCTTGCATGTAGATTTAAGCTCAATTTCACCCTCAGCATAAATCACCAAAGACTTTGCCCTGCTGCCTTCGCCCTCCTTCCTACCTTACACTTTCCTCAGTGAGTTGTTCTGCTGCAGTGGGCAGGGCTGTCGGCACGGTGATACAGGCAGACCCAGGCCCCTTCTTAGCCAAAGGAGAAGTGTAGCCTTCTCATCTCAAAATCAGACAAACTCAAAGTGTCAATGCCCACCAACCATAGAGGCAACTTAGGTTTGTAATTACATCAGAAGTCAAGTGGGAAGAATTGAATCCTACGTGATCAAAGTGCAATGTCAATTGATTGCCATCCAGCAGACAGCAATAACATCCAAGCTAATTATTTCCCCCAAATATGTATCACAGAGCTCATGCAGTAGTCAGGACCTGGAAGTAATCACCAGGATCCTAAATCTGCTTGAAGACACCGTGCTTCCAGAGGCTGACAAAGCAACAACTTGGGAACACAATGCGCAATGGCTCAGCAGGCATGATGTACAAGGTACAAGATAACATTGCACATTGCCCAGTCCTCCTGAGAAGTGATGTGTGCAGGCTAAGAATGCCCCCGTGCACTTGTGATCATCCAGGTGAGAAGAGTACTCCCTCGGGGTGTGCAGATTTGCATTGCTGCCTGTTTGTGCTGGTTGATAACAGACATCCAGAGGATACAACTGTCTGTCATGTAAGCGGCTGCTTGACTTTAAAATAAGTGCAAGCTCAGACACCACCAGGGGAAAAACAAACAAGCAAAACAAAACAAAACGAAACAAAAAAGAGAGAGTTGGAAATTATTTTAAAAAATAAGAATGAGAGAAAGTAGGAAAGGTACAGTGTAAATTTAAAATAAATAAATAAATAAAAATTATCAGTGTTTTCTCTAAATTTGTCACCTCTTTATTCCCAAAACCACTTGAGCAAGAGGATACTGACCGTGCTGTCTGAGTCATCTGCCACAGTCATCTCTGAGATCAGTAACAAAGAAGAAATAGAAGGCATCTAAACAAAGCCAAGGAGTACACTGGCTTCTTGACCACTGAGGCCAACCCAAAATCCCACTGACAACAGTATTCTGTTGACAGAAGAGGGGCACCCACACAGACAGTGGTGAATCTGGGGCAGCACAGAAAAAAAAGAACTGAGATCTGAAAGTTAGAGATGTAGCTCAGTATAGATATATACCTTGAATTGAAAAAAGATTGAGAAAAAATGTGGGAACTCATGCAGACCTCACTCAAGAAAGGTAAAACCATTCTTCTTCACTGGAATGGCCCGTCTGTTGCAGGGATGTTTTTTAGCCCCGTAGTTGTTTTTTACTTTCCCAGTATATTTCAGTTGCGCTCAATCTGGGCTCACCTCTCACAGCAGTCCAGGCTTTCCAGATTACCTTTATGACTCCTGTTTCACATGCTGGACAAGCAGGACAACAGATCCCCAAGGAGGAATCACGGGGACAAAACAGAGATACAGCAGACGGCATAAAAAGATTAGAAATGACCTGTGGCTCAAAGTGCAGATATTCAACCTACGGAGTGAGTAATTGTGAAGAGGAATGGGTTAGCCAGGGGTTAATGGCATAAGGTGCCATCTTCATTTATCCTAGCTGCCCAAAGCAGGTGTGACTAAGGGAGGCTTCATTTTGGGTGTTTATACCAAATAGCTAAAAGGGACAAGGAAAAAGTGAGTAAGGGTGAGATTAACTGGACAAGTTAGAGTGCCTGAAGTAGTCCTCTTCCCTTTGAGCAGATCTGGGTAGAGAGTTAACAGTAGTATAGAAGTCAGAAGGCTTCTTTCCTCTTTCTGATGACTCTCTATTAGATTGTCTGCAGATCATTACCCACATCAGTTCCTAACTCAAAGCTATGTGAACATCTAATGACAGACCTCTCCATATCCAACAAAGTCCATCAGCACAAGTTTTCTGACAAGCTATGACATTATGCTCCCATGACATTGTCATAATGAACTTCCACCACTCCGATTTCTGCTAACCTAGCCAAACTTCCTTTAAAAATCAAACACGACCAAGGGCAACACCCCATGGATGACACAGTCTGTCAGTGGAGTGCCTTACAAAGGACAGGGTATGAGGAGAGGAGAAAGGTGTTGGCTGTGTGAGATCATGCTTCCCACAGCTGCAATACAGGTCCATGCTGGGTGTCAGTAGTTCAAGTCCTACATTTGTTCATGATTCCTGCCTCATTTGCTATACGTTGTCTTAGTCATGCCTACTTTGGTGAGCTAGGAGAAATGAAGACGGCACCCCTGGCTAACCCATTCACCTTCACAATGACTTACTCCGTAGGTTGAATAGCTGCACTTTGAGTAACAGGGAGTAAAAGCAGAGAACAGAGTTCAGAACAGAGGATCCAGATATACCAGTATACCTAAAAAAACTATTTAGAGATTAGGTTCAAGGACACAGGAATAAATACCCATTCTCATGTCAGTTGTTTCCCAGTGTAACTACTTTTCAGTCAAAATCCAGACCAACACTAACATTTGATGGCCAAGGTAAGCCAAAGCTGAAGGAGTGAGATGTACTGCTAGCAGGGGCCATTACTAAGACCTGGATCTGGATCTATTTGGAGAACAAACTCTTAAATATCAGAATTTTTGGAGAACAGTTTCAAGTACATCATCCCTAAAGAGTCTGAAAGCAGACTGTAACCTTAAATAAATGGTTGGTTTGTATTTACCTTCATGCTTTTCTGGATCAGCTGAAGAGCTGGGAACAGAATAAGGGTCTCTGTGTCAGATGAGAAGATGGAAGCAAAGGCCATTTGAGGGTTTTGTCGTTTGCCAACATTTAAGACACAAGCATTCAGGGTTTCCCATCCACCTGCCCCACGTCAGAAGTCCTGCCAACTGATCTCCTTTGAGGAAGACCATACAAGAAATTACTACCACAGGAAAGGGGATTTTTCGTCTTAACAAAAACTTGCACAGTATTTGCTTTCCCAATGAAAAATTGAAAATGTCAAGAAAAGAAAAACTGCGACCCCAAAATTGCCAAACCCAAACAGTTTTGGGTCAAAACTCAGAACTTCCTTAGGGGAAAAAAAAAAAAAAGTAGATTTTTGTATCAATTTTTGCCAAAACTCTGAGAAAGCCCACACTAATTTGTGTTACCTCAGTTTGGTTGGTTGGTTTCAACCAAAAGCCAAAATTGTATTCACAAGCCAATTCTAAGCAGATCTCCTACTACTCACAGACTGCAGCAGCTTCTGGCAAGTCATTCAGTTTAACATAAAGAGGCCTAAACACATTGAAGGGGTGAAATTGAGAGAAGGAAACACTTGCTACAAACTCTTCAGTGCTTTAACATTTGTCCTTGACCTTTTAACACAGCAGTAAAGGAAGGAAGTGGAAGGGACAGAATACCATTAGTGTTGTTTTATACTAAAGCTAATTTTCCTAAGTTCGTGACCAGTGCTCACGCTGAACTTGTCTAAGGACTTTGCTCTACCAGAAAGCAAGGGACTCAGCAAAAACAACAGCTTGCTATTCTTCCTGCTTCACCCTATAACACCAAACTTTGCTCTCCCCAGGACTTAGACTCAAGTACATACCCCGGCTACATCCAGACCCTATAGTAGGGTGCAACCGTGGTGTGCAGCAAGTCGCTTCTGCCATTCCTAACTGTGGTCTCCACAAAAAAGAGGGACCACTCAGATGTCATCTGGGCTTAAAATCCCCAGGTAAACTGCAGCAGGCATCCAAGGCATATCTCTAGATAAGGGCACCAGAAACAAGCTCCTCATGTTTGCAGAGTCTGTGGGAACCCAAAAGTGACCCATGCTCTTTATTTGCATCCTCCTTAGTGATTTCTCTGTTGCTTCCTTTATCTGTTTCAGAATGACTCAAGCAATAGCACTTGCTCATCAAAGACAAAGCGTTGCCTGGTCAAGCTGTAAGGTAGGGTCTGGGCTCATACTCAGCACTTGCACAGCGAAGCACTTGTAACACTAATGCTTACATAGAAGAACAGTATGTCACATGCAAAATTAAGAAATGCCAGATTTAGCTTTGCTTGAGCAACTTTAATCCTTTCCTTTCTGATTCAACCCTCTGATGTGTGGAATGAAGCTGGGTTGGCCCTTGTCTGTGCAGCAAATGACACACTCCTCTCCTTTGTCCTGTAGGAGAGAAGAGGGAGAGGAGGAGAGCTCCTACTTGAGATCAGGGGGATCTCCTTGACATCAGGGAGTTCATACAAGTCACAAGAACACTGGTCAGATGGTCTATGCCTGTAGCATTAAATTAAAAACTATGCAGGACCTCTCTCCATCCTATCAGGCTGAGGGGCACCGCCTGGCTCACACTTTGGCTACTTTCAGCTACAGCTCCTTCAAAAGCCTGTCTGTGACCACCTCACCAAGTGTTTGACCACAGCTGTCTCCAGGGCTCCAACCAGTACCCCACTAGCACGAAAATACTGAAATTTATTCTGCATAATAACCCTGGGACTGTCCTGTGTCCCAGCAGAGTGGTTTTCCTATATCTCAAGCCAGGTTTTGCTTTGCTTTTTTTCCTCTCTCAGTAAAATAGTATGTAACTAACTTAATTTAAAAACAATTATAAAACTACATAGATTTTGTTCTCAGTTATCCCTTCATAATCCATTTGGCCAGGCTTGTTTCTTCACTGTGGGGTCTTAGCCAACAACAGTTGCTTTTAGGTGTTCTTCATTTTCCAGTTTTTCCCTTTGATATGCCTCTGTCTTTGAGCAGCCAGGTAGCATATTGGGTTTCTCTTACTCACAGAGGCTTAATTTATCCAAAAACCTTTCTCTGTGTACAGTTCTTGTCATCGCACCCTGTTGTCGCTGACAACACATTACAGCAAAGGTGTGAAACCATTTACCATTTATGAACAGATCCCAGAAGAAACGATTTTCCTGTTTGCATACAATGTGTGTCTTGCCCTCTGACTTTTCTCTTGCATCAGAGCTGTCAGTGAAAAGTGAAGCAAACTATGTGTTATAAGGTTCACAGTCCAGCCACATCACAGCACAAATGGCCTTCCCATGCAGATTCATCCCCTTCAAAATGTAACATTGAAAAGAGCAACCTGTTTTAAATCTCTAAAAATATAAGTATTAGAGAGCGTATGGGAAATGCTAAAAACTAGTTTTCAGCACCACAAGCAACGCTTGCTGCTTGATGTCAAAGCAATATAATTGGGGCAAGAAGTAGCTGTGAGATTATTTAGCAAAGGAATACATCAGGTAGTATTATTTAACCCGAGCCACTCAGGACCCCTTCCAATAGAGTGAAACTGCCTTTTGCACTGGACAGCAGCATAGCATTTAGTTAATTAAAAGCACCACCCATCACAGCTGACTTTGCAAATCCATCAAGCCAGGTGTGATGAAAGGAACAAATCCCAAGTGTGACCCAGCACTTATGTCAAACTACCAAACTCATTCTCACTGCAAAGGGCTATAAATAGCTCTGCTACAGTGGTGAGACTCCACAACCTGATTATTTAACTACACACAAAAATAATAAAATAAAATAAAATAAAATAAAATAAAATAAAATAAAATAAAATAAAATAAAATAAAATAAAAAAAAAATAAAATAAAATAAAATAAAATAAAATAAAATAAAATAAAATAAAATAAAATAAAATAAAATAAAATAAAATAAAATAAAATAAAATAAATAAAAAGGTCTGTCAGCCACTTATATTAATACAGTATCTTCAGATCAAATGAGAACCCCTTCTACTGACCAAACAAGATGACTATGTCATGGATGATTTTGGGTAGGTACTAACGTGGTCTCTTTGCCAGTACGTGACTATGCTGTTTTTTTGATATATTGAGGGCAGGAAATGAAAAATACTTTCACAGGACCTGCCCAGTACCTCCCTGGGATGGATCTCTGGGTGCTCCTGAAGTGTAGTAGGAAAACAAGGAAAACTGTGAAGGAGCTGTATGTCATGGCAGAAGAGGTCTGTATGAGTCCCTCTCCAAACATAATGGTGCTGGAGATGCCTGCATGTTGTTGTGTCCCTAAGCCCTTGTGCAGATGCACCTGCTCTGTGAAATGTGAGGGACAGACAAAACACAGGGATCGACACCAGCTCCCAAGAATGAGAGTCAGAAAGGTGAAATAGTCAGTTTCTTTTTCCTAGAGTCCCACCCAGCACAGCTCATAGCCTGTACCACATCTTATGTGTTGGGGAGAGACCTTCTCAGTTGCTTCGTGGAGGATGTCATCCCCACAACAACACACCTGGAAGCTCTGCCTGTCTGCATTTCTACGGGGGATGACTTTGCATGGTAAGTATTCTTTTCTTTCTTTCCTGAAGCCCTGAACATCCTCCTCCACATGGCTGTTCCTGTCCTCAGACCGCTGCGAACCTTCCTTGCTGCTCCAAGGCCAGCCCGATTTATTCCAGCGGGTTTGCACCCACCTTACACATAGGAGGGCACATTCGGAACTGAAGCATCTGTCTTGCAGCAGGAACTCCTTTTGAGTAGCTAAAGTAGTTCACTGGGAGGGAAAATGCCATAGCTCTACTGCAGACTTGCCAAACTGCTCAGATGACTTCTGGAGGGGCAAACCAGAGTCCCTGGGCCACTGCTTTGTACCTGAGGCTGAGAACACATTTACAGATGGCTTAGAGCAGCTGCTCAGCCAGATCAAGAAGTTCTTTCCTAGACACACAATAAATACATATTTTTAGCAGCAACAAAAATAGACTTCAACGAATGTCTTTTAAAAACAGATTGCATTTCACGTCCCTCTTTGATATTTAACAGGGATAAAAAGTACTGGGCTTACACCCTAAATGCTGTGAGCACATCTGTCAATGGAGGGTTGCAAAACAAACTACAAGGCTTAAATAAACGTGAAGCAGAATCATTAACCAAGGACCAAAGGAGCTTTTTTTTTTTTTTTTTTTTTTTTTGGCACAGGAATATTCTGGATCGTAACAGTGCTGAAAACCCAGCTGTGCATGCAGGCCATTCATTTTAAGTACATGTTCATCCCTCCACTTCCCTTTGGGCTGTCGGAGCCCAAACGTTCTTCAAATCATGCTGTGAAGACCACCTCTCCTTTTGCTGGGCACTGAGGAAGGATCTAGGAGTAAAAGCTTCTGGGTGGGGGGCAGGCACCCTTGATCTGTCATTATTTGCAGGACTTGTGTTTGATGGCAGTGTGGGAAGCAGGTCTGCAGTCACGGCCCTGTTGTTGTGCAGAGGAACTGCTGCAAAGTTTGGAGTAGCACGGAAGACTGGAAGAGGGCAGAAAGTGACAGCATCTCAAGTCACCTCTTCATTCTTGATGTCTCTCTTTGAAACCTAAGTAGGAAGCCATTACCTTAGGACCAAGACATCCCTACAGTGATAAAACAAGGTTCAGAAGCTGTCTTCAGAGCTTGCTTTTCACCAGTGGTTTGGGATTATAACTGTCATAATTGGCATTATAACTGGGCCCAGCTTAAACAGTGGCTTCAGAGCAGAGGGGAGGCTTGCAGACACAGTGCCATGCAGAGCAGACATCCCGGGACTAACTGCCACAGAGGTGGCAGTGAAATTGGAGGCAGTGTAAACACATCAGCTCAAAGTTGTACCAGAGGGAAAAAGCCCTGCCAAGAGACCCGTTTGCCTAGAGTCATGCTGGGAGGACACACCAGGTCACTTGGTGTTCAGCCAAAGATTTCTACATCATGCTCTGCAATGCACGTGCCTTGAGCTGCCTTGGTCCACCCAGGCCTTGGGAGCCGGCCTGGAAGATGAGAAGGGCACAGGATGTGCCTTGGCTGCCCTGTGGAGGAAGTGTAAGGGGAGGAACTTGGATATCACCTATACTCCCTTCTTCATATGGTCACCACGTGGCCTAATGAAATGCACTGGCAGGTGTGAAGTGTTCCCACTCCAATTTGAAAGGCTCTCTTCTAAGGAATGAATTTTTTTATCGCACCCCAGGTGTGATGTCTAGGTGGTATTGCCGCTCGCTTGCAACACAAGCAAAGCTTTCAGGCTTTCCTCATATAGTCTGTACACGCACCCAGCAGCTGGTTGAAACACAGCGTCAGCATGTGCTGCTGGATAGACTATTTCAATCAGAGAATTTGACAAAACCAGTAAAAACAGAGGAGAGCACAGATAAATATTGTACGGAAAGGGATCTTCCTAATAGACAAAGGAGAGCCTCCTGAAGCAGGACCTCTCAGGCACTTCCTTGGCTTGCAAGTCTAGTTCAGGTCTACTTCACATCTGTGCACATACAAGCATGCATTTATACATAGACAGATGACTTTATATATACATATATACATATGTATATACATGCGTGGATATGTGTGTACATATGACCAAGTGCACTTTTGTCTGTGCATATATAATTTATTATGTCCTGCTGTATTTTTGACATTTGTTATGACATCTATAATTTGTGGTCTGAGGAGGCAGAACCATGAAATGTGGTGAGCCAAACTGGTTCGAATGTCTTCACCGAAAAATAGGGGTTTGATTTAAAAGAAATTTTCTCCTCCAAAAAAATAACTTTACAATAAAAAGCAATCCACCCTTTTTTGACTTTTACATTTTCAAATTGCAAGGGGAAAAAAATACTCTTTTCACACTCTCTTTCTCACTTTTGTTTTTTTAAAAGCATTGGCCAAAGGCAGAAAAAGAAGCAAAAGCTAAGAAGCAGACATAAGGTTTGGTCTTGGTTATTTCATTTCTCCACTTTCTTCTTTTATATTCCTAAATGAAAAATAGGAGGTGATATTTTAGGAGTAACAGAAAGCTGGCCTGCTGGTTTGTTTTCTTACCATCAGAATGATATCATGTTTTCCTAAACAAAAATAATTCATGAAAAATTTCCAACAAAAGAAAAAGCCTCTGTTTTTTTCCATGAAATGAGTGTTTACTGAGCAGCATTGCTGTGAATACTCCCTGCTCTGACTACCAAGGAAGACGTCACAGGAAGCCTTCGGATGAGCAGGACAAGGACTTGGGATGAGTAGCAGAGCTCTTGGCACCCAGGCATCTGGCATGCTCAGAGGCGTCCAAGGGACTTGCGGCCGAGCGAAGCGGTGATGGTGCCTTTTCCCATCATCTCCTCAGGTCTTTGTCCTAGATGCAAGCACCTTCCAAAGAAGAGACACAGAGAACTGATGAGGGTCTGTAAGGTCCCAGCCCAGTCCTTGGAATAAAAAATGCAAGCCCCTGTTGGTCCTGGAGGATGGGAGGGCAAAGGCATCACTTTTATGTGCTGGAAAGCAGCGACATTTGCGGTCGTTCTGGGCTGAGTTCCACATCCTTGGGGTACCCCCGAGAATAGCCCAACTCCTTCACAAAGAGATCTCTGCTGCAACTGGCAAGACAATCATCTCCTGTGAGGATTCAGCATGATTCAGGGACATGAAGGATTATTTAGACATGAAGCAATCCTTTAAAAATCCTGAAGCCAACCCTTAAAGCAAGGTGAAGTCTTCACATCTGCACAGCAGTGTTAGGGAGGCCAGGGACAGAGAGGAGGAGAGGCGGGCGGTACTGAGGGAGGCACGTGTCCTTCTCACACACTGCCCACAGTGTTTTAGCACCGGGGCTTTCAACCTCACAACAGCTCAGCCATCGTCGGGCAGGTGGTGAAAGGCAATACACTGGTGGAGCTTGGATGAGACAGACCCCCCGTGAAACTGGGAAAGGCAGAATGCAAATATACCTTTAAAAAAAATAATATATATATATATATATATATAGCCAAGAAAACAAATCTTAGCAATGTATGAGTTCCCTCCCTCATCAAGTGGACATATTTAATTTCTTTCGAACTAATTCTTGTGCATTTGAAAGCAGAGGTAGACAAGCTCCTCTCACCTAGGACGCCTTCATCCAGGTACCAAACATTGCCTTTCTAAGTTTAATACTTGTGCATCACTAACTTATTAAGCACTCCTGTGTTAGGCATAAACATTTTATTTGGTGGATAGAATATTTATCCACCTAAACCACAGAACCCAGATGAATAACTTGAGAAGTAAAGCCAGATTGCTGAGACAGTAGGTGGGAGAAGAGAAAATATGCAAGAACTTAGTGCACTTAAGCTTCAGATTTTCTTTAAATGAAGTTTTTTCTCCTGAATAAAGTTCTAGAAGGATGAAAACATTTGGTTCATTACAATTGATTTATAAAGCCCTTTATTCTGCTTTGCTTAATTATAAAAGTTTATTCTCTTCAAAAGAAAAAGTTCTGTAGGAGAACAGAGTCGTATTCATGTCCTCTCATTTCAATACCTAATTCATCTTCTGTTCCTGTTTTCACATCTAAGAAATTAAAGCACAAGAGCCCAGAGAGAAAATGACATTCACAGAAAAGGATACCCTTGCATTCCTGGTCAAGAGAAGGAGACATACTAACTACTGAATTTCAATGAGGCTTTTTACCACCCTCTGAATCTCTTAGAGGAATAAAAAATACCCCCCAAAATCAGAGCCAAGATACCGAATGATCGGCTAGCCTTGTTAAGGCACAACAAGAACAGATGAAAGTAAAATGTTTAAATTCTTTCATGTGAGAAAAAAACACGACTCATTTTTTTTTCCTAAGGGGAGAAATCAAATGGTTATGATTTTGTTTTTAATTTGGCTCCTTCAATGGGCACATTTATTTATGTGCGGATTATCACCGTTCCTACAGACTCGCAGTCAGTCAGCGGAGATGGCACATATTCCAGCTGTCCACCTGTTGCCCACCCATCTCCAAAGACATCCCACCCTCCTTGTACCATCCACATCATGCTGGATGGGGGCTCCCAAGGCTGGTTCTCAGCAGCACTGCGGCTCAGCTCCCACAGGCAACTGAGATGGAAACATGCCCATGAGGACGCGGCCAGCTGGTGGACACCAGGATCCCACATGTCTTCGGGTGGTTCACAGCAGTGGAGACCCACCAAAGTCCCTAGAAATGTAATAGCTGATCTGGGTATGTACAAAAGCTGGATTTAGTAGCTGATCTAATACAGATTTTGGAGGGAGGCAGGCTCCTTCTCTGTTTCCATTTTTCACTTATTCTACGAGACCTATTCTTTCTACCTGAAGCTGCGGGATTATGCAGCATTGAATGGAATCTGAGACTTTTCTTCCTGGGGACCTTGTCATGACAATCTCCGTAATGAAAAAGTAATGACTTTGCAACAGGCTTATTTATTAAAAAATAAAAAAATTAAAAAAAAAAAAAAAAATGCAGAGAGAGAGAGACTTTTAGAGATTAAATAAAATCTGGGCCCTTATCCAGGTAGAGATCTTAGCCTGGCATTCCAGCTACATTCTTTCTGTTATTAAAATAATTTAGGAAACCAGGCAGCCTGCTCTGCATTCAATCATGTTAGCCCACGCTGTGTCAATTTGAATTCTGCCTGTGGTGATAACAGTTGAAAATCTGATGGGCCAGATCCCGAACTGACAAAAATCGGCATTGCTCCATTACAATCAGTGGGGTTTTGCCAATTTACCCTTGTTAAAGATCTGGACCTCTACTTCTAGGCAGGCATTTTTCCAGAGAGCAACACAGTCTCCTACCTCTTTGGCAAAGGACAAAATGAAGGAACAATTTAGTGATACTTTGGAAAGTGACATGACCACGATAATGCAACTTGAAAATTATGTTCTTGGCTCAATTTCAGCCTACTTGAAACTTGACTGGAACCATGTTCAGGATATTCAAACATGATTAATAGATAAAACATGGTACCATTTTGCAGTGAAGATGCCACCAGCTTCCAAACTAAAAACTACTATTTTTCCATTTTAGTTCATTAAGATATCTTAACCACCTTGCTAAAAAGTCGCCTTTGATGAAAACAACAACATTTGCATGTATAAGCAGCAACATAAAGACATTTCATTTTCCATCCAATTGCTTTCTCAAGACCTTTTTTTTTTAAGTCAATATTTACAGTAGAAAAAAAAAAGTCTGTGAGCCTTGGGAAATGGTGCTTTTGGTATTTGGCTCTCAGCTGATAACAATCAGGGCAGCTTAGCTGTATCCTCTGCTCCACCTTGCTACAGTTCACATGACAAGACAATGGGGCAAGTCAGTCCCTCCCACATCCATGCTAGGATCCCAGTTACTTCTGCGCCTGAACATCATTTCTCTTGAATTTCCTCAAGAGCACACAGTAACTCTGCAAGACGATCCTACAATAGTTATTACTTGGAGAACTACTTAACAGGACTGCAATGAGGGACACACAGCTTCTGGCAGGAGGTGAAACCTGGAAAGCTTTTGTGTATACATCTCCTACTCTTTGATCCCAAATCCCTATCTCCTGTTGCCATCTGCCACTGCAGAAAGGAGAGGGAAAATGAATGGAAACAAGAGATTTTGAATTTCAGGAAAAAGTATTTTCCAATGAAACATGACAAGTATTTTTGGTTTGAGAAAAGAGAAAGAAAAGGCAAGACATTTCCTACAAGAACAATTCTTCATAAAAGATTTGAGGTAGTTATGCAACAGAAGGAGCAGGACCTCCACAGGGGCCCTAGTTGTCTAAATGCAGGTTTAAAATCATCCCAAAGGACTTGGACTCAAAGACCACGTCTATAGTAGCAAAGACATGGGACCAGGGTTTGTCTCTGGCTCTAAATGCAAATGAAAAAGCAGAGCTTGCGTTCACAAAGCTGAACACTCTTTCCCCAAGGGCTTCAGCCATACAAGCCTTGCTGTCCCACAAACCATGCCGAGGCATTGGTAGGGAGTGCACTAGTGAGCTCCAGCCAAACCTGTGCCAGGGAACATGCCAATCATTCAGCAGTACAGACACTCATGAGACAATCCTCAAGCTGGTGCCCTTGTCCTGTTTGGTTTCTAGCACAGACCAAGCCAGACAGTGCAATAGGAGTCTGAGCAGCTTGCAGGTATATATATATTCACATATAAATGTAACACTGGTTTTGCAAGCAACAATCCTGACGAACACTTATAGGTGCTGCCATAGCTAATAATAACACTGAACATGCACTGAAAAAAGTATTTGAATAGCTACATTCAACTATTCCCTCAATTGGCAGGACAGCATGGCTTTAGGAGAGCAGTCACAAGCATTTGGGATTTTGAATGTCATGTAGAATCATAGAATAAGCTGTGGACAGGAAATCCTCCTACAGTTTCCCAGAAAGGGCACATTTGAGCCAGTCACGACAGAACTCACAAAGAACCATGGATGAGTAGAACAAAGGCATCATAAATGAAGCAATAGCACTTGGTTTCTTAAATTGGTCATTAGTCCCAATTGGAGAGCTAGAATGGCTTCAGTAATGCAAGCTAGATCTTAAGATCTGCCTGCTGGAGAATTTCCCATGGGAAGCATCACCTCCAGTGACAACTCCCATACCACCTCCCTCTTAACCCATGTGGAGAGCAAGGGCTGGGAGAAAGGCAGCGCAGCAAGATCATCCATTAGCCCCAGCTACTGGCTAAGCCCTGGTCCAAGCTAGCAGCTGCTGTGGATATAAGCAGCTAACCAAGATCTGGTTTAATCAGGTTAGCTGGCCAGTATCCACCAAATATTGCTTTTTCAGGGGGCAGAATGGAGCTTTACATCTGCCTTTTCCCTATCCCTCCTATCCTTGGTTTTGCAGTGTACTGCAGAGCCTGCTGTGACAATTTGGCTCACATAGCTAACATGAAACACCATGTAACAGGTTAGTCCTCATGCCTCAGCTGAGACTGAGAATCCCTCAGCTTCTCTACTTGTTTTGAGGGACTTTTACTTTCTCTCTCAAAGTAGAATCTCACCGATGGCATTTAAAATAAATCACCGCGATGAGCTCTAAGACGCAGGAAATAAGAATTTCTTTTTCTTAAGCAACCCAGGAGACTGCAATGATTACAGTAAAATTTTAATCACAAACTCCTTAAGCTAAAATCACAAAGGAGTCACTGTACACGGGAATTTCATAATACGAAGCTCTTTTATAAATTTGTGTCAGATAGCAATTTGCTGTCTGGGAAATGTAAATCAGTTATTAATGAGCCAAATGGTTAACAACAAACCTAGTAATCTATACACAGGAAAGAGACAAAAATCTCTCACAGGCTTATAGAGTTCTACATGTACTAGCCTGAAAATTTTATTCCCTGTTTCCTGGCTTGAGAGATGGCATTTGTTGCAAGTGCCATTGAACAATTGCATCTCGTTCTACAGTAATATCTCAACTGGATCTGCACACAGTGTTGTAGGGCTTTGGAAACAATGATCTGCACATTAATAACCAAAAAACTATTCTGAAAAACTGATTAATTGCAATTCAAACTTTGTAACCAGACACTAGATTTTTGGTTCAGATGGATGTAGTTCTAATACAGGTGAGAAAATAGCTCCAAAGAAAGCAGAAAGGAAAAATCTACAGCCCCCACTAGAGCTGTGCAGGCTCCTCAGGAGACACAAGCACAGCTGAAAGCTCAACACCCGTCTCAACATTCCTACCATGACCTGAGCCTCTCTTCTGAATTTCATGGCTCTTCCCTGAATATACCATTAAACAAAACAAAAATCTTGGCTTTTAGCAGTTTCTAGATATCAGGATCATAGCTGATCTCAAGCGCGTCGCTAGCAGTGCTTAAAATCTAATTGTATTGCTATTTTGTGCATATTAAAAAGAAATCTATTACTATTGTTAAAGGCTGCAAAAGGTGATGAGTAATACCAAGTAGATTCTGGGGATGAATTTGCAATGCAGCTAGAAACTGAATATTTAGGTTTGAAATCCCAGCTCATTATTGAAATTAATTCTGAATGCCTGCAACTCTTTGCTAATGACTTCATAGAAAACTACACAGTTTGCATCACTATGAAATTGCCCAATTCCGCCACTTGCACAATTCTTCCAATAATCTAGAGTGAACTTAGCCTCTGCAGGTGCAACAGCATCTCCAAATAACACAAATGGTTCAATAACTGAAATGGATCTGATTCGTGGGAGAAGTAATTTGCAGGGTACTCATTCTTCTGCTTACTGATTTTTTTTAGCAAAGCTTAGGAGATTTGAATGGAATTTCCACAAAGATTTAAATTTAAATGTAGGACAGAGGCAGATAAACTGATTAATTAACTGATCAATTCCCTAAGGAGCTTAAAGCCTATCTTGTAATTTACAAAGGAAGGCGTGGGATGCAGTGCCAGCTTCACAAGGGTATCTCCCAAGGTAGGAGTGTGTCCCATGAATAAAGTAGTTTCATTTCCCTCCCATCAGTGATGCAGCTCCAGGAGCACTGCCCTGTATGGAGTTTGCCTCCTGCAGCACCAGGTATCCTCAGTGACCAAGTTTGCCCAAAACACTGAGCAAAACCAGGTGGAGAGACAAGGATTTGTTGCTTGAGGTTCACAAAGGACCACCTCAAGCCCCATCTCCTTTCAGTCACTGGTGTGCAGGAGTGTCAGCTGTGAGCTGGGACGTGTACAGCTGCCTCCCTTGCACACACGCTGCGGCATCTATTCGCAAGTCGGCTGGGACCACGTTCAGACCATCTCCTCTAGGTGCCTGCCTGAGTTGCCATGACAACTAGTAAGACAGTGATGGGTAATTCGGGCTCCCCACGCTCCGTGGCTGCCAGACTCTACTCCTTATAAAGGCAATGAAGAAAAGAAGGCATCTAAGTTAGGCATCTAAAATCAACATGCTGACTGCAGCCCCCCACTCCCACCCCCAGCCAGCTGCCAGGTTCCTGGCTGGCCCCCACACGCAAGAGGGACCCACTGCACACTCTGCTCCTCAACCCGCTTCCTCGTTCGACTTCCTCTTCCAATGTGTCATTCAGAAGTGACAATGCGATATCTGGGAAATGGTCCAAATCTGTGCATTTTTAAAGTGAAGTGCTCAGCAGCAGTTAAGCAGCCAGAGCTTTCTGCTCATCATAGTATTAGAAGCATTTGTGTTGCTTTGCAGTAGAGAAGAAGTCTACCTCAAAGGTGTTTTTTTTTTTCATGCATTTCCACATTTTTCATCCTGGAAATGTGTTTCACACATACAGAATTAGACAGACTC
This sequence comes from Anser anser, assembly GCF_964211835.1. Classification (NCBI taxonomy): domain Eukaryota; kingdom Metazoa; phylum Chordata; class Aves; order Anseriformes; family Anatidae; genus Anser; species Anser anser. Next base: position 184,901,865 of record NC_139720.1, on the reverse strand, counting down.
CCATTAAGCTTCAAAATAAAAGTGTAATATTCAGGAAAAGACTTCAAAGTTACCCATTTCAGTCAGAACTGCTGCAAGTGTAAGATCTAGAGAGAGCTGCCAGTCATGCAAGTAGTGAAAACCATTCTCTGAAACTACTCATGGAAATTCAAGTATATTCCAGGCCAGTTCATACTTCATGGAAAGATGTCAAGCACATTTCCTTCTTCAGTACCTCTTCCATTTTTATAAGTTCTTCCAGTGCACATACGTACCTCCCCATCAGACCTTCAGCAGTGTTGCTATTACTAGTCCTGAGGTGTTTTCTCTTTCATCTGTTCTGCAGGTGAAATGCATGCAGCAGAGTGTCTAGTACTGGTAACATGGTTCTTTTTTTGTTGACGTGTTGCGCCTTTATGAAAAGGATGGCCAAAGAAATGACCAAGCAAAGAAATGGCGCTTCCACCTGGAGCAGAAGGAGGTGCGATTAGTGACATGCCCTAATTCCCAGAGCAGTTCATTCTAGATGCTCAGATAACATGCTGAAGCTTGTTTGAATGGCCAGGTATTTTATTATTCCATCAGTGAAATCTGTGAAAAGGTTGACCATCTGGGAACTTCAGCAGTTCAAACAGCCTTCAAGAGGCACCAAGGAACGCGTCCAGAAAGAACAAGTTTAGGCACTTCAACCATACTTCAGCTGGGACGCAGTCCTCCCACCTAATTTTATCTATCTCAAAGCATGGTGCTTCACCTCAACTCAGGATCTAAGCTTTCCCAACTGTCCATGGAGAAAGACAGATTTCTTTAGGGAACAACTTACCCTATCGCAAAGAGAGAGGAGATGTCTCTTCCTCTACCTATTGACTATGGAGAATTGGATTAAACAAGATGCCCAGCTGTTAGGCAGCTAAAAGGAGGAGTGATTAATCCCATGCTTGGGGACAGTGGGAATTGGTCTTTCTGTAGTAGTCAGTAAATCTCTGTACCTTCCTGGGCCTCAGTAGGAGTCTTAGAGCTTAATTTGACGATCTATGCAAAGCTAGTGGAGAAAATGTAGAGCAGATCTGAAGGTCTCTGCAAAGCCTGAACTGCCTGTGCAGAGTCCCCCGGCTATGTTTGGCACAGGGTTAGGTTCAGAGGGCTTCATCCCCAGCCCATCTGAATTACTGCAGTCCATCCAAGACATAGAAAAACCATGAATAGTTGAAGTGAGCTTATTATTGACAAGGGTGGGATGTGGGCTCTGAGCCAGCTCATGGGAAGTGTTATTCACTGATGCTGGTTCGTGAAGGCAGGAATTCAAGCGCATCCTTTAACTATAGGCAGAGCTGATCAACACTCCCCAGCATGCCCTTCCTCCAGCCAAACCTTCACCTAGGCTATGAAATGCTCTCCAACTGCTCACCAACACTCACTTGCTCAAGTTCATCTTCTGCCACCTGGTTTTCACTTGCAGCTGAGCCCTTTGAAGGCACAAGGTTACCAGGGTGGCCGTAAATGCAACTAATACATGTTTCAGCCCCCAGTTTCTAGCACTTCAATTAATATCAGTGAAGCATTTCACCTTGTGGGTGGTCATGAATATTAAAAAGAGGTAAGAAAAGGAATGATTCCTGTGGGAATCCACAAACGAAAGTTCCAGTGATAGGGACATTGTTTCCCATCACTGTGGTTTCCCCTTTAGCCAAGGATACGCTCCTACCATGAGTGCTTATATTCTTGTGAGCTAAACCAATAATTTCAATTTGTATTTTCAAAGCTGTTTGTCGAACAGCTGTGGGCCATTTTTTAATATTGGCTATATTTAGGAATTGCACAATTAATGGAAGGGTAATTTGAAGGCAGAAAAAGAAAAGGCAATGTTTTGTGTGTGTGTCAGTCACCTTTACCCATTTGCTCAGCATGGAGGGCTCTGGCATGTGGATTCCAATTTGTCACTTTGGCACACCTGGACTGAAATCAGTGACATCCACTACTTGAGTCAATATTGCCTGAAAAGGGTGGAGGCTGCCAAGTCAGGCTCTTTGATGTTACTGGTTTGGTCGTAGTTTTGATGAAATGTCATCCTCTTTGATATTCGAGGCAGATACGCAAAGAAATTAAGGAGGATCTTGTGCTGAGTGCATGAGTATGGCTCTTGCACATTTAAATGGATGTGGAAGCTGCTTTTGTACAGGCATTTCATCTGCAACAGACAGGGCTTCACAGCAAGATGTCTGCCATGACACAGGCACAAACAGCTGGGGCAAAAGGCGTATTCATCTACTGCAACATGTAACTCCAAAATACAACCTTTCCTCTCAGTTATTATTTATCTAATTGCAAAGCGGAATGTCAGTGCATTTGAAAGCATAATTAATTGCAATGCACTTAGAAATGCTCCATTCTGCACCGCCTGTAAGTCAAACTGCTGTAAGACAGATTTGATTTTTGGAAGGGTTTCCATCACACTGTGTATTCTGAAAATAATTAGTAAGCCAGGAGGGCAGTTACTTTTATCCTGCTAATTGGATACGCTGGCAGTTCTTATGCTGTTATGGTCAGATGTTGGCCTCATTTGCACAGCTCGAACCAGTGGGAATACCTCACTTGGGTGGTCGTGTGTGTATTCAAGAATATAATTCACCCTTTTCAGTTTTGTAAGAGTTGAACTGGGCTGTGTGAGCCATGGTTTTGCTCTGAAGGGTTCAGGATTCATGTTGTCCTATTCTGCACTGAATGACCACCAACGGCAGGAGCTTGTGAGAGGTGTTCACAATCCTGGTCCACTTTGCAGCTACCATCAGGCTTTAAACAGCATTCAGCCTGGTCCAAAGGGGTCTTCTCCACCAATATTCACCATTTGCTACAGACTCATAAGGTTTAGGAGAAAGTGTTTTTTTGGAATGCGACAGTGCAATTTCACAATAATTTGGTTTTGGCGGCAGTATCTGCTTAAGAAATTCCCCTCTCCCTTCTCCTGCCTTTGCAACGCAGTTCTCTGACCTCTCGGTTGTGCCAACACAACTGTTTGTAAAGCGATGTGATGCCCTAGATGAATGACATAATCCAGGTTAAACTATGATCTCTTTGCCTTTTTTCTTTTTTTTTTTCTTTTTTTTTCTTTTATAGATGAAAATGACAAAAAGGGAGGCAAACTTTGATGAGAGGAGTGGCTGGGGAGGGAACTGCCTAAGCAGGGATTGCCACTAAAGCCTTAAATATTGTGAAACTGCTATTCTGAGTCTCACTTGTTGGTGTTTGCTGGTTTTTTTTTTTTTTCCCAAAGTAGCAATGATGCATATTAAGTAAAAGGAAAAACTTGGCAAAAAATAAAAGTATGAGGCTCTTATGTCTTTTTATCTGTCTCAACCGCAGATTAGTTGCTGGAAGACTACAGTGTCCTCTGTCAACAGCTCTCGGAGATATTTTTTTTTAATCCATGAGATACACTCAACCACTTGCTTTCTCCTCCCATGGTTTGAGAAGTACTGCCACGGCAGTTTGAATGCCAAGTGCGTAGCTCCATAGAGCAAGCCTTTGGCATGCACCCGGTTGATGGAGCCTTGGGGGAAAGAGGAAGCAGGGCTGACAAGGAGATGGATTTGGAAGGGATGGGGAAGGGAGGAAGGACCCCAGACAGACCTTGATGAAGAAATGTGTGGCTGAAGAATTTAATACAATTTTAATTTGCTAGAAAACAGTGGAAATCTTTTTGATGAAATGTGTTTTGAAGATATAAATTGTGAAAGAAGTAACAGATCCAACCCCCAAACTAACCAGGACAGCTCTCAGCACAGACTGCTTGAGAATGAACAGGACACAAGACCAGAACCTCAACAGATCTTATAAAATAGTAATACGTATTTTCAGGTATTGGTGATAGGCTTTTTTTACATTATGTTTCACCAGGATAAAATTCACCAGTCCAAGAAAACATACCTGAGAAAATTTCCGTCAAAGCCTGCAAAATCTTAGCTGAAAAAGGTATAGCATTCCCCAAAAGAAAGCAAGATCAGTCACAGAAAGGAAGGAGAAAGAAGGGAAGCTTTGACAACTCAGAGTAGGATTATGTATGGATTTGGTATTTGCTTTCTTAACAGCAGCTTAAAAACATTCAGAAGTTCAGAGACTTTAGGTTTTTTTCTTTTTCCTTTTTTTTTTTCCACCAGGGAAATGAAATCCTTCTCTAAACTGATTCTAACACTGATGATTCTAATGTCATTTATGAGTTGAGATATTTCCATCAATGCAATAAGGGCATAATGAAAACAGATAGATATTAACACTAACTAGTTTCAACAGAGTACATACACAATGATAGTGGTATTGGAAGCAATTACATTTCCTATTTTATCTCAACACCAACATCTATTCAGAAATCATGAAAATTATATCTACTAGCGCAGAGTATAGAGAGCTGCTTTAAATTCCAGACTGTGTGTGGACGGTGGAGGTATTAAATTTTGAAAATGCAATGATCCATTTTACAAAGAGAACAATCACTCTGACAGATTTTAAATTCAATAAAATGCAATAAAATCAAATGCAATAAAATGGAATAAAATAAAAAGCGTTAATAAAAATATCTCGAGGAGTAAGGACAGATGGCTTCAGAGATGAAGTAGTCATCTTTTCCCAGTAACTAAATCAGGCAGAAACAAGGTTAGCAAGAACAAAAGTGAGGTGAGCCACTTGCACATATCTAACTAAGCTAGCCTCTTCTACTCGAGTAGCAATGAGAAAGAGGGCGTAGATTTTTAGAAAATGGCGTGTTATCCGTAATGACCCAGCAAATATTTTCCACAAGCAAATGTCAGCCTGTTCACTGTGGGTAGTGACTTAAGAATTCACTACGTGCAAGTTGCAGAGAGAGACTGGCCTTCAGAGACTCACAATGGTTTTCCTCCTCCCTGACTCGGATGGTAAAAATTCCAGAGTTCTTCAGGGGGTAGAACTGAAGCCAATTTTTATATCCAGCAGCAGAGCTTGCAAACCTCCCCAGCTGCCAAGCTTTCACCTGCAGTTTGGCAGGGATCTTGCAAGTATTTGCACCACAATAATGCATTTGCTTGTAAAATATTCTCATATAAAATATTAATAGAAATATTGTTTATGGAAACCAGATAAAAGAGGTTCTGAAAGCCAATACAAGTTTGCAAATCTTTGTTTGCAAATATTTTCTTTGGTATTCATCCAGTTCAGATGGGAGAGATCTGCCTCACCTAAAGCTAGCACTCCAGAAGTTAAGTGGCTAGTTTAAGCGTGCCATTTAAAAGCTTTCTCTGCAGATGATGGAGAAAAATAGGTATTTTCAGAGGGCAACTCATTCTGTCCCTTTTAGACACCCCTTGGAGGACGATGAACCACCCCCTGGAGGTACATGTATCCATTGATTGCAGAGGGAGTACAGACAATTAGTTTGGAGAAGGCACAGCTGAGTCAGATGACTCCTGGCAATGTCTTACCATTTTGCCCACTGACAGGTCTTTGACAGATCTTCCTGGAAGAAGTCAGCTGCTGTGGTCCCATCTGTTGAGGCCAGCCATCCTTCATTTCCAGTTGCATGTGCACTCATGGGGCAGGTGAGCCCAGTTTAAATGCAACCCTGCTTTGGTCAGGACTTACAGTTCCTTACAGCAAAAGAGATCTCCACTAACAAGGGTCCACATTTAAATCACCAAACATCCTGCCAGACCTTGGCTTTTAATATGGACAAGAAGGAGACTTCAAGCTTTTATGAAAAACCAATCCCTATGTTAAGACAACCACAGCACAGGAAACAATGAATGTTTCTGTCAACCAAACTAGACACTGAGGCCATGTCTAGACATTAAATAGTGCGAGGGAGTGCTCCCAAACATCAGAAGTTATTCATCTTTGCTGTTAGAAGTCACTGGCCTGGCTCGGGCCTCTGCCAAATAACCTTCTCCATAGACTGATTTGAGACTTAGGATAAGCCAGGATCCATTCCCGACAGGGAATTGGGATGCAGTCTCTATCTGGAAGATAAGAAAGTGTAACAGCATGGACATAGGTTGCTGAATGCCAGTTTACCCAAATGCAAGAGAATCATCCTGAAAAGAGTAGTTATAGGTGTAGATGGCAGTATACCAGCCAGATATGGATTGTTAGAGAGTAGACATAAAATTTCATGCTGAAGTTTGTACTTCCATACTTGTAGCACATGTATTTTGATATAGAGTAGCAACACTTTTCTCTGTACTCACACAGCAGATTCATTTTCCATCATCTTCCATTTTATGATTTTTCTTTATGTTTGTAACCTCCCAGCCATTTACCTTTGACTTGTGAGCACCACCTCAGAAAAGTTTAGCTGCAGCAAATGCCTGTTGGGAGGAAAGATCATTCCCAGGACTGGCAGAGCAGTCCCATGACTGCCTTCTGCAGTCACCTTCATTAGCCATCTTCAGAAGAGGGCTAAAGTGCAACCTAATAGCAGCCTACTTGAAGGATACCTACCAAGATGATGGAGCCAAACTTTTGCGTAGTGGCGGATGGTACAGCAAGGGGCAACAGACAAAAATCATAGCTTCTAAGGTTCAAGGTAAGACATTAGGAAAGCTTTCTCAACTGAGGAAGTCAGGTAGCACTGGAACAAGCTACCGAGACAGGGCTTGATGTCTCCATCTCAGGCAGTCTTCAAGGCTTGGCTGGAGAACGCCAGCCTAACCTAATACTAGTGATAGTCCTGCTTTAAGCAGGCAGCTGAAATGGATGAGCTTGAGAGGTCCTTTCCAATTAACATTTCTATAAGCAGATGGAAGTTTCTCAGAAGGTTCACCATCTGAGAGTGCTGTGTGCGCTCCCTTCCCGTTCTTCTCTTCATCTGTGCTGCACTCAGGTCAAGCAGCAGCACCCAGAGGTCATACAGGAAGGATTATTTCCTTGGTATGCTTTCCTCTTCCTCATACTCCTTCTTCTGGCCTCAGCAGAGTTGTGCAGGTTTGCCTAAGGAAAGAATGCGACCTCTTGACAGCAGAGTTATCCAGCAATTTGTTCTAGTTTGAAGCTATTTCCCCTGATTCCCTCTTGTTTTTTTCCTTGCCTCTTTGCCACAAACGGGAAGGTTTGCTATGTCCGGAATGTGAAGTTTTGGTCACCACTCACTGGGATACAATTCCCAGTTCAACAAAATGCACCAAAAACTTTTTTTTCAGACAGGAGCTGTGCTTTTCCCTTATGCAATGGACTGTGCTTCAACAGAATTTCCCAAATATGTTTTTGAGGGTTAAGTAGAAATTGTAAAGTAAGGTTAAGTTTATTAAAAAGTATGCTTTGCCTCACAAAAAAGCTAGTATGCCAAGCTGAAGCAATAGAGATGGCATAGGTAAGTATATTGGCAGTTATGTTTCACACATTCAATTCATAATATAGATATGCCCTATATTTACAGATAAACACATATACATCCATTTAAAATTATAGATAAATATGCTTACATACTTATACATGCATTTATATAAAAACAGCATAAATATTTGTGCAGAACAAATTACTTCCTGCAATACTCTTTGTGGTTATGGAGGCAAAAGGCATACACAGTATAGTAGTGCAACAAGTCACTTGATTTTTGACTGCCTCACCTGCTCTTTGTACACTAATCCATTTACATAGTATTCTGTTTGGGCAGCTTCAAATTGCTGATATTTAATAATCATATAAAGCAAAATAACCACCTGCCAAGATTTACTTTGCTCCATTTCAGTATCTCGCAGTGTTATAGAAGTCAATCAGTACTCCGCATCCAGTAGTCCACTACGCACAAGTTGCTAATCAGCATCAGAATGGGTCCTGAGATCTTAATCAGACATGAGACCAGAAGTGAATGAAAGAAGCAAATTCTCTGCTTTAGAACTCTTTTTTCTGCCTAGAACTTCCAAAAATGCAATGGAAAGCCTTTAAATGAATTACGAGTCTATTTTAATTGAAAGGAATCTCTCACAGACAAGTAACGCCTTTCACAATGGAAGACACTTTTTCAGGTGACAAATCTAGTAGACCTTAAAACCGTAATATTATTACATATGTATAAAGTTTTGATACCTATTTTGAACTAACATTTTACTGGCCATAAACCATTATTCCCTGCCAGATTGAGATAGCTGGCTGGGATGTAGGGGGGGTGGGAGGTGGGGTTGGCTTTCAGAAAGTAAGACACATGACAAAAAAAATAGTGGGAAAATGCTATTTTTAAAAAGACTCTGAGCATTTTTCTAATAGGTTTGGTATAAAATATGTTGCAGCCGCTGAGCACATGGTGTGTCAGAAGCTTGGACTGGTGTTCCTTTGGGATGTCTTGCACAATTTGCTTCTGTGTTTTTTTCCAATACAGATCACTGAGATTTCCCAGAAAAGCAAATTACCTCTCTTAAGAAAAAGAAGGAAGGAGGAGTTTATTGTTAAGTTTTCCTTTATTTCTAGAGTAAATGTTAATTGCAGTTTAAGTGGTTATAATGGATGGTCAATTCAATTGAGTTTAATTCAGCAGAAAACCCAGAGCATCCAGAAAGAGGTTTCATGAATGCAATTCAGGAATGCAGTGGAGCACACCAGCTGTTGCAAGCACCTTTTCTGTTTTTAAGCAGTAGGCCTGCCTTGCACCTTACCTATTGGCTCATGGGGACTTGCCTGCTCTTTCAGGACCAAATCTGCTCAGATCTACCAAGTTGAAAGGAGGAATGGCACAAAGTACAGATATCAGATATCCAGTGCTACACCAGTTGGGACACCCACCTTTTTACTGTGCCCTCACCTGTCTTAACACACAAGGTAGGTATTGCTGGATAGTTCCACTGTTCTTGTTCAGCTCGTAGCAGTGTCCTTCCCTGAAGGGCGACAGGGAGAAGATGACCCACCAGATCCAGAACAGGCAGGAGCCTGCCACTGTTCACTGTCCCTCTCCTTCTCTGGAAGCCGTTTGTCTGTAGAAGCCTCTCATGCTCTTTGAACACAAGCTGGTGGATTCACACTGCCTGAGCAGAAGCACCAAAATCCATGTTTTTGGCTCCAAAATCCAATTTGGGGCTCCAATGTTTTGTCTTCCCTTCCCACCTATGCTGTACCCTCCTAGAACATTTTTATGAGAAGAAAACAGTACATGGCTTCAGCAGCCATTGAAGAGAGAAGAAGGAAGAAACAAGTAGATACATATTTATATCACGTATCTTCTGGCACTCCAGATGCCAGGGTTGTCCTTCATCCATGGTAACTGCAGAGATGAGGGCAGCCTCCGTGTGAAAGCCCACTCTTTGTCCTCATCACGAACAGCACTGTGCTATTTTCAGTACCGTCACTGATTTGTCTGGAGTGAGATCGCAGTGACATAAAAGTGACTCAAGACAGAAACAGACACAAAAACCACCCACCTTCCAAGCAAATGCATCAGAGTCCTAATTGCAATTAAGAAAACAACTCCAGAATCCCGTCATCATCAGCTGTTTCCACTTTTGTCCTGCATTTCCAAAACATTGCCTTCCCTGCCTCCACAGTGGACTAGAACACACAAGCCATAAAGTGGAGAGCATGAAGGAAGAGGAATTAATGGTTAGCCATTGCTGGAGGAACTGGTGATACAAAAACTGAACAAACCCTCCAGGAACAGCAGCTAGGGCTGGATTACAGTCCACAGACATCTCAGAATCAGCTTACCTCTTCTATCAGCTATCGATAACTGGAGGAGGGTTCCCCCTGTGCAGAAGCACAATGACAAAAGGAAATCCAGCTGGGGAGATGACATACCTCCATTTGAGACCTTGTGAGCTTCTCCAGGCCAGTGACTCCATGTTGGTTGGTGAACACAGTCAGAAGCCAGTGATGTTTTAGGAACCTGTCAGGAGGCTGTCTGATACCCTATGGTGCCTGGTTTTCCTCAACAATATTTTGAAGCTTCAGCTGAACATTAGTGTTCTGTGCACACAGTAACACATAAACCCCATTGCTTACCTCCACCTGGGACACTGGAAAAAACACTGATGGTTGTCACCACTGTCACCACCAAGAGCCTTAAAGGAGGAATATGCAATCAGTTGGCTGTCTATTGATGTGGCGTCCTTATCCATAATCTCCACCCACTTCTATATCCCATCACCATGAAATAATGCCTTATTATGTTCTTTCAAAATGGGCAGTCATTCAAAGACAGCCAACTATATCTTGAAGCATATGGATATGTGGTTCCGTCTACAAGCACAGGTAATTGGTCACACTCACATTTTATCTTATTCCAGTTTTCATCAGTGCATTTGGTAACAGATCAGCAAGTGAATCCAAGCAGTGGTATTTAAACCTCCCAGAACCTCCCAAACCTCTCGGAAACTCCCTTGTGTCCTAATCTTTTAGATAATTAAATTCTGTGCACATATACTCCCAGTATGTTCAGTACTAACATTGAAACAGATATTCCCTCCTTCTCGTGCATTTTTTTAAACAGATGTTCCAATATCCTGAAGAAGGCTGAATTATAAACCTGCATATTATAGTATACTCAGAACTCAGATTACTTTCATCTCAGAAACAAAATGTTTTCCATCTACCAGCTACTGCTTGTTGTGGAAGCAGGGAAATAGCCTGAAATCCTTTGTACAACACCCACCATCATTTACTGCACTGACATCAGGTTCTCCAAGGCAAGGAATACACTCTATGACTTGCAGCAAAGTGCTGGAGCCTCTGTCCCACTCTATAACTTCCAAACCAGGCAGATGGAGCTAGCCACAGCCAAAGGGTGCATCTCATCAGGGTGTGCAGCCAAAAGGTCCTTGCTGGAGGCCCACATCCCAATGCCAGGGGCTGCCAGGGGTCCTCCTCACCTCACCACACCACTCAGTGTGCCAGGCATGCCACAGCAGCAGCACAGCTCAGCATGTGGGTGGCTGGCTGTGCTCAGCCACTTTCAGGTGTCAACAGGCTGTTCTACACAAGTTTAGTCATTGTCTCAAGTGGCTTTAAACTGGGTTTGGCTTTTAATTAACGTCTGTCATCTAGGAGGTGCATTTACTGGGTAGGGGTTTGGTGACTGCATGTCCTCCACAGAGCAGATAACCGTGAGGGATCTCACAGGCCCCTCAGACACTAGCATCGTCACTCTCCTTCCTTGCACAAACATAATCCAATTTAGAAGTTGACCGAAGTTGCTGCCATCTGTAAAAATTCTGGGAGCACCTTACACTTTGGACTTAATGAATAAAACAATACCAAAGATATGTGATTTTGAGTTTTCCCAAGGATAACATGACAGGGTGGCCTGCATTACCAACAAAGTACTTAGAAAAAAATCTTATCCTCATGCAGTAAATTCTGAGGAGTTGTTGGAGGTAAGAGCATACTACAAAGTAAAGGAAAAGCACTTTGCATCTTACAGGAGAATTTGAGTTCAAATACCATCCATCCTCTCACACCTTGATGTAGCAGATGACTCAGAGATATCCCTTACCAAACAGAGCATTTTTTCTCCCTTTCAACAAGTCAGTATAGAGACACTGCAGACAGTAGAGACAACATAGGTCATTGTTGATTCTTCATAGGCCGGGGACTAGTCAAGCCGGTGGTGCTTTGTGGGAGAAGCACAGGTCTGGAATCAGAGCTGCTTCCTCTGCTCTGGGCTGCCCTGTGCATGTGTCCACTGATAGTTTTGTCCCTGACCTCTATTTCCTTTACAAACTCTCACTACATCTTTAAACAACTTGGCCTGTATCAGTTTTGTCCAACTTCAGGCTTTGCTTTTTTGGGGTTAATTTCCCCTTTTCTCTTCTCTTTGATCTCATTTACAAGTGAGACGTATGGGGTAGGTAGAGCAACCTCCTCTGATGGGTTTGCTCTGCAACAGTCTGACAGCTGCCCAGCAGATGCACAATGGAAGCTAAATGGCCATAACCAGGTGCTGTCAGGAAAGAAGCAGGAGCCCGGCAGTCATCCATCATGTCCTTGTTAGGCAGTTGTTGTTCTTGCCAAGCAGAGAAAAATGATTTTCAAGCATAAAAATGCACAATTTTTTTACAAAATTCAGGGGAAAAAAAATGCAAGCAAAATTTTTCAATCGCAGAATATTTTCCAAGTAAAACTTCATTCTGTTATGAACTTTGTAGCTTTCCCCCTCACAGACATTTGGCTTTCGGCCTCCTCCAGCACTAAGTGCTGATAGCTTCACTCCGGATCACGATACCGTGAAGTGAAGGCACTTAAATGCGCGTGTGATCAGGAAAAGAGCCAGCAACATATCTAGCAGAAAATCTCTACTTTGCCCCAAGAAGTATATTCTGTCCAGGATCATGATTTAGCTGTACCCGTAGCGTCACAGGGAAGACTTCCAAAGGGCATGTCAGAAGAAGCTGCACTTTGGCCTTAAGAAAAAAAAAAAAGTCAAAATCTTAACATATTTTATGGAAAAAGGTAAGCCTCTTTGTAAAGCCTCTGTATGTCATGCCCCATTGCATAGGCTTGCTTTTCCTCCTCTCCATGTGCTAACAACCCAGATAAACTGTTAGCACATAAGTGAAGATGTTCTCACATTCCCAGAGGACAAAGAGCTTTCCCTGGCCCTCCACCACAGCAACACTTCCAGAGAAAGGAGCAAGACCAAGTTACAACAAGCCAGCTGCTGGCTAGAAGACCACAGGCTGACCACACCTGCTGGAAGGTGTGTGTCCCCCCCTTCTGAGAAGGAACCATAAACGGGAATGTGAATGGTGCAGGGCCTGGTCACGTGCACCAAGCTCTGCAAGCTGAAGCAAAATGCCACCATTTTGCTCATTTATGAATCAAAGCCTAGTCTTGACTATGACCCCAAACATTCTCCATCTATTGCCTGTCATGGGAGTAGAGAGTCTGCTCCAGTGAGATCAAGAAAAAGGCAGGGGCATTTTGGCTGTTGAGAGAATGCCCTCTCATTGAGATTCAGACTACACTTCAGACAAGATCCATACTTACTTTTTTTTTTTTTTTTAAAGTAGTGGTCTTCTTCTGGTGCAGAGCAAAATGACAGCAGTATTTACTGGGTCTGTTTCAAAGCAGCAACCTAGTATCCCCTGTGGGATATACTCTGAATGAAGTTATTTCACATGTTTTAGCCCCAAAATCCCACTCAAAACTTTGATTAGACCTAAAATCAAATAGTGTCACCTGCTATGATGCTGTTCTCATCCAAAGTAGGTATGGAGCTTGCTGGACTGTCTAGTCCCATCTGCATTTGCAAGCACAGCACCAACACTGTGGCTTGGGTCACCTTCATTTGGGCACAACTGCTAGAAGGAAGGACTTGTGACAGAGAGGTAGCAGCTCTACCCTGGCCAAGCAGAAGCATCTGGTGATTCCCCAACACCTCCAGAAGAAGGGTGGGGGACTAAGCTTGTACAAGTTCAACACTTCCAGGTGTATCACAGTGTGGGAATCCTTGTTTCATGGCACTTGATGAGTCAGCTGTCTTTTGCAAGCTTATCAGTTCAAATCGCTATTTTCCAGCTTCTCAGCAGGGTTTGCTCAATATGAAAACAAACTACACAGGGCATTAACTTGTCTGTCCTGGAGCTGCTCCAGCAAAAGGCAGAACTGCCAGTGTGTGAGAAAAATTCTTCTAAACAGGAAAACTGCTGCTCTGAAGAAAATGACTTTATCAAGTATTGGTCTGTTAGATTTTTTTTGTGTGAGCTCAATGCCAAACTGTCATCAGTGTGTTTTTGCAAAGATCAAACCCTTCAAGAAATCATTTCAGGATACGTTAAAGCTTAGGCTTTGCTAACTCAAAACTCAGAAGCAAGTTTCCACATGGGTTCACCAAAGGTTTCAAACTTACTGAATGAAACCTGGCTGGTGGGCAGGTTTGCCCAAAAGTAAAGGAAACACCTCATTTTTCACATAAAATTGGAGAATTAAATCTGCGGGCTCAGGCCCAAGCGTGAAATCAGTTAACCTGGCATCTTTGGCCAGTGGCACACGCAAAGTTATCTGATTGAGTCCTCTTTCACTGTGAGCTAAGGTCGGTTGATCAAAATACCTTATATTTGTCTAAGGCTGAAAATGCACACATGGACAATTACCTTTGATGACTTTTTGTGGCACCAGTGAGTGACATTACACCTGAGTTTGCTTTGAGATTTTGCAAATCTTCCAGTTGCTTGCAATGGACCAAATCACATACCACAAAAAAAGAAAAAAAAAAAAAATCCGACATTTCTCCAATGAAGAGTTCCATATGGGCCCATCAACTCATCGATGCTCTTGAAGTCATACTGCTTTACTGAGCAACAACAAATATTTAAGGTTTCAGTCCTTTGCATTTGAAGTTGTAATGCATTATTGCTGATTGCATTAACCAAATAAGACAGCCTGGGTTAATAATTGCATATTCTGGACACAGACTGACTGGGGGCTTTCTCCATCCCTGCCCAGGGGGTGGCACCCTCTTGCACCACCAGCAGAATGTCCCCCTGCGACATGCTGTCATCCAAGCTGCAGTAGGGTTGTCTCCAACCTTGTGCACCACACTACTCCCAGCTGTGAGCCCCAAACCCAATACCTCTCTGCAGCCCTGAATTGAGAGGAGGGCACGTTTCCATCTTTAGTGTGTTTGTGACAGTAATCACACCCACACGCACTCATCTGCTCGTGGTTTCATGACCACACTACCACTGGAAAGTTTCCTTCTTCCAGGCCACAGCTCGGGGCCAGCTCCAGTAGGGATGCTGGCAGTCCAAACAGCACAGGGATCAGCTGAGGAGGGAAACACGGACACCAACAGTGTTATCAGCTCCCACGTGGCTTGTCCTGCCTGCCCCTGGCCCTCATGGCCAGCCAGGGACAACATGCCCTGTCCCCAGGGGTGTCACTGACATCAGGATCCGAGCGTCCCGGTGCATCCTTCTCTCTCACACTCTTTCATCTCCGCACAAATTTCCAGCACATGTGAGGAATGAATGTGCCCTGGGCAACAAGATTCTGATAGCTTGCTACCCTACTCAGACAGTGGAAAGCATTCAGGTTTTGGCACCTTGCACTGCAACAGACCCTCAACAAGTAATAAAAACCCATTGCCCCCCAAGACAGAAAAAAACACTTGTCTCTTATTGTCTTTTTATTTTTTTTCTCCCAAGTCTATTTCCTCTCACCTCTTAATCATTTTGCATTTATCATAGCACAGGCCAGTGCTTCATTACACAGATTGCCTATTTCTTCTACATAGGCATTCCATATACGAATCTCAAACTCTGCCTAGAAAAACAGTTCCAGGGCAAAAGCAAAAAAAATAAAAAAATAAAAAAAATTCCCTTTGCTATGTCATATCCACTAACAGACACCAACAGCTTCACTTGTCCCAAAGGAATAAAATGAATTGAGTATTTCCTAAGATAAAAGGCCATTGTTCAAAGGGTTCTTCCCCCTGCTAACCCTGAGCCAGTAAACCCCAAAATGACCCAAGTAATGTCTAAAGTAGTATAAGACAAAGGTCTTTGCACAACCAGGAAGAGGAAGAGCCCAGACGAGGCCATCTTTTTCCCCTTCAAGGGAAAGACTCAGGCTGAAGGTCCTCCTTCCAGAGGTGCAGGAGTCTCCCACAGCCCAAGGTTCACTCCCCAGAAATATCGAGCTGATTTTCAGGTTTCCCCATGTGTTCTGTACAGGGTCTGGAAGGAGAAGGGTGGCCAGGGAAGAAAGGCACAGGGCATCCTCGGAGAGA
The DNA here is from genome assembly GCF_964211835.1 of Anser anser. Classification (NCBI taxonomy): domain Eukaryota; kingdom Metazoa; phylum Chordata; class Aves; order Anseriformes; family Anatidae; genus Anser; species Anser anser. The sequence continues at coordinate 184,886,213 of NC_139720.1, read as the reverse complement.
GCCACCACCATGGCAAACCCAGAATCCTGTGAACCTTTTGGGGTTGCTCTTGCCCTGGAATTTCCCCACCCTTGCTCAGGCTACTTCCATCTTTCTAACTATAAGCACTCTCTCCTGGTTCCTCCCATGCTGGAGGAGGAAGGAATTTCCCTACATTTCAAACCACTCAATCCAAGACCACACTGCGAGGTGATCTTTCCACCTTACAAGGACACGTGCTGAAGGTATTTCCAAGCAGGGGGAAGGGGGATATCTCCAGGCAGACAAGGTAGCAATACTGTGAATAGTGATAGCATCTCTATCTAGAATTTCATATGTGGTGTAGAAAAATTCACACTTAAACAAATCGTCAGGGAAGGGACTGACCCTGCTTCTTCAGTGGCCTTTTTGTTTGCATTTCTGGACCTTTTGGAAAAAGACCTTCTGGTGAAACTCTTCATTGAGTTCATTGACCATCACTTCACTGGAGCATTTTTTCTGATGAACTTCAGTTTCTGATGAACTTCAGCCTCTCTATTAGCACAAGCCACTATGTCAAGGCTGAGAGCTTGACTCACTTGCTAAGCACAGGTGAGCAGTGTTATTTCCAGCTCCCTACAATGTCTGAAGCATCAGCACAGGGACAGCCATACCCTACTGGAAAGGCAGCCAAAGGACATGCCAAAACACGAGGGTGCCTCAGGCAACACTGCTTGCTTAGGCTTAAACAACTGAATTGGGTCTCTGGGATGTATGCAGCAGGCATCTTGCCTAGGGCAGGATACAGAGCACTGGTCTTGTGTTTAACTCAATACAACCTCAGTTCGATAAATGAACCAGAGCTGTTCACGTGCTTTGGAAGAATGATAAATTCACTTCTGGGGTGTCCAAACCATGGTTGTGCCAATGAGGCAGAAAGTGCTGTGAGTCCAAGGTTCCCCATTCAGGGGAGCACAGCCTGAAATCTCAGCATACGTGGGGCACCAAAAAATGCAAGGACAAGGCGCAGGGCTTCGAGCTGTGGGATGATGCAGCAGCCTCCGCTTCGGTTTCTCTTACTAGTGGGTTTACTTCAAAGACGTTGATGCTATTTTAGTGTGTTGCCTTATATTTATTTCTCCTTTTTATCTGTGTGATGAGTTAAAAAATGCCATATGCCTGTTTTTATATTCCTTGGGCTTCACCCCCACACACACCCTATACATACACACAGAGCTTCCAGTTGACTAAGGAATGCTAAACATTTATCTGCGGCTCAGCACAGCCACTGGTATACCAATGCATACATCCAGTGTGGGTGTACTGAGAGATATAGATGCCATATGGAAACCACATCTGACACGTACGGCTTGGGACAAATGGGAGAGAAATCTGTGCCACTCACGCTCACCATGCAAAGAACATTTTTTGCTGAAAATCGTTATTTTGTTTTGACTTTACATGTCTCTGATGCACCAAAGCGCAGACACCAGCTTGTCACCAGAAAGGAGCTAGGGGGAGAAATGGAGTTCAGCAGTGGCACGGAGGGAGAACTGGTCACCCAGAGCCTCCTTCCCTCACCTGCATTTGCAAAGGGTTTGGACCCAACCAAAGGAGGCAGCTGTGCTACGCCCACCCACCGACTGGCAGCTCCACGTTGGCATTCCCATCGCTGCCAGGAAAGAGCTGGCTGCCATCCTGCCTCCCCGAGCTCCCTCCCTTCGGGGGACAATATACACTTCACCTCCTAAAAACTGAATTCCCAGGTACTTCATTCAGCCAAATGATAGCTGATAGGCAAAGAAGAGAAGTCAAGCAGGGCAAGGAGCTTGAGCTGGGCTGAGAAAAAGATAAGTCAGAAAGAGGATTTAATTATACAGATGTATGGTGATTAGGGTCATCCAAGTAGGTAGATGGATTTGCAAATACAGGAAGTTTTGCTCCAGTGGCAATGTCCTGGCTCCATTCAGAGTTGGTCTAGACTGCTCAGAGCGCCTAGGGGTAGCCGACCTTGGCAGTCTCTCTGCAGCTAGCAACCAGCGGGGCTGCACCAGTGCTGATGCGACTTGTTGGGATGCTCAGGGCAGGCTCAGCCCCCAGCAGTGCTCAGGAGGTCTGAAGGGAGGCTGCTTTTCCAGGGGCGGGGATGAGAAGAGCCATGATTTACAGAGGAGGCTGGCACCCATCCACAGAGAGGTTTGGGAGTGGGAGGCTCTCGCACCCACTCGCTATGCAAAGAGACTCGTACCGCCGTCAGTGGAAGGCTGGCTGTACAAAGACCCAAGGGCTGGGCTGGCAGAGGGAACGTGTTGTTCTGCAGTGTGAAATGAGCGTGGAGCCAAAAAAGTTGGTTTGGGGAGGAGCTGGGGTGGTCCTGCTTCTGGGGGTGTGAGGGAGATGCAGGCAGCAGCACTCCCTTCTAGCCCTGCAAGACCAAAGCTGCAAGTGGGGGAACAGAGCTGGGCAAATTCATTTAACTCCTGAAATGCAGCTTCTAGCTGTCTGATTGCTCATAAATCATCTCAACTGGAGTGAATAATGACAAAATGTCACAGGTTTTTGCTTCCCAAGCGTCAAAGCTGTTTCTATTACTTACAAACTGCTGCGGTGTGTTGGTGGTGGCATTTCTCAGAGGAACACGTCTCTCAACAACCATTACTTTGACTCAACCCCATCAAACCTGAAAGCCCTAACAGTGACACGGTCCCAGAGAGGAGGCTTTTTCACTTCTGTCAAAATGGGAACAGGCCAGGAGGCAGGAGGCAGGAGCAGGCCAGGTTACTAACACATGGAAGAGGACTAAAAATGTCTTGCAAAACATGAGCTGAGGAACGTGCCTGCTCTCCTCCTCCTTCAAGCAACTGCACAGCAAGGTGCTGACTGTAAAAACAAATATAACATTACAATGTAGAGGCAGGAAAAAACTTAATCCCAATCACAGAGACGCAGAGAAGAAAGAAATTAATCAAGTAATGCCAAACCTAATAATAACATACCACTCACCATCAGCCTCCTCAAAAGAGAGGAAAGGAAAACAAAGGCACTGAAACACAAAACACAGGAATTAATGGAAAATATCAAACAAATGCAAGAATAACAAGGAGTACAAGACTGCACACAGGTCTCTACTTCCCTTTTCCCCCTTATGCATACAAAGAAAGAGAGGGAAAGCAAGCACCATTCCCAGATCGTGGTATTTCTGGAGCTGGTAGATTGGAAAATTCCTTATAAGCCATTTGAACCAAGATAGCTAGATTTTATTCTACTGAGTGGTCTTGGTTTAGTGGAGTCATTCTACTGAATTGGGTATAAGGCCAACATGACTGTATTTGAACCCTATTCTGAACATTTATATTGAATTGAATTTAGCAGAGTAGGCAATCCCTTAGCAGAGGTGATTCCGCAACAAGAAAGGGATCTCAGAGAAAAACAAAAGAACCAGGTGCTGCTGAGGGAAGCATCCCATCCTGTGTTTCTAACACCAGGGTTTCCTACACTATCAATGTGCAAGTCATAAAAACCAGGAGCTGGAAAAGAGCAAGCCAGCTTGACAGACTTGCTGTACTGAGAGGTGGCTACGGAAAGAAGTACGTGGTTATTCTAGGATTTTGGCTGTCACACGCCAAAATCCTAGGGCACCATTTTGCCATGGCTTTGGCACTGATCCTGACTGAGGGATGGGGTTTTTTTCACCTAGCAGTAAACCTCTACAGAAGAGACATTTCCAGGTGACATCTCACCCGAGGGCTGCCCTTGGTACGTACTGCAGGGAAACAACCATCTCTAAGACGAGATTCACCTCATCTTAAAGTAGGTGTCTGAAATAGGTCAAGTGAGTCAGTCTCAAGAAGTACCAATTGCTCTCTATTCCTACTAAGGGAGTGTAGGTGTCTAGTTCAGGTGAAGACGTATGGTTATACAAGATTAATTCCAACCCCGCTGACCCTTGGCAAGTGTCTCTCCACTTCAGTTTCATCCACAGGCCAGCAATAATGATACCTGCCTTGTTCTGATACATCTCCTCCAAGTACGATGCAATATAAAAACTGAGTTTTGATTATTAATATTATTGTCATTTAAGAAAATAGTAAAAGTCTCACCCACTTTATGTTTGTTTTTGTTGTTGTTGGTGGTGGTGGTGGTTTGTTGGTTTGCTTTAGCTACAATTATTTTAGCTCCTTAATTTCCTGTGCACATATTCAGGGAAAGCATTTATTTATATTTAATTTATTTTTTTAATGGATCAAAAGAAGGGAGAGAAAAAGAATTCTCCTCAAGCAATGAGACCCACAGATCATATTTGCCTTCCCTTCTAGCTACCATGCTTCTTTCCTCTACCCTTCCTCCAACCTCAGTCACCCTGCAACCCACCATCCTTTCAGGCACGTAGTGATTCCTCCTAGATCTCCCCTTTCCTCTTCAGTCCCTTCCCACTAGCTATCCCACCCACATAGTCCAAATTTCCTCACCCAGCTCGCCCAAAGCTTGCTTCTGCTCCCCTGTTGGCAAAACACTGAGAGTACACAAGAAATATAATTGCGACTTCCCATGTCTGTGTTTGGACAGGAACGTGGCAGAGGAGTCAGGCTCCCTGACTCAGTTGCACCCCTCAGCAAAACCACGTGGAAAGGAGCAAAGCCTTTATGGATTTAAGTCACAAAGCCTCACTGAGCTGGCTATTTATAAAGGGATAAGAGTTTTGCAGTCACAGGCAGATTTCCACATAGATACAAAGGTACAACTCTAATGTGAGACCACCATTCTGCCAAATTTTGAATCCATGTCCCATTGCAGGGGAGGTAAATGTTCTTAGAGAAAAGGCCACCAGAGCTTTTTAATGTGGATGAAACTATTTCTTTTCCCCGTGATCCTCTTGGAAATGGATGAGTCTGTTTGTTTGTTTGTTTTCCTTCTTCATGTCCCTCCAAGACAAAGCAAAACACTTGAGGCAGGTGAGGAAATTCTGGTGTAGTTAACAGGACTATCTCCATCAAATTCTGTAATAGTGGGGCTATTCACACTGCTAATCACAGCTAATAAAATACAGCATAGCATCATTTACCCAGAAATTTCATTTAGCTCCAAAGCTCCAATGACTTGCTGCCCCTGCTTTCCAACAGACAAATTCTGCTCTCACATGGAGATGGACTTTACAGCCAACCACACCAAACTTTAGATAAACAAGGTCAAAAAAATTGCCCACACCAGGTCTTTACCTGATTTATTGCTGGGTCTGATTCAGTAGATGTGAGTGAGCTGAAATGCTGAGCCCACACAGCCTATATTTTGTATATGGCTTCAGTACCTAAACACAGTGGTACACAACATGCCTTTTCCACAGAAGTCACAGTAATGTTATTAAAACTTGTTAAAAAAATGTAAGTATGACATGAAAGAAAGCTATGGAAAAGCTAGGAGGATATCCTCATACACTTTTAAGAATCATTTGTGGTATGTGAGCCTGTGAAGCTGCTCCCTGTGTTCTGGTGCAGCATCCTGATTCAGTTTCTGTTCACTTCCCACACCTATGAAACCTTACACTCAGTGTCACATTAGTCATTTTTCTCCAACAGTGTCATAGGGCCAGTCATGAAGCTTTTCCAAGGCAAGATCACTCCTAACTGTATACCTCTATCTGTCCAACCTATACCTAAGAACACCAAAAGGTGGGGATCCACAGCTTCCCCACCCGACTCCCTCCCGTACTTCACTATCCCCAGTGTTGATCTAACCTCAACATCCCTTGTTGCTGTTTAAACCCAACCTATCTTCCTCACAGTGGACATGGAAAACAGATTGCTTCCTTCTGTTATGCATCAGTCTTACAGATATCTGAAGGCTGTTACAATCTCCTCTGCTCCCCAGTCCTCTTATTGTCATCAAACCACCCCAGTCATTCAGTTTTTCTCCACAACCCGGATTTTCTAAACCACTGACCACTAACATGGCTCTATTCTGAATTCCCTCTGACTGGTGTACATTTGTCATGAAGCCCAGTTTCCAAACCAGATGTATCTCATAGCTGAGGATCCACTAGTGCTAGGCAGGGTGGGTGACTGATGGAGCATCTCAGGCTAGACTTCTCCAAGCCAGTCACAGCACATCACCATATCAAGTTCATAACCACACATGCCTGGCCATGAGGTCTAGGTCATTTCAATGACTCTTATATCTCTGTCATGGTCGTATGGCAGACATAAAGAAGTATTATAACTGAGGCACTGAGCCTTCCTGGCAGACAAGAAAAGCAAATGTGCCATTCAGGAGGGAATGAGGAGGGCCAGCAGAGTACACCCTGGACCACCTTCACAAGGAGCTGGCTGAGAAGCAGGCCCCATGGTGTGACCAGTCACTAAATGGTTGGAGGGCAGTTAGTTTTTGGTTCGTGGCATGTAGAACAAGTGCCTTGTACAGAGGATACCCATCAGATTTCCCCTGGGAGCTGGCAATCCCCACCCAATGGCACCAGTCAGGCTCCCTTATCTGGACCATAAACCACAGCAGGGAAGCTTGCCGAGTGGTTCTGTCTGGGCATTCACACCCCTGGTGTGGCTACATTTACCGGTTTTCAGTGGGCTTCAAGCCTCTCCTCACATCACCCTCTCAAACCACAAGGCCTGTCGTATCTCCGCTTCTGCTTATATAATACTCCCAAATCGCCTCTTGCATTCTCTCTGAACCTCACACAAAAACCTTTGTCTTGGAGCAAAAAAAACTCCCAAGGAACAAGGAGCCAGGCTGAGGCTACAGGGTCAGAGCCAGCGGAAGCGGCTTTCCCCAAACCACCTGCTGCTCACCCAAACTCCCCTGCCTCACCTCTGCATGCATATAAATCACCGCAACTATGTCAGAGGACCAGGAATGCATCATGGAAACCCTTCCCATGTAACCGTAGCTGGGTGTAACATTTGCGAGTGTTAGGAGTTCATGTTTGTGCAACAGCGCTTCCGTACGCCGTGTTCCACCTGGGCGCGGGAAGAGGAGTTCACCGTGACCCTTTCACAGCATCAAATTTAGGCACAGTCACACTCTCCTGCCATGAAGGAGGTGAGGGAGGGAGCGGGGAGCTGAAAACTCCAATTTATTGCTAGCTGAAGCAGTAAGTTGAAGTGACAAAATTCAGGTTTCCACCCACTTTCTTCTAAATTTGACATTTTGCTGTTATCGTTTTCCACAATTTATCTGAGGAAAATCTACTTTTAGGAACAGCAGCATCAATCTACTCCATGAAATTCAAATGAAAGAGATCGAGTCATTTTATTGATAAATGTGCCAAGCAGCAGTGCAGGCAGTTCAGGGAGGATACCCGTAAGAGTGACCTGGGCTGCCAGGACACCGTAGATGCTGGCGCAATGGGACTGCAGGAGTGAACTCGTACTGACTGACAGGTTGTCAATGAAAACACTCAGACACACCTCGAATTTCCTTTGTCAGAGGGAGAATACAATATTATTCCAATTCCAATCCCTTCCCAAAGGGCTCAACTGGAAGAACGAGCACCCCAGTCCCATAGGAAAGCAGAGGGAGCAATAACCACTGCTGGCAGATGAAGAGTGGCACATTGTCACCCCCATCTTTTTGTGTATCTCCCAAAGGAAGGTTTTCCATCACATCTGTTCCACTAATTTCAGTCAAATCTACAGAATGTCGGAGTCAGCTCAAAACTGCATTTCTCCATTGTTAAATTATTGGCCAGGGAAAGGGGGGAGTGGATAGGGAGGGGGAATGCCCAATCCCCACCTGCAGCTTTTGGAAACAGATGGAGCTGAAGATGACTGCAGAGAGCAGAAGCAGGCTCCTCTCCCACTGCCAGGGAGTTGAGGGAGGTGGAGGCATTATAGCAGTGTCCTCCTCCTGCTGCTGCTGCTTCCTTGCATGACAGTAGAGACTGGTGAGAGCTCATGGTCCTTGTGCCCTGCCACAGCTCCTGCTGCAAGCATGGGAGATGCTGGGGCAGCAGGGCTCTCAGACATCTGCCGGCACTCCATTGACACTACCTCTCCTAAAAGCTGTGTGAAACACTTTCCCATCCTTGCCAGAAGTGTTTTACAAAGGAATACCTGTCAGTTTTGTCCTCCAGTTGGCACTTATCTTGCTTCAAATGCAGTAAGATTTTTTCTTTTTTAGAACAAATATGTTGCCCCAGTTGAAAAACATCATAGTCAGAGTTAGGGACAGGCTTATAGGCTTTTCATAACAAAGCCTAAGCAAAGATCACAAGATTTTTGTAGCAGAAATCAGAATTTGCTATTTGTTTAAATAATATCACATGCTGTGGTGTCCCAACCTAGCTGGGACCTCCAGATGTTCTGAAAATATATTAGGATACTTAAAATATTAGTATGTTTCAATAAAGCTAAAAGTGGCACTGATTATACTGCCATTACATTAAATTCCTACAGATTATTAGTAGCAATAATTATAAGAGTAAAGTAATAATAAGTGCAATGAAGCTATAACTGACTTTTCAAAATGGAGACTCCTGAAACCTCTTGCATTTTGAGCTGAAATACAGGCAACAGTCCCATCAGCTTTCATCTCTATTTGCTGAACAAATCGATGGTCACTTGTGAAGGAACTGTTCATTTGCTAGTGGGTCATCAGAAAGGCTGACAAACATCAGCACATCAAGCATTAATCTATTTGTAATAGTGCCAAAGGACACTTTTATTGCCAAAGGACACTTTGGCACTATCCAGTGTATCTGGATGGACAGCTTTAAACCTCTCCTCATACCACCTTTTTTTTCCTAAAAATAAAACAAAACTGTCTCCTTTGGTAACTAAAAATAGGTGCTCTTAAGGGTTTAAAGATCCAGTATTGACCTAGACAGTCCAAATGCAAGAAAAAGTCAACACTGAGAGGGGCCCAAAGGAAAACCTCAGACCTGAATAACTCCAATTTTAGGGAAGTTCAAAATCTAGTTCATGCAGAGGTTTCATACAAGAGCTTCCTCTGTCCTTGCAGCCATGCAAATGGTGACGCACAGGTTACACTGATATAACAGGGAACTTTCCCAGGCACAGAAACTCAGTGACTACCCCATGAGGATGGTTCCTGGCGTGCTTTTGGTTCATGGCTACCTGTGCATTTCGCAGTATGGCCACATTTCGCAGCATGGAAAGGGGCCATCCACCAAGGACTGCTAACCTACCTGTCCACAGACATGTCTTATGCTGGCTACTGCGGGGACAGCACTATCTCCATGCCACTGAGTTGGGTCCTTCAAGGAATGCTTCCCAGTCAGGGCCTGCAGCATCAGGGCTGCTATCTCTGGGACTCACCAAGGAGGGTATTAAACAAAAGAGTGCCTTTAGGCAGTTAACGCTGTCTCTGTCAAGCTGGTAACACAGACTGCTTTTTAATTCGACGCTCAGGAAGATAAGTAGCTGCCCCTGCAGAAATGAGCTGCATGATGTGGAGACCTGCTCAGGCTTTCCTGTTGCTTGCAGGCCCCATGCTCACTTCAGCCTCCTGCTGCCTCCTGTTGCTGTTTGTTGCTTCTTTGGAGGAGCATGGGGGATGTCACCACCCGCGTATGAAAACAAAACTCACTTTATGTTACATCAGTAGCCTATTGACATGGAACAGCACAGTAAGCTTTCTTGCTGATAAATAAAAACAATCAACCTAACTGGTTGTTGTATATTCATCATTCCTGATACCTGGCAAACATTCTGGTTGTCAGGCAGGTAATATCTGATACATCTGCCCTGTTGTTTATCTCTCAGGCTACACCAACTCAAGCACCCAGCCCTTGTCTTCATTCTTTGCCTACTCTCTCCAAAGGCCAGATTGAAAGGAGTGGTCACCTTGGTATATTTTTATTTATGTTTTTAAACTCCAAGAGTACTAGGTTAATTGTGGACTTCCGAAAGCTTATAAAAACTACAGCTCATACTTAGTACCATTATTAATTCCAAACATTTACTGCCTGCTATTATAACAAACACTTGCTTAGGACTATATTCAGCCTACCTAAAATAGCACCAAACACTCCAGCTTTGGAGTCAAAGCTCAAGGGAGCAGGAGCCATTTGGTTTGGGTTGGCTCCTCACAGAGCCTTAGGAGATAAATAGACACAGTGTCCACGTCAGGCACTTTATAAGCACCGGCTGGAAAACACAGCCCCTACGTCTCTGTTGGCTGGATAAAAAGCCAACTCTGCAGCCCTGGATAGCAAGCAGGTTGTTTCAGCTCTCAGTTCTCTCAAACATACCATTTGTAACTGGCATGTCAGCTAAGCCTGTGTGATGCTCGCTAAAAGGCAGACAGGATACTGCCTGAAGGGCCACATTCAGATAAAGTGGGATTGTAGTTAAGTTTGTATCTAGAATCAATAAGGACTGACAGGCACTTACAAAGTCTTTTCAGAGCAATTCAGAGAGCTTATTCAAGGTCCTGAGTGCCATCTCGCTATGTTATTGGCATAGATTCGGAAGGTAAACAGTTTTCATGTGATCACAACCATTTCTGATCGATTAAACTATGTCCTGTAAAACTAAAAATAAATGTGCCTCTGAGACCGGTTTTCAGCTTTTGCAATCAACAAAGACAAAACTGTGGTTCTTCACCCTGCCACCAAGATTTAATGAAATTGCTTTTGGAAGTATTAAAAACAAGAACAGCAAATGAAATATAAATTTTAAAGTAAGGAGTGTTTTATGTCCCAAATTACTTTGGCAACAACTGGAAAGAACACCTGCAAAAACAGAGAAGACCTCTAGAGCTGGGGCTCACCTGAGACTGGGTCTCAGCCGCCCAGAAGAGATGCAGTGCCAGCGTGTATGAAATAGAGCTATGGGGGCCAAAAGACAGAAGTACATTTCATATAGGATCAGTAAATTGCCCTTAGGTGTTTTAACTAACTTCCTCTGCCAGGTATCAGAACCCAAAATAGTTTCATTTACAACTAGTCGATTCACACGAAACAGAAAATAAATAAAATAAAATAAAATAAAATAAAATAAAATAAAATAAAATAAAATAAAATAAAATAAAATAAAAGCTATAGCAGAGTTGCTGTTTGTGTGCCTGAAAAGGAACAAGGGGAAGAAAGTTGCTCCAGTAAAAAGTAATTTTAATTGTCAACTCAACCTATAAACAGTCTCGGGACCTACATAAAAATTACTTTTACAAGACAGCTTTTTCTTGGGTTTGGAATATTTTTTTCTCTTCCTGGCTTTCTTTCCACAAGCACATACAAGAGAATGGACCTCACATTTCTCCATCTTGTATGAACTCCATGTCATTGAACAGTGTCCAGCTTAGGATCTATCACTGGTATTATCTGTGTGGATTTCTCTACAGTTTAGTTAACAGAGACTTGATAACTGCAGGAACTCCCATTCTCATTGCACAGTTCAGAGATCCCCACAAGCTTCCTGACCAAACAAATACAACCCCACAGCACAGTGTGTTAGTGACATTAGCACAGCTACTGACAGGAGTAACGTCATGTTAGTCCAGCCCTGGAACTTAGCAAATTAATATAATTCTAGGATTAACTAGCTCAAGCACCAAATTTTCTGTCCAGTTTCAGTTCTTGAGTTATTTTGGTCAATGATAGCTCTCAGCATTGGATAACTACCTGGCTGTTTTTCAGGGACTCACCACATGTTGGTAAAACATATTAATCTACCAGCTGACCTAGGGTGGGCTCATCTAGAAAAAGATGAGAATGGAGAGATGGAAGATCATCTCAGCCTATGGAGATAGGTTCTTGCCTATCTCGGCAAGAACCACGCATTTCCAGTCATTATAGAGACCCTACTAAATGCTTCACTAATCATATAGACACTGCCTCCAACACAGTGGTGGCAGGTTTGTGGGCTAACCTCATGCCAGCAGTCATTCTGTAGACTTCACAAATTCCACAATACCAAATTCCAGGGTCTTCTCTTAGAGCTCACCTAAGTGGGTACAGACCCAAGGAATCCAGGGAACCTGACCAGCGTTAGAAATGATGCATAGTGAGAAATCTGCTCTTCTCAAGAAAAGGGGAGGATGGGTTTTTAATTTCACCTACTGCTTTCTCCACTTTGAAAAGCCTTGCCCTTTCCTTTGCAAGACTTTATCAAATGTCCTCATGTCTTGATGACTGGCATGAGCAAGAGAGAGAGAGAGAAACTGAAAGTGTGCAGAAAAATAAGAGGAAGAACAGGAAGCAAAACAATGAGAAAAAAAGCCTGATACTGGAGAAAGAGACAGGGATAATGTCTCCCTTCCCATGACTGACTGCGAGATTCATATCTGAGGAAATGGCAATGGATGCCCTGACAAGGAGCTGTGTTGAATATGAGAACTGGGACTAACTGGGCAGATTCACAGTGGGGCAGGACACAGACATCAGACAAGCAGACCCAGTGAGAGACAAACCCATGGAGCTAATCTGGATAAATGACCAGGAGCACAAATGAAGAGGGAGAATGATAAAAGGGAAGAACTCAGTGACAAAGGAAAACTGGTGGCAACATGAAGATGCTGCAGGGGCAGGTGGAAGTGAGTGGTTCCAGTCAAAACCACCTGGGGAATTTGTGGTGGGAAGTCATCACAGGACCTGCTGAATAAGGAAGCTGGAATTTGGGATAGGAGAGCTGAAGATGAGGGAAGGAAGCTGGCTGGGCATGGAGAAAAGGACTCAAACAGGCAGCCAGATTTGGCACAGGACAAAGCAGAAGGATGTGTTGATCCCGTACACTGAAGTAAGCAATGCTTCTGAGCCCACCATCAGGAATTTAAAGACTGTGCCAGGAGATAGGTACAGGAGACAACAGTAAATTGCTATTAAGTTAAAAATCCAAAAGGAGCCTTTATTCCCGGTTTAATTTGGAACAGCTGAATTTTGCAGCCCCAGAGTTCTTGTAATGTGCTTTGTGCACATGCACATTTGTACTTTATAGCACAGGACAGGTTCAGTCTATGCTATGACGGAAGCCAAGAGTACAAAATCATGGCTTTCGTTCTTTGTGATTTATTGCTTCTGACTCTTCAGCTGAAAAAGTTCGTTGGCCTGTCTTGTTTGTGCTCCAGATTACAGCACCTAATCTCACATCTGATCTGTTGTCAGACAAGGCTCATCGAGGCTGCCTCATCTCCATTACCTGTCCCCCATCCTAGTTTTTCAAGCTTACTGCTCCACCAGTTTCTCCTTTTCGTGGGAGGAGACCTTACATCACCTTTAGAGGGCTGGTTTATTTTTACCTACATTGAACTTCATTGTGCTATGTTTTCCAAGCATTTTAAATGCTGATGTGTCTCTTGCTTATTCCCTGTCCTCTGTCGGGCTCTGATCAGCGGGAGGCCTGGTTTACTTTCCTCTGGAAATGGCACCTTCAGATGTGAGCTACCATTCAGCAGAGCTCTTAGCAGGCCATTCCTTGGTGTGCCTGTCTCAGAGGCCACCAGAGAGCCAGGGACTACTGAAGCAGCAGGAGGAGTACAGACCTGGCAGCAGTACTAAAAGGGCAACAGTACATCCAGCCCCAGCTTTCCATTCCCACTTCATAAGCAAGACCAAGCTCATTGTACTGTGGCTGGTTTTGCACAGACACATCCAGCCTGGGCAGATCACTCTTCATGGGGCTCCAGGCCATTCCACATAGATTGGCTATGGATTAAGGATAACCAAGCAGCCTCAACATTGTCACCAAAACGGTCATGAGATAACAGCTTTCTCCTCTCTCCTGCTTTCTTCTTATTCCATCCCAAACCTCAGCTCCCCATGCAAGGATCCCCAAGCCATACAGAAGAGGATTTCTGATTCTCTCATTCCCCAAACCTATACTGCTCCACACACAGCTCCCCTTCCATGATTCCTGCTTCCCTTGTAATTACTTTACAGAAGAAGCCCTGACTGCTGACCTCTTCCATATTCCATGTTCACAGACCCTTTTCCTTACTTTCTGAGCCCATCCCACTCCCACATCCCCAGCTGAAAGCACTGACTCCAGCATTAGCTGAATTCCTCCCCAAAGTGCTCCAGAGATGGCTCCAGAGCAGATATGGAAACCCAGCCTGCCACCTTACACAAGACCAAGTTACCATGTGTGAGTTGATCCTTGCTCAGCCATAAGAGCTCCTATGGCCAACCACATCACCACTACATAGGAGCCTCTTCTCTATTGCTATCTTAGTGTTGCTGAAGTCCATGCAGTCCCAAGAGAGTAGGCAGGAGCAGCTGATGTCTCCTGGCCACCTCAAAACTAAGACATATGGAGAGAATCACTGATAATTTTTGAGATGTATCATGTGACAGGTGCTTTTGGCTCTGGTTGTCTGGAAGGAGGGGGAAGAGGTGAAGAGGGTCTCAGATGGATAGTTTTCTAGTGGAGGTTTAAATATGCCTAGCCATGAATCATTCTCATCTATGCTGACCGCAGAGCATCACATCTGTTGTTTTTATGGTCAAAAAAATAAAAAAAGAAGATGACTAATACATCGTTATATAGACAAGCCACTTGACTCAAGCCTGAAGCACAGTCTGCTAATTGGACAAAACCATGGCTCGTAATCGCATTTTAACATTCCTCCTGCTTAATGTTTGTGTTTGGTTAGCTACTGAAGGGTGTTAACCTAGAAGTGGTCACCACAAAGGTTTGAAGTTACAGTAACACCCCATTAAGCAGAACATGGCACATTCGCTTCACACCTGACATGCCAGTGGTAGCATTTGACACTCAGGAGGCTGCCAGCCAAGCCAAACAGCAGCACAGGGATCCATGCAAGGACAGCCAGGAAAGCAGGCAACGTTCTTCCATCTCCTAAAGAAAGCATGGGGGGATTCAAGCAAAGATTGTAAATCAACCATGTCCAGGTCAGCAGGCTCTCAGATAGCTCTTCTCTGCCAGCAGTCATTCTGCAGGTACATGCCCAGATCTGCACTATTCTGGGCAAAGCTGCCCAATGCACGTGACAGCAGAGGGGAACCAGTCTTCAAACACCGGCTGGAGCTCAGCACATAGATTCAAATCACAGCAGTGGCTGACTGAGGTGATAAAAATGCATGACAAAAGCATGCAAAACACTGAAACTGCAACAACAGATCAAGTGAAAGTGTTGGCTTATAGGACTCAGCTTGCTTTTCTTTGCAATCACTGGGCTGGAACCTATGAGGTTTTAATAATGCTCAAGGAAATGCCTCTGTGCAACTCTGGAGCACTCTTTACGGCCAGGTCTGTATTTTCCAGTCCTCTTTGCCCTTTTTCCCTGCTGATATACTCAATGGATTACACCACTGTGGCCTCATATATCCTCTGCTACCGTTTGACTGGTAAACATAGAGCAAGGGGAAAAAAAAAAATCTTTCTGTATTCCAGTAGCTCCCCAGGCTCAGCTCTCAAACATTCTCTGAAATAATGCCAGCTACTTTACATAGGTGCTATTCATGTTTTTATTTATGTATGAAAATTTATTTAACCTACAGGGTGGGGTTTACTTCTTGTCCACTGAATGGTGCCACCTTCAAACATGCAAACTTGATCTGTTTGCAGCATCCAAAATAGAAACATTGCTTGAAGAGTAATTAGATCAAAGTTTAAAAGGATAGATCCTCATTAAGGCTTTTCCTCAAAGACATTACAATCTTAGAGCTTGAAGCTAATCTTCAGTGTCAGCTGAAAGGGGAGCCAGGAGGGTTGAAAGAGGGGAACAACAACCATAACTTGCAATGGTTGCTGTTGCTGAAAAGAAACAAGGATTTAGTGCTCCAAATAGTTAAATCCATAAGATCTTTGAGGGAGAGCAACAGCCTTGAGACTTTCTCAAGTTTCCCTGCTTTCAACAAGACTTTGGTGTATTGTGAAGCAAAAGCTGAGTTGCCGAGTGCCCTGACTTTCCCACCCTCCCTCTCTCTCCCCCCCAAGGAAGCTGTCATTGCAAGGCAGCCACATAGAGCATGTGGAATATCTTGGGAGGAAAAATCCATAATAAGGTTGGTGATTTCCAGCCAGATTTCCCCTGGCCTGGCTTAATTCAGTCTTTCAGAAGCTTCATTCTCTCCTTTTTCTCTCTTTAGTTTTGGTTGTTTCTTCCTTTCTTCCTGTCACACTGGTGACCCTTCTTCCCCACTCTGTTTCTTAAATAGCACAAACAGCCTGCAAAAGATCCTGATGAGTTAGAAAGGTTTTTATCATTCATGTTTTACAGATAGAAAACTGAGGGACTAACCGGCTGTACGAACTGTATGGCAGGGCACAGACCCAACCTACAAAACCATCTTTCCTGTCTCTAGCCATTCATTCAGACACAGCCCTTGCACAATGGTTTCTTGTTTAATTTTCTTTCCTTGTAGTCAGCTTTCTTTCCTTGTCAAAATCTTCAGTTTCACTATCCCTCCACTTCTTAATGTTCTTATTTGATTCTTGACCTTTTGCTACAGTCCTCACTCCCATATATCTTTATTTGTGCCCCAAAATATCCCCTTGCCAGGGTTCTGTACATTTTCTTTGTGCCAAAGCTTTACACATCCCAGGAAAGCTATATGTTCCAAAGATATGAAAGGCAGCAAGAAAGCTAATAGATACTGGCAGATTTATTTCAAACTGTAGGAGTGGATTTAAGACTTGACTGATTCATAAGGCATGGGACTTAATATGGAAGAAGAGATAAAGTAATCCAATTGATCTATGCCTTAAACATGGACCAGTTCTGCTTGCTAATTAAAAGCAATAGTTATGTATAATCTATAAAAGCATTTGATTTCATTTCAATGGTCTTTGCAAATTGCAGTCCTTGATCAGCTGATTACAAGAGCAACAGATTGTAAAACAAATCTATCACCTCTTACCCCTATTATCACATCAATTACAACAAATTGTGCAGGATATAAAACTGAGTGGAAACATATGCATCCCTTTGATAATTCTGAATTTCAATTTTCCATCGTGTAAAAAGATCTCTTTAATCTCCAAAATGTTTCTAGTCTGAATCTTACAGTATTAAGAAATGTATGTGTACCACATGAATGAGTTAGGAAAGCTAGTGCACAAATGTTATTATAAAGATTATAAAGATTTATGAGACAAAATGCAGTCTACAATTAGGGTCCACTGATCTAAATGTGATGCCAGGACCAGAGCACCCTGCTCATGAGCCACTGAATACACGTGACATTACCCCTTACACATTTACACTGCTCAAATAAGAGGTATGCACCTAAAATATGTTTTCAGTGTTGGAACAATACTTCTCCCACATTACACTTCATTTCCATTTATTTAGATGGTTTATCCACTTCATGCTAAACTCTGACATATTTTAAGCCACTAATTAGCTGAATTCCCATCGGACCTGCTGCTACAAGTTTCTGAGATTTGTGTAGCTAGTTAGACCCAGCCTAATCAGAGAGGTTCCATTGTACAACCAGTCCTCAGAGGTATAAAAGTATATAAAAGGATAAGAAGAAAAAAAAAAAAAAGCGTTGGATCACATTGATTTCAGTGAGTCAATGGGAGGTCTGGTTAAACACAGAGTAAGAGCTGAGGAAAGAATCTTATAAATCAGTGCAATACAGATGACATTGTCAGTCTACAAAAATGCTTTTCCAATATAATAAAAAGAGGGTCACTGACACACTGGAAGAAATCATTTAAGTGCCTCCATCTTAAACAGAAGTAACAAATAAAAAGAGATTATGCATTTTGCCAACCTAAATACCTTTTCTAAAGACAGCCAAGGATCTTAGATGTTAAAGCAAAACAACCACCCCAGTGAAGAATTATCTAGCTCAGTGGACCCCTTAATGGAGAAGGAGGGGAAAGAAGCCCCTGGAGCAGACTATACAGGCTTAATTTCCCCAGCCCTCTTTCCCTCTCCCTGACAGCCCCCTGAAGGATTAGCTGAGCCACAGGGAGCTGGAGGCAAGCGGGCCCAAAGACATGGCATGGGTGCTGCAGCCAGCCCATTGACCAGTCCCATCTCCAATCTTCCTGTGGGATCTGGGGTCAGGCTCGTATAGGGATTTGCCAGAACAGAAATTCAAGGATTGCTGCATGGAGAGAAAGTGGTGTGAGTAGATTCTGACTGCTACACCCAGGGAAATGTCATGTATAGGGGAAGATGGAGACTGGAGAGAGGATTATAGGAAGGATGACAAATTATTGAAATGGAAATTATTATCCAATTGAATTGTTATTGAATGGAAATCTATGTGGAAGAGAGGAAACAGTAAAACTTGACTGAGAATTGCCGTTCTGGTTTACAGATGGGCCGTTACACCATCTGAGTGAAAACCAAAGTGATAGGACCAGCACTTTATGCAAGATAAAAAGATGCACCTGCTAAGTGAAATAGAAGCTGTGCTCACACACACCCTGGCTAAGTCTCTGGGCCTAGATCCAACCAGTAACAAAAATGATTACTTCTTTTTTCCTTCTGACTTCCTATTCCACTTTCAAGTCACAAACATTTACACATTTTTGGTCATGAATCTGGCCCCTCAAAATGGGTATTTAAAATTTAAAATTTTATGAAATTTGTGGGAAAAAAAAAAGGAAAGTAGGGCTATAAAAAAGAATGAAGAATCTGTGTGGAGAGATACTACCATCTTAGAAATGCTAACAGAGAGTTTTGTGCCCATGCTAATGAGTAGAAAAAGAGATCATATTCCTATCTGCACTAGAATCTGGGTAGTTTGTTCAAATATTTTCTGTATGGAAAATAAATAAATAAACAGTAGGGATGAAAGAGGCAGAGAACTCTCATGGGGCCAAAATTTGCTTTCTGAAGCAAACACAGTTCATCTGGACTTCCGTCAGACTCTTCAGAAATATGTTAGCTCAGGTTGTGCCTGCAAGTGAGCAGGCACTGTACCAAACATAAATATGCCATCTAGTCAGAGGAGGGAGAACAAGATATACTTTTTTACATGCCAAAACTTATTTAGTAACTGAACAGAAATACACAGATATTGTCGAGCACCTTTCATTATCTTTGCAAAACCCCTGGGTGAATGCATGAAGAAGCTTGAAAGCAGTAAGATTTTGCCTTTCCCTCCTTGTGAAGTTTTGCCTTATTATATCCCCAGCCATAAACATTGAATTTCAGCCCTATTCTGGTTTGCTGGAGTGCAGCCACCCTGCCACCTAAATCTTTCTTCAGTGTCCTACTGCTGTGGCCTTCACACAAAGCAAGCAACAGAGGTTACCTAAAATAAAAAAATGAACAAAATCTCCTGAATTATGAAGCCATGTATTATACACCCAACTCTTAAACTGTCATGTTTAGCACATGGCTATTCTTAAATTTGTCTTCCCTTTGCATCATTTACAACACATATGTCTCAACCCTACTGCTGGATCATTCTGGGAGGATATATGCAAGTGAGAAGCCTTAATGACACTAATGAACCCTCACTTGGGAATGGAAAAGCTATCCTGAAAGTGTAGGACCTGGTTCTTGCATTATGGTAACATGTGGATTTGTGCTTTTCATGGAGAAGAACTGCTAAGGTCAGTCAGGACTAAGGAGAGATGAGCAAGAATGAGCAGGAAAGAAAGAAACATTCTGGTCACTGCTAATAATTATCGTCAGGCAATCACGTTAACCATTTTTAACAAGAGATTGAAGTATTGAAACTCTTTATTTAGAGGTTGCAAAAAATATATGCGTGGATAGTGGAATGCAGCAAAAGAGAAAAATCCCTAAGCCAGGGAGTGCTTTCTGCTTGCCCAAGCTGGAAGAGGTCTGCACCTCCAAGTTGCCTCTGTCCATCCTGGAGGTGCAACCTGCTCTGTGGAAGGGAAATGGATGAAGACATGCACCTACGTCTGCCTTCTCCACCTTGGCACAGCCACATGGTTGCTCCTGAGCCCCCATGCAAGCCCTGCCCCACCAGCAGGAGTCTGTCCAGATCTCCACAGCACTGGGTCACTGCTTGTGTCACTCAGAACCTCCTTCCACCAAGCACTGGCTAAAAGGAGGGCACTCCTGTGTGGGTGGCCATGCACAGGAACAACACCCAGAGCTCTCCATGGCCCTCTGCTTGGGTGTCCCATAGGAGTGTGGTGGGTTGACCATAACTGGTTGTCAGACCCAACCACTCTCTTAGCCCCCTTCTTCCACAGGACTGAGGGAGAAAATAGGATGAAAAAGCTCATGAGTTGAGATAAAGACAAGGAGATCACTTATTAATTACCACCACAAGCAAAAAGACTCAACTTGGAGAAAATTAATTTAATTTAATGACAGTTAATATAGACTTGGATGGTGAAAAACTACTAAAATTAAACCAACACCTTTCACTCCACTGTCCTTTTTCCCAGGCTGAACTTGACATCTTCATCCCCAACAATTCCACCAGCAACCCCCAGGACAGCACAAAGGGATGGGGGCTGCAGTCAGTCCATAACAGCTCCTCTCTGCCACTCCATCCTCCACACACTTTTCCTCTCCTCCAGCAAGGGTCCGTCACGGGCTGCAGGGGACTAGGCTCCAGCGCCTGGCCCACCTCATCCCATGCCTCCTTCCCTCTCACTGGTGTTCAAACTTTTGTTTGTCACTGCTTTTCCTCACCCTGCTCATCTGGCAGTTTGGCCCTATCTTAACCATGTTTTCCCAGAAGCAGCACCGTCTTGGCTGCTGGGCCCTGAGGCAGCTAGATGTGGCTGTGTCCTGCATGGGGCAGCCCTGGCCTCACCTCACAGGGGAGCCCTACAGCCCTCGTTTGCCCTTTACAGAAGAGGAAGAGGGGAAAAGAGAAAGGGAAAGAAAGGGAGAGAAAGAAAGGGAGAGAAGGAGAGAAAAGGGAGTGGAAAGACAGAGAGAAAAGAAAGGGAAAGGAGTAGGGGTAGGGGTAGGGGAATGGAAAGGAAAGGAAAAAGAAAAAGGGAGAAAGGTAAAGGAAAATACAAAAAGGAATAGGAAAGGAGGGTTTCCCACATTTGTGCTTAACTTCCTAAGTATATATATTTGTAAATGCCTCTTTCTCTGGTGATTCAGATTTTTGTTTCTTTTCTTGTCTTTTTCTTTTTTTTAACGGAATTTCATACATAAAGTATGCTTTTTATTCCATTTTTTAATTTTAAGTCTCACAAAAACACACACACAAAAAGAAAAAAAAATATTTGTTCCAATTCCCTGGTTGTGATTTCTTATGGATTGGTTCATAGTTCAGATCTAAGCTCAGTGATCAAAAAAATCAAAGGGCTTTCGGGAGGTCATCTACTGCTGCCCAAAGGCAGAATTGACTATATGTCAAGGGTTCTTGGCAGCTGCTTGTCTAACCTGTTCTTAAAAATCTCCAGTTATGGAGATTTCATCACCTCCCTAGGCAACCTGTGCCAGGGCATAACTATCCTTATCATTAGAAAGCTCTTCTTCCCACTATGTAGGATCATCTACTGGAAGATATATCATAGCTGCTGAAAAATGCTTTGAGATAATGCTGTGCTATCACCCAAATCCACCAGGTGCTTACTTACGCTTAACATTTGGTCAGGAATACACCATCCTTGAAAGATACAGAAATGTTTTTGAGCCACTCCCAAGGCAGCAACTGATAGCAACTGATTCAGATTCAATCAGCCATTGGCTCTTTACAGGCAATAAATATCTCAGTGGCTGCTGCTGGATATCTTCCACACAATGAATAGGAATGAACCGGTTCCAGCACATCTCCAAAATACTTAATTCTTAAAGAATAGCCATTAAGGAAAAAAAAATAAGAAAAGAGAAGAGAAGTGCCCGGATCAAATACTGAAAGCATCCAGCCCCCAATGAGATCCAGATGGCGTTGTGAAACAGATCAGATTAGACTGGATTAGGCCAAATATATATTCCAAGTTTTTACTGCCAATGAGCGAGAAGAAGTTTCCAAGAAGGCCTGCTGAGTTTTTAATTTAAACTGGCACTCCCTGCAACATAATCACATAACTTCAGTGACAGGCAGTCGAGAGAACGCATGCATATTTTGTGCATGGCTGTTCAAATGCAAGAAAAATAAAGCAGTTGTTTAATGGTGCAAGAGGAAAGCCATTTCCAACAATGTTCTGACCAGCAGCTCTTATTTGGTGTGCACATTTCATGAGGGGAATGGAAGTTGCAAAAAACTGATCTCTTCATCCATTTTAGCTAATTCAATTTTCCGTGCCTGAAATTCCTGAGAAAAGAAAGAGACTGAGATGCATCTTATTTCTTCATTAAATTTTGTAAGAAAAAGTATTGAAGCTGTTCTCTTACTCTATTGAAAAATCTTTCCATGGAAACCAGATAACGAGGGTTAAAAAAGAAAGAAAAAAAAATAAGCAAAACAAAACAAAACAGAAACTCCAAGCTTCAGTCACAAGCCATCCATTAAAATATTATTCTGTTCAGATCCTAGCACTCATTTGGTCCTCATCTAAATGATAGCTGAGACAGCACACTGAGCCACCTACTTTTTTAATTCCATTAGGCGGCAGGAAAACCAGCAAGCCCTGTGCCTGTGTGAAGGCTCAAACATGTACAGGGAAGCTACGCATGCAGGAAAACCTTACAACTCCAAGGAAGAACCAGACGGCACACGAAACAAACTAGATGTGAGAGAAGATAAATACTGCAGTGTTTTTTGGTGGTCCCACAATGGACTTCCAGGGGACCTATGCCTGAATTCAACCCCTCCAACTCAGGCACGTAACTGAAGTATCCCTTCACCTCTGGTGACCTCAGTAGTCAACAGAGAAAGAGATTTCCTGCCCCACCCAGGACCTGCATTGCTCACAGAGGTGTCCCTCTTCCACTACTGTTAGCAGGGGAAGTTTGGAGTGTTCAGGCTCCTCAATTAGTAACTTCCTTTAGTGTCCAAAATTAGATAGGATGCAGTCAGGGCTTACTGCACAGTGTGGTGCAAATAGGATGTTTTTGCTAGGTACTTTTTGCACTGTGTTGGTAATTGAGGGACACAGGAACCTAGGAAGAAGTGGGGAGACCCATAAGCTATTTTAAGAAATAACTTCTAAGAAAGTTTAGAGTTTGAGTGCAGAGTGCAGAAAGGACTTTTCACCCCTTTGAGATTCTCCAGGACTTGGACAATATAGAAATCCTGTCTCCTTAAGACTCACCTAAAAAAAAAAAAAAAGGCAATAAAAGAACCACTGGGGAAGTTCCTTCTGAGAGTATTTCAGACAATTACTTCTACAAAACAGATCTAACCACAAAGACATGGGGCATTCAGAGTAGCTCTGTCTGGTTTGGGCCATCTAGTCCTCATCCTGGCAGGTAGGGTGATCGGTTAATCTCTGTAGCTGTGATCGGAATATGTCTATAACACAGGTCCTGCAGCATGACTGAACTAATACCCAGTAAGAGTCTGCTTTCTGGCTATGTGTGTGTTTGAGCACATATATGTGTCTCCATGTGACTTTTCCTCTGGTTTCTTCACCAAGGATCTAAAAAACTAAAGTCAAGACTGTCCCCAGAAAATGTGTCCCATGTTCTCAATTGAACCTCTCATTTTCTGGCAGCAGGAACCTAGTCAGCATTTTAGCAGTGTTCACATATTGCAGACATGATCATTAAAGAGGGCTTATGGTTGGCTGCAACCAAGATTCTCTTCATTTTGCAGCACTGAGGCTGTGGCCTGGAGAGGCTGTGGCAACATCTCCACATCTTTTAAATTCAACCTTTCTGGGCTCCCGAGGACAAGCAATCACAGGATCAGTATGGTTCAGCCTGTGGTTTTTCAGTTGCATGTCACACTACCTCTTTTTCCTTGTCCCCAGCCTGAGGCTGATATTTCAGGCTGCAGCAGAGGGCTGCCAAGAGAGTGGCTGCCTGCATATCCCGGGGCCGTGCAGCCTGCAGGGGAAGCACAGCCCCAGGTGCTGGGAAAGACACTTTCTGGGTGAGAGGGCTCTGCTAAGCAGCCTGCCCTTAGAGCAGCTGCTGCCCAGGTGGGGAGCAAGATCCCCACTGAGCTGAGTGGCTTTCCCCATTGAGCAACAGGGCAGACCCATTGCTGTAGATCTGGGAGCACCTTACCTGTCATCTCTGTCCTTGGTCCTATCCCAGTCACCTCCTCTTAGCACAAAAAGGAAAAGCAATGAGATGCAAGTGCAGGGAAAGCAGAGGGTCCTCACCACTCAAGGGATGCTCTTTTGCCTAAACCACTGAGACAATAAAAAAGAAAAAAAAATAGAAAGAAGTATTATTTAATCTTGGTTTGGT
This sequence comes from Anser anser, assembly GCF_964211835.1. Taxonomy (NCBI): domain Eukaryota; kingdom Metazoa; phylum Chordata; class Aves; order Anseriformes; family Anatidae; genus Anser; species Anser anser. Next base: position 184,862,114 of record NC_139720.1, on the reverse strand, counting down.
CATGACGAGTGATTAAGAGAAGCTTTGTGTTACCAACCTGTGCACTGTCATGAGAGCTTATTTCTTGATGGTAAACAGACCTAGAAATTATAGTTAGACAGGGATATTAAATTTTATTGATGGAAAATATAACTAAAGATTATAAGCTTAGAACTGCTAACTGGTCTGTCTTCCATGTATTGAATGGCAAAAATTGCCCTGGCACTAATAGGCAGGAAAAGAAGAAAAAGAAATGACTGAAGTTGTCTATTTTTTTTCCTTTCCACCATGAAGTTATCCAGAGCAGGTTCCTTATCCTAATAAAGGCTAGTTAATAACTTATTTTAGAAAGAATAATTATGTGCACTTTCATCTTGCACCCTGATTACTTGCTAATGATAAAAGTAAATCTGTTAAGGCAGAAAGTTAGGAGGATTTAGAGTGGACAAAAGAAAAAAAAAAATCACAATTTCCAAAAAGTTTATGCTGAACAATTGACATTAAGTTATTTCCCTAAATCCTTGGTTAAGACCAGCCCAGCTTCAAGTCTGACATGGCAGGGGCTCTTTGGTCCCCCAAGGTTTCAGCCACATCAAAATTATAAGAGGTATATACGTACATCCAAAGGGAAGCTAGTCAGGTGGGAACCCAAAGGTTAATTAACGGGTCTGGTAACTCGCAGCCTTTTTATCCACCACCAGATTACTCCTGTTTACATATCCAGAGATACCAAACCTGTACAGAGAGAGGAAAAACAACAACAACAAAAACAACAAAAATTAATTTAGAAAGCAACCCACTTTGTTACTCTCTTCTCCCTCTGCTCTTTGCTGAGGTCTGGTCGGATGGGCTTGTTCCATGTGTGGCTGCTTTTCCTCTTTCATGTAGGGTGCTTATTCCAGTACCACTGAAGCAGGTATTAATATTAATCATTCATTGCCATCACAGTCTTGACTCATCCAAAACTGCAGGGGTAGGTTTTCTTTACAGCTCCAATTAAAAATGGAGGTGGCTTTATCCTTCTCAAAAGGAACTGTTGGCAGTGAAATACAAATGACAGAAACTTTGATGCCTCAGGATCTTCCACCACCCTGCTATGAGGTTTAAAGGCCAGCAGGTTCCTGACAAAAATGTATTCAAATGCAGATACCTGTTAAGATTAGCCTTCAGCTACTATAAAAAGTTTATTTATTTCTCAGTGATCAAACTGTTGTTAAGATTAACTGGAATTTGTGTGCTTCTAAACTAAATGGCTACAGGGGATACTCTAATGAGCAGGGGCTGATATCCAGCCACAAAGGAATATCCATTTTTAAATAAAATGATATACTTTTAATTGCATTTTGTCTTTTATTTTCAATGAACCAAACCACAAGAATTTCCTTTTGAGAAATTAAACTCTTAGCTACTGAGACTCAAATAAACTTGGACCCAAAAATGAGTTTGCCCTGGATGATAAAAGTCAGGAGATCAGTTTTGCTAAGATGTGAAGCTGAAAAGTGTTTCAAAATACAAGCACTGAGACATCAGGCTGACTTGGGGGCAACCTGCCAAGCAGGCTTTGCTTTCAAAGCCTCGCTTCCCACTTGCCAAGGCAGGGAGGATCTTATTTGGTGTAGATGTCATAGTTTATGCAATATCACCCAGCGGAAAAACTCAAAGCGCACATGTCCCGCACTGACTCAGCAGAACGGGGTTACAGGGATGTGGTCTGCTGAGAAGGGATCACGCACCAGCTCAGGTCACTGGTTCCCCCATCGTGGTGGCCTTCCTCTTCCCAGACAAACACCCTGCAACCTGGCAGCTCCTCGGGGTGCTGCATTGCCTACACCCAGGGCAGGACAGCAGATGTGCAGGAACTCAGCCATTACCGACAGCAGAAAGCAACTATGGGTTCAGGACCAAGAGCCCAGACACACAAACCCCTCTCCGTGAGCTCAGGGTTGCTGTTGCATGTGAATCATCCTCCTTCCCTCTTTCTGGGTTATTCTTTCCCTCCTCCAAAACCGCTGTCCTGCCTTCCCCCTGCTCCCCACAGCCACCAGACCCATGTAGTAAGCAGCGCTTCTTAATCCTTTCTTGGGGCCCCATTTCCTGCACCTACTAGCCACGAGGGCTCAGGCTGTTAGATGTGAGCTTGAGCTTTGGCGTTGCTTGTGCGTTATGAATTCGTGCTCCTCTCTTCCTGAACTTGAGCTCAAAACTCAGCTGGTGGGGACAGCTGTCGCCTTTCTTTTTTCTTTTCGGTTGCTTGCCAAGGGACCACCCTTCACGTCTGACTCACCACCTCGCAGGCAGGCTCGGAAGGAGTTAACTTCCTTGTCACCCTGCTTTGAGGTTTCCTGCTTTGATACTGCAAAGACTCTTCGTAGAGCAGTGCAAAGGAAAATGGGGGGGGGGGGGGGGGGGGCAGGGGGGAAGCCCTTCTGGTTGTAACACCTGGTCATGATCTGCTCACATGAATAAAAATTACACTCCCCTTTCTCTCAAGTTGAAGACAATCAGGACTACTTCCCTGCAATCAGAATTAAATAAGCACATAGCCAGGCTGAGTGGGGACCAGGGAACTGCAAATCAGTCAGTTTGAGATACAAGCACCCTCAGCTGCTCTGGGCTACAGCAGCTCTGGCTGTACTCCTGCAGGGGAGGGAGCCCAAATGGCACAGACCAGCCTGCACTGACCATCTTTGGAAACCAGGACCCCTGTGGCCAACAGTGTCTATACTATAGAGCACAAGACCCTGGATCTCCATCACTGTGGTCCCCTGTAACAGTATTATCATGATTTCTTATGCTTTTTTCCACTCTGAAGCAGTGAGGACTTTGCTCCACCCCAGTGGCATGGTGTTAACGGCACTGAGAATCCATGTTGTGTACTCCTGGTGTGGCATGAAGGTATCTGGGAGTGTGTGAGGACACAAAGCCCTCGGAGATAGCGCTGGACAGTCGTGTAGGGTGAAGGCACTCACACCTGGTGCACTTCGGGTGGGCAGTATGAGCTGTCCCCAGGACTCTGCTGGGGCTGTGCCTTGGATTCAGATAGCTGAAGGAGTTTGAAAGAAAGACAGGGAATGTGTTAAGCAGTAAAGTCAATTATGACTTGAGGGTTCATGCTTGTTTCCTGACTTTTCTATTTAACACGATGGATGTACCCATTGAGGCTGAGAGTGCCAGGGCCATGTGGGCACACACCCGCTGCAGGAATGTCCACAGCGGTGGCCTTGCAAGGCTTTTTCGCTGGGGAAGCAGAGCTAGCAAGTACGAGCAAGGATGTACAATCCACTTAACCCAAATGAGCTGATCCATGGCAGTAATTTATGAGTCTGCTTTCTGTCTGTAGTAAATGCAAAGAGGGTCCAGCTAAACCACAGTGGTAGGTGGTTAAGCTGGGTCAGATTTCCTCCTGTGTGCCATAGGCCAGGAGCATGCACTCAATTACCATGCCCCAGCTGATGCTCAATCTATTTATTGTGCCACAATATGCTGATCATATGTCTGAGCCTCAAGAAATGATTACCATTTCTGGTTTGATTAAGTGAATGTCTCTTTTGAAGCTGCAAATGATGCCGCTACAATCTATCAAGCAAATATGTATTTATGAATATTTAAAAATGCTAGTTATGCAAATATGCACTTAGGGAATTTAAAAATACACGTAATTAACCTCTTTGGGGTTGCTGTGATCTGCCGAGTGAATACATATCCAAGGAGAATAATCAAGCCAATAAGCCAACAATGACTATTGCAGATGGATACTCAGTTGTATCTCCCTGCTCCCCAGGTGGTGGTAACACACACTGGTTCTGGAGTAGACAGTTACCTTATGTCTTCAGTCATTTCTCTGCTGAGCTGCAATAGCTCAGGCTGGCTGGTGATTCTCTGCTACAGCCACACCTAATCAGGGCGTTAAGACTCATTATGAAATCACTGCTGGGGAAAAAAAAATATGCAGCTTCTTTTCTAAATTAAATGTTTATGTTCATATCCTTCATACCATCATTCGCTTGAGCCTATGCCCTCAAAGGTACACAATGTTTATTGATGTCTGACCCCAGAGAACCCCACTCTCTGGTGGAATCCTTATCCCCAGGTACACGTAACTCCCAAGGAGCATGGATGGTCTAAAGAAAAGGTTCTGGGAAAACAGCCAAGGGATTCACTTAAGCTAGCAAAGACACAGAGGAAAGAGGTCGTGTTTAAAGTACATATGGGTTGTCTCCGTTATCTAAAAGCTTAGCTCCCCTGCTTACTCCTGCATCTTGGTCTCCTTGCCACCCATATTGCACGTATACTACTTCACATCTGATACCTTTGTTGTCAAATCCAACAAGACAAAATGCAAGCACAGTAGTAACAGTACAGACATCAGCTGAGAGGCTAAGTTGGTCAGCAGTGTGTCCAGTGAACATTCACACATGTACTGTCTGTCCAGCTGCTCTCTCTTGACTTCCAGCTGAGCCTATCAACCTCTTCTCATGGAGCAAAAGAATGGCTCTAGGAGCCACGAGTTGTCTCCTAGCTGTACAATGCAAAGGCACTACAGAAAAAAAAAAATTAAGTAATTTGGTACCTTTGAGACTTTTCTATTTACTGAATTTGGCTGAAATTAGACGATTAATTTAAAACTTAATGGGGGAGGAGAGCTAGCAAGCATATACGCGGAATATGATTGCATATTCTCAGATGACTTTTATATAATTTTATTAGAAGATGGTATTTTAAAAATCTATCTTTGCACAGAAATCTCCTTGGTTACTTACCTGGTAATCTGTAGGAGATTCTTCTACCTGAGCTGGAAGAGACTAAACATATCTCCATTTAAGCTTTCAGACACTCCAGGGTGAGCTTCAAACTGGAGCCATTTCACTTGTTCTTCCTTTATTTCTTGTCTGTTGGTGGTTGGCTATATAACCTGCTCAATAGGGCTCTCATCTGAAACACAAGAAACAGGTTCAGATCAGATCCTCCTCATCTGATCCTCCTTCAGATCCTTATGAAGCCATTTGTACAGTGTTCAACAAGTAAGATTAAGAAAGCCTTGTGCCATAATTCTCCATACTGAAAGGTTCAGCTTCTTATTTACTTATTTCAAATAGAAGGATTTGAAGCCGAGGGGTGATGTTTTTAACTACCAGGCTTCTGTTCTTCTTGCCTGATGGATGCGTAGCTTTCACCAAGGCACTCTGAGCACACACTTAAGTTTTGACCAAAGCGTATCTGCATCATGACAGGAGGCAGCTTAGCACCCGTCAGCAGAGACCTGAAGATGCCCTTCCTATGTGCATGCTTAGGGCTTGATTTTGGGGGGTCAGCAGCCATGATTTTGAAGACACCAACAGAAGTTTGTTGGAGGACCTTTAGATTTAAGGCCTCGTGCACGATGGCAGTAATGGCAGGAAAGGCACCATGTCAAGTACTGTTCAGCAATCTCTAGGGCTTTCATGCCATGGCTTCTTACCTAGTGACAGAGCTTTGGTCCATATGGGTCACTTCCTTGCAATAATCTTCCGTGAAAACTTTGGGTTCATATTTACAGGATTTCTCACTCATTCTGAAGTTAGGAGCGTGCCTTTGCCGCAAGGCTTGTGGAGGATACAGCCTGCAGCAGGCCGGCATCCCTGGGGATCATTGAGTGTCCACCACTGGCTTGTCCATGAAGCCCATCAGCCTATATTGCCCACACACTCCAGAGGTTAGGTTCCAGCAGTTCCTCTTTAGTTAGGAACTAAAGAAAATTATCAACTCTTTAGTCAGCACTGGCTCACATCCAGGGGGTAACAGTAAGCCCTGAATATTATACACTGTCAGCTTTGTATAAGCAGCATGTCTTTTGTATTTTTTTTTTTTTAACTAATTTCACTTGTCAACTAAGATTGTTGATTTCCAACTCCAGAATTGCTAAAACAAGACAGAAAGCAGGAAAGAACCAGCTAAACGTTCTTTCTGGAAATGAGAAGTATATCAGGATCCTGAAAAAAGGTATCTGAACAAGCTACAGACCTGGAGGACAGAGAGTAAGAGGAAAATTCAGCCTTGTGCAGACATCTACAGCAAGTCTGGGCTACACTGAAGCCCACAGTCCACACAGCCCTGAGTACTCTGCATCCCACACCCTGTAACCCTAACGCTGCGCTTGCTGCAGTCAGCCCATGTAGGAGCAGTGTTGGTCCAAGCTCGGATTCAGAAGGTGTAAGGGCAGCTGGTACTGGTGCAGTGCAGCACTTGGTACTGTGGGTAGTTGCATTTGCTTAACAATTCCTTTCTGAAAGCAAGAAAAGGCAGCACAATCTTTCACAAAACATCGGTGAAATCTAGACCTAGGGCGAGGCTAGTACAGAGAGGTGAAGTTCAGCCTTTAGGGAACATGCACTAACTTCACAGTGCCTTTAATAGCCCCATCTGAATCCACTCTTACCATACTTGTGATCACAGGAGCAGCAACTGCAACTCTAAGCCCTGCCTGGAAATCTAATCTGTGTGAAAGGGGCAAGTGAACTTCACAACAGATCAACAGAGCTGGCTGAAGTTTAGGAAACATCAGCCTGCTTCTAATTTCAGACTTCTATGAGAAAAGGCAAAATCAGGACTATTATGTTCAGCAGACTGACATTTTCACATGCTAAGTTTCAGTCACAAAACCACTTATCTCTAATGGAAATATTGACACAGATACGAACAGCAACACTAAATACTTTTAGAAAAGCATTTTATTCCTGAGCTTAAGACCTACTGTTTCAAGTGGCCATAACCAGTAGTTCTCTTAAGCAAATTAAGTCCAATTATCTGATGTCTAAATTATAATCCTCTCCCTCCTCAGCTCCATTTGCAGCAATTTTTAGCACAAGAGCAATAACAGTTATGCACACTTACCTAATTATAGATAATGATCTTTATAAAGAGCTGCTAGAATATGCTAAGCATCTTAGCATAAACATACCCATTCATTCCTACAGCAAGAGTATGGTAAAGCTTAGTGATCATGGCAAATAGTATCCCCATAGAAGAAATCTACTCAGTACAAAATAATACTGTGTTAGTCAACGACCTACCTCCTCCCCTTTTCCATCCAATGGATTGCAGGTGTGCTTTCCCACCTCACAGAGATCTCGGTCCAGCCCCTCACATCAGCAGTTTTGTAGGAAAACATCCTTTATTGGCTCTCATTTGTGACACTTTCTCTCTTCACAGCCATGAGGCACACATGTCCTGACTGCCAGCGCTCCCCCTGCTTCAGTGTTTGCTTCGTGCTTTCTTCCAGGTGGAACTGTCACTACTGTGAGCTGCAGCTTGGCCAGAACAGAGCTGGGATGGTGCAGGTGGCCAGCTGAAAGAGCCATCTTGGCCCCTACCCCACGCTGCTCATACTGTTTCCATGTGAAGTTGATAAACTTAATGACCAGATTCGTCTGCCATGGCAGATTAAAGGTGCCACTTGTTACAAAAGGACCAGATTTCCTCAGTATGACTAGGACAGACAAGGTAACAGGCCTCCAGTCCTGTCCACTACTCCTCCTTCCCTCCCTTGATCTTCATAGAAACTATACCTGCACCATACTTCATCTACTGAAATATACCCCGAACAGTAGGGCTTACTCTGCTAGGGACACAAAAGGAAGACCAGTTGATGAAAAGCCCTACCTGCAAGCAGCCCTGTGTCCCGGCAGTACTTAACTCTATGTCACTGTGATGGGCAAGGTCCTTCAGCTACTGCTGCTCCCCAGCCTGCAGCAAGCCCCCCAGCTGCTGCAACCTATCCTGGTGATTTCAGGCAGCTGGCAAGGGAGAGGATAAATGCATCCTATACACAGGTTCTCCAGAACCTGGGCACTGGGCTGAGACTGTCCTGATGTTAGGATTGTGCCTTTGCCTCTCCTGACATTGCACCCAGGGAGTTCAAAAGCAAGATGTGCTAGCTGCCAGGACAGGCTGTACCACACTTTCCAGCCCTCCCTGTATGACAAAAGCAACAGCTTCATCTCACTTAGGGCAGCTACTGGAAAAACAACTCCCTTCTTGCCACCAAGATCTCCCATTGGCATGTCTCTGGAAAACAGTTATGCAGCTAATAGAGAGCTAAAGGGAGCTGAGGTGCAGCCCTTGCGTGAGCAGGAGCAGCCTCCAAGGAGCTGGGGGGTTCCCTTGGCAAGTTTTGGGGGACCCAACCCTTAACGTGCTGTCTGAGGCACGCACGCTTTTTCATATCTGAGGACCAGGTCTGCAACCTCGGGGGAGGCAGGCTGAGCAGCAAGTGCATTTCCTCCCCTTGCTGCCAGCAGACCTGATAAACCACAAACCGCATGGCTGGGAGGGGCTGTGGGAGCAACCTCTTCACAACAGAGTGGTCCAGAGCATCTGCACCTGATGCGAGAGCCTCCTGGGAGAGATGTCACTAGCCAAAAAGGTGCCAGAGTGCTTCGTGCAGCTCTGACAGCACTGGGTTCGCCCTCCTGAGAAATTATCCCTGCTGCATGGCCCTGTGAAATAATGAGAGGAAATTTAGTCCAGATCCCAGTTCCCAGCTCTGTGCTCCAGCCCATCAAATTGTCAGAGGCTACCCTGAGGTTTCAGGCGACGGGGACATGACAGCAGCCTGAGGTTGCAGTTTTTGCTACCTCATCATCTGGTAGAAACAGAAATTTCTGCATAGGGCGTTGTGAGAACCGTCACTTTGACCACTTTAAAAGACAAATTTGCATGAGTTATTGAGGGTCTGTATCTCCTGAGCATACAAATAAGCCACCGCTATCAAGGAAAACACACAAGCACCTTTGCTGCTGTCAGAAGCAAAGTAAGATTCAGCAATAAGAGAAACTTAGAAAATGGTCCCATTAAGGCTTCAGCTGTTCAATCCTGCCAAACTAAAAGGTCTGCCCAGAGAAAAGCATGATGCTGAAACAAAACTGCTTTGGTAGGACAATCTCATGCTTGGGAAAAGTAGCAGAGATGAGGCAGTTACAAAAGAAGCGCGTCTGGTGAAGGATCTGCTTCGATGTGTGGTATGCTATCTGTGTGAATATCAGCTTAGCTGCAAACTCATATGACAAGTTACTGTACAAAACCTTTCGTAACACAGAGGTGAGGCTGCAAGACTGCTAACCTCACCGGTGCAAACCTCAACGCTGCAGCCAAACCCATCTCACTGCTGCTGTTTGCAGTCTACAGCCAGACTTCTCATGCTTATCCCCTCTCTGCCATGTCGGCACAAAACAACTGCACAACGTGTTTTTGGGAAAGTCACACCAATAGTGTGCAGAACGGGTGAGCATGTAGCTGGTGTGCTTGGTTATGAAGACTTCCTGCCTCTTACCCAGGAAGGGCATGGTCTGCAGGTGTCATACGGGCTGAAAAATAACGTAGACTCCCCGTGACTTATTCCTAGTTACCGCTTTGACTTTCAAGGTTTGTGTTAACGAGAGAAGCTCTTTAGCCACATTGTGTTTATATGGAAATATGTATATTTAGAGAACACGTGATAGTAGGAAAAAGAAGTATGGTATTATTTTGGGCAGGCAAACCATAACTGCCCAAAGCCCCACCACACACAAACACAAAACACCACCCCTTGCAATGGCAGAGGAATGGACAAGCCAAAGCAAGCACAAACCCTTTCCTCCCTTTGCTTGTATGTCATGAATTGTCTCCTTGGTGCCACACTGCAGATGTCCTGCTGCAGTGACCAGGGTGCCAGGCCACCCGGAGAGCTTTGCATGACCCAGACAAGCAGAAAGAAAAGACCTTGGGTTTCAGTGAGACTTTCCACGTTAGCCAGCTGCTCACCATAGCTCCGTGAGAATCACTTAAGTACAGCCTCAGCTGGGTGGATTTAACTGTCAAGAAAAAAGTCATTTCCTGCTGATATGAGCAACAGCACCAACTCTTTCCTGCACAGAAATTTATTTGTCCCATTTTACAGATTAAGAAGCAAAGACAGAAAAGGGCTGTGGTTCACCTGACCTAGAGTCAGGCCTGGCATTCATCTGAATTAGCCAAGAGCTTGCTCTATACTCCAAGACTTTCTCTTCTAGGGAACACACCAGCAGAATCAGTTTTAATGGTGTCTGTTAGGAGCTATTTTCTCCTGACATACAGACAATACATTTTTTGGTACCTAAAACTCTGCAGATTTTCTGCCAAATGGGCTCTGCTAAGTGATCCGAAATACTGGATCAAATAAAATCTTGTTTAAATTAAGCTTTCCATAAAATATTTCCTTTGCATAGCTAAGAAATGTGTGGGGTACGTTCTCTACACACCAGCCTCTTGCTGCATAGGCAAGATTGCTGCTGTTGGCATTAATGATTTTAGCATTGGCAATTATCTAACATAGACCAAATTGGAACAAAAACACAAGAGTCCTAAATAGTTTCAGATGATTCACCACAGAGCTCATTCTTTACCTTCAATCACTTCTTTTTTTTCCTCAGTTAATACTATGCTTTGCAGAAAAGGCAGTGTGCCTAATTTATGTTATAACTACAAGTATTTGTGAAAATGATACTTTAATGAGATCGAGATGCATTTCAGAACAGTGGGTCAGGTCCCCATCTCCAAGTCCAGGGCTTCAGAACACAGCAAAGTCTGTTTTACCATGCAAAGCCTAAGCTATCAAGTTGAGTTGGCAGCTTTGTGCATGGGCATGAGAGGTTTTCCTCCTCTTATCCTGTCTTTTTCAAAAGAAAAGCAAACCCAGCATGATCTTCTAGATAGCTGAAAGAATGAGGAAGTTGTTCTATAGAGGGACACATCAATTGGCATTATGTTTTACCCAAGGACAGCAAGGAACCTAGTTTCATTGCACCGTGATCAGCGGAGAGGATTCAATCATTTTATCTACTTCCAAGCATGGTTTTCATCTACCTTCGCCAATGGATTAAACAGAAGTAAAGGAGCAGCACCCGCAGTGATTTGCAGACTGCTGATGGTATCAAATGCAATTGCTCAGGGTGAGAAGGTGTTCCTGGCTGTGCACCCTCCAGGTCTTGTTCCCCAACCACCACCTACCTACTCAGGCTATGGGGACCTCTCAGCCTACTGAGTGAGCGTGACCCTTGCTACACATATTCACGACGTAGATACATCTTGAATACCATGGCATATTTGGGCCCTTCCATCTCAAAAACTATACAGTAGGATTGGAAATGGTGGAGTAAAGGACTGATATAAAGGCAAAGAAATGAAGCAGCTTCTGTATAAGTAATGACCAGGGAGACGAGGACACATCAACCTGGGAAAACAGGGACTGAGGGGGGAATATGACATCATATATAATGACACATAAATCAAATCCTGAACGGTATAGACAAAACATGGAACTTTTCTTCTTCATTTCCCCCTCATATGCAGAGGGCTAGGGGGTATTTCATGAAACTAGCAGATGGCAGATTCAGAACAAACAAAAGGAAATATTTCACAAACACACACAGAGTTCAGCTGTGTTCCTCACAACTGGTTGTTGTGGATGCCAAACATTTACATGAGTTTAAAAAGCAATGAAACAAGTTCACAAAACTTGTGAAAACTTGGAGAGCTTGGGGAAAAAGAAATATAATCCATTGGCAGCTATTAAGTACAAGGCTACTACCCTCCCTCCCAGGTGAGGAAGTGCCTACACAGGTACTGTTGGAATTAGGGACTATTTTCCCATAAATGTGTTACAGGAGAGGAGAGGAGAGGAGAGGAGAGGAGAGGAGAGGAGAGGAGAGGAGAGGAGAGGAGAGGAGAGGAGAGGAGAGGAGAGGAGAGGAGAGGAGAGGAGAGGAGAGGAGAGGAGAGGAGAGGAGAGGAGAGGAGAGGAGAGGAGAGGAGAGGAGAGGAGAGGAGAGGAGAGGAGAGGAGAGGAGAGGAGAGGAGAGGAGAGGAGAGGAGAGGAGAGGAGAGGAGAGGAGAGATGCACTGGCCATTGCTTGTTGTCTTACATACAAGATATAGTTTTGACTATTGGCATCAGGAAAGATTGTTTCCATTAGATGTTGTTTCATGATAGCTAAGCATAAGGGACCACAGAAGGTAAAGTGCTGAGCTCCATCCACTTCAGCTCACTTCAAAGGAGCTGAGCTGGGATTCGCAATAAGCTAGAGGTGGTGGCAAGTGCATAAACATCGGGAAGAGTATGTTTTCTTTCCAGCACAAGTCACTTGACTTGAATAGGTCTCTGTCAGATTCAGTCACAGAGGTGAAAATATTTACCCTCTTTGGAGATCTACAAACACAAAAATATGAGATAAGTACCAAGTATTAGATGAGGGATCATAACACTTCAAGGAGACATCAGCACCATGCTGGAACTTCCTTTAGCAGTGAGGAAATGGCATTACTATGAGTAGAGAAAGAAAACATTAATTCCTGCTCATTCTCTCACTGAAAGCATAATTGTAAATCACCCTTGACCAGATGCCATGAGAGGAAGAAATGCTGTTTCTAAAGCTGTTTAGAAATCACTGCCTCTAGTACTAAATGCTCCAAACAATTGCTTTTAAACTAGGGACAGTAAAACCACAATCCTTGCTGTGCACATCAGCAATGACAGGTAATGTAACTAAACAGCTCCTATCACACTCCTGCAAATTAAATGCGAGCACTCTCAAATGGATGGGTTTGTATTCAATCAATGAAAGGCCACGGGGCAATTAATTACTGAGTATAGACAGTAGAAAAATTCCCTTTCTCTGCAGGCAGAAGGTTTAAACTGTAGACCCTGCACTGCTCCTTAAAAGTGCATATCCTAAAGCCCACGGTGTCCTGTCCATTTTTGCCAATGGGACATCCAATTATAAACAATGGGAATATCATTGTTTGAGTCTCCGTAATATGCAAACATACATACCACAGGTTGAGGAAATTGCAAGTGAGCCATTACAATGATTAAGTAGCTGAGCAACCTTTTGATAAGTTGCAAGTAATTTAGTTTTCCCTGGAGCCGTGCTGTTGAGTCCACAGTGTGAGTGGCACTGGCAAAGCAGTGAGGCTGGCTGGGAGGGCAGCCACTGCAACTATGCCCCTGCATGCAAAAGACATTTCTGGAACATTCACCTCCTTCACCATGCTTCCACGGAGCTCACTGTTTGAAGCTACAAATATGTTACACACTCCTGCCAAAAAGCAGCTGACACATGATGAAATTTTAAAGAGTTCTAGTTGCTATCTGACTGCATCGCTGGTCCTGCCCTGTGTAACTTCTCTTGGCAACTCCATCAAAAGTCAATTTTTGTTTGTCCGCTTCCTGTAAATAGGGATTTGGGGAGTGGGTGCCTTGTTGTAGGCCCCAGGTCTGCCAAACTCTTGTTTCAAAGTCCTACTTTTCAAGAAACATGGAACAGCCTGATGAGACGAAGAGTGACACTGCCTTCTTTACATTGAAACTACTCCTTGGTCCTGTTCTGCAGATTAACAAACAGTCTTACAGATGAGTTGTAATTTAGCTAGGAGCAACCCCTCAGGAGAGGCACCTAGAAATTAGTATCCTGGAAAATGCCTGCGCTACCATGCTTGCCATTCCTCTGATGCGGACCCATGAAATGCTGGTGCCCGAGTAGCGCTACTCTGTGTGCACAGAAATAGCTACACACCAACCTATGAGACAAATTCAAATGTGTCTTTCTACTTAAAAAAGTACTCAAAAGGCTGAAAGAAAGGGAATGGGGATCAAAGCACAATGGTGCTCCCCTCTCACTGAAGTCAGGCCCATGGAACCACCAACACCAAAATGCCTCCTGCACCTTCATCTGCTAAATACTTTGCAGCCGTTCCAAAGTCAACTTCACTCCCCAGGGGTGACATCTTCACAAGTGCTGTCCTCATCTTCATCTGCAAAAACAGTCAGTTATTATTGACCCTTTTTTAAGGGGGGTGTGTTTCCCTCAAAAATCTCTCTTAACTTGCAGGAATTAACTAGCAGCATCCCTGTAATTTGCCTCCTGTTCCATGTAATCATAGCAATCAGATAGCAAAGCCTTCTGGCTTTAACCACAGCCCACCAATTAATGTCGCATAGGTAAACGTAGTTCAGAAGCGAATGAAGTAAGTTTTAAACAAAGGTTATCAGTGCCACTATGTAATTTTGCTAAATGGGAGAGAAGCAAACACAGTAATTTGAATCTAATGTAGTTTTCCATGCTTTTGAATGGAAGAAACCAAATATTTGGCTACGAAAACAGATCTGCTTTTTCAAAAAAGACCTGAGTGGCACTTTTCTGTGATATTGATGCTGGCCCATCACCACCAACACTGAAGTCAAGGCTGTGGGGGATCGCTGCTGATTTTCATGAAGCAGAGTTAAGGTAGTGCTACCAGCCTTTGAAGACCCAGCCCAGAAGGCCCTGTCCTTGAGCTCCACATGCACAGGTTGACAGGTTGTGCAAAATCATGGCCCAAATAGCAGAAGTTCGAAGTGGGAAGGAAGTAGGTGAAGAAAAGACAGCACTGAGTTTTTTGATGAAAGGGGAACTATCAGACCATAGAGAAGCTACCAAGAGCATTACTCAGGGAGCAGCCTTGGCCCTGTCTTGTTTAATGTGTTTGAAAGTGACCTTGATAAACAAAGTGAGTGTGCTGCTGCTATTAGCTCATAGCATAAAGGAGAAAAGTCCCACTTTCCTCAGGGGAAGCTTCCAAAGGCTCCTCCTTGAACTGGAGGAGCAAGGTGACTGGAAACAAAAATGAGATGAAATTCAAAGCTACTCAACACAAGATCATATACTCACGGAGTAATAGTGAGAACTGCTACCATAAGCTGAGAGCTCATTAACTGGAGATGACTGAGGAAGAGAAGAAGCTGGGAGTATTAGCTAATTATAGGATGACTTAAGTTACTGAGTGATGCAACTGTAAGAAAAAGCAAATGTGATCTTAGGATATGTCAGTCAATGCATTTCCAGAAGAGACAGGTAACAGTTGTCATGGCATAAAACAGTGGAGCAACATGGAACAGTAACAGCATACAAATAGCTGTGCTACTTCAGACCAAGGGTCCTCCAAACCCATTACCCCATCTTCAACAGTGGCCAGAGAAAGAACAGGAAGAATAAGAATAGGACAAGCACTTGTAAGACTTCCCTCTGATACTCTCACAGCCTTGAAACATTTTCAGCTCAGGGGATTTCCTTCGCTAGTTGTGGTTTGACTATTAAGCAACCCACAATGGATTTTTCTTCCACATGATTCTCATTCTACCCTTGAGCCATTGTAAATTCCTTGCATCCACTGTGCCCTTTGGCAAGGACTTCCTCACATTTACTGCTTATCACATGAAGAATCAGCCCCTATTTTTCATTTTGAACCTAGTCCCCTGTTGTTTTAGTGGGTGGACCCTAATTCTTGTGCTGGATGAAACAGGGAACAGTCAACACACAACTACC
The DNA here is from genome assembly GCF_964211835.1 of Anser anser. Classification (NCBI taxonomy): domain Eukaryota; kingdom Metazoa; phylum Chordata; class Aves; order Anseriformes; family Anatidae; genus Anser; species Anser anser. The sequence goes on along the minus strand of NC_139720.1, from coordinate 184,846,782 downwards.
TTTTCCCAAATTTCACAGACTTCTAGCATACCTTCCCAAGCAGCTTCTCTTCCAGGCTGAACATGCCCCATGTATTCAGTCACTCCATATCCCTGATCATCCCTGGTCCCCTTCCCTGAATTTTAATCATTTCAATACACCCTTTTGAAGCTAAGAAGAGTGTGATTACTTACACTAAGCATTCAAGGCATGGTCAAGCTACAGATTTAGACATAGCTAGCCTATGGCATAGTGGCATAAAGATGTTTTGCTCTCTGTTCCATTCCAAATAGTTGCTATGTTTGATCTGGATGTTTTTCTGTGTGTGTGTTTTGTTTTTGTTTATGTTTTTGTTTTTTAATGGGATTTTTAAGCTGCTGATGAGTATAAAGCTGATGTTTGCATATCTGATTCAGCCATCCATGCCCAAGAAACATTAGCTTCACCTCGAAGGAGTACTGAAGTATAGAATCAGTCTAAGATAATGAGAGAAATGGAGTGTCCATCATACAAGTTGAGGTTAAAAGAAAAGGTGTGATTCCTGTCTGAACACATCACTGATGATAGCACCAGGCAAGGAGCAGTTATTGAGGACAAAAGACATTGTTAGGATAAAGATGTAAATTGGGTCTGTGTGCAAATTAGGCTTGGATAAATTCAGACCAGTAATTAAAAGAAAGCTGGGGACTGAAAGATTCTGGAGCAGTGTTTCAGCAGAAAGGGGTAAAAATGAACTTCATTCCCAGATGGAGCACAGTCAGTTCATGAAAGGACAGTTGCCTGCAGTACCGGGAGATTCGTAACACAGGAAGGCCCCACCTAGGTATGCATTTAATAACATACGAGGTGCATCGCACCAGCTCCCTCTGCGGCTCCATTTAGACCCTCCCAAGGGCAATGCTGTTTTCATTTAGGATGGAGTAGTTTTCTTTGCATGTAGAGATGAGGAAACCTACCAACAACATGCACAAAGGGGGGAAGGCAGAGGAATGAAGACAGGCTGGCAAGCTGGCTGCTGGTTACTCAGGGAAGTTTCACTGCCTGAACGAGCCATTACCAGATGAAGAATTTGCTTGGGAGGTACATGGGAGTAGGAAGCCTACATTAATCCTTCTACCTTAGAGCAAAGTAGTGGTGGGAGGAGCAGGTTACATAATCCCCAACCATTTTAATAATTCAATATTTTTTAAATACTTAAATCATTTAAGCAATTATTTGTGGATTGACGAAACCCCTCATGCTCCTTGTGTAGACAGAGAAAGCGTTACTGCAAAGACCCCAGATTAGAGTAGGTCAGATAACAGAAGCATGGAACCAAGCACTGGATGGATGAACAAAGCTTTTTGGTTTGGGCTTTTTGGTAGGTCTTTGGTTTGTTTGTTGTTTCTTTGCTGTTTCTTTTTTCCCCAGCCTCAGTGTCTATAAAACCTCAGACTACTACCACATTAAAGAAAACAAAAATAAAAATAAAGTCTCCACAAGTCCTCAGGCTCACAGTTTTCCTTTTCACTTGATATATGAACACTAGAGGATACATGCTGGAGAATTAAATAGTAAAAGGTATTGTTGTATATACCAGCATAATGAAAGCACATTTCAGAGAAGTGTAAGGCAAATTTAAGGCATTTCTTTCCTCCTGGGAGGTCAGAAAACTGGGAGGAGACATTTCCGTATACTCAAAGAGATCCTGTATCACAGGCAAGAACAGTAAAAGTCTTCCTTTCTAAAGTGCCAGTAGAGATGGCAATCCTGATTCGAAAGACTCCACTCCTGTAAAACTCTCTTTACCTCGGCTGTCAAGCAGCTGCCAATTTCATTAACATCACTGGCAACCTCTGAAGACTCAGATTTGCAACAGTAGTGATAAGGCTGTGTTTTAGTGCCAAAAGCATCCAGCCAAACTCCAGTTTCCAGAGGAGCAAAGATTTAGAACTGACTACAGATAAATTTTGTTAAATAGTCTTAATATGAAAATATGAAATATGAAAAACTAATGTAAGTTTTCTATAAGATGCGTGCACAAAAATGCATTTAAACATTGAATAAAATTTTTATTTGATTACTTGATATTTATGTTCAGTGCAGAAAACAAATGTTTTTTTCCAAAGCATCATCTTCTGCCAGTCAGAGAAACATCCAGATCCTGGTTTGATAATTAACATCTGTATTTTTCTTTCAAGAATAGAGGAGGGATGGACAAAAAACTAGGTTGCAGAGTCTCAGGGGCTTCACAGCACCCAGCTATAGACACCTTATAAAAAAAACACCATCTTCCATGTAAATGAAAAGAGATCACCAGAGAGCAATGCAGCCTCCCTAAAACACAGTCCTAGTAAATTAAAATTCTTGAAATCTTGTGTCTGGGAAAAAAAATAAAAAATCATGATTTCTGTTCTATTCCCACTGGGGCCATGTCATCTCATCATCAGGAATAACAATAAAATCAATTCATTACGTTTCATTGAAGGCAGCCTCAGGAGAGAGATCAAAGAATGAAAGGAAATGAAAGCTGACCGACTTTATCACCTTTGGAGTCAGTCCCAAAGATCTCAAATTAATTTAGATTGGTGGGGCAGTGCATGAAAGCTGGCAAGCCCTTGTACCAGAGCAGAGCCTTTATACAAACCAGTGAAGTACTGCAGTCTCCAGGGTTTTTCCATGAGCCAAATATTTTTGTGACCACTAAGTACTTCTTCCTCTGGCTATGTCAAGTTTATTATCAGAGGCAGGGGGAATACTTTCATGTTTTCCTCTTGAATTCTTCAGGGAGACATCTGTCCCTCCTGAAAGACCCAGAGGCGACATTTCTGTTTGCAAACTTGACCCCACTAAGAGGCAGCCGGCTCTCAGCACCATCCCTAGCCAGCCAGCCACCCACAGGAATCAGGGGCTTGATCTTTCTCCCTGCTCAGCGTAACAAAGCAATTCCCCGAGCCGCAAGTCACAGGGAGTTTGCTAGGGTTGCAGCAGCACAGAAACTCCTCAGGAAGGGGCTGGGGTCCAGGGGAGCTGTATGGGGAGCAGGCATCACCCTACCATTGGCTGCAATCAGGAACATAAAACCTGAGGCCAGCGCCCCTTCTATTCTCCATACCAGGGCCATAACAGGTCACAGAGCTCCCTCACCCTTCTCTTTATTTTTGCCCTTATCCTAGGAATTTGACTTCAGCTGTTTGAGGAACAGCCATCTGAGCACTTGTTTCCCCTCCAGTCTTACCTTGCAATGCATTATCATGTTTTATTTTCAAACCAGATCACCATTTCCTTTTCGGTCTTTGTTGTAATACCCAGGCCCTGGGCTCCCAGATGCAAAACAGGCTCTGTGCAACTGCCCTGACTTATCCCAAGCCAAATTTCGCAGCATCCGTGGTACCACATGCCAGAGAGGGAGACCAGTTCCTGATAGACCTTCCCTTTCCTCACCTCCCTGGCAAGTGGCTGCCTACTGTAAACACTCAATTAGTCAGTGGATCCCAGTAGCCCTGATGATTCAAAGCCGTGTCATCTGCAGCTGCAGACAGGCACTGCCGGCTTTCCCCTCGTCCGCATGCAACTTGACGAGTGATGTGAAGATACTGAGCATCTCGGACCTGATTCCTTAGCAGCCAGCTACGTGGAGTCTGTGACCACAGGGCTGGTAAATCTCCCTCAAAATGAGATGTGATCGATACCTTAACACCTTCTGTGTGAGCTAAGGATGTTTGGATTTGTGCGTTTTGGAAAAGAGATGGGTTTTAAGGGGGCAGCCAGGTAGCTGGGCACTCCTCCCACCACGATCGAGCCCCCACCGCTGAAACCAGGGCCCTGTGAAAGGACTCTGTTTTCAGCCACTCACTGAACATCCAGCAAAAATGAATTCCCTCGTTCAACCCTGATGCTACCTTCAGTAGGAGGTAAAACCTCATAAAAAATAGATTTTATGGAACAGTTCCTGATCTTCCAACTTAACTTACCATCTGAGGACTCCCACAAGGAGTCCCACAGGGACTGCACAAAGTCTGCAGATACTGCTGCATTAGCTAATTTCGAAGTCTCAGCCCTGTAAGAAAATTGGTCTGAAGAACTAAGAGAAGATGTATTTACTACCATCACAATCTGTGCTCTTTACCAGCAGTTTGAAAAACACCACTTTCTTTCTTTAGCCACTTCTCCATGTTGCCTCACTGCAGGGCAGCTGACATTTGTGGAGGGTCTCCTTGACTGCTATTCCCACTGCATGGTGGAAACACATTGTGAATAAACCTAGGCATGAAACGTGTGTGCTAAAAAAATAAATTCTGAACCCAGACCATCAGTTAATCCATGGGCATTTGAATTTGCATGCAAATAAAAAAAAGTTGTGATTTTTTTAACCATCCAACAGCTGTTCCTGGACTTGAACGTGAGGAGTAATTTGTCTCGGCATAGCTCTTGATGGATAGATCCACATGACCGAAAACACTTTCATAAGTAACACGTAGTCAGGCTGCTGGCAAGCTCAGAGGACAGAAGGGGAGAGAGACAGAAGGACTTTTCAGCTGCTTTTCCTGGTGGTCAGCTCAGCTGAGCGTCAAAGTACGTCGCTCGCCTAAAGAAGAGATGCTGCCACTGGCGCATGCCAGCCTCGCCTGTAAATAAATAAAAGGCATCATTTTCCTCTGCTCTGAATCTGGCACATTTCACCAACACTAAATTGATTTAAAACCTTCCAAAGGAAAAGCCTCAATGTTTAATTTCTTTGACTAGCCTTGGATTCTTGGCCCTAATTTTATTTTCCATAACATCCAGTTTATTTCTTTTGACGCTTGTTATCCTTCAAAAATGCTATTGTAATTAGATCATGACACTCTACAACTATCTCCAAACTTAAATATTCCCTTTCATTCAAGACAGTTTATGTGTAAATTTCATAGGATTTTGAACAATGTTATCTTGAAAGTACACAGTGTTCAGAGCCAGGGTGGAAGGAAAATAAACTCATAGAAAATAAGAAGTGATTCAAGCTTCTGCCCAAAAATTCAAATAAAACTCTTTTGATCTTCCAGAAAAACCTTACTTGATTTTATTTATTTTCCTATTCTTCTCTGCTTCCTCTGTTCAGACAAGGAGGGAAAATAGTGAAATGCCACATGAAAAAAGATATTTTTTACTGTGTTTTCAGCTCACCAAGGACTGAAAATTTAAAAAGAAAGCACGGTGACCTAAAAGGAATCTCAGTTTATTCACCTTGGGAAAGCTGCCTGTTTAAGGAGTCATGTGACATATTATTGGAAATACAGATCTGCCCAGTCCAATCTGGTGCAGTGCCACAGACTAACCAAGGATGACCAGCTGCTACGGTCAAATTCATTGCTCCTGAAACACCTTTGATTTCAGCCTCAGACAGTTTGCCATAAAATAGTTCTCTCTCCCCTGTTTTTTTCCAAAGTGGCTGTGGTCTAAAACCAGAAGAGTTCACTTTCTTTTCCCTGTTCAATTCATCTGCTGAAGCAACTTCCCCAAAAGCAAGCAACTTAAATGCAGCTGGCTTTTAAAGACAAAAAGTTCATGCTCAACCTGTGTTCACCCCTCTGTAAGGGCCACTGCTCTGGGGTTGGGCTGGCACCTCTCTCTAACCACTCTGGCTGCCAGCCTTGCACATGCACCCTTCCAGTACCAGCTCCTTGGAGGGCATCCACCCAACGCTTCCATATGGGCCAAGGTCAGGCCCTGGCTTTGACGTGGGAAAGCTGCATGACCAAGTGCAGTCACCTTAATCACCTGCAATATGCTGACGATGGGAGGATATGAATGCAGGGGAAGAAACCTCAGAGCTGCTCTTGAGCAGGATCATGAAGAGTGCCCAGATTCATACATATGTACAAGAAAAGACAGCAGAAACAGCTCCAACTAAGTTTCCACTGCCTATGCATACTGCTGGCACCACATTTCTGTAAACCAGTACACCCTCCAAACCAGAGGACAGGATTATACAGAGGTCCGAAAGCATCAAGACGAGCAGCTGAGTCCCAGCAGTGGTTCCTTTCACCACATGCTCTAGAGTCCAACCAAAACTACCCACACACTGACCTACCTGATTCCGCTGCTACAGATCAGCCCACTATGCTGGGCGGGACGCAGATCTCATGCTTGTGTGCTGGGCAGATGTCCTCTGCCTAACCTGCTCAAACTGGCATCTAAATTGCAGTCTTGCAGCGTAGGCTCCCTTTTCCTGAAGCTTCTGGCTTTATACTCAGGATCCCTACTCTCACATCCCCACGTCTCAGCCACCCCACCCCATAACAAGGCATGTAGAAGTCAGCATTGTGCCCAAACGTACACCAAGGAAATTTATTAACATGGCAAGGACAAAAGCATCACTTTAAAAAATTGATCTAATTTATTATAGCTGCACTCAGCTTTCAGGAGCCCAAACCAAGCTCCTGAGGCATTTAAGACTGCAGAGTTTAAGTCATTTGGTGTTAGAGCAATCAACGCAGAAATCTGGTGATTTGTTTCACGTTGACTGGTATGTATCAAAGCAGATGAAGATAACTCCACCTTTTGGCACATTTTACAGGGAAAGAGCAGCTTTTCTGGGCCTGCCTACAAAACTGTCCTTCTCTCTGCAAAGAAGACTGCCTTTAACAGCTGGTTGTGGGGGTTCATTTCCCAAAGCATAAGAAAGCACCTTGAAATTGCTGCCTCTCTCCCAGTCTCTGTGTTCTCCCAGTCCAACAGACATGTCCTGGAGAGCAGCCCTGCTCTAAAGAGGTAAGCAAAGCCCAAGAGGACTCACGATCAGCTTAAACTCACATGATTTTCCTGCAGTATGTACACTGTCACAACCCTCCTGACAGTGGTCTCCAGTGTTTCTCATGCAATAGCATGAAAAGCACCCAAGTTCATTCCTGGTTATCAGGACACTACCTAATGCTCAGGTACTGCATTCCTTAACCCCTGGGAAATTTTAGTTCAGCTTGTGCCTTAAGTAAAAATGCCTTAGAGCATTTCAAAACGAAACTCCTGAAGCACATTATCCAAATGCTAAGAACAAGCAGTTTTCTTTCATGCAACTTTGGAGTCTTTTGCTGTGATATCCTGGTTGCCCCAGGGCCAGCTGACTTCAGAAATGAAGACTGCTCAGTATTTCCTAGGATAAGTTTCCTATACAATTATCCTCAGGACAAAACTACCTCTGAAATCCATGTGTTTTTTTTTACCACAGAGGTCAAAAGGAGTGACCATCACAGAGCACTTCTGAATGTCCCCCAGCCTTTAAACCCTCTTTGTCCTATCCCAGTCTGGTCTCTGGGAGCAAACACATGGTAATAGCATTAATCCAATTCTCTGCTGAACAGGTTTGTTTCCTTCCTCCGCTGATAAACAATACAACTCCCAGCACCAATGCACCACTAGTAAAAAAGGTTGTGAATGACCAGTAATGCCAGAGGCTTCATCTGTTCTCACTTTTTAGGACACTGGAGTACTCTTCAAAACATTGGTCCCACACCATCGGAGGGAATCCTAGATCCTCTCTTAGTTTTCCTCTTCTAGAAAACCAGTTCATACTGGGAGGAAACTTTGTCAGCTTTAACTCTCCAAGTATGAAACTTGAAAACACTTTTGGGTGTTTTATCAGCAGGGCAGGTGCTAAATGGATGTCTGGTACTATCCAACTAAGTACAATTCAACTAAAAAATATGTGAAAACAATAGAGGTACAAAGTTCCCAGGAATAAAGCTGTCCTTTTTTATTATTTTTTTTTACAGTTAGAAGAGTTAAAGGGGATGCCCTTTTCAATTAAAGATGGTAATACACCCTGTATGTCCCAGAGCCAAAACTTTCTTTCAGTTCCCGCAAATACAAGATGGAAAGAATTTCACGAGACCTTATCAGAAAGAATTCGCAGTGAGATAAACATTTACTTCTTCCATTTGTTTTCATTGAGACTTGACTTGTCACTAATAATTATGACAGAGGATGTGATAAATGTCCGCTCAACATTTGTAAGAACAATATGCTCTACCCAAACATGAGAACACACAGGAAAAAAGGCTAATCATAAACTAATTATTTCTTTCACTAATCATTACTGCTCTGAGTCACTGTTTCTATGAATTGCCTCACTCTTTTTTTTTTTTTTGCCTTCAGAAGTGAAGGAAAGGAAAAAAAACTCAACCTTGTTTTGTTCCTTACTTTGCATCTTTCTCTTTTCATGTTCTTATATATATTATTTCTCCTTTCCAGGAGTATGTTGATGTTCCAAACCTGTGTTTGAAAGTTACAGCCTTCATAAATCTGCTTAATGGCTAAAAGCAGTTAAAAGATCAAAATGGTAAACCTGCCTGTGTTTTCATACACGTAAAATGTAACTCCTGTGAAGCTTTTCAAGGAGTTGGATGGAGCTTGAATGACAATATGGACTCATGCTTTTCTCCTGTTTCACCTACCACTTTTCCAGTGGGTAGAAGAGCTCTTCATTCTGCCACAGAGGTAAGACACATTCTTATTTTGGGTCTGTGCTTTGCTTTCATGGCCCAGCAATGCGTAAAACAACCTGAGCTGACTACCTTGTTACCATTCCCAAATGAAAAACGCATCTGAGAGTTTCAAAGTCTTAGCACTTCCTAATGCCAGGAGAATGAGAGTTACCCAATAGCCTTGGAAAGCAGGGACCACAAGTAAGAAAGAAGGGTGGTGAGGGGAAACCACACAGGCTCTGTTGGAAGATTACAGTTGTTGAACCAAATACATTTTGAAAACTCACTGTTTTACTGATGAACACATCCTGAGAATATGAAATTGCTCCTTCATGAAATGCCAGGGTTCTTTCATCAATGGGACTGTGTAAAACAGCAAAACTGAGTAAACACTTTGGGGTGTTGTAATTAGCAAGAGAGTTTCAAAAACATGACATACCCATGTTTCTTCTGGGTATGTTCCAACATGGACTCACAAAACCTTCTCCATACAGTCCAGAAATGGGACCCTGTACCATGCTGGATGCCTTCAGGTTTTCTGGCTGGCAAGCAGGGTTTCTGTATTTCTTAGGATTTCAACTGAAGTGCTACAGACCTATCTTAAATGACAAATTCCAGATCCTGCACCAGACTGTGTAACTTTTATGATACTTGGTGCTCTCACCTCTGCTTGACTTCCTAGAAAGTGCAGGACGCTCAGTGCTTTACAGTAGGATCTCAGCAACATGCTGGATTTAGCCCTTGATAGACATAGAATTATACTGTTTCTTTGTTACGAAAATCAGATATTTCATTCACTTAACATTCAAGAGATGTGAAGAGAAAAGTTCTGGATATTGTATGATCTCTTGGGAAAATAGGGAAAAAAAAAAGAGCAAGGGTAAAATTAACAAATTGCTCTTTAGAAGCTGCACAATCTGACAGTTACATAGCAATTTGGAGTTATTGTCAACAACCCTATCTCCTTGGAGACTGGCTGACGCTGCAGAGAAATATTAGATGGGAAATTAAGGTTAACAAAGGGTTTCCTACTGTTGTTCCTAGTAATATAAGCACTTTACACATCAGTTCTAATTCTGTTGAACTGAGAAAAAGGAAATGGAAGAACAAAATTGAAACAGGGACCATCGTTCTACAGCAGAGTTAGCCGATAGAAGCCCCCATTACAATTAGATGTACTCCAACCCCCATAGGCTCATGTTCCCACCAGCAAATTACTGGTGCAGTCTTACTTTACCTGGCTATACTTCACCTAGTTTGTTGAGGCAATCTTTCAATTACCATTGCCTAGAAGTTCCATGTTTTTGCCATTAACAAAAGTTCAGTAACTTTTTTCAGCAAGATCTTGTTTCTATTCAAGAAGAAACATGACATGGCAATGCTCTCAAAGACAAGACAAATTTTTTACCCAAAAGCTGTCTGAGGCCTGATGCTGAGAGGCAGTGGGCAAGCGTGACAGGCAGTGCCACTGATGCCATGCTTGCTCAGCACTGTTCAGCACCACATACACCAAATTTTCCAGCTGAATATGAACTCAAGCCTCTTGATAACAGCTGTGTTGTGTTCTTTCCAGCAAGGCTCTGACATGAATCAAGTGGAAGACAAAAATACCCATTTCTCTTACAGAGATGTATCAGCAGTAAATGGAAATATTTCAAGAAGTTTAGGAACTCATTTCCAGTCAGAGCTTATCTTTTCAGCTCTTTTCGCAAAGTACTGCAAAAATGCCATCCAGCACTGAGAAACTCTTAGGTGTTTTCATAGAATGAATCATAGAATGGCTTGGGTTGTAAGGGACCTCAAAGACCACCCAGTTCTAACCCTCTGCCATAGGCAGGGACACCTCCTACTAGATCAGGTTGCCCCAGGCCTCATCCAACCTGGTCTTGAACACCTCCAGGAATGGGGCATCCACAGCCTCTCTTGGCAAACCAACATTTTGAGGTCTTATTGCCAAATCCATACTAGCAAGTGTCATTATGGTTCTCCATGTTCTCACGTGCTTTGAGAAAATGGTGGGTATTTTGAATAGTGACCCTTTCATCAGGAGCCTGAGAAGGAGACAACATTTCCAGGTCAGGCTCCTATCTGAAGATGAAAGGCCCTCACTGTTGCCTCATTCACAGCAGGAAGAATCCATCAAACATTGGACACTGAACATTTCTATCACACTGAGGCCAAATGGACCTCAACTGTCAAGGCTCATGGTCATCCTGTGAGTTCTCTTTGTTGTTTCTGCAGTTGCATACTTATTGTATGCAGTGTCTGCCACCACCGCATGTAGCCACTGCTGTATGTACTTTCCTCATCCTTTTCATTGCATTAGTCTCTCACAGAATCACAGAATTGTAGGGGTTGGAAGGGATCTCAAGAGGTCATCAGGTCCAACATCCCTGACAAAGTAGATTCCCTAGAGCAAATTGCCCAGGTAGGTTTCCAGATGGGTCTTGAATATCTCCAGGGAAGGAGACTCCACAACCTCCCTGGGCAGCCTCTCGTTTCATCTTGCTTCTGGATGGAAAGAAATTTGGAGAAGGACCCATCTATCTGTACAGTATGGTATATGCTGGGTAGAGAGTTGCACACCATGAGCTTTCAGGTGATATCAGTATTATTTAGAACTCAAGGTTTATAAAGTCTGAAATTGTGTAGAACTTTTCTTCCTTCTGAACAGTATAAGGCCAGTTTAACAGAGCAGTAAAAAGTGGAAACGATGCAGACTGGATAGCACAGAAATGACCTACCAGTAGCAGGAGAGCTGATTTTGAATGGGAGTGTGAATACACTGGTTAATTTCCTCCAAACCCTTCCAAAATGTCTCTTTCCCAGCCTATCTTCTGTACTCTTGACTCAAGCTACCTCATGCTCCTCTACCCAGTTCATGCCTCTGTATCCCAATGGTCCTAGTCTGTACTCCAGACCATCTACCTCCCTTCAGTGGTTCCAGTTCTCCTTGATCATCAGTCCCAGTCTCCCCTTTTCTTCAGCCACATATCTGACCCCTGCTGCATTCCTACCCACCTACCTCTTTGCTAGTTCCGTCGCCCTCCTAAACTGAATTTCCCCCATTCAGCCTCCCAACACTGCTTCTCTCCCCTTGTCACCTGTACCTCCTGAGGTCCTTATTTTACCCCTTCACACCGGGACAAGACAGCTTTCTCTTCCCTATGGCTGAGGTGCCAGGAAAAGACCATGAACAGGAAAGCAGTCCTCCATTCTCACTTCCAGCTGCTGTTCCCAGCTCAGCCCATAGCAGTTCAAGACACAGCTATGGGAGATGCTTTCCAACCCATCACAGACTCAGATGCTCTGTGGGGATGGAGCATGCACGTGAGACATTGCCAGGGCTAGAAGATGGCCAGGGCCAGTGAGGAATATGTATGTCCTCAGGAGATCTGAACCCTAAAAAGGTCTGCAAGTTTCTTCATCAAATTTGAGGAAATTGCACATTCTGAGTGGCTTATAACTTGATCAAGCCTGGAGAGACTTTTCACAGGGATGGAAAAAAAGACACCTTTGACAGAAAAGCAACAATTTCCTACTGCATTTTGAATCTCTGTTACAAAGCACTGGGAAGCATGGAAACGAGAGCGTTCAAAAATCACTAAAATGTTAATAAAGTTTTAAAAATCTTGAATTTATCTTGAACTGTCTTTGAAAAAAAAAAATCCTGGTCTCAGTTTCTTATTATACTTACCTGATGGCAGCAGGCACACTGCATTGAAAATTTCAGCCCACATCATTGAGCTTTGAGGATGTGAGTAATAATTAAAAACAGTCTTGAACTGCCAGGTATCACATGACTTTAATAATAATTAGAGCTACCAGCCCCACCTACAATCACATCTTTAAAAGAATATAAATGAATTCGCCATTTCTAACCTTTTTATTGCTCACTATTGGTATACGGTTTTGGTTTTTATTTCCTGTCTGCCACTCTTCTCCAGCACCTCCCATCCCAGCCTGAGTACTCTGTGGAAACATCATCCCCAGCCTAGGGGTTAGGATTGTTTTCTAGGACATGTACACAGAAGATTTCACTACAGCTGGCAGTTTAATGCTACAGCACATTGTACAATAACAGCACTATTTTCAAGCAACCGTGTAGTGCTTCATTCTTCCTGAACCAGCCAAGAGTTTCATTATCTAAATCTGTGTGAGAACACAGGAAACTGTGTTTCCCCAACTCCTGAAATATCTGCCTCAGGAAGGAAGGTATATTGTCTTTTTGATGCCTCTGTTTTGCTTGTGAGGTGGTTCTGTGTGCCTGTTTTGCAACAGCACTACAAAAGCAAACCAATTCAAATCTCCTATGGAAATGCCATGTTTGCGAGACAGTTTGCATCCTTTTAACTCAAGAATGACTGGATCTTGAGCATATCTTTAACGTTATCAAAACCTCTGTGATCTGGGAAGCTCTGAAGTGTGATCTGTTTGAGCCGCAGTGGGAAATGAACAATATGAAAATGATTCCCTGCATTTCAATCACCCCATATTTTTGTTTCGAGAAAGGGAAATATACTTCCTGAAAGTCTTTCACTAAGTCCAGGACACCAAAAAAAAAAATCTACTCTAATCTTTCATTTTAGTGTGTGAAAAATAATATCTGCAGCAAGGGATGATTTCTATGACCTCCGAAGTCATGAAAGCAGAGCTGAAATAATAATAATTACCAAGACTTCAATCTTCCTCATTCTTTGCCTACACAAATCCTACTCAAGGTACCAGGAATTTGATCTGACTAATAAAATGTAAAGATATTGAGATTCAGCACAGTTAGTAAAGTAATACTGAGCAAGTGCAAGTCTCTGCCATGATAAATCTCGAGACGCAAACATAAATTATCAAAATATCTCTGTGAAGTTCAACTTCCTGGACTTACAAGAAGGTTAGTTTTATAACACTTCAAAATAGTTCCTGAAAATTATGCATGGGCTTTTTTTGACACTCTCCTCTTCATTCTCTAGCAGCAAAAGACACAGTTAGAGAAGCATGTACATGTGCCCTTGCACACAAGCACACAATGATACCAGCTGGTAAATGAATTTGAATTTGCACCAATCTAAACTTGCTTTTAAGCTGCTTCTCTTGCAAAGCCCTGTCCTCACTGACCTGCAGGCATCTCCCTCTGATACGTCCACATCTGATCCCTGGGCCTTGACCTGTCATGCACGTGCTTCAGTTGGCTGCAGGAAAGGACCCATGTTGCAAGCAAGGCTTGCTACTGGCTGCAGCAGACCTTGGGTTATACCTGGGAAGATTCCTACTTCAAATTCAGGCAGAGATTCAAATACAGGCAGAGACAAACAAACTTTTAGAGAGTTGTCAGAAAAGGCTGGTAAGTTCCTTTCTGGGCATTGTGTCGGTCCATAAGGGATGGACAGACAAGTACTCAGGGAACAGGGCAGATCAGGTAACTGAATCCACCAAGGTGACAACTCTCTTCTGAAGAAGGATGTGACCAGAAAAACAAAGTCAATGGCCAAAACTGATCTTTATACTTGGAAAAATAGTAATGGGGCTCCCAAGCCATGCTGCAGCCTGTCATTTATTCCTGCGGAGAAAGCACAAGGCAGCTGTAAGTGACAGCTCAGCCTTGTGCTCACCAGTCATTCAGGAAATTTTATCCTCACCACTTCTACAATTCTCTAATTTATTAGTCTGAGAGATTTGGCATTTTCCAGCAAGGCTAGCAGGAGAGGATAATACTTCAGAATGGTGACAAAGGGGGGGGTTCTTCTTGAGCCCATAAATTACAGAAATTACAAGAAGTTCCTTAAGCTTACAGGATACCTTCTCCCCCTTCTACTCATTAGGCTGGATAAATATTTCACAGCAACAAAACAAAGCCTAGAAATAGCCCCAGTGAGCTCTGATAGTCCATGCCACTTGTTATTCTCTCTCTCAGCTTACAAAGACAACTTTTTTTTTTTTGTTAATTACATATATCCATTTTTATACACAGTCAATATTGGCCTACTGGTATAAAAGAGAAAAATTCTCTGAAAGGCTTAACATAGCGCTTTTGGGCCATGTATATTATCAGCTCAGAAATCTTCCCCACAACAATCTATGGTAAGAAACGAAGAACAAAGAACTCTCTTAAAAGGCTGCCAAATAAGGTAGATAGGACATTTGTTCAGGACTCCTTAATGTGTTTTTTATATTCTCCCATGGATACATTTGTACTTCATAATTCAGTTTCTCTGCTGTCCAATTATCTGCAGACAATTTACTCTCGGGTGGATTATAATAGGTTCTGCTTCAGTTCAGCCAAGACAGAATTGTAGATGCTTGGTACAAGGCCAGCAGCAAAGGAGTGGAAGATTGCTGAAGTATTTTCGGGGTCACTTCTTATTCTGAGCTTCCTACAATATGTCCAAACATATTGTAATCTTAGCTCTTTACGTTCAGCATATATCCAGGTCCGAGACAGAAATTTTTACTTCCATGATTACTTCAAATGTCTTTGAAATATAAACAATTACCAGCTCACCCCTCATGTAGGGTCCAGAAATAATCTACCTTCCCGCTCTCAGGCCTCCTAACATCACCTTTTCTCTCTTTTTTTCACGATCAGCAGGTAAAGAAAATGCTCTTTAATGACGAACTTATCTGATGTACAATCTTGGGTTTGATTGTTTTATTTTAACCTTTTCACTTAAGAGGACCATAACTTGGAGGAAAATTCTCTTTAAGTGCCTCTTAAATGACAAGTCTACACTTCACAGTTCAATCAGTGTGATACTGCGTGTGCCTGGGAATATACCAAAAGAGGGATAAATTGAATGTATTGAGATCTCAGTTATTACTGTACATTAATACCACAGACCTTAACTTCTTTGCAATTCTCACATGCAGCTTCCTGTAATATTATAAAGTCCCTATTGTCTTGCACAGAACAGAGTCTGGTACTTTCCTCCTTTTTAAAATATAGTTGACATTTATAATACCATCAAAAGCTTTGAGGTTTTCTGACAAAAGCTCTCAAAGCCTTGCTTCCTGTTCTGATCTACAGGCAGACATAAAATTCACAGCACAGACACAAGTGCACCAGCAACCCTTCAGTTTCTAAAGGGTTTGTGTGTTTTAAGGGTGTTTTTTTTTCCATTTTGTCTCTACTATCATGCACCATTACTACCTGGTTTGAAAATCAGCGCCAAGGTAGTCATAAAACGCTTCTCAAGTGAATGAAGGCTTTCAAAGTATTATCTGTCAGACATGGATATGCTCTTGGAGGCTCTGAATGGCTCTTTTCATTGTCTGGTTTGCTTTTTGCCATCATCTTTCCATCAGAGCTAAGTTTGCTGTCTTGGCAGGCCAATGTGGCAATTGACACTGCACATCATGGTGTAGTGAGCCAGAAATGATCCAGGTGGTAAGAGCCCTTATGCTGGAGCAGAATGCTGTCCCTGCTAGCCCTAACAGGGCAAAATCAGGTGGGTATGGCCCACAGGATTCACACACACAACACAGGCCCAGTACCAGAGGCTTCCTCCAGATTTGGAGTGCCCAGCTGGCAAGAGCACCCAGCTGCGTAGGTGTGCAGGGTGACATGCGCTTTGGCTCCTGCTAGCAGAGACACGCCTGGTGCCTCCCACGGAGAGCACCCGACTTGCTCACAAACAACTATCCTGGAGAGCAAATATCCCATCCCCTCTGCAGGTTTTGCGACATTTTTGAGTTTCCTATTGTTCCCAGAGAAATAACTCCTGGATTATAACCCTGTTTGGTGGAGTACCTCTCCCTAGAGCAAGGAATATGTTGATTCTGTGAATAATGGAAGGACCTTGGCAATAGCTTCCACCGGATAATATCCATTTCCTCCCACTAAACAACTCCATTTCCATCATAAAATATCCTTAGAAGGATATTTTTCATTTAGATAGCTGTGCTGCCTCCAAGATCAACCAGTCAGACAGGTCTACAGGTTTCTTCCTTTGTTTCTGAAATCTTTTTAGCCTGATACACCCTTATAACCCAAAGGCACAACTAAAAATCCAATATACACAACATCATTAAATCCTTTGCAAAGGATTTAACTTCAGGACAATAAGCTAATGTAGTCAGTGGGCTAACATAAGCTAAGTTGGCTTTCACTGCTTAGCTTCTGGCAGTGACTCTGCCTACCTTGTTGGTACTGTTTACATTGTAGATGGCCTCTTAATTATGCCTCCAAAAAATCTAGCAGTATATCTTGGTCCACACCCTTTTTTACAGCAAACAGCAATGCCTTTCAGTGCTTCTAAGTGACTGTTCTGTGATAATTAGGCCTGTTTTGCAGAGGTCTATAGGCTGCAAAGAGCTAAGGCACACGATTTGTTGCTGTTCAGAGCTCATTCCTAGGTCCCAGGTGATCGTGCCACAGAGTGAAGGGGCAGTGTTCAAAGGGGCTGAAGAAGGTGGACTACTACCAGCGTGAACATCAGCTTCATATCTTCTTCCCCAGTACGAGAGAAGACATCGCATTGCAGCTGGCAAATACGATGTGCCAGTGAAATAAAAAGGGTACTCACCACAGCCTCAGAGATCCATTCAGGAATCCTTAATGTGGACTTTATTAATACAGACAGTCCAGACATGGCTTAAATTTTTGTAAAAAATGTTTACCTTTATGGAGCTGCAGACAAAAAACAACGTTCCTTAAAACCGCTGCTCCTGTTTTATAGCCTAGTTTCCAAGTTTTCAGCCAAATGTTTTCATGTTACCAGAGGAAGAAAACTCTTAAAAACTACAAGTCTTCAGCAACAATGATGTTTGTAGAAAAAGAAAATAGAAAGATAATCAAGAAAGTCCAAATGGTCATATCTCTGATTACCTCATGCCATAACTTCTGTGTGTGACTCAACTCAGAGTTGAGTATTGCCTTTCCACACTTCAATGAGAAATTTTGAACATACAGGTATCAGACAAGCTGAAGACAGAGGTGCATCAGGACTTCAAAACACCTTGGCACTCAAAGATGGAAGAAAATTGGAAAAAGAGGCAGAGAATGGACAAATTGCAATGTCATATTATTTCCCCAGTCTAAAGGGTGGATCAACAAATCAACACCATCAGTCTGATACTGACCCTAGGAAAACGATGGAGTGTTTGATAAAAGGATTGAGAATGGCATAGAATTATATAATGATTATTAGTTAATGATAATCAATGTGGATCTATGGAAAATAAATCCCATGAAATTAAATTGATGTCCTAACATGACACATTTTTTCATAGCAGTAATAGGTGTGGTAGAACTACTTAAATGTATATAAAATATTTTGCTGGACACAGGAAGGCAAAAGATAACGAAATAAATAAAATGCATGATAAGTTTCATGGAAACTGGTAATGTCAAAATGTCAATGTCAATAACCATCAAACAACTGTCTTAAGGAATGCTCCATAGGCAGAGAAACCCCTTCGGTATCTGTGACTCTGAGAGATGATGCAAGCTTGCAGTAACACGCTTCAGCCAAAACACAAATGTACAATTTGGATGTATGAACAGGCCTGTACTACATCCATGCTGTGAACTGCTGCTGATTCAGTGTACTCAGCTCTTATGTCAAGGGGAACACTGGAAATCAGAGAGGAACTCCAAGAACGACTAAAGAGCTTTAAAAATGTGCCTTTATGAAGAATCCTGTCAATCACTCCAAATTGTTTCTCATAGAAGGTTAAGTGAGAAAACCACAGTATTCACCAGGGAATGGAAATTTATCCACTCTATCAGAAAATATTAGGACAAGGGCTGAATGCAGAGATTAGGCAACTGGTCTAGCATGTACATCAAGGTTGGTCAGTTCAGAATCCCTTTAAAGTCAACAGACCAACATATGGTCTTACAGTATGCAGTTCATCTACCCTCATTTTAGGGGGTAGGTCTAACTTAGGATGAAATATATTATACCTCAAAGGCGCTTATATCTCTTCGTTGACCAGATAGAGAATCTGGAAGGGAAACAAGCTTGGAGCTAGGAAGAAGAAAACCCACTTAGCCAAAAGGGAAAACAGATTCAGCTTTGGCAACCATTAAGCACTGGGACAACATACCAAGGGGCAGAGTAGATTTTTCTTCAGCAACAGCATCTAAATTGGGGTCAGAAGGTACACTGCTGTTTTGACAAGGCCGATGGCTGCATTGTGCAGGTGGACAGGCAGCACTGCTGCAGTGCTTCCTTCTGGCCTTCCATCAGTCCCTGCTTGGCTAAATTTCATGCAAGGCAGCTTGAATTCTTCACACGAGCGATTCCCTTTATTTACACCATCAACCTTTGTTCGCTGCCTATTGCCATGAAATAGTGTCTATGATATTCAGATTTAAATGAACACTGTGTGCCTGTATACACATACAAAACCGCATGCATATAACATACACGCACACTCTCACTTAGTTTTCACATTTATGTCTGAATCTTGATCAGTAATGAGCAAGCTAGAGATGTCTGTTCACTCTGGTACACTTGGGTCTAGGCTGTTGGTGTCTTCCTTCATAAAGCCAATCCTTGCTTCAGAAGAGTAGCAGTTTCCACCTAGACACTTACAGTGTTCAAGTACCAGTTTTCTAATATGCAGAACACGAAAAAAAAAGTAAGGTTTGTGGATGGAGTGTATTAATCCCCCTTGAAGTGGTGACCATTCTCCTCAACCCAGAGAGGCAGGAGCTACAGCAGAAACACATCAAAAAAAAAAAAAAAAGAAAAAAAAAAGACTATTCAAATTCTTTTGCAATCACTGTCTATGTCAGCAACTAGACATAAGGTCTTTCTATAATTTCTTCTTGGTTTGTCCATGTTCCTGGCAAAAACTGAGATTTTTAAAAAAGATACTTACAAAGTCCAGCCTAGCATCTCCAATAACAATATTCACACCAGTTACTTGTTTTTCTGCTCTTCAGTTTCCACCTCGGCGTAAGGCAGAGGCCAGATGGAAAGCAGGAGTTAGCTAGGCCAGTTCACTTTTGGTGTTGCAACTTTGTGGGAGGGAACGCTTGGTCTCACTGCTGTAAATTAGGGAGAATAATTCCCTCATCTCCGGCTGGGGTGGAGCTGCCATGGAATTGCACACCTTTGCCTTCTGAAATCCAGCCAAGGGCTATTACAGCTCCATGTGTGACCAAGAGGCAAACAATCGGCTTGACCTCTCCAAGCTAGCTTGGCACTGGGACTCTCACTGTCTCGGCAGCCCAGGGAACAAAGATAATAAAACAATGGGGTAAAAAAAATAATTTAAAAAAAAAAAAAAGTGACATGTCTAGTTTCAAACTACCAAGTGAAATCTGCTCTTCAGTGCAGCATGTAGCTCAGATTCATTGGGTCACTGTTATACCAAATAAGAACAGCTGCTGACCAAGAGACAAATCCACTAACAAATGTTTCAGCTGCCACAGGGAGAGGATAGTGTTACTAAGAAAAATTGCTTGGAACAGAGGATGTCTGGTCGCTTTCTGTATTGCCAGGTGACAAAAAATATTCTATTGCAAACTGAGGCATTTTCAAGCATTTTTTCCCCGTGTTTTTTGAAAACTGCGAGTTAGCTCAAACACCTGCTACATTTATCATCTCAGTCCCTTGGAAATATCAGGGATTAGCCAAAGGCTCCTTCATTTCTTCTGTGCAAGGTGCTTGTACCACACCAACCACCTCTCTACTCTGTGTACAAAGAGAGGGAAGCTCTAGTCTGAGGCAGTGGCCTCTGTAAGAACAACATACAGGAATATACATGTGCTGTCATCTGAAGAACTCAAAACATTTAGAATCCTTCATTAATTAAGCTCCTAAAACCTTCTGTGAGATAGGTGGGCCTTGGGGACTCTGTAGGAACTCTGGAGTCATTTATACTCATTTTTTCTTTTAACATCCCGTTTTAGCTGAGAGTGAGCTGGCTAGAAGCTAAACAAATGCTAAATGTGAGCCTTTAAAACTGGAACACATTTGTGGATTTAGCAGATTAAATTTTCCAACAAATGCAGTTTTATAGCATAAAGTCTCCAAAGCTGAACATCTCAGACCTAAAGACATTGGGCTTAACCTATGCCCAAAGGTCCCTCAGCACCTGATAGACTTCACAGCTGCTGAGTTTTATTGCTAGAACCAGACAGTTCAAACTGAGGACATCAGCCAGTTTAATAAAAGCACAGCAAAATATCCCAACAGTGACCTATTCCAAGTATCATGTGTTATGGGCATGCTCATGCCTTATCACAAAGTCATGTTTGAACAGGTCATTAGACTGGAAACAGCAGCTTGCTACACCTGGTTATACTCCTGGAGAAGGAACCTGAGGAGGAAAAAGCCTTAGTCTGCTCCTTTTTGGAGGCTTTTATCTCCAAAAGAATTATGAAGAACTGGGGGTAAATCTGAGCATTGGGCTTCATACAGATAGTCTTATTTTGCATGGCTCCATCCATTTCTGAAAAATAAAGTGCCTCCTAGAAATCCTTCTACACAGCAAAGTATGTATGTCTTTGTTTCTCCTAATTTCTCTAGGGGGTTAAACTGTGTGAACCAGAGGCCTTATGGGGGAAGGGGAGGAGGGAGGGCATGTCAATTGTCGTGAATTCTCTCAAACAAATGGGAATGTGATGGCCAGCACCATAAACAGGGCTAAACTTTTCAAAGCAGCATTGGAAGAACAAGCACTGGGGAGTTCCCATCCCAAGAGTAAGTTTAAACCCCAAATCAGAAATAAATTTCTTGGAAAATTTAAGCTGCTAAATCCACGAATGTCTTCCAGTTTTAAGGGCTCAGATTCAGCATTTGTTTAGCTTACAGCCATCTCACTCTCAACTGAAATAGGTTGGTAAGAGGAAAAAAAGAGCAAATTACTCCAAAGCTGCTACACCAGAAGCACTGGTTGGAGTACTCTTGATCGAATGGAGATGACTTTGCAGAGGAAAAAAAGTGGAGGGCATGGCTGAAGTAATATTTAAACCATAGTCCTTATGGGCTCTCAGAAGTGTGAAAGCTTCCTTGTTCGGCCAGTGCTCTTTGTCACTTACGTTCACAAGCACAGTCATAAATACATGTAGGTCACAGTGTAGGTCTCAGCACCTGTCTTGTAGACTGGGTAGTAATGCCTGGGTTTTCCCTGTGCCTTGCTCTGGAGGAAATGTTGACTTAGCACAGTTCCGTCACTAAGCCATAGCTACTCTTCTCCAACTCAGTAATGCTCAGGCCCTCTTCCCCAGTGAGTTATTTTTTGGCTGAATCACTCCATTGGTACCACTCTCGCATTGTGAATGTCCCTACACAGTGTCATATTCTTCCATCAACTAAAAATGTGGTCACTTGCCTGGTGCACACCTGATTGGAAAGGTTCACACCTGATTAACCACACAAACACTATTAAGGACTCTTCCAGGAGCTGGGATTCCTGGTTTCCCAGTAGCCTGGTGGCCACAAAATTTCCATACTTAATCTAGACTATTCATTTTATATATTAACAAATGCACTCGTTAATATTATACAGTCACACATAAGCTACAAATACATGTATCAAGCTCATTGCTTTGGGTGCAATATGAGCTTTGGCATTAAAACTGTACACCACCACATGGGAGCAACTGCCTCAGAAGCTGTTTTGCCTGGACTTGTGTTTGAGAGCATGCTGCACCAGAAATTTTTGCTGGCTTTCTGCACCACAGTAGCTCTCAGACCAGGGACATCTTGCCCAGCCACTGGGTGAACACCTGGTACCTCTCCTCAGCTCGCTCTGCTCTGCACTGACCAGCAGCTTGCCCTAGCCTCTTACCTCCAAGTCTGCACCTTCCTAACCCCATTTCATTTACTTCTATTCCTTTCTGCAACTCATGCCCTTACAGTCTTCCTTCCCCTTAACTTCTTTTTTGCTACACGTACCAAATACAAAGATTTGGATCATAACACTTGTTGCCAGCAAGCTACTCAAATCAATTTATTTGTTTTCCCTTTTCCCACCCTGTTTCCCTTTTTGCAACAAAGACCATAAAGGCTGCAAGTCAAAAATGATTTCCTGGAGTAGATTTTTCCAACACACACCCCAGTGGGGCCCCATTCTGCCATATACGATGTTGAAAAGTAGTGCTATAAAACTCTCCAAAGAGGGAAGGATCATAGGAACCTGAATTAAACCAGGTATCCAAAAGCCTAGCACCCCTTGATTTCCATCATCTGTCAAGAGCTACATTCATATCTGTGCTCCACATTACTGATGGATTTCTTTCTGCATGAGTCATGCTAAAAGTTGACTATTTCTCTCCATATACCTAGTAACTAAGATGTACTTTGTTCAAATACACAGCTAAAGTATGTTTCAGAATTGTCCGTAACCCAAAAGAGCTTGAATGAATACAGATTATTTTTTTAATTTAAATTCACTGATCAGAGAGACATGCTTTTTTCTCATCTTGAGAAAAATAAGTGAAAAATCCCCTGCCTTCACATTAAACCTGTTCCTATCAATATATCAGAATCCATTCCACCTGAGCAATAAGCAAATAATTTTAAAACACAGTAAGTGCATCCTGAACTTAACACTTCTAGAGTTTTAAAACACCACTGAAAATGAGAGTCCCCTGGAGAAATGGGTCATTTTCTTCAACAGAGAGCACCCCAGGAAAATTTGGCTGCTATATTCCCAGAGCAGCCTGTAAATTCAGTGCGACTGGAACCTGAAATTGCAGGCTGCTCTCACAGCCGCTGAGCACAATTTATAAACCAAAACCTGAACGCACAGAATCAAGGACCATCCAACCTACAGCCTACACTTTGATGAGTGTTTTCCAAGTGGGTGAGTTAAATCATTAGGACGAAAACAGAAAATCGAGGCCTTTGTGCCGAGAGTTAGGGCTCTCGCAGGGCAGCTCCTGAACGCTTGCGTTGGGAGGAACGACTTACCGAAGTGGAGCAGCCCTTCGAGCCAGGGGTGGCCAAGGCTTTGGCAGTGAGCTGGGCAGCCTTCGTTTGCCAGGGTTCATGCTCTGCCCTTGCTCCATGGGTAGGAGTCACATTCCAGCAATTAGCACAGCAGCGCCAGAGACACAGAGAGGGGAGAGCTGCCTGCCTGAGACCCCGCGCCGGCAGGTCTGCCAGCTGGGCTTCATCTCCTTGGCTGCCAGAAACAGCTTCATATCATCACTCAGTTAACTAATGCGCAAAACACAACTGGGAGGTTGGTATGCGAATGCCTCCTACAGTGGAGAATTATGAGGCCTTCCTCAGTTGAATTGTGAAGATGCCCAGAAACGTGGTGAATAAGGGGGTTGTCATGGTCAGCTGCGTCACCAGTTCCCTTTATGTGGCCAGAGGCTCTTACAAGAAGTCATAATTCTGCTTGATAGAAGTTACCATTTCTCCACACAGCAGTAAACGACTGTCGGAATATCACCACACCATTGTCCATGGGCAAAAAAAAATAAAAGAAAAAAAGAAGAAGAAAAATGAACTGATATAAATCACGTCTACATTAAGGTTGTTTAGTGGGAGTAGGCTCAAACTTTTCACTATGCATTTGGAATAGCCTCAGAGTGTCTGCACAGCTTCTTGAGTGGGTGGCAGAGAGCTTCCTGAACCTCTCACAATGACCTCAACACATCCTAACATTTCTAATGGCTAATGCAGCTGAAACAGGCTTCAGGACAAACCAGAAAACTTTGAGAGACACAGCAACCTTCAAAACCAGTCATAGAAAACCCATTACTTATTACAAATTTGCAAAGTTGCAAGCTTTTCCAGAACAGGAACATTTTTATCATGCTTGGAAAGTGCTTCACATCTTGTGGACACTGCTAATAAAAGCAAGTAAAAGAGAAGTTGCTAATTGATAGTAGATGGCAATATAAATAGGAAGCAGCTCTGGATGCCCAGTCTGTGACATGGCACATGTTTTGGGGGTCATGAAGGCATTGCCAAACCTACCATCAAGGAGACAAAAAAAGACAGAAGAGCGAAGGAATTTGCTTCAAAAGCCTTAGTGCTTTATAAATTGCAAGGTTCTCTGTTATTCAATTTGAAATACATTAAAAAGTCCAGGTTTCAGTCAGTTGAGGTGCCAAATATTAAGTCAATTGAAACAACCTACAGGTTGCATTTATGGAGTTTTAGATAACTACATTCACTTTTAATGGTTGAAATTTAGAGAAAATAACCACTTGCTCTTGAAGGGAACATGCAGAGGTGACAGCTTTCTTAAAAATTCTTTTTGAATGTTTTGAGAAGAGTCAGCATTGATCAGACTTCACATTTCAAAGCTTCACAGAGGAAGCAGCTTTGGACACAGATCTAAGGAAAGAAAACTAAGTTTGCAATGCATATGGCAGTCCATTAGCATTATATTTTCAACACTTGAGTGAAGTCTGTGATTTCCTGCATGTTGGCTGGTGAGCTACAGCATAAATTCACTCTCACTCAGTATTTATAGCTGCTGGCATTCAAGACTCAGTTGTGATGTCTACTCAGTATCTCTTCACATGAAGTCCTATAACGGACTGTCTCAGCTATAGGCAGGATAACAAGCCTTATTTTCTCCTTGCATCTTCAGGTCAGCATTTCTTAATCAGTTGCAGTGAGTTAACAAGCCTGGTGTCATTCTGTTAACATGCAAAGTAGAGAGCTCAAACTATGGATCCAGCAAGAAAATGCTGTTCTCTCCTCCAGGAGAACTCCATTCTACATCATTAAAATATTTAGAAAGAGATAAAACTGCATATTTCACACACATTTCTCTTCTGGCTGACCTCAGCTGTCAGCATGGGAGAAGCTGCTACCACTGACACACCATTACTTCCAGACCGGTTCTTCTAGGCTTACTGTTCAATATCACTGTTGGCTATCTCTGAAAGGCTTTCAGGTGCCCACATGAATGACTTTAACCCCTTACATACGTACAAAAGCAAAAAAGTAGTGCTTTAGTCATCAGTGTAGGGGAGAGGCTGGGATATGTAACATAAGATTTTATCCTTGCCTTGAGCAAAACCTCCATAGAATTGCTTGGGAAGAATGCAGATTTTGTTTTTCCCTGATCCCCTCTCTTCCTTGTGTCCCTTTTTTTTTTTTTTTTTATTTTTTCCCTAAACGCTTATAAATCTAGCTGGGTAATTTGCATTTGTTACATCGCAACAACTTGGTAGGGTGACAAAATAATCTCAGTTGGTGTCTTTCCATGAAAGGTATCAAATAAGTCTCCCAGTGCAGAGACAGCCAGTCTGTGGCCACTGCCAGAGACCTGAGAAAGTCCACGTGGATGTTTGAAACCTCCTCGCAGAAGGGTTTCAGGCAGCTGTTTTTGGCTGTACCTATTCCCAGCACAAAGAAGAAGGTGAACACAATCTTGCAAGGTCAGATCAAAGGTCCACTTACGCCAATATCCTGCCCCTGGTAGTGGCCAGCAGCGGATGCGTAGGTGAAAGGAGTGTAAGCAACTGGCCATAGACTGAGTAATCCCTTCCCTGGTACATGCTCCAAGCTTCCAGCAACTGGCTGTTTAGAGACTTCCTGAGCTAGAGGCCGCATCCGGACCATTGTGTTTAATAGCCACCGATGGACCTATCTTCCATTAATTCATATAATCCTTTTTTGAATCCATTTATACTTTTGGCCTCCACAACATCCCATGGCTACAAGGTACAAAATATAATTATGTACTCTGTGAAAAATTACTTCCTTTTGTTTGTTTTAAACCTGTTGCCTGATCATTTCATTGGGTGCCTCCATCTGTGTCCTGAAAAATACTGATTAATCATTTTTCTATTCACCTTCTTTGTGGAAACCATATTTTCCACAGTTTTACAAACCTCTACCACCTCACTCACCTGTACTCACCCTCACTCCTTCTTTTTTTCTTTTTAGTCTCTGTTCCTGACTCTTTGTAGCCCCACAATACCATCTTTGAAAACCAAATGGCATGCAGTATTTATGATCCATGCACATTCTGCATGCAAAGCGAGGCACAACAGAGGTTTTTCCATTCTTGTCCCACACACTTAGTTCTGCTGTTTCTTTTTGACCACAGCTAACAGTGAGCTGAGACTTGCAAGATATCTTTCCAATGACTCTAACTGTTGTAGCAGCTCATCCAGGGTTCATTAAGCATCCTTATGTGCTAGGCTCACTTCTCCCTTCTCCCCTGAGCCTCATTTCACATTTATCAACACTTAATCCTATCTGCCATTGTATCACCTAGTCGCAGAATATCCTGGAACCCTTCCACAATTCTTGGCACAGCCCAACATTTCCCTGTCCTGTATGATGCTCAGCAATTTAGGTCATCAAATGCTTCTGCTGATGATTTTTCAAACTCACTGAACAGCACTCTGAAGCAGTTGCAGGGGCTGAGAGGACCTGCATGACGTCCCATTTCCCTCAGGAACTTCACTGAGGGAAATTCCTGAAGACACTGGAAAACCACACAGGTTATGCAGATCACCCTTATTCTCATACTTTCTGACTCTACCACATTTGTGAAGCACAGCCCCCTCCAGCAGAGACATGGCTGCCATTTCCCCCATCACTCCATGATGCTGCCAACTCTGTGTTACACGTTCTGTGAAGTTACCTTGTGTGGAAGTCAAACCCAGCTCCTGCGATCATGCTAGGACCCATTCCAAAGGTTGGTATCATTTTTTTTTTACTTTGTTTATCTGGCACTCAGTCCTATCTAAGCATCAGCTCTTGCAGCTGTTATATTGAAGTCCAGCATATTTAATGTTATTATATTCAATATGACTATTCAAAATTATTTTTGGAGTGAATATAAGCCTCATTCACCTGTTGTTCTGCTTGGTCACCAGCAGGCACTCGGTTTGCTGTACCTGCCAGAACAGGACAGCTGTGATGAATATAACCAACTGGTCAAGAAGTCTGTAGTCAGGAGAGCCGCACTTATTTTACATCAAAAATAAACTTTCAGACATGTGGACTTATACCAGCAGTCTGTCTGTGGCTGAACAAGACATAGAATCACAGAATGTCTTGGGTTGGAAGGGACCTCAAAGACCATCTAGTTCCAACTCCCCTGCCGTAGGCAGGGATGCCACCCACTAGATCAGGCTGGCCAAGGTCCCATCCAGCCTGGCCTTGAACACCTCCAAGGATGGGGCATCCACAACCTCTCTGGGCAACCTGCTCCAGTGCCTCACCACCCTCTGAGTGAAGAATTTCCTCCTAACCTCTAATCCAAATCTCCCCTTTTTTAGCTTAAAACCAGTCCCCCCCCCCCCCTTAAGTCTCTGTAAGTCCCCTTTAAGTACTGAAAGGCTACAATGAGGTGACCCCGAAGCCTTCTCTTCTCCAGGTTGAACATCCCCAGCCCTCTCAACCTTTCTTTGTACAAGAGGTGCTCCAGCCCCTTGATCATCTTTGTGGCCCTCCTCTGGAAGAGAGGGCCTGCAGAAACCCAGCTCTGAAAACCCTCCAGTGAAAGCCCCACTGCGCAGACCGAGGCTCAGTGCAAGGGTTAAAGCACACTGAGGCAGCGTGGGAGAGGGCCCGTGGTGGGTGGGACAAGATGTCTCACCTCAAAGGGCTCCTGGAGTCACCTGTGGAGTGAATCGACCTTGGCTTTGGGGCTCATTTGGCTGTTAATTTGATAGCTCTGTCGAGGAGGTTGAAGGAGGAGGAGAGGGCAAAGAACCGCCTTACAGCAGGTCAGCCATCATGGTTGAGGCTGAAAGAAGGGCCTGAGGTCTTGCATAGCTGAACTGCTCTAAGCAGGGGAAGGAAGGAAAAAAAAATACTCCTCTAACTTGTTGGGGTGAAGGGGGTAGAAAGGGAGGAGCAGGAAGTGGTAACTTATTTGGACTCCTGAAATGAGACTCCAGCTCTCAGAGGGTTTCACAGCTCATCATTTGTTTTCACCTGGTCAAAAAGTCCCAAGCAACACATTGGCCCAGGACGTTGTGCAGTGTGTGGCTGCTACTGGACACAACTTCAAAAAGCAATATAAATTAAGCTCTTTTCCTGCTAGGTTTGAGCCCTTCACCCCAGAGAAATCCAGCCTCCTCTCCCCTTTGAAACAATCACTTTCCCTGTTCCGTCAGCCAGGAAAGAGCTTAGAACACTTGCAAAAATCCTCAACCCCTACTTCTTTGCAATTCATGTACATGCACTTCTGTGATTTTTTTATTTTTTTATTTTTTTTTTATGTTGAGCTGCAATCCTCTGGCTACAGCAAAACTGAAGGCAACTGAATACTTCGTAAACAATTTACGTATCCCTGCCAAACTCCATATTTCCCTGGGAATGCAGCAAAGCTCTTGTGCATGCTCTGTGCAGTTGCCTGTTCAGGTAATGTCACTCTAGGGCACTGAGAAGGAAATACAACCGTTTGTGAAGGCCTCTGCATTTAAGGATAGCAACAGCAGCTATTGATGAGCGCACAGCAAGGATGTAAGATGTTGAGGCTCCAAGTTATGAACAGGCTCTTTGTCTGATTCTTCACTCCACGGCCCTATGCCCATCAGAAGCTTCCTCCAGATGCACTGCACAAAGCCCTCATCCCTTTTCCCACCATCTCAGTGATAAACACCCACACAAGAAGTTTACTCGCAAAACAACACATGCAAAATTTCTGAGTGCCCCAGGGTCCAACAGCAAGCAGAAAAACATAAAATAAAATAGGATGGGGCGCTGCCACTGCCTCCTCATTTTAGCTGTCATTCTGGCACATGCCAGAACATTACCCCAGGCAAAAACATCAGCAGGTAATGAACAGGGATTTGCATGCAATTCCACCAGTGGTCATGACCACAGGCACTGCCTGGTGCAAGTTTTTCCTTCTCAGGACCTTCACAAAACCCATCTTCACACACCAGCTGAACAATAACTGGCTGCAACATCTACAGCTATTTGTACTTTTAATTGGATTATCAATTGACATGACATAATAGCTGATGTTTCTGCACAAAAACATGTTTATTACATTGATGCAGGACTGACTCAGAGCACAAGGATGCTTTGAGGTTTCTATGCTTGATCAGCAAATTCAAATCCCTCTTTGCCAGATTGGCATAAATTGCTCACCGGTCCCTTCCCAAGAGACAAGCTTTGACTATCTCTCCCCACAGCAGTAACTACTCATGTACCAATTAGATGCACATCCTTTCCAACAACGGCTACACAAACACGCAGACGGAGTATCTTTGGATCTTAACTACCCTCCCATTCCAGAAGTGAGGCTTTTCAAAATGTCAGTGAAGGTACCCTCAGCTTCTTGTTTTTCCCCAACATGCAAAAAACCCTCCAAAATGTATACCAAAGAAAAAGAGGCAGAGCTAAAATAAAGATGTAAAATACAAGGAAAAATTACTTTTAAAATATCTTAAGGTCTTTCTGGTTTTATGTGCAATGATACTCTTGCATTCTTACACCCTTTTTAGTTCTACCTCTGCTCACTTTAAGATCAAACTGGCATTTTTGCCAGCAATTCATTAGAAGCCTGCTCTCCACCACCCCTCTCCCTCCCCACCTGCAGGCAAGCTGGGATCTGGGCCTCACAAGACTATTGTGGCGTGGGTGTTATTGGCTGTCTGTTTTGGCAGCCTCTCCTCCTTTCTTCCAGCTCTGTTTTGAAACACAATCTAAATTAAAAAAAAAAAAAAAAAAATTAGACGTTCTTGCTCTCTCTGCTCACATCAGCACTCCTGCAGCGTAAAACACGGCTGCAAAAGGAGCAGCAGCGTGCAGGTTGGCCTACATAGAGCAAATGCTCGGCAAAGAAACTCTTACTTCTAGGGAAAGTACGTAATTTGGGAAGGAAGGAGGGGCAGGGGAAGGCAAGAGGTGAAAAGGAGGGAAAAGAGGGCTAAGAGGCCTTTGTGAAGCGTCAAACTTTAATATGAGCAGAGGGAAGAGAAAAATGTCTCTCCAGAGACGGCTCCCTCCCACATTTAGTAGCATTAGGATCTAACATGTAATTTGGACTAAAAGACTAATTCTTTTCTGTGGTTTGATGGATGTTAATGTCGTGTCCCCCCCCCCCTTATTTTTTCTTTAACAATGTATTACATAACATTCTGATACACTAATTACCATCTCATGTCATAGCAATTTTATTAAGAGCTTATACTTACAAATACCCATTCTGAAAGGATTTCAGGACTTTTTTTTTTTTTTTTTTTGTAATTTTCTCTGAACTAGGCTTGTTGAAGCACTGGCAACAAGGTCTGAGGCTGTATAACGCGGCGTCCAGTAACAAAGTGCCTCTACACAAAATCTCTCATGAGCTCTAAGAGTCAGGCATGGATTCTTCTTGCGTTTAGTCTCAATGACTTGTAAACAAGTTACTTTTAGCACTCTATGTTGTGATAAAACACTTGTAACGCAGCCCTATGAGGTTCCTGTACCTGCTACACTTCCAATTCCAGAAGTAATTCCAAGACAAATTCCTTTATACCAAGTAATGGAAATTTTGTTTAACTATTCTGCAGTTAGTGTTTGCTTGTTAATATGGTATCATCTTGCCAGACACAAGACTTGGTACCATGAGGTATTTTTCCGTATAAAATTGCTAATGCCATCAGGATTGTCCAAATGGGATCATCATCATTAAAAAGATTACGTGGTAAGGAAAGTGATTACAACAACATCTGAGCAGAAGGATTACTAATCACAAGTAGAATCCCGGTACAAATCTCATTCTCCGTATACAAGAAAGGACACAAAACCTTTTAAACATAATTTATATACATTTATGGCTTTATACAACAAACTGTCAGGGATTGTTCTCATGTGTCTGTAAAAGTACATCAGGCACTTTTCTGAAAATATCCACGTCTGAATTTTAATTCTGCAATGTGACTAAGTCAGAGCAGTGAAGCGTTGAAGAGCTGTCACACCACTCGCAAGTAGAGCTAGCAGTATGTACATGCCAATCTTTCACGATATTGCTGGTTTGTGGAACACCCTCAAAAAGGAGGCCAGTTTTAATGCCAAGTAATTTGCTTTTTGTTTGCATAAACCATGCTGCATTTTACATTATGATTACCAAAAAAAAAAAAATAACAATGAGAATACCTTATTTAAAATCAGTCATAAATTAAGGATCCTAGCAATTTCATAATGAAAATAGGAATTTCAAATCAGTAAAAAAATAAAAAAAGTACTAACATACATCCAGTGGTTTAACAAGTGCAAATTTTATACTGTTTTATAATTGGTCCAATTTTATCTTCTCTTCTTAGGGATGCTCTGTTGACTTAAGCCAATAATAAGCAATATGAATTTTGCTTATAAGTGTAGGCAAATTGTCAGTTTATCAAAGCAGAGCTTTCCAATTAATGCATCTACTACCTAAACATATATCATATAGCTATATTATGGAAACAATACATCTTTATATTTAAAATATCTGAACAGCTCTATAATACAATAAACTTTTAATAACAGTACAAACCAGAGAAAAGTCAAAAACAAGGCTGCATAGGTAAGATCATCCGCACAATTCACAAACCAATCATTTACAACAATTCTGACAAACTAAGTTACTCCAGAAACTTGGTACTTTTACTGGAAAAGGATTTATTACTAGAGGTCACATAATGTTTGTTTTCAAGGCAGACAATATGCCCTTCATCAGACTTCACAGTATTTCAGAATTACAATTGCAAAATATTAGAATGGCACCACACAAAAGAAAATAAATTTGACCACACAACCCAAAACCTCTGATTATCTACAACTGTTTTCTGTCAGTAATTAAAAGGAGCTTCCTACAGACTGTTGTAACTTAGGAACGGCTACATTTATATTTTTCATAGTTATAAAAGGAAACAAAGAAAATATCTGTATGCAGGAATTTATACAGTAGCAGTAAATAATAAACAGGAGGTATATTGTTAAATGTAGCATGTTCAGCTGCAACCCCATGGAGTATTAGCATTAGGTGCTGCTTTCTTGGCACACGAACGTGAATTTTGTGACTACATTGGCCTATGTGTATCAGTGCCCATGTGGGAGCAAACATTTTTGCACATGTAGCAGAAAGAATGGTCTTCAGAAACCTACATGTGAGCCCTCTGCTTGTTCCATTGCCAGGATTTACCATCGAGTCTCAGAGACTACAAAGTTGACGGCGGAGATGCTATTAGAGAGATTTGCTGTAAAAGCAGGCTGCTTCATTAAGGCTTCAGCACTACGAACATTTCTTTTGCTCAAGAGGAGTTCAAAGACCTCTGCCACACTGGGGGAGATCCTATATCACAAGACAGCCTAACATCAGCCTCTGGAATTGCTGACAACTGTAATAAGATATCTAAAAATTCAGACCAGCTGTAATTAGTAGTGATTTAAGCCCAACAGGGAGCTAAATGCTAGCACATCAATAGATATATTGAAGAGTTTTAGGAAAGTCATAACAGGATCATTAAATATATGGCTTGTTGCTAAACTTCATTTTCTTGGCACATCCCATTTCTTTCTCCACCATACTCCATCAGTACAGGAAAGAAGAGTTTAAGTTAGAACATTTTCCAGTTGTGGGGTACATAGATAAAACAAAAATCAGTGAAAAGATTTTATTCCCCTGCTTCACAACAGCCAGCCCTAGCACAAAAACTGTTAATGTTCATCCCATCAGCTCCAAAGATTTCTCTAACACAAATGACATGTACCAAACAATGGAAAGACAGGTGAGGCCCATACTCCACACATCCTTGAAAACTGCATCATTTAATCG
The DNA here is from genome assembly GCF_964211835.1 of Anser anser. Classification (NCBI taxonomy): domain Eukaryota; kingdom Metazoa; phylum Chordata; class Aves; order Anseriformes; family Anatidae; genus Anser; species Anser anser. The sequence continues at coordinate 184,813,726 of NC_139720.1, read as the reverse complement.
CAAAAAAGTCAGAAATCACTTATCCAAGATGCAACCCTGAAAATGCTCTGGTCAATGTGCCTACTCAAACAAGGGCAAGTGTTTCCACAGGAACAAGGCCTCTACCATTAATGCTCTCTCTAAAGTTCTTGTATTTTCGACCTACTTTTTCTTTCTTACTCAAAAAATTAAAAATAATATTTTTTTCTCCTGGAACAGGGGGCAACACAAATTTTAGACTTCCATTCAAAAGCAGCACTTCTGCTGCCTTAAACATACCACTTGTCAAAAGAAACACCGACACTAGAACTAGTGCTAATTAATAAAAATGGCAATTTTGTCATTAATTTTACTAAAATTATGAATTTTCTCGAAATGGTCCTGCTCTTGAGTGTACAAACATTATGAGACCTCCATGAAATAAATATAAATGAGAAGCATTGTACAAGCACCTAACAATGAATACTTAACACTTTGTGGTAGTCAGAGTTAAAATGATAGTAGAAGCAGATGACATTTCTAAAAATGCATATATAAAACTGATTAAATATTTCCTAAACATAAAGTTGTCTATATTTATACATCACACAACAAAAAAGGGACAGAAATGTTTTGTATTCAAGATACTTATTAAGCTTTTCCTTTATTAGCACTCCCAAGTGCTAGGGAAATTTATAAAAACATGTACTTAATCCAGTTAAAATACTGTACAAAATGAAGAGGTTATGAATGCTGCCCGATCTCAGAATTATTTTTTTTAAGTTGCCTATGTAACAAAAGTAGATTTTAATTATAAGAAAAATAGCTTGGAAAGTATTCCAAAAATTATCTTAAATCCAACAACAAAGTCATTAGTCTGACAATGAAATCCAGATATATTCTTGCATAAATTTACATGAATACAGGTAACTTATCAAATGGCATTTAACCTACTGTTTGTTGTGAATAGTCAGTGAGTTTATTAGGATCATATTAACAGGCTGTTCTGTTCCCATATGAAATGTGTGGCAATTTTAAGTAAAATAAAGCAGTTCATACTGCTGCAAGGCAAGTCCACAGTTATCTCAATTCATCAGAACACAGGTAACATCAATGAAGGTTAAACTTACTTAGGGCATGAGATCATCACAGTATTCTTACAAAAGTTTATAAACTTTTCTTGGACCAAAACAGATAGTCTTAAAAAACAATTCTTCTACAGATCATACTGTACAAAACCGAAAGCACAACATGATGTAAGTAAGAGTCTTTGCTGTGATTATATGGTGTAGTGAATTTGGCACTTCAGAGTAATGAAATTTCCAATGGCACAGTTCTTATCTACAGCAGCACATAACCTGCAAACCTTGGGCAAACATCCTGTACAGGAAAATACTCTGTCTGCTGCCAACTCTGACGAAAGGAAGAAAAAGAGAAAAAAAAAAAGACACAAAAAAAAGCTAGTGCATGTGCACAGCTCTGTCAAGAAAATTAAAAAGGAAGGTGAAGGACATCTTTGTACTGCTTTTCTCAGTTCCTGCTGTCAGACAAGTCTGGAGAATTTAACCGTAGCCTAGGAGAAAGAACAACAACAACAACAGCAAATTAACATTCACACCAAAAGATTAATTCTATTAAAATATGCGCAAACTAGCTTTAAAATAACTTAAATGGGGAAAAATTGTTTTCATTAATTGTTAGTTACCAGAAAGTTTTTTTGTTTAAAATATTAATGGCAAAAGATTACTGGAAGTACAGAAGTCAGTACATGGCACTCCTAACGCACCAGTGCAAACCTGCTTTACAAACTCATAAAGGACTGGAAAATCACTGACTATAACAGAGGCATTTCACATGCCAACATGGGCGATCACCCAGATTTTAAGCATTTGACATCTCTTTTCCCTTTAAGCTCTTTTTCAGATTTATTATAAAAAGCACAGCTTACCTCCTACTACATCCTAGCCTGACACCCAACTGTGTGTGGTTGTCTTTACGCTGTGCTGAAAACTTTGGTTAGGCAATACACTGTCAAAGTTAAAATCTAACGTTTCTCCATCCATAAGGTCATTACGAATAATTGACTCCATGTCACAGTCCAACCGTTCAATTAACATGTCATCTAAGTCACTGGGAAGCTTCTCCTGGTGGAGGGAAACGATTCCCACCCTTCCATAGCCGTTGCAACTGTTAACAGGGGCATATGGGTTCATAGCATTCATCTGCATTGGATGACTCATAGGCACTTGTAAAGAAGTCTTCACTGTCGACAAGCGATTTAGACCTGAAGTATGTGACATGGGGTTCACTGTGTGTGACAAGGCACGACCATTAACTGCAGGTGTTGGCTGGTTATGTCCTTGGTGAGGGCGGGCGTTAGGGTTCATCATTTTATTGTGGGGTGGCTGACTGCCATAAGCTGGCATCACCGAGTTAGTGACCATCAGCACACCTTGGCCCAGCGCCCTGCCACCAGCCTGGGAAACACCAGTGTCTACTGATGCCAAGATATCGTTGTGCGGAGGAGAATCAGAAGTCAGTAACTCCTTCAGAAGTCCTGCAGGACAGTTATATTGGCTCATCGATCCATAGCTTGATTTACTGTCTTGAAGAGTCTGCATAGGAATTTGGGGCAAAGAGTTCATGCTAGCTTGAGCATACGTAAATTTCCTGTAGTCTGGATTTGGTGAACCTATACTTGTGGTCGAGGATGCAAATGAGTAACCTGGTGTTTGCTGCATCAGGGTAGCAGATGAAGACTGGGTTGACACAGTCATTGACGTATTAGGTGACAAAAGATTTAGGTTATCCAAAAGATTTTCCATGTTCTCTGAATTACTCATCTCTGAAAGGCTGGGTAAAGTAGAAGTCATTTTGGTGGCTGATGATGGGTATACCATGGAGTGCACATCCCCGTCTCCAAGATCATCTTGCTCTGGCAAAATAGGAGAAAGTCTTCCACTAATTGTACTAGCGTTAGAGCTAGTTCTAGGTCGAAATGTACTCCAGTTATCAAAGTCATCGTTGCTGTGCGAGCTGGGGCTTGCAGGCCACTTCGAGAACTGCGATCCAGGGCTGTCACCATTTCCCTCTTGACCAGACTGAAGGGATGCTTTTTTCTTGGCAGCTCTGCCTCTGCTTTTTGCAAACTTGCTGTTGTTATCCATGGATGCCGCTCGCCTCCTCGGAGACTTGCCACTCTTTCCTCCTTCAGGATTGAGCATCCACCAGGAACTCTTCCCTGTTCCCTCATTCTGCACTCTGATGAACTTGCTGTGCAGAGACAAGTTGTGACGGATTGAATTCTGAAAAACAAAATAAGGTGTAAGAGCACAGGATGCATTTCTGAGGGCGTTGAAAGAGAGGCCTCTTATAATGTTACGTGTGTAAGAGGCACTTCAAAAAAAATTATTTCAGAACTGAATCCTTTCATTCAGCTACATTTCCGAATGCCATATTCCTAACCGTGGTCCCCAGTTATATATTCATCTGTACAAAAGGAGATACTTAACATGCTGAACATTACATACATTTCAGGAAAGTCTTTCACATCAACTCCCCTTACAAGAAAACCTGCTGCAATGAACAGGACTTCCACAGCATGCTAATACCCTTGCTTGCACAGTTTTAATTCTTTCAAATGAAGAAAAGATGCTTCTTTTATGGCATGTTTTTATTTGCTTTTGCAAACATACTCTCATTTCACTAGAAAACATAGGGGTAATTGTGAAATGGTAAAACATGCCAGTATGGAAATATTTCTATCAGTGCACCACTCAGAAGTGGCTAAATCTTGCAGAGAGTTGCCAAATTAATTTGTCTGCCATTTGGCTAGATCACATCTGACATTACAAAAAGTTAAATAAAAATACTGAAGTAGTTGATTCCTCATACAGGAAGAACTACGGATCCCTCATATAAGAGACAAAATATATCAGAAGACAAAGAAGACCACTGAAGATCTCATTATCAGGTTCATTCTGATGAGTTGAACCTGACTGCGTTTAGAGATTTCTTTTATTACTATTTTATGCAATGTTCAGGAATGCTAGATCCTTTTGTATGGTCTTTATAATAGGATCTCATCATGCACATCTCTAAACCCTGCAAACATGCCAGTCCATACATATTGCCACTGAACATTATTGAGGCTTATATCACTTGTGTTAAGTGAGAAAAAAAATATAGAAAATCAGTTGAGGACTAAGTTCTAATTTTTGTATGTAAAAATCACAAATTGCCTAAGAAATCATGAGGGAGAAAGGAATGCAAATAGCACAGACAAAACTGCATTTAAAACTTCAGTCTTAAAACCATCTTTCTCTTTCAAAATCAACATTTTAACAAGCAATGTTGACCCTTGTAACATCTGATGGCACAAGATATCTTGTGCCAAGACTGACCAGGGAGTACTCAAGCTTTTCATTATCTCCTGCATTTCCCAAGCCCAGAACGCCACCTGTGACAGGAGCATCTCCAGAAATGGGCCTTCCTTCACCTTCTCTATTCTACTTGTCCTCCTGTGCACACTTAGTTTCTCGAAGATACTGCCAATATGCACATCTTGCCTCATTCTCAATACATCCAGCTGACAGAAGGAAAGCAGCAACAACCCTAAGAAGGAGCCATGCCAGGTGAAAATGGTCATCTAATGGGGCTTGCCTCCAACCAGAGACCTGAGGCTCAAACTCTCTGCCATGGCCATGGCACACTGTGGACTGTGGAAGCTCAGTCGGCCAAAGCAGGCCTGACCATCTGCAGAGCTCAACAAGAAAGCTTACTCTGGGGTCAAAGAGGAGACCTTCAGCAGATGAAGGCAGCAAGAAATCCTGGACAGGTCTGTAACACCTTATATGCAACAGCACCCTGAGAATACCCCCAGAGGAGCGCTGCCTCACACCAAACAGGTCACGAAGCCCTCGTGGACAGCAGAAGATGGCAGAAAGCAGCCTTATGGCAGAGTGTGGTTCAACCAGCACAGCACGGAGTCAAAGCATCTGCCTAACTTCAGAAGCCTTTCCAACCTCTCCTTCCCATCCAGAGAACCATCTTTAACAAATTATCCCAGTTAAGTCAACACCAGTGACGATTTCAGCATTTCCTCATTTAATTTTGAAAGGAAGCCAATCTTTCTGATATTAACTAATTGCCACAGGACTGTGTCTCTTCACTGCAGTCAGTCTATACTAACCCTGCAATCAAAAACTCATCTTCTATCTAGTGACAGGGCATTAGGGAAGGCCTTGAAATTTTATTTTCACCACATGTGGCCCTGTAAAAATATCATCTGGGGCTCGCCTCTGCATAGCTTTAGGCTTGCGAATGCTCAGTGCCTTGCAGGGCTCAAGGCAAGCATCCGCCTTCCCCACCACCTGACGTTTTAGTAATGCAGTGTTAGCGCCGTGTCAGGAGGGTAAGCCCCAAAATCCGTCTCTGGACCTGCCCGTGGCTGTGGTTGAAAGGGCCAGGGAGGGTTGGGAGCCAGCCCCACCAGCCCTTTGTTTTCACTGTAGGGCCACAGCTGAATTAAAGGCTGACACAATTCCAGATTTAGCAATGTCGCAAGAAAGTTGTTCTGCACGTCTGTTGATTAAAAAACCTCCTGCGCCAGTTCATTTTTTTATTGTATTTTGTAAACATACCCAGTTGGCTCAGGCTTACTGTTTACTATCAAAATAAGCATATCGAACACGCAAAACATCAGGCAGTGAAAATCCCATGCTAGTGCTCAACTCTCTCTCCTCTGCAAAAGAAGTGTTAAATATTTAAGAAATTACTGCTATTCCTTAGTCATCAAAAATATCATAATCTGGTATTATTGTACTGAGGACATCTGAGGTCGCTCTTTGAGTAAGAGAGCTGTCTCCTAACACTGCCAACAATGAAAAAAAAATTTTCCTAACAGGAAAAGGTTTGCGGCCCAGAGCTTGTTACATAAATTCCTGTTTTTCACGCAGCCAGCAGGACATTAAAGAAGCTATGATTTACTAACTTGGAAAAAAGTGTTGAAGAGGTAAATCTTGTGAAAATATGCACTGCTGTTAATGATGTTGTGTCTACAAATCTTTGCCAGACGCAAACATGACCTGATAAAAAAGTATAGTTTCAGCAGTGGATCTTGGCAGCCGGAGGAGCGGCACCGCCAGCCGCAGCCCTGCCGCCTCAGCACGCTGCAAGACGCTTCAGACCGCGGCTTTCGGCAGGACTTTGAAGCAAAGCCTCTGAAAGCCCACCTGAAGGATACAGAAAGCAATCGGCTGCATCTCCCGCCAGGTTTCCGTGCACTGGCAATGCGTGCCAGGTCATTCCGAAAGCATCCCCGCTGGAATTTTATCAGACCCACGTTACGACTCCAGCAGGACTGCTGCCACCTGTGGGGTGTTTCCTGAGACTGAGTTTGTGTCTTTGAGATGAAGCTCTGGAAGCCTCTGCTCCTGTTTGGCCTTCAAACTTCATCACGTACTTCATACCTCAGTCATACTTCAGCAGAATGACTATCAGCTATGGATATGATTATCGTTCCTTGCTGATTAAGAGCCAAAATATGCAAAACCAATATTTGCTAAATGTAGTGTAATGAGCACATACCAGCTAATAAAACTAATGAGGCCAAGAAAATGATTCATTTGAATCTACACATTTATATCGGTCATCTGCTTTTCCAACATTTCTTGAAGCTGAACCACACTGTAGCAAGAACACCCAGCTTGTTCTTCTAAACAACAAATAAACTCAAACTGCTTTACATTTTAAAGTAATACATTTTAAAGTAATAAAAGTCTGAGACATTTAATCCCTAGATGCCAGTAGCAATGCTGATGTCCAGTACTGTATTTAAACTCAAGAGGTACTTATATTAAAACATGCAACCTAAGGTTACCCTGAGTAACTGCTGAAAAAGTCATATCCCTCTTAAAATTGAAGTAGAAGTATCTATTTTTTTTAATTGGTTTGGTGTCTTACTAAAAAGAAACACTTGAAAACACAGTTGCTTTATTGAACTTGACAACATTGTAGGCCTTTACTTAAAGAGAGCCCAGACAGTCACACTGGCCATCTTTTGTCCACCGCATTCCTTGAAACATGCATGGGAGAGGAAAGCAGAGCAAGAGCTCCTATGTAAACCTACTGCAGACCTCACCAATAGTCCAGGCTCACTGCAGACTTCCCCAGGATTAGACTGTGGATCTGTCAGTATCTGTTAGTATTGAGCTGTGAGACTGAAGTGATGGAAAATCCCATGAGGGTCCATACTGAGCCTCCTTCACTCCCTGTTCAACTACAGTGCTGTGATGGCCACCAAAAAGGGACAGCAAGGAATGGATGCAACAGTTGGCATTTTTTACAAGAACAATCTCATATCACAGATATCTCAATCACAGATCTGCTATCAAGCTGCAGATACTCATGGTATTGCAATAAAGCACACCAGAGCATCTTGGAAAATATATTCATCAGTAACTATCAACAAAGGCAGAAAGAGTAGACCTCTGGAGGCAGATGCAGTCGTAACGAAGTGGGAGACAGTAAGGTAAGAGGAACACTGCATCTGCAATACACAGGTCAAGTATTTGTATTAAAATCAACTGTCCCAGTTGCCCACCAATTTTTCATTCAGAAGACATTTCAGCAGTCCACTGCTTCCTATGCCTTATTCAAGGGGATGGTCTACACATGCTGCTAGTCAAGGTGCACTGCCATTGGCTGAAATGGCTGCAAATGCAGATTGGGGTACAGTACCTGACTGTAACTCTCATATCTCTCCAAACAAAATCTGAAATAGATTTGGAATGTGGAGAGAAACTGTCAGTAAATATGACACTTCAAGACTGCTTTTGCTATGACCCTCTCAGATAACTGTAAATGATGGGGGGGGGGGGGGGCGGGAATGAGGTGGAGCAGGAGATTGCTTATTTATTTTAATTAAGAGTAGGAGAACATTGCAACAGGAACATGTCTGGTAAGAAAGTCAGGCTTGAGGACTGGTAGGATGGAAGTTCATCGACTCATCAATTAACATTATCACTGTTGAGAGGTGCATGCCATGAACACTGTTGGCTGATACGTGTCAGTGACCAACATTACTGACATCTTACAGAAGAAAGCAGAAGCAGCAGAGTCCCTCTGTGGAAAGAGCTCTAAAGCAAAAGGGAGACCCCAGGATTTCCTTATGCTGTCACAGAGGACATCAGACCCGTCTCTCAAGGTCTGTGTCTTGGAACTTCACAGCAGTTCCAGATGTTCCAATCACCCTCCTCCTGGAGCCTCAGCCACTCTACAACAAGTCACAAAGAAACCTCCCAGGAAAGTATGCAAGGACTGTCAGGACATGCTCAGGGCTCCTTCAGCATTAACAACCAGACAGCAGCAAGGGCTAACCATGGCAAATGGCACCATGTGGCATCTGCTCAAGGCTAGGTTAGACCATGCCTGGCAGAATAGGCAAGTCTGCTTGGAATAGTTTTGATGCCTGCAACCCCTTTGCTGTGCTTGCCAACCATCTTGCCAAGTTTGCAAGGGCATGGTGAGGAGGCAAAGGGGGAAGGAGCACATTGATAACTCCAGATGTAACAGGATATCTTTAGGCATGACAGTCTGCTGTAAGGCTATCCTCTTTGTCTTAACTATGAGATATGAAAAGTTCAGACGCAGATACTGTATATCGTGCTTAGGCTTGGCTCAGAGCTGGTGTTTGACACCCAAAAATGTTTGGTCAAATGATAGCACACTTGTTCATAAAAGAGCCTTACGCCATATTTCTCTCTCAAGAGGGTTTCTGATACCACAATGTTCATCAACATGACCACACATCTGGCTGCAGTGTCAGAGGTTTCAGTTGCTAATGGAATAGCTATCTTTGCCACCCAATTGCTGCATTCTTTTCTTGCTCAGAAACCTTCTCAGTTGTCTGATAAGAGCACGGACAGAAAGCATGTCACTTACCCTCAGGTCAAACAGTCATATTTAGAAGAGGCTGGCAATTTGCCACCTGCAGCTGCATGAAGGTGGAAAGACAGGATTTCCTCCCAAACAGGTCATGCTTTTTTAGGTCCTTTGTTCTTAGGGGGGTGCCTTTGTTTGACTTCATTTTTATCCTGCGCTGTCCTATGGCTAAGAAGTTTCAGCTGGAAAAGGTGCAGAAACACTTCAACCCTCCTACGGGGACCTCGTACTGTATCTCTGGGTTTTTCATTACTGACAGTAGCAATAGCGAGAGTCTTTCCCAGAGCACCACCCATGAAACATCATCTCTGAACATGGAGGTACTTTCACAGGCTGTTTCGTTTGATGAGATTTCAGCAATCCCTTGTTCCCTGCGTGAATGTACAAGAATGTAACAGACTGTATATTACCACCATATGATCACTATACATGGACAGAAGAGGCATATTGTGCCCCTTATTTCATTGGTGTTAATCTAAGTCCTGCTCCTTCTGCAGTTAAGTCCGCAGATTTATACCCTATTGCATTTCCTTTCCACAGCTGTAGAAGGGTTGGCCATCCTCCAGGTTGCATCCTATTGCCCCACGTGGCACCAGGGACTGGAGGGGATTTCACAACCACTGGAGCTTTCTCCTCTGAAACATAATATGTAGTAACAGAAAATACATGCACAGCTCCAGACAGGGATGTTTAAGGGACTTGGCTATGCATACGTACATGTCAGAACCAGCAGCTCTACTGACATGTATTTGAGTAATTCCCAACCACGACTCCCAGATAGATTATTAATCTTCACTTTAGGCAGACTCATTTAAAGCACTTTTCTATAATAGCAGTTTGGACATTTCTAATAAAATGGCAACACCTGCCTACTTTCTCTACACGAGCATTTAGAAAGGATGAGTATAAAACCCATGAACTGTGTAATACATAAAATAAGAAGCATACATACAAGGCTAGCACACACCTGGAGACTGCTCCAGTTGAAATGACCCCCAACCCAAACTTCTCATGACCACCCTTCTGTATTCTGGGTCTAGAAATACATTTATTTCTATAATAACCACACTACAGGCATGATACAATACCAACACAGCACACACCAAATATACAAACATTTGTTAGCATTTCAAATACAAGGAAACTAAGTGACACTGATTAGGAAAAACAACAGACGAAAATGCATATGAAAATTGACGGATATTTAAAAGGGGTTTGTCAAATGGAACTTCCTCCATCTCTGGGATGGCAAAATCATCTGGGAAGCCAAGACAGATAACAGGTTTGTCTAAAAACTATCAATTTTAGGGATGAAAGGGGTGAAAGAAAGGCAACATTAAGAAAGCAACACAGTAATATAAAAACATAAAAGCAAATAACCATCAGGATAAAACAAAAGTTGTGAAGTGTAGAAAATAAGGGAAGACACAGATATCAGATGAAAAAAATAATGCAAAGCTAGCAGGGGTGACTATGTATTTTGTGATCTAGACAAATCCCAATAATGCCATTGCAAAACTGAAGCTTTAAGACTGCTGTTATAACAGACAGACAAAAACAAGCGTTTGACAAAAACAGGCTTCCTGATCATAGATAGACAGTTCTGTTTTCCACAAATACGGAACATAAATATATGTATATGCATATATTTATGCATATATGCTTCTGATGAAGAAGGAACATTTCCTAACTTCATTAGTGACAAAGCAAGCCAAGACAAAGCTTCACTGAAGAGGGACATTTTGAAGTCAGTTTCCCCTGATAATTGGGGCCTCCTTGCCTCCTTCTTAAAGCTTTCTCAGACCTTTGGCCTTCAGAACCAGTCTCTGCTGCAATCACGTCAGTAATGCAAAGCAGCAGAGGAGGAGGATGGGCACACAACCTGGATGCCTTGACATCGGTCCCAGGTGATATAATAGAAAATCTGACAAACGATTCAATTAATGAACCATCAGAGGTAAGGGATATGATTATTACCTTTATTACCTTCCAATTTATATTATTATTACATGTATTATTATTACATATAATATTATTACATGTACCAAAAAATGTATCTTTTGAAGAATTTACTACTTTTCTCAAGAAAGGTAAGATAGAGGAGACCTGCAGATACCCCAATGCCACTCTGAATGACAGCACAGCCAAGATTAGCACTACTCAGTGCCTCTAATGCACACTCATCAAAGGGATTAAAATGATTAGAATTATCTGTAGTGCAATAAGCCATGAGGAAGGCCGCTGTGATTTGCAGCAGACCGGCGGCCCCGTTACAATTACTCACTGCAGGCTCTACTACAGCAACCATGAATGAAGCTATGCAGGGGACGCAAGCACAGCAGCAGGGCAATAGTTTGAGGCAAAAGCTATTGCTGAATGCAGAGCACAGACAGGTTATTGTAAGGTAAACACAGATCACAATTGTAAATTTATTAAAATAAATACAAATATTTGGAGTAATAAAGTAGCAGCTCATCCATACAATGCCAGAATGACTAATAATGTCAAATTTCATTCTGTGACTATCGTAAAGAGAGATCGAGGGGTGTTTATTTTTTTTCAGCCAGTGGGAATAATTACGATCGGTAGGACAAAGAATGTTAATCACTCGCTTCCTGTTTAACAGACAGCCTGCTTCACCTCTGCCACTCTCCACGGTTACACCCAATTCATCACAAAGACTGCTGCACTGTTTATAGAAAGCTTCCCTCTTTTCTCTTTTTAAATCTAAGCTGCCTTTTATTGACATTCGTTAGCTCTAATGAAGAGGCACAAATGTGTATATATATCAATACCAATTAGACCAGCAGCTGATGTTATAAGGGGCACTAGAAACACGTTCTCACAAACAAGCAGCACAAAGGTGAGAAATAGGCCAAAGTCTCTGCGTAAAGCACGGAGGTGAGAAAAACCATAGTCCGAAAATAGGGCTCAATTTTTGCACTGGCTTTTGTGGACATTCAGAGAAGTTCCAGGAAAAAAAAAAAAAAAAAGAGAGAGATTACGAAAGATTACTTCAAAGGCTTTAATAGGCTAAGTTAAACAAATGGAAAGATCCAAGCCTCTGCCTGAGTATTCACATAAACTTTGCATGTTAAAGGCCCTGGATAATGACCAAAGCAGTCATTTGCCACTTGCCTTTGTAAAGGCACAAGCAGACCTAACCCTAAATATTTGGTTTCAATTGGATGCTTCACCAGGGAGCCACACATCTTCTCTTCATCTTCGTGGATTAAGAGCGTTTGCTTTCATAAAACCATCTATAACCCAGAGGGTTAGAATGATTGTCACGAATTGATGAATTTACGAGCAATGGAGAGGCTTGAGGACTCGTTTCACCTGCGACAACTCCCACTGCCTGACCACAGACCTCTTCTTAAGGAGAGGCAGAAGGAGCAGCCACCGGTTTCCAGCCGTGGGTCTGCGGAGAGAGCCAAGCACACCTGCAGCTCTGCGCCCGTGACTCCCACAAAGCACAAGAGAAGTGTTGGGGTTTTCAGCAGAGAAGCCACCAAGCCTGCCTGTACTTCTTACCTCGAGAAGCAACACACCAAGAGGGATGTACAGTTACCATAAAGTAAAAAGTTGGGTTGACTTTGTGCAGATTAAAAGAAAAAAAAGCCAAAAACATATACTGGTACCAGTATAACAGGAGTTTTTCTTTTCCTTTAGCAAGCAAGCAAAGAACCCGAATTCTCTGGACATGGGTGTCACTGAATACTAGTTTTTCAGAAACAAAGAGTCAATGAAAGCAGCAAGCTTCCTTTGCAGCAGGGTTAGCTGTGCCCCACAGGAAATCCCTGGCTGAAGGAAACTGCAAGTCTTGTAAAAAGAAGGGCAAAGCCTTCCATTTACAGGCTGAACAATATCTTACACTACATCTCACTGTGCATTTGATCTCTATTTTGGCTAAATGAAGTGCAGTGATAGGCTACCAAGATGTAAGTGTAGTCCCCAAAACTATAAAAAGGAAAATAAAATAGAGTTGATTTGTTTTGTTTGGTTTCAGTGCATCTTTAGAGGTTCTTTACCACACCTAGTGGAAAAGATGCTGAATGTCTTACATTTGTAAGGGGACAGTGTCCATTTCGGAAAACAACCCTCACCTAGTGTTGCTGATGTTGCTGTAGTAACCAAGAGAAACTGAGGGAAGAAGACAGGGATATTTCTCTTCCCTTTGGTTTCTTTCGTACATGAGCACAGTCCAGTGTATGAAGTCACCATTTTTACTGTTTATTTTTCCTCTCACCGATTCTCCCCGCATCCATGTTGCATATTAAAAGAAAATAAAGTATTGTTTTGTTGTTAACAAAACATTAGTAGAAAAAACAGATTTATATGTTTTTATTAAAATAGCTGAAACAGGATCAGACTTAAGTTCTTGTTAAACTACTGCATCGTCTCCAGATACGTAGACAAATGATATGCAGTCAATATTCATTCATTTTGTGTTTTATTTCTCATATTTTTCTTTTTTCTAAAGTTACAAGAGGCAAGCACTGATTTCCAATTGCTCCTTTTTGCATGTCCTCAAGAAGCAGCACATATACTAGGTATTGTGTTTCTACACAGCTTCTTTGAAGACAGTTTGTCTTGGTACATTTTTCCCCACTGCAGAAGCATGCCAGACCACCAGCACAGTCTCTTCTGGAGAGCTCTTTCCAGTCCAAGCTTGGTCCCATAGCCCAGCAGATTTTATATAACATGATTTACTACTTCAATGCCCACAAAAAGCCATCAACCCAATTTCATTATAACCTTGAGCTATATTCCATGTGTACATTGCCCCCTCCACTGTCTGGCCAGTTGCGGCCACCCCTTTTTCAAATGAGGTGTGGTCTAAACTTAAAGGGTTTTCAGTTTATAGTCTCTCAAGGGGGTCTCAGGACTCTGAGGACTCATGACGGGTGGTTGCAATGTTCATGCCAGCATCTTCCTCTTGAATACCGCTTTCCGTGACGTTCTCCAGACTGCAGCTTCAAGAAACGCTGGCACTCATCACTGTTTTTTATGACATCTGGTCAGTGTTATAAAGCCATGATCACCCAATCTTGCACAACGGGCAGCACCAACAATGAGCCAAGTTACCTGTGGACACACTCACACCCCAGGTTTCAGCAGTCTATGGGAAGCAGAGCACTGTTTCTCAGAGCAAGCTGGGCACGCAGAGGAGGGAAATCTAAAGGAAAATTTCTTCCCTCACACCAGTTTTGGAAGCACTCCTATTTCCTCACTACTGTAGGCTGTGCTCTGTACTTAACAGACCCTTATTAAATCAAAGGACTATTTACAATCTACATACTGGCAAGTCCACATTCCCATAGAATGTCATCTGGCAGCAGTGATTTAAACCATCAGCTCTGTATTTACTTGCTTTCCTCTCTCCCAAACAAGAAGAGTAAAAAGGACAAGAGGAGAGCATGTCTTTTAATGACAAGAACGGAACTAATAGAGTAAGAGCTTTGGTGCATCAGCATTTATCAGGCCACCCAAAAATACTTTAAAAAAAAAGGAAAATATTACACTGAGGACAATATAAAACACGCTGGACACAAACTAGGAGAGCAGAGTGAGACATTGTTCTGCAAAAATGAGCTTTGTCAGTGAAAAAGAGTTTCCCAAATGCCTGTTGGTGCTCTTTACAGACCACAGCACTCACCTAATTAAAAAAAAAAAAAAAAAAAAAAAAGACTGCTGAGTCTTCCGAGGAGATGCAGGAGATGCTAGGAAATCAGTCATAGGCTTGAGCTGAACAGGTGGAACATCCAAAACCACACTCAAGCATCAGAGTTCAGAGAAAAAAAAAAATTGAGAAGCCTCCCATCCCCCTTTGCTAACCTCAAAAGCTTTTATCAGCTTTCTGATTAGGCTCCCTCCTCCTGGAAGGCTTGGTGCAAATTTCTGGGTAACCGAAGCCTGCCATGGTCCACTCATCCCTCCCTGGCTTTGTCATGAAGACGGGAAGGTGGAGGAGCTCTCCTCTAGCTTTCCCCAGCCATGCACTAAAGCACTATGGTGAAACCACAACGGAGACAAGCAAGCTGAAGTATCCTAATCAATTCAAAGGGCTACAGCAAGAAAACCTTAAGACTCTTCAAAGGGACTTGCTCAGAGTTTTTGTCTCCTTTTGACATCTTTTTCTTAAGCACTGCAGTGTAGTTTTTCCTCTTGCAGATGCTCAGAGAGGCAACACCCAGCCCCCTGCTCAGACCTGGAGATGCACAAGCTCTTTTCTGAGAGCATTTGCTAGGTCAGAATGGGGCACTCATCTCAAAAATAAAAAAAAAATATATTAAAAAAAAATCCACCCTCACAGGACACAAACTTACATCAGATTAAAAATAGCAGGAATGTCAGCAGTAGGAGCTGTCATTTGCAATAGCTATCAAGACAGGAAGTTATTTATTCTGTGGATCACATAAGAGCCTCTTTAAAAACAAGGATGAAAAAGAAAAAAAGCAACCAGGTTTACTAAAGCTTGTTTTCTAATATTATTTATCTAGCCAAGTTTGTTTATGAAGTTTTGTAATAATTTGTCATCAACACATCTATGGATTTATGTCCACAGATTGATTAAGCTGCCTGCAAACTCCAGCAGACATCGCAACCCTCTTTTTTTTTTTTTTGGATTCTTTTCAATTTTAAAGATATTACAGGGAATGTTTCCACATTATCATTTTGTTTTAAAAAAGAAATTAAAGTCTTCAACTTGGAAAGTCAGCTGTTTTCAAGTATTTTATTTGTTGATTATTCATATAGTCATAAACTACACACGGTATTTGGCAGGCCATGCTTTCCTCTGCTAAAATGTTTGTTTTTACTTCTTCAGTTATTGTGTAGATGCTGGTCATAACATGCTTTAGGTTGTTTTGAACAGCAAGGAGGAAATAAGCAATATTTTACCTTATATCACACTGTAACAACATTAAATGCCTATGCAGCAATATGCTGCCTATTCAGTATTTTCAACTTTTCTTCCTGTCCACTGCTGACTTTTAACAGCAAGAAGATAATCCATAACTTTATACAGCTTTGCAACATTTAAACAAAGTTATGTTTGGTTCACATCCCGGTCAAAACAGAACACAAACAAAAAGGAGAAAGAAATAGGATGTGTAAAAAGAAAATAAAATAACATAACTGTATTTGCTGGAGGTTGACTTATAAAATTATAGGAAAAATAACAAGGCTCTTCTAGTCAGCTCACAGCCACAAGCTTTGCAGGTAGCACAGGCCAGTTGGAAGAGGTAGAGCCCTGGCACAGCACTGTTTGCCTAGGTTCATCCTGACACTAAGGCAGAGAGTTAGAAAAGAGACTTGGAAGTCTGTGAACTCCATGCCATCCCCACTGCCCATCAGGTCTCAGTCTGCTCCTGACATTGCTACTGACCCATTGGGACTCCTAGGCATATGCCCTCTGGATTACCAAAAAGAAACATGTCGTTCCAAAAGTCACACCGATCTATACAAAACTATCTCAGCTCCAGAGCTGAATTTTCAGAATTATTTTTCAAGAATTTATCAGGGATTTTTAATAGGGCTAAGATTAACGTTATTTTTCAAGTATACAGTTCTCATGCAGCAGGATTTCCACCTCTGCCCCGTTAGAAAGAAACATGACTATTTCACTTCATGTTTCCTTTGGCCATCTTTGGGGAAAATACATGTTCATCATTTAAGAGTTTGAATTTTGGCATAGCAACATTTTAATACCTAAAGTCCTCTAAACAAGTAGGCTCCGATAACCAGCTTTTTTCTGTTCTTAATGGGCAGAAAGAATAACCCTACCTAAAAGCATCTTATTTTGGATCACTCTTAACATGAACTTTGAAAGATCTCCAATTTTCTAGGAGAATAAAAACTTCTGACACTTAGAAATGAAGATGTTTGGCAAGATAGCCCCCTGTTCGCACAGACATCTGCAACCTACTTGAGCAAATCTCAGTGAACTACATCCATCCAAAAATCTTCTTTGGAGCTGGAACACACTTACTGACTTACCTGGAGAATATTTCTGGCAAGCCAGCAACAGAATGCTTTCCCTAGATTTTAAGTGTTTAACTAAATAAAAGCACAAAAAGAGTTGCAAGAAAGATGCAGATCTGCATGCCTGTAAATCAGAATAGTTTGTGGACATTTTCTTGCTCTAAATGAACAAAGTTGCTTTATCAGCTCCAGAAGCATAGCAAATGGAGATTGGGCTGAGCCAAATTATTATTGCCAACTGGACAACAGTAACTGGGGCAAAAACAGTTTTTCTAAAGATAGGACCATGTGCATCAACCCACTAATTTTTCTTTTCCTTGTCTCCCACCATCAGTTGTACATATGCCAGGCTTAACATCAGGCATCACCATCTTCTACTTTTATGTTAAATTAAATTTAATCACGCCAGCTTGACAAAGCTGCATCAAAGGACCCTCACCAATAAAGCAATACTGTACTGGAGCCTCTCTCTGACAAAGTTGGTGTCTGAAGCATCAAAACAACATTGGTAGAAGTTGAAAGCAAGCATAAATATTTGCAGTTTATCTGCTTCTACACTTGAGCAATATTTAATGTATCCACTTTACAGTGCTTGGCCTTAATAATAATAGTAAAATTTATCTACCTTACCCCTCCTCTCCCCTTTTCTCTTCCCCCACTTGCTACTCCCCCACTGAGCTAAAAATAATAAATTCAGAGCAGATAACAGGAGCCAAATCTTGGCTTTAACATTTAGAAGCTAGTCATTGTTTGCTACAAGCTCAAGTTTGTATGTCTTAAAGAGACTACAGTTAGCAACTGCTCTGATTTAACTAAATGTCCCTCATTTACCTGGTAAGGAGAGGAAGGTGAAAGAAAGAATATTTCTTCCAAGGAAGGCTCTGTAAAAAAGGTACTTCCAAAACTCAGCTTTGGAGCAGTGAGTGAAAGATCTGGACCTAGTACCTTTATGATATCTAGGCATCAATTACTGTTTTAACAGGGTTTAGTACCACGTTATATACGCCTTTTAATGAAATCCTCAAGGCATCAGTTGAGTTCAGAAGCTATCACTTAAAAACTCATTATACACGTCAGGCTCAAATAATGGAAATTGGTAAAAGGGATGTGGGCTCAATCCTTCTTTTTCCTCCTCCATCAATTATACAAGGAACCCTGCTTCACTCCTCCACTGCTGCCTACTTCCTTCAAAGACAGGCTCTCTGGGACATCTGATAAGGAAGCTTAGAGTTATCTTGCTCAAACAACAGCCATCCCCCACATCCCTCCCCACACATACATTCAACACCTTTGACTGATTTTCCAAGGGGAGCAGCAGTTGAGCAGTTTTGACAACAAAAAATACAAATTTCCTTGCTCTACATCTTTAAAAAAATAATGAAGTGAGATTTCAAACAGAATGGATGAAATCTTTAACAAGTCTCACGTATTTGCCATTTTCTTTAAGTATTGAAATGTGAAAACACTCAAGGATGAGCTTGATCAACCAAAGCATTGAGATGTACAGTCACCCCTAAGGAGGATTGTAGAAAAGTCTCTAACACATACAAATCCCCCAGCTGCAGCAATTTCTGCACTGTATGGTTGGCTAATAAAAACCACAGAAACATGTTTAAGACAGGTTCAAGGCCCTTTTACCTTAAGAAAGAAATTGCCAGAGCACAGCAGTGACAATGTGTTTGCTTCCTGGCACAGTTTAAGGGCACACCACAGCCTTTTAACACCTAGCAGCTTGCGTGACTCCTCTTCATTGTCACAGAGGCTGCCCACTTTTGTCACTCCTTATAATTTTTTTTTTATTCAAGACACATACATATCCTTTCTACTGTAGCTGTTTTCAGCTTGAAGCCCAACAGACCCTTGAGGCCTGTAAAATGCTTTTAAAAGCCTTCAGAAGGCAGGTAGGGAAGGTGAGCTCGGTTGTATGTCCTCTACGACTACAGTGGTGTTCCTGTAATCCTATACCACCAAAAAGAAAAAACGATTTTAAGCTGCTCATTCTAGAAAAAGAGCAAGAACCAACTCATATTAAACCCAGCCCCCAGACTTTGTCAAAAGCCTGATTTAGAGGATAAGCCCAAAGGAGATTAACATGAGTAAAATGTCAAAGTACACTCAGACAGCAACAGCGTCTTGACAAACAGTGAAGGGTAATAAAACCCAGAACATTTAAGAAACCAACTCTGCAGAGAACAACTCCTAACTGTGCAGCACGTGCATGAAGGAAAGCCCTCCCGGAGCAGGTTCTGGCACCTGGAAACTCAGCTCACCAGGCCCGTAAGCAAGAAACGCAGCCAACCCAGCCAACTTCAGAGCAAGCAAACCCTGCGAGAAGAGAGCCATGTTGTCCAAGGACAAAGGCAGCACGACCATTTCTCCATGCTCTTTGGGACCTGGTTTCCCAAGCTGCTCTTGCAGTCAGGCTGGGCTGACGAAGGAAGAGCCATGGTTCTCCTTTCAGCTGCCAGGAGGGGAGGAAGCAATCCAGTAGCAGAAAAGCACACAGTTTTGAAGGGGACATCCAAAAGCTGGTGCTCAACGTTATCAAGGGATAGGGACAAGGAAAGCGGCGGATTCCTCAGCTGCCTCCTCTCGTTCCTGCCACAGGGGCAAGCAACTTTTGGAATCATTCTGATGGGGTGAGTCCTAGGAGGTGACCTGTCGGACCCTCATGTGCAAGCAAGAAACAAGTGCAGGTCCCCAGTTAGAAAGCTCCACCAGCTTGTGGTCACCTTCCCCACCCCACACGCTCCAGTGTTTATTTAAATATCACATACAACAGTCACTGAGAAACTTCACCTTTTGCCACCCTGGTCGGCCCTACCACTCCGCAAGTACCAGTGACGCAGCCACCCCCGTTTCACAAATATACCACTGCCACCACCACAGAAGTTAGAGAGACTTTCCATACTCCACTGCTTCAAATGTACCTGGCAAGTAACTAATGCCAGTTATGGCAGTGGTTACCTGGGGTGTGATCCACATCGATACATTTTATATCCATATTCACAGGCCTGAACACCAAAACCAGGCCCTGAATGTCCCCATGGTGGAGGAGATGTGCAGCAGGAAGGAGAAGCACAGGACAACAGGGAAGGTAATTGCTTCGCTCTCCTCTGTTTAAAATAAGCTGGCAGCAAAAGAACTAATGCAACCAGAGTGAAAAGACATTGAAGGAATAACCCATAGCAGCAGCACCAACAGAGAAGGATTTAAAGAACATGTCTTGTACAACAGTTTCATCATGGCTGCTCTACGAGCCGCAGCAGATAGCAGCACTTTGAGTCCTCTAGCATGACATGACTGCAGGGTTTAATTGCACAAAGCTACGTGAAGTAGGCTAGGGCAAGAGGCAAAGATTGTCCAAGAAGCCTGCAAGGAGAGTCTCAGGCAAGCTGAGTTACAAAAGCTTAAACTGGACAAGTGACTGAGGCGCTGGAGTCAACATGATCCAGCACAAGTCTCCCAGCACTGAAGGCCTTTCTGGTGTCACCAGAAGACCTCCTCTGCCTGACATCCATGTAGCAATGCTGAGGGAAGAGTGTCAGCTGCTGAACCAGGCAACGCTTCCCTGAACAATCTGGGTCCTCCACCAAGGCAGTCACAGGCAAGGCGTGAGGGAGCACTCCAGCACAAGGGGTGGTACGAGCTGAGGTTGCCACTCAGAGACAAGTTTTTGTCAATTCACATGAAATCAGGAACCTACAGCCCAGGCAGCAGCTTCAAAATAGAAAGGCTGCTTCTTCAAATGGGCTTCCAGAGGGCATCCTGGTAAGAGCTCCGCCTGAAAATAATCTCGATTCTCACCCGTTGCCCATGAAAAAACAGTTTCACCGTACTGACAGCATTCCTCCACACAGCTGCCATCCGCTGAACCAGCCAGTTACCCAACTCAAGCCTGTGTCTGATCAAAATTTTCCTCTTCCTCCTCCTGTCCCACCCCAAGTTTTCTTTATTTCCTGGAATGATGACGTCCCCAACACCTGGGCTGAACACAGCCATTTTCGCCAGCAAAGAAACCAATTCCCTTACACCAATTCCCAATGGTTTCAATGATTTAATGTGCTCATTATGGACAAACCTTACACTAATCAATGCAAAATTTACAATTTATTTCTCTAGTTCCAAGACTCATTTTCTTAATAGAAAATAGGGCATTACAATACTACAATTAACATCTAGTTCTGCTGTATGAAGATCTGCACCGCTTTGGTGCTGCTTTTCCTTCATCTACATTTCAATACAACATGCTTGAATCTTTTTATCTTTTTTTTTGAGGATGTGTTTATTACCCATCCTACAAGCCTCATGATAAAAGGCAGCAAAAGATGAATAAAGGGCACTTGTGAAGACTAAAGTCCATAATGATGATCACAGGTCATGCACACAGGAGGCTGACACCCTCACTGGTATTTTGGCTGTTGACTCTCCAACTAACTTTGCAAAAGTGTAACAGAGCAGTAACAAAAAGGCATGAAAAATAACTTTGGCTCCCAAATGCACCTCTCCTAACTGCGTTGAGACACACAGTCCTGCAATATGAGAGGAGTGCTGCCCTTCCTTATCCACAACGCCACTGCTAGCAGGCGCTCCCACCAGCATTGCGCCTACTTGGGTGTGGAAAGGCAAAGAAGAGGAGGGAGATGAAAAGGTGCCTAGCACCTTTGTTAGACGTTTGGAAAACACCATCTTCTCCAACGCAGAGGAGGAAGCAAACAACAAGCTCTGCAAGCCCCATCCCTCAGCTATAGCCGTACGCACGAACATGCACACGCACTTCCTCCAGCTTCAAGAAAACAATGAAGCGTGGGGAGGCCGGCTCTTATATAAAGTACATACCAACTAAGTATAAAATTAGGAAAGCAGCTGCTTCAAAAACTCAGTCACCTTTTTATCATCAACAGAGCTTTAATTAGTACCCATCTGCTTCCTGTTTTATACTACAGAGCTAACTTTCACCTGTTTCAGCATAACACCCCTTCCCCCAAATGCAAGTATGTGCATGCACACACACACAAAGTTAACAAACACCGTTACGCTTAAGTAATTAACATTGGGAATCCTCATTTGGAGTATCTGGGCCATTTGCTTCCTTTTTTAAAAAGCTAGGCTTTGGCAGTGTTATCCAGTTTCACAGCAAACACCTTTAAACCACAGACATGGTTGTTGTGCTCCACCATAAATATGAATGCGGTGGCACACAGGGACCCCAAATGAGGACTGGCTCTGTACCGTGCTGAGCCTGCCCAGAGGACTCCCAAGTCAAGTCTGGGATTTTCCTAATGTCCGTCACACACATGAAAGGATTTATGAATAAACAATGGCAAGGCTGATAGTTAAGAATGGATTCAAACTCACCCCATTGTTTGAAGAGAAGAAACAACATGCAGAAAAAAAAATATTACTTAGGGAGGAAATAGCTTCACCTTTGAATTTCCTGACATTTTTCCTCCCACGCTTTTCCCCTTCACACATCAATTATTTATTTATTTTCCACAGAGGAGACAAGTGAAAGTTAAGGACAGCAGCAAAGCTACGTGCTGTCAGCCCTGCCTACCTCTCCTGCACGGACTCACCGAAGCTTGAAAGCTTGCCAGGCACGTGGTATCTCCAGAGAGCAAAACAAGAGCAAGCAAAGCACCCAGAGAAAGAATTGCTTGGCAATGGCCATGAAAGGAGCACCAACTCCTAGGGCCAGCTATGGGAATGGGAAGAGGGGTGAGCAACTAAAGGAACAGTATTTGCAAGCACTCTACCTGATTTTTGAGAGTGTGCAAAGCTTTCTCAAACTTAAACTGCAGAAGGGAGCTTTTCTTAGCATACCTTTAACACCAGCCACCACCTCCAGAGCTTCTTATGCCAAAGTCAACCTGGCAAGCACTCTACTCATGCTCCAGTTTTGGAGCACAAGGAAAGTGTTCTCTCTTTATGGCTAACAATGCAATCTGCCACGGCTTTCCCTGATGTATGAAGCTGAAAAAACTTTTGGAGTTTTCTCCCATTTCTCCCAGCTCCTTCTGGAGCTGCTTCCAGAGGTGTTGGAACTGCCTGTCTGCAGGTTCAATGAGATTCATCTCCAGAAGATTATATTGGAAGACTAAGAGGGTTTTTTTTTCCATTAACTTGAAATCTTAAACCACCTGTGAGGCTGGGGATTTAACTTTTCAGAGCCTGCCAGATAAACAGGAGAACCAAGACGACTCCGGTATCAACCATTGCAAGTGCTTTTATTTCCTTTTCTTTCCCGCTCCATGAAAAAAAAAAAAAAAAAAAAACAGTTATCCTGACATCACCCTTACAAGGGGACTTTTCCATTTCATTCTTTTGGGATGGAAATAAAAAAGAAAAACACAAACACATGAAGACTGACAAGTGAAAAAATAATCCTGCAATAATCCCATTTATGGGATTAGTAGCCCCATAAATAATCCTGTAATAAGAATTTCACCAGTCACCATTTAATGTAGCAGTCATGGGGTTACCATGAGAAGCCACCCTACAATACCCTCCTGTTTCCCCCACACAGTCACTCAAGGGGGGGATCACATCATTGGCAACACCAGAGGTGTCAACGCTGACAACTCAGCACTGGTGATGATTATAAGACTCAGAATATTCAGATTAAGTTCCCCACAACATTTACTTTTAGTATAGTGTCATTTTATCGAAACAGCACACTAAAGTATCATCTCTGTACTTAGGGGGAAATTTGTCTAGCATTACACAAGCCTGATAAAGAATAAGAATTGCCATTCAAAAGTAAAGATTATGCCTTGTTTTAAATCTCCACTTTCTAAAAGTTCTCATCAAATTTTCTACTGTATCATTGTTGAGCAAACACAGGATTTTGTACGTGCACTAAGCAAGCTAATAGTGAAGGGAATGAGCTCTGTCACTAGAGAAAAAAAAAAATCAAATGAAAACAAATGGGCTTCCAGGCACAATGCTCTGAGCAAGTGAAATCGGTGAGAAAGGATGAAGCAAAATGAGCACCAAATGTGAGAACTCCAAACGTTCCTTGCAAAAGAAAAGGTGGCTCACATCTCTCTGGTCTAACTGCTGCAGTCAGATATGGAAAGAAAAGGGGTACTGTGATTTTGCAGATTTTATTTATTGATTATAGCAAACAATTCTTTTTCTACTAAAAATGTATAACCCTGCGTTTTCACCTAGAAGATTACACCACCACTTAGATATTTTTCCATGATATCTCAAGCAACATATTACAAAACTTCATCCAGGACTGAAACAACAGATTGTCTCAAGAGCAAATGACAAAATATTTGTACCAGAAATCCTGGCAACGTTGCGTGCAGATGGGTTTCTGAAAAATGGGGTTCCAAGAATAAGTCACCCGTGGTTCCAAAAATAAGAGTTAAATTCAAACAAAAACTGGATGTTCATTTCACAGAGCACTGCAGTCCTTCCCCAGGGTCCCACCCTCGCCACACACACGAGGCACTTGCTAACCACAAGCCTCTGAAGTCTCAGTTACAGCTACATACACGAGACTGGGGGAACACAACCAAGTCCAGCGTCCTGGCCACGTAACCCAGAAACCAGCACGCTACGTGTAGCCAGCTATTTTGCTGTCAACAGATTTGAACCTAAAATTGCATGGGGACCATGCACAGCAGCTCGGAGCTGCAGCAGATGAGGGAGCATCCCACCAAGCGGCGCCAGCAACGTCCCCGCCTGCCCTCAGGGGACGTGGGGACCCAGGTTGGGTCTTGCAGCCTGTTGGGGTGCAGCTGGGGCCACCTCCAAAATTCTCGCTGTCCCCAAAACACCGGGGCGGGCGCCGTGTGAACTGAGGCACAGAGAGATGTCATGCTTCAGGGGGTGCCACCTGAGCATGACTGCACTGCGGCAGAAACAGATGTCTGAGACTACTATAATAAACAGAGACAGAGAGATTTAAAAACTGCATGTTATTTTTCTCCTTTTATAAGGACAGCATCAGAAGCAAAGTTCACTAGGTAGTACGGACTTTTCTTTAAACAATTCCTGGGTTTTGGGATGCATTGCTTTCAAGGCTCTGTTTGGTTTTGAAAACTTTACTCAGCCAGGCAACCATGTTTACTATATTTTTTGTTTTCAGTGTCAATAGCTACTGACCTGATAGGGAATTCCAGGATATTTTGAAACAAGAGTAAGAAAATAGATGCCTGTTTTAAAAGACATATTTAGTCAATGTGATCTAGATCACCACTCTCTAAAGCCTTCATCAGGCTTTTCACTTGTGGCTTGTCTTTCTCAGCAATGGCCAACTTCGTATACAAATACTGTTCATAAAAGCTATGCAAAACTAGTAATGTTTGGTAAGAGACAGGCATACATTAACATAGTTTTAGCCTAACATGAAAAAGCTAATATAATTTTTTTTTGAAATTTGGCACTCAACCGAGACCAAACTTTTCCGTTAGATGATTAAATAACTGGCTTGTTGTATTTTGCATAAAAGGCTTAAAAATGTGATATGGATCTGGGGAAAGGAGAAGTGAAACAAGAATGGAATAATGAGATTTCATGATAACAGAGACCATTTCAGTCTGGTGCACGAGCAAACGGTGCCCTTTCCTTTCTTCCCTTCCATGTTTCCCTCTATATACGAAGTCAATAAAACTTTTTCTTGGAAGTTTGCGAGATGACATAAAAATCTGTGGTTACATTGAATTGAAAGCCTGGTCATACACAAGAGAGCCCAAAGGAATGTGATAAGAGGAAAAGAAAAACTCAGCACCTTACAGCATCAGCTATACAGTACACAACTATGTTATTATAATTAAGAAATAATACAGAGAAATGTATTTACTGTTTGACACAGTGTAAGTTTCCAACTTAAAATCCTGAGCTTTCAAGAAAAATAACCATTATCAGTATTATGACAAATGACAATTAGACCAAAACTTAGTTTCTGTTCCCAAGAAAGTCAACAATAACGTGGCAAGCTGATGACTTCAAAAACCCTACCACTTTCCAGCATTTTACTGTCCCTGCATCATATTCAGTGTACTTTAAGCAAATATGTTGGTTCATGTAAAATAGTCGCACACAAT
The DNA here is from genome assembly GCF_964211835.1 of Anser anser. Taxonomy (NCBI): domain Eukaryota; kingdom Metazoa; phylum Chordata; class Aves; order Anseriformes; family Anatidae; genus Anser; species Anser anser. The sequence goes on along the minus strand of NC_139720.1, from coordinate 184,787,780 downwards.
TTTTATTTTTCCAACACATTTAAAGCTTATTTAAGCCACACTTGAAAAATGACACAAGCACAAAAAAAAGGCTTGAATTAATGCTCATCTAATATAACTGTTTCGAGCAGGTCAGACCACTGGACACAACCTGCAAATGTCTGTCCTGGCTGCCAAGAGATATGCCTGAATTTATAGGCAAGGCTCTCTGCCCCAAATATTCACTGTGTCAGTCTTCTACATAAGCATTCAGCAGCTCTGTGAAACAACCCGCTAACTCAGGTCAAGAAGCATTGCTTGCCAGTTCAAAGTTTTGTCGAGCAAAAGTAGTCAAAACTATCTATCGCAGTTAAAAAAATATTTTCTTTAAAGATTTTCCTTCTTTCTTGAAGAATTAGGATAAATGAGAAAAAATAGCTCAATAAATGTACAAGTCAACTGAAAACTGAAAATAGATACTTTGAGTCACTCTTATAATCTAGTAAATACAGGTCTGAGTTCCCAAGCACAAAGAATAGTTATTTCCCTTCACGCTCGCCCCTTTGGTAATCCACAGAAAGGGCAGAGGAATACAGCCAGCTGCAGAGCAGTAGTTCAGCCAAAGTATATAAGCACTTCCATCTCAGGCTGCCTCACAGCCGTGCATCAGAAATTCAAAAATTGTGCTACAAAACACGCAGCTTCACATAAGGAATAAGGGAACTACACGAGCACAAGGAAACCTGCAGGGACCCAAAGGCCCACGATAAGCAAACAGCCCTAGATCCCCACGATGTTTTTTTTCTTTGGAAGAGAAGCAAGGAAAGGGAAATTCAGTGACAACACAAAATAAAAAGCCATGTCTGCAGTCCTTCTGGAGCCCATAGAAAGGCAAATTCTTCTTCAGAAGCTCTGGATTTCAAGGAAAGCAGGAAGAAGGTTCTCTGATAAAGAGGAAAGATGGCAACACGATAAAATAAGACCTCACTGCATACTGCTCCCTTCCTATCTCATCTGGGGACAAAGTTCAGCAAAACTGGATGAGCTTAAAAACTGATAAACTGAAGACGACTTCCTTCAGTACCGGGAAAAGCAGAAGCCAGACTCCTGAAGCATGCATGTGCATGCAAATACCAGCTGTCAGAGGACACCACAAGCTCTACACTCATCCTGAAAACTGTCCATAGGGCAGCTGAAGGCAATGTATGCTGTATGCTTAGCTTCTAACAGCAAAAGAATCACCTCCTAAAACCTTTCTTATTTTCGCCTCTCTGCGTTACGGTAAGAACAAAACCCACAAATATATTTCTTGGAAATTCCAACCTTTAAAATATTACAAAGGATATTAAAACTGGCAATCATAATGATAAAGCGCTGCAAATGGTCAGTTCGGTCAGAAGTTATTTCATAACGGAGAACTAAAAAATAGCTCAGCTATTCGAAGCCAACATTTAACTGTTGCTGTGTCTGTGTGACTACTAAGGTATCCCGAAGTTTGGTTTACTGCTAGTAAAATGCCTAAGCACAGCTGTGAGGAGACATCTTTCTGCTTCCAAATAGAGGTGACTGCTTTTAAATGGACTCATTCACCCACTTCGGTGTCATATGCTTCTGTTGTATCTCAGTCGTGGCAAGAACAAACTCCTGCTTTAGGCCACAGATACACAGATGATGCATTTTAAGAAGGAAGAAAGAAACATTCATTTTCTGTATTACTGCCACAAGACCACTCCAGTTCTATATATAGTGATGTTACCTATATTACTCCTCTTAAAGGGGGGAAAACACCTTCTAGAAACTTTAGCAAAGCGATCAGAGGGCTCACAGCCACCTAGTCTTGCCAACTGCCAGGCGCTTTGCTTTACAAACACAACCATAGGCAGGACAGGGTTACACCATCTGTCCCCAGATCCAGCTGGTCAAGACACCAAGGGCTACAGGACCACAGTGCTGCCCCAAAGCCAGGGATGGCGGACACTGGAGTAAAGACACGTGGAGTTACGTCCAAATCCCCAGCAAACACCCTTGCTCTGTTTTATTTTCTGTGGGTTTCATCTGACTGATCTTCCTCAATAATCCTGCCCATACTCATTCACAGCAGCTTTGCGGAGATCAAATCACACCACAACCGTTCTCCCTCCAACCCAAACCAAAGCCAGGTCTGCTACAGCATTTTGAAGAGTTCAGACTTCTTCACCTGAGAGAGTACTTAGGATTCTTCTTCTGCAAAGGATTTTTCATTTTATAAATTTGCACTTTAACCTTCAAGCTTGACTGTACCCTTTAGGCCACAGGCCCTTCTATACAAGGGAGCCATTTGTCCCAATCCACCTAGGTAAGAAAATAGGTCTCTAGGTCACAGATCTATCATTATTTCCTTGTTTTATTTATTATCCCATCAGCATACGGATTGCATGCCACTCCATTAGGCCTTCTACAGAAGGAGAAAAACGGTGGCCTCTCAGGGACATGGGAGCTGTACAACAAGGATTCAATGGGGGAACATGTATCTGCAAGAGAGCAGCAGGAGCTCACCAGCAACCTGGTCTGTTATCCAGGCCTTTAAAACCCTACAAAGACTTGAAATGGGCTTTTGAATAAGGATACAGTAGCAGGTTTGCTGAAGGTTTTTCTCCAACACAAGAAACTAAGAAAATAGGTTTTGTAAAGAAGTAGGCAATGGAGACAGGTACTGCAGGTGAACTAGAGGTTCGTGTGAACATCACAAGAGTGAGTAAAAGTGGAAGGGAAAATAACAGTGGGTTCAATGAGGCCCTGAAAGTGGATGATGAGACACCCAGATCTGATGCGATAAACAGGAGGGGGAAGGAGGTGGTTAGGCAGGATGTGGCATGGCACGGGAAGGGGCTACTACAGCAAATGGACACAAGCACGGCCAGGGTGATTTTTCTCAAGGCTAGAGACACAGGGCAACTGCAGAGCAGCCTCTGGTTTCTAAACACTGGTCTCCAGTGTGTTTGCAATGTACTTCAGACACGTTACCAATTCCAAAAGCAGTCATTTGCTTTCACGACACCATTCCACCAGGTGCCTGGAGCTATCCCCCTCCTTTTTCTCTATGAAATTATTGTTTCCCTGTTTTAAGACAAACCTTCTATGCTGTGAGGGTGATCAAACTCCGGTGCAGGTTGTCCAGAGAGGCTGTGGAGTCTTCTTTCCTGGAGATCTTCAAAACCTGTCTGGACCTAGTCCTGAGCACAGCTCCAGCTGGCCTAGCTCCAAACAAGGGTCTGGACTGGACAATCTCACAGAAATACCTTCCTGCCTCAACCACCCTGCAATTCTGTGATCTCTCCTTTAGTCTGTCTCCTCTGATGGTCTTGGTGAACACCCTGGAGGCAGTAGCACTGCCACAGGAGGCATGGCCATGTAGCCTGTCTGCAACAGCACTTTGATCCATGCTGCCTCTGTGTTCTTTTGACAACTTGGCCCGCAAGAAATTGCACTCCCTGTGTTTTATGAAAAGCAAGAAAGGCTTTCAAATACTTAAATGGAAAATTACAAGGGGCCTCATGTTCCCAAACCATCTTGGACACTGACTCATCACTGTCCAAGCTCTCCAAAACCATGTCACTGCATACTTTATCTATTCCTTGAAACAGAGTTGGCCCAGCACAGCTTTGGTTTACACTGCTCTGGAGCAAGTTTCAGTGAGATGACAGATTTCCCCTGCAGAATACAGTAGTCAGACAGCAACTACTCCACAGAGCACAGGATGGAGTGAAGAACAGATGGGCTTCTTTACCACCTCTCTACTTAGGGAACCAGTGTTCAGATGTAGTCACTGCAAGCTGTGTTTCAGGTGCTATATGGATAAAGATGAAACCAACCTAAAAGGCCCAAACAGCTATGGGCACGCATTAGAGGAGCTCTGCTCAAAGCAGCAGGGAGCCTCTCCTTGCTCCCTCTGGGCCCCAGGAATGCCCCTCAGCAGCAAGGCTCCTCTCAGAGCATCCAGGTGCATTTTCAATATGGGTGTCGTGCTCTTTTAGCTTCAACCTGCAAAGGAGGTGTTAGGAGGCCACTGCTGCTGGGTGACAGCATTCATTGCACTACTCCTGTTACTTTCAAGCTGTGTCACAGATTTATGGTCACAGGCTCTCATTCCAGCAAAACAGTCTGTACAGGTCAGAAAAATAATGAAGACATTGGTAAAGCTGATGCTTTGGGAAAGGGAAGCTCCCCTAAAACGATGTCAAAGGTTGCAATTATTCATGTTCTTGATGCTTGTATTTATAAACTTTTTTTTGGCATAGGAAATTCTTTCTCTCAAACAAATTACACAGGCAGAAAGAACAGAATTATCACAAAGTAATATCCATCAATAGAGCAACTTCATTCAAAGTCCTTTGAATTATGCATTCCAAAAACATTTATTTTTCTAAAGAAAAAGTTCAGTATAAACTCTAATTCATTTTCAGTTCATTACCTCTTGATGCATTCAAAAGCCATCATCAGATAAAGACAAGAAAGAAGAATTAATGTCTCCCTCTTTTCTCGTTTATCATTACAGAAGTTTGGCAAAACTGTTTATCCTTTAAAAAAATAAATAAAATAAAAGATAATTTTTTTAAGTTTATCCTCAAATAAGAAAATATAAAGAAAAAAGCAAAAGGAATCAAATCTCACAAGCTGTAGTGGGCCCCCAAAACAGAATACAATTCTTAGTGAAAGAAATGCAAATTCTTACTGAAAGAAACGCAAATAGCTGTCATAGTAGATAGCTCTCACAATGGACTTAATTTATTAATTTATTTTTCAAGCAAGACCATAGGAGAGAAAAAATTATTCAGCACTGAAATGAATCAAAATATCATTTTGATTAACCACAGCTAAGACTGTGCTGTACTACTACAGATTTCTGAAAGAAAATTCCAAGCATGTTCAAAAAATCAGACTATTTTGATTTTTTGCCAGACAGGCTACCTTCCAAGAATAAAAGTGTGGGAAAAAATGCTAGTACAGTGACAGAACAACATTTCCACTTCTCATTCCTAAAAGGAGACAAACTGAAGATAAAATGAAAGAACTGACAATTATTTTGTGTATCTTAAAGCTCACGCATTCCAAGAACCAGTGTAAAATAATAAGTGATGTTATCTGGAGAAAGCAGACGAAAAGGTGGAACAGAATGCCTGAAGAGCACAAGGATTTTCCTCAACATGTATCAATGTTAAACACTAGAAGTAGTGAAATTTATCGATGAAGGCATTTTTAATTAATTATTCTGAGAGGAAAAAAACACCACTATTAAACTTAAAAACATGCTTTTATTGAAAAAGCTTTTTTTGGTGGGGAAGGTCTAAAAAATTTGCTTTTCTCACTTCTTTTTCATGGGAAATGCAGAGACAATTTTAATATGCAAACCGCATAGGTTCCACCAATCTATGCCTAACATTTTAAGTGTAATCAAATTAACATTGTCTCAAGCATATCAAGTCCATAAATTTTTAAGCTTCTATAAAGCAAGAGCCACTTAATGCAACTTTTTGTTTGTAAGGAACCGGGCAGTACTTGATGGTGCAAACACGGCCACCTGTCTCTCTGAGTCTTCACGTATCATGCGAGAGCCAGCGTGAACATTTGTTCGCCTAAAACGCTCGGCATATGGTTGAACTGACAATTTAATAATATCTCGATAAGGATGTTGCCAGATTTTTGGCGGGAGATAAGCATGTTTTATCATTAAATATTTGTACTGCAGTAGCACCCAGAGACCTTGATCGGAAAGGGGCCTCATTGTGCCAGGCATTGAGGCCTATGGAGTCAGTCACCCAAAAAGCTGACAGCCCAAGACAATCAGGCTACAAAAAGAGACTGAGGATGGTATGTGCTATATATACTACAGTGGAAACAAGCCTTCCTCCCCAAAACATCTACACCCACCCATTAAGACTTCTTCTAGAAGTCATAATTGATCTGTAGACAGAAATTCCACACCAACCTCCCACCACCATACTGTCTGAGAAACTACAGAGACTTGAATGGAGGAGAGGACTATCTTCAAGACATTTTCTTCTTTATGCATCAGAAAACTACATTGCAAGGTCAAAATCAAAGTGGACATTTGTCTTCTAGACACTATCAGTTGATCAGCTATTAGCTTCATTAACAGCACCAAGCACTAAAGCTTTGTTGCCTGCAAAGATTCCTCTAAAATGTGAACATTGTTCTGGGATAGCAGATCATTCTGCCTGCAAAATGTATAGGTTACTCTTATTTATGGCACGTGATCCAGTGAAAATCCCTCTTCATCTCTCAAGTTCCATGATTATGACCTGTTTCCAGAATATCTTCTATCCTTAACAACCAAATGAAAAGTGAATAGAGGAAATGGATTAAGCATGAAATTGGGTCTTGGGATACCTTCATTCCATTCATACTGCTAAAGCCATGTTATTTATGTAGACATTACTGAAAATAGCTCTCCTAGGCTGCGCATTAAATCTAGTGGCAACCTCGTAAGAACAGAAAACAACGCCCTGTATCAGAGCTAAATCTTACCCTTCAAACAGTATTTCTTACTCAGTGATTTCCTATGAGAATGGGCTTTATTAAACTATGTGTCAGCAGATTGAAAATAACTATGACCCATGGTACAGAGAAAAGTTGAGAGTAACATAAGTTTCTATTCAAAAAGAAAGTATCTGCCTGGAAACTTAGCATTGAGACTACAAAAACGAAAGACCTCATAACCAGCAGAAATGTCTCAAGTCTGATCCACCTTAATCTTTAGACAACGACACAACGCACTCGCTCCACTTTTACATTCATGACATAAGGATAACTGCTGCAGAAACAGGATTTTAGCATGTAGATGCTACTTGTCTCCTAAAGACTTCATACAATCAAAGTATCTTCCTTTGTAGCAGGACAGTTATTTGGGCATCAACCACTTTACATGTTTTCGATGTTTTTTTTCTTTGGTTGTTGTTGTTTTTTTTCATATACATGCACATATACACATCATATAAAAGTTATCATCTAAAGACTAATATTTAAAATATTTTACATATAAAACATATTATAGATATACAAGATTGTGTGTGTGTATATATATATATATATATGTATATCTTTAGCTGTTTAGATGAGGCAGCCTGCAGCCTTACATTGCACAACAGCTGGTGTCACCTCCCTTTCCCCCTCTCAGCCCCCAAAGGAACCAGTAGGGGTAGGCTCAGATCACTTACTTTCATCCAGTGTACATACCAACGCAAAAATTCTAGAACATTTTTGTCTGCCACGTGTTTTCAATTGCTTTTTGTGTACCACATTTGCTCCGACTTCGTATTTAACCAAAGGTTTAAATTAAGTAACCCGTAGTATTTTCGTTTGTCTTCACAAGTCCCATTCGCAGCTGACAAGTGAACTCTGTCCTTGCTGCTATTTGCAACGTGTCTGCACATGCAAGTCAGACTTATTCTGCCTTCTCGTTTCCAGGACTTGAGAGAATATGCAGTTGACATCTTTTCTAAGAAAGCTGCAATGGTTTTATTGAAAGTTACTGTAGACCACAACAGGCTCTTACAGCATTTTTTTAAACAACCAAGAGAATTCACTTTTTTTTTTTTAATATTGTCATGATTGCTTCTTTTTAACAAGAAATATGACTGAAAGCTTCATCAGCAGCAAGCACCTTCATGATAGTTCTCAGTTTGCAAAATTTAAAAAGTATATTATGCATACAAGTAAGAGTAATACTATTTCTGGGCAGTAGCAGCTTTCCAGTACCTAAGGGGGGCCTACAGGAAAGCTGGGGAGGGACTCTTTGTCAGGGGGTCGAGTGATAGGACAAGGGGGAATGATTTTAAACTAAAAAAAAAAAAAAAAGGTATATTTAGATTAAACATTAGGAAGAAATTCTTCACTCAGAGGGTGGTGAGGCACTGGTACAGGCTGCCCAGAGAAGCTGTGGATGCCCCATCCCTGGAGGTGTTCAAGGCCAGGCTGGATGGGGCTTTGGGCAACCTGGTCTGGTGGGAGGTGTCCCTGCCCATGGCAGGGGGTTTGGAATTAGATGGTCTTTAAGGTCTCTTCCAACCCAAACCATTCAGTGATTCTATGATACATGACTTAAGAAACCCGATGTGGTATCATTAATATTATTCAGTATTCATTTAATCTAACAAATTAAGAAAACCTAAGTATACTATTTAGCAACATACACATGTAACTTGAAAACGCAGTGTGTTCCACCTAATCATTTACTTAAAGTTATAATCACCTACATTCTACAAAATAAATTCAAACTTTGTTTAAATGTGAAGGTGTCTCACTAAACAGATACATGCCTTGACAGGGAATTCTAAATACAACAGGTCCCAGGGAAAATAAGAAGGATCTTATGTCTAACCCAGTTAAAGTCATGTTTATATTCTGAAATTCACTTTAATTTGGCTACAGTCAGACACCACAGCTACAGAATCTGTGATTCTGTGATATTACCAAACCAAGCCTGTAGGCAGACAGCGGTAAGTGCACTCAGATGAACTGGTTTTAATCCGGACATGAAGCACAATGGGTCAAGCACCTCCTGTTCCTATCAGCTCCACCTCAGAGACCCCCTGTCCCGGGGTACTACCTGTCCCCCGTCCGTCAGTCCTTCCCCCAGCCCAGGAGGAGGCCAGGCCCAGCACTGCCTGGACAGACAGCAATGCTGCGGGGGGAAGGACACCAGCTCAGGACCGGAGCTCCTCCCCGCTCCTTCCTCCCTGCGTTAGCCATCATTGTGCTTTAAAACAAACCCGAGGGCCCATGTCGGGATAACAATCGCAGGAAGGGGACTCCTGACAGCCTGGCTGCGGATTTACGGTGCCCGGGGACAGGAGGGCAGAGGTTCACGCAGGAAACGATAGCAGGACCAGGACCCTGCCCTGGCCGGCACGGGGCCCCTCCGCAGCCACAGGTTTCAGGAGGCAGTGGAGGGAAGAGGAGACGGAAATGTACTTTGCTCTTTACAGCTTTAAAGTCAACTTTGCCTGGCTCTGTGCTGCTGCAAAACTTGTCCCAGGGTCTGCTTTTCAGTGTTTTAGCACCGTGATAGATATTCGAGCATCTCTCCCACTCCAGTTGGGAAAAATTTCAGCACTGCCTTACGCAGAGGAAGGACTCCTCTGGTTCCTCCAAAGACCTCCAGCAGCAGCCACAAGTCAGTCCTTTGCAGAAAAGCATCTGCCAAACCAAAACCCATGCTTGTGGCTTCCAAGAGACTCAGATGCAGTTGTGAATGGCTGCAGTCTTCCAACATCGCTCAACATTGGTTGCAACAGGGAGCATGCAACGCAGAATGGACTACGAAGGATCTCTGAAAAATATACACCTTTATTTTAAATGATTCAGGATGCTGTGTGCTCTAAATTAAAGCGATCTCTGTAAAAGGATTTCAGGTTACACCAAAGCAAGTTGTGTTCACTGCTCTAGTGACTGCAATCTCCCCTCACCTTCTGCTGGAGGAGAAACAACAACATCACATGCTGTGCTGCAGGTCTGGGACGGGATGGATGTTCATAAACACTCGGTCATGTGTCTATCCTGTTTTCCACACTTCTAACTTCATGCATTTATTTATAGTTTCTGAAATTCCAATATATACATGAATTTAAAATCCTCTAAAAGCTGCCCATCCTGACAAAGCCTCCGATTTGTTTGCCCATACATACGGGAATAAAAATACCACTTGAACTTGTGTTTCTCCATCCCATTTCAGCTGAAACTTCTGTTTGCCCAGACTATTCAAGGCAGAAACGCTGGGATTTAACTGTGCATATTGTCTTATTTTTGGTAACAGCTTCCCTTGCACTTTACAGCCCCTCTAGCATGCAATTCCAGCCAGTGACTGCAAGGGTGGTTTTGAACTCAGCCTCCCCACATAAACGCCTCTTTCAGAAGCTCTAGCCTGGCACCACTTTCATGCTGATACATGTGATAGAGGCCAAAGTCTCAAAGCTGTAAAACCCGGCAAGTTCAATCACCCGAGGGAACAGAAGGCACGGCATTCTGCCCACACATTGCTACAGAAAAAAAAAAAAAAGCATACCCAGACTTCCTGATCCGATTAGCAATTCTGGCATCAGACCCTGACCCAGACAAAACACAGATGACTGATACTTGCCTAGGACCAGCTCAAGGTTTCTCAACAGCGTAGGTAAAACTGAATCTGGTGGCATTAGCAGGGTGGCAAGCAGTAAGCTGAGGACAGCCCCCAAAAGGTGTTTTCCATTCCCTGCAGTATGACATCCCCCATACATCCAGCTCACACACACTCCCACATGCCCACCCCATCATCTCAAACCCAGACTCAACTAACCACATCTGCGAGAGCCTCTGTCCTTCCTCAGCAGCTGTTCATCCTCCTCCTCGCCCTGCTGCAGTCCCTAATCATGGCCAGGCACCTCTCTGGCCACTGCAGTAGGGGAGCCAGCACAGGGCTGGGAGTTGCTTCGCCTTGGGAAAACGAGGCAGTGGGAAATGGGGAAAGCAGTTTTCCTCTTTTGCTGAAGTCTGAAGAAGCTGCAGTGACGACTGATGCTGCTGAAGAGGGCTTTCCTCCCACCAAAATGTGGGCTGCTCCTCCTGAAGCAACAGAGGGCTGTGCAGAGGAGAAGCAAAATAAGCCATCTGGGCACCAGGTCTGTCTTCCTGGCCTCTGGTCCAAACAACACCGGCAGCCATCACCCTGCTGGCTTCACCCCCGTGACAGCAGGCCCTGACACCCCTAGGTGACTCTCACCTGAGGGCAGGCACCTGGGGATGTGGGGAGGTGTTTTCACTAGTTCTGTAGAGACCATGCCCAGAAGGTCCCTTTCCCCATAGCTAGAAGGCAAATGCCACTAAATGCAATTCCCAATCTCCTTCTGTAAGCAGCATTTTCTGGGTGTATGTTTTGTAACAGAGGGATGCTAACAGGAATTCTGTAGAACAAAGAACAAGCTATTTTTAAATTTAAAGGAAAAAAGGGAGGGGAATAGAGCTGCAGAAAGCAATGGCGTTCTCCATCCCAATGCACACACTACAGTTAAGAAAAAAAGGAGTGTTTCCACATCACACAGAGAAAGAATTAAACCCAAACCTAAGTATTTCCTACTATACAACTTCTCAAGACTTCTTGCTGCCTTCTCCAGTTTTCCATGGGTATCACTTTGCAGGGGGCAGAGACCTCTCAGATGAATATTCAGGAGCAAGCAGTGATTCAAAGAAATGATGTGACTGGAGACAAGGATCACACCTTGTTTCTGACATCATGGTTTGGGTTTTCTCTGCACTGTGAGATCAGTGTTCTCACCGCAGTCTTTTTCATGAAATAATATTTTTCCTAGAAAGACCCTTCCTGTTAAGTATTTGGGATTACTGCCACAAATAGGCTCTGACAACATACTGTTACATACTGCCTACTGAATTGTTTTCAGCTTCTTTACATAGCATAGGTAAATCCAGAAGAGGTCAAGTTATAAACACTTGTTCTTAGAGGTAAAATTCAAATTTTCCTAACAAACACTCCCAAGTTTTCCCAGAAATATAGGGTAAAATGTACATATTCAGCTACAGTTTCTCAGCAAAAATTCTTATCATAAAGCAAATGTCTTGTGAGAGGCCCACATACTTGAGCCTAACACAAATCCAGCTTTTGAAGCTGATGGGAAGATGGGGTTGGTAGGATTTCATTCATTCTTAGCCTTAAACCACTCTTTCGTAATAACTGTGAAGCTAATCATATCAAATAACTGTAGTAGAAAGATGCTTAGCACATATAATCATCGCCACATTCCTGCTTTATGATTATAAAGCTGCTCATTATCCAGCTCCATGCTACTAAGGGAAGTTGTAAGGGAAGACCCCTGATTTTTTTCTTTACCAACCTGCATTTAAGTGCATAGAGTTTAGTCCCTGAAAGTCTGAGTTGTTCTAATCTCACCATTTTTTCACCCCAAACATGTGCAATAGCACCTTTATCATTTCTTTATACAGAATTATTTGCATCTGTCTTTTGAAGTTTCAAGGAAAATATCAAGCTGAAATCTCTCTTAATTACACTTATAGAAATTTCTCGCAGTGTCAAAGTTAAAGACCTTTATTTATTACAGTCTTTAACCCATACTTCTAGGGGAATGCTTCATAAATCAGTACCTTTCCTCTCCACCCTAGCTGGACAGGTGGCTGGCCTAGAAAAGGACTTGTGGTAACAAAAATGCAACATCGTGCTACAGCCAGACCAAGTAACAGCAGGAGAGAAAATACAAAGTATTTTGACAACAAACACAACAATCTCAGTTTAAAAAAAAAAAAAAAAACCACTTTGTAACTCCCAAAGAACACCTACTACTTAACCATTCCTTGTTGATACACATACAAAATCAATTTCTTACCCTAAATAACTCCTTAAATTAGGCAGCTCTTCCTGCTCGCACATCCACACGACCCCAAAGAAAGCACGTACTGAGTAAGCTCGGTTCCCAAATTGCTACCTTTCTTTCACACGGGAACGCCGGTGGCACTGAGATGTTAATCCTGTACTGGGAGACGTGCTCCGGTTCTGCCACAATGCAGTCAGCCTCCGTTCCCAAAACCTGTGCCTTCCAGTTCTCCCTTCAATGCGAGTTCCAGGCCAAATAAAAAATAATCATAATAATCATTCATTAAAGTAACTAACAGATTACCCACATACTTCATATGATAAATAAAACGTTTGTAGTATAAATTCTCCCTTCAGGCCCACACTGCCTTTCCACTTGCCTATTTTGTATAACCTCTTCCCATACTGGGATTTTTCAGATTAGATAAGCCAGTATGTGTTTTAGCCTAGACTCCAGTATAGCCTCTTCATCTTGGAAGATCTATGTGGACCTGTGGCAATGGGAGATGATAATCCTTTAAAAAAAACAGATAAGATTTTGGATCCTCGGATGATTTAAGGAGAACTACACTGATGGCATAGTCCAGTTTCTTCTGCATGCAAATATGCAGAGATCATGCATTTATAAGAAGCACTTTAAAGTACATAATTCATACACAGAGCTTCCCTGCCTCACAAATACAAGGAGGAAAGCAAGGAGACCGATAACATTATTTGCCTTTTCTAACATACAATAAATTATAAAGTCTGGTATTAACATTTATTTATTAATAAAAAATTAATGTTTGCTATCAGATTCCTTTCTCATCCGATGCCTTCAGCTATCGTAGATACTCATGGTCAGAAAGTACCCATTTTTCTTGGTATTGAACCTATAACACACTGGAGCTTAAACACAGCTAATAAAAATTCCTGGGCTACTCTGATGAAGTGCTTGCAGCTCCCGTTTTGCCATTTCCACAGAGCCTGAAGCTATCAGATTCTCTCTGCTAAGTATTAATCCATACGCTTTATTTTGTCCTGATTTTGACAACACGTTAAGTACCATATACTCTCAAAAGATGGTTTCAAAACAAACCAGCAAACAGAATTTGTTACGGGAACCTACCAAGCACTCTTTTTGATGGCTTGCTCAAATTACCCTGCACAGCTAAGTAGGCAACTTGCGTAGGTTAAGCAACCAATTATTTTGACTCTGATCAAACATCCAACATTGCATATACCCAATATTGCAAGATACAAATGCTGCAACACTACTGTACTTTCTGAGCACTCAGGGAGCGAGAGACAAAATGCTAAAATGTGGGTTGAATAGGAAGAAGATTTGGTGGTTCACTACAGAACGCTGTTAAGTAGCAGGCTTCAAGAAGTCATGAGTAGTCTCCTGATCAGGAAAAGAGAGGATGAAGCAATTAAAGGACTGTTAAGAGTGGATCTTTCAAAGCCTAACTTCTTCAAGAGAATAAACAGCAAAAAGGCAGCTCTTATATGCATGGGAAGTCTCACTGCATCTTGCCTTAGTATTTGTACTCAAACACGTACTGAATATCTGACAAATGGAAGCCCGTCCAGACCCCATCAGATAAGCACAGCACCAACGTTAGCTACTCCATCTTCCTCACAAGAAAGCAGTTCAAGCTCCTGTGCACATGAGCTCCACCACAAAATCACGGGCCCATGGCCTTCAGCCCTGTCAACCAGTTCTTCTACCTGCAGTTTGTTTCTCACAGGTAACTTTTGCTCATGTTAAATGAGTAAGGGCACAAGTGAATCACACTCGATTTGTCACTCACTGACAAAATCAAGCTGACACAAGGGTCTGTCAGCTTTGCAGATCAGGGAACGCATTAACCAGGTACCAGAATAAACCAACTGATCAGCAAACAACAATATAGTGGATTGCCTCAAGTCACTGTGTTACAGGAAAGAGAAATGAGATATTGGCAGAGCCCCCATATGTGGAATGGGCCACAATGCCCACCTGCAGGCAGGACTGGTCCTTCTCACTGGGCAGCCTAGCTTTCCTCCCAGGGTGGTGGGATGAGGCTCTCTCAACAGCAACATCCAGACCAGAGTGCTGGCTATGCCCATATTTCGGAAGATGCTCTCAAAGGAGAGGTATCACTTTCTAACCTACCTCCCTACTTGTCCATATGTCCATCTGGAGCTGCGGGTTCAAGTAGACTAGAAACATCCAGCTACAGGTTTCCAGCTCTGATGCCTGTCAAAGAGCAAGACCCAGTAGGTGGTTTTAAATAGCTATATGGGAAGAGTTTTCCTGCCTCATTGGACTCTAATGAGGATCTCACTATCCCTTCCTCGGTCGTTTTTCAACATCTAGCTGTCAAAAGGTCATGAATTTCAAAGATGCCCTCATTTATCAGCAAATGCAATAGTATTCACAAGCTATTACTGAAAAAAAAAAAGTAGAGTACAAGATGACCTGTCACACTTTTCGTAGTAAAATGAGATTTTAGGAGTTGGCATTTCTCAGGCTATCCATGAGTGCAAGGATAAAGTCACTACCCAGCATCAAAATACAGTTACCTCCAAGGCGTGAAGGAGCAGCCGCTCCACACGAACGGTATGGGATTGTTTATAAGACGGGAAATGAAGCTCAACTTCTCCAGCTGAAGCTGCGGAGGAATTCAAGGCAGGCAGAAAGTAATTATTCAGCTGGAGTTTGGCCAGGACGCTGGAGTTAGCACTGCTATTCTTGCAGCCTGTGTCAGGGGACCATGCAATGACCACCAGCACTGTCTACTGAGTCATCAGCGCCGCTTCCTGCGGGACCCGGGCTCTCCTTGGAAATCTCCCATTTCTGTATTGACCAAGCCCATCCCCAAGTCACTTTGGGAACACGGGACAAGGAGGAAGGGCTCAGAGTATAACTATTAGTGTCACTTTCAAGAACAGTAAAATTTACATGGATTAAAGGGATGAAATCTTTATATATAGTAAAAAGGATAATTATAATGAAGGCATCTGTCTAGCTGGCACCACCTACAGCAAGACCTGCAAGCAGTAATTGTACAATAACAACGTGGTGTTTAGTGTGAGGTTTAGGACTTTCTGCCAGAAAACCTAAAGCATCCAGGTTGTAAAACACTGTAATAAGTAGGTAATCCCCAGCCTGGCGTCCAAGTTACTGCCCTAACCTGTTCCTTATGATTATAAAATGTCTCAGTGTCAGCAGGTTCACTGTGAGTCAGAGCTGAAATAATAAATGGCTTATTTTCCATCCTGATGGAGGAAATACATCACGGCTCATTGTGGCTCACTTACTGAGGCTGTTTTTTTTTTTTCTTTTAAACAGGAAAATGTAAAAATAACCAACTCATTCTGCCTTATTGCACTTATTTTTGATTAACAAAGCCCTTATTACAATCAAATTAGAAAAGAAAAAGAAGCATGTTTTCAATATGGTCTGCAAAAACAATACCTTAGGAAAAATACACAAGAAAAAATACTGCCCAAACAGCCAAAGAATATGAAATTTGTGACAAATAGCCTCTTTGCCAAAGTGATTCCATCACTTTGCTCCTGTAAACAACTGGCTGCCTGAGCTGAGGTAACGATCGAGGCTCTAACCTCACCTGCACTTTTGCTCCCAAGAAGTTGCCTTTAATCACGTTCCAGTGCAAAATGCTCAAAGCTACTCCACTGTGCATTGGCAGAGTCAGGACCCCTGGCTGTAAACTCTAGAGGAGAGGTGCCATCTCTTGCTTTGGGTATTGCTACCAAGCAAATAGGGCCCTACTTCTGGCAGGTCTGCCCATGCACTACATAAAAACCTCATTGAAGAGTATGAAAAGAGAGATAACACACCAGCATCCCAAAAAATATTCATCCCTTACCTAACACAGACATACATAATGGCAGGAGTATTGCAAGCAAGGTACAATCAGTCCTTGCACCATTTACAAACTAAAGGAATTGCAACCAGTAAAAGAAAATAGGTATCATCATTCTACATACTTAGACCAGAGGCACAGACACATTAAGAAGGCTATTTCAAGTTCAAATTCAGAGCATGTATATTTTATACACATACACACAGAGTAGCATATACGTAGAACCCTTAGAACAAAAGAATAATATAGAAAAAATAAGAATGATATAGAAAAATCAATTAAAAATACACATATAGATAACTTAAGTAGCATCAATCATAAAATAAAAAATAAAAAGAGAGAGAGAGAGAGAGAGAGAGAGAGAGAAAGAAAAATACCAAAAGTAGTAGAAAATACAAGTAGACCAAAAGTTGCACAAACTGTAAAAGGAAAAAAAATCTGGAGTGAATATCATGAAGACAGCCCTGATGGATATTTCCCCCGCGCACAGTCTCAAAGAGACTGCATATTTGAAATACACAATAAGTGACACTGGACATTAAAAAATGCATTATTATTTGTATGAAAATAACATGTATTGAAAATATAAAATTTTTCCAATATTTCATTGTAGGGGAAAAATGATTTATTTTTCTGCATTATGCACAGAATAACAAGCTGTAAATTAATGCTGTAGACCAGAGTATGAAAAGCAAATGTTAATTCCCAGAGGGAATTAACCACTGCTACAAAACTGCTAATCAATAACTACTAAGTTATTTAAGACCAAATGCCAAATACTGTAGCAAAAAAAGGGCAGATAAAAGTACAAAGTTTCTTTTAAAGGGTTGTTTCTGGACTGCAAGGTTTTTAAACATGCAGTTCAAATGTACAAATGAACGATTTCAACGTCTTGCCTGTCTTTTCTGCAGCCTCTTACGCATGCTTCAGTAACTCAAATTTATCATGACCTTTAAAACCACAAGATCCTTTGGGTAACCGTGGTCAGGACTCAGAGCTGCAACTGCAACAGGCAAGACTTTTTCTCCCCATGCACCCTTCAGCATGCCAGGGTCTGCCTGTGAGCCATGCAGCAGTGCTTGGTTCTACCCCATGCTGCTTTCCAGATTGCAGAAAAAAAAAAAAAAACATTAATAATTCGAGTTGTGTTCTTGTGCTATCCATCAGCCCTAATTCTTGGCAGCCCCTCATGCAGCTACTTAAAAGGACTAATGGTCTTGCGATGGAGTCATGGGACTTTGACTCACAGCCCCAGCTTCAGCTCCAGGTTCCACTGTGAGGCCTCGAGCGGTCCCGGCCTCTCCTCCTGCCTGTCCTCCTCAGCTGCCCCCTCACTGCCACCAACATCCCACTCCTCTTGGGCCTCCCTAGGCTTCGGCCTGGTTTTCTGTAAGGTGGTTGGTGGGGCTTCTGGCACATTCAGGGTTGCTCCTCTCAGCTGTCCTCCACCAAAACTCCGGTCAAAATGAGTGAAAATATTAGCACGCAGAAGGTTGATCTACTCGGGCTATGCAAGCACAAGCCAAGCCATGGTTTCCTACAGACTTCAGTCCCTCCTCAACAACACCCCTCCATGGGGCCGCAAAGCCCCCAGCAGAGCTCAGATGCCATACCAGGCATGGCCACTTAGCTCTTCAAATTATTATTTTTTTATGTTTTATGACAGTTAGTCATAATAACAAATATTAGAGCGACAAGCACAGAAGTTGGATTCATCACTGCCTTGTGACTCATTAAAAAAAAATTTGAACCTGAGTGAAGTTTCTGTAATTTCGGGGCCACATTTTGCATCAGAGATACACTTCAAGAAGCATTACAAATCAATACAGTTTCAATAACAATACAGGGATGCACAAGCACCCGGTATTTAGAATGTCAAGAAATGAGGATTTACAAATATTACACAGATAGGTATCAATTAATGTCCATTTATAATTTTCTAATCCTTCTCACACTTTGGATTTCAGTCCTTTAAAGTACAGAAGAATGTTGCATTTTAAGCTGCTGGATTATTTTTATTCCTGTTTTGGCTAATGATGTGAACAGATCCATTCAATGACATTACACAGGACCATTTCTGAAAGCAAAACTCTGCTCTTTTCTATTACACACCAATAAGAGCAAAAATCTCTTCCTACTGACCCAAATATCATGGAATATATATGTCTAAAAACAAGATTTGCAGACAGACCTTGTATTGGACAACTAGCAACACTTGAAAAAAGCATACATGCTTTGAATTACACAGGCTCCTCCTTTGACTCCTTCTACTATTTTATTTTCTGCATTGAAATAGCCATTTTCTGAAATATGATTCACAGCAAGTTACATTCCCCTTTAATTTCAGCTTGTTTGTAATATTCATTTAATTCTACATCTTTTTATGTTTATTATTCACTTCTGTATTTACAATGTTATTGAAGAGTTCATGCTTCCAGGTAAAGTTTGTATTTTTTCCTGAACTAATAGGAAATCCTGTAAGATCTTATTGTTGCAGTTTTTCTCCATAACAAAATCTTCCATTACATAACAGACTGCGTACCTTTAAGATATTCCTTTTCTTTATGACACATGTTGTCTTCTCTTTAGAAAGTAAAACTTTCCTCACTAAGCCTCAGCAAGAGAAAGCAGGAATTTACAAAGCAAAAAAAAAAAAAGAGAGAGAGAGATAAAAAACACATCTCATGCCAATCCCTATTTAACTCACTTTTCAAAGTTTTCTCATTTCCTCTGTTGCCTTTTCTTATAAACACCACAACCAAAACACAATTGTTTGCTTTGATTTTCAAAACTCTACTGCACCCAAACATGAGGAAATTTCCCTGCAACCCGCTGAGGTTACCAGTATGTTATAGCCTTTGTCCCCATACTGAAACCATCCACTCTGCGGGCTTTCTAGTAAGCACAAAACAACTTGCAGTTGAGATATTTCTTACGTCTGTCCCGGAGGCTGGACTGACAGACGTCCTGGCCATCTCTGGCTCAGAGAGCACATTTCACCCCATGCAACCAGGATGCACAGCATATTGTATCCCGTCTTGCTTTCAAATGGAGAAGGGGGAGAACCCTTGCAGACTGCATATGTGGGAAATTATGCTATTTATTTGAAAAACAACCTGTGCTATGTGTAAATGATGTGGCTGGGCTCTGTCTTATATGAGACCTTGGCTAAGGCTTCCTCGTGCTGGCAGGCCGGGAGTAGGGCGCTGGTTAAACCTCATGGAAGTCCCGTCACCTTTCCACCTCCTTGGAGGAGCAGGCAGTTGCTGCAGCATGTGACACCCATGACTTCTCTACAGACTAGGAGATTCCTGCTGTTTTAATCCTTCCTGGAGAGCCTTCCTTCTTCCCCAGTCTTTCAATGGCCTACCCAAGGCCACTGTGGTATGGACAAGCACAGAGCTTGGTTTCCAAATCAGTTTGCCAAAGTGCAGCCTGTACAAAGAGAAATCCAGGGGTTTCTAAACTCTCAACATCTGCACGACAGAGCAAACTGAGCCAGTTCCTCATAGAGCCAAAATACAGAATTCCTCACACGAGCTGGAAACAACACGGTCTGAGATACCGTCTTAGTCCTGTGCACTCAGGACTACAGGCTTGGATATGACAAGGTTATTTTGTCAGCACTTGAAGCCATGTCCCTTGGCCTTTTCCCTAAGCTGATGGTGTCTCACAATTTGAGCCTGAAAGGACTTGTGGGTACGTTCACAAGGGCTGCTTCATTTCTAGAGGAGTTACTCACTATGCCTGGTGAAATTTTGCTTTGTGACAGCAGGAACCTGTCACCCTTCAGCTGACGATAGAAGGATCCCAAACAGACCAGCCTCTTAAGCCAAAAGGAGACTATATAACCCTCATCATATCTTGCTGTCTTCTTTCCCCTTTTTGTCTAACCAAAGGCTTTCCTTGAAATGTCAAGAGGTCAACGCAAGGAAAGGACTCACTAGACTTAACTGAAGGCAACTAGTAGACTTTCTAACTACAGGCAACCTCACAAAGAGTTCAGAAGAGGACTGTGGTCTCCACACCAGCTAACTGATCAGGAGCACACAAGAAATCTCTGTTTCCCACTATGAGCCTTTGATATCCCTAAGGAATTTCTGAGAACCACGTCAGGCTCTCACGCAACAGGTTTCCATCAGCAGCAACACACATAATCTTCAGGTTGCCAACAGAAGATGAAGAGTTGTATCTTAGACGTTAAATGAGATCTATTTTTCTTACCGAAGCTACCTGTGTGAACATTAATGCAAGATTTACATAGAAGTGGGAAAAAAATGTTATCAGGGGAGGAATATTCAGGTCAGTATGGACACATTTTGCTACTCTACTTCTATACTTCATGTAATAAAACTCAGTGTAAAATGTACTTTAGCAGAGCAGCAACACAAGCAATAAACTTGGTCAGAAGATTCTGACAATAAAAGCACATGCTGCCTCCTCATTTTTTTTTCCTTTAATTTGAAAGGAATTTTCACGTTTCAGTATAGTTCAGATCAAGCTCGAGATATTTCTGGGAAAAGGCATGTTTCCCACAGCAAAGCTCATTTCTCTGTCACTTAATAGCAACAAATGTAAAGCCTTGGTTGGCAATTTCGATTTCTCCTCTGCATGATTCATTTATCCCTGGGATAGGCCTGAGCAAGGGATTCTCCCAGCGCAAGACAGACTAATCAAATTATTTCAAGTCAGTCAGGTATTCGCTTTATGCCAACCAGCCCCAGTGGCAAAATCTCTTGTAATAGCAGATCTCCCAACGTTAAGAAAAAATATTCATGGGCTAAACGCGAGCTTAATCACAGCCAAGAGGCAAAGCTCCTACGGCCAGAAAGACATAAATGTTATCCCTGTCTCCTTCTCATTCGTAATCTTTCACACTGCATTGGAAAGTAGCTCAGAGGGTGCAGGCATGTATTTCAGCTCGTACACTTGACAGAGAGACCACAAAACTCACCCCCACATGCAAAGCAGCATTGATACATTGCGCCTCTGTGGCTGGCACTGAAAGGCCAGATTTTTGCAAGGTACCAAAGATCCCACACTATCCCCTGGTGACCAGGACTGTGTGACAAACCCAAGAAGGCTTGAGACTTCCCAGTCACACCTGACACCCGTCTCTCAGAATAGGGGTCCATGTACATGGATCCAAACATCCAGAATAGCAATATTCTCCCTTCCCATTTCTTGACCTCCAGCAAAGAAGGGAGACAAGATTCACAACGCTCACTCCAAAAACTTTGCAGGTAAAGTCAATGCATGAGCAGCCTGCACTGGGTCCCCACCAGGCAAGGCCACCAGCCACTGGGCACTGCAGGATGGATCACCCAAGAGCTGGATCGTGGAAATGAAATGTCACCCTGGCCACCACCACAAATGCAGCAGGTGAATTACTAAACTCTGCTGTTCTTCAGAACAGGGGCAGTTTGGAGATTTCCACCTCAGAAGAAATCTCTGCAGCCATGGCACTGCCCAGGGCCATAGACAAGCTCATGTAAGTGGCCCAACGACCTTGGCGTGAGTTGTATTTTATGCTAGCATCTTTTGGTGCTACTTTTACAAGATGTATCTAGCTAAAGACGCTTCACCTGATAAGTGACTTCTGGTGCATGTATTTCTTTCCTCTTGAAGTTGATGGTTTTTATTTCAGGCACACAGAACCTCCTGAACACCTGAAGGTTTGCCAGCCTTTCCCCACCCCGTACCACAGGCTCTAAAAGGCACCAAGGAGCATCGTGACACCACCACTGCTGCCGTTTCATACATTCTCATATCAAACGCAGAGGGCAGTCACATGCTTCTGTTTACACATCCCATAATACAAGGCCACTATTTATCAATAAATGCCTTGAGGTGCAGAGCAAAGCCCAAATAAACAAAATCTGCTAGGATTATCTGCTGAAAAAACAGCAACAGCAGTGGCCAGGGAAAAGCAAAATGATGAAATGAGGATGCTGCAGAGATGGTCCAAAGAGCGAAAGAAGAGACTGCTACAGATATTCAAAGAGCTGGGTAATGAAGAGGGAGGAGAAGGCAGCAAAAGTAGAGGCCCAACTTATTTAGGGGAAAAATAAAATAAAAAACAACCACCCTCTAATTCAGGCATTAAAGAATGACTTAAAAAAAAAGCACATAAAAATGCGATGTTTTGCTCAGTAAATAACTAACCATTGGAACCCATGGCTGCAGGATAGCTAGTGGAAAATAACTTGCAGTGATTAAAAAGGGATTAAATGGATTTTATAAACAACAGTATCTGTTGTTAAACATGCTAAAATAAAATTACAAGAGTTAATAACCCATTTGCTTCAGGGCATAAACTAATCCTCTTCTAAGGGTAGCAGAGATCTGCCTGCATGTCAGCTCAGTATCTGGTGCAACAACTCTTCTCCAAAGGCGAGCAAGCTTTGCTCTTAATTCCTGGCATTTAACAATTCTCTTTCTTGCCTGAAAAAGAGAGCATGCTATTGTTCAGGCCTTCAACTGACCTCACATAATTAATTCTGCAGTTTACCAGATATATAATTCCCTTGAGGGGCAGGGGTGAAATGCAAGAAAGGGAGGAAAATATAGTTTAATTGCTATATGCTTCAATATTCTACTCTCAGTTTCTTCAAATATAGTTTGTCAGGGCACTCAGAACAAGTGCATGAGATAAAATTCTTGTAAAAAGCTTAAGACGTGAACAAAGCACAAAATCTATTAGTACTGTTTGGTGCAACAGTTCACCAGCCTTATCAGTTTATGAGAAAATTAGATCTTTAGGAGAGATAGCAAGGGAGGGTTTTTAATATATTAGAACAGAAGAATTTACTCACCCTAGTAATAATTAAAGCATTATCTAATATCATAGACTGTCCTCAAAGGCGGGATAGAGTTGAAGTACAAACCCCTTGAGATTCTGATTCCACCCCTTTCAATTCCCAAATCCCAACCCGTGAACCTTACTAACGGACTCGCCAGTCTCTGAAATAATTGCTTCTGGACAAAACACAAGATGAGACATGACATGCTCAATGCTACGCTGTGGTTATGACTTTTCAGTTCCAAATGCCAGCTTGCTCTTTCCCACAGGGAAGACAGCCACGTGCTGGGGATGCTCCTCCTCCAGCTCAGGAGAGCTCCTGGAAGAACAAGTCTTAGCATCAGACATACAAAATTCAGACCACAAGTGATCCTCCTTAGTACACTGCCAGGCTACCTTCTCCAGTTCCATATGTCTACAACTTTACTGTTATTAATATTATTGTTAATATGAGTAGTAGTAGTACTACTACTACTTTTTTTTCTTTTTTTAATGGGGTGCAAATTACATCTGGCTCCGTTTGGCAGTCTCACGGGTCAACATTTGCACTGTATTTTCAAAAAAGGACTTTGCAGTGGCCCACTTCAAGACACTAGCAAGCCAAATCAGGTGTGCTTTCCAAGTCTCAGCAGAACAAGGAGGCTGAAAAATTTGGCACTGACCATCCAACAGAGCAGTATCAGTGCTGGAGCCATGTGTTAAACTGATAACCAAAGCAAGGGATATAAAATGCCTGCAAGGGACAAAAAAAAAAAAAGAAGAAGAAAAAAAAAGCTCTGAAATTCAAATTAGTTTTACAGTGAAAGCAAACATGCTGTTTCAGACCACCGTATGTATGTACTCCCTCTGCTCCCCTACTGCTGAAACAGCAAACCGTGCATGGCAGATGGCATGATTCATCTTAAAATTACTCTAGCAGCATTCCCTCTATTAGCCTCCAAGGAGTAAACTAGGATAAAAATATTCTGCATGTTAACTTTAACTAGGCAGTTGTCATGAGGAGTCATCAGGTCAGTCTACTTGCTTATTTTGCAGAATTTTTCTTTCAATCAGCAATAAGCGTTGCGTACAGAGATACCATTTATTTGTTGCACCTCTCAGGAGTTAATGCAGACAGGGGCAAGAAGGGGAGCAACTGAGGGGTGGGCAGGGGGGAGAGTTTGTTTTCCCACAGAGAAGTAAAAAAGTACAATGAAACTCAAGCCAGGAGCCACAGCACATCACACTAACAACAGCACCAGCCATTTCTGGCAGGGTGGGGTAGCTGGGATAAGAATTTACACCGGCCCAGGAGCTGAACACAGATCTGCTCAGCTGAAGGCATTCTTCTGTGGTATCGTTCTGCCTTCACCAGGGATGGGACACAAGCATCCATTCAGTGTCAGGAAAGCCTCGCCAACCAACCTGCCCCAGAAATGCAGTTACAACACCCTGCCATCCATCCCCCTCCTTCACATGAAGGGCTGGAGCCAGCAGCACGAATTCTTCCAGAGAAATACTAAAACATAGGAAATAACAAATGTAGTTCCCAGCTGAGGGCTCACTCACAGACCTGTTGGACGCGATGTCTTTGACTGAAACTCCATCCCTCATTTAGAAAAAATCCCCACGCACTTAGGAGATGCTTTAGACTATGCTGACAGTACAAAAATTCACTGCTGTGCAGGACACATCCCCAGGATCGACTACTGCAACGTTAATTGCCTGGACTCCAGGCCCCAAGCTAAAAAAGCCCTTCCAAAATAAACAGTCCATAAGAACTAATTTATTTTTTGCTCCATCAACAATATGTCTCAGTCAACAGAAGCAGAATATTTTGTGTGCTTTAATACCCAGGTTAACCAAGGAGGGGGTGAAGCCAATAACATGGTTAGCCTCATCTCTGGGTAGAAGGTGGTGAAACTGCACTTAATGCCATCTCTTCAAACAGGCGTTTTCTACATGTGTATGCCCTACACGTCAGCCTCATTGCATAACCCGGTTGTGCAATAATTGCAAATTCATTTACATCTTCATTTTTGTTCCAGTGCTCCAGAATGGGGAACCAAGGGAGGACCATCAAATGGCAGGAGGAACTTTGCAGAATTCCTCTCCTCCACCATGGGCCAGCTCCAGGAGGATGCTCTGCAGAGGGTTTGGACGCAGTGGGAGTAAAACACCACTGCTCACCTGGAGCAGACATCTGGATCAAGGCTTTAGGGAGCAACCTCAAAGCAAAGGATGACTTCATAGCATCAGGAGATGACTGGTGTTGGCTTGGACTGCAAGCAGAGAAGATTATGGTTTCTCCTTTTCATGCTTATTGCTATGTAATTGCCATAGAACTGTAAAGAAGAAGTAGGCAAGAGTGCAGTATCAGGTTTTCATAGACTAAACAAACTGGATTATTCAAGAGCGACTCAAGTTTCCTAACAAGCATGGAGCACTCTGCATTAAGATAGCATCTACTTATGTCCCGAAAATCAATTGCAACAGGCTGCATTTTAAAATACTGCCTTAACCTCCTCTCCTGCCATTTATTTCAGCAGCACATTTACTGGATTTACTACATTTGTGGACAAGGGCATAATGCCCCAACAGCACCAAAGACCAGACCCTAGACCAGTATTACTGCTCCGCTAGCTAGAATATGCACTCGTGTTGTATTAGGAAATGTTCAGCTCTTGCAACAAAGGCAAACCCTCAGCCATAAAAATCTGACAGTGCAGTTCTCCTCGGAGGCTGTGCATGTTCCTCAAGGAAGAAGGGAAAATAAGGTGGGGGAAAAAAATAATCATCCCACTTCAACCAAAAGTTAAAGACTTCATCCCTCTCTGGCACTCTCTGAGTTTTCCAAGCATCGTGTCACCTGCATGCAGGAGTGCCTTGCAGCTCCACCTCAATGCGGGCCTAAGGATGGCAGGGCCAAGATACCATAACTACAAAGAAAAGGAAGTTGCTTTGACTTAAACATGCTGCCACGCTATGGGTTTTAACATCTGAAAAAAAAAATAAATATATATATATATTGTGTATGGTTTTTGGTATTGCTTCCTTCGCTATAGACTTCTAGATATTAATCAAGACCTAAATTTATCTAGCTAGATAAAAATATTTACTACATTTTTATTTATGTTTGAATTACATAATGTATTTTGATCTGTCACACATGAGGCTGTATCCTCATCCTGAATTTCAAATGCCTTCTGGTTGGACCTGCAGATCCATCAGTTGAGCAGCGCTCAGTCGCAAGAGGCAGGGCAGAGGCAAGACAAGTGCAGCAGAGGTGTCAGGGATGCAAACACTACAAATAACTAGAAGGGACCTTAAAGACCATCTAGTTCCAAACCCCTGCCATGAGCAAGGATGCCACCCACTAGACCAGGTTGCTCCAAGCCCCATCCAGCCTGGCCTTAAACACCTCCAGGGATGGGGCAGCCACAGCTTCTCTGGGCAGCCTGTTCTAGTGCTTCACCACCATTTGAGTGAAGAATTTCTTCTGTATGTTTAATCTAAATCTACCCTCTTTTAGCTTAAAAAATAAGGTAGATTTGTCCTATCACTACACTCCCTGATAAAGAGCCTCTCCTCATCTTTCCTGTAGGAAAGTAATAATACACCTGAGAGAATTTGATCAACAACCACCATTTTTTCATCAATATTTGATCAAAAATATGATCAATAAACACAATACTTGCAGCATGGATCTTTCCCTTCAGCACAACTGTTGCTCTCCTTGCCCTGAACCTCAGAAGCTGAAGCACCTCAGCAAAAGACAGACACGGCAACAGGGCATGCTCCTGAGAGGCCAAGGGATACATACCGTAGCATCTTTGGATAGTGTTATATATGGTGAATTACTACACATTTCTTGCTGTAAGAGGTAACAGGAGATTTCACTCCTCCTCCTCACACATGAACAACTAGAGGAATAGCAGCACACCGGCCTGACGGATGGAGGCGAGTGTTCACAGGACGGCTCCGACGGGCTCGGCTGTGGCACGGAGCAGCCACTGCATCACGGCTCCAGCACACACAGAAATCCACACAGCAGCATCCAGCCAGGGCCAGGGCAGCAGCCAGGCCCCAAGCTTTCCCCAAAAGCCGCCAGCTCGCACCTCCCCACCTCTTCACGCGTTCCGACAGCGGGAATAATCCCTCTTCCTTCGGACCATCACCAGGATGCCTTCAGAGGTGGGCTTTCTGGGAGAAGGGGCTGTGGGGGCTGCAAACAATTTCATCTAATTTGAAAGTTCACATTTGAACAGAGTATTTTTGGAAAGAGAAATCAACACGTTAACAGCGAACGGGAGCACAGAGCAGATAATCCTTTCACATCCTGACAGCGGAGAACTGCGGAGGCCTGCTATGAAGCATCTCTGAATAACAGCGTCTTCATTTTTTGAATACCTAATTAAGAGTTTCTATATATTGCAAAGCCTCGCTATAAGATATAATTCAGTTGGCAAACACCAAAGATTTCTCAGTCTGTAAGTATGCTTTTGGCAATCAAAATTTAAATCTGGATATATGTACAAGATACGTATGGCACAGGTACTTTATTTTTTATTCTAACAATTACATTCAAATTAGGAGATTAACTTGAATCGGTTTCAAACAAATGCAAGCTACAGGCAAATCAGTCCTCCCCCCAATACCACAGGAATATTTTTTTGGATTGTTAATATCCTTACTCCCGTTAGCTGCCTCAGATACATTCAAATACACATTACAGAACAGCATCCAAGACAAAACGAGTTTTGCTTCAATCTAAAAACACTACAGATGCCAGAAGACAGCACCAGCTCGGACCCGAAACTCACACATGCCAAAAACCATTTGCAACCGTGCTAATTCATATTATGGGAACTGAAAGGCAGCTCTATATAACACAACGGGCAACAAATCCATTCCTCTAATTTCAGTCGCCAAACTTTAATTAATTTCCAGCCAGGCAAACATTAAGCATTTCTGCTGATCTTGCAGGATGTAAGCTCATTTGCACAATAAATGCGGTCTAACAAGTCACCACATTTATAGCGAGTTGCTTCAGTCTTATCTAACTGCGTAGTTTGAAAAGTCAGTGATGGGTAAGTGAAACTCCACCCACGTCACAGTTTCTGGAGTTAAGCATAAGAAAACTGAAGAAGTTGCGACTTTTTCATTGCAGGCAAGACTGCAAACAGCATTTGGACAGTTAAAGTCCATTCTCTGCACTATGCAAACAGTCCTTATTCAAGAAGCAAAAAAAAAAAACAAAACAAAAAAAAATATAAATAAAAAGCATACGATCCGCACTTTCATTTTTCCCCATAAAATGAATGTCAGGGCTCCAATGCTCCGGAGTTCCCCTTCCCAAAAAAAAGCAAAAGCAAAGCACCTCTGCTTCCCACTCACGGTATTTGCCCCCCCCCCCCACCCCCCAAAAAAAAAAAAAAGTAGAAAAGTAGATTTAGGAGATTTCAGAACAGCCCTGGGTGAAAAGCTCGCTCGCTGCCCTCCTCCTCTACAACATCAGCGGTGCAGCA
This sequence comes from Anser anser, assembly GCF_964211835.1. NCBI lineage: Eukaryota > Metazoa > Chordata > Aves > Anseriformes > Anatidae > Anser > Anser anser. Next base: position 184,759,286 of record NC_139720.1, on the reverse strand, counting down.
GGACAGTGGGGCCCGGCCGCCGGCCACATTTCATTCCAAAAAGTTTTTAATTTCCTGATTTCTGGGTGTGATTTAAAAAATCTCACTCCGGTACTAAATAAATTAAATGTTGGGCCAGGGGGTTAAGCCTCTAGCACTTTTAGAGGGAGATGCCAACATGCAGGACGCGGAGAGCAGTCGCCTTCAGCCTTTCACATCCTGATGCAGGAGATGCACGGAGGCCTGGCATGAAATGGCCTCTGAATGACAGATACTCAGAAAAAATAGAGATGCTAATTAATAAGAGCTCTTACATATTACAAAGCAGAGGTAGCAGATAGCATTTAGTTAGCAAATACTATAGGTAAAGGACACCTCTGCTTGCGAGCACTTCTTTGGCAATCAATCAAAAGTCAAATCTGAATAGGTGCTTTTTTAGAGTATGCCCCACACAGACACACTGTGTTCCCTCAAGTATGCATGTGCCAGGCTTCAAAACTTAAACTACACCACAGAAACAGCCTTGACAAAAAGCAAAAGGAGCCCCACAGGCTCACACCAGCACGCAGTTAACACGTCGGGGGAACACGGGCTGCTCAGCTGCCACCACAGCCATCCCTGGCCCACTGGTGTGGAGCAGCAATAGGACCGAGAGCATTTCCAGCTGCGTGGATTCCTAGCATTCCCAAAAATTAGCTTTCTAAGGCTAGAACAAGAGAAGACTTGTACCTTGAGGCTGAATTAACTCTAGAACAAGAAGTGTTTGCAAACTGGACTGTAACATCATTGATACCATGCAGCGATGCTCAACACCGTGAGCAACAGCAAGCTGCCTGGGGCAAACTGAGCGCGGCCCTCCACTTCTCCAGCAAATTTCTGCAAGATGCAGCAGCTGTCAGAGTCCCACCAGACTTTCAGACTTTTCCCCTATGATCCCATGTATCACAAGGGAAAGCACTACTAAACCTTTGCAATTAACTGCAGAAGTGCTTCCACACTAAATAAGCTTGCCTCCTTAGATATTATTTGGTAAAGATCAGTAGCCACCACCAAAATCTAAGCACAATCGCAAGGCCTAATGAAGTTCTTAGTCTGAGATAATCATCAGTACAGTAAAGCAGTTGACTTCATTCTTTTTATTCCTCCACCTCCTACATTAGGAACGGAGACCTACCAAGAAACGGCATACTACGGCTGCTGCACTAACTGAAGGTGTTTGCATATTACAAACCAAAGCATAGGAATGAAGCAGCTTTGTTTGATGAACACACAGGAGTAACATTCAATGAATATATTTAGAAATAACTTTAATGTGAATAGCACTTGCCCTCAGAAGTGAACGTAATTCATGCTGAAGCTCTCTGTGCAGCGGCACAGATGCCGTTCTTCAAAACGTGACTCTTCCCTGCACACTTCATCCACTGCTGAAGTGCAGCCTATCATTATGAAAAGCAGTATTCCCCCGTATTTAAAACTCACTTTGGCACACCAAACTTACACACAGAATGCTACGAGCTATGAATGCTATTCATTAAAATATTGGTATGCACTGCCATATGCTTAACTATAGTTAGCTGCAGCCAGCATCAGTGAATGTGAAGTTCTCTCTTCACAGGAGTTAACAATAAAGTGAATTTATCCATTTTTTACATATTTCTGAAAGAGGAAAACAAACTATCTAATGGGTATCTTCAGTTTATCTTACTTCAGAATTCACTACTCAAGGTTACAAAACCATTTCCATGAGAAATCCCTGTTTCAAACACTAACTTTCTCCCAAAGCAAAAGGGGCTGAAGTTTGAATCTCTGTAGGCTGTGGCCACAGCCCTACATATTTCACAAATCTGTGGCTGCAAAATGTATCAGCATTTCTGCTCCAAAAGCCAAGCACTCTTTTTGCAAAATATTCACCGGTTGTGTAAACAGAGTAGCATATATTTAGGTAGCATTATGCTTTGGAAATTGAAGAGGGTCTGAACAAACATCTCAAGGGTACACCATTTCTGGAGTCTTATTAAGAATATATATTATATATATAAATTGCCTACTTTATTGTTGATCATTATATAAATAAATAAATAAAAGTCACCTAACCATCTTTATCCTCTTGTACCACGCTGTTTCCATACAGGCAGCAAAAGCCCATTCCCTAATCCACCAACTCCACTGACCCCCTGTGAAGTAATGTAATAAAAAAATAATGGCATTAAGAACGAAGCCAAGTATGTCGTAAGGAGTACAGTGGCAAAGAGACCAGTTGCCTTGTTTTTGTACTGAACTTCTTCAAAGCCTGTCACTTCAGGAAGATTTAGTTCATTGTGTCAGTATACAAAGCCTCTCAGGTGCTTTGTTTTGGCATTTAATCTTGCCCATAATCAGTCAAGAAACTGAACAAGCATGCAGCAATTGCAGCAAATAGAAGGCATGCTAAGAAAATGAAGAGTAATTTCAACATATAATTCGAGGCCTGGACTAGAAGCTCAAAACTACCCGTGATGGATCGCCAGGATGCATCACAAGCCCGCAAGCAGGGGCAGCAGCACACAGGTCTGAGGCCAGAACAGGCTTCGTCCTTCAAGCAAGGTTTAAGATCAAAAAAGGCAAATATAGATGGAGAAAGAGAATTAAGTAATTAAGTTTAAAAGGAACAAGCGATGGAGGGTTAGCATGGAGTTTTATCACTAGTTACGAGGGTGCAGGCACCTTGCAACGATTAAGGTGAACTTTCAGCCATGAACCTTTTTTTTCCCTTACTAAGCAGGATTCAGGCTGGTGACTCAGAGGCAGGCAGTGAAGGCTGCCACCGAGGACTGATAGTGGCAGTGAGCAGGTACACGAGTCACCAAAAGTAAAACTCACAGCTGCGTGGGCATTGGCAGGAACTGGTCTGGAAGAGAGATCGCAGCAGCTCACACAGAGCAGACACAACTGCAACTTCCAGGTGCTGAGGCTGTTACCAGTGCCATATGTAAAAAGGCATGGCTCTGAGAGGATTTACCTGGCAGAATCCATAAACAGGGAAGCAAACAGATGGACATACCTCTATGCACACGCATGGGTGTGTTGTGTGCATGCGTAACACAACGCTAAGGGTCCACAAACCTCCTAGGAAAGCCTCTGACCTACCACACTGGGACAGAGTTAAATACCCGCAGGTGTGCAACCAGCACTGAGGGAACACTGAGCAATTCATCAAGGCAATCTTTAATTAAAGTGACATTTCTATTTCGATGTGGAAATGTGCGATAAAAACCTCGCTGAGATCTACTTCTTCCACTTTAACTACTTGAGTTCTGCACAAATTTCTCTGATTTAAATTATTCCCCGATCTAGAACCAAAAGCTTTTGACAACCGATCACTCTGGATTTCCTAGAGTCTTCCAACGCTCGATAACACACGTGTGGCTTTCAACTTGGATATACCACACCCCAGCACCGATTTTGCACGGAGGCCGATTCACTGCGGAGGAGACCACAGAGCTGGCCTATGGTGAGGCCACCCGAAGCTCCTTCCCTGCACCCGTTTTGTCCTCGGGCCTACATCCATTCATCCTTCCACAGCTCAATACCATCTATCCTCACTCCTTCAGCAACGGCAACAAATAAATTTGGGTGATCAAGTTTCCTTAGGACTAGAAGTCAAGGAGGTGTAAATGCACGTGCGGCCTTCACACCTGCCGCTGGGAAAAACAAACACTGCAGCCACCTTGAGATGGGAGCCACCAAAACCCTGTGTTTTCTGCTTAATGAAGACCTCTGTCCAAACAGTCGCTGCATGTAGCCAACATAGTATTACAGGTTGTGGTCTGAACACATTTTCAATAGGAGGCTGAAAGCCTGAGGCCATTCAGGTAAGTTTAACTCTGACGGCTCCTTCACAGCAGAGCGCAACCATTTTGACGTAAAGCAAAGACATCATGAAATATGTCCGCCACAAAGGCATTTCATTTCTTGCATATGATGATTAGCCAAAAAGTTATCAGATTTGAGGTAAGGAAAAGTTATCTATGGCCATGATGAATCCCTTTGTGGACTACAAACTGTCCTAAGCCCCATGCACAGTCTCCCACTCGCACAGGTAGAAGAAAACACCGCTTTCACTTGGCTGCTACGAGACAAAAGTTTCATTCTTCCATGCAACTTTCACAACAATTTCTTAGTTATCTCAGAAACAGATCTTGTTCTTGCTTCAGCCTTCTCTGAGCAGCGTCGCTCGCTATCGGCGCTTGCCCACGTTCACCCCTGCGGCAGGTCTGGCAGGGCCCAGCCGCTGGGCAGGCGGCCCTCGCTCCCCTGGAGCTCAACCGGGTTTTTTTGGGTGTTTTTTTTTTTTAAAGCAGAGTTTGTGCTAAGAAAGTCTGGAGTAAACTATTTTGCACGTACAGCCAAGAGCAGTTTTAACTACTTCAGTAAGCTAACAGTGAGAATTTTATCTTACTACCTTTACCCTTTACTACCCTTATTTAAAATCGCATTTCCACTTGAAAGTTTCTGCTTAGAAGAACTTGGATGCTATTCCGAGCTCCCACCAGATAATGTCAACACCATTGAACTTCTTTATTCAACAAAAAAAAATGAAAAAGCAGTTCAACATCAGATATTAAGTGGGGTCCGTGCTGATTCACAAGCATTACAGCAGGCAGCTCTCGACTTCTGCGTGACAAACGCAGCCTTGCCACCAGGCATAAAGTGCACATTCTGTTACAATTCCTTGTGCATTTCAGAGTTGGTGTATAATCTGAAAGGTGCCTTGTTTACACTTACAAATACGCAGGCTCCAACAAGACGAAGCTTTATTTAGGAGGGAAAAAGCAAAGCAAAACAAAACATTTTCTTTCTCAGGCTGCAGAACACCCACACACCGTGCACCCCGGGCACCGACCCGGCGATGCTCTGGCTCTGAGGGGCTGTGGCCAGCTCCAGCCCCACTCCGAGCTCGGCACCCACAGCACCAAACCACATACAGCATGCGGCCAACACGATCCAACACAGCAGCTTTCTGAGCCACCTGCCCGTAATGTGGCCAAAGGGAGGCCTGAGGGCAGCGTGTAGGCTGCACGTGTGTGTTTTTGGGGTACCTACAGCGCCCTGCCACAGGGTACGGCCGTCCCAGGGCTGCGCCAGCACCAGCTCTCCCCGCCGCAGCGCAGCACGGGTGCGTGGGCATCGGCAGCACCCGCTCTGCCAGAAGGAGGTGTGCGAGGCTTGTCAGTGGCTGAAGCAACACAGGAAGAGGAGCAATAAAATAAGAAACACCTAATAAGTTAGGCAGCTAGCAGAGCTCCTGATGTGCCTGCTTGAACTTGGGAGTTCTTTGCTCTGATTTTAGTTTTGTTTGTTTTCCTTTCAGTTCTCTCCGACTCGCTCTGCAAAGGCACTCGAGCCGGCTTTCTTTATTTCTGACAGACTGAAACACCACTGGAAAAAAAAAACAGCGTTTTCAGGTGACAAGTTACCTTATCTAAAAGTTGTCAGCTATCAATCATTCCCCTCCTATTAAGGCTTTTTCGTGAAAGATGTCTTCAGACAATTATCCTTTAAATTTTTTAGTCAAACACATTGATAGGAACTAACAAATTACTTTTTAAAAGTCTTAAAAGCCTTCAGTTGACAATGAGTTTCAGATCCATCTGCATTTCCCTAGGAGGGTGCTGCCTCCCCGTAAAAACATGATGTTGACGAAAATCTGACGTAACAATCACTCCTAGCTAGGCAAGTAAAAATCTATATAAATACAGGATTTGACTTGAAAAAAAATGCAAATATTACAGATACTAGGAAGGTGAATTGAGCAAAACTCGACAGCTGGCAGTCTGACTGCCCTAACTGGAGCCAAGTCAGGAGCACAGCAGCACAACACGCCGATCCCACGTTCGGCACACGCACCCCGCACGTTTGCTGCCATCCTTCGCAGGGAGGAGGAGGAGGAGGAGGCTGTGCCTTCACGCAGGCAGCGGGAGCTCGCTCTGACAGCGCTCTCACGCAACAACGGGGTGCCGAAAAAGCAGGCGCTCTGGGTCCGTCGTGGGTGGATTCGGGGTAGGGGCTGGGGAGAAGAGGGGCTGGGGGTGGTGGCAGGGGGATGGGGGTGACAGGGGGATGGGGGTGACAGGGGGATGGGGGTGACACGGGGATGGGGGTGACACGGGGATGGGGGTGGCCACCACCACGGTGGGTGCCCAGCCCCATGCAAAGTGACACCGAGCTGGGCTGTGCTGAAACCCCCCCCAGCCCAACAGGTTCCTCGCCACCGGTGCTCCCTGCCCCGGGAGCGCAGAAAACCCCACAATTTAATAGGGAAGCCGCTCCCGCACGCCGACTTCAGCGCAGGCATCCAGGCAAAGCCAGCTTACTCATTAAACGCACGGCGTTTCTGCAACCCTTGTCCTGCCCCTTCTCCTTCCCCAGCCCCGTTTGCCTCTGCCCCGAGTCCCCGGGTCCGTGTCCCCCCCCCGTGGGGCCGGGCGGTCCCGGGGGCGAGCTGCGCCCCTCGCACCCCGCGGCACTGGGGGGGGGGGGGGGGGCTCAACACTGGCAGCCCCCAAAATCCGGCCGCTGTGCCCGGGGCCGGCGCCGTGACACGGCGTGAACTTTTGCTTTCGGCGGGGCAGGGCGGAGGGGGGGGGGGAGGGCGGAGAGAGGCGAGCCCCGGCCCCCCCCCGTTCCGCTCCCGGCCCCGGCCGAGCCCTGCGGGGGGAGGGCAGAAGCGGCTCTTTTTTTTTTTTTTTTCTCTTTTCCTTTTTTTTTTTTCTTCCTTTTGGGAATAAAATAAATGAAGTGCGGTGGGACAAAGTGAAATGGAGTGGGATAAAAGTGAAACGGAACGAGATGAGATGAGCTGAAATGAAATAAAATAAATAAAATTAAATAAAATAAGATGAAATGAAATGAAAATAAGATAAAATAAAACACATTAAGGTAGAATAAAATGAAATATGATAAAATAAATTAAAATAAGATGGAAAAAAAAAATGAAATAAGACGCGAAAGGCACAAGCGCGCTGCAAAGCGGGCGGCGGGCAGCAGAGCCGGCGTGTGCAGCGCCGAGCACCCCGCAGCCCCCCCAGCCCCGGGGGGGTCCCGGCGGTGCCCCCAGCCCCCCCCTCACCTTCCAGCCGGCCGAGCTGTTGCTGTCGCCCTTGTCCTTGAAGTAGGGGACGCTCTTGACCATCCACTCGTAGATCTGCGAGAGGGTGAGCCGCTTCTCGGGGGAGCTCTCGATGGCCTTGGTGATGAGGTCGGCGTAGGACAGGTTGCCCCAGGCGTTGCGGCGGGACGAGCTGCTCTTGCGGGGCTGCCCGGCCACGGGGCCCGGCGACAGCCCGGCCACGGCCGCGGGGGGCACCGGAGGCACCGGCGGCACCGGCCCCGGCGGGTGGAGGCGGCAGCCGGCCTCGGGCGCCGGGAAGTCCCCGCAGCGGCAGGCGGCAGCCTCCGGGGGGCCGGCGGGGGGCAGCGGCCCGAAGTCCTCGCTCTCCTCCAGCAGGCTGAGGTTGCTGATGAAGTCGGCGCCCAGCGCCCCCGAGGCGGCGGCGGCAGCGGCGGCGGCGGCGGCAGCGACGGCTGCGGCGGTGCCGGCCGCCCCCTCGGGCTGCCCTCCGCCACCTCCTCCTCCTCCTGCTCCTGCTCCTCCTGCTCCTGCCCCGCCGCAGGACGGAGCCGGGCTGGAGGTGGCCGAGCTGGGGGGGTTGAAGTCCGGCCGCGGCAGGGGCCAGGTGCAGGAGCGGGGCCGCGGCAGCGGCTCGAAGTCGGGGTCGATGTCCACCAGCTGCGGAGCCTCGGCCATGGCGGGGCCGGTAGCGGGGGGGTGGGGGGGAGCTCGGCGGAGGCTCTGGGGCTTGTCGGGGGCGGATTTGGGGGGCGGCTCAGCGCCCCATGCAGGCTCCGGCGCGGCCCCGACGGCGCGGCCGCCGACTCCCGGCGCGGCTCCGGCCCCGCCGCCCTGCCCGGCTCCTCGGCGGCGGCAGCGACCGACTGGAGCGACCGCCCCGCGCGGGCCCGCCTCCAGCCTTCCTCCTCCTCCTCCTCCTCTCCTCCTCCTCCTCCTCCTCCCGGCGGGGAGGGACCGGCCCGAGCCTCGCCAATGGCAGCACCGCGCCGCCCCCCGCCGCGGGGCGGGAGGGTGCCGGTGCCCCCGGGCTGCTCCCGGGGGGGGGGGTGCTGCATGCGTGCGTGTGTTTTCGGGTTATTTTGGGGTCCCTCCCCTCGACGGGGAGCGAGAGCCCTTCAGCTCGAGAAGGGGGCGGTAGCCGGTGCCGTCCCGGCGAGGTGCGGAGCCCGCGGGGGGGGAATTGCTGCGGGGAAAGTCCCCAGGACGGCTCCCGAGGGGACCCTCGCCCCCCCCCCCGAGGCCGCGGCCCCCCCGGCCCTGTCCCCGCCGGGCAGCCCCGGGCTGGCCGTGCTCTCGGGGCGGCTGCCGGAGCTTCGCGGTGGGCTCACTCGGAGGTTTGACGGGCTGCGCTTCATTTCTGCCCCGTACTCACTTCCCTCCGGGGGCACTCAGTCTGTATCCCCTCCCCAAGGCTCGTACCCCCTCCCAAAAGCGGCACAGGGTCCGGGACGTGCCGCCCCCCTCCGCCCAGCCCCGAAGCGCCCGGAGGTGTGTCCGAGGCGACGCAGGAGTTTTGCTGTGCTTAAAATCGAGACATTCCCTTAGCCTAGACAAGCGAGCTCAGGGATGATGTTCCTCTCCTCAAACTGGCAAACCCGGTAGAAAAATCTGCCTTGTTTTCAGTAGCAGAGGGCTTTTATCGACAGGCTTGGGAGCCCCAAAACCTGCAGCTGGCCGGGGCATTTGGTGTCCCCGTCCAGGGCCACACGGCCAGCCCGTTCCTCGTCCCTCCGAACCAAGGCAGCGAGTGGAAGCGTTATTTAACTGCAGCCCGTTGTGCCTCAACCGATATTTTCCGAAAATGAGTAACAATAACTAGGAGGGAGAGGACGAGACTGGACGTAGGCCCACGGTGTGCAATTTACTGCCAGATCATACGTCTGCATGCACGCGCTGTTATGAAAACGCTTTTTAAGGCACGTGATGACACCCAGCTATGTCCTTAGCGCACGTATGCACACGTGTGGAGTAACTGATCGAATCTGAAAGCATCTTTTTTGCCATGTTTCTTTCCCCACATGCCAAAGGTGGTTATTATAGGCTGGCTGCGTGTCAGTTCTCAGAGTTGCGTTGCTTTAAAGCTGCTTCTACATTGTCCAAGCCCTATAAAGGATTCAGCCCACAAATCTGTATCGCTTAGCCCAGAGATTTAAAATTAGTAATAGCAGTAATATTTTTTATTTCTGCTTTTTTTTTTTTTTAATAGCAATATAGTCCCTGTTCAACCTAATAACATGCATGCCATGTTTCAGCTAGGAACAGCTTTGTCCCGCAGCGTTATCCAGCGCCACTGCAGTCGCCCTGCAGCCCAGGCGAGCACCCCGGTGATGAGGAGGAGCAGGGACCACGGGACGCGGCTGTGCGTGAGAGGCAGCCAGGCCATGTGGCAACCGGGCATGATTAAAAGGGAGCCAAAACAAAAGAAGTGTCCAGGAGTACCGAAACATTTTCTTTTACTTTCCTGCCATTGGCATCTGTAAAAAAAAAAATAATAATAAAATAAAAAAATCTAGGAGCCAGGCTGGCACCCGTCCTGCTGAAGGAAAAGGATTTGTTACCAGGCTTTCTTCAAAGGATTGTTTTTTTAGTCTTGTGCTCATTGCCTTCTTTTTTTTTTTTTCTTTTTTTTTCTTTTTTTTTTTTCCTCTGGTCAAAAATCTAGCTGTTGTTCCCTGACCTCTATTGGTATACGCAGATGTTGAAAAAAATTGCTTTCCTTAGATGCCAGCTGGGCCAAGCAGGAAGAAAGCTGCTGTGATGGGCTTTCAGTGAGCCCTGGCGTGTCCTCAGCTCAGCATCCTCTTGCAGGGCGAGCGCTGCCTTGCTCCCTCTTGGCCCTGCATCGCCTTGCGTTGCTCACCTCCCCTTCTCGGAGGGGCCCTCGCTCGTGCCACAGGCCCCACGCCTGCTTGCAGCAGTAAATACAGTGAGGAAACAGCCTTCAGTGAGAGGTGAGGGCCAGCAAGGCAAGGAGCAATAAAGGCAGAGCGTTCACATCGCTGCCTTTGCTCAGCAAGCCAGGCCGGGCGATTCACGGCACAGCAGGTTTCGTTCTGCAAGGTGAGCGTTGCTGGGGGGTTCGTGTCCCCAGCCACCACTGACCACCCGCCGGAGACCCTGCCACAAACCAAACGTCCCATTCGGCTGCTGGAGGGGGGCTTCCTCCTTCCAAAACAGCTCAGCACGGTGCTGGCTCAGTGCAAGAAATTTTACCACATCTACAAATGACAGCGTTAAGTTTATCTCATCTCCCACAATGCCTAAATGCTGATGGATGCACCACAATTCATTTTCTACTCCCACGGCCCTCCTCCTACACTCCACCTTTTCATTTCTCTCCTCCTACTCCTGCTCCCATTTTCTACTCCTCTACAGTGCAATTTCTCCTATCATCCTTAGCATCAACTTGTATTTTTTCAAATGAAAGACCTGAAGATTGCCTTTTATCATCAGTGGAAAAAAGCATAGCCTCTTATTCATATTCTGGGTTCGAGGCAGCCAAAATAAAGGATCTATACTGTCTTTTTACTACTGTATGTATAATTCACCTTCTGAGGTTTTGATCACATTCAGCAGGAGATTACATGAAGTTGCAAGCACTCATATTCTATGTACAGCTCCCTTCTCTACATGTATGTGCACAGTGAGAGAGAACAGACATTTTAACAGAACAAAAAGCTGTGATGAAGCATCATTTTTGTGCCTGGTATCACAGGAGCTGTTGTGTTGGGAGAAAGAAGGCTTTCAGACAAAGGATGGGGGAGCTCTGTACCTTCATTTTCCTCCCCCCTCTCTCATCAGTGTCTGACTTTTATGGCACATTTTGTAGCATGTGGAAAATGTGAAACCACTAATTCCCCTCAAATTGCCAGGATTTTCAGGGCTCCATCAGTGGCTGGTGGACCAGTGCAAGCCAGAAGCAGGGGACACTGCTGAACCCATACACCCCAGAAGGGCTGCAGCCTGCCTGGATTCAGTAGTGGCCATGCCCCGGAGCATTTGGCTAACAGGATAACCAGGCACCACAGAGAGATGCATGTACAGAAACAGGCTTTGCATCCAGGTCCACTGAGTCCCAGTCCTTAGGCTTGAAAAAAATCATTCCACCAAATATTTTCTAGCATACTTGAAGCTATCCGGTCTCTGCTATGTACAGGTGGAAATCCTGGGCAGCAAGAACCACCTGCAGCCAACCCCCTCCTCCTTCCCAGAGGCAGAAGGGCTCAGCAGCCCCGACCAGGACAGAAAGCGAGCTGCCAAAGAGGGACAAAGACAGTACTGAGCTCACCAAGCCAGGAGATGGGGCTGCTGGGAGTGGGCTCCCAAAATCCAGGTACAGACCTAGCAGCTGCTGAGGTTGGGCCACTTTAGCTTCAAGGAAATAAATAAATCATATATATACATATATATAAAATTTAGCAAAAATAAGACTGATTTTATTACAAATTGCTACTACAAACATTTACTGTGCTTTTTTTCCACCATTCCCTTTGATGTTGCTCTTGCCTCTTTCATTCTCATCATCTGCAAAAATATGAGCAATTAAGATTTGAGGACAAGATTTCATGGAAACAACATTTCTAAGATGTATTGTTTGCAGGAATTGGAATTTAAATTTCCTTGAGTGCGTTGTTTTTTCCAGTCAAAGAAAAGAAATATTAATATGACTTTACTGTTTGCTGTGATTAACGCGGCTCAGATTCTTACTGAGCGTGGCTATTAGAAGCATAGAACCATAGAATATCCTAAGTTGGCTGGGACCCACAAGGATCATTGGGTCCAACTCCTGGCTCCACACAGGACCACCCCAAAATCAGACCACATGTCTGAGAGTGTTGTCCAAACACTTCTTGAACTCCAGCAGGCTCAGTGCTGTGACTAAGTATTAGTATTAGGACAAAATCCTATTCTCTGAATGAGCTGAAATGAGGTGTGCATTACTGGGAACCACAAGCTGCTACCACATTTCTTAAGCCAAAGAGGAAGGCAATATTTGACAAATGAAATATTTGACACAAAAACTTCCCTGAGGTCTCTGGCAGTCCGGTCTCCCAAGACGGTATGCATCATCTCACAACCACGTGCACGCACGCCGAGGTGAAAGACTGAAGTGCAATGTGCCCAAGAAACGATCCTTACCAGGATCAATACAATAAATACCAAAGGTAGCGTCTGAGCAGCTCTATCTGCTTTCAATGTGTCATGTGCAATCACTGGGCGCGATGTAAAAACAGAAGGCAAGAGTTTATCAGGTTTCAGATTCAGCTGAATCACCCAGCCACCCCTATGCAAAGGCCAATGTGCCTGGAAGTAAACACAGCTCGAGCAGCACGTATGTTTTCCAGGGTGTTGGGTTTCTGTTTTGTCGTAAATACGATCCATTACAATATTCTCCCACATCCTGCAGTCAGTGTTTCAACATTTTCAGGTGCCTTTCTCGTTTGTTGTTTTCCTTTATATATTGCTTGAGGAAAAACTGACTAGCTTCATGTGATAGCTTTTGTATATTAAATAATTTTATTGTGTTTGAGCAACAAACTAAAAACAGGATGTTTGACAGTTACGGTATAATTCAGTGGTTTCTCTTGAGCCTGTGTGAAGGAAAATTCATGGCACAGCACAATGCAATGCTTGACAACTATTTCATCTTCTTTTCCTTTATTTCACTGGAAAAGTGATAGCTACCTGTCATCAACAAGAAAAATAATGTATATTCCAGAATCAGCACAGAGACGGTGGCATAATAAAGGCTCACTCTTAAAAACAATCGTTGTTCCATTGTTGAATTCTTGCTTGAAAAGCATATTTATATCTGCATTACAAAGTATTTGCATACAAATCAGTGCATTACGCGTACGCTGCACATATGCATATGCATGGTATCATTATATACATTTTCTACTAGATTTATATAGATGGAAACATGGGTAGACAATAATAGTAAGGGAGTATTTTGACATACATGCATATATTCCTACTCTGCTGGTGACTAAGACACTAAAGAAGGCAGCGTGTGGACGGGATGCTCCATAGGTAAGGTACATCCAATGCAAATACTGCCCATGCCATAAATGCAGCGAGGCCAAGGGGCCACAGCAGAGCAATGACAACCCAGGCAGATGTACTCTCTTGTGGTGAATCATGGTAGTTCTGCACTTTTGTACACCGCTCTGTAAAACCGGTATAAATACAGTCTGTCTGTTGTGACCTTGTTTGTTAACAGGTTTAAGTGCGTTGAGATCTGGTGGTGAAAATGCAAACCTTGCTTAGCCCTGGTCTGCGAGGAGACAATACTGAAACCAGCGAGGTCCCAGCAGCAGGTTCTTCCTAAACTCAGAAGCACGCCCTATACCAGCATGAAAACAGATAGAAAGAGCAACCAGCAGTTTCAATTTTGCATCTGCCAAGTACTGAAGAGTGAACCTTGACTAGGATCAGATGAGCTGACGCCACACCATCAGTAGTAAGAAGGCAGATGGCAGGAGGTAGCTTGGTTGCTTCTCATCCAGGGAGGAGATGGGGATCATCGATGGGCTTTAGGAAGGGGCTCAAAGCAAAGAAGAGCATCAGGTGCAAAGGGGCCCTTCGGATCCGCACACCCACACATTACAGAAATGCTGCTGCAGCTGCAGAGAAATCAGCAGTGGCTCCTTGAAAGCCACCCACTTTCACTCTTAGCTCCAGTTGTGGCTACCAACCTCGCTGGCTGCTCAAGCAGCTCATGAGAGAGAAAGAAAGAGGGAAAGAGAAAGAAAAAGAGAGAAAGAGAACAGAAGTGGAGGCTCAGGCAGCAACGTGGATGCTGATATCTCCCCTTTGATGCTAGGGGATCGGTTCATTGAGGCAGAGGACTGCATCCTCCCCTGTGGGTGCCAGAGCTGCTGGAATACAGGAAACATAGTGAAAGGTGAGAAGGGAAAAGGTGAGCAGAGAGAAAAAAGATACAAAGAAAAGGGTGGGGGGAGATAAGGACATCACAAAAAGAAGGCACAACACAGGGAATAAGCCACAAGAGAGGAAAAAAAGAAAAAGAAAAAGAAAAAAAAGAAAAAGAAAAAGAAAAAAAAGAAAAAGAAAAAGAAAAAGAAAAAAGAAAAAAGAAAAAAGAAAAAGAAAAATATAGAAAGGAGGAGAATGACCAAGAAATGAGGAGAGATGAAACTCTGCCAGCCCACGAAAAAAGAGGATGCAGGATATCAGTGTATCAAAGCCCCCCATATTGCAGCTTTTTCAAAATAAAGAACCCATGAGAATATTTCAGAGGTGCTGAATGAGCAAGATGGCAAACCACAGGCAAGCTCTGCAGGAGGCTGGCCAGTCTTCGTGTGTGCCTCCTACAGGACTCACCCCAGCTACACCCACACACGAAGCAGCAAGTCCTCTCCACAGCCTGCCTTCCAGATATTTAACGGGTAGTAAACGGAGCCAGAGCTGGAAGTAATTGTGGAGCTCTGCAGCCTCTGTGCTTACCCGTGCTTTCAGCAAGGCCAAGCATCAACCTCCATCTCTGAGAAGACAAACAAGCCCAAGGATCACAGAATCACAGAACTGTAGGGGTTGGAAGGGACCTCCAGAGCTCACCGGGTCCAACCCCCCTGCCAAAGCAGGTTCCCTAGAGCAGGCTGCCCAGGTAGGCGTCCAGACGGGCCTTGAATATCTCCGGAGAAGAAGACTCCACAACCTCCCTGGGCAGCCTGTCCCAGTGCTCCGTCACCCTCACCATGAAGAAGTTCTTTCGCATGTTGGTGCGGAACTTCCTGTGATCCATTTTTTTTGACCATTGCAAGGTCAAAAGGATGAGGATGCCAGGGATCCCAAGGATGATCCCAAGGATGCCAGGGACTCAATGAGGTGATGTATCGGACAGCCAGCTGCTCTCTCCCTGTCCCACCTAAATAAATGCCAAGGCCCCATCAGTATATTTCTTGCTAGTGCCCAGGAGCACTCAGGAACTATGGTTACTGAGCGTTTAGATAGATACTCAAAAGAGGGCTCAGGAGTCAAAATAAAATGAAGGGACAGAAACAAATATTAAAGAATCCCTTAACATAAGTGGACTTGTTAAAAACTTGACTCTTACACAGTTTTGTTGCAAAACTGCAATATACATTCAAAATCCAGTGCAGAAAAGCAGGAATGATTATTTTTTCCACATCTGCCAGATGTGTTTTCCTTTCAGTTGATATCTTCCTTTTTTTTTTCAGTGAATCCATTTCTTAAAGTTTTTTTCCCCCCTCTTTTACTTATACAACTAATCTTACTCTTTGTCAAACCTCTGTGGCATGCTTGAGAAGTCACTTTGGAAACAAGCAGGGAACACGCTTTTCCCACAAGACTCAACAGCAGTATTCTCTCTGTGCATGAGGCTCACTGCAAACGTAGACAGCATACCTCTATCACAAAACACAAGAAATGCAGCTCTTGCTACCGAAAGCACTGTGTGAAGGCTTCAGCACAGCTGCCGTCCCCGTTGTTCCTGAACAAGCCTTTTCAGCCACTCGTGATGTCAGGAGGCACTATTCAGACAGATAACGGCAATCTGCATCCCTCTGGATTCTCCTTAACCTCCATAAATAGGCACTTTCTTTGCTGCTTCATCATGTGAACCTAATGAGTTGTGGTTTTGGTGCTTTCTGTTCATTTTTTTAAATATTAGAACAGGGGTTTCCAGTTAAAAACTTTCAGGACTGCAATACAATCAGCAGTCTGACCCTGTCTAGACCCTTCCTCCTCAACGCCACCATTAGCAGTAGGGTACCTATGATGTGTATCAGGTGTACACCTTCTCAAGACCTGAAACCCAGCACAGCAGTAAGTAACCCACTAAAATACGTTTCTCAAACCAGGCAGGTTTCATGCTGCAGCCCACCAAAAACACAGAAGGTTCTCATCCTCTCCAAGGCTGGGAGATGACTTGGTTCGTCACTAACAATCTCCATTTGTCACCCTGGAGACTGAACAATGGACAATAATTGCATTTTACCCTTATCTTACAGTCTTGGCTCCTGTATCATTCAGCCCCCTCCAATGCATTGATTTTAACCAGTGCCGATCATCTGCAAGCTTGAAGAGAAGGAGAAAGAGCAAAGAAGGTGACATTCAGTCATCTGGTGGAGGTCTCTGTGGAGGGTGGGAAGGTGGCTCAAGAACAGGCTTACTTGCTGAGATAAGAAAAGAAGAAGGACAAAGAAGCTCCAAAAGATGCCATCATGTTCCTAAAAGACTATAAAGGTCTGCTAGTTGAGAAGGGAGACTATAAAACTTATTGTGAGCACATTGAATTTCTTAGCAGCTGACTGGTTGTTGACAGCTGTAGACTCCAGACAGCGAGTGCCCAATATCTCTGATTTGCCAAAAACCATTTTTGTTCATTTTTTTTAAGCAAATATTCATGAATAAATCTTTGTCCTACTGCAGTTTGGTAGCACTGGCGGTCTGCATTAGAATCTTTCCCCTCAATTCTTGTTTCTCCAGACACAGGAGACTACTCTGTGGCCTGACGCAGCCCAGAGGAAAGTCCCTTTGGGAGGAGTTGCCCAGATCACCTCCATCCATACCTTTCAGCTCGATCCAGCTGCAGGTAAGAAAGGAGACTCAATACTTGCTGGTGCTGTGAAAGCAGCAGCCAAAGTAACTCAGCGGCCAGATGGGTGGCTTGCAAAACATCAGCTGTGGAGCACTGCCACACTGATTTCACAATCCTTAATCCCAAACACCGGTGCTGCAGCATGGGTAGTGGCGACTCCCCCATGATTGAACCCAGAATTTTCTTACAGTGGTCAGAAAAAAAAAAAAAAAAAAAAAAAGAAGGGCATCTACTTGAAAAACTTCTGTGAAGTCGTGCAAATGGGTCTTCAAAAACATCTACGTCAATGGATTCTGCCTTTGATATTTTAAGTAAATTCATGTGCCAATGTCAGATGAAATCAGCACATCTCTTCCTCAGTGGGGTTACTGTCTAGCTGCCAGCCTGCTGCTTGTGCAACAACGTTGGAGCCAGACACCGAGATGTGCAGCTGAGCAAGGAAGTGGGTAACTGCCATGGAGGTAAATGCAAGGTCAAGACCATGGCTGCAGCAAGTGCAAAGGTAAATGCTAAGCAGAGAAGCAACAAGCATCCAGAAGGGATTTTTCACAAGCATGCTGGCATGCTGTCTCGCACAGCTTGTTACGCTCCCATAGATTTCAAGCAAAAGCAGTCTGTGACAAATATTTTGAGAGTGCTTCGCAGAAATGGAAGCTGCGAGATGTTGAATCTTGCACTGGCAGAGCCAAGCACCAAAAGCATAAAGTGAACTTTTTCCTCTACAGACTGCACCACAGAACAGCTTCCTGATTTGCAGAGGCTTTTTACACATCTTGTCACAGGCAACCCTGCTATGAAAAGAGTTACTTGGAAAACTTGCAGAACATGGGCATCGTATCTTCCTTGAATCGATTAGGGGGGGAACACAAAATTACTGAAAGTCGTGTAAATGACCCATGGAAGCTGCTGAGTGCTCATGTTGGGCATCGCCTTGTAGCAGACGAAGCGAGCAGCCTGGCAGCTGCTGTGCTCAGCACGGTAGCAGCGCCGCGTTGCTCCCTTGTAGATGATTCACGAGGGCTGGGTGAGGGAAGCAGGCAATTCGCAACAGGAATTTCTTCTAAAACGGCAAGTTTAGCTAGAAACCAAAAGAGCAATCCGGGCCGTTGGAAGCGATTCAGAAATGCGATTTTCCTTTTGAGAAGACGACTGCTTTTGTTAGCCATATCACTGCAGGCACAGCAAGAACACGGGAGAAAAGCCCTAATTCTCAATATAGCGCATGTGGCTCCCACAGAACCTCTGCTTGGCTTCGTTGGGGGAAAATGGAGCTAATTAACTTGTTATGGCAGTAAAACGGGCCTTTGCTGCCTTCTAACAATATCTCCAGGCAAAGGGGAAAGTACCTGCAATCTTCACAGTCATGAGGTGGAAGAGCAGCTTTCAAGTCGTTTTGGGGCTAGCCAAGGCTTCTGAGGAGCACGCAGCTCCATCCAGCAGTTCAGCGTGTGGGTAAGATTCACCTGCCGTGACTCAGGCATCCAAAACTTGCCAATCACCTTTGGCTCCATTTGTTGTTGAGGAAGAAAAACAGGCAAAACAAATTCACTTATCCAAATCCAGGAGAGATGAGCGGTCCCCTGGTGGTGCCTGTCTGTTCTGACTGAAAGGAACAACGTGGAAGAGCGAGCTCTGGCCTGGACACGAGCTACCTTCAAACCTCTACGGCTGGGTGCAAAAATAGCCCAAACTGTAGACCACTAGAAATACGTGCAACCGTTTCAATAGTTTCAAACTGTTTCAATCTCCAAGGGTAATCCCCATCCTCTCTGTCTACCTAAAATGAGACATCACGGCATGTCAAGGAGCACGTTGGTAAGCTGTGGTTCTGGCTCAAACTTGACAGCCACACAACTGGCAGGACATTGACCAGGAAAGTGCTTCTTCAAAGCAGTATTAAAAATGTTATCTGTGTTCACGGTTGTCAGACAACTGGCATTTCCTTAAAGACTTGTCAAATTCTGGATCCAGTCTACGTCACATATCAATTGATACTTTTGAGGCAACTTCTGTGCTTGACAGCAACCTGTTGGGTAGCGCCATTGCTTCAGTTCTGGATGGAAAGCCTTCACCTACTGGTAAGTTTTGAGATGACTTGCAGGTGTCCAACAGCAACGAAGACATAGCATTTGCTTTATAGAATGGTAAATCACATGACTGCAGAGAAGAAGTGGCCCTTCCAGTACCTAGAGGAGGCTTACGAGAAAGGTGGGGAGGGACTCTTTGTCAGGGACAGTAATGATAAGACAAGGGGTAATGGCTTTAAACCAAAAGAGGGTAGGTTTAGATTGGACATTAGGAAGAAATTTTTCACTCAGAGGGTGGTGAGGCCCTGGCACAGGCTGCCCAGAGAAGCTGTGGCTGCCCCATCCCTGGAGGTGTTCAAGGCCAGGTTGGATGGGGCTTTGGGCAACCTGGTCTGGTGGGAGGTGTCCCTGCCCATAGCAGAGGGGTTGGAACAAGGTGATCTTTGAGGTCCCTTCCAACCCAAACCATTCTGTGATTCTATGAAATGAAACCATGCTATATACAACACTATCTTAACCAGGAAGACCTTCAACTAGAACAACAAACCATCTTTCCTGTGAAATGAATTCACAGCTAAACTTAAAATTGTATGTTTGATCGTACTGTGTAATAACAGTATAGGTGGTATTAATAAAATACACTATTATTATTTAAAAACACCTGTGTACATTGCTTTGGTAAAAGCTACGTTAATTAGTAATCTGGGAATGCCATGTCAGTATTGAAGCCTTAATAGTTACTTAAAAACTGAAGTGTGAACCTGGATTGGACCGGTGTTCCTGGAAAGGGCAGGAAGATTGTAGTAATTTAGTCATCAGTAATAAATTATTAATCTGTGAGTATTGTTCAACCTCTGCTACTAAATTTACTTTGAAATGCCACACCAGTGCGGTAGACTTAATAGCAACTTAAAAATAAAGGGATTGACCTGAAAATGAGCTGGTGTCTGTGGAAAGGGAGAGAAGATTGATTTTAAAGTGTGATCCCCTTAGGTGGTTATAGTCAGTGTCACCTGTAGCCTTAGGAGACCAGATTATTCTTGCCTGCAAGAGCTGCAGATGCAGCCAGTTGGTGCTACCAACTCTATAGAGTAAGATAGGTTTCTCCCTCTCAGATTACCCACTTTACCTGTAAACCTGTTATTATAACGATGATTTGTCTTCATTAGAAGCTCTGCCATAGGGCTCCCCTTATCGGCCAGCAGAGCAGGCTGATTTCCTATCAGAGGTGGAGACAGGGCAAAGAGCAGCCATGTAACCAGCGGTGGGGAGGAAGGGCAACCAGCCGAGAGGGAACCTCATGCAGCAGCAACTGGAGCCAAAACATCCCGGGAATGCTGTGAGAGGTTGTTTTTTGTTGTTGGTTGGTTAGTTCGTTGGTTTTTTTTTTTTTAGGGTCTTTTCTTGAATACAGGAAGAACTACATTGAAGCAAAGTGCACAGAAAGGGGATACAGGCTGAGAATTCAGGGAGATGCCAGCAAGAAGCACTAAGAGTGAACTTACAGGAAATGGTGTGAAAGACGGTCTAAAGCATGGAAAGAAATACACACACGAGCAGCGCCTGGCTCTTCAAAGAGCTATTTCATTTAAAAGAAGTAAAACCTTTTTGCAAGAATCTTTAGACTCAGAAACAGGAGGATGCACAAGCTGCGCAGTCACAAAGGGTACAAGAGCAGGAGAAACTTCAGAAGGCAGCTATGCTTAGTGCCTGAAACATCATCTTGACTATGAATGGGAAACCTCATCGCTAGAAGTGAGCCACTGATTCACAAAGCAACGCAGCACCAAGAGGCAGCAGGAGAGGTTTTGAAGCACAAACCCCATTGTGCTGAACACAGCATCTCGTGGTCGGCTCAGAGTTAGAGGATTGTTCCAGCAGAGAATATTGATAGACTCAGAAAGGCAGAACACAGCCTTGAACATGCAAACCATGAAACTGCTTGTGGAAATGGAGGAGCAATGCTAGGATCTGATGTCAGGTTTCTCATAGAGAAGATATACATGGGACATGGGCTCGTAGAAGTATGAGCAAACAAGTCACAAAGTCTCTAAAACAGCAGTCCAGGTCCAGGATGAATATCCTCTGCCAGTCCATCCCTCCAACTGAGTAACACCTGAGGGTAAAAACAGGAAATTCATACAAACACTATGAAAAATGAAGCAGAAAATGTTCTGTGACACCACATGAGCTGAAATTTTGGCACACGCAGAATCATGTGCATGCTTGCAAGGATAAACCATAGGCTCACAAAAGCATTGGGTGCTTGTGGAGGTGCTTGAAGAGGTGTTCTTGATTCCTTTCAGGTGATTATTAAATCCAAGCAAGCCTACGTGGCCCTTCCACATTTACAGAAGACTCTTTGCCACATTAAAACACTCTGTCTTGAAACAGCCCTAGCTCACATCAGGCTGCTAGCCCAGCCCTGATACAGTGACAAATACAGGTTCTTCTCCCTACACTAGTTTCTTCCTCCTCAAATATTTTCTCATCCACTGTTCCAAAAAATAATGCACTTAACAGTTCGGGTCATCGCCTCCTTCACCACCACCAGCACCACTGGCTAGGAGAGCTTCTGGTGACTTTTGGCCAGAGCCATTGGGACAATGCTGCAGCGCTGGGGGTCAGCAGAGGAGTGGGGAAACCCACCCACAGCAGAGCAAGCCTCCCACATGGATGCTCACAGTGATGAAGAGCAGCTTGTGCATTATATCACAGCTATCTCCTCCCTGTCACTGAGAAGCAACTGCATCACGAAGCACCACTTTGCAGCAGCATCCTTCGGGGAGAAGTGTTGCACTGGATCCAGGTCACTTCTGGCCTTTGAGGGACGCCTGCTCTGTACTGGGATATGGCAGCATCCAAACGCAGGCGCTGGCAGCTCTTCACAGCAGTGCCTTTTCCAGCGGCTGTGAAACACGGCTGAGATGCTGCTGCTCGCTGTGCTCCAGACATGGTTTATTGTGACACAGCAGCCGGAAAAGATGGGCTACCGGGCAACGGGACAGCCAAGAGGACAGATGGATCCTGGGGAACACAGGTTTCCTGGCATCAAGCATCCTTGTCCTGCACTGAGGAGAGCTGTGCAAAGCTTTCTGACTACATGGATGGGCTGAGAACCTCCTCTCTAAGCAGAAAAGAAACATGTAAAGGGGGGAAGCATCCTAAAACAAACTTGTATACACCAGTGAGCAGTAACACCGTGGTGCCCAGGCTTGTGCACAGGTGTCTACGCTCACATCTCCTGCCTCCCTCCACTCACATCCAGCCCCCAGGGGAGATGTTCTCCTCCATCTCCCATGCACATCCCACCTCCTCTGTCAGCTTTTCCTGGCTCCCAAGATGATGGATATTAAGGGTTACGCTTTATGGAGGCTTCCTCAGATGCTGTCAGACACAAACAGGGCATTCATGGCCGCCTGCTCCCATTCAGCTCTGTCTGACAGCGGGATTTTGGCACTTTGTCACTCGTCTCTGCAGCCCCATGGGAGCACGCTCCGTCCTGCCCTGGGAAACATCCTCTGGGGTTTGGTTCCTTGCGTTGTCCCAGCAAAGAGAAAGTGGCCTCTGGAAAAGATGTGTGTCAGTGCCAGGGTATTATGGCGCTTGTACTCGCCGTGAAGTAAACATTGAGGTGGAAGAGTAAGTAAATCATCACGGACTGGAGAGAAGAATAATCCTTTGTGAGCATTTCCACAAGAGGTTATTGAAACATCAAGCAGACACCATCAGAGCGACTCAATAAGCTTCAAAATACTCCTGGGAAGTATCCAAGAAAAGTTAAATATACACTGGGTCGCTTTATTCGCATCTTGGGTGGGAAGGAGCAGCTACTTGGCCGTGCACAGCAATAGTAACACCAGCAGTTAGGCACAGGAAGTCAAGAAGAATACCACAGACATTTTAAATGTGAACAGATAAGTTAGCCACTCTGAAAGCATCTTACCTGAATCGGGCTGTTACTGGTGCATAGGGGACAATGTCGCCTTAGGGAGTAGCAGGCTACGTCCCTTCTTTCTCCAGAGACAAATGTCCCACATCCTCCTGAAGCTTCCCCTGGGAAGGAAAAGACATTTACTGGGACATCGGCTCAAGGGAAAGCCTCCAAACACACGGGGTGAGGGGCAGGAACCAAGAACTGCAGTGTAATTTTAATGCAATTATCAATTCGTTAATGCAACTGCAGGAGAGATTTCAGACCTTTAATCACGTAGATCAATCGCGATTAGTAACGATTTGTCGCAGTGGTTTGCGGTGTATTTTCTTATAATTCGGTTTAAATACAAATCTGCCTTGACAGTTACTGGATAAAGCAGATAGCCTGTAAGAATTGTTCCTATGGGAGCAAAAATCTGGATATTGTAACATTAATTTCCATCGTAAGATGATTTTTAAATAAATCAAAACAATTGTTCTCACTCAGGTCCTTGCACTGAAGTGGTAGCTGCTTCTTGCCCAGCCACTGAAAAACCCTAGCCCCATTTTTTAAAAGCAGCCTACTGGGACAATAAAATTGCTACACAAGCTTTAAAGGAGCGAGTGGCGACCAGCTTGTCATAACGCGACACTCATAACACCTTCAGGGAGCAGAACAAACGGTTAAAAGGAAAGTTAGCTGACTCATTCCGCGAGTAGCTGGTGTCAGTCGTAGCAGCTTGGAAGTTAACAGATAAAAATGTTATCACGGGCGGCAGTAATATAGCCCTAACGACGACACAGGCTTGTGTGTGTAAAAGAAACCCAATTAACTGCCTTAAATACGTGTGCGATTTGTATTTGGTAGTGATATTCCAGCAGTGTACTGGAGGCCAATTGACAGCTTCTTTAGAAGAAGCCTTGCGTTTCCATGCCTTCCGCAGGAGAATAATTTTATTTGAAGATATACAGAGACTTCAAAGCACTGCTCCCTTCTGGTAAGTAGGCCAAATTTTGTATTCAGTCACACTGGTGGTATAAATCGAGTTTACAGTAACTCCATTGACTTCATCAGCATAATTAACCGCTGGAACAACTTACCAGCGATGCCGTACACTCTCCATCGCTGGAAATTATTAAGTCCCAAATGTCTGGCTTGCTCGTTTGTTTTTCTGGAGGAAAAAAAAATAATAATAAACTATGTTCTAGTTGAAACTAATAAGCCAACTGGCTTGTGCTGCACATGATATCAGACGAGTGGGTTGTGTTGCCACACTTTGACTTCACAAGTCATGAGCAAAAGGTCTTGGTCGACGCAAGAGCTCTGCGGTGGCACGGCATGGTGTGGACAGCCTTACCCCCAGCAAAAGCACCTTCCCACACTGTCGCTAAATCCACTCAGGACCGTGTCAGCAGAGGGTGAAGCAGGTCCGTCCCATAGACAAGCCCTCGGCAGGGACCTTTGAACCAACCTGAGTTAGTCTGAGATGGCCTGGACTCAAAGCATTAGCTCTGCTCCTGCTAAAAGCCAAAACATGCAACCTGATACTCACAGTTCATTTGTCACAATCAGAAGGAAGAAAAAAAAAAAAAAAAAGTTGTTTGAGTGTCTTCCTGCAAGTTTCTAGGCAATTATTCACATACGTCACATGAATTATCAGATACCATGGGCTATTTGTTGATTTGTTATATTTGGCTTCTGTGCAGTAAAAATCATATGTCACCATTTGTGGGGGTGAGTACGCCTCTCAAATGGTTCAGGAAGGTGTAATGTCTTTCCACAGGCCAATTAAAATACGCAACTGCTGCAAAGACTGTCTGAAGGGAGCCACAGAAACTATTCAAATTAGCAGCTGCTCTATATGGCCCAACTGCGAGAATCGGAGTAAGAAAAGGCATGTTAAGAGCAACATTTAATTTTTATCAGAGTCATTTCGTCCTGGGCAGCGTCACCCTGCCGGAGCAGGCTATGCATGTTACATCCCACACCAGTTACACCAGACCCCAGCAAATTATGAGGGTTGTGCTCATAATAGGATAGGTTTGGAGCCAAAAGACCGAGCTAAAGGCTTGTTGCAGGCTCCCAAAACCCTGAGCTTCTCTTCTTTAAGGAGAAAACTTGCTGTGGAATTTTAATTTCTTCCCATGTTTCACATTAGATGCCTGATTTTGCCTCCTCTTCCAGCAGTAACAACCCCGCCAGTCTTGGGTACATGGCGTTGGCACAAAAAGGGAAACAAGCAGAGCCGGGCAGAACTGCAGCCCACACACAGGTCAGGTTGGTCCCATGAGGAGCCCGGTGCTCTTACAGTACCTGCAGCCTTCCCACACACCATGGGCAGAAGCCATGGCGATAGCCCCACAGCTGCACCCAGACCTGCCTCCATAGGTCACCTTCTCCACAACCAGCATCTCCTGCCGAGGTGTGGGTCTTGGGGTAAGGCTGTTTGCCCTGAGGCATTTGCCCTGCTCCAAGCACATACCCCTGGAGCTTCTGTCACCGACAAATTAATAATTTTAGTTGTTGGGGCTTTTTTTGGTGTTGGTGCTGTTGGTTTTTTAAGATTTGGCAAGGATTAATCCAATCTCACCTCCATCTCTGTCCTGCTCTCCCCTTCCCTGTCTTTTTAACAGCCACATTCAGTTCTCATTCAGCTCAGGTGTGGAGGAAATCTCAGTGCCTGACAAAATGAGAATGGTAGAATTATGGGGGGGGGGGGGAAGAAAAAAAAGCAGGAATTCCCCTTCTATGTATTTATTTTTTAAACAACTTCACGCCATTTTTTTTCCCAAAGCAGTGGTTCAAGTGGCCTTCTCCGGCCACTCAACTAAATGTTATAAGTAGCACCCAGCAGCACCCGTGACAACCACCACAGATGGGACTGATTTTTCTCTGGGTTGCCTTCTTGGTTTGCCCTGTATGACTGAATAACCAAGTCTTCTCCAAGTAGGGGAGCCACACTGCAGACTGCTGCTCTTGTGTGCCAATTTCAGGTTTTAGTGGATCCCAGTGTGGTCATCAGCAGGGACCTCCCATGCCACGAGCTTCTCCTTTCTTCCTTTCCACATCCTCCTTTCTCCTCCTCCTCCCGGCTACAAAGCAGTGGAAAGTAAATGCTGCTTCTCTTTCCCATCACGGCCAGGAGAGGAGGGGAGCGGGTTTTCCCTTCCCCATTTCCATGTGGTGGTGAGAGCTGATTAACAGGGCTTTCCCCAGGGAAGAGGGAAGAGCAAGTGGGAAAGTACTGGTGCTCACCCCGCTGCTGCTGCTGAGTCTTGAGGCACGGGGCTGGACCCTGGTGCAGAGCACAGACATTCATGAGGCCCCCTGACCAAGCACTGCTCCAGCTTTAGTACCTACAGAGCAGTACCTGGGACTGTCCCACTGTTCCCATCCCTAAAACGTGGACTCATGTGCCCTCAAATAGCCTCCAAAACTGCAGCTGCATCAACTGTAGCTGGAAGAGTCTTCAGGTGACCACTGATCCATCTCCAAGTCGGCCATCCTTTCCTCACCTGTCATTTCTTTGGTGTCAAACTCCTCTGTTGCCATGACTGCTGCCACCACAGCCTGCTGAGACAAGAGGCACACAGCAGGGCCAAGCATGGGGAATGGAAATGTCCAGCATGGAGAGAAGCTGCAAGCCAGAGCATCCCAGGGATGGAGTTTTGGCTTGCTCCCATCACCAAAACAGCTCCTGAATGAGTCCCAGAGGTGGTCCAGGGAGAGATGCAGACCCCTTCATGACCCAGCATGGTTTAAGTATTCAAGGGCTGGTGATGGCACTGGTGAAAGCTGTCTGCTTGCCCCACGTGCATCTAATTAATTGCCCATTTGGGGGAAGCCTTGCAGAAGGAGAAGCGAAAAGGAACAAGCCATTGCCAACAGCTGGGGTGAATCAAAATGAGCCTCACACAGCCTGTTTCAGACTCCAAGTGATGCTACTGCTGAGAGAAACCCAATTTCCTTTTAAAATCTTCTGAAAAGACAGGGCTGGGACTCAAGGATCTGCATCCACACACCCAAACCCACCCAATGGTACCCAGTGCCAGACCCAAACATGTCCCTTTAACAGGTCACTGACTTTTTAATGAAAACTTTTCAAGGGTTCAAGGCTCAGGGCTTTGTGTTTGTCCTGGATTTCAGCTCACATTGTCCCCGCTCCCTATCTCACCAACGGTTTTCAGTGCAGAAAATGAACAACTGCGCAGCCCAGCCCAGGCAGAGGCTTCAGAAAGCTTGCTGTCTGCAGCCCAAAATTTTGTGATGGCAAAACGTTGGGGCTCGGTATTTTAGCTACAGTTTTAGTCAGTCCTATTATCATTGCACTGCAGAAAAACTGCCTCGAGAGGCAGTTACACCAAAACCAAACCCCTGCGTTACACAGTGTGCATGTACCAGAGGATCGACACCGTGTGGAGCGGGCTCACGCCCTCCAACACTCCTCCTTGTTGCATGCACAGCCATGAGATGCCCCAGACAAATCAGCCACTGCAGACACCCCAGGTCTCCTGTAAAGACATTTCCTCTGGCCATGGTGAGCTTCATGTGAGGCAAGACACGAGCAAAGTCTCCTTCCTTCAGCAGGAGCCCAGCAGCAGGGGTGACTCATGTCTGAAATCCCCAGTGTGGGCGTTGGTCGTTTTTCACACTGGGATTGATGTCGGGACCAACAATGGCAATGACAAAGCTCCTGTAAAAGTCAACCAACAGAGTCAGGCCTCAGATGCCACCTCCATGACTTCTCTAAGTGAGTAGTAGGACTCAGTAGAGTTGAACCCTGTAGGAGCAGAGAAGGCACACCAGGCACCTGGAAAGACCACTGAGCTATTCTTGCAACACAAGGTCTTCAAAAATTACTAGATAAGGAAAGTAGCCTGGCTTCATTTGTTAACAACTTTCACACTTGCAAATGTTCCTCAAATTAGGTTCTTTCCTCTAAGTAGGGTGAGGACATGAGCTGATCAACCTCCAAAGTAGCATCCAGAGCTTGCAAATCACTTCTAAGACATCTGCAGGAGTCTCTCACTAAGAAGTAGGAGATGATTTGAAACCAGGAGATGGGGAGGTGGACTTTGGGTAGGACCACTGCCTCCTGAAGCATGACAGGAGACCTCTCGCACCTCTGCTGCATCCCAGTGGGATGCCGGGCAGCCCAGCCACCCACACCAATGCTCTAGCTTATGCCTTGGGTGGCTTTGGGCAGCCTTTATCCTTCTGGTTAGTAAATCACACAGCTTGTGACAACAACAGAACCAATTCCATCATGCACCTGGCAGCCGCTTTGGCTTTCAGAGCCATTGGAAACCCTAATTTACACCCTCACAAGGCAGATCCTGGCACAGTATCTGGGTCTGGATAGTGCTGCTGGGCATCAATGCCAATCTGATTTAGCACTGCCACACTCCGGCCTGCGTATCATGTGACTGTCCTAAAACAACCCCATAAAAAAAATTTGCAATATCAAGTTCCACACAGGAGGAAAAAAAATTAACATCCAATAATTTAATCAGAGCAATGTTTCATTGACTTTTTGAACAAAAACCATCTACTGATCACATTGAAACCAATGCTGCTATGATGTTCATTTACAGCTTAAAATTGGGATAAACTAGAAGTATTTGTTCCTTCTGTTTTTCTCCTTTTTGTCTGATCACTTGTGAGAAACGTGCATGACCAGATTTCCAGAAACAATTTTGTGTTCCCTGATATCTTGTGGATATCATATCTAATGTACACAGACTGGAATAACCCTGGTCCAAGAGACTCGGAGGTTTTTATGACCAGCTTTTGGTATGTGCCTACAGCTCCGTTTTTCTCCCTGGAGAGCACCCAGCAAACATTCCCTCTCCAGGAAGGCTTAGAGTGAGTTCACAGTAAAATCTTCATATATGCAAAACAGTAATTTGCCTGAGCAGTCCTTGATTTCAGGGGCTAATCACCAAGCTGAGGAGCAAGCTCACAGCTTTGCCCTGAAATCAGGGCAGCTGTTTTGTTTGCACCTTTTCCCTCATACAGTGAGTGGAGTATCAAGATTCATCTTATTGAAAATCGGCTCCAAAGATAAGATTACCTTAGTGGTGGGAACCACTGGGCTTTGCAGAGCATCCCCCATCCCAGGAGCACATCTCGGTTGATCTCCCCAAAATCCCACTGGGTGAACTTGTATATAACGTGTAGAGGGGAGGGGAAGTTTGCACCCCTATCTCTAGCTGAGCTGCTCCATACAAATGCTGGGGAGCAGGGGGGCAAATTTTGGTGGGCTAACACTTCAGTGGCTATCGGAGCCGGACCCCGTGAGGAATACAGGGCACCGCTGTTACCACAGGTTTTCCACCCCAGCTGCAAGGCCGGCCTGGGAACGGCGCTGCTCTCCCTCCCCCTGCCTCCCCACTTCCCCAGCGAAATCCGAAAGGCGGCTATTTCTGCCACCGCTGACAAATACTGTCACCTCTCGCTGCCTCCCCTCCCTCGTGGGTGACAGGGTGCAGCGCCGGGACCGTAAATGAATCATCGCCGCCCGGCCGCTGCTGCTGCTGCTTTCGGGACTGGGGGCGGGCGGCAGCAGGGCCGCCCACGGCCGAGCAGTTGGGTTTGAGCGGCCCTAAGGCCGCAAGGGATGTGAGGAAGGACGGGGCCTGGTCCCCTGCCAGTGTCCCACCTCGTCCCTGTCATCGTAAGGGGGCTTTTTGTACCTAAGGAAACCAAGCAGGTGTTTGGCTACCGCACAGTTAAGCTTCCCCAAACAAGTGCCTTGACCCGATTGCCCTCAGAGCCTTCCCTCCACCCAGGCTGGCCCTGCCGCATTTTGTTCAGGCTTCCAACTTTATTTCAGACACAAAATAGAGCACTTTATTGCTCAAGCGACACCTACGAGACTCCTCCCCCGCTCAGATTGCCTGATGCAGTCCGGGCACCTTTGACTTTACCAAAGTTTTACCCTTTTTTGCAGAGCCCCGCTCTCATTTCGGGGTGCCCCGCGCACCTCTCCCGGTACGCCAGCGCACGCCACCTCACTCCTCCACAGGCAATGCATTCCCGAGCACAATCAAGCCGATTGTGCTGCTCTAAAACAAGTCTTGGCTTCAGTCTGCCGGGGGAACAGCACAAGGATTTGCTATCTAATCCAATAAATCTACACTGACATCTTGTGGAGATCACGAGACCAGAATGCCTGTAGCCACCGAGAACTGTGGTGAGATTTACAGCCTCGTCACGTCCTGCAGGACACAGCGGGCTCTGAGGGACCTGTGTCCCTCACACCACTGTGCTGGGCACCCTGGTCTCACCTCACGGCCTTCCCAGAGGACCTTCAGGCCTGGAGGACGTCCATCAGCAGGCCCTTCAACCTCAGAAGTCATCGCGCTCTGTCCACAAACAGTCAGGAAGAAGAGTTAAGCCAACTAAACTCACAATCCCAGCTAAAATGAAGCTATTTACTTTTAAATCATTACTGATAGCAATGGTGCGGCCCCTCTTTCATAAATGCCATGATGCTTCAGGCTTCACATCAAAGCATGAGCTCCTGAGGAGGAGCTATTTTCATGCTGGAATTTTGTTATCTCTGTAAGCACTGGAAGAAAATGGACCTGAGTAGCACTCCAGGACTCCTTTAACACTCCTATTCGTCAAAAAAATATATGGTTTAAGCAATTAAAACATACTGCATGCAGTTTGGGAACATGTTCAAGATTTTCCTCCATACACACCCCATTCATTTTAGCTCCTCTGCCAGGGTCAGAAGGGTTAAATTAAGTCACCTTCATTATAAGAAACCAGTTATAAGAAATTAATTGTTACTTCCAGTGCTCAGGGAAGCGTTCATCCTTGTATCCAAGGAGCATGAAGCAGCATCAGTGCTGCGGTATGACCGGTTGGTAGGGGTTAACACCAGACTAAGACTTCCAACCAAGCATCATTCCTCCAGCTTCCTCCTAACACCACATTGGGGAATAATTGTTTATGCTCACTCTGTAAGTGGTTTAAAAAAAAAAAAAAAAGAAAAGAAACTGCTTCACATCTGGTTTCTAACAAACCATTCATATCGAATAGGCTTGAAAAGACAGAGGGTGCCAACAAGGGTTGGGCTGGTATATGAGCCAAGTGGGTGGCATCTACACCCCCCTGGCACCCCTTGTGTTAACACAGCATTCAGCTCTTCGTGGGTCTTTCATCCTTTCCCTTTGGGCAAGGAACCAGCCCTGAGAAGCCTGTTTTTTCCCAGCCCAACGTCTCACAGGTGAAGTGGCCAGGTTCACACGTACCGTAAGCAGACGGATGTCTCCGGGAACACGAGCGCCTGGCAGAGCGAGGGTGCTGAGAGCAAGGGGTGCCTCAAATGTGATAGCACGCGTTTGTGCCCTGAAGACAGCACTGCGCCGCTGCAACCCGGTCTGAGGCTCTGAACAAAGCAAGGCTTGTCAGGAGAAGGAGTGCCTGATATTCCTGGGAAAACGAAGCAAACAAACCAAAAACCACCACGGAGTATCTACTTGGTACGCTACCCCAAAACCAGAGCAGCAAACTTCATCCACCTGAGTACAAGCTAAAAAAACAGCTAACCCTAAGTTGCAACCACGTGCTTTGAGTTTAAGCTCATTACAATAATCAATTAGGTCACTGAGGGGGCAGGATCAGCACTTGGAAAACAGAGATAAAGAAGTTGAATGGCAAAAATAGGGTGGTAATACATCCTATGCCTTGAACTGCTTCATTACACCTTCAGTCCACGGTTCAGTTTTTGATTTGTTTTCTTCCGGTATCTACACTGAAATAGAGAAGGGAACGACCACACAACCCAGAATAATTACACCACCCTGCCACCACACCTCATTTTCTGGCCAAAGGCAAGCTCACCAGACCCAATGTCTGTGTGGGTTTGGTTTGGGGCTGAGAACAGGCGCAGAGGGGAACAAGCTGTCATGTTTCCAACACACACAATTTTCATGATCCACTCTGCTCAGCCAGGCACTGCATCTCAGCTAGCACCTGAGATCCTCAGCTTGCCTCTGGTCACAACTCTACCGACACCTGGCACATAATGGCCAGCATCTGCATTTCATCTGAGACGGGCAGAAACCCTCTGAAACTGCACTAGAAAACCTCACTACACCACTGTACCTCTGGTACAACTTTGTCGTGGCTCAGCCAGCCCTACTCAACCAGAGGCTCTCCTTGTACTACGTACCCATTGCAGCTATAGCTCTGTATGGTCTATCACAGAGGTATGGCATTAGCAGTGCATTAACAAGACCTCAGCTTCATGCAGTAAGAAGGAAGTCTGACTGCAGTACATAACAAATGCTGTTTTGTGTTGGACAGATCCTAATGCTGAATCCATTAAGTTATACGTAACACCACCCAGCCAGTCAAAGGAGGAAAAAAACAGCCACCGTAAGAAATCCCCAAATGACTACTATACTGAGGGAATCCACGGCTCCGGCACCAGCTTTATTCTGAACACACCAGCAGCCAGCTTTTCTCCTTTGGGCTGTGAAAGAAAAATGGTAACTTTTATGCTGGCTTCTAAGTGACAAATCTGTAAGCAATGCTTTAGAATTCCTACAAACCTACCACTTTGGGACTGTCAAGAAGTGCATACCTTCCCCTCCCCCATCCCCAAAAGAAGAAAAATAAATAAATAAATAGAAGCACTGCCACTTAGGCTCTGCTAACATGCTTTGAACAGCCCCAATAAGCATACGTACATCCGTACAGCTAGGTCTGATTATTCAAATCCTGTTGCCTAGTATTAACTCCCAAATCTATATTTAAGCACCTAAGTAGGAATTACTACAGCTTTCCAAAGATCCTAAGCACCAAGAGCTCTTGTTAAGAGCTTGTCGAAGTAGTGACCTAACGAATCAGTTTAAACCGTAACATTCACCTTGCTCCCAGTGCTGCAAAATTCAGTACTTTCATACACAGCTAAAGCTCCCAAACCTCTTCCGATGAGGGCACAACTTGTGAGGGTGCCCTGTCTTTCGTACCAAACCCTGGTTTGATGCAAAGAAAATACACAGATGGGCTATTTCTAAAAGTCTGTGGTGAATTTAGTGACTGTGCCTTGGTTTTAGAAAGACTTGCAGTAGAGCAGCATGCCGGCTTTCTGGGTCTCTTCAGGCAGCTCCCAGCATCGTTAGCACGTAGAAAGAATGGTATTTATTAAGTAAAATGTAACTGGGCATTGAACTGAAAATTAAAACTGTTCTAGGGCTGAATGGAGATACTTTGATATAATTCTTGCTTTCTCTATTCCAAAGCCAGGAAGTCTCTGAAGATTTCCACAGAAATTTGAACATTGCTGCTCTTAGAGTTAAAAAAATAAAAAATAAAAAAAAAATCAAAGAGCAGCTTCTCCCTTCCACGACCCAAGTCTTATCCTTTTCCAGACAGGCAAACTCATGTCCTACAGCTTAGCATAACACGGCAACAATACTCTAAGTCATAGAAAAAGGAAAGCTTTTACTTTTTTGCTTTTTTTTTTTTTTTTTTTTTTTACTTTGGTGCAATTCTAATTTAAAATAGTTTGCTTGTGAAGCCAGTATTTTACCTTTGTTCCAAACCTTCCTCCTTCCTGCATTGATTACAAAGAAATAGAGGGGAAAAACAAAGACAGGAGCATATCGATAGGGCAAATAACTACCGAAGTGGTTGTTGTAAATGGGAGAGAACAAGCAAGAATTCAGTGAACAATATTTTTTAAATGAAACAGTAAAGATGATTAATGAAAGAAGATGGTATTCCAAATACCATCCAAACACCAGTGTATAATGAACTACCAAAATCAAATGTTACTGTCTCAGAAACAGCTTTTAAAAATTCAAGCTGTGTCAGGAATTTTTAACTACGAAAGCATTTCAGGTTTTCAAGAACGTAAAAGATGAGCAAACCTGTGAAGACACACATCAAATGGAAAGTGAGTAGGAACTGGAATTAGTCTTAATATCTTCTATGGTCAGAAGATTAGTTTCAAGTTTAAAAGACGATTCTGATAAACTATATTTTAAATGCACGTTCTAACAGATCTGTATTTTTCAGTTCCTTCTTTTGTTCCTAAAAAACATCTACATAAGCATGGACACACATGAAAGTATGATCTTTTTTATTTAAAATGCAACTTTCAGGTGACATGACTACTTTGCACCAACAGTATTTCGTTCATTTCATTTTCTTCATGTCAAGGTTAAGCACTCTCCCAAGTCTCACATCTCTTGAAGAAGTTCCTCCTTTTCCTCAAAATACTTCCGAAACCACTCAATATGTTCAATCTTCTGTTTAACACTGAGGTATGGGTTCTTCGAAAGCCCACAGATGACTAGTTCCATGAAGTGGCGAATAGGTCCTTCCTTGGGAAAGTCTTTAAGGTGTTTTTCCAGAAAGATATGTTCATGAAATTCAGCATCATCATCCATCCCTACCAAAAGGAACAGAAAATGACAAAGTCATTATCATAATATAACAGTAAATTTAACAAAATAAAAAAATACAGCTTGTAAATAAACCTTTAATTAGTAAAATTAATGGTTCTATGCCTTTTAATCCTTTTGCATTAAACAAACCACAAAGAAGTGAAAGAAACTTCAGAATTCTAAGATGTTAATTTCTCCCTCCACACAGAAAATGTCAGCATATATCCTACTCATCCACCATATTATCTCCACTTTGTGCTCCCATTTACAATGATATCTAGTAGTAACCCTGCTGAAGGCTGATGCCAAAAATCAATCTTCTTGGGGAAAAAAATAAAAAAGGTTTGCTAAATATTTGAAACTTTAATTCATAAGGTGTTATCACCTTTTAGATTTTCAACACTTTTAATAAATTCTTTAAAAAAAGATTGTCTAATTCTGCAGAGGATTAAGGAATACAAAGTCATCTTGAACGAAGGAGGCAACTTCTTGAAGTATCTAATACAGAACTGTTACAAAACAGTTCCATGTTCATTGCAAGTCAGTTTTAGCACTCCAGCGTTACCAAATGGGTATGGGAAACTGCTTTTCTAATGCTTTTTGAATCTGTGAGCATATTCTGATGCAAAATTGTCGTCTATCACACCAGCTGCTACTTGTAAGTAGTGACCAATGCAAAAGATGTTGCATTCAAATGCATTCAGTTGCACAGGAACGTAGAACAAGGGATTAGTGTAGATCTCTAATCAAATACAGCTCAGATCCTATGGCAATTGTTTGTCCTCCATCCTGCGGATTTCAGCTGTAGTAGTTCATATGATGATGCTAGCATACACAAGAAGACATAAAGCATAAATTCCTACATATAGAAAAAAAGGTTGCTTTTGCAGTTCCTGAGATTTGAAAAAAAAAAAAAAAAGAAAAACACACAGGAAAATGGGATTTGCAATTGAAACATTTTCCTTCAGTTAGAGGTGTATGAAAATCTTTATTTGATCCTAATCTGCTATATATTTGTAAATAACACTTGCAACTTTAGGTAAAAATTTATCAGAGAAAAATATTGCACATGAACACTTCCAGACAACAAACGTGGGACGTCTATGCCATAGATGTACATTTTTTTCCCCTATACTAGAAAGGGTGTGATATATTATTTGCCAACATTAAATCATCAGAATTAAAAATGAGAAAATGAAGCCACCTCAGTCCTAGGCTTCCTCCTACGTTAAAGCTTCTTCAGTTTTAGATGCATAATACTAGGATAGAGAAGACTATCAACCTGTGTAACGCATTCACTAAGTTTGCATTCTGTCTTTCCTACATTATGTACTGCACTGCCTGAAGGAGCTGGGAAACACGTCTATTTTTCCCTGCACATTTTTCCCAGAAATATGTGCAGTGTCTATGAATGCCAGCTACACGCCACTCATCTGCTTCGTCTGTGAAAGAGAAAGCGTATTTCTTTCTTCCTGAAGCTCTCTACTGTTTCTGATATGTTAAAATAAATAAAAAAAAGATCACAGCAGCTTCAGAACTTGTATTTCTACAGTGCTTGAAAAACTACATCTACTTAGAGAAGCACAGAGATGATCTTTTTACCATGCCACCCACGCTGACCTTCCCCCAGCCCAGGAAGGTGGAATCTCTCTGTACCTAGATGCTGATGGTTGCGTTCACAAGCTAACATCCTTTCCAGATTTCATGCTTCTGTTGGTCACAATAATCCAAGAGAAATAAACCAATGAACCCACTACTGAAAGAATCTGAATAATGCTGCCAGTAAGTGTGGGCTTTTCTGATGCTCTTCTTTTGGACATAAAGGGTAGAGGAAGAGAGTATTTCTAGTTAATAGTTTCTCCAATTTTCATCTCTAATCTAAAATAAATTAAATCATTTATAGTCTCACACAAAAATTCAGGTCAGGAGGAACATTACATCATCTGTTTTGATCTCTCATTTGTCAAAGACATGATATATGGTTTGAGGATGAAGTGCTAAGTCCAAATACTTCCGTTAGACCACGTATTTCAGTCCTCAAAAAAAGTAAAGCGTGCATCGCAAAAAGAGACCACAATTACCCCAAGCATCAGAGGCCGAGACCTCTGGTGGGAACTGATTAGATGAGATACTTTCGCATGACTGCCCCACTCCCAGCAAGTCATACCTCCTGCTGCAGGGGAAGAACAAGCCCATCCCTCACCCTCTCTTCAACTGTCCTCAGAAACCTCATTTGAAAGGACGTGCATGGTGGGAGCCTAAAGTAGAGGATTTTCTTTATCAACCCCAAAGCAAGAAGTCACTCTCAACGTCCTATTTCCAATTCCCTGTGTACTACAAAACAGAAAGCCGTGAAAAATTTCTCTAGCTAACACGCTAACCCTTCCAAAGGAAGGACCAGCCTTCTTGCAAAGGCAACATCTCAAATGCAAATGGGGTGTCTACTCTTATAGGGTGTCTACTCTTACAGGCTGTCTTGATGACAAACGCACAGCAAATAAAGAGGACCAAATATTTTCTGAGCCAGATAAATCATGCCCTTACAGCAGGTCCCTGGAACAGACCAAAAATAAGCAAAACAATCCCTCCCCTAAAATGACTGCCTAACATTTGCCACCTCTCTTGGTAAACTGCCCCAATGCTGGGAAAAGCATCTCAGCAAAACAGCCAGAGCAGGACCTGGCAATCTTTTGCCTACAGAAGCCATCAGAGGCAACCGAGGCACTAATTTTCTGAGACTTCCACTACGCCTATTACTTATGCCATAACAATCTCTGACGTACCAGAAGCATTTGTTCCTCAGGATGGGTTGCTAAAGCAAAGTAGCACCAATAACATGTGCTGTCCTTTTTAACCACCGCACTCCTCGGGATTTGAGTCATCAAGGCAAAAATACACAGGCATCATTTTAAAAGGTCAGAAATCAACTTCTTCCCCAACTTTTTGCCATGGCAAATGACGGAGTAGAGCTAACCCTGCTAGAAGCAGAAGAGGCAACCAGACG
This sequence comes from Anser anser, assembly GCF_964211835.1. Taxonomy (NCBI): domain Eukaryota; kingdom Metazoa; phylum Chordata; class Aves; order Anseriformes; family Anatidae; genus Anser; species Anser anser. The sequence continues at coordinate 184,722,252 of NC_139720.1, read as the reverse complement.
GAAGGAGGAGCAAGAATGATGTTACGCAAGCTATGCTACTGGTTTGCTAATCTGGTAAAAATTAATCAGAGGCAGGAGAGAAGGAAAAAAAAAAAAAAAGATAGTTTGCTGCCTAACAGTGACTTCAACTGTATCAGAAAAGGGAAAGAAACGCAAGCAAGAGCTGACAACAGGGCAAGGGGGAAGACTTACTGGCTGCTGCAGCAAGCCAGTAAGTCTAGCCACATCTTCAGATGTTCCTATTAGGGCCAGACAAGTTTTAAACATCATGACCCTGCCCTGATGCCTCAAAGCTCAGCACAGTGTCTTGGTAAAGCACTCAAATGAGAACACTGGAGATGCTCTGAAGCCAAGAAAAGCAGCTATAAGCTGTCTTCTTTATTTTTCGTATTTCATTTAAAACTTTAAAGGCTTTCATAATGCTAAAAGTTGAGCACGCAAACTTTCTCAACAGAAAATTTAATTACATTGATGTTTTTAAAGCCCCATGCTTCTGCATAAAAGAAGAAAGAATCACACATTTCTCGATACAGAACAAGCTGAGGTAACGTCCTCCTATCGAGGGAGCTAACTGTTAGCAAACTGCAGAATTAACAGCGGGAAGGGGCATCTTTCTTTTGCAGAGCCGCTGACAGTGCAGTATGTGGAAATAATCGGAACGAGGTTCTCAAGTTTTCAACTGTACTTTGACGTACCTGGTCTGAATAACAGCCTGCGGCACGACAGAGCTGGCAGTTTGATAGAATTCAATTCACTGACTTGATATTTCAACCTGAGAGGTGATAGATTTTGGAACGCTCCGCCGGAATTTTCCACATGACCGGTCTTTGTGGACAAATCAATAAAGATTCTTGTTTAACTATATGTAAAGGCTCTTTGTCCATTTGCCATCCCATCCCAGACAGCACGGTTCCGGCCACACTGCTACAACAGAAAAACCATTGGCTGCCAAAGCCGCCCGGTCCACTTAGGGCCCCAGACAGCAGGGTTCCAGCCACATTACAACAGAAAAACCATTGGCCGCAGCGGTTTTAAGCTTGCAAAAACATGACTAGAATATACTTGGACTTCTACATGATGGAACAGATCGATTCTGGGAGCAGCGATTAAATTCTGTGAAGAAACTGCCAAAATAGGATGAGAATAAATATTAAGAGACAATGAAGCACATTATGCAATTTGCAATTCAGTACAGGACAGATTTTCAAAGACTCCCAGCTTCAGATACTAACCTGTTTTGCTTTCAGTGACTGAATCACTCTCAAGTAGTTCTGTTTGATGTCTTTTAAAAAAAATAAAGAAAGAAACCACTCAAGCTCTCCCTGAAATTATGAAACCCCCATTCCTGAAGTGTACACTTGCTTTCTGCTTTCTGTAGTCCTTTCTCAACATTCTCTCTTTTCTCTGCTAGCTTAACTTCAGGGACGTGGCTTTTTTTGTTTGTTTACTGAGTGGTGGTGGTTGTTTTTTTTTAAATAAATGGAAATAGGATTTTTTTAAAATAAATGGAAATAGGAGCAAATACAATGCACAAAGACACCTAGTTAAAATAGACGCCCAGAATGAGTGAATATTGAGACTGTTTTTTCTTACGAAACAGATAAAACAGAGAGCAGATGACTGTTCAACACTCAGCCAGTACTGATATGGAACTGGCAAATAGCTGACTAGGATCTGGCTAGTCGCTGTATCCGAGAACCACACTGAAGGACAGAATAAGCATTATAAAACACACGGCAGTCTTGAGAGTCTCCTTCCTCTGCTAGAAGCTTCTTTTTCAGAGTAAAAGGTATTACGTAACAGACTCGAATAGCCCTCTGGTGCTGAAAGCACCAGGACAGGGAGGGAGGGAGGGAGGGAGGGAGTCCTCCCGGCCTTGGCAGCAGGCAGCCCTCAGATCAGCCAAACCACCTGCAGGACTTCACCTGAAGAGTGCCAGAATGAGTTCATCTGAAGAATCTCCAACTTGGAACCGTTCGAAAGCTACATTTGTTTACTATCAATACACGATTCATCATCTGAAACACTATGTTAAAACAGTCAAAAGTCTCATAACACACTCTAATTCTCAAAACTGATAAATATAGACAAATATTAAAAGTTAACACTGCCCATACCTGCTTCATTGTCAATTGGAAACTCCCACAGTATTCCTTCTTTCGTCCACTGGATCATCTCCTCAAAACCGTTTCGGGGAGGCTGGTCAGTTACTGCTGCAATCTCCTTCGCAAATTCCAGATCCCAAATCGTTGGTGAAGATACTAAACACAAAATTTTTTAAAGATCTATCAAGCATGCCAAAAATTTCTCGTTGGCTAGAACAACGTATATCCTTTAACCTTAACCTTTCCAGAGACTAGTACTTTCAGTTACACAAATTTTTCTACCTCAGATGCCAGCATCACTTTTTTCAAGTTAGAATTCTCTGCTGAAATGAAAATTCATTGAATTAGGAAACAGCTATGAAAACAGCTCTGAACCGGTAAAGGGCAGTTTATTTTTAGGCCTCTCACCCACAGCAGGATTTTTTCACTTTTTTTTTTTTTTTCCTTTCTGTCTTCCACCTTGTATATATGACAAACTCTGAACTTGACCAGTACACTCTGCTACAGCAATCTTGCTTACTACAGGAGTGTTCAGGTACTTCTCAACTCCACTCCCCTTCACGGAGAACTCTTAATCTACAAATGATGGCAACCCTTTCCCCAAACTTCTTAAGAGGCGTGATTTCTGCTTCCTGGGCTTGAAAAATCCTGATGTCCTATTCCTCTGTCAGTCCAACAGCACCTTTAGGGATATATCTATCCTGATAAATAAATACAAGCGTATTTTTAAAATCCAAGTGTATTCATACAGCAGCAGTCACTCTCAAGGAGCTCCTGCCCCTCCACCCTCGGAGAACTGGTTATGAGCCCAGCCTCAACCGCATCCCTGAAATGAAGGGAACACAAAGGGAACAAGCTGTTACCACAGGACAGGGAGGAACAGCTGGGAGTGCCTTGGGGTGCTGTTTCATGAGCTGGCCTAAGGCCTGCTCCCCTCTGTTTTCTTGTCTCCCCGTTACCAACTCACCCTAATCTCTCCAGGACAGAGATTTTGGTGTGAATTCAAGTGTTACAGTCCATTTGAAGTGGATTACGGCCAATCAGTTATGATTTTACTACTCATAAGTATTTGAAACTAAGATATAATTTCATTTCTGGCTCAGTGGCTTACAACTCAATTAAATTTAAAAAAAACCTTCCCCCTCCTTTTAAGAAAACATTCAAAGTGCAAACAGTATTTTTGTATGCTGGAAAGCGTTTTCATTTTTTGCATCAAATCAGAAGATACTTTTTCAAATTATTTCTTACTTAGCAGGGAAAATTGCAGAACTATATTCCCCAGCTGCCCACTTTGATTTGAGGGCTGGAGGCAGGAATAAACAGATAAAAGACAACATGAGAAAATGATACCAGAATTAAATTATTGTCCACATCTTAAATAATACCTTCTAACAACGTGCTGCTAATAAACCTTCTAATAGAGGAAAGCAGAAACTTATGTTCTCAAGCTTGCAGTAAAGGTCATAAATATATGGTATTTTCACCTCTGTGCAACTGAAAATAATACTGATATTTTACACTAACAGTTATGAACTATTTTTTTCAGGATGCCAATTTACTTCATTAACATTCACGTTTTCAAAATAAATATTCATTACATAACACAGAAGTTGCTTCACTGTCATTTATAAATAATATTTTAACTCATGATCTCAACTAACACAAGCCAAGAAAGTGAAAGCAGATGAATCAAGGTATCATGTATCACACTGGTATTTCCTGAGATTAAGACTTCTCTTTTTTTTTGGGGGGGGGGGAGGTTGTCAGGCTTAGTCAGTAAGCCATTTAATAAGCTTTCTGGCTTAGAATATATGGCAGATTTCCTCAAGGCTTCCTGGAATAAAACAGGGAAATACCACATAAAAAAGCTGAAAGAACCTTATTTCTTTGTATCTAATTATAAAGCCAATAAAGTCCACTTGCTCTCTTACGCTGCTTTTAGCAAAACTGGAACATGCAAAAATTTTGTATCTTTGTATTTGGTGTGACTACAATATGACAGTGTGTCTACACTGTGCCATGCAAAAAAGAGAGATTAAACTCTCATCATTTGACCTCAGCAAATTTGTTTCAACTCAAATATCAATTACTTGAGTACCACTTTGGTCAGGATAACTAAAACAAAACAAACAAAAAACAACAACAACGAAAACCCAAATCCTGCAGCATTCACTGTGGTTTTATCTGAAATACAGACAGATTTTTAAGGAAGTCGACTGCCTTAAAAAAAAAAAAACAGCAAACTGAATTCCATTCTAATAAGCAACTTTCATAGTCCACCACTGAGGGGGCTACACTCAGAAAGCTCACAGCTGCTTGAAAATAGGCAAATAGCACCATGTGACATTTTACTAGAGAAATTAAATAAACCAATTCATTTCTCCCTGTAGTTTCAAATATATATAAAAAAAAAGGAGAAAACTACTAAGCTAGAAGCTGACAAAAATTAACAATCTTACTCTTGAAACAGAAAAAAAAAAAAAAAAGTATCATTTTCTAAGATACCAGAGAGGAAGAATGCTATTTCTTCTGCAGGTGTTAGCTTTATATACAGTTCTAAGTCATTCCACTGCAATAATGCATTTTTTCAAAGCATCTCAGGATAGTTTAGAGAAACTAGTGTACCAAGGAGTAGTGTAGAAATGCAGTTTCATTGTTCAGAAAGCAAAAGCGAGGGAGAGACTTTAAATTTCTTGCCCATAATCACACACCCTTAGCCAAAACCCAGCCTGTGTTCAAGCTAAGTCATACTTCAGTGCTAGTCTTCAGGTGTGAAATCCATCCCAGTTACGTGGCAACTGAGACACTTCCTGCAGAGATACATGAAGGTGTGTCATATCCATTTCTCTAGTGTTCTTTTAGTTTAGTCTCGCAGGAGATTTGGTGTGGATTTTAAGTATTCATGTGTGAAAAACTAGCTAGAGTAGGTAAAGCAAGGTGTTGTTTGTTGGGCGCTACAGGATCTTTTAAGCAACCCACATAACACCAGATGAAAGAAGCCCACAAAGCAACCAGGCTTACAGTATAGTTTGTTTCCACACTGCTTTGGCACAGCCACCTGTAGAGCTAGCTTGTATCCCTGACACCGCAGCCTTGTGTTTCTTTGCCATTAAATGAATTCAACAAGTTTGCAAAATGAACAAACACACCAACGGAGCCCACATACCTGTTCTCCAGACTGGTTTAAGGCTCTCAAAAGCAATCATAGTGACAAAGAGCTGGTTTTACCCTTCAAAGCTCAGTAACAGAATGTTCCAATTAGTACAGAAAACACTAATGTATGACACTGCGTGGAAGTTTTGTTTATTAAAAAGCAGAGTTCTATTAAAGTATCTTTTTACAGGTCTGGAAGCAGGAAGTTAACAGGTCATGAGTCTCTTTCACAACAGTGAATCCCTTGATATTCTAAAAATTCAGAACTTGGCTTCACTGGGTTTTTCATTATTGAATTTCCACTAACCTGTTTTCAGCGCGCTTTCCGTTTCTGGAGAAGCCTTAGTGAATATATTAAGCCTCTTTCCTTCTCTAAGACTTCAATAAACAAAAGAGAAAAACGATATTTAGTATTTCACAACACTTCACACGCTGCCAGATACAAAATTTAAAAGCACAAAATATTCTTATGATCTAACAAATCTCTGGAGAAGGAAAAAAAAAAAAAGAGATAGTGATTCTCTTTAAATCCTCAGGCTTTTAACCAGAGAGTGTTTATGACTGGATTATTACTCTGTAACAGCTTCCCAGAACATTTCGATGTGAAAGAATGAGCATAAATCAATTATATTTGCAGTCATTTTTCACTTAAATATTTACAAATCTGAATGAAATTAAACAGTATCAAACTACAGTCCTTAAACAATTTCACAGAGTTGCAACTAAAAAGGGAATTTGGTGATTTGTGTTTTTTTCTGTAAATACTATTGCACAATTCAGGAAGAGAAAAGGCAACAGCGTAATGATACAATTCCTGCTTTCTGACATAAATAGCCTTTTTGGAAGATTACACAGCCACCTCTCGTGCCATATGGCACACACACAAAACCTAGCTGTATGATATATTCTAAATAGCATCACCCTGGTGCTCTCCTTTCCAAGTATAAAAATATTTTATTCTGACCATCTATTTTTAAACAGATTTATCTTCAGTATTAGCCTATACTAAAAAATAAGCTCAAAAATTCCAAGGGTTCAACAACTAATCAAAATAAATTCTCATATAAATGGAAACAAAGAAAAAACAATGCCTTTACTGTAAAACATGCTGAACTTCAGAACAAATGATTCTTTTAACCATGCAATCTTCTTTATTTGTGCAGACCTCCACTGAAATTCTAATAGTTCCTACTTTACGTTAACACATATTTATGGCTACCTTGGCAACACCTGCCTTTCTTGACCACAAAATTTTACCTCTCTGGTTTTACTGCAGATTTCTGATGGCCACAACCACTTCTGCAAACCTGCTCTTGTCATATTACATTTTACTGATGTAACTACCCTGGATCTATTCCAGCATAGAGCAGTCTAATTACACAGCCTTAAAAGAATGTTGATTTAGGATTATATTTTCCTATCTGTGTGTAACTCCCAAAAACATTGGCTGAAGATACAAGCATGGCTTGGAAGAACATTTATTTTAAAATGACTAGCTCAAATTACTATAAAGCAACATCATCCAGTTCATTGAAACGTACTAACTCAATTTAAACATCTTCTTCCTAACCCATTCTTTGCATATTATCAATAGATAAGTACGCCTGCTAGAATTTCAGAGATGCAGAAGGAAACTTGGGAGTGAAATTGGAGACTGTTCATCGCAAAGATGTTAAAAACTCTTTTAATTTATTTTTTTTTAAGTATTGTTTCTAAGTTATATACCACAGAGAATTTCATCACACAAAGAAGGTGAGACGGCTCCTCAGATATCATAAATATAATAAATGTTCTCAAAAGGAAGTGAAATTTGCTTTACTATGCTGTATATTAATAAAAGAAAATTTTATCTGAGATACAATATACACTGCATGAACACGTAAAAGTTCAAGCTTTCAGTATATACTTACAGATCTTATTATTTCTATTCTTTCAAACTTGGAAAAACTTTTAATCCGACACCTTAAATCAACTGTTTCTCAGTCAGTCAAGAATCACAGCTTAATAACAAAATGACTTTCATCTGACTACCAACCCTGTCTGGTAATTATCCCTAGATTAAAGATATCTATCTATGGAGCTATTACTCAGCAACTGATAATGAAGGCTGTCCCCTTGCTCCTTAAGCAGTTCGTAGCAGAATGAATGGCAGCTCATAGCTGAATGAAAATCCCAGAGCAGAAATATCTAAGTTACCAAGGGCTTGGTCTATAACCCCGTTCCACTTCTTTCTTTCAGCTTCCAACAAAAGAAGCACCTCTTGCACTTGACATCACACAAGGATGCTCCTGGTCTTATAACTGTCCTATAACAACAAGTCGTCCCAGGACATAATTCACACCTTACAGCATACCTTAACAGTTTGGTAGCTCAGGAAAAAGGAAGTTAGGCAGAAACATCTCAGCAAGCACGCTAAGTGATTCTAACGACTGGCCACACACACTTTGAGGTTTTTGCACGTTCTGCATGGCTCAGTGCATAAGCTCCAACTAGTTCCTTGTGGGAAGTCATAATTCTCTGTTTATGAAATACTGAACTAGATGTCTCAGCCAAAAAGGGCAGACTGTTGTACATCTACTCACCTACAACTTTATGCTTATTTTTTTCTTAGTTATGCAAATTCTTTCTTCAGGATTATCCACCCTAAACACAAATTATTCCCTCAGCTTCCAGCCTCTAACCCCAAGAAAAGGGTGTCAATTTGCATGTTAATGATTAAAGTTAATCTCACTAAAAACAGAATTGCAAGAGAAAGAAGACTCTGAGAAGGAACGTGATCATGAGCTGCCATGGGAAAATTAAAAGAACGCAGGCATGAAAGCACAGCTTATAGGAGTGAAAAGCACTCCTTAATGAATTAAGAAATGGACGTGCCAGGTAAAACAGCAGCAAGAGAACTTCATGAAGTAGCCTGAAATCATCATGTAAATTATGAAGTTCAATTTACAGGCAGCTATAATATCATGGGCAATCAAAATATATAAATAAATATATTCAAAATCTCTTTAAAAACCCAACTCATTTTTTTTCTGAACAGAATGTTTATCAAAGTTTTCCATTACATGAAAGTAAGACTTCAAAGCATCCATTCCACAAAAAATTAGCAAAGCGATATAAAATTATATTGTGCGTGAGAATAATTTAGACTGGTTATAACAGAAAGGCAATTACATTTCAGCACCATGCATTTTTAAAAATTTAAAATTTAGTATCAGAAAAGGGCTAATGTTTTGATTACCTTGTTAACATTAACCAATGTGTTCTCACGGAAGTTAATTTCAACGTTAACAGCACTTCTTGAAAAATACTTTAAAATTTCCTTTAAAACTTGAAGCATCGTGGTATCATGAATGCGTATGACTAAATTTAAAATAACACAACAAAAATATACCTTCTGGAGTCAAAAGAGTGAGATGAGAGTCTCTCAGGCTTAGTTCTTTGCCCATCCTCCTCCATCGCCAAGGAAATGCGATTGGATATCATCACACCTCTCCGAGCTGGTGACTGCCTTTTAATTGACATTTCTGAAATAACATTGCTGAAATTAAAAATGTAAAGGTAAAAAGTCAACAAACTGACACGGGAATGAAGCTTGTCACATATATCAATCAGAAAATCTACTTTCCATAGGTTTCATAATTATATATTCCTCACAAAATACATCTATTTTTAACTCATCAAATACTTAAGTCTTACTTTTTAAAACCATCTCAGTTGTTAGATTCTAAATGAAAAGTGCTATTTTAGCCTTCAATGAGGGCTTTCTTTGAAACTTATTCATTTCCAATTAAAAGAAAATTATCATTTATCTGCATACCGATATTCAGAGAGTGCATTAGGTATGTTTTGCTCAAGTACATGAGAAATTTCTTTGGATACAAGGAATATGCTGAAATAAGGAAGTAAAAATAACCAGTTTTTTTGGAGAGGAGTCAGTTCTGCCCAGGGACAGAGCTGTGCTGCTGCAGACTGAAAAGAAGCTTGCCTTCGCACATCAGCTGACATGGGTCAATCATGCCACCCTAATAAGTAGGTCACCTTTCCTGATCCACGGCAATCTGTTGCATTGCGTAATCATATTACAGCACTAACAGGCCACATCTTCCTTCAGAATTCTGTAGCCAAAATCATACAGGAAGAACAAACGCTCCTGTCTTTTCCAGTGCAGTCTGCAGCTTGTTCTGAACGTAAAGGATGAAACGTACAGCCTGCCTGCCCCCTTCAATGTTGTGTCTGCGGGTTGGTAAAGACCGAGGTGATCATTCCTCTTTTCCTAACTGCTTCCGATAACGTGCAGACATCCAAAACTGCAGTGCTCAAGTTTGAAGACATCAAGGTGGTCGCAAAAAACAAGAACAGGCTGAGTAAAAAATACTGTGTATCCATTTTATGAAAAGCTTTATTAAATTCAAACTATGCTTTTGATACCTTAAGTTAAAAGAGATTTTATTAACAAGAAATACTTCTACAAAATTGTAAAAGCTAATTGCCACAGCAACGCAATAAGGCTTTGTCTTCAGCGTTAGATGTGGTTTTGAACGGCAGAACAAGAGTAGCATGGCTCTTCAAGTACCTGCTCTGAAAGAAAGGCATCCAAAAATAAGCTTTAAATCACTTCATTTTAATCTTAAAGGGAAAACCACCTCTGACGACTTGCACCTCTCACCCTACAAATTGCCCTACCTAGTGCCTGCTGGCAGCAGTGAGCTGGTGTAGGGCCAGAGACCCAACAGGCTTCCGAGGGTCAAGCAAACATAAATCCTAAGGTCAGCCACACGGGGCCCAGCCCAACCGCCCAACCTCGACCCAGCTGCGGTGTTCCTGTGCTATGGGGGGGGATCAGGCTTCTTCCAAGAAGCAATCCTCATGACAGAACTCGATTTAGTTGGGGTTTTGCACGGGGGGTCATCCTTCCTTCTGGACACGCTATGCCGCCCATCTATTAGCACATACAGTCGACGGCATCAGATTTCTCGTCAGAAAGTCCCAATGTCACCCCAGCGCTGGTACAGGAATATTATTGGCAGCAATATTCATCACTCCATAATTAATAGCGCCCCTTCATTCCCTAAAAATAAAATTACAAAGACGCTTCTATTGCCTCCTGTAATGAAAAACATCAGATTATAAATTCATATTCCAGCCCCAGCGTATCTACAGTGCTTGGATGTTGCATGATAAAACCTCACGCCCCAAGATGAGGCTAAGAATCTAAGTTCCTGGACCTCTCTGCTTTCCAGAGATGGGAAGAGGCTGAGCTTTTATAGCAAACACTGGTTCTCTCTTCATCCAGATTACCAACTGTTAATTATGACACTAAAAACAAAGATCCAGGAAGCTCAAGATATATTTTAGACTTCAGCTCCAAATTACCTATCTTCTTTACCCAAAACAGGAGCTGAAATTTCAACTTGTGTTGCCACCGGTTTTATTTTGGTATAGTGCTGTTGTAATTTCCACTGAGTGAAACTTCATTCCACACCAAAATAAATAAAATTCCTGTGTCATTAATATTTTCCCCTCCTTGTGAACAGGCCGTCCTCGGGACAGCTACAAAACAAGGCAAAGAGACAACTGTGTACAACAGAGACCTCTGGAGGCCAGGCCACAATACTGAAAAAAAAAACAGTACAAATCAAAAGATCTAGAAAATACACGTTTCATACCCTCCAAAATGGCCATAGAGGTCTCCTTTTTTTTTTTTTTTTTTTTTTGCAATTGAGCATTATATGGTTCTAACACTTATGATGGTACCTCATCTTTAAATTGTTTTAAATAAAGGAGGAATATATACTGGCCTTTTTAATTTATAAGTATATTGAATGCAAAAGCTTTATGAAAAAAAAAGTTCAACAGACCATATTCTCTTTTTATTCAGACATTGTTATTTTGTGTTCATTTTTATTTGAAAAAAAAAAAAAAGCAATTGCTTTCTAATATTTTAAAGGCACTTTAGTGCTTTGTGTGGAGAGAGGTACTTTTGGAAAATGAAGTCATGCCCAAGCAAGACTGAGGGCTACTGGACCTTTTAAATCAACATTTTTAATACTGACCAGAAAGCCAAAAGTACCAAATTAATCTCAGAGTCCAACCAGGAAACGTTGCTGTTAGCCAAGTTTTCAGTCATGACAATGAGCAAGATTTATTTCTTTTTCTAGACAACCCATCCACCTCTGCTAGTTTCAGAGCGTTACCCAACTATTAAGGAAGAAAACTGCCTTTTCAGCATATGTTAAAAAAAAATAATATATTTTTCAAGGTGGAAACAAGCTAGTTCACAAAGCTGGCTCAGGGAGTCAAAGAAATTGCCAACTCAAAGCACTGCAAGCCCATCGTGACATTCCTCACCAACTAAAAGGCTGTGTGCAAAAGGAAATTTTTTCTAACCATAGCGACGCTTGAATGTCTGCATTTTTCTAACCAAAGCAATCCATCCACAAGATGTTAAAAGACAGTGAAGTATCATCACATCTTACCACCTCTGTCAACTGCATAGAGCCACACAAGGCAGGGACTTCAGCTCTTAAATTTCTTCAGAATTTAAACTCTCTTTCAACAGAACAAAGCCTCTCTGCCTAGGCTGTAACTTCCTCGGACGCTTTCATTTTTCCACAGCAGCCACAGCTGTGTTAAGTCCTTCAGGATAAGTGCAATGGGTGGTTGGAGAGAGAGAGACCTCGTTGCCAGGAAGCAGAACAACCAAATGTAGAGAAGAGTGTGTGTATCTTAAGAAAGAGGTGCAGGTGCGCATGAGGTTAGCCACTGCACGTATTAGCTTGGTCAGTAACAGCATGACCCTCCAACATCTTCTCTGGAATTGCTGTTCTAATTACATTGAAGCTGACCACCCACAGACTATACCATTATTAAGGCATTTGTGTACTCTACTCTTCCAAAAACCCCAGGGACAGAGATGGAATAACCTCACGGGTAATTACCAGCGTCATGAATATGTGCTTTATACAGAGCACTCCTCATTTATTATTCTTATATTAGGAAGTGTCTCACATTTTTTGGTAATACTGCACTAAAACAAGAAGAATGCAGAAACACATTGATTTTACGTAAAGCATTCAGATCTTTAACCTTCAAAGCTATTCAATTTGGCTCCAAAAGCCTGTGGAGAGAGAAACTTCTGTTAAGTTCTCAAGGTCTCTCATATTCAGACTGAGAGGAGGTTATGAAAACAGCACACACGCAGCCTTTGGAGATGCCTGTGTATATTACCTAAAAACATTCTTCAACCTAATAGCACGGACTTCACATGCGTGGAGAGAATTTCATTCTGCTCTCCACAACAACCCTTAGCACTGTTGGTGGAAAAATCCTGAATTCAGGCTAAAAGGGAAACTTGCATAGTTTCTCCCTTTCTCTTTGACAACCCCTGAAGAACACACACTTTGTTTAACCGAGTTTTTCACTGAGCATCGTGCATCCCAATTACTCGATCTATTGGCACCCATCTGCTGTATTCTTCCTCAGTTCGCACTCACTTAAAACGTAGACATCCGCAGCAAACATCGGTAGTTTGTTGGCTACTCTGCTTGCAGTTCATTGACAAACACACAAAGCACAAACAAATCCTTTACAAATCCCTATAGCAACCTACAAATAATAATACATGGGCCAAACTTAAATCCTGGTTTGGGACAAATTCATTTCCACGGAATAAATTCAACATAAGATAATAACCATCTTGCAGTTCACGCTGCAAAGAGCCATAAATAAAGACTTCACATTCTTATTTTGCTGAAGATACAGCTTTCTGTTTAGTTCAGCATTTCATCTGGATTTAATGTCTTATTTTCTGAGTAATTATCTGAATACTAGCCGAAAAAAACAGTCTGTGTTTAGCTGTCATCCAAAAGAAGAGCAATATGCACAACTGTTTCAATTTCCAAACAAATGTTTCTCATCTGTTTGAAACCCGCACTGGAAACGGACTGGAGCCAAGAGATGAGTTTCTTGGGTTGACTGGAAAGTTTTGAAAGGAAGGGTGGGGCTATAAATAGAGTTGCTCTAGTTCAGCTCAGTTCTTCAGAGCTGTCATGAAAATTCGCCGGTCCAGACAGAATGTCTGAAACGTCTACAAGTCCCTCCATTACGTTAACATTTCTGAAACTAAAAAGAAAAGGAAAAAAAAGGAAAGAAAGAAAGAAAGAAGCCCTTATTTCACTAGTCTATCCAAGAAAATAATGAAATAATGATCCTGGACAGGAAAACAAGTTGATTTCTGCCAAAATTCAAGGAGTAAAGCAGACCAATGATAACCCCATTATTCATTAATGCCAAGGACAACCTGTCTTTTAGGGCCATCTTTCCAACACGGAATCCAGCCACCTTCAAGATGACAATGCAAAATTAGAACTTCAAGCATGACTGAGAACAACATTCAGTATACAGACCGTATGTTAATAGCTCCCCCCCTTCTCTGTTTATCTGTGGTTTCTTCGTGTCTTCTTAGTTGTGCAAGTAGTTCTGATTCTGTCTGTTCCTTGCTGCGTGGTAAGGAAGATGCGACTGCAGAAACAGCCTCCACCAGTTCCCGATTCAAAGGTTTGCTTCTGTTAAGACACACAATAGATATGGAAATACAAAAGCATTAAAGCCTTAGTACAACAAAAAATGACAATACAGAAATGGCAGTTATGGATGGGGCTTTGAGTAGCCTGGTCTAGTGGAAGGCGTCCCTGCCCATGGCAGGGGGATTGGAATTAGATAGTCTCTAAGGTCTCTTCCAACCCAAACCATTCTACAATTCTACGATTTACCACAAGCTAAGCTACATTTGTATGCTATGTTCCTTTACAAGATTCTTTTCTGTATTTGGTATCACCAGTTGATGCTTTATTTTGTCCTAGATAACAACAAAAACAATCTGGAAGAAAAAAAAAAAAGAAATTAAAATTGGTTAAGAAGTGCGTATGTTATACTTTACCGCTGGGTGTCTTCTGCAGCTTCTTGAAATGTGCTACTTTTACTGTCCAGGCCTTCCTGCTTTTCTGTGTCTTGCTTCTTGATCGCATGTGTTTTTAACTGTTGAAATTTCTTCTTGGAGGTCACTTCTACTTTCATATTACCAATAATGTTTAACAGCTTCTGCTTTGGTGTTTCTGCTGCACCGTCCGGACTCTTCGATGCCACTTCAGTGGTGCTGCCTGGGGAAGTGGTCGATTTGTCTTTCTCAGTAGACAGCACACTGGTAGTGCTGAAGAGTTTCTGAAATTTGCTAGATAATACAGAAAGGTAAATAAATAAATAAATAAATAAACAAACAAATCTGAAGTTATGAACAGGCTCCACAGCTGAATTTTGTAAGCCTACAAAAAAACATTATTTACGACCGTCTAGGCATAATTATGGGCAACCTGAGTAGGTTAAGTACATATTAAATGTACTTTTTGTTCTTCAAGAAGGGCTAAAGACCTTCTCTTATTTACAACCCTTGCCTATTTATGGTTTCTTCAGCACAAAAAGCATATAAACAACTCTATTCCCTCCACAAACAAACTCTGATTAATCTAGGAGCTTAAACAAAATGTTAAGTCTATCCCTACATTAGGCTACAGACAATCCAAAATCCCCACATTTTAACACTGTTGCTGGCTTTATTCTGTGCTAGGTACTATGACCTTATAAACGTGAATTTGCATGAGCATAGATTAAAAAAAAAAAAATCACATGACTATTCAAAAAAAAAAAAAACCCACATTACTGGTACCTAATACTTAAATTCATTAGTACTATAGAAAACTCACTGAAACTTTTAAAATAAAGCAGTAGAGATCACTGCCACCCTGCATTAAATAAATAAATAAATAAATAAATAAATACATTTGGCGACATCAGCATGTATTCACACCCATGTACTTTCACACTGATCCTCCATAGAATCATTAGGGTTGGAAGAGACCTCCAAGACCATCTGGTCCAACCGTCCTCCTACCACCAATGTCACCCACTAGACCATGTCCCTCAGCACCACGCCCAACCTTTAACCACATCCAACCTTCACAGTCCTACAAGCATGTAACATATTAAACCCTCCATCGTGCAGCCGGGCACTTGTGCGGCCGCATGAGAAACTGGATCCCGCAGTAAAATCACCCATCAACAAGCAAAACAGCTCTTCTGGTTATTTTTCCACCTGGAACAGCTCCTCTTGCCTAGCTGACCACATCACATCACTGCACAGCAGCCAGAACTGGCACGGCGCAGGTGAGCACGGGAAGCCGGGGGCAGCAGAGGGCTGCTTAGGATACTGCTGAAACACGGATGCAACCGGATTCCTTAGGAAAAACTACCGTAAAATCCAAAGAACAGTTCTCTTCAACCACCTAAAATGAAGTATTTAAATATTTCAATTCAAAACTGCTTTTTTAGGAACCCCCTTCAAGTTAGTAAAGAAGAAAAAAAAAAAAAAAACTTGGAATATTAATTGTGGTTCAAAATACTTCAGCTGATCTGAAGCAATTTTGACATTCTCCCCGTCTTTTCCATACAACTCTCTTTAGCAAAAAAAAATAACTAGTATTATCAGAGGGCACCTCATTATTACTTCAATCACTCTACACTTGATAAACTATTAAATTGCCAACACTAAACCCCAAACCTCACCGTTGCAAAGCGGCAGGGTAAGGGAGGCAAGGCTTCAGGGCCACGTTGGTGAGGACCGCTGCTGCCTGACAGAGCTGCCCTCCGCACACCTTCCCCAAACACCCGCCTTTCATTACCTCAGGCTGCGCGGTGTTTCAAACCAGCCAGGGAGCCCTGCTTACAGCACCGGATAGCACTCAGAGAGCAAGGCACCCAGCCTACAAAAGCCCCCACGACCCCAAAAGCCGCCAGATCCACCCGGGGCCCCAGCGTTAAGGATAGAGCGAGGGGCTGCGGCGGCCTGCCCGCGGTAACCCCGGCACCCTGCGGGCCTCGGGGTCCCGGTGCCCGGCCCGGTACCTGCGAGGCCGCCCGGCGAGGAAGAGGAGGGAGAAGCGGGCGGCTCGCCCGGCCCCGCAGCCCCAGGCCGGCGGGACGCGGCCCCACATGGCGGCCGCTGCCCGGCCCCGAGCTCCCTGCCTCCGTAGCAGCGCCGCCGGCCGGGAACGGGAGCCCCGAGCCGAGGGTTCCGCCTTGCCCTGCCGCGTTTTTGTCGCGTTTTGTCCCCAGCACGGCGAGAGCTTGGGCACTGGCGTGAAGTTTTTAATTTTTAAAGCTTTTAAGCGCTACGGCGTGCTCAGGGAAGGTGCAGCGTTAAGGAGTCTGCAGGACTGGGTGCTTGTACCGGCTTCGGTCTGCAGCCCTACCTTCAAAGATTTTGTGGAAGAAAAGAGATTCATCTTCATTTATATCTCTATTAATGAGCTAACTCTCATTATTTCCATCATTGAAGAGTCATCAAGTCGGCTCTGAGATAGAGACACCAATTGTGCCTCAATGGGAGGATAGCCTACCAACACCACATCCCCCAGGGTTAAGTATGTATTTCTTGATATTTTTGCCAACAGCTGATTTAAATTCCAAAAAGTGTCTTTTTTTCCTTTTTTTTTCTTTGAACAGTAAAGATATAAACAAATCAAAAAGATAACATCCGGAACTGTACTGCTATGGCATCCCTGCCTATGACCTTTGAGATCCCTTCCAACCTAAGCCCTTCTGTGATGACATCTGAAGACCAAGGTCAACCCCTCTGAAGGACAGATGATCTTTATTTCAGAACGTAAGTTGTTTTAAGGGATTTAAAAGCAACTTCCTTTACAGCCAGCCTATCGAAGTGCCTCTCACCTTTCTCCAAGTCTGTGGTGCTGAAAACATTAAATATAAGACACCAGGCCACTGGTTTCATCCAGTTCTGCACTTGTGGTACATATTTGGTTCCACATTTGGTTCCACTGTTTTGGCATCCAACTCGTGTTTGCTGCTTTGCTTCTTAGGGTACCTTTCTTCTTCTCAGGTACCCAGGGAAGAGTGAAGGTCCTTTACGCCTCTGTAATGGCTTTTACACCTGTGCTTTCCTACCACATCCATGGCAGATGAGAATCACACTGCTCGCATGTATAATGCAGAAAGTACACACCACAAAGGGAAGGGAAAAAAAGTGACTTCAAGCTTTTGTGTTCCTCAGGATGGGTAGTTTCTGTGAATCAGAGGTATTCGAATTTATACCACCAGCCACTTGGACCCACAGGGTAATCTGAAGTCCTAAAAAGAGCAAAGGTATCAATGACATATTTTTTTTTTGGTCTGTGCTGTGTATGGACTCCATCACAGTTCCAGACCCTCCAAATCCTCAAGAGATCCCAAATTACTTTTAACAAACAAATAAACAACCAACAAAAGCTGGATTGTGTTAGTTTTCTATATGTTAAGAATTCAGGACCTGACTACCTTCTTTTTCTGGACAAAATCTGTCCACAACTAAAGAATATGGCCTTAATAAAGACCATGGCCTTACATGCAGAAGCCATCTTACTTTTTCTTCCTTGTGCAATCCCCATGCAGCACTGCATGGGTTGACCCACTTCTCCAAATAGTCTGGGCAACATCTACTGTAAGGTGCTGGGTGAGTTTTGCTGGTCTCATATCTGTAGCTTTGGCTGCTCTTCCAGGAGGATGCTTCAGAAGAGTTGATGTTCATCCTCCTGGACAGCAAACGTTTCCCTAAGCATTAGGAAAGGCAAAATAGTTTTCAGAGAATAAGTGGTTTGCCTATGGTTGACTGGAGATGGTGGGCCCAGGAGATAGGCTCGAAGTGTTGGGATCCTGCAGGATGGAAAGCAATGCATTTTACAAGGAAACCCTTGCAAAAAGTACCGCTTGACTTAGCAGAAAGGGGTGCAGGTAACACAGGGAGCCACATGGTGGCAATGTGCTCATTGCAGTGTGGCATTTCGCAGCTCTAAACTCCCCCAGGCAACATGTCAAGTACTTTCACATCTTTTGTAGAGTCCAAACTACAGCCCACCAAGCCTGACGGTCTGCCCGAAGTATATGGTTCTGAACAATCACGCTGAAACACCCAAGATCTGATGTTTCAGCTGACAAACAGCAACTGCATTAGGTGTTAGATAATTTTCACCAATCGGATCTTCCAACAGCACTGCAGTCCTATTAAAAAAAAAAAAGTCAACTCACAGCTGAAAAGTCCTTGCAAGTAAACAGTAATCTCTAAGTGTTTCATATCATTTGAGATGCACAATTAATTTGCTGTCGCTAAATGTTTACCACAGACTCAGCAATTATTTCTACACTAATGCAATGGTCATTCAAAATTTGATAAGTCTGCTCTTCCTTGAGAATTGCCACATTCTGAAGAATAGCCCCAAACCATTTAAAAGGGCTTTTGACAAGAAGATAACTGTATGGAAAAAATCACCGATATCTGAAGCCTACAATTCATTAAACTGATGGTAAAAAAAAAAAAAAAATGCATTTAACTTTATGGTATTGATAATGCTTTTTCCTTGGTTTGGGCTTTGAAAGTAGGGGTGCTCAGTTTTATTTGAGAGAATACACTATGGGTCTAAGCTAAAATATGTCTCTATGTGTCTCAATGCATGCAAATACATATGTGCAAATACAGCAGTGTTCTGCTGTTTTCAACTGGGCATTGCTTTGGAAAAGTCCGATTGGAAGCATTTCAATTAATTCTTAACCAAAAGGGAAAAAAAAATGGAGTTTTGTACAGGTTCAGTGAAGCGAAGTGATATTAGACCTCATGATGGTTGCTTAAGCCACTGTATCCTACGCCATATTCCCAAAAATCTAGGAGTATAAATGTGATATCTTAAAAGTCACTTGTTGATCTGCAGCAAATCGCTTGCAAATGTCTGTCCATATCCAATATAACTTACTATGAGTCACTGTCTCTTACATGCAAATAAAGCTAGAGTTTTTAGCAGGCCTCAGAACAGGAATACCCTTTACATTGTATCTCCACAATTATTTGAATATTCAATCCACCTAAATAGGAAGAGGAAAATCCTTTTTATTTTAGTCACTATCAATGATGTCAGGGTTATCTTTATACCTTTAGATTTAAGACTTCACACTGTTGTATCTCTATTCCTGAAGTACAAGATAGCTCCAAACCTGTACAGCTTAGTCCTCTAATGCACGTGTGAAATTTGTAATGGAATTTGTATTTTAGGACAGAGGTAATAGTCTTTTTTTTTTTTGGACATAACTGTTATTCAGGAATATAGAATAAATAATGGCCACAAATTAATTTCTCTTCTCCTGCATTGCTTGAATGATATTGAAAAGTGCATCAAAATCTGCAAACAAGCAGGAAGCAGAAGAAAAAATGCTCTGGTCAGGTTCTTGCTGCTGGATGAGTGCCTGTCTTAGCAATTACAGCAGTTTTGTGATTCCCAGAGAAATAACTCTGTTATTCTTTCAGAGTACTTAATTCCTAGCTTAACACTTCTTAAAAAATAAAAAATAAAAAGGGGTAAGGGGGAGGTTAAAAAAAAACACACAAGCAAACAAAACCCAAAACACCATCTTACTGACATTTTAGACAATCTATATTTATATTTTCTATTGTGCTCAGTAAGCTCATAGAGAACCCACCAGTCATTTTTTTTTTTTGGGGGGGGGGGAAGGAGTTTACAAAAGAATTCGGTGCTATTTGAGCCAAACAGCAGAATCCTGACCATGCTTCCAGCGCACACGAGCACCCAGGCACGCTCCACGCCATGCAGGTGGCCGAGGACACGGACCACAAGGCCGCTCCTGTCACGGGCTTGAGCGCCCTGTGGAGGCACACAACACCTGAAGAACTACAGTGGAAGCCGAGTTTATTTTGGAGGCGAGCAGCAGGAAGGAGCAGCATGGGGACGATGCTCCGGCCGCTACAGCCTCCCCTTTGGGCACAGCGGGATGCGCACACACCGCCTCCTGCGACCTGCTCTTCCCAAGGGACCCCAAAACCCCATCCCCAAGCGGTGCATGAGGCAGAACCGCAGGGAGGCGGCGGGGAAGGCCGCACGCCGCCTCCCCTCCGCCAGGGGCACCCCAGGCCGCCGCCGCCTCCCGAGCCCTGCCCGGCCCGGCCCGGCCCGGCCCTGCCCGGCCCCGCAGCCCGCCCACCGCTTCCCCGGGGCCGCGGGGGCCCGCGCCGCCTTCCCCCGGCCGCCTTTATAGGGCCAGGGGCGGCGGGGGCCGCTGGGGCGTGCTGCGGTGAGTGGCGGCCGCTGGGAGCTGGGTTCGCCCCGGAGCGGAGCGGAGCGGGGGGGGGGAGCACGGTGGTGGAGGCCTGGGAGGGAGAAGAAGGCACGGAGAGGACCGCGGAGGGGTCCCCGGGTGGGAACCGCTTGGGTACCGGGTCGGCACCGGGTCTACACGGCCTGCGAGGGCCCCGGGCTCGGCCCGGTTCGGGCGCTGCGGCTCCTTCGGAAGGGGGGGGGCGGCGGAGCGGCGGCGGGCGCGGGGCTCGCATCCCCCGGCGGGACGTGGCGGTGCGCCCCGCTGCAGGCGCGCCCGGCCTTTCCTCGTCAGAGCGAGCGGGAGCCCTGGGGAAACGGGGCTACCCCTAATCGCCGCCTGATTCCTACGTGCCTAAAGCTGCAGGGCTGCTTTGCCCGCTTCGGAGCTGGCGGTCTGGCTACTAAAAAGTGCGGCTCTCTGTGGAGGAGCCAGTCTAGCTACGAAAAAGTGCGTTTCTGTGGTGGCGAGGAGCGCGCACCACAGCCTGTCACGGCCCAGACCTGGTGTAACTCTGCTGCACGTGGTGCTGGCCTGCGGTGACCTTGAGGGAGTAGAATTACGGCCTGCCTTCACTGAAAGGAGCGGTGCTGCCTCATGGTTTTATTTGCTTAGCGTGTGGAGAAGTCATCTGTGCCGAATGCATCCGGGGCTGTGGGTGGAAGACTCTGCAGGACCTGTTAAGCTTACTGATACTTCTGTGTTTCCAGGTTTGAGGTTTGGATTTGCTTTAGAAGTAACAGAGCAGTTGTTACCTCACAATACCTACATGCAATTTTGAATCCGATAGTGTTGTTACAAAGAGGACCTCCCTGGAGAGGAGGTATGTACATGTCTAATGACAGTAGTTTTGACTAAGTTGCACGTCTTCTGAAAGTGCCAGTGTGCTCTTAAGGATCAGGAGAGTAAAACTACTTGACTCTTGAAACTTCTATACTTTTATATGCATCTTTGTTTTTCCTCTTGCTGAGAAGCTTTTGGTGGGTATCTGTGGGTGATTTGGCATGTGCTCACGTTGGGGGCTGGCACAAGCTGATAAGCACTCGGTATGATGCAAGCAGTATGCATGTTACTGAAGGCAGGCAATTGTTGCTCTCTGTGAAGTCCATTCATTCAGAGGCCGTCTTGAAGATCGTTCTTTCTCCTGTTCCTTCTAAATGAGAAGCAAAACTGCAGAGTGCTACATGAATGCTAATGAGGTGTATAGGATAGTGAGGTGTAACGTGGTCCAGGTGCCTCTTCTGATTCTGTAATAACATCAAGCTTAGCCTGTTGTTAGCAGTGAAATGGTTCAAACCTGTAATGGCAATTCAGAAATAACAAGCATTAGTGTAACTTATTAAAAGACTACTGTTGTTTTTTTAACCTATTTCATTGATTCATGCAACATACCTAAACAGGTCAAGCGTGAAACTGACTGACAGTATTTGGCCTACTGTTTTCTTGATGCTCACAAATAATAAACTTGTTCAGAGATGGGCTTTCTTAAAGCTTTGCTTGTATGCAGGCCTGTGCCTGCTTGTAAGCAAGTGCCTGTGCTTGTAACATGAAAGTTGTAAAAAGAATGTGGTTCATAGAATCTCTTTTTATTATTCTTCCAATGTGACCTACTGGAAGTTATGTTTCCAGTTTGTATTACTCAAAAATATGTTTGGGGAGGCAGCAGGCTTCAAAAGAATGATTGCAGTGCGTATAAGAATGGAAAATACTGTTCCCTGATTTACTCTGCTTGAAAATGAGCTTAAGAGCCAATGAGGCACTGATTCGTGTGTGAGGTTTTTTAAGACCCATGCGGCTTTTTTGACAGCACTGCCAGCCAAGTGTCTAGCTCAGCAACATGGTTCTGAGACAGTGGGAGCTCTTTGGCTCAGTTTTCTTACTCCAAATTACTCCAAATGAGCAAGCTTGTCTTAACAGCTCACCCCATGAAATTACCTCGCTGCAAACTTGAAAACAGAATTTTTTTGAATGTTTTATTTGAAACCATTGCCTTTGTATTTCTGCTTTCCAGCTGCCTTCCTAAAAGATAAGGTATATTTCTTATTTTACTTTATAATATGCTGCTGTGTAGGGACTTGCACTAGGAACATGACAGCCAGACACAATTCTAAGTGTTCATACTTTTTTTTTCTATTCGTATCTTCTCAGAGCCACATAGAAATACTTAATGTGCCTGTATCCTGCATGATGACGAATATAATTTTCTGGGCTTGTGCTCACCATGAGGAGAACAGTTCTTTATTTTGCTTTATAGGTGGGGAGCTGAGACGGGGGGAAATATTCCTGCCAGCTAGCCTTGCACACCTGTTGGAGACGCTGTTTCTGTAATCAATACAAAGGTAATATTCAACAGTGTTCCCTGGAGGTACTCTTTAGTCTTCCTGGATCTCTCACATGAAATCAGAGACTGGAAAGCTCAGATAAACTGAAGCTATGCAGTAATACTTCAGAGGGTTTTACTAATGTGTCAGAACTAGGCGAAACACAGGTATGTTACATCTCAGTTTAGTTCTGGGGGTAAGTATTTTCTGTTACTAGCTGCTTTGAAACAAGTTGAATAGAAGTGAAAGCATACATGTGATGTTTTTGCCTGTCAGTTTTTGTTGTAAATTGTGTATGCTTTGTCCTCTTTTTCCCTCAGGAGGAAAATACATTGACATCTTCCAGGAAACGAGAGACTCTTCATTCCGTAGTAACCAATAAACAAGTGTGAAGCATGAGGATCAACTCTGCTCTTCAGGCTGCTATTGACCTCACAGCAGGAGCTGCAGGTAATGCTTAGTTGTACTAAACTTCCGAGGGACAATTTTAATACCTTGAATTGTTTAAAAGCAAATTCCCATGGCTTAGAAAACTGGGGAAAATATCACCTCCTGTATCTTAAGGATATGGGGGTGAAGCAGGTGACCTCAGCCAGTGGAAGTAGTTGCAATGTCTCACTGATATTGCATACTGGTAATGTCCATGGCCAAGGGATGAATGAGTTGTTAATTACCGGGGCAAAGGGGTCTTCCTGAGATTCTAAGCTTTACCTCAAGGGAGAGGAGGAGGGTTGAAAAAGCTATGTGGAAGCACTAGCAAAGCTTTTGTCTTAGTTATGGAGGTACTAGTTATAGTTTATCATAAAAGCTTACGTGATGTCCAGAAGAGATTAAACGTTGGGATAGAACAGTTAATTTGCCAATGTTTGTACTGAAAAGGTTGCAGGAGGAGTTTATCTAATGTACTGTTGTAACAGGTTTAAACAAATTGGGTTATTTTCTTTCCTTGCCCTTAAAATAGCTGTTACAGTCAGTCTTTTTATGACAGTGTTCATGGTGTTAAGTGCATTCAAGGCTCGTTATCGGAGGTCATTTGTCAGAGTGGAGTTAACCTTAGTGCAGTGAGAAAGCGAAGGGTGGCAGGCAATACAAGTCCAATATGGCACCTTCATACAGCATTTGGTCTTCCAAGATATCTTGCCCAACGAATACTTGCTTTGTTAGCCATGGCGCGATGCCATTGACTAGACAACACCCTGCATTCCTGCGAGGAAAGAAGTGCTTCTGCTGTTACTCCTTCGTTCCCTTAAGAAAATCTATTTCTGTTAATCTGTTCGTTCACATTTTTTGGGGGGGTGAGGGAAGGTCTTTTTTAAAAAAAAGTAGCTAATATCTGCTCTGTTTTGCAAAGTAACAGCTTAACGCTTGAGCGGTTCTTGACCGTCTTGCTGATGTTCCTTGGTTCTTAAATGGAAGATGTGATTGCTTTCCTTCTCAGTACATCAGGTTAGGAATGCTGTTCTTAGCATCCAGGGCAGCGGAGAAGTCTGACTTTCTGAGTTGAAGCCTTAGTGTCCTTTCTTGGCTACTGCAAGAGCTGAAAACTAGCTTAGAAATCCATTGCTTTGTGATACTCATTCAGGTAAACTGCACGCAGATTTGCCTGTTTGTTTTTTTTTTTGGCAGTAGAGATTAGAGAATCTTAAAACTTACTGTGCCATTTTCTCTTCTGTTATAGTTCCCCTTACTTCAAATAGGGTGGAGGAATTCAGACCTTTTTCAGCGTGACTTCGTTGTTCCCAAACCATTGTTCTTGTTCTTTGGTTTTCTTTGCTACTTCTGTTGTAATCAGTGGTTTTACTGTTCCTGTAGTATTTTTTTTCCATGTTCTCTCAACATACTTGTTCAGTATTGGTTATGTTTATTGGTAGTGCCTGGTGCTGTGTTATTCTTGTGTCTCCGTGCCCTTTAGGAAGTGTATACAACTACGCAAACAGCTTGTTCCTCAGCACATGCATAACCTGGTTTTACCTTCCTCTCCAGATACAGTCTCGATGAGCCGATAAGTAACGCCATATTGGGGCAAGTAAATTCTGACCAAGAATAAATAAGTCATTTACCTGCCTGTGGGTCATAGTCCTTTGCCTAGGATCTTAGCAACCTCTGATCACTTCTTTAAACAGGACTCTTTCCTGCACTAGTGTTACTGTTAGGAGTACACTTGTCCAGACTTCCAAACAGGGCTGTGTTGGGCTTGTTTAGTTTGTTTTTTTGGCTTGTTTAGTTCTATAGGCTTTCTACTTCTGGCTGGAAGAATTTTTCCCCTTAATGTTTGAGATACTAACCAGGACTTTTGGTCTTTTACCTGGAGGCTTACAAAGTTGGTTGCTGTACTTTACTAAGCTTCTTGTGCCCCCTCTAGAGATGCTGTAAGAAGAGCACTTTCTCTTTTTAGAACAGCTCTTCAATCAACTCCCAATTTTCTTCAGCTTTGGATGCCCAAGGCCATTACTGCTTGTCTTGCACTTCTTCCAACAGCCGTTATTTTACTACATGAGATATTTTAGGTCTGCCTTTACACAGGAACCTAACACTTGTTCTGAAGGTTCCTATCTACCTGACTTCCCTGGAAGTAGCATTTGCTGTGTCTTTACAGAGCTCTGCTCTGTTTTTCATCTGAGGCTTACGTGACCATTACTGCCCTGAGCCAGCTTCATCTCTCCTCATTATTCCTCCCAGAGCAAGTAGCTCTTCATGCCTTCTTGTATGACTCGCTTTTAAACTTTTAATGATCCATCTAGCTGAGAATCAAGTTTTATGGGAGCTAGGTTCCTGAATTCTTTTTGAAGACCTGAAGTATCTCTTTGCAGACTAACAACAAATGTGTCTGCTATGAGTAAAATCAAATAAGAATCACTGTGGTTAAACAAGCATTTGCTTAACTCTTCATCTTAGAAGAAAGTTAACTAATCTTAATTGGATACATACATTTCTTCGTATTTCATTTTTTTTTACATTATCTGGATTTACAGATGGTTATTTCAGTTATGTAAATGAAAAAACAGCATCTTGTTATCTTGTCCTCTTCAAGGCATTTGCATGCCTACAGTGTGTTGTTGAAGGATCAGTTTCTGTTTTAGGATGGTTTTTCTCTTTTTAAAAACAAAACCGTATAACACTCACCTGTCGTATGCTTCTTCTTAGGTATTAGTTCCCAACAGATTGCTGTCAGTGTACACTGATATTTCTTACTGAAATAGTGTATCTAACTTTTTCTGCAGACCACTGAATTGAGTTAGATTTCACGGAAGAGTATTACACTGTGGGCAAAGAGGTTATTGACAACACCAATAGAAGTATCTCACAGGTTTTTAGGGTATTGACCTTACAATTCAGTTTGGAAAAGATAATGGGTTATGAAACTTTGCCCTCTTGCCCTTTTAAACTTCTCCTATGCTGTTCCAGTATGTGGGAATAAATGTAAATAAGAGTCATTCAGACGATTGAAGTGAAGGATTTGTATCTGTGGTTATCAATTGATAATGTGTTATCAGTTTTAGCACTCTCTGAGGTTTTCCTCTTGTCCTGGACGTGTCTCTCACCTGATTACAAATCATTCAGTTTTGTTATAGCTGGATCATAGAAGTGAAGGGTGTCACCACTGCATTAATGAGCAAGTGAAAACATGCTCATTGAAAACAACTCATCGCAAATGACTTGATTGCCAAGGAATACCTCTGATTGAGTACTCATAAGTGAACTGATTAATTTAAATGCTTACTTTTATTAAGATGAAGAAATGCTTAATGAAAATCTAGCTCTTACTGCTTTTATGCACAATTTTTTTCCTTTGGGCAACCGAAGTGACCAGTGACAATAGATGCTATTGTGCTGAATTTAGTGCAATCGTCTTTTCCTGCGGAGAATTGATTCACCCTTGCTTTCTGCATGGCTTTCCTAATATTAATGTTTGTGTATAGACCCTTCAGTTGTGATAACCTTCAGTCGTCCTCTTAACTCCCACTGCCTGCGCAGGTGGAACAGCATGTGTGGTGACTGGCCAGCCCTTCGACACAGCGAAGGTGAAGATGCAGACGTTCCCTGACATGTACAAAGGGATCGTCGACTGCTTTGTGAAAACCTACAAACAAGTGGGGTTTCGAGGCTTCTACAAGGGGACCTCACCAGCACTGGTAGCCAACATCGCAGAGAACTCCGTCCTGTTCATGTGCTACGGGTTCTGCCAACAAATTGTGAGAAAAATTGTTGGAGTAGACAGGAAAACAAAGCTCAGGTTAGTAACCGAAATCTCTTTTGTGTTTAAAACAAATGGGGGTTGGCGGGGGGGGGGGAATCATGTAACTGCTACTGGTAAATACTCCCCAGGTGCAGTCGGTGTCCCAGGCCCCTCTCCACCAATATGCAGTGTGGTGTGTTTTGGAATATAGATCTTTGTGCTAGGATGTGGCCAGCTAGTTGTCACTGCAGTTGGCTGGTTTAAATGGTCACAACTTAATTGAAATGTTGAAGACCTGCAGCACTTTACCAGAGGGACTGAGTTGCCTAGGCTGTCCTGCCTTTGTAGGGTAGGGAATGGTCCCTCTTACAGGGACGTGTACTAAGAGGAAAGGAGGCTGCTTCTTGTATTGTTTGTTTTCTTTGAGTTTCAAAGGCTCAAACATAATGGTCTTTAGACCGGAGGATCCCTTCAGCACAGCGTGTTGTCTACAGCACTGGCAATAAGTGGTTACCTAAAGGCCGAGACAAGAGGGGGAGTATTAAATCCTGAGTCCTCTGCCAGCTCGTGTTCTTAGTTTAGAGGATTTCTTGATCTTGGTGTGATTTTTTTTTTTTTTTTAAATCAGTGACTTTGGATCTCTTGAAGCACTTGTCCACTCTCCCCTTGAAGCCTTGTAAGGTCCTGCAGTTTGGCAGGGAGTTCTGCGGGTGATAATTATTAGTTCTGTAACTGGAAGAGACAGGGAATAGCTGGTCCTTAGCCACTGTCTCCGTATCACTTGGGATCCTGTAGATCTCTGTTCTGTGCCTCTCCTCCCCACCCAAGTCTTTTCTTTTCCTAGGTGGAAGGATCCCAGCCCTCCTAGTGAGAGAACAGCTCAGGGCTGTTCCTCTACTTGTCCTACCTGCCTTTCTCTGGAGCTCCTGTAATACTAATGCGTCTGGGTTTTGCACAGCTCTGGTCTCCTGAGCTCAGAGTGTTGAAGATGTGACCAAGCCATGGGTTTGTGCACCGACATGATGATCATAGTCTCCTCCTAGCTAGGATGGCTTTTCTCCAGGTGCTTCACTCTCACCTGGCAGTGATCCAGCAGTTAGTGTGCCTTACCGCTGTGCATGTCTCAAGGTGTGTCCTTTGGGGCAGGCTGAACCTCATTCAGCTCTTTATTAATGGCTTTGTTCTGCCTTTTGTTGAGTCAGTCTTCAAATGGGAATGGCTGGGGAGGATGTGATTTTGTTCAGATATCTGATACTACATGGATAGCAGGAGAAAATAGGAGGTGATGAAGAAACATTAATTTCTAGTTGTATTCTCGTTCACTGTTTTCTGTCACTTGAAACCTCCCAGCTGAGACAGAATTGTTACTACATTTTTGATTGGTTTCTTAAATTAGGGATTTTCTGCTTCCTTAGGTTACAGACCCATTATCTCTTCCTACCCACTGAGATGTAGGAGGTGGGCACACAGACAGCTGCTTTTCTTAACCATCCCTTGTGGGCCCTCTGGGAAGTAGCCCACAGACTTGGAGAGCTCCTAGGATCTTCTCTTGAGACGCTCTAATGGAGAGACAGCATTAGGGTGGAAGTAGTGCAGATAACCTTCAAGTAACATATTTCAGTGTGCTGTTCCACATCTTCAGAGTATGTACAGAATTAAAGTGTAACTTGAAATTGTGGCAATTGCAGGTGTCTCTGACATTCTGACATACACCCCTTGTTACCTTGGCCAGGTGCTGGCGTTTGTCACATCCAGGGTGGCTGTGTAGTGTGTTGTTGACTGGAGAACAAATAGTATGATTGCAACTCTGCGTAGGGCTGTATTAGGACAAAACACTAAAGGATTTAAGTTTATTTGAAAGGTGTTTCCCTTGGTGCTGCTGTCTTCATCTGGACTGTTTTGGGGGCACCTTATGAGGCACATTTATAAGAGAATTGAGTTGACATGGTTTGCAGTCATGACCTGAGTACGTGTGGTCTGTCCAAGACATCACCACCCATTCTCATTTTGGAAGAGCCAAGAAACACTTGTAGTATGCTGTAGAAAAGGGGAAAAAACTGAGGTGGCTATCCTCCAGGTGTGACAAGAACTATCACTACCTTCATTGCCTCTGCTGTTTTAAAAACTGTTGTGCTGTATGACCCCAAAGCAGAAAGGTGTGAAGCTGCAAACTGAGGTGAACCTGACCATTTTCATTATTATTATCTAAGCAATTGCTACATTAGCCTGGTTTTCCTTCTGGTTACATTTTCAGTAATGTGTTCAAATAAATTTGGCTTGGAAATAGGTCTGTCTCCTTGTGTTTAGGGTCAGCATGTGAAGCCTTACAAAACAGTTTCAAGGACAGTTGCAAAACAACAGTTTTTCCAGTTGAAGGAATAAATGCCACTGGTGCGCAAGTCAAAAAGAAAACAAATAGGAAGAAAAGTGCTAAATTCCACTTCTTTTGATGTCCATTTAATCCAATCAAACTGATTTCATTCCATGCCAAAGTCTAACCTGAGACCACCCAAAGGACATGGAAGTGCTAAATTCCTTTTCTTTTAATGCCCATTTAGCCCAACCAAACTGATCTCATCCCATGCCAAAGTCTAAACTGAGCGGACTATTATCCTTGTTCACCTCAATTTGACTTCTTCAGTACGTGACTGGCCATCTTAAGCAGATAACTTTCTTTGGAAAAACAGGATAAATGCCTCTTATAGATGAAGCAGCAGTGCTAAGAGTGGACGATTCTTGCTCCCGTGTTGCGTGGTCAAAACTTTCCCACCCGGAAAAATACTGAATTACTCACTTGAGTTAAGAGGGAACTTGAACAGGATTCAAGGCTCATCACTTGTGCAATGAGGTTTGATACATTAAAGACCAAAGCCTAAACAGCAGGCCTAGTTAAACTGTTGGATGTAGAATTAAATATCAAGACAGGCAAAAGTAGAAGAGATTTGTATTATGGTGAAGTCTAGTTCTAGGTCTTTACCTCTGTTAGATGCTATCAGACTTAACAGAGAGTTCTGTTTTTTCTCTCCTTGAAGGAGAAAAGATTCTGTGTACCCTTCAGCACATAGCTGGAAGGCACCTTTCTCATACTGAGGAATTGGGGTAAGAAAGTGTGTAACCTTATTACCTTGCTCATCACTTAATGACTGCAGGGCTCAGCCATATACTGTATTTTTAACTGTCTTACTCTGTCTTGAGTTTTAGTGCATCTCAGATCCCGGTTACACCAAGCTGTGTGTGCTGCAGGAGGATTGTGTAATCAGTGTTGCCATTTCGTATTTACTCAGTTGCTGCTCTACAGACGGTTATTGATTTCTTCCAGCTTGACAGTTCTTTCACTGCAGTATCTGAATATGACACAAGGCTTGTTTCATGTCACCACTTAAGTTTCATGATGCTACCGTGAGGTGAGAAGTTGTAGGTTTAATCTCTGCTGTAGGTGTGTAAGTGTTTGCAATATGTGTAAGGTCACCACAGAAAGTCCCAGTTTGTAGTGCTGAGGGTTAACGCAGATCACGCTGCTGTCTTGTTCAGGGGTGTCATCTGTGTCTGCACTATCTCCAGTTCATGTGGGTTGCATTCATGGCATGTGTCTAATAGTGGTGAATTACAGTGGTCCAGTGTGCCTTAGTCTCAGACTCCTACCACCTCCCACTGAAAACCTTTGTTATTACTCCTGAGGTGCACTTGAGAAGAGTGTGAACTACATCAGGCAATTATTGCTCTTTGCAGTAGTAACTGGTCCCCCAAAACTACCCACTAAAACAAAAGTGTATGGAAGCTTTTATAAAGCTACAAAGGGGAAGGTTTGTTTGTGTTTATTCTGCTGCAATCAGTAACACAGCAAAAAAAAAAAGGGTAAAGGTTGCAATACATATTTTTGGGTGTCAAAAGGATGTGTATGAGTTGAACGTGAAGATGGGATGAGCTATGTCCTTCATCTCCCTGGTTCAAGGAGCTGCCCTTCCTCTTGAGAGCCTTTCCCCTAGGACTGTCCTTCGGTTTGATAATTCTTGTGGTACAGGTTCAAGAAGCTGATAGCTGGTGCAGCGGCCCTGCTGCGCCGAAGGCCGGTGCCCAAATACCCTCTGCAGTTTCTCTCTTGCAGTGATCTGCAGAACGCCGCTGCAGGCTCCTTCGCCTCCGCCTTCGCCACCCTGGTCCTCTGCCCCACGGAGCTGGTGAAGTGCCGGCTGCAGGCCATGCATGAAATGCAGCTGTCGGGAAAGATAGTGCAGGGGCACAAGTAAGTATAGTCCCTGTCCCTTACCTCTGAATCCCTTGCATGTGTTTCTATTATTTTTAATTCTGTGCTGGCTCAGCAGTGCCACATTTCTTCTTAGTCAGAGAAGAGCTGTGATGGGGCACATGCCTGGAGAGCCCTCAGGCACTAGTAAAAGTGGATGCCAATGACAGACAGGCTCAGGCAGGATCTTGTTCAGATTTATGCTTGAGTCCTGCTCTCTACACACTGGCCTAACTCTGACTTGTAGCCCAGTAGCTTGTTGTTCTGTAACCTTCGCTATTAAGCATCACTAACTGGATCAACCTCTCTACCAGCACAGTTTGGTCAGTAGTGAAGAGTGTTATCCAAAAGGATGGTCCCCTCGGATTTTACCGTGGCCTGTCAAGCACTTTGCTGCGGGAAGTCCCGGGCTATTTCTTCTTCTTTGGAGGGTATGAACTGAGTCGGACGTTCTTTGCCTCTGGGAGATCAAAAGATGAATTAGGTACGGTGCCCTTCTTCCAGGCGGGTTCTAGCGGGCTGTCATGGGGTACATGAGGGAGGGGGGGCACATATTCCCTTGAAGCTATGCTGATGATGCACAGCAGATGTAAAACACCTTTAAAACAAAGGGAACTGGGCATACAGAATACAAAGATCTGCACTTTGTATATACACAGTAATTAATTACTGAGGTCATCACTTTCTAATGGAGCAGGATATATTGTAAATAGAAAACAAATAGAGTGAGCTAGCAGTAGCGTTACAAAACTCGTTAAATATCTGACATTGCAGTAACATCTCTGAACTATTCTATTTCAGCAGCTGTTTGGAGCGATATTTGAGTCTTTAGTTGTATCACCTTGAATGGTGTATGAATGCATGCTGACCGTTAGATGTCATTACAATGATAAGAACACTGAGACTGAAAATTAGACCTTTAAAAAGGAGGAGATGCCAGAATAAAGATCATTTGTCTCCTTCTGAAAGACTGAACAATGCTACTTTGTCTTGCTGGGAGTTAGTATGTCAGCTGCATGTATTCTAAACTCTTGTTTTTGCAGAACATCTTTAAAAATCTGAACTGAAACACAAAATGAAAAACATGAAAAATGATCACAAATTTCACTGTAACAAAAAACTCACTCTGATCACTGTGGCATTGATCAGCATCACTGTAACATTACTCTAAACTGTTTCATAATTAGCACTGGGAAGTGGTTATAAGTGTGAAAGGAGTAGAGTTAATTTAGTTAACGCAGTCAAAATATAGCTCTGAGTTGTGCTTTCTTAGCATGGCCAATAAACTACAGGGCACTCCTTATAACCTTTGAGCTTTTGGCTAGACCTGCAACTTAGCAGTGGCTTAAAATTAACTTAAAGTTTGTGGGGAAGCAGAAATTGCTCTTTTGTCATAAGCAAGTCCCTCTGCCTTCTCTTTGACTTCTGCAGAAATAACATGATGTTTACGTTGGTGAATGGTTTGTGGTGTGCCTAAAATCTTGTTTCTTAACCTTAGGTCCCATTCCCTTGCTGCTAAGTGGAGGTTTTGGAGGCAGCTGTCTGTGGATCGCTGTGTATCCCGTGGATTGTGTTAAATCTAGAATTCAGGTTCTCTCCATGGCTGGGAAGCAGACGGGCTTTATGGGAACATTTGTAACTCTTGTGAGAACTGAAGGTGAGGATGCAGGATATCAAGTGAATCTGATGGGCTCCAGTTCCAAACCCATTTCCGCTGGTATCAAGAACTGCTTAAGAAATCTTGCCCATTGATGGTGTGTTAGAGACTGACAGTTTCTAATAGAAATAGTGATGACGCTTGTAGTTTAGAAGCCTTGGAATCCAGAAACTGAGACATGCTGCATTGTGCCATATCTTTTGGTTTGGGAGACAAATCACTTAAGGCTAACAAAAGCTTAGTAAGCAGTAAAAGCAGACAAACGAATGAATTCCATTACCTGTGACCAAACCTATACGTGAACATTGAAGGAACCAGTAAAGTTTGGTAGAGAATTTCTCTTTACCTCTAGAAGCTGGTATGTGGCTGACAGCAAGGAGTCAAATTAGTAAATGAGTCTTACCTAGACTGGCAACTTGGAGCTTCTACCTAAGCATCTCCTCTGGAAAAGGCCTGTACCAGGCACTTCAGGAGATGGTGTAAGAACACAAATGGCAGCAGGTACCACTCCTGGCCCTGTTATGGGGGAAGCTAATTGTCGGAGAAGGAGTTTGACTTGTGCACAACTATTTTGGAGCTCTGTCCATTCGTTCTGCCAGTTGTAGTACAGCTGCTGTGAGCTGTATCCTCTGGTGAGCAAGGTAGCCTTCTGAAGACCCTGTCATGCCTGAGATAACTTCAGGTGCTTACATTAGAAGCTTAAAAGACTAAACTCAGGTTGCAACTCTAGACAGTCCTCTATCTATATCCAGTAGCACTCCGGTTAGCTGCTCCAGGAGAGGGTTCAGCTGTGTGTGTGCATCTGCCCCCCTCAGCAGCAGCACTGCCTCATCAATAGCCTTCAAAGATGAAAGAAGAGCGTTCAGTGCTGATGGGCATTTTAATAAATTACTAACCAGGTCTGATTTAATTTCCAGGTGTGCTTGCCTTGTATTCTGGACTGAAGCCAACTATGATCCGCGCATTCCTGGCCAATGGGGCGCTGTTCCTGGCCTATGAGTACAGCCGGAAACTTATGATGAAACAAGTAGATTCCTACTGACACCTTCTAGCAAATGGAGAACAACCTTTTAAATGATCAAAAACCTCTAGATCACAGTGTGGTCTGAGCAGTGCCAGATCAGTGACCTAATTTTAAGAACTCATTTCCAGTTTAGGATTTGTAATCTTCTAAATTCAAGTGATTTTTTTATAAAGATGTGTACATGCTTCTTGAATTGGACCAGCAGGATCATCTCCAGCTTGCAGATTCTGCACTGGGTATGTTGCATGTCAGAAATGTCTTTTCCTGCCTGTAAGGGTGCTAAAAAGACACCTTAACATGTTGGTTTTAATGGTATGTGCAGAAAGGGCTGTGACTTGTCCAGGATCCTTTTCTAGCTCCCTTTTGCCCTGTGACTGTCCAGGAGCAGTGCAGTTGGTGTCTGACTGCATACTCTGGCCCTGTGACTGGGCCTAAAGAAGTAGGAAGTGTTCACGTGCTTGACCTACAGCTGAGATATGCCCATATTTGAGATTTAAAAAAAATGAAGTAAGTGGTTTTAAGGAGTTCATTTGTAACAATTGTTCTCTAAAACCTTCCAAAAAGTGCTGGAGTACATTAAACACTTAAATGTAAGAGGAACTGCTGGAAATAGCTGCTGCTTCCAATTATAAAGCTGTAACTTGCAGGCTCCTGCTCAGGTCACCTTTGTGGGGCTGAGTCTGTGCTTAAAGGACAGGAAGCTGAAGGAGAACAGAAAGCTACAGCTGAGTTCTTGAAGACAACTGACACCACAGTCTCTGAGGTGTGGAGCTGACTTGGGCTGGAGTCCTGCCACATGTGCCACGTGCTGGGTCTCTTCAGCTGAGTGGAAACTGCTCATGTGAATGGAGTGTTCGTATTACTGTCAGGCCTGGAGGGCATGCCTGCTTCTTCGTGTTACTTGATTCAACATGCAGCACAAGGGCAGTTAGTATAAGCCAAAAATGATATTGTAACACCTATTTTTCTAGCTGCTCCCTGCATTCTTGAAATATAATTTTCATATAAGCATGCTCTGCCTTGTAAGCAGCAGCCTAGTCCCAGGCCTGGGAGAAGAAAAAAAGAGAAAGCACATCTCAAAGGAACAACACTCAAATAAGACCTGGAATTGTACAGAGGGGATGCTGTCTGTGTGGTGTAGCATAGCTGCCCTTGGGGAGGGCACAGACAAGCTACCCTCAGGGTTAGCAGAGCTCTCTAACCCACCAACATCAGAGCTACACCAAAATTAGCAACTTATGGGCAAGTTACAGTTGCTGTGACAAGTCACAGCTGAAACAGCTCAGTTTTGTATGTTACAGCTTGTTTCATATCCCCAGGCAGAGGGAAAAGCTTTAGATGGATGAAAATGTCTCAGTAGCTACTGCCTCTTGGAGGGGAGCCAGAGTAATCTTAAACTGGCTACTCCACTTCATGGCTATAGCCTGTTTTGAGGAAAGAAAAAGGTGTTTGCTGCAGTTCCCTAAACCCTTCTTGCTTTGTGAGTCTTCATGTGCAGCACAGACTCCTCACACACATGTGAAAGAGGCAGTTAAAAGCAGCGCACAGCTGAAGAGTCTTCAGTGCCTGTTGTGCTGACTTACCTTGACTGCCTGGTACACTAAGGACAGTAGCACTGTGAATAACCCGTTCTTTAAAAAGGAGTTTATGCCAAATATTTAAATAATTCAGGTAGCAGAGTAGGACTTCAAAAGTCCTCAGCCTTCCCCTTCCTAAAGTTGTCTACCCAAGAGATACACTGCATTTCTGTGTGGTTACAATAGTTATGAGAAGTTAAGAACAGAAGTCATAGCATTGGAATACTGAAATCTATTTCTTAGATTTCTCTTTGGTCTTTGCTTTCATTTTTTAAAGCTCAGTTGCAATTTTTAATACCGAAGTTCAGGCTTCAAGAGAAGCAGGATTTTTTTAGACCCACCTACAGCAAGAAGCTGGTGGCAGAAGCAGGCACGTGTTTTGAGAGTTTACCTTTCAGAGTCAAACTAAGCAGTAATTTTTATAGCTACAGTTACCTAAGCTGTACACACGTATCAATTGTTCACCTGAGAACTTCGCAATGTTGGTACAGAAATTCACTGGAATAAAGTTTGATTCAGCTGACTACCTGACTGTTGTTCATGCAATAACACCAAACTTATCTAACTGCAGAGCAGAGGGTGAAGTCGGTGTCACCACCCCTCTGAAGGAAAAGGGGTTTCAGGAACCCTTACTGCTTCTATAAGTCCCTCCCACTTGCAGCGAGAGCTACAACAAGGTGCTGTGAAGCAACTGTAGACTTACCATACTTTAAACATACAAGTACTCTATTGTAGAAGAGCCCTACTTCAGCCCTTGGTCTGTTGCTTTGTTAGTATGGAAGTCCGTTCTAATATTAGGGTTTACCTCAAGGCCCTGGACTGTTGATTAACGTGCTGCATGCTGTAAGAGTAAGGTTCCTGCCAGAAGAACGCTGAGAACAGACATGGGTGACCTCAGGTCCAGGGGTGAAGGATGAGCACCCACTACCCTGAAGCCAGAGGTTAGTTGCTGGATTTGCTGCAGCAGTATTGTTAGCAGTGATTGAAAAGGGGGTGTTGGACTTCTGACACGCAATGCAACAACTCTTGTACAGCTATTTTGCTTATTTCTCCCCTCTCCCCCAGCTGAAATATGTGAAATATGCAGTTAAGTAAAACACCCTGCTCTTTTTGCTGTTACAGCCTTTACTCTTGCCACATCACCTGAGTAGCTTGCTTCACAGCAGGAAGAAGGGGAACCTTAACTGCCCCGCAGCCGCTCAGAAAGGGCAGCCCAGGGCAGCGCTATCCAGTTGCCAGAGCTAAGCTAAAAGGAACTTGGTCAGCAGACACCGCTAGCGGCAATAAAGTGGCATCATATTCCAGCTCCAAGTACATTCGGTCCAGACAAAGGCCTTACCAGTATTCTTCTCGGTCGCCCTCTAGTGACTCAGCTTCGGTCTCGCTCCTATAACAAAGGGACTTCTCTTCCTTTTCCTCTAGCCAGTAGCAGCACTGCCGGGGTTGCTTTAACTTCGCTGCCACCCCTGAGCCTCGAGAGGCAGTTCCAAGACCATGTTCCTAAGCTTAATGTGCAATGCCTTCTTTAATAGGGTTCTTACAGCCTCTGAAGCAAGACTGCAACTCATGGGTCCCCCAAAGGACCACCCCAAAAAAAAAGAAAACCATGCTGAGTGTTATCCAAACACTTCTTGAACTCCAGCAGGCTCAGTGCTGTGACCACTGCCCTGGGGAGCCTGTCCCAGTGCCCGACCACCCTCTGGGTGCAGAACCTTTCCCTAACACCCAGCCTATTTTAATTTATCAAAAGTTCAAGCCAGACAGTACTTACTTCTTTAGACTGCCTGTTCACTAAGATTAAATTAACACAGCTAGATGGATGCTTTGGGTGTAGAGCATTATACACCACCATAGGACATCCAACTGAGGAAAAGCTTTCTGTTTTCCTTAAATTAGGTCAACCACCCTGTTTGGGACAGCCCTCCCTTAAGCACTCTGGCCTCCATCACTGCCTCACAGCCTATTTTCTAACCACTGGATGTTTATGGGTTACAGAAAGAACTGGTAGACAAGCACCATGAGCTCATAATCAGCCATGAGCCTCAGTTAAGCACGTGAAAGGTAAAGAATCTCTGCCTGCTTTGCTAATGGGGTATTAGCAATAGAAGTTTGGAATTTTGTTAGTCCCCTGCCTCTCGTGGTTCTTAACTATTAGAAGTTAATTAACACAACCAAGAAACTAACCTCAATGACTGCTTCACATCAAGGAAGGCTTGAACAGTATCCACAGAAGAGCTGCTGGAAACAGAATAAGCATCCTGAAAGTTTTTATGTATAGCTCAGGAGGGAGATCAGCGAGCAGCTGCAGTATTACTGCAAAGCTACAAAAGCACAGACCAAAACCATCTCATCCCGGTCTTGAGGCCTGGCTAACTGAGCCCAAGCAGCTGGCATGCTCCTGAGCTGACGAGACCCAGCTGTGTCACACCTCAGCCCTTGGGAAGTCCAGGGCAGAGCAGGAGCTGTGCAGTCCCATCTCCCACAGTCACTCCCAGGCCAGGTGTTGCTCAAAACCTGGCAGCACTGGATTTCTGATGAGGAGTCCAACATCAAGACTTCCACACAAGAATACTCACCTGCCTGTGCCAGAATACTTTTCTTCCACCTCCAAGATCCCCTTAATTCTAGGGACCGGTACAGAAACCCTGATGCTAGGGGAAGGTGCCTTGGGTACTCCAGCAGCACCCCAGACTGCTGTTCTCCACCCACCAACCTGGGAACGCTCCTGCTTAGAGACAGTGGCCAGGTAGTAGAGAAGGGATTACCTGTATGTAAACACATCTACGCAGATCCAACAGCTCGTTAGCGCAACGTGACAGCGACATTAAGTAATTCTCCAGGGGATTATTGCTCTGCACAACAGAACTTCAGGTCAGTTTATTTGAGAAAGTTGTATCTACATAGAAATACATTAAGTACATCACAGCCAGACCACTTCGCTTTACCGAAGCAGCAAAAGAGTCTTCAGGAAGAGAGACAAGTTTAAGTGTTTTCCTTCTTTCAGCTTTCCCTTATGGTTCAGTGAAGTTCACCTCCACAGCAAACTTCTCACTGTAGACTTTCCACGTTTTAGACTTGTGAGGATTATCCAGCTCATTCCTGGGAAGGTAGAGCCTGAAAGACAGTGATTCAGTAGCATGTCTTAGCCCATAAGATAGGCTTTTCCTTCCAGACAGGAAAAAAAAACTTCAAGTTTAGCCCTGCAGTATTAAACATGCCCCAGATCTTAGATTCAGACAGACACGCACAGGGATTTGGATCTGAAGTAGTTTGAGAAACATAAAACCAACCTGACAGTTGGTGGTGGTTTTCCCCCTGCCTAGAGCCCCAAGACACAAGCTTGTTACAGCAGAATTAATGTTACCTCCAGCTCCAGGCCTTCTCATGGGATGCATGTGGTAGGTTTAACAACTGACTTTCTTAACGCCGGGCATTGGATTCAGTACTCAGTCAAGCTCAGCCATGTTCTCCCCTTTCAATGCTTACTGAATTAATTTCTAGTGATTACCTGATAGCACCAGCACATCAGCTTTTGATACAGCCCAACTGCAGAGCCAAAACAGCAGGCTTACATTTCTCCTGCCACTGGTTGGGTCTAACTGGGTATCTGCACCTAGACTGCAGAGTGCATTGCTGGCTCTGGGTATTCTGTTTAAAGTTATGAATGCAGACTCGTGGCTAACTCTCTTCTTCCTTTTGATAGGAAGAATTAAATAAAAACTGTCCTATATCAGTCATGGAAAGAACAGGAGTTATACCTCATACTTCAAGTTCCCTGTTCCTTTCAGTCTACCAAGACAGAATAAAGAGATCCCAGAATAAAGAGATCCCATCTCTGCATTTCTACATCACTCCCCTAGCAAGAAGCACAAGCTCAGCTGTTGCTGGCAGAACCACCCCCAGGAATTCTAGCCTCAACTAGAAAAAGCTACTTTTTTTTTTAAAACTTTGACAAAAGCATGAAAAGCAGGAAGTTAAAGAACCTTTCCTTTGGGATCACAAGCATTAGTACCTAACTTGCCTGCTGAATTCAAGTTCCAGCCTCTGTCAGTTGCGCTGTAGAGGTTTGAGCAGTTAGTAATACCTTTGGAGTTTCAGTTAATTAACAATACTTAGAGTACTGGGAAACAGCCCAGTAGATTAAGCTGATTAAGATAAATCCCACATTTAAACCACTTTGCACAGTACAAGCATGTGCCAACTGCAGGTTCACAAGTTTGGACTGAGAATCAGAGACCCACACAGAAGCTACGACTGACTTCATTAGCCAGCTATTTCAGCTCTCAGCACCATGTTTAGGAACCATCAGCTCTGCTCAGACAAGAAGTTAGGATCTAAAGGCAGTCATTATGCTCACTTACCTGTTATTTTCAATAAAGGAAGTGTTGAACCAGAAGAAAAACGGGCAGTCGTCATAGCCTTTTGGAAGATCCTAAAAGGAAAGTCTCTGTTTAAGGACTCCGTTAGGCCATTGGACTTGTTTTTGCAGATGAGCACCCACCTGTCTCCAGCAGACTGGTTTACAGAGCAACAGTGGCAGAATCAGTACACTTGAAAAGCCAAATATCACACCCAGAACGCCATTTTCACTTGGTTTGTTTCAGGACTAGGCCACTCAAACTAAGTATGAAAGAGTACGAGCCCCACATTAGAAGTAGCAGGTACTCAACTAAGATGTCTGTTGCTACAGCTGCTACAATGGGGCCACCCCACACAGCAGGGGTGGCAGGGGAAGAAACAAACTTGGCCCCACAGAGCTGAGGTAGCCAAGACCCAGCTGCAGTTTGCATTGCAGGCCTTCAAATTCAAGCGACAGTCTTCACACCATTGTACTTACAGAATGAGATTCAAATCTGACTTTCACATCCCCACTTATCACAGGGCTGTCTTCCAAGCCAATGACTACGGAGTCACTATCAGAGTCAAAGAAGAGCTGGATACAAAACACACAAAACAAAATATTGCATTTATGAAAAGCTGCTGCAGAGACAGAGGACCAATTGATAGCAATTGGAAGTTACTTATTTGTGGTATAGAAATACAACAGTAGTGCTAGAACAGCCAACAACAATTTCAGCTTTTCAGGTCAGAGTGATTATTAAATGTTTAAACAACTTTTAGGAAGTCTACTACTACTACTTTATATAATTTTTCCTATTGTTCAACAAAGCTAGCTATTTCATCTCACAATTTAAAGTACCCATTTATTAAGGTATTTTTATATCCAGTATCCAACCTCTACAGGACAACGCTGAGTCACAGAAGCTGACAGTTTCATAGTACACTCACCTTGCAGTTTCCTTGTGTTGCACACACACATTCTAATACAACTTGCTTTCTCATTATTATCTGCACCTTCAAGTCAGTTCCATTGCCTTTCCCAATTCCTAGGAAGAGGAAGAAAGTGTTACATTGTACCAGAGCACATAACATCACCTGGAAACAAAGTGGTAATCAAAGCCAAGTGTATCACCCTCACTGAAAACAGCCTTTTGAAGAAGGCCTTGCTACAGACTTTGTTACAGACTTTAGAGAACTCAAGACCTGAAAGCAGCTCAAGTTTGAGTGGCTGAAAGCTGTATGAAGTAGCAGCGAATCCTACTGGTGGCTCAGGAACAGCACATGTAGAATACAGTTCGACTAACTGAAGAACAGCAGTTTACCCCCTAGAATGAGTAGTGCTGTACTTTTAGTACTCAGCCTTTCATCAAGGTTACCAGTACATATACACAAAGTTATAACAGGCTGAGAAACCTTATCGACTAATCCTACTGATATAACTGATTCCCTTCCCAAAAGGAGGCAGGTTGCATGTGAGCCATCATTTTAGCAGACACACAGAAAATGACAGAACACAAGACAGCTGTACTCCAAGATGTTGGAGAGTTGGTTTTTGGCTGTTTTTAACCTGTGCTATTTGTATTTTCATATCCCAGTAAGCCTACATTTTTATTATGGATTTAGTAAGAGAGACAGTACAGAGATCAGCTACCTGTACCACAAAACCATTACCAAATAGAGAAGTGCCCAAATTCAAAAGTTCTTACCATGTATAGAGTAGATTTTGAGGTTTTTTATTTTGAGTTGTCTCTCTGGTGGGAGTTTGAAGTTATACTTGTTTTTCAGGATCTCATAATACCCAACATACCTACTCTGTAATGCAAAAAACCCAAACACATTATGCAGTTAACCCCATACAACCTAATTCTAGGTAGAAGCAGGATTAAGTAGATCTGCTCCAAGTTCTTAGCTACCTCAAGTCCAAGGCTAACAAGAAATTAGTCTTGTTCTTTACCCTTCACATTTCAAACAACTGGTTGTTAAAACTCTACACAAGTTCAACACCTCCATTTTTAAATTATTTATATTT
Organism: Anser anser; assembly: GCF_964211835.1. Classification (NCBI taxonomy): domain Eukaryota; kingdom Metazoa; phylum Chordata; class Aves; order Anseriformes; family Anatidae; genus Anser; species Anser anser. Next base: position 184,680,421 of record NC_139720.1, on the reverse strand, counting down.
GGTGTTGTGAGAACAATTCTGTACTTCTGAGTTCAGCAAGAAGCAAGGAGCTTTTTTTGTTGTAGGTTTAAACATTCTGCCTCTTAAAAAGCTCCAGGATGCTTTTATTTTGAAGAAGCACATGTTGAGAGGTGGCTACACTTCCATTCAGTTTTGTACTAGTAACTGAAGTACCTCTACCAACAGCTTCATCTCACAGCATGCAGTGAATCAAGATGAAGATGTGGTCTGAGACAATAGCACGTTTAATGTTTCCCCTGTGAACACTGTCTTCAGAGGATGCATTCCTCCACCCAACCACAGCAGTACCACAGCCCTCTCCCCAGGCCAGGCTCCATTGCATTGCTGATGAACAGCCCAGTTGTCTCCTAGGGTCATGCATTTGTGAGGGTGGTCAAACACTGCAAAAGGTTGCCTAGAGAGTTTGGGGAGATACTCTAACTGGACATGATCCTGGACAGCCTGCTCTAGCTCACCTTGCTTAAGCAGCAGGGTTGGACTAAATGTGCTCCTTCCAGCCTTAAGAGGCTTGTGATCCCAGATACCAGTCTGATTTCACAATATTAAGGAATTAGTACAAGGAATTACTTTAACAAGGGAAGGGAGAAGAACGCAATGCAACCCAACTAGCTGACAATCTTCCAACCCCTAAAGAAAGGGTGCAGAAAGCCCAAGAGTTAAGCATATAGCAGAAACCTATGCCTTTAAAACAAGGCAGGAGAGGTGGGGCAGCTTCAGTGCTCACAAGGCTAGGATTGGTTCGGCTGCTGTTAATGGACCTGCTCAGACTTACCTGGGACGGAGTTTCAACTCCTTGAAACTTAGTACTTGTACTTCTGTCAGTTCTTCTCTCCCCAAAGTAGTCCAAACTTTCCTACACAGAGATTTTTTTCAAGTGTTAAGACATTTGTTGCACCACCATTCCCCTTCCTGAGCAGTGTATAGCAAAACAGACCAAAATCATACCAGTCAATTCCAATAAATGAATACAAGATGTGCAATAGTTGTTGTGGTATCTTCTAAAAGAAGGCTTTTAACTAGAATATAGAATTTTTAGAATTTTAACTAGAATATAGAATTACTAGTTAGGAAGTCAGATACATTATCTGTCATCCAGAACTGAGAGATAATAAAGCTCTTTGAAGGAAGAGAACTATATGCTTATTAAGCAATTCCTACAGAACCACATACATTTCTCAGGTGGTCTGTGGCAGAAAGAAGCTGAGCATTAGTTTGCATCTCCACAAACCAAACTCAGAGAAAAGCAAGTTACCAAGCTGATATATAGTCTGCTCAAGCTACCTAGAGTGATCAGGGCCATCTAGAACCCAGGTTTCCAGGTCAAGATCCCACATCCAGTATATCAAAGCAGCACGTGCATAAGACCTGCAGACTTGCTGGTCTTTCTTCCCTTTCCCCAAAATATATAGAAAGGCTTCTTGTAATCATGAACTGCCTGTAGTCTTGTCATCTCACACCACTTGGAAAGAGAGTAGGGAAGAGAATTACACAAGACCACTTAAACAGTGACACTAGCTTTAGTAGGGCATGTTCAGAAGGCACCCATAGCTTAAGACAAGTTGCTCAAGATCTAGGTCTATTATGCCTCTAAAAGAAGCACTTCAAAGTTGGCATCCTACATTACCAGTTCTTCCTGATTAAGAGTACTCTTCAGAGATGAGTTTCCACAGTAGCAAGAACTGCAAGATTTTTTAAAATACAGGTTGTTTACACTATGCTTTTTCAGCTATGGACTTTGACTAATTGCTGAAATGCACTAATACTCTGTACAAATTCTAAAGGGGGCATTTGGAATATGGAAAGAACCAAAATAAAAGTTAGTTTTTACCTTTGCACTCTCAAACTGGTCACTGTCTATTAGCCAAGTACAGACCATTGTTCCAGTTCTACCTGTAGTAAAAGTAGTAAAAGAGATTGAACTATAAGACTTGGGGGATTATGTGTGAAAAATGAAGTCGTATTTCTTTCAATAGTTAATGGGAGATTGGTGTCACTTGAATAGTCAAGTGTCTATTTCTGGGAAGACGAAGAGAAGTTGCAGTTTGTCAGCTTACTTCTTGGAAGCAGTCCCCACAATTCCTTACAGTATTACTTAAGATATTTTAACAAGTTGGCCAGTAACTACATCCTCCATTTAGCAGGGTATGGAGTCAAGTACACCCTAACAGGTCAGACTAAAGCACTGGCAATGCCAGTCTAAGTCTCAAGAGTTACTTCTCTGCCCCAATTTTTGCCCAACCCTACTAAGTAGGGCATTAAGACTACTAGCACAGAGGTTCCAGTATTGTCTCAGTCTTGAATTCAAGTCTGAGGTCATCACTCCCTCCCTACACTTGTTCTCCAGGCTGACTTTGGCCTGCAGGTAGCTTCAGTATTCAGTTTGGGAAATAGAGCTTAGCTTAGGAGGCTTTACAGCTGTGGGAAAAACCTTTCTGCAGCCATCTGGTTCAAGCCAAGCACTTGTAGCATTTGTAGCAGTAACAGCAGGTGGCTGGAGATGTGGCGGATGTTTGCAGGGTCGCTTGGCTTATTTGCACAGCTATCTATGCACTTCAACAGCTCCTGAGCTACTATGGGTTGCAGATAGCACTCATGGATCAGTTCATGTGCAATTGCTTGCACAAGCCCGCCCCCACAACACTATATTATGCTTTCTCATGATACCTCATTCTTATTTGTCTGAAATCAGGATTCAGCAGCACCTAGGCCATTCCCACAGAAATTCAGAAGCCTGAGGTATATTACAGTGTAGGATATTCAGTGTGAGTGACTAGCTAGCAGAGCTAAAGCAGCTGCTTAACAATTACTAGTAACAGCTTCACTAGCTCCCTGTTCCTCCTGTCAGGGGTCAGAACAGCAGAATTTGTCAAGTTTCTCTAAATCCATCTTATGCCATGGTTTAAGACTACACTTACACTAAAAATGTTAGGATAAGAACAGGTAATTTATGGCATACATGGATTATATATGACAAGTCTTACCCTTGCCTCCTTTACAGTGAATTGCTATGATGTTCTTTTCGTCTTGACTCATCCATTCACGGACACTGGCAGTGAATTTCAGCATGTCCCTAGATAAGAGGAAGATCACTGTGGTCAAAGTAAGCACCCACAAAGAGCTACCACAATGCAAGTATTTCTTGCCAAGACTCACTGTATTGCTGGGACATTGTGGTCATCAATAAAGATCCTTTCCACCCTGTAGTGGAAGTACTTGGGGTCATAGCCTTTTTCACCTGTAAAGAAAATTTGGGAGTTAGGCCAGGAAGGGGAATGGGCTTGGAACAGAGTTGCTTATGACACAAGACCACTGGTCTGAGCTTATACCAGTGTTTTAAGTACTTTTGATAGAAAGTTCTTGAAGATCTAGTATTGTCACCAACATACTCTAAAGAGATGTTTATCTGTTTTGCAGTTTTTCAGTACAGTCAGCAACTAAGCATACTTACTGCAGAGATTGTAGACTTTATAGTGGTCTGCATGCTTGGTGTCCAGAAATCTTGCAACCTCCTAGAGCAATAGTAAGACACAAGTTCAGAGTAGCTAGTGTAACTCCTTATTTCCATCGCCACCTCATTCCTCATCCCCAAAGTGAACTCAGCAAGTGCATTTATAAACAGCCCTTGGACAACAGGCCTTTTCAGCCCAGTAGTTCAGATTCCTATCTGGTGTAAGAGAACCATGACCAAATCCCTTGCCTTACATACTTAGGTTTCTAAGACATCAGGCAAAAGAGCTCTGAAGAGGGATTTAATGTCTAATTTAACATTTAGATATTAGAAGTGTTTAATGAAGACACTTAAAATGTTTTTCACCTATATGGTAAGATCATTCATATGCCTCACACTATTACTGGCCTGGGACAGAATTGATTTGGTTCTGCTAAATTCCCCAAGAGCCGCCAGACATCAGGTCACCAGTGTGTCCACAACAAGACACATCTTGCTTGGCTCAGCTGAGACACTACAATACAAGCAGTGCAGCACAGTGGAGACCACCATTTAAACATCCAACCAGCTAAGCCAGCAGGACTAGGACTGACTTGATAATCTAGTCCATGTGCAAACCTTGAAGCAAAACACTGTTAAGTAATACTGAACTTGATAATGAGCGGTTTTTACCTTTATAGGGTTCCTGTAGAAAGACTGCTTCCCAGAAGATGGAAATGACATTGCAATAACACGATCTGTGGAGAAGACAGCAGTCAGATGTAATAACAGGGAGACAGACCCTCCCCAGATGTAGGAACTACATGACAGAGAGCATGTTATCATGAAGTGACTGACCCTCGCTAGGAAAGCCACCTACCCATTTCCAAGAGGTTTTGTTCCGCATTCTGCATAGCTAGAGCAGGGCACTAGAACTTCCTGAAGCATAAGCTACCATTAAGCAGTCACCACAGAACTGGAGGCAAACACATTAAGTCAATCGAAAGCTCTGTTTCCCTAGGCCTCAGGAGAATTTTTATCGTTGTATACAGCACGTACGCCCTCTCTACCAGAAGGTTAACCCTTGAGAAGAACAGGGTTAGAAACACTGATTTCAAACTCCTAAAGAAAAGGAGTAGGCTTGATTTAAATTCACATTTAAGTTTCAGTAGTCTGCTGAAAAAGTTGTATTTCATATGAAGCACTCAATGTTAGCAGAATGTAACATGCTGCAAAGTATTATTTGCTGCTACAGGATTTCTACAAACCAGTAATATAAGTGAGATCCAGATCAAAGCCATCTTTCATATAACGCCTTTTGTTTTCAGAGACCTGTGAAAAAGGAGCAGAGTTAGTCTTCCTAAAAAACACAAGTCAACAAGTGCTGCCTATTACTAGGGAAAATAAAAAATCTAGACTTCCCTAACTTGAAGGAAGGAAGTTAAGGGCAGCGTAACCACAACTGTTTATTCCTGTGTAAGGGGTTGGGTTTAAAGCTCCAAGTTTCACTTCAGTGCCCTGCTGAAAGTGACAGAGGCATTCACAATGGATAGGGCTTCAACACCAGACAGCTGTTTTGTTTTCACATGAAATAAGTGCCAGAAGCATTAAAAATCTCCAACCTCCCCACATACGATGGAAAACAGTGTGTGTACCACACAAGCCAGTAATTATCAATCAAGACACACCACAGTGTCACAACCCCTGACACACTGGTCTTCCAGGTCAAGGAGCTGCTTGCTCAGGCAGAGGCAAGCATTGCTAGCTATACTGAAACTGAAAGCATAACTCCAATACCCTGTCAGAGACAAAACCAACATGTTGCTTCTGTAGTAGTATTAGTTTCAGACCAACACACTGTGGGCAGTCTTGCTGCTCACTGTTGATGGCTTCCTAGAGAAAGAGATAATTAAAAATAACAATAGTTGCCTAGATTTATTACTAGGCCAACTTACCATTCTCCTGGTCACCACTTCAAGCTGTTTCTTTTGTGAGGCCAGGCGAAATATTCTAATTAAGATGACAATTCTCAGAACTCGAAGGAGAGCGACCATTCTAGATGAGAGATTCACCATAAAAATACATTAAGTTTAGATGCAAAGCTTAAAGCTATTTAAGAGTTACTTCAGAGAGAGTGTTGTTTCACATACTGAACTAGTACCTCTCACATTGATTTTGGTAAAAAGGGCAACACAAGCCTTGAAGTATACCATAGTTTTATTGTTAAGGGTTTGGGGACACAAGTTCTGAACATGGAACAGAACTAGGAAGCACACCTACTTGCTGGAATAGACTTTCCCAGTATCTCCATCCAGCAAGCACTAAGTTCCCTTGACACTGTTAGTGTTATCATCACTGCGTTGTTGTTCCTTCGAGCTTATTCTTAAGAGTACATTTAAGTGGAACCAGACATGAAAAACAGCTGAAAAGAGAAGCTGAACAAGCCAGACACATCATGCCTCAAATAAGAAACCTGAGGACAGAGCAGTTTATAAACCTTTTGTTTAATCATTCAGCAACCTGAACAAGTTTCGTTGAGAAACTTTGTACTGCCATTGAACTTTGGATCTGGCAAGATGCTTATGTGAGTAGCTCTACAGAAACAACCTGAGTAGGGGCAGCTGCTTTAGGATACCCTTAGTGACTAGTGTAAACCAATATCTGTTCCTTAAGGAGGTATACGAACATATATTTTAAGGAGCACATACATGTGTTTTAGGCCCTGATATACGTAGGTAAGAATACTGGTGAATACCTACAGTGGGGGGGGGGGGGGGAGGAAGTGTTATGGAAGCTTTATCCCACCACCTCTGGTTGAAAACAGAGTGCTCTCCATTGATGCAGAACTTGTCAGAAGCCAACAAGACACATTTGTCCTGGACACCTGGAGGCAAGTTTCAGTTTCTCCCCAGCTCACTCCTAGCCCAAGATCACCCTGCTGTTGTTTCAGGAGAGTCGCCTTGAGCTAGCAGCCAGGCAAGGACAAGCCAGCACTAGAGCGAAGACTCCACAGCCCCTCTCCTCAGCCTGAACCACTGCTGCAAGAAGTGGCTCTGCAGGATACCAGCAGCTTGCCTTCTGGCCTTCACAAAGCCAGTTAGTTAGGCATTAACTCCCAAACTGATACCCAGCCTTATTCCTTGAGTGTCCTTTTAGAAGTCAGCAGACAGCTCATCCCAACCCTCACCTAACTAGAGCAGGTTAGGAATAGACACCACATCACTCCATCAGGGGACGTTACCTCTATGGACTGCCACACAAATTTGGCTTGTCACGCAAGCTCTCATCCACATAAAAGCTGCTCAGACTAGCTCTTCTGAGATGAAGTGCTTTACAGCTACTGTTTGCATCTGAATCAAGGGCTATGAGGAAAGAAGAGTAAAAAAAACAAGCAGGCTACTAGAAGTTAGATTTGTGGATGCAACTGGAGGATTAGGTGGGAAGGGTATTTTTTCCTCAAAGTCTGATATTTGGCCAGTTCTGAAATACCATCTAATGCCAGGTGGTAATGCTTTGGTCTGCGCAGAGCTAAGAGCCTTTAACAAAAGCATTATGGAAGGCCTCAAGAGCTGCGTGGATGAGACAGTAGGTCTCAGCTGAGTATCTTTTTTTTTTTAAAAAAACCCTTTGTGTGATGCTGGGCCTGTACAAAATCCTCTCCAAATTCAGCAGGTTAGAATACAGGGGACTTGCACACCAACATCCAGCAGGAAGAATCAGTGCAGGATCAGGCTTACTACTAACAGCCCAGGACTCCATAAGGAAAAGAGATTCTTTAGAGAACTGTGGCCAGAGATATGCCATTCAACTCAGGTTGGTGTTTAATAAGGGTTAAAAGGGAAACAGCCTTTTATGATTCTGGGGCTGCAAATGCAGCTAAAGCAGTCAGAGGCAAACAGTGCTTTCATAGCTCTGCTTCTTGAAACAGAAGTTTGGCTGGCATATTAAGAAGTGCTAGCATTCCCTTCAAGTTCATCCAACTTTGGGTTCAATAACTAGACTGAGTTGATTTCTTCTAGAGGAATGTTTCCCACCTTATACCCACTAAGTTTTTTGTTTGTTTTTTTAAGAACAGCTCTACTTCTTCCCCTGGTTGGTGCAAGAGTCTCACTGTAATCCAAACTTAGTGCAGATAAACTAGTTGAGAGGTGCATTCCTGCCTCCATCACAAATAGATGTATCTCAAAGGACATCGCCTGAGCGAGGCACAGAAATCAGATGGAGGCACGACTTGAATCAGCTTATGCACATAAGTAGCATGATTCCCTTCCCCAGGGGATGGCTGAGAAATCCAGCATGTGTTACCATGGGACTTTTGGGGGAACAATGGGAAAGAAACAAGATTTGTTTCAAGATCCACTAATAGAGATCCTTCCTCAACTGTCTACTTTGTCAGTTCCATTTGCTATTACAATCCAACTCTTCTTTCTGACCTTCTACTTCAGACTCTTCATCAGGCTGCTGCTTACACCCTCATCCCTAAATACTTGAGAAATGGTATTTGCAGGCCTCACTGTTCATTTTTAGTCACCCCAATAAATACATTTAGATCATAGCTGCCTTTGAGACAGGGACAGGCTCCAACAGAGCTGTAGGCCAAAGTTAAATCTTCCTATCCTTTAGAAACCTGTACTGTGAAGTCCTATCGTAGCTACATTTGTGATCTAGCATGCACTCATCCAGCTTAGATACGCCCAAGAAAATTCTTAGACTCCTGTCAGGAAGAGAGCTCACATCTAACAGTTGTCGTACTGTTCTTACCTTGGCATCTGATCTGTCGCAGCAAGGTCTGAGAAGGAGTAGGTCAGGTTAATTAACAGAGTGCCCACTACTATGAACGCATCCAAAATATTCAGTTTCGACCGGAAATAGTTCCTGAAGCTGAAACAAAGGAGAGTTTCAGACAAACACTCATGAATGGCAACAAAGATTGAAGCCCATGTTCAGGAAGAAGAGAGCCTATACAAAGCTTCTGCTGGAGACAAACACTTCGGAAAACTAAGCACTGAGGACCCACTAAGAAAATACCTGGTCTACAACACAAGTCATAGCAAGACTGACAGTTTAAGTGCTCACTTGGATCAGAAGCATTTTACAGGTTAGTCTATAGAATGGCAATAGCCATGAGAAGATAACCAGAAACTTAGCCTATGGACCAGCAACGCTCACAGTCCCAACCTCAAAGTACTGCTTCCTTACTAGCTTGAGGATGTGCCACACTGAATTCATCTTTGCCCAGGTCTTACCCTTCAACAAACACCCTCATGAGAACATCGACGAGGAAGAAGAGTGCTATAGCCAGGGAAATGCCTTCGAGAATCTCTCTAATGCCCCTTTTCTTCTCAGGGATAGCCAGATCCATAATCACAACTACAATGTCCACAATGATAAGCGCAACTCCAAATACCCTGAAAAAAATATAAGTCAACTTGAGAAGAAGGAAAGAAATACTGACTGGAGGGCACAAACCTTGTTTTTATTTTAAGCTGGTCCAACTGTGGGTTCTCGTGTGTGTATATATATTATATACATATAATATAAATATATATAAAGATAATATAAATAAAATAAATAAAAATCAAGGCCTGCTTGTATAAAGAGCCAAAGGATTCAAATCACACTTTCTGAAGTGATTTGCAAAGTACAACATCCACACGGAACTGTGTGGTTACTGCAGACTCAGCTGTAGTTACACACCAATAATTCCACAGCTATCCAGAAGTGGCACAAACCTGCACACTTTAAGGCATAGAAGCATCAGCTTGTCCTCCAGCATATTCACCTTGCCTCCCACTCACGACGGAATGCAGTCCCTTAGAAGTAACTATATTTTATTTCCGTACTTCCCAGGAAGAACAAGCTGGAGTCCCTATTGCTTAAGGAACTCTCCAAATTCTTACACTAGAAATAAAGACTGCTTCCACCCCTTCCATATCATTACAAGATGGATGTTTTACCTGAATCCAAATGACATCACAAACGGGGAAATTTTTCTCCTAATAGTACTGCAAGAGAAGAGAATCAGCATCAAGACAAGGGACATTTTGCTACAGGTTTAGCTACAAGAGCACTGGTACTAAGTTCATTCCTTTGGTTCCAGAGTTCTATACCCATGATTTAAGAGATCTTTTCCAGTTGCATTCATGAAATATGTTAAGGCAGTACTTGAAGACAACATTTTTGTCACTTGAACAAGAGAATATTTATCAGCTACAACCCCTAGAAACTCAGTACTGTGTATTGACAACACTATTCAGTGCCATAGCTCCAATGACACTACAAGTCTGGCCAGTAACAAGTTTCAAGTAGATTCGCATAGCAGCTATTGATCAAGAGGAAGATTAAAGCATAATCATCTCTTGAAATATCTTGATCAAGATATTAGTTTATTGTATCAGAATGAGAGGATTTCTCTTCAGGCCTGGGAAGAAGTACCTGTTAACACTGTCATCTCTGTGCTCTTAGGTTATGAGGAAGACAAATCCCTCTTCTACCTTTAGAAGGAAATCAGTTTGGTCTTTCAGGTTGAAGACCAGTACCTCTTAAAAATAATGAGGTGCTGCAGCCAAATGCTTCCAGTTAAAAATTACCTCCAGCCCTAGCAGGGTTCCAGCTAAGGAAGACTACTTGTTCCCTAGTCAGTAGGCTCTAAGCCTTCTGGTTTAAGGCTAGACCTTTGCAGAGCTATGTCTCATTAGCTGTACAAATCACTTGAGGCTATACAACAAGAATTAACATAAAAGACACTATCTGCATACCCCAAGCTCTGATGGTTTAACAGATTAGTTACCAGCATACTGCCAGTTTGTTAACCTAGGGGTTACTTTACTACCATAAGCACTGAGTTTTCTTCACCACTTAAAATAAATACCTCCTCCAAATATGTCATTAACAGTAGGACCTACTGAAAGGTCTGACACAAGAAGAATCTGCCAGTACTTTGTCAGTACTGTGACATTTGTCCTTTTCTGCTATACAGTTATGGTACTTCCCTCCCCACCCACACCACTGGAGATACCACTGTTACAGGAAGTATTCATCGGTTCAATAATGCATATTCCACCCCAATTATCCTATCAGAGTTACCGTTTTTTCTCTAGGGTAGTTTAAGCATTACATTTCACTTGGTACATACACTGAGTTAGTGAGTTAAGGTTAAGACAACACTGAGCATCTTTGAAGCGAAGAGGAAGCATCTTGCTGGGCTCACTGAGTTAGCTCACATTTCTTATTAGCACATTTGAAGTCCAAAAGCCATGAACCAGCAGACATCCACGTCTTTAAGCAGGTTGCAGTACCCACTTTCCCTATCTAAGTCAAGAATGTAATAGCAGGCCTTGTCTTCAAGGCAGCCTAGCATGTAAAAGGTTCCCCTCCCATTTATGAACACTTAGTATCCAAGGAAAGCGCTGCATTAGTTACACTAACGGTGGTTTTATGTCTTCATACAGCAAATCCTGCAGTGTAAGTATACCAGGTACACCAAGACTTCAACTTCCACAACCTAAGGACAAGCACCTTTATTAGGCACACCGAAAAATATATTTGGCCTGCTGACATCCCAGGTCAGTTAAAGAGAACATGGCCCAACATTTGCTTGTTTACTTAGCTTAAAGCCTTTATGAAATGCATTTCTAACCACCAAGGTCTGAATTCTCTAAAACCATGTTATCACCTAAGGGAACAGGGATAACAGGCCTGATCTTACTGCTCGAGCTGCAGGAAGAGTGAAACATTATTTGCATGTCACTGACCTGACTAAGATTGAAGTATGCTGTAAGACTTAGTAATCTAGTCTAGTAAGAAGAGAAGCAGCTACTTTCAAAAAAAAAAAAAAGGAACTGCTTCAAGAACATAGTAAATCACCAGGATGTTTAGACAGTTCAATCTTGAGGGCATAATGCTTGCCAGTTGCCCCAGATACTTATTCACCTCATTTTCTGAGCAGCATTGGTTCTTGTGTTCTCTCAAGTTCACTTCTTTGGGAAAGTTTACGCACTGCAGTTTAAGCTTGCCATTTTTCATTATGTGATATATTTGTAGCTAACTCTTGGACTGAGATTTCATCTCCATAAGCATGAAGCAGCTTCCTGAAGTTGCTTGCTGTTATTATGTACTAGAACAAGCATCAGTATCAAGTGATGTAATGCTCTGAGCATTAAGATAAGTATCAAGGCATCAGTAGCAAGATCAGTAAGGCTTATCTCTTACTCCAGCAAGCCATCTGCTTTCTCATTTTGGTTCAGGCATCTTCACTTTTGGGGGTAAACAAGGCATTTAGTATATCATTAGCTTACTTGGAACAGCTGTCCTGTTCGTTATCCTCGTCACGACCATCATCAATCTTTATTGTGGGCTCTTCTGCTGTTGGAGAGCTGGCAAAGGAATAGCACAAGTCACATACCAATACAGATGTCAACTTTATACATTGCCACCCTTTGTTATTGCAGAACCAGTAACATTAACTACTGTCAGCTGAGCAGTGAGGAACAGCAACCAGGGCCAGAGCACATGAACAGTACCAAGGGAAGAAAGGCTTCCCGTATGTTGACACAGCAGAAGCCCTTGGCTTGTGCTGACCTACTTCCACTTAGCAATCCATCTTTCAGAAGTTTTTCTTTAGGGAGAGGAAAGGAAGACGTTTGTGTTCAGCAATAGGATAAAGGGCTTTGAAGTAAGGCATCCGAGAGTCTACTGAGGCCTTTAGAGTCCAGTCTAGACTCTGGAATTGCTAGAAACATGGATATGCAAAATTACTTCGCAGAGTCCAGAAAATATTAATGCTATTACAGTAGGCTACTTGTTCAGAGAAGGAATGCTTGCTAGGAGAAGCCATAGCACAGAGATGTTTTTGTGCAGAGCAGGATACCAAACCGGAAACTGCAGGAGCAGGGCAGCAGCTGAGCTAGTGCTGGAGTAGCATTTTTTTCTTGGCAGGGGCTGCTTACCATAGCTTCCTTAACAGGGTCTCTTTGGATCAAGATTTTGTTTAGCCACCTGAAGAGCCTTGAAGGTCACAAGATGATTTCAGACAAAGTAAAATGTAACATCCAAACCCAAGAATTTGGATTTTAGTATTCTATATAGAAATACTATGCTGCATAATAGCACGGCCACAGTGTTTGCTGTGGCTCTGCCTCTGGCATCATTACTACTTGTGCAGGAGCAGCTGTCTACACACTATTTTCCAGCTCCAGTATCTGTACTCTTTTCCTAGAAAGGGAGCAAAGCTCTGTAAATATATGGCTATGCAGTTTTCCTTCTCAGCTGTTCTTACAAGACACTCAGTATGGAGTTATCCACATAGTATAGGGCAGAAATGTTTCACTTATTAAAAGAAGTTTCTGCTGCTACAGCACTTTTGTAGCAGACCACTTGCTTGTCCTTGAAGACACATGAAGGGCACTGAATGCCAGCTTGTTATCCTCTACTATGAGGAAAAAGCCCAATAAGAATGAGAAGTAGTAGTGTTTTGGGTTAGGAGGCCAATCTCTAACACAAGAAGAAAACAGAAATCAAGGACAAGCACACTGTTTTCACTGTGCTCTCACACAGTGATTCAGTTCTGGATAATGCTTTCCTAAGAAGGAGTTTGTTTTACTGAGCACTCTACACCCACCTGTTGCCCAAGCTATAACAAGCTCTCTGCCACAAGCTACTACATCTAGTCTTTAAATACTAGGGTAGAAGACAAGAAAATGAGGGCATACTAGAAAAACTTAATTTCTACCCACATACTATCCAAAGAGAACATAAGCTTCTCTAACTACTCACAGCTGAAGGGAACTTGAGACTTGTAAGGATAGCAGAGCTAGACACTACCTTTAGGATACCTTGACAGTGGCTTCCAGAGGCTAGAAGAAAGCAAGGCTTACTGCCCTGAGCTTAACTCTACCAGTGCCTATACTTCTTTAACAAAGTTTTTAATTTGTAAGTAAAGATTAGCAAAAAATTGACTTCTTGTAAGAAGTTAATCACAAGAGCACATTCCTCTCATACACAGCACCCCTCTCAAACAACAGTATTTTAAGGAAGGAGAAAAAAAAAAAGGAAACCATATAGTATATAAACTTCAAGCCACCTCTTTGTTATGATCAAAGCATTAAGAAACCAGGCAGAAGACCGCACACAGCATGCACGAGTTCTGAACTCACATACTGATGCAGTTTGTTTCACTCACCTTGAGGCTTCTTTGAGCTCTGACCCTTGTTCATACCTCACAGTCGTCATTTTGTTTCTTTTGTTGCTCTGCTGGTCTTAGAAGAAGCACATCTAATAACAGAGAGACCCATACAAGCAACAGTGAGTACCAGCATCTGTGCCTACAGTAGCTTCACTCATATTACTGAAGGACAGGCTTCTGCTTCCTTCCCAACTCTTTTTCCTCACAGAGGAGGAAACAGCCTTGAAGAAGTGCAGGAGGGATGCCCACAGCTCCCCCCGACCTACCCGCACCCCCTTAACCCCACCTCGGCGGCGGAGGAAGGGATGAAGCCACGGGCACGGCAGGCGAGGGTCGCCTCGCTGAGGAGAGCAGCTCCCCGGGCAGAATATGGCCCCACAGGGGGCGGGGAGGGAGAAAGGGAAGGAGCCCAGCAGCCCCCGGCCACCCCCGGGAGCCCCCCGCCGCCCTCACCTCAGCGGAGCCGCCCGCCTTCCCAGCTCAAAGTCGAGCCCGGCCACCCGCCCGCGGACTCAGCGGAAAATTGCGTTAAACTTCCTGAGGCTCGGCCCTCCCGTCCCTCTCCTCCGCCCCCTCCCCACTCACCCGCTGAGGCGAGGCCAGGCCCTGGGGGCACGCTCCAGCCCCCCGCCGGGCCGCGGCTAAAATGGGGCCGGGCCGGGCCGGGCCCGCCCGCTGCCATGGCGACGGCCCCGCCGCCGCCGCCGCCCGCCTCCCCTCAGCCCCTCCACGGCCGCGGCTCGCCGGGCCCGGCCGATGCCCCCCTCCGAGCCTCCCCGGAGACCCGGGGTCCCCCCGGCCCGGTCCTAGGAGGGGGCGCAGCCCGCGGGTGCTGGGGCGAGCTTGGTCCTGCCAGCCCGTCCCGTCAGCCGCTGGCGCCCCGTGCCCGCTCTCACAACGTGTCACCCCACGACGTGTCTCCTCACGACGTGTCACCCCACAACCACTCACCCCACACCGTGCCACCCCACAACCTCTCGCCCCACACCGTGTCACCCACCCTTTCTCTCCGAAGCAGGTTTTCTGCAGCGCGCCCAGCAGCAGAGGGAGCTCAAAGAGAGCGATTCGGGTCGGCTCCCACGGCCGGCGCAGCTTGAGCGCTGGCAGATGTGGCCGGCAGCAGCCCCAGCCTTCACTGAGTCATTCGGGTTGGGAGAGACCTTCAAGATCATCTGGTCCAACCATCCCCTGCCACCAATGTCACCCCCTAAACCATGTCCCTAAGCACCACGTCCAACCTTTCCTTGAACACCCCCAGGGACGGTGACTCCACCACCTCCCTGGGCAACCCGTCCCAGTGCCTGACTGCTCTTTCTGAGAAGAAATGTCTCCTCATTTCCAACCTGAGCCTCCCCTGGCACAACTTGAGGCCATTCCCTCTAGTCCTGTCACTGGTTACCTGTGAGAAGAGGCCGACCCCCAGCTCCCCACACCCTCCTT
The DNA here is from genome assembly GCF_964211835.1 of Anser anser. Lineage (NCBI taxonomy): Eukaryota > Metazoa > Chordata > Aves > Anseriformes > Anatidae > Anser > Anser anser. The sequence continues at coordinate 184,665,350 of NC_139720.1, read as the reverse complement.
TCAGGTAGTTGCAGAGAGCAATGAGGTCTCTCTCCCTTGAGCCTCCTCTTCTCCAGACTAAACACCCCCAGCTCCCTCAGCCGCTCCTCACAGGACTTGTGTTCCAGGCCCTTCACCAGCTTCGTAGCCCTTCTCTGGACACGCTCCAGGGCCTCGATGTCCTTCTTGTGCTGGGGGCCCAAAGCTGAACACAGCACTCGATTATTCTTAAAGTTGTTGCCTTCCTAGTACAGGCTTTATAGCTATAAAAATACCATCAAATACCCCCAAAGCAATAAAATTATTAGGACTTCAAGGTTGTTCTGAGCATTCTGAGAATATGGAGCAGTTCAGGACAGCAGAATAAATAGAAAGCTTCCCCTTCAAAATAAAAATAATTATTAAAAAAATAAAAAATAAACTTCTCATTTTTCTCATTTATTGCCCATGATAGCACCATAATTTTTGCTTTCAGTGCATCTAATCCTATAGCACTGGTGATGCTGTAGCAGATTTGCCAGCTCTGATGTGTCTCCATGAGTTTCCCAATGGTCGATCTATTTTCTTAAAACTACAACTTCTGAAGTCAGATGGCTAAAGTAGAAACACCATTTTCTGCTTTAATAAAAATGATGTTTGAGCTCTCAGCTGGTGGATAAAAACGTAGAAACATGACCCAAGTTTCATTTAAAAAAGTGTTTTTTAAATTAATGACTTGTAGATCGTTTTCATTATATTATGCTCTTTAACTCATGACACTGACATTTAAAAACCCTCAGAATCCAGTTCTGATCCCTGGACAATTATTCATGAGTGTAAAGTAACAGAATTGTCAACAAAATACAGGAAAGACTGAAACGTTCAGTAAATAATACAGTTATACTGGGTAGGAGCAGATAAAGTATGCATATCTCAGAGAGGTGATGACATATTTTAAATTCCAAAAATAACAGAGAATGGTGGTAAACAGAATCTCATAACCCGACAGACTTTAAAATAAGTAAGTATGGATCGTTTATATCTGATACTTCTAAGAGACACAGACAAGAATAATGATTCCATTTTTATTATGTTTTAGGATAACAGAAATATGGAGATAAGTGGGGGGGGATCAATTCTCTGCCAATTAAAAGCAGGTAGATCAGATGACCTTATGATGACAGTCTGTCAGCTTGGCTTTGCTCCCAAAGAAAATGAGAGCAGATTAGATAGAGGCTTCCACTAAAATAATAAAGAAGCACGGTGATGATGATAATAATGCCAATCAACATGGGATTATGGAAAATAATTCCTGACAAACTAATTCATATTTTGAAAATGAGATTATAAGTTTTACTGATAAAATAAAGGTATTTTGTTGCTTCTGTAAGCAATTGTCTAGCAAGAAAGTCAGATTTGATTAAAGAGGTAGAAGGACACAAAATCGGTCTTGTTCACGTTACTTTGGTGAAAACCCAGCACACTGGTCTTAAAATAACTGTAAAAGAAGAACGATGCTTAAGCAGTTCATTCCCAGAGAGGTTCTGCAGGGATTGAGAACAGTCTTATGTTGTTTAATGTTGTGTAGTGTTGTTTTGAACCATGCCCCCAGATAAAAGCCTCAGTGATAAAGTCTGCTGCTGACACAGAGACCGGAAAAGCGGACAGAAGAACTGCTGCCTAGCACTGAGAAAACTAATATTTTGTAAGTGCAGATGAGTGAGCAAGCTGTATTTACATACATTCACTATCAGTCTCAGTACACTGGGCCTCAGGATGGTGTTTTTCAGCCCTTGATACCTGAAGGACGATGTAACATCTTTAAAAGAAGTCCGTGGTTGACTTACAGACCCACCGACAGTCACCAAGGGACATCAGAATGAGGAATGTGTGCATGTGTCAAAAAGCTCACAAGCACTTCTTGATTAAATTTTCATGTATTGCAAATCACAGTCATCCTGACAGCAGTGACCAACACCACAGCAGATCAGACTTAGAGCACCAGTGGCTGTATTGTGAAAACAAGTGACTGAAAACACCTGGAGTAGCAGTAGGGAGTAGCCAGCTGCAGCTGATTGTTGCATGTGGCTCTGTGGCAAAATGCATAACAAGAGCCTTGGCTCTAGAAACAGAAAGATGTCGGGCTGAAAATGCTGCCTGTGCTTTTTACTTGGCTTTTGTGTCTTCTCAGCTCTCTACTTCTGGTAGCTACAACTCCAGCAAAAAGAGTGAAGAGCTATGCTGTGAGTAAGCAATTGAAGCAATCCTCATCACAAGGGAGTCAAGGAGCTCAAAGATGTCCATCTTTTCAAATAAAAGATAAGGGCTGACTTAATCACATTTGATCAGGGCTGGATCTAGAAAAAGGTCTAGGAACCCTGCAGGGGGTGTAGGCAGACTTCAAGCATCAAAGTTTTGATCTTAAAAAACAAAAATAAAAAATACTCCTTGTACATTACTTGCCTAACCCCGGAGGAAAATAAACTGTTTGGGCACTTTGCTGTTAGACTGCAGAGATCTTCAGAACCTGCTATTTTGTTCGTGTGTGTGCCCTGGACTGTCTTGGCTGTATGTCTCTGCTGCTTGCCCTTGCATGTAGCAGATCAGACTCCCAAATCTAGGCAGAGGGGTACTACAATCCCTCAAGCCCCCCCAGTGAGCCCACTGAGACCACCTCCACTATGCACCACAATACACCAGCCAGAGCTCTTTGCAGCTCTATGTGTGTTCTGCATTAGGTTCCCCTGAATTAAATCATCCCAAGAATAGAACTTGCTTTTGCCTTTCCTCCCTCCCCATGCCAGCTTTACCCACCAGTGCTCTTCCCCGGGGATGTGTTCGTGTTGTGGTGACTAGCCTTGCCCAGGACATGCTGTATGCAGCCCCTCACTCCATGACTCCCCCGGCTTTCCCCCAGCACGCACACCCCCAGCCTAAGCAGCTAACCAGGATTTGGGATCCCAGCAAGAGGCAGGAGTATGCCTTGTATTTACTTGGACCTAGCCTTAAGCAGGGAAAAACAAATTTGGCAGAAGAGAGCTTGCAGAGTAAGGCATCATTAGAATAAAAGGCTAGAGTATGTGACTTGGCAGATTCAGGGCAAAAAACAATAATAATTAACAATGTGAGTAATTAAGCAGTGAAAGACCATGCAAAAGTCTGTGGTTGGTTGTTCAACACTGAATGTTTTACAACAAAACGTCTTTTTCTCAAAGAGATGCTCCAGTACAAATAGGAATGAATTAGGTCAGGGGAGTTCTCTGACCTGAGGTAGGTAGATCACAGATTATCCACATGTTCCCTCTGGCCTTGTGACTAATTCACTTTGGTAAAGCTATTCCTGATGTGAGCGAGATCGGCTTGGACCTGTGCTTGCCCTCAGGAACTTACGAACTAATTATGTTTGTTGTATCACCCCATTAGATACTCATAGGCTTCATACAGACTCGTTAGTTAGACTGAATTATGTCTTTGCTCTTTGAACGTTATCAAAACATTCAGATCTGGCATGTTTCATGGTCTGCCACCATTACTCCTTCTTTGTACATAGATTTCTGTGGTTATTCCTTGCTAACAAGCCACAGACTTTTAATACATATATGCTGGTTTCGGTTATTTAATATATTGAAACTACGGTGGCTGAAGTCATCCTAATATTTTAAATTTAACATCCTTTTGATGAAACCCTTTATCGTTAGATAAAAAAAAAATGTTTCAGACCTCATAAATTAACATCGTCTTAAAAAACTTGGCAGCCCACATTCCTACAGAAGATGAATAGTAGCTCGCACATGGAGAGCCTGAAGGCTGCTGGTACCTCCACACCTGCAGTACCTGCAAACAACAGAACAGTTCAGTTGGAAGGGACCTTCAAAGGTCATCTAGTCCAACTGCGTGGCCACTTCAGGGCTAACCAAAAGTTAAAGCATCTTATTATTAACAAATGCATCTTGAACGCTGACAGGAACGGGACATCAACCGCTTCACTAAGAAGCTTGTTCCAATGTGTGACCACCCACACAGTAAAGAATTTTTTCCTAAGGAAACTCGGTCTGTGGTCTCCCCCAGTGAGCAGGATGTTCAAGTGGAATGTGATGGAGAGGTACAAAAATAATGGCAAATGCACAAAGCACCTGAATTCAGTGTGAATGAGCTGTTTTGACTGGAGCTGGCTGTGGACTACTCCAAGTTTTCCTAGGGCACTAGTAGGTAGTCAGATTCTTGTTATGAAAACCTCAAGTCTCTAACTCCTTTGGAGTCTGGGGCAGCTGGCTCATTTCTTCCTTACTGCTTTAAGAACAAACAAACACCTGGGAACTTGTTTGGGAGATAAACTTGTCTTGGAAGAGTTTCAAGATGCCACCAGTCTTCCAGCTGCAGTGTTCAATCAGTCCCTGTAGAGGAGGTGAATGTCCACTCAGTGTCATCTTCCTGTCTTCATCCTGGGCAGCTCTGTCTGCCCAACACACCATATCTGCAGGAATAGCAAGAGCTGTCCCAGAGCCCCTCTATTCATTCACTTTTATCCACCAGTTTGCATTCTTGCTGTGCTGGCTGTGCGTTTAATGTATGAATAATAGCTTTTTTATGACTGTTATTCAGCACCTACGTACTTTTGCTGGAAGGAGGGAGGAGGAAAGCGGGGTGGGGAGGTTTTTGGTTAATGAAATGGTTATTGTTTGCTGACAAGATCACTGAGTGTCTTATGAAGAGGGAATTTGATCTCCTTCCAAATAACTAAACAGGAATTTGCACTGCAGTATATGTGTGAAGCATGTGTATTCCAGAAAAAAAAAAAAAAAAAAAGCATTTACAGCCCCATTGCCTAGAGACTTTCAACATCTGTGTGGAAACGTTAGTGATCACACTGTCCACATTCTTTATGATGACTTGATTATTTTACCTCAGGGCCAGTGAAGCAGTACATGAGCACACCCTCCTGCTAGAGCCGCCTCACGTGAACTCAACCCCGTGGCAGCCCCTCTCCGGTGCTTCAGATGTTCCTAAAGCTTCTTCTAGCCTGTGAAAATAAGTTCACCATGAAACGTGCAAGAAACATGTTCCAGCTGACTGGGTTTTTCACTTGCAGACATCAGTGAGGTTACCACCGGTGGAGGAGAGCACGAGAGCACTCCAGGCCTCTTGGCTCTGGGAGGCCTTTGGGGGTTCCTGATGGAGGGCTGAGTTTTGAGTCCTACTCCTGCAAATTTGCAGTGACATAACGTATATGCACAAGTTGTTCCCCTACTGGGTCAGCAGCTCTACCACCACAAGAGACCAGCAGGATTTGGAGGCCTGGGGCCTGCTGCTCCCTGGCCCTGTGGACGCCCATGGCTGCCCACACCATGCCCACACCACGACTCCGGTGCTGCCACTGCTGGCCTGGGCCCATCACACACTGGGGACATGCACATTGGCCACGTAGACAAGAGAATAAATTGGTGCACGGTGTCTCAAGTGCTGTCTGGCTTTCTCGAGCTGAGAAAGAGGCGCTGTGGCTGAAAGCACAAGAAGAGCTAAACGACACAGCCCCAGGAAACAGCACACAGCTCCCCTGTGCTTGGGGGCTTCCAAAACAGCTTCCAAAACCCGCCTCAAAACAGGGATAGAGAACAAGTGAGAAGAAAAGTACTGTTTACATAATCTTTTGGCAGTGAAATGGGTCAGCTGCTCTTGAGGGAGAAGAGGAATGCAGTTTTTAAGAAATAAACAGCATTGCTGTACTTTGTAATAGCTGTGCAGTCCTCCTTTACTCAAGAGTAAAACAGAAGTTTCTGATGGGCTTACACGCCTTGCTTTTTGGCCCCACAGTCTCTCCTCTGACCGCAGCTCTGTAAAAAGGAGCATTGTCTTTAAAATAATCCATAATTCCTTGTCCATAACACAAAGGGAGGCACCCATCTGTTGTTGTGTTTTGTTGTTTTTTTTCCCGCACTTTCACAAATGTCCTTGTTTATGTTAACTAGAAAATCTAATGATCCACCTCTGAGGAGAGTTACGCAACTGCAAACCTTCCGAGATTTCAGTCCAATAGCAAATCTTGCTTAATATTCCCCTGTTCACTTCTTGGTTCAAATTTTCAGCTCTTTTGGCATTACAGCTGTACTGTGCTTTTACATATAAACCTGATTAAACGGCAAAAGAAACACTGAACACAAAAGCTGTGTTCATTCCACCTTGCAAGACTTACTGAAACGAGCCTGGCTGTATCAAATGTGAGATAAAACTCCCACAGGGAGCATTAGTCTGAGTGATTCATATAAACACTTAAACAAGTCAGTCTTGGTTGAGCTTCACAGTCAAATAAGGTGGGTGATGGTGCGCAACCAGCAGAGCCCTCTATTTTGGAGAGCACCGCTGATAAAAACATAACTGTTGCTTATTCTTACTGCGAAGCAGCAGGATGAGTATTGGGTAACAGCAGATAAATAAGGGTTTGGGTAAAACTGCAAGTGTATTTTGTGTGGAACTGCCTAGTGCACTGAAATGTCCCTCTGAGCACTTGATGTGGGCCATCTGGAAAGGAAAAATCTATTCAACCTCTAGAAATACAGCCAGGTTTATTACCACTTTCTTTTGCAGTTGACTTTTAAGGGAGATAATCTTATCAGAAGGAGGTCTGAAGGAAAGGCGAGTTACAGGTATGTGGATTTAATATATGTTGATAAAGGCATAGCCAAAGTTGCTTTTTTTCCCCTCCGGTCTTCACTATCTATTTTTCAGGAGCCGGTGCTCACATCCATCCTTCCTGTTAGCTTTTTGCCTCCGCGCACATTCTCTGCATTGGGCCTGATTCTGACCACAGCACCAGCACCCAGCTGCAGGGCAGCGTAAATGAGAAGTATCAGAGGTCGTGGGCTGGGTGAACCATGCTATAATACTCTTTTCTCTACCATCTGAAAAAAAAAATGCCACATGCTGGAGTGAAAACCTGTGCAGCATCTTTTATCAGTGACTTCCACAGGGCATTTCTTCTCTCTGTTTGCTCTGGGCCCTGGCCCGCCTGGCTGTTCAGGCAGCTCCCCTGCCACGGCAGCTCTGCCAGCTCCATAAGCAGCTGCGGTGATGCTCCTAGAGTCGTAGCTGAAACTAAGCAAGCCACTGGGAACACAGATCTGGGTAGCCAAGTTTCTGCAGCACTTCCAGATGTGAAGTGGGGGAGTTGTTTTATCCTGTTTTTCAGGCTCTTTTATTCTTTCTGATATATTTTTTCACAGCATCATACTGCGAACAATTTGTACTGTTCACTTGCATTCAGCTGCATCTTCCCAGTGGTGGCCGCTTAGCATTTTTCTAGCTGAGCCTCTCAGGCTGAAGCCCTGTCTGTGTGCTGGGGCAGGCCAGCAGCAAAGATTTTTTTTTTTTCATTTTTTCTACTGAAATCTGAGCAAAACTGTCCCACACCCGCTCTGTGCCCACTCTGCAGCTCCCATACTGACAGAGCGCTCCGTGGACCACAGAGGGGCAATGCCTATGCTCACTGAACCAGGAGGCAAAATTCCTGTCAACTTTGGGGAGCTCAAATAAGAACGATGAGATTTTGGCCAACTGCTTTGGCAAGGAGTACTCCAAGGAGGCGTTTTTGCTAAGTAACTTCCCGTGTGCGTGGGCACTTGGGAGAAAGGGCAGAGGCTGCTGGAGAGCTGCACCAAGTGTTTATTCCTCCAGGGAAGAGGGAGCTTGGACCAAAGCCTAGGTCCCTGCGTCAGCACACTGCACTGGTGCTTCAGCCTCTCACTAACATGCATTTTTTTCCCTATTTTTTCCTGCCTGTAGTTTCAAGCCACCTCCTTAATGAATCCTGGAGAATTAAATGTGATTGTGATGGGGGGGTAAGAAGCCGCCAGTGCAGTTTGTCAATGCTTCTTTTCAGGCAATAAGAAATGGGTCTGCTGATGCCCTGGTGGCTGCTGCTCCTTCTGGTCAGCTTTGGCTCACCTGCACACAGGTTTTCGGTGCGTATCTCTCAGCTAGAGTCTGTACAGCTTCTCTGTGGCATGCCAGTGGGTTATCATTTCCAGTTATGCAGAGGTAGGTGCTCCCCTACAAAAGACTTGGGCCTGCAAGAGCAGAGCAAAAAGCTGCCTGTGGCTAAAGGAAGGTCACTCTTTCGGTCCTAATAACATAGGGTTTTCACAGCATTATGGGCTGGGCAACTCTCCACATGGCTGGACTGACAGTGCCAAGAATTAAAAACAACATCAAAAAAGCCTTTAAAAATATATTTGATTTTATGGCCAGTAAAAAAATACTCCACTCCATTTCCTCAGGGAAAACTGCCTTCTTTTTATTCACTGCAATTCAAAAAGCAGGGAAAGGGGAAAGAGGAGCTAGTCATAGTCTGAGGCAATCTGTTTTCATGTGATGAGCAAATTACTCTTGGGCCAACTCAAGGAGGTACAGAGCTTGGCAAAGAGAGCTAGGTGAGCTTGGGGCTGTCTGCAGCAGGTTCCCATGTGCTTCCAACCTGGAAATCCTCCTCTGTGTAGGAAAACAAACACGCTGAGGAAAGGAGCAGGCAGCTCGGCAATTGTGTTTTAGCACGCTCAGCAGCCTGCTGTCCTGGGCAATTGCTCGTTTCTCTTATGCCTAGAACTGGTCTTGCTCTGGTATCGCTCAAGCCAGCTTGCTCAGAGCAAAAACAGCAAGTAATTCTTGTGCACACCGTTTCTTGGTTGTCTTGGAGGAGATTTTGCTCTGTTTTGTTGATGTTACTTATGGAGTAATATCCGCCACAGACTAGGTTGTTGCTGAAAATGTTTATCCCAGCCAGCCTGAGCCAGATTCTGGTCTTGGTTACAGTAATGCAGCTCTGAAGTTACTCCACTGATCCCAGTAGGCTCACTGCTTTTCAGCTCTTTTATCTTCCAGTTTTACAAGATGTTTCTGTAACCTCACTGGTTTGGCCTGGCTGCAGTGCAAGGACCAGGTTTTTCCCCTCTGATTTCCCTGAGCAGTTTCATAGTCTGCAAAACTCCCTTTGATTTCATTAAATGGTAATCAAGCTGAATGACTTTTGTCCCAAGTAATTTTCTGCGTATCTGACGATATTCTGCAATGCTCAGATCAGTGGCAAGACCATTGGAAAAAAAAAAAAACTTTTCCACTGGGTTCAACTCAACAGCCCATGCTGCAAGATTCATGTACCTTAGGGAGGGGCTACGAATGAATCGTCTTGATCCTCAGTAGAGGAGACATCATTCTCTCACTGCCCCTCTGTTCTTACCAGTGATTGAAGTGTGCTTTTTGTTCTTTCTTTTTTTTCTTCTCCATAGGATAAAGATATTTGCCTCCTAGACAACAATAAATTAAGACAAAGGTTAAAACAGCTTCAAGATTTGCTTTACCTATATGAACTGCAGCTGAAGGACATTCTGGAGAACACTTACCATAAAACGAAAAGCGGTCTGTTCTCAAGCAACAGGAGCATGCAGCACGAGACACTTTTACCCACAACCAGTGGAAATTTGATAGTCTATGACCAAGGTACATTTTGCAGTAGCATATGTGGAAACTTCAGCTTGCAGAAATGTTCAGTTCGTCTTTCAGTGCCACATGTGTCATATTTTATTTCTGCTGAAAAATTATTTAACTTTTTTTTTTTTTTAATTTTTAAAGCAGATAGTCTTAAAATGCAGTCAGATACATGGGAAGGCAAAGGGCAGACTGGTGGCCTTGATACCAGCAGACTTCCCATGGGGCTGCAGTCAGCTGGCCCAGATTTAGGCAGCTACCACCCAGGTACAACACAGACATCTGCAGCTGGGCTTGTATCCCAAGACTCCGGTGCAGAGAGGAAAAGGCACCTCTCAGCTCTTTTCCGTCAGACCTGCCTTAGACGTCTGCTGTAGGAAAAGATGGATCTTGCTCTTGAAGAGTCCATTTTCCCCCAGTGACTTTGGGAGCCCAAAGCGCACAGCCCAGCTGCAGGCACTGAAACCTGTTGGGAGGAATCCAGCTTCCCTGTTCTTCAGCTCTTCCATCACTCCTGCCGTGCAGCAGCACACGTGCATGCTCTGTTCCTTGCTGTCACTTCGATAATAATGTACGACCGGAGTCGTGGGCTGTGGCCAAGATTTTGTCCTTGATGAGCATTACATTGAAAGTATGAAGCCTTGCTAGAGCCAGTCACGGAACTTAGCCTCTGGTTTTAGAAAGTTCAGGCCCCCCAGTCCAGTCCAAAGTACAGCTGAGGTAATCTTCCACATGGAAATTAGCTTCACTGCAAATGATATTAAGGTCTGCACCATTCCCTGAGTCTGAGACGTTCAGAGCAGTTGGGCCTAGCTAACCCCCTTGCCATCCCTTGCTCTCTGCCTGGCGCTTGCTGACAGAGCCAGCCCTGGTCCCACAGTGCTCACGTCTGAGCTGCATCTGTCCCGTCCCACTGATCATTTGGGAACGACCCTCTCAGGGGGCAGTAAAGGCTCTGAAGCCTTGCTGCTCAACGCCAGGCCCAGCTGCAATGCAAACACAGCAGTTTACTAATTTATTTCTGACCCATTTGCTCTGGCCCTGCTGGGCTTACTGAGCTTTACACAGACTGGCCAAGTGTCCGTGTACGGCCTCTGAACCATGTCTGCTCTTGTCTGCACGTAGCCCTCTGCTTTCCCCCATCTAACGAGCTGATACCGTTCTGCCCAGACTGCTCTGCGGTGTATAATAGGAAGAAGACCAAAAACGGCTACTACCGGATCAGGCCCAGAGCAGATCGAGAGCCTTTCCTGGTGTACTGTGACATGTCTGATGGCGGTGGGTGGACCGTAATTCAGCGGCGGAGTAACGGCAAAGAGAATTTCAACAGGTGAGTGCCTCGTGGTTGCATCAACAGGTCCCTCAGTGAGGCCTCCAGCTCCCACACTCGGCCCTGCTGGTGGCAAAACCCGAAGTTCAAGAAGCAGGATATGCAAGACAAGACTTTAATTATGGTAACTCTTTGCATTAGGGCAAAGTGTGGGTACGTATTGGTAGCAGGAGGCCATTTTCAGGATGGATTTATAATGCCTTTTGCATGGCTTGCCTGCATTTGAGTAGGTGTGTATGTGTGTGCATATTTGTTTGTACAGAACATAATAGTTCAGCTGGAAGGGACCTAACAAGATCATTGAGTCCAACTTCCTGACTGCCTTGGGGCTAACCAAAATTAAAGTGTGTTATAAAGGACATTATCGAAATGCCTCTTGGACGTTGACACACATGGGGCATCAACCACCTCGCTAGGAAGCCTGTTGCAGTGTCTGACCAACCTCATGGTAAAGAATTTTTTCCTGATATCTAGGCTATTTTGTCATGATAGGAGACAACTGTCTGCCAAAGCCTCTAAATTGGCAGATAACTGCGTCAGCAAATAGACTGAGGCCCACTTAATGTTTTATCTGTTCTCATATCAGGAATCATGTTCAGCATGAAGTAAAATTTATTTTCATATTCAGATCATTCACAAAGATGCAAAACTACAGGTCCAAATCAACCTTTCTTTATGCAAAAGCCCAGAGAAATTATTTCCTCCTGGAAATCTCTAGGAGGCGAGATGCTCTACTGGCACTATGAAGAAGAAATGTCCCCCTGCAGATTAATTCACTGTTGCAGCACACACACTTGTAGGGTGTGTCCACCATCTCTTAAATAGAGTGCAATTCATTGCAAAGCTACCTCAACTGTCTGGCTCTAAGATAGCTTGCCCAGAGAGTGGTAGCTCTCTAGCCGTGGTAGTTCAGCTCTCAGCAAAGGTGAATTTATGCCAATGAAAATTGTCCTGAAGAGTAGCATTGGCTGGTAAGTAGGTCAGGCAGAATTAAAATCCCTACTAACAACCCGAGAGAGGGAATAAACACAGGGTTACTAAAACTTGAAATATCAATACGCAGGACATATAGGTTTATATCAAAGATAGCCCATAAATATCAGAGGAGATTTTAACATAATGAAATGATGAGGAGAAAGGAACAACATGAGATTTCTCTTAGAACTATGAAGCCAGAAATTGTGATGAAAAGTAAGTATGCATCTTTAAAGGACAAGTTGGCACATGCAGACAGTGATACTGCAAAGAAGCAGAGGTGAGAGTGGTCAATGAATTAAAAATAGATTTAAGTGGAACAGGAACACAAAGCAGACCCAGATATTTTCCTTTCAGCTTCATCTGGAAGCTTTTGTTTGCAGGTTCTGTTCATTTTCTGATTCTTCACTACTTCACTTCATGCATCTAAGACTGTAGTATATTTTAGACTGCAACATTAATTTCCAGTCAGGAGTGAAGATGAATTATGACCTTCTGAAGAACGATATCAGATGCTTTGCTGAAGACAAATATGACAGCTACCACTTTCCTCTTCCATCTAACTTACAACTTCATTCTGCAGGCACTGTATCTGGCAGCGTGAAGGATTGATTCCAATATATGTGTGTGCACAGGGTTAGCAGGCGAGGGAGTAAGATGTGTCATACATATTTCTGAGGCAGAGTGACAAATCTCAGCTCAGCTCGTGCTGAATGAGATACTTTTCTAAAAGGACCTAAAGATGCAGCTGAAGATTTACTTGTTACCACAGTTAAGTGTCACAAACTGACATTTAATCCTGTCAATCCAGGAGGTTCCAGGAATGTATTGATGACAATTCCCTTCTCCATTTGACAGAGGAGCCAACGAGGAGAGGTGCTGTGCTGGACTTCATTCTCACCAACGAGGAGGGGCTGGTGGGGAATGTGAAACTCGAGGGCAGCGTTGGTTGCAGTGGTCATGAAATTGTGCAATTTTGCATTCAGAGAGCAGCACGGAGGGAGCACAGCAAGCGTGCTGCTCTGGACTTTGAGAGCAGACATTGCCCTCTTCAGGGATCTGCTTTGTAATGTACCCTGGGACAAAGCCCTGGTGGGAAGAGATGCCCACAAAAGCTGGTTAATATTCAAGGATCACATCCTTCAAATTCAGGAGCGATGTATCCCAACAAAGAGGAAGTCAGGCAAGAACGCCAGGAGACCTGCATGGAACAAGGAGCTCCTGACCAAACTTAAACAGAAAAAGGAGGCCTACAGAGAATGGAAGCAAGGACAGATAACCTGGGAGGGGTACACAAATATTGTCCAAACAGCCAGGGGTCAGGATAGGAAAGCCAAAGCCCATTTAGAATTAATTCGATCAGGGACATCAAGGGTAATAAGAAAGGGTTCTATAGGTGAATTGGTGATAAAAGGAAGACTAGGAAAATTGTGGGCCCTCTCTGGAAGGAAACGGAAGACCTGGTCACCCGGGATATGGAGAAGGTTGAGGTACTTAATGACTATTTTGCCTCAGTCTTCCCTGACAAGCTCCAGCCACGTGGCCCAGGCCCGAGAAGGCAAATACAGGGACTGGAAGAATGATGAACCTCCCAGTGTAGGAGGAGATCAGATTCAAGACCATCTGAGGAACCTGAAGGTGCACAAGTCCATGAGACCTGATAAGATACCTCTGTAGGTCCTGAAGGAAGTGGCTGATGTAGTTACTAAGCCACTAACTATCCTATTTGAAAAGTCATGTCAGTCTGGGGAAGGTCCCACTGACTGGATGAGGGGAATCATAACCCCCATTTTACAAAACGGAAAAAAGGAGGACCCGGGGAACTACAGGCCAGTCAGTCTCACCTCTGTGCCTGGCAAGATCATGGAGAAGATCCTTCTGGAAACTCTGCTAAAGCATATGGAAAATAAGGAGGTGATTGATGACAGCCAACATGGCTTCAATAAGGGTAGATTGTGCCTGACAGATTTGGTGGCCTTTTGTGATGGGGTTACAGCATTGGTGGTTAGGGGAAGAGCAACTGAGATGACTCCAGCCATCTACTTGGACATGTGCGAAGCATTTGACACTACCCCCCATGATATCCTTGTCTCTAAATGGGAGAGACATGGATTTGATGGATGGACCACTCAGTGGGTAAGGAATTGGCTGGATGGTTGCACTCAAAGGGTTACAGTCTATGGTTCAACATCCAGGTGGAAAACAGTATCAAGTGGTATTCCTCAGGGGTCAGTACTGGGAAAGGCACTGGTTAACATCTTTGTTGGTGACATGGACAGTGGGATCGAGTGCACCCTCAGCACGTTTACCAATGACACCAAGCGGAGTGGTGCAGTCGACACGTTGGAGGGAAGGGATGGCATCCAGAGGGACCTTGACAGGCCTGAGAGGTGGGCCTGTGCAAACCTCTTGACGTTCAATAAGGCCAAGTGCAAGGTCCTGCACCTGGGCTGGGGCAATCCCAAGCACAAACACAGGCTGGGCAGAGAATGGATTGAGAGCAGCCCTGAGGAGAAGGACCTGGGGGTGCTGGCTGATAAGAAGCTCAACATGAGCCAGCAATGTGTGCCTGCAGCCCAGAAACCAACCATATCCTGGGCTGCATCAAAAGCAGCGTGGCCAGCAGGGCGAGGGAGGGGATTCTCCCCCTCTGCTCTGCTTTTGTGAGGCCCCACCTGGAGTGCTGCCTTCAGCTCTGGGTCCCCCAGCAAAAGAAGGACATGGATGTATTAGAATGAGTCCAGAAAAGGGCCACAAAGATGATCAGAGGGCTGGAGCACCTCTCCTGTGAAGACAGGCTGAGGGATTTGGGGTTCAGCCTGCAGAAGAGAAGGCTCTGGGGAGACCTTACAGCAGCATTCCAGTACCTAAAGGGGGCCTACAGGAAGGCTGGGGAGGGACTCTGTCAGGGGGTGTAGTGATAGGACAAGGGGGAATGGCTTCAAAGTAAAAGAGGGTAGGTTTAGGTTAGATATAAGGAAGAAATTCTTTACTCTGAGGGCAGTGAGGCACTGGCACAGGCTGCCCAGAGAAGCTGTGGATGCCCCATCCCTGGAGGTGTTCAAGACCAGGCTGGATGGGGCTTTGGGCAGCCCAGTCTGGTGGGAGGTGTCCCTGCCCATGACAAGGGCGTTGGAATTAAATGATCTTTAAGGTTCTTTCCAACCCAAACCATTCTGTGATTCTATGACACTTGCTGTTACCCCTGCATGCTGAAATTGATATTTGTATCTGCTTCAGGAAGTGGGATGATTACAAACTGGGATTTGGAAAATTCCAAGGCAAGACTGATGAGTACTGGCTGGGCAACGATCACATCTATGACCTGCTCAGTAGAGGTGCAAGTACTTTCCTTCCAGAGTTTTCCTTCCAATTTGCATGTGATAGTTGATCTAAAAAGGCACTACTCTGTGTTTAGGAGAAAGCTCATTAAAGATTGACCTGATGGACTGGCATGGGGAAAGACGTTATGCAGTCTATGAAAATTTCCAGCTCAACAATGAGCAGGTAAGAAATGGAGAGAGTGGTGATTTGCTTGTTTTATCTCTGAGGGTGGGGCACCTGCATCTGCACAGCGTCGGGCAGCTCTCTGCCACAGGGTGTGGGGAGATCCCATGTGCACTTACCTCTGGCCTCACAGTTAAAACAGCCTTCCATGAGGGAGGAGATGCAGGTTAGAACTTCTCCAAGGAAACTGGGCGCTGCTCTGCTGCTTCCCAGGAGAGTGTCCCAGGCTATCACATAAAAAAACAACACTAAAACAAAACCCATCTACTTTGCTTTAAAAGAAAACCGTGCACTCTAATCAAAGCTTTGAAAGAGCAGTAGCAAGTTCCTGTCCTGAAGAGAGGTAACTGCAGCCCTAAGTGGTACACACAGAGAAAGTCCAGAGAAAGCCAGGCACATTCCTGTATTTCCATGCTTGCTTTCTAGCTTCAGACAGACGGCATCCTGCTCAGTGCAGGGGCAGTTCTTTGTAGGATTGCATCTCTGAACCCTATTTGTAAGTAGCCCAAATTCCCTGCATGGATCAGTTCTAGTTCCAACTTCTTCACCACCCCAATGTGTTCAGTCTGCAATTAGAGCTTTCTTATGAAAAGGTTTGAAAATAGCCTTACTACTTTTTTATAAAAGTGGAATATAATAACAGGAAAAGGCCTCACCACAGAAGTAATCATCCCTCTCTTATCAAATGTCTCTCAGATCTGCTAGTTGTGCACACTGGAACTAAGTATTCCCACCAGAACAGGACCATTTAGCTAAAAATCAGATGGCTTCCAGGCCTTGGAGGAGCAAAATTCCTACAGGAGTTGTCCTAGTTGAACCACGAGCAGTTTGTGAGAGCATCTACTTGGCACATTTTCCTGCAACAGGTGTTGTCAACGAGCCAGGGAAAGCCTTCCAGATTGTTGTGTAGAGTATCAAATGAGTATTAAAAGACAATAAAACCTGAAACCCTCTTAAGCAGCAGTAGTAATTGGTAACTGCTTTTGGAAGTTTAAATCCAGTGGTGATCTACACGAGTACCATTAAAGCATGGAGCTAAAAGTCAGCTGTGACTTCAACAGTCATGTCTTTGACAGGGGATACAATGGACAGAGGAAATCTCAAAAATGAGAGCTGATACCAAAGGCGTGTTTCACATACTGTTGCAGGACAACTACAGGTTATGGTTTGGCACCTATTCCGGTAACGCCGGCGACGCTCTGTCTGGTGGGAGCAATTTTGAAGACCAGTGGTCAGCCTCTCACAAAGGGATGCAGTTCACCACATCTGACAAGGATCACGATCGATTCCTGGCAGGCAACTGCGCGTTGGAGAACAAGGGTGGTTGGTGGTTTAACAGGTATGGAGAATGGTTGAGCCCTTGGGAAGAGGCATAGGGTGTAGGTGGCTGTACAGCCGAGACACCTTACACGCCTTACAGCAGTCGGAGGTTGCTGCGAGCACATCACCTCACATGGCTAAGTCTGCCATGTTCAGGCCATCAGGAAAGCCATCTGCTGCTTTCATTATGAAGCCAAGCAGGTAAGTTGCATTCATTTTAAGAAAATGGGCCAGAATAAAAGTGAAGGAGAAGTGTCCCAGAGGGAAAAAAACCTGATTGAAAGTTCCTTGGAGGTGCTTTGGATTATATTCTAAGAAAGAAAAGTCATAGCCACTGGAAGATGAAGTGTGCACAAATGAATTTCTTTGTTATGGAACTTGTCTAGGGGATGAGCTACCCCTTACTGTTCCTGATTGTACATTTTCTGGTTGGGCGTGACCCATACATCAACTAATAGGGTTGTTGGTTCACTAGACCTGGGAGTGTAAACACCCCATTATCAAGCATTTTTCCTCTGCTTTAGGGCAGGATGAGCCTCTTTGTTTAGGACAGGTCCTGATCACAAACAAAGTGAAGATCAGTGGACCTACAAAAATGTACATCAATGGTGAAATTCAACTTCATTAAAAAACATCTGCATTTTTAGGTGTTGATGTTTAGCTGCTTATACTTGAGCTGAAGGCTACCAACTGACATCACACACCTCTGTTTAGGTATCTGAATCACATCCCTGGTTGGCACACTCAAAGTAGCCAACAGGTTGAATTGCCTGACCAGAATAGGTGTCTATGTTAGGATGACCCCCATACTCCTCTGGGCTCCAAGGATTGTATTAAACAGTTCTCCATAGTCTATAGTAGGACCATAACCAGTTCAGTACGGATATATCTAGGTGTCTGGACGTGTCCATGAATCCCACCCCTAGTATTTCCAAATGTATGGTGTGTGAAAATTGTACCTTGCTGTGATGACACAACGTCTTTCCATGCTAAACAGTCTCCTTTTTACCTCCTCTGTGTTGTTACAAGGTGCCACGCCGTAAACCTCAACGGACGATACTACAAAACAGGGAGGTACAACGGATCCCACGACAACGGCATCATCTGGTCTACGTGGCACGGGACATGGTACTCGCTCAAATACGTGGCCATGAAAATCCGGGCTCCGTTCTTTGTTGACAGCGAGAGTGGAGACGGTGAGAACAGTCAGGGCGGCTGAAATCTGCTGCTTTGGGAAGTAAAGAATTGTGTACATTAATAGCCAGCCCTCTGCTGCTGCCAATTGCCAAAACTGCACTGTGGTAACTGTAGTTGCATCTATTTCTACTAGCCGAGGCAAAAGTTGCAAGTTGTTTGAGCACAGCCAGCCAACAGTCTAATGGAAAATATACGGATCTCAGTCCTGAAATAACCGTGGCTTTCTTTTTTAGCAGTTTTTGGGACTTCGTTGTAGAGTGCTTATGAAAAGCTTGGACCCTGAATGCTCAAGAGTGTTCTTTTAGCTATCTGTACCCTTCCAGGGCTAAATCTTTCTCATCTTGATTGTAACAGCCAGTGCCTGAGTTACAAGAATGGAAACCACAAAGTGATAAGGAGTCAGACTTCACCTGTTGTGCCTTCACTAGTGTTCTGATCTGGGTTGGGAACACGTTTTTAGGTAATTCTCACGGTGGTCACCAACTGCCAGTTGCAGAGCTCTTCTAGAGTGTGTGAAACCACACCAGAAGATGGATACGCCCCAACAGCTAACAACCATCCAGACTACTTCGAAGTCAGGCTTCTTCCAAGGCTGCTTTGGAGCAAGTCCCCACAACGTGGACAATGTTCACACTGCATTTCATTGCCAACAGCTTCCCTCTGCAGATCCGTTTATATAGCACACTGTAACATGCTAATGTAATCAAACGCAGTGCTGCCAACCAAATTTAAGTCCCAGATTTAAATTAGGCAGATTTTACTAAATTTAAGATGAGCACAGATATTCTTAGGAGTTCGAAAAATGCAGTCGTGATTCATTTGTACGTTCTTGTGTCATTTACCAGACTACTTTGATTTAGTAAAGAAACAAAGTGGAAAGTGATTGAAACACAAGGCACGCTTCTTTCGCTGCCTCTTCTGAGTGAAACTAAAGAGCAACATAAATAACTGAAAGAAATATAATACTGAAAATTTATTTTCCACAAGTTAATAACTGCAGTTAAAAATGAACAGTAATATCAGCTTGATGCAAATAATGTAACTACCATGTTGTAGGATAAGTCTATTTTTTTCTGAATTACAATAAGTTTTAAACTGGTAGTTCATTCCCATTTATTTGCTTTTAGAATAATATATAATTTGTATTATATAGCCGTAATTGTGAAATAAAAGCATCTGAGTAGGACTTAATGCTTTGTATCTGTTTTTAAACAGTAGGAAGTTGATCAGAAGTTAGGATGAAAATCTTGAGAAGACTCGTAATGCAAGAATTTCATTGTTTTGTTGTTGTCTCTGGTGTTTTTGCACCTGCTGTCCTGGGTAGTTTAGAGGGTCTGCAAGGTAAATTTGGTTTCCATGGCTCAAGCTGTCCTGAAGACAACGCAGATGTGAATAGTCAGTGTAAAACTTGATTTGGTCCCTCTGCTTTTTCAAGCAGTTAAACCCCGTTCTCACTTATTCCCAATGACTGCAAATGAACACCAGCGCGCAATGGGTCCGTGCTCCAGCGAGATGTGCTCCTAAAGCCCATGTCCTGGCGAGACCGCACCGGTGAAGGGCTAGGGAAGCAGGGTAAAGATTACAGCCAGGTGAAAGTCACCTCTGCGTGCTGGAAATCAGCTACAAACGGCCAGCATTAGGGGTTCGATAGCTCCCTGAACAGCCAAGGACCCAGCTGATAGCGGAGTATCGAGCAGCAGGCCACCCAGTCCAGTTCCCCCACAGCCACGAGTGATGTAAAGCCTCTTCAGTCCAGAGCCATTACAGTTGGACTGCCTTCAGTCAGCACCAAGATTTGGGTTTTTTTCCTCTCTCAGACAGTAAATGGGGCTGTTGAGAAGAGGCTGCAGAAAGAAGAGAGCAGGGCATCCCCTCCTCTGCCCTACCTCCAGTGCTGGAGATGAAGAAGTCAAAGGGTTTTGGGCAGGACCCTACAGCTCCTACAACAAACCCTAAGTGTTCCAGAACCTTTTTAATCTCAATAGTGTAAAATCACACTAGCCAAGTACTAATTTGATCTGAAGGCTACCATCAGGCTCAGGTAACTCCCACTGAAAGTTACATTATGTTTTCCTGAATGTTGTTGTGCTCTACGTTTGATCACCCGTTTCTCCGGGATCTCCTGCGCCGAGGCTCACCAAGGCTGTAAATATATCTCGTAGTGCTGTAGCTCTGAAGCTGACGGATCACTGCTTCAGGGCAAACACGCTTCACACAGCCACGTTTACCTTAGCACAGGGGTGGTAAGTATGCTAAGCAGTAATTGCCTGAGAGGGCTGATTTCCAGCTCCTTTAAGTCAATTTAAAGACTAGTTATGTTTGATTAGCTTTGGTCCTCAAGCATGGACGTGTTCTAAAAGGCTTTCAGAGGCACTTCTAGCTGGCAGTTAATGGGAACACGCAGCTGGTACTGACCCTGTGCAGGGCTGCAGGTCGGTAGCACAGCGTGCTGGAACAGCTCCTGGGGAGGAGGCAACTCTCAGCACCCCCGGAGCCAGATCCTGTGCTCCGGCAGCAGCTGGAAAACGTCACCCCCCGAGAAAGCTGCTCCAACCGCTGAGTCTGACTCCGGCGGCCAAACGCTGAGATGCTGGCTCCTCCGAGACTACCCTCCCTTGGCGAGCCCTCCCATAAAAATCAGTCTCTTCCTGGGAGAGTTTTCTGAAGACTGACAGTTCTCTGCCTGAACCTACCTTCCCTCATTCCATCCTGAACTGCCAGCACCTTTTCTTTTAGTGACTGTGCCCAACAGCACTCCCCTTCTCCTTGCACACTCTCTGAAGAGGCAGTTACTCTAAAAAATGGCAAGCAAATTCTCTGAGTCATTCTCGCTGGCCTGAGCTCTGTCTCTGTTGTCAACTGGGGTTTCAACCCAGCTCTGAATACTTGCAGCCGTGTGTAATCACCAATTTTTTAAGCTCTGATTTTAAAGCAGGAAAAAAACAACGTAACTTTTGTACTTCACCTTAAGATTCTCTGGGAATCGTCAGACATCAAGCCCTTATCTTTTCTGTTTGCAAAACGGGTATTCACGAAATAAATGTGCTGTTCGTTGGTTTTGTTCATAATTTATTTTGAGCTTGCTGCAGTAGTATTATTGTCAATTCGTTTACACACACAAAATGAAATGCTTAATAAAGGCGAAGATGATTATAGAAAGGCTGTGGGATTAAACACTTCTCTTACTGCCTTTTATAGGTGCTTAAATGCTCCAGTAACATTTCTGAGGGCTAAAATTTGATCGTTGGTTTTCTTTGCCCTTCCCGGTAGCATGCTCTTTTCTACTCGTTTCCTGGAAATATTTGAACATCACTGTATTTTCTTGGAATAAATACTGGCAGAAAGAAAACATCCGTCTTGAATAATGAAGAACACCCCCTCAATTTTAAATTCTCCCCAAACGTTCAGTGTCAGTTGCTTGCACTTTCATCCGACCAGCTAAAAGAAACAGCACCATGTGACTTATCTGAACAATCGCAGGCAATCAATCCAGTTCAATAATGACCGCAAAAATGACGAAAACTGCTCACAACTTGGGGTTTGTGTTTTCTAAATGGGAAACGATTCACTAATTAGGAGAGACGTTTGAGGATACTGGACAACAGATCTTTTAGGATACCGTAATCTACTAGCACGAGGTTTTCACAAGGTGGAAAAGGCCAGATCAACGGGATTCGTTATGTAGGGTGCATGAAATGTGACTGATTTATGCAATAAACCCCCGTGGGTTATTCCTGTGTCATGCCTTCACTGACACAAGCTTTCCCAGGGTATTATGTGTGTATTGTTAGGTACACACATACAAAAAATAATTCTACGGAAGCACTTTCCAGTAATTAGGAAGGAATGCGTTCCCACAAGTCAGACTTTGGGAATTCCCTCCTTCTCCAAGCGGAGGAAACACAATTCCCACTGCTCCTTCCATCAGAAGCCGGCAGATTCTGCAGATCCTCTCCCGCACACGCCCCTCCTGTAGGGCCGCACCGAGTCCCTCAGATCACCAGCTTCTCGATGCTTAAAGTACTCGTTTCATCCTCTTCGTTTGAGCCAAAATACCCAGGCAGGTCGATCATTTGTTGCTCTGCCTCAGTTAAACCGAAGGTGGTATTATCATAAAAGGCAAACTCAGGGTCCAAGGGGAAGCTCTGGCACTTGTCCTTTCGGTACTGGGCAGGACTGATCGTTAGGCCTCTCTGGTAATTATCTTTGCCAGCTGACCCCGTTTCCTTCCGCCACTCCCCTTTGGGGTTGGGCGAAGGGCCCCGCTTGCTTCGGCTGGGCTCGGGCTTTTCAGCTGCCCTCTCCTGACCGGCAGGCTGGCGGTCAGCGACGGGATCCAGCTTCTTCCCTGGGGGACATGCCCTGTGGTGGCACCTCGTGCCGCGGCCCTGCGGTTCGCACGGCGGCACGGTGCCGTGGGCTTGATCCAGCTTGTCGCAAGTCGGGTTGGCGTTTCTCAGTTTCGCCCGTGCTCTGTCTTCCAAGCCCTGCTCCCACGTTCTGGTCCTGGAGTTGTAAAGAGGGGTCTGCCGGGGGGTGAGGGTGGACATGCTTCTCTCTCTGAAAGGCCTGGCCTTCTTCGTTTCGTGGAAGCTGGCTGTTCTTCTGAACTGCGGGTTCCTGTGACAGCCCCTCTCCGACACCTCCCCTCTGTTATCCTGGTGTTTGAAATGAGCTCTCCTCACCAAGGTCTGCGTGGGGCTCATCGCAGGATTGGCCTGGGAGAACGGAAAATCCAGCCTAGGGTTACAGCCCTCTCCCGGGAATTTGGGCTGACCAGCTGGATGGTCCAGAAATGGAGATTTGATCCGAAATTTGTTCGCCACGGCCTCCTCTTGGTTTTCTGCACTCAGGGGAAGCATTGTGGTGGCACCAACAACCGTGTCCGTGAGGGGGTTCTGAGAGACATGGTACACCTTGGTGGTCTCAGTCAGGCCCTTCTTCTTCATCTCTTTCAGCTGCTGCTGTGCGAGGCGGTAGCTGAAGATCGGAGGGATTATTTTTTGGGCATTTGGCTGAAAGCTCTCGCTTCCAGAGACATCGTCTTCCTGGGCAAACTGGAGGCTTCGCCTGTAGGTCAGAGGAATGTTAACGGGGGCATCCCCCGCCTCAGTGAAGCTGTCCCGCTGCTTGTTGCCCTGGCAAATGTTCTCTTCGTCGGAGTTTTTCCGAAAGCCAGGGGAGTGGACGGAGTTCCGATGCACAGCGGCGCTGCACTTCTGAGCTTTGCAGAGCTTTCTCCACAGGGTGATAAGGACGGTGGCAAAGATGATGAACAAGCACAAGGAGATACCTGTGATGGTGACTATGTTATTTGCTTTCTGGTCCTCTCCTGGCTGGACAGAAGGTGGGGTGGAAGGCTTGATACCTGTAACAAAGAGCACACACGTCTGTCACCAGAGCTGCACTGTCATCAGCATTTTGGTATTTTAGGATGGATACTACAAAGCAAAAGCAATTAATTAATACAGTACAGTAAGATTTGCTCACTGTAGATGACTTCCTACTGATCACTTTGAACTGGCAGGAACAGATTACTCACTTTAAATCAAAGGACCCGAAGACCTTTCAGATGTAATCGTTACCTTTGCCTGTTCTGCCCTTTCCATAAGACACTCCCATATTTGTGTAAAATGGGATAATAATACTTGCCCTCCTTTACAAAGTACATCAAGATCTCCTGGTGAGAAGTGCTGTAAAGGGGTAAAAATAACCCTAGTGATGCTAGTAGCTCAGGTATCACTCCAAAATTATTTTTAGGATGGCTTAAAGAAGTGTGAGAGTTATTGACTTGTGAGCTCTGCAGTTTGAAGAGAGCACTGGCAGTGGAAGCGTAACTTTTCAGAGCAGCCATCTGGGGGCGCTTCTTCAGCTGTTGCCCAGTGGTGTCCCTGGAGAGGGCAAAAACCTTTCCCCTGTTCAGCAGGATCCCAACTGAGGTTCCATTGATGTGGTGCCATGGGCATTCTGGTATTAAGACTCTTCTGTTGTGAACCAGAGATGGACCTTCAAACGGGGAAGAATACTCTGCTAACTGGGAATATCAACATCTCAAAGCTTTTCACAGCCCTATTTAAACCTCTCACCTGTACATTACACCACATGCGGTCGTCAAGAGCTGGTTATGAAGCAGTGAGCTCAGACAGAACCACTTCACAACCTTGCCCCAGTCCCTAGTTTTATCCAGATCCCAGAGCCTCCCATCAGGGTTATGGACAGTCTGTTGTAAGCCTTGCTAGCTGCTCCTGCCTGCCTCACAGTGCCTGCCCACCACACAAAATGCACGTGCAGAAAAATGAGAAGTAGGCACAAGTCTGAATGTACTGCCCATAATCCAGAAAAAAAATGCTCATTCCGGAGTGAGCTATTAAGTGTGCAGGATGTATTACACTGACAAACGCAGGCCAGAAGGTCCCAGGCTGCTACAACTGTGGATGTGCAAGGCAGCGGATGCTGGGCTGGAGGCACATTCCTTCGAGTCAGGGCTGTGAGACAGCCCCAAGACCTTCGAAAAATCCTGCCATGATCCTAGGTTTGATCTTCATGTCGCTCTGAGAGCTCGACATCAGCATGAAGAACAACGACGCTGCCTGTTGAATATTTTTTGAGGGTCCCTAAAACTGACATTGAGCCCAGCACCACCATGCCCAGAGAACAAGGAGCACTGCTGTTCTGAGCTCAACAGAGAAGGTGGGAGCCACGTTTGCCCTGTTCAGTAGCGCTGGTGCAGAGCAATCCATTCATTGCTCATCCTTCTCTCAGTCCCGTTTTCTCACAGTTGTTTTCTAAGGACACAGTTTCCTATCTGTAATGCACATTGTGCTGTATCACCTGGGGTACACAGTTAGCAGCTAGCAAACAGCAAGGTTTGAAACTGGATCTAGTTACCCAGGTTTGCTCCTCTTGCCACCCAACCTACCTCTGCCCTTAGGCCGTGCGCTGGTTTCATTTCTTCAGCCATTTGCTCCATCTGCTGGACTAACGACTGCAGTGATAGCTGCACCACAACAGCCTGCTCTGGAAAGGGGTGGACAGCTGGGGGAGCACGGGGGGTACACTGCCAGCCCGAGCTCAGACAGATGATGGACACTGTGTCAAGACACTGCCTGGGCGACGTCAGACTCAACGAGGCAGAACCAGATAGGCGGAGCTCTCTAAAAGAAGCAGCCTGGCTTGGGAGCAGGATGATTAAAAACCATCTGCAAGGCAGAAGCAAGTGATTTCTCCAGATGATTCTCTGGCAACGGGTGCTGATGCAGACCTCCTGTGCGTGTGGGTTGTCTCTATACAAACCCTCTTTATTAAACCAGAGACCCAGCAGGAATGAGAGGGGGTTCCTCAGGTCCGCTCGCTCTGCAGACCCTGCCCTGGGGTGCCTCAGACCGCAGCAGTTCTGTGCACCGTAACCACCCTCCGAGCTGCAGAAGAGTGTGAAACTGGCCAAAAAGGAGCAGAGTTCAATCAACAAACCAGTTCAGTATTCACTGACCCCTCCAGCAGGTAATACAAGGCACAGAACAGGAGAACTCAGTAGCAACTCTGGAAAAACACCACCTAACCCGTGGATTTTCTCTGGTGTCACCATTGCCCTCAGCACTCTAATGGAGACTGGCACAGAAAAGACAAGCAGCCCTAGAGCAGGGTACGAGCTTTAAACCGTGCCCCTAAACATCTGAACTGTTCCTCTCTGCTTACACTTGCAGCTTCACAGTGTAAGCAAACCTGCACAGCCAGCATTTTCTAGTGATGAAGAACAGCAGAAACCTTAACAATAATCTGTTAAAACATCTCAAGTGCTGCATGAAAACTGACAAAATGCAAAAACCTGCCTTGATGGAATAGCATTTTTAATATTCATCGTTATTTATTAATTTAATATTTTCCTTTTGACTGACCTCTCGCTCAATACTAACCCACTTCTTACAGTGCTCCACAACACATTCCGTTCCTGCCTATTCGCTTTCATTCAGCAAACCTCTTGAAACCGGTTCAAGCCAACACTCCCATCGAAAAAGTAGTCCTGCATTTTGCTGCTACATGTTCTACCCCTCTGCTGTCCTTCCATTTTCAGTGGCACAAACACTGCAATGGCCATGTGATAAGCAACTTCCCTAAATCCCCACACCGGCCGTCTTTCAGCTGGATCCACTCCAGTTCTCCACACTGCACTTTTGCCAGCAGCGGCATGGAAGCAGCCAAAGCAAGAGAGAAGGCACCGCTCGCTTTGCCACAGCTTACAGCTATAATTTGTTAAATTATAGCCCAAGAGCCTAGGAGCCTGCACAGCCCTGATTGCCTCCCCGTCCCCATCCCTGCCAGGCTGTGGCACCTGTGGGACACGGAGGCACTGGAGCGCGGAACACCAGCCAGTTTCTGAGCCGGCGGACCTTTGGTCTCTCCCACCAAAGCAGAGAAAAATTGAAAGTTGATTACGAAGCAGCACAGGAAACAGGGAAGTGGCAGAGTAGGCTCAGCTGGAAAAAACATGAGGTCCTGTGCAGGTGACACTGGAGAACTTCTCCGCGTCAGCTGCTGTCATGAATCCCACCACACCATGCATTTTAGGAATTACACACATCTAAAGCTCTTTTACAGATACTCTCACTGCTGGCGAGGCTTTTCCACACCTGTTCCAAACTACATCAAAAATACATGCCTCCTCTAGTTGCAAGCCAGAAAATTACATTTTTAACAGATTTCCACTGCCTGGAATCTTTAACCTGTGATTCAGATTATGTTCCCCTGGCCCTGAGATCTCTCCTCCGGCCCTTCCCCAAACCCTCAGACATGCTGGAGATTTTCAACCACTTCCACGGCACCCACAGCATGCCTAAATCTTGGAGCCCTGCCTCCGGCTGTCCCACAAACACATGTATGCTCCAGCCCTACTCCATCAACCACAGGGATGTGATGCCCCCGCCCTTCAAATAACACACCACCTGCTTTTGCCAGGGGAGACAAGGCAGAAGACAGCAGAGCTACGTACTCAAACAATCCTCCAGGGAACACGAGGAGGTCTCTTTTGGAGATCCAGCGCAGCCTGGTTTCGCCGGCGAGGAGGTGAGACACTCTCGGAAGCGCTCCCGGACGCCATCTCCGCAGGTGACGCTGCAGGGGCTCCAGGGCTGCCACAGGCTCCACGTTTCTGCAAACACACAAGCTCACGGCAATGAGGAACACGTCTGCCTCACCTCTAAAGACAAAGAAGGCATCGAACTGTCTTCTCTTATTCAAGAAAAGCAATAGATAACCAAACAAAGCAAACCACAACACCAAAAGAGCAAGCGGATCCAGGGACCTGCTCCCGTTCCCATCAGAGGCTGGGGCACGGCTCCCACTTTTGCTTTCCTCTCTTCGCCCCACGCTACACCACGCTCCGCTAACTGAGGCTGGCAGGAGCTGCCCGGAACAACAGCAAATGGAAATTAACCCACAAATCTTTTTAACAGCATCCTAATTTATATATTCATAAAGCCCAATTCCTACCTGACAAACACTGCTTTTACAGCAGAACAGCTTCACTGACTGAAGTGTAGTTACTCCTGATTTATGTGATTGTGAAAGGAGGAGAAGCCTACGAGGCCTAATGAAGAGGCAATAGTGCTTTTCCTCTTTGTGATCTTCTTAGCACACAAATGTGTTATTGAGTCGTTCATCTGACAGCTTTACAGGTCCCTATTGTTTTATTGCTTATACAGAGGCAATTAACTGAAGATGAAATTTCGCAGGTTTATTTATTTTATTTTAAGTGGAGGCAGGCTCAGGTTCTAATGCTAACTCAGATGTTGTCGTTTTTTAAATGCAATTCCTTTTTTGCTTAGGTAACATACTCATCCAGTGCTCAGCACTCAAACTTCAGAGCAGGGAGGACCCAGAGACAGAAAGGGACAGTCCCTGCCCACACTGAAAGCTGTGACACTCAGACAGGACTGTAACTTTAAATCCCAAAATAAGGGATGAGTCCAGGTGCAGTCTTTAAGGACAAGTACCCTGGGAACTGTCCTGTGGGTCAGTCGACTCAACAGCCTGGCTTTAAAATGTATCAGGAAGAAGAACAACAGACCAGTTGCTCCATTTCCCTGCTCAGAGATAAACCAGAAACCCAGATAAATCACAAAAAGCAAATTAGATTTTTCTTTTTAATAATTTATGGTTGCTACTGCCAACACAGGTCATGATATTTAATTTTATTACCTAGTTGCTTTGCTGCTAGGATGCCACAGCGCTCCCGATCAGTGAGCAGTTTGTGATGTTACAGGACCAGACCGTGTTTGGCGACTGGAAGTGGCTTTGCGACTTCACCTTATATTGTCTGCTCTATTCGTAGCAGGCTATTATTTTTCAAAGTCCCTAACAAAAATAAATACAGACGTTATTTAATAAATGTCACATTTCAACTGCTTTGGGCCCTGTCCTACAAACTTTTGTGGGCACGCCAGCGCGAGGTAACATCCATGTGAGCAGCGTGAGAGAACCAGTGGGGCTCCTCGCCCACATGACGCCACCCACGTGCCTCGCAGGATGGGGCCCGGAGGTTTTCAGCTCCCGCTCGTGCTGCCAGCCAGGGCTGTAAAGCATGTGCAGGCACATCGGTGCGGATGCACGCTGGAGTATGTCTGCCCAGCCTCGCACGCAGCACGGACTGGCATGGCAAGACGCCCTGGTGGCACGGCGGGCCGAGCCCACGCGACGCTGAGGGACCTCTCCGGGTATTTGAGGTCCTCCTCACACCAGCCAGTGAGCAGAGCGCTCACCGAAGGCAGATAAAAAGTGGCCATAATCAATAGCCAACCGATCCTTCTTCCAAAAGACTTCATGGTATTCCAGCACCTGGGGGTCTCACGATGTTTTGATATCACGACGGACTCCGGCGGTGCCCCCACCCCTGGCAGAGGGAGGCAGGCTGTCTGGAGAAGCATGTAACCCCCCACAAACTAATTAGTGTGAGCAGCTGAGAAATTAGCCCCATGACTTCCAATGCGCGAGCTCGCTCAGTTCCCTGTCTCCACATTCCCTGCTCTTCTTAGCTTCTGTTAATGACAGAGAGAGGGCCAGATCCAGAAGGGCTCTGGATGCCTCCACTACTAACACTGCTGAAAGCAGAGGGTGCCCAACAGCCCCTGCGTTCATGCCTGTGAGCTTTAACGTACGCTTAGGATGGGTAATTTTCTAATTTTGACGTCAAACCTATGACGTGCCTGTTGCTCTGAGGCACTTTTCACTGACTTCAGCTTCAGCAGAAGGCACAGAGTTCCTCAGCGCTTGGCATCCATAGCTTTGGGGCAACGACTGTGCGCCTTCAGCAGCAGGAGAGCAGGAAATGCTCCAGCTCCTGTGAAAGATGGAGATTTAAACCCCGCAACCCGCTCTGCAACCTCCTGCAATTACCAGAATGTGAAAGAAAATGAAGCAGTTTATTCTCCCCCAAGGAAATGAAATAATTAACCTCCATTTAAGAGAAGCAGATCCAAAGTGCCAGGGGAAAAAAACAGACGGTACGTACTGCAAACTAGCTCTAATAAGTGTGAACTTTTCTCATATGCAGTTGAGGAATCAATTATCGACGTGGAGATAGCTAACTGATGAGTTAGTCTGAAAGAGCTGACAGTTGGCAGATCTGCCAACATGAAAGATAAATGCAATTAACTTGCGTTAATTGTCGCTCTGCGTAAGCACCTCTCCCCAAACTTCTGTGTTTCGGCCTTAGTAGGGCCGTGAGCCTGCAGTGCTGTCCTACAGCACAGGCGGTGCGGGACGCTCAGCGTCACCCGGACACACGAGGTAGGTCGAAGCACTCCAACAAGACCAGTAATATGGGATAAAATCACTAATTATTTACAGGCTCATGCAAAAACCTGCTAGCCTGGGGGACTGCAGGCTGCTTGTGGAAGCTGAGATCAGTCTCTAGGTCCTGAGACCAGGCATGGTGGTGTTTGGCTAAGACCTGGGAAACCATCCTTCTCAGCCATCCCGTGCTTCTCCACTTCCATGGAAATAAAGCCTGGGCGCACTGAAACGGTGGCATGCTCCAACAGGTTGCTCATTTGGACAATGAAAGGACAATCATCCTCTTGAAAGAAGAAAACCCAGACTCTGCCTGGGCTAATTATAGTCTTTTCCCCACAAACAGACATCTTTAAGAACTTCTGGGGCACTGTCTGAAATCTTTTCTCAGGAGCTATCCCGGCAAGTCCACGACACCCCATTTATTCTTCACATGCCAGGGATGTGGAGATTAAGGATTCACTGCCAGGAGCGAAGCAGGCTGGAGCACAAAGCCAGCCTCCCTGCATTAGGCTGTTTCTAAACAAATGCAGGGCAGAAATGGATTGAGGCAACAGAGCTAATTGGTTCCCAGATCCTCGTGCAGATAGCAGGCAGGGCTGATTCACACTGCCTCACGCAGGGAGCAAGAGTTTGATGCAAGTCTTGTATCCACGCCTGACCCCTAGATACTCCTCTTACTGCACACTTAGTGACTGCTTCTCCCTCCAGAAGGGCTTTTCCTGCCTTCCCCCTTCCCTTTGCTGGCAACAGCTCTACTTGTGCCCTGCGGACCTTCCGGTACTTTTTTGGGCAGGTAGCAAAAACCAGATGTGAGAGAAGGCAACAGAATTCATCCCTGCTGTCAGCAAGCGCAACAGACTTCATTAGGATTTGCACCAGGGTTGAAACTGGTCTTGGGAGTGTAACTAAGAACTGTAAAAAAAAAAAAGTTAATTAAAAAGTTAATTAACACTGGAAACATGAAGAAAATATGCCCGTTTATATGGCATAGCACTACTGAGTAATTTATCAGAGCCATCCCAAATGACTCCAGCCAGACACCAGCTAGGATGTGGGACATATTCCTAAGGAGAGCTGAAGTCCCACTGCTGGGGACACTCAAATCCCAACCACGCAAAGCACGGGATAACGTGTTGAAATGAATGAGCCCGCAACGCTTCTGCTGCTGGCTAAAATGACCTGGCAGAGTTTTCTTTCTCAGACATTCAGACAATTCAGTCAGGCGTGGGGAAAATCTTAGCTGCATGGCTCTCTCTTAGTCATCTCCGTGAAGCTGTTAACGCTGCGCCGAGGTGAATGAAGTGACTCACGTCTCTGTTATTTTTTCACAGGTTCTCCAGCTGCAGTCTACAGAAAGCTCCACGGGCACAGGCTCACATTTAATGAACTTATTCCCTATGTTTAACAGATAGATTCACAGCCTTGGAAAACACAGGGTTGGGGATTTTTTTGTGACGGTTGTTCTGAAGCTGATGGCTCCTGCTGGAAGAGCTGCTGTTCTGGCCTGCCCAGCGTGACCAGCAGCCTTCTCCTTCCTCCTCCAGACACAAGACAGACAGACTCCTCTTCCACGGGCTATCCGAAGCCTACCAGGGATGAGGAATAAAGAGCTGGATCGACGAAGGGTCAGGAAAATAACTGATGCCTGATCTATGCAAAGCAGGTGTTGCAAAATCAACTTTATCTCATCTTCTGTGGTTTGGATGAAGATAATTTTAATGATTTAGGAGCTTTCATCTTTTACAAGAGAGTATCTTTGTTTCATAATAACAGAGCATATGCTAAACAGAGGAAGAGCTGGCGGAGTGACAGATTTGATATGCAATTGTCAACAGAAAATCATCACCGAGTGGGAATGCATTTGGAGAGATTTCAAAGGGATAAGGATAATGTTTGGTGCTATACAACGCTTGCCTCGGTGACAGGAAAATAAATACAAAATTGTTATTGAGAAAATATGCCACTCCTGTGATGACACGAGGAGATACCACAACTGCACGCAGCAATGCAGGTTCCATGGTAAGTTAGGACAACTCACAGAAAGTGGATTGTAAATCAGCCAAATGCAAAATGTAGGCAGAAGGAATACAAGCTGTACCCGCAGAATAGACCGCGGAACTAAAAGGTCATGTGTAAGAACAGCTCAAGGGTTTCCAGGGTGAAAGCTACGGCAAAAATCAGCTAGGCAATCTGTGGAAGTAAAAGCAGAGGATCAGTAAGGAGGGAGCTCGAGCTACTGCTCGAACGGCATCAGGGAGGAGGACGTTAGAAGATGACACCCAAAGCCGGTACCCGTGTCATCAAATAAAAAGGATTGCTAAAAGAAATGGAAATGGAGCCCAAAAGAGCCAGAACATTAATCAAATCCTGAAGAAAACGCCTTTCAGTTAAGGACTCGATCTGTTCAGTTTATCAAAAAGAACACTGAGGTTATCAGGAAGGACCGACACAATTTGGATGTGCCAACGCCTTGCAGGGGGAAGACGATGGGTAGCAAACAGCTGCCTCGTCTGGCAGAGAGCAGCAGAGCAAGAGCCCCTCACCGGAGGCTGGAGCTAGATGAGCTGAGTTATGAAATGCACCTACTTTCCTTTTCCCTGCCGCAGGGCCAGGGGCTCAGGAGAAGGCCTCCTTCAGCCCCCACAGACCACGGAGGTTCGCCCCGCTTCGGGCCGCCGCACTCCTCCCCGAACACCCCGCTCCTCTCCGGCGCTGCCTGGGGGCTTTGAAGTCTCACGGATACCGCCACGAAGACAGACGTGCTGCTGTCTAATTAATTTCGGGTTGACATTTTCTTTAAGGCGACGTGGTTTCGCTTTCATCGGCTTCGTCGACGTGACACTTCCAACTTGCCAGCTGTTGACTTGAAGGCGTTCTTCACGAGCAGCCTGATTTCTTTCCGCTGCACTTGTGGGGATGGTGCTAACGTGCAGCTCCGGGAAACAAAGCGACTTGCAGGCATTGCTTAAGGTGGATTTCAACAATTAAAACCAGTCAAATATTGGGCACAGAAACGCAGCTGTGTCATATCCTACATATTCATCTGTCAGGGCAATTAGCTAGATAGTATCTGCGTGCCATATAAATACCACCCAAGCACAGAGAAAGAATGAGAGTTCTCTCTTCCTTTTTCCTTGAGAATTATCTCGATGAAGGAAGTGTGCTTTCATTTTTAGGTGGACTTTTCTGTGCCAAAGACCAAGAGCACCAATAAAGAATACAGATGGAAAGTTAAGCTCCAGAGAAGAACTACGTACCCGGCTTGGCATGTGGTGAAAAGAGAGGTCATTCTTAGTACAGAGTGTTAATTAAAGAGCTCACAATGTCAGAATTAATGAAGTAGTACAAACCACACAACACCAGAAACCTAGTTTAGGTAGGCTGTGTCTGGACCACGTCCTGTGCTCCTTGTCTCCTGATCATCCCACTCAGAGACCTGCCCAGGAGGTGCAAGGACCCTTTTTTGGCTCGAGCTCCTGCACTTCCTTTGCAGGAAGACCAGGGTGGGGATGTGTCGAATACATCTCCAGCCTTTCAACCCAAGCTCTTTGAAGTATGCCCATGGGAAAGACTAATTCATAACCCATGGATGCAAGCCTGCTCCAAAACTTCAGAGCCTTTACTTTTCTCTTCCAGGATGTGGGCAACACAACCTAACCCAGCCCCAGTCCCCTTGTACACATGCAGCCCATCCCTTGCTACAGTTTTCAACAAACCAGAGGACATTTGGCTCATCTGCTTCCTCTGCCATGCTACTGTGGTGAGTAGACCCTGCCAAACCATGGACTACTACCCCCAGTTGCCTATGAGGCTACACATATGTAAGTTGTAGAGATAAAAAATAAAGAACGTATGGATATTCCTTAATCAGGACTGAGAAATGGGCTCAAGTTCTGTCTTGTGACCATCCTTAACTATGATCACTCCTTAACTGCAATCATTCATACTCCTGGATGCGGTGTTGGCCTCTGCCAACCAGCACTCTCCCAGAGCATGCCTGGTCGTGGCCAAAGGACTCCACAGACCACACAGACTGTCCCCACATGGCAGGTTGTATGAATCTAGTATTTTCTTGGAAGAAAAGAGTTTAGCTGTATGGATGTGACCCATGCTCTGGCAGGTGGCTTTATGGGTCGGGAAATGGACTGTGATCTGTTTTAAGTAGCAGCAGAGATACGGCTTGAAAGGCTGCTGCAAAAACCCCTCCAGCTGCCCAACTGACGACACAAGAGCGTCGTTTGCTATGGCCAAATCTTGATTCATGTCATCGAAATTTGTGTATCTAGCAGGTAGGATTTTAAATGCCCAGAGCAAACAAGGTAGAAAAAGACAGCCAGACAAGGATTCAGCCCCTGTATCTTCTCTACCCATCTTAGGATGGGATGAATCACCCTTGGGAGATGTCTGCCTCTCTCAACTAAACAGCGAGACAGCTACTTAATGTTGGACATTTGGCTTCTAGACACTTAAATGCAGTATAGATATCTCCAGTGGGTCAGATCTACTGTGGTAGCTTCTTAAACCACTGAGAAAGCCAAGTTTCAGCTTTACTGGAACTAGATGGATCCATCATTCGAAATGTCCCAAACAGTTTTGGTTGGTACTTAGCCTTCACTTTAGTTAAGTTTGAAGTCTAGTTTTAAGTTTAAGTTTAGTTTTAAGCTATCACTGTGGCCTTTGTTACCAAATGTCCTTGTGTACGCCTCTACACAAGTCTAATCCATTTTGCTCCCATCTGTATATGCCTTTACAACTATTTTTTGCTGGTGCAGAAGACCCAAAAGGCAGCTATTCAATAAGAGACACTACAATCAAACCGATTTATCATTACCCACGTTGGCCGGGAAGAGTGCTGATTTCTGCTAAAAGAAAACAAACGTCGGTACAAACCCATATTCCTCTGGATCATCATACACTCCTTAACTCTCGTTGGGAAATGGCTTCGGTTTGAGAAATTATAGAGGTCAAAGCAGTATTTGTTCTTCCCCACATCAAACAAAGTGCAGTTAAATTCTGTCCTGTTGTCTCCTGGGTGAAGGGTGTTCTCATACAGCCAAGATGTTCTTAGAGTAGGATGCTTGAGAGCCTCTTTATAGACGACAATTTTGCCACTGATAGAAGTGCACGGGGGCGAGACTACGAAGACCTGAACCAAAGTTTTGCACACCGCTTCTGGTGCCACAACCAGCCTGTATCCAAATTTGTGGAGGAGATCTATGGGTCCCATGGAGGCAATAACAGAATGTGTTGCTAACGATTTCAGTAGCACAGTAATATAAGTTTCTTGACCAACATGCGGGCAATCAAACTCTACCCACTGGGACTTAGACAGCAGGATTCCTTTTCTAGTTCTAACGCCCAGCATCTCATCAGAGCTTACTCTTCCTAGTTCATAAAGGGTGCTGGTGAATATCACATCCAGCGAAACCACTGTCTTGTTCATGGCACACAAGTGCTCGTTTGTAAAAAGTCCAACCTGAAGGGAGCTTCCAGGCAGCTCCGAGGTCTTGTTCAAATCAATGTGAAATACAGGCCATTCCACGCGGAGGGTGGACGTTCTTCCTCTTGCAGCACCACTGCTATTATCGCTGGGAGAGACCATTCTGAACAAAAAGTCCCCAGCACTCATGAAATAAAAACACTCAAACTCTACCACCCCCTGGGACTGATTCACGGGAAGCTGTTTTCTTGCAATGACCTCGTTGGTGCTGACATCCAGCAAGAGGATGGACAGGTTCTCTGCCGTCACATTACCACTGCTGTAGTACCGATATTCCACAGACACCGTGTCGTTGCTGAAGGCTACATGACCTGGGCGCTCCAACAGGAGGTACTCGGCTTCACCCAGAACTGAAAGGAAAACAGTGTAACAACAGTGTTAAGAAACAGAGAGACAACCCACTGCTTATGCAACTTACAGAAGAAAATACATATTTATAAAGTGGATATTTAAGAAATCGTGCTCAAACTTTTAAAAGTGAATCAGATCACCAAAAAAAAAAAAGTTGTAACTAGAGCAATTAAAGCTCACCACCTCCCCTTTGTGCAGGGATGTGATATGGAACAGCTCAAAGCTCACTGTAGCAACACGCTCAGAAAGGTTAAAAAAAAAGGTTTCAAAAAAAAAAGATTCACAGAAAACTTCATTTCTAGGGATAGACCGTGAAAATCTCCACTTCTTTCACTTGTAGATTCCTAAAGCCCACTTCACAATGGCCAGCTGTTCTACTTATTTTAGCCAAAAAAAAAATAAAAACAAAAAAAAAGTAGTTTCTTAATACAGAAACATGAAAAATGTCCCTCAAATTAAATAAAATAGGAAGTCTGCATGATGCTTTTTGAAGCCTCTTCTCTTGCTCTGTCTTATGAATCTTTCATTTTGCTCATTTGCATCACAGAGACACTTGAGTGAAAGAGCTGAAAATAACAGTGATGGTGACTGCAGCACTTTTCTTGTCTCAGATGTGGTGCAACATGTCTAAATGACATCATTTCATTATAAATGGCACAGGCTTTTTAAACGCACTTCTTGCATGACCATGTTTGTGCAAGTTGCCAAATTATCCTGAGACATGCTGTAACTAGTGGGGATAGATGATATCTAAAGCACTGGATTGAGAAGATCACATTTCTGTTCTCAGCTCAGCTAGCTTTTCTGCATTGCTTGAAACTTAAGGATTTCAGACGTAGGAAGGTTACCCGAAAAATGGGAACTGCATACATTTATTCTAGATAGAGAATGTGCTGTGAGACATCTTTATATAATAAATTGCCTGGAAAAAGGCTTCTGAGTCTTGGATGGAAGGTGCTATGCAACTGTAAGATTTCAGCTAAAGCAATCCGTTAGTAAGTAGTATCGACTAACAATACTCTGACTTGTTCAATCTGTTACATATGTCTTAAGATTACCTCAAAGAAAGCTGTGCTGGAAAAACACTGCAAGTGCCAAGGCAAGCACTCAGCATTTAGGAGTAGCAGGACTCATCTCACAGAATACTAGACAACTACCACTGCAAGCTTCAATTTAAGTTCGTCCCCTTGGATTCACTTTCCTGTCAGCAGAGAAAGTTTTCAGGAAGCAATTCATCTGACCAGCTATAGCCATTTACATCGGCATGCGCCAGAACAGCCTATTACTCTTCACCAGCTGTAACAGGCGGTTAAAATAACCAGCTCCAACCACATCCCTAACGTCTGGGTGAAGGTTGTACGCACAGCCTTACACACATAAATCATGTGTATGCTCTCACATACATGTGCTGTAAGTCGGCCTTTAACTTGCATGAGTCAATACCAATTTTTCCACAAGATCCTGCTTCATTTGGCAGATGGATGGTGCCTGTTACCAGAGGGCTCTTTTATTCTTGTCCTTCCATGGTGGTCCCATGTATTATTGACTGCACACCATCCGAAATCCATCCTGATAATACAGAATTATTCATTTCCCCCATGGACTTTTATTGTGCTCTTATCATAGTATATCAGTGTATTAGAAATATTCATGAGTTTATCCCTGCAATGGCCCTGAAAGATGAGGAAACGTCACCATTCTTGTTCAACTGAACAACTATCTGGGCCTCTCAGAACTACCTGGCCTTTTTGGGGGGCGGCTGAGCACTGGCCCAGGCTTCCCAGAGAGGCTGTGGGGTCTCCTCCTGGGAGAGCGGCACAAGGCGCCTGGACGGGGTCCTGGGCACCCTGCGCTGGGTTGGACCAGATGGCCTCCAGAGGCTCCTTGCAACCTCAACAATTCAACTCCAGCAAGTTCCCACCTTTCTTGCTCACCTCCAGCATGCCAGCAAGGGGAGCAGAGAGCACAGAACAAGCACCTCTACCCAGGGCCTGACATAAGAAACATGCAGAAAGCTGCTGCCCTGGGCTGCAGCATGCACAGCGTTGTGTGGGGCTGGCAAGAGGAGCAAAGGGAGCTGGAGCACGCTCAACCCCTCAGAGAGCTTTGTTGTTAACTCATCTGCAAAGACTTAGAAATGGACCAAGTCTGACCACATCCTCATACAGACAACAAAATGCATGTCCCAGAGCTTCATGAGCTCTCTAACGTGAAGTTCCCAGAGCTGCGTTAGAGTTTCCAAGCGAAATGGTTGCAAGTTGCTGGGTTTTTCTTTCTTTTAACGTGGGCAAAATGATGCATTTCTCTACAAAGGAATTGGCCAGATTCAACTTGGCTGAAATGTAATGAGGGAAAAAGAAATCAGGCCATGGCAAAAACCCAGCGTGAAAAATTTCAACTCCAGGCTTCAAATTTTCAACAAAAACTTTGATGTGATAGTAATGAAAAGCACTGATGTTTACACCTACTACTCTCCTCTCCTTACTCATTTGCACTATTTTTTATTTGGACTGGCCCACACCAGAAGAAATAACACCGCTGTGTATGCGTGTGGGAGGACTGGAGAGAGGCCAGGGGACTGCCGTGTAGCTCCCATCCACCCTAATATGGATCACTTGGGAAGTGAGGAAAGCGAGCATTACTGCAGGATGCTGCTACAGCACTGCAGAGCTCTGCCTGGCACCCCTCAGGTCACAGCATCCCTTCTCCCCTCTTTGTTTAATAAAACAACTTCACGTTCATAAGTGGCCCATGCAGCAGTTTTCCATAATACTCCACAAGTTGCCAGTCAGAAGCAGCCAGCTTCCCCCGCGTGCTCCTTCAGCAGCCCTCCAGCCTCCTGCGCGTGCATGGCCCTGTCACAAGCCAAAACCTGGTCCCAATTGTTTGGACAGCCAGTCAGGGGCAGCTTTCAATGCGTTTGTGTATTTTTGGTTGTCATTACAATGGTCTCCCACTGAATGGAGTCTGGCTGTGGCGCCAACAACCTGCCAGAGGAGTCTTTGCAAGAGCTCCCTCTTAGAAAGATCAAAAGGAAAATCCTTGTTTTTCTTCTGAAGAGTGAGAATTATTATTTGAGGGTGCTGTTCTGATATTTATTTATTTTTAATTGTGTTCAAGCCAACTTGGGTTGTGATGTTGGCTTGTCAGCCATCAGCACAACAGAGCTACGAAGAACAAACACATCAGAAAAACTGATAAGAAATGAGAATACTGAATACTGTTTTGTTGTATGCTAGAACCATTTTTTTTTCTTGTAGCATTACAGTAATTTTCCACAATATACTTGTTCATTTAAAACGCAGTATTGGTGTAAAATTGAGACACATATGAGGGAAATATTTCTCTAAAAAGTATGTACACATGTGATACTCAAAGATACGTACTGTTTGTAAGTTATTTTCAGAATTACGGACTACCCTTTCACTGGAAATAAGGGAAAAGATGATGCACCTGAGATTTAGCTCTTTAACTGCACCTTTTAATTACTCACTGTGCCACTCTCTATAAAGTTCCCAAACAATAGCTTTTACCTGTGAGTCAACCAGTTGTGAATGCCTGCAGGACTGGCTCACCAAGAACCAGTGGATATTGCAATCATTCACCTCACTTTCTGGATTAAGTGAATTCAATACTTATCTTCACTGCATTACCCACTCAGAGCACTGTTCTTAACTTAGCCAGCTAACTTTGTCTTATTAAAACAACACGTGGTACTAAAAGCCACAGACAAAAGTCACCACTTCTTTTAAGAACCCTTGTTCTAGAGTGGAGATGGAGCAAGAACAGAGGTACAGGTAGCTGAGCGTATTTTCTCACGTACACAAGAAAAGCAAACTGCACACATTCTCGGTCCATTTCTCTCCTTAACACCTGCTTTTAAATTATGAATGTGATTTTTGAAAACATATGTATTGTTTACAAATTAAGAGCCCCATTTTCAAGATTTCTAAATCACTGAAATCACTGTGTAGTACGGAGTTGATTATCTTTGCAAACCTACCTTCTACTTAGCACGTTCTTGGAAAAGATAGATGCCCTGCATAGGATTCCCCTCAGACTTGTAGCTGTCTAAGCTAAACTAGGTGTTTAATCTCCGTTGGCAGCTGAAGGAGAGGAGGTGCTTTCTCAACCCACACATCTCAGACTGCAGATGGGTTGGAGCTGCCCTCAAGATGTGCCATTTTGTGACTCAAACAACACTGATTGCATCAGACTAGCTGCCTAATTTTACATGACTAAAATTGAATGGATACGAATCCCATCCTTTGGCTTCTTACGTGGTCAAAGGAGAGAACACCTCGTTGTTCTCAAAAGTCCTCTGAGTCGCCAGCTTAGGTCCATCAGATGGGGTCTCACACAGTCACAGGAAGTTGCCTGTACTGTCGATGTTCCCATAGGTTCCTTTTACAGTTAACGGAGAGGAATGGGCAGTTTTATGTTGTAGTTCCTCCCACCCTGGTACAGACACCTAAAACAGACCTGTCTTCCAAGATATGTATTAAATGTTACGGAATACAAGTCTCAAAAGAGAGCAGAGCTCCTGTTACTGCTTCTAACACAGCCAGCCCCTTGATGATGCCCACAGAAATGTGCTCATTTATCTTGTTTGCTTCTCTGAGCAAATTCACAGCAGGAAAGGTTCCTGCTGGATCCAAAGGGGCAGCTTATGCAAGTTGAGTTGTCTTTTCCACCTACATATTGCACAAGACCTCGACTATATTCTGTGCAATGGTGGCTTGTGTGACCTTTTATTTCAGCAGATATCCTGCAAACAACACTATCCAAAACCACCTTGTGAATATGAGTCTCACAGTTTTCCCTTGAAAGCTCTAGTACTCACCGTAGTCACAGAGCACCACTAGCAATAGATTTGAAAAATCTTTCAACATCTGTTTCATTCTGACCAGTGCGATCCCAGGTCCTTTTACTCCTCATGTCCTTCTTCAGCTCCAAAGTGCAGGCACGTTTTTCAAGAACACCTGAAAGTTTAAAAAATTCAGCTGTGTTGACTTTGCTTCATAAAATACAAGAGGAAAGACATCCCACTAGTAAGAAAAAAAAATAAAAAAGCCCACACCATTAATTAACACCTTTCTCTCGTTTACCTAACCATTATTAATATTGGATCGACGGATAAGCACAACTACAAAATTCATTGTACAGTACATTTTCCATCTTTAAATGTCACGTCCTGAGACAGAACAATAAAGACCTGTCACAACAATTTACCTTTGCACTGCAGTAACTGCTTTTGTGCATATCTTACATTAAGATCAACACCCACAACTGCAAAATAAGAAGTATTTTATACAAAATGTAACTCTGACCTCAACATCTGTAGATACTGGAGGTTTACTGCTGCTATACAATTCAAACTGCCCTGTTTTCAGGTCTAGTAATATTATTTAGTTATTAATATTAATATTATTTAATTGTTTATATTATCTCACTGGCTCTGTAAAAGATATATAACTGCTTTTTATGTCACTCAGACTGATTAGCTGGAGAAAGTGCTAACTTCCAACTTTTCCTCCATCATTTTTCAAGTTTTCATTCTATGTAGCATTGGTTATGCCAACAAAAATAGAGAACCTTTTGAAAAGTTTCACAATTTTATTTCAATGTGCTTTAAACTAGTCGTTACGAGTCTCATAGCAATCATATAAAACAGGCTGGAAGCAGAATGACAGCAGCAAAACCTACAGTTCGCTCCAGAAACAGAAGCAAGAGAGAATCTAAAAAGAGAAGATCGAGCTCAAAGGAGTCCTTCTCAAAATACAAGAATTGCTCTCTTTTGTATTGTATAGGAGTGTTTGAAAGTCAGCCTTACTGTGCTTACCGTCACTCAAACATGCAAGAAAATTCTTGTTCAATACAGCTTACAACCTGATTTTACGAGAGAAAACTGGCACCGGAGCACGCATAAGTTAGGAGAGACAAAAATTGCAGAACATAAACATAAAACGCAAGAACTGGGCACGACAAAGATCAGGTACGTTTTCAGGAATCATAAAAATAATGAGATATTTCAACAATAACATTGAGTTATTGACCTAAGAGTTGTTGACCTAAGATTCAGCCCATGTGTTATTTGAAAGCTTTTTAAATTGTTTTAGCTTCTTCGCCTGTCTGCTCTGTGCCAATTCCCTCTCCGGTTTCTCATATACACTTAATTCAAGTGGCTGGAGAGAATAATTTCTAAGAAAAGATTAACGGGAGCATGCACAGCCTTGCTCAGCGAAGGCTCATTACGACAATAGCTGTACATATTTACTGGGGAATCATCACCACCTGGCCCATGAACTTGACTGGGCTCCAGAATGAATTAGGCAGTGACGGCGATACCCCAAACACCCAGTTTCACTCCCTGTGCTGTAAATTACAGGAATACAAACCTTGTGCATCCAGCCAGGGGCAGGCTGATGGCAGAGCGTGGTGGAGGGCCAGCCTGCTCCTAGGGGCTGCTGCTCCCTGCTTGCCTGCCGAAGGACTCCCGAGCTGGCTCTCCTCTGCGGCACGCGGCACCGGCTACTGTCGAGAGACGTGGTGTCGTGTCGCAGGCTCGATATGCTGGTGGTCCTGGGATTTAACCATTATTAACCATCATTAACTATTAATTGGGCATTTAAAGGAAAAAAAAAAAAAGAAGCAAAGAGTGATCCAAGAAAGAAAAAGCAGGTTTAAAAAAAAATATTTGCAAGAGATGCCTTGGCCAATGGCATAATCATTCAAGGTAAACAGTTAAGTAGAAGTTATGTGGCACTGCTTGAAACTGCACTGAACTAAAGAGGGGAAATAAAAATGCTTTACGGGCAGTAATCACAATTGCGCTGGATGCCTTAATGGGTCCTTTCCATCTCTAGCTTTCTTAGCCACGTATTTTTCAAATGTCTTTTACAAATATTGTTTTTTAGACAATCACACAGCGTCAGGTAAAATTCAAACCACCTTAATCTGAGCCTAATGAGTGACACACAGCAGAAAGGAAACAAAGCTACGGAAGAAAGAATACATCCTACGGAAGAAAGAAAGAAGACCGGGCAGGAGAATACTCCTGAGATAGTTGCCATACATTTTAATTTGCGCATGTCAAGCTGACAGATGGAAACGCAGCATGGTTCATTAGATGGGGCACCGGAGTGAGACACAGGAGACCTGACTTCTGTTCCTATTTCTGCCACTGTCAGATGTATGATGTTAGCAAATCACATCATTAATCCACTCCCCCCTCCCCATCCCCTCTCTCCTGCTCCATGTTTATAGCAGGAACTTTCCAGGAGAGGCTCTTTCTAAGCCAGTTTGTGGACACAGCCCAGCACCAGGGCCTTTGGGCATTTCATGAACCGGACCCCAACCCTTCTTCCCTTCTATACTTTCATCTGTGTTATCTTGGTTGGCTTAGGGAAAGGCTCTGGCGGGCAGTGCAGGCAACACCCAAGCTGCAACTGGAGTATTTGAAACGGCACCAAAACTAACTTCCAAGCGCTTCCACCAGGTGCCTCGCCAAGTCCGGCCCGGGGCTACTTCTCCCTCTGCTGTCACTGGATGCAGCTGGAGCCCCCGACTTACCAACCTACTTGAGGCTCCCCTGAACAAATCCAAGGCTAACATGCACGCACGAAGTCTCTCTGAGCTTTTACACCTTTGCCAGCTGATTTCTAATAGCAGCTTTCAGCCTAAGAACTGCCCATCCATTTCTAACACAGCATTCCTCCTCTCCTTCCCCTCCTTCTTTCTCCATGTGTTTGTTCCTCTCCAGTTTTCTCTCCCTCCACCCTGTTTGGTGCAAACGCTACACTGACCTCTAAGCTCGGTTCACATTTCTTCCCCTTCAGCCACCTTCTTCCTACAATTCTTCCTTTTTTTTTTTTTCCTTCTCAAAAATTTCCCACTTCTTCACCTCCTGCCCCCAGCTCTATTGTTGTTCCCCTTCCAGCACCCGCAGAAAATCTTGCCTTTCAAGGCAGACAATGTATCTTAAATGGTTTCTACGCTACGCAGATCTTTTACCTCGAGTTCATTAACTTGATGAGATGAGCAGCGATTGAACAGAGGCGGCTATCAGACTTTGAATAATTGGCTTTTTTAATTTATTACTTTGGTGGACAAGCAGGGACTAAGGCTCTATTGTGTGAGATGCAGCAGACACACAGCAACAGAAAAAGATGCTTTCTGTTCCACGAGACGGTATAATGGGCTAACTGGAAATGGAAGACTTCCTCTCCAAAGTGAATTGGAAATGACAGATAAGGAGAGGATGAGCCATAAAGGGCCTTGGGAATGAAGACCAAGGGGCTTGTGTGTGATGTAAATGACACAGGAAAACTTCAAGTCCCTGCTCTGCAACAGATTTCCTGTATGGTCTTGGTCTCATCACTTAGCTTTCCTCTGGCTCTTCACTGGAAATAGCACTTCACTGCCTGGTACAGGTAATATGAGATGAAATCCACCATGAACTGCGAGGTGTGTTGGCACTGCAGTGTCAGGAGCCATGTACGATCCAAAGATACAATTTCATTTACAACATTTTTTCTTCCCCAAATAAAGAAGTAATAGGACAGGTTATATACCAACTTAGTGCCACATACCTATTCAAATAATACCCCTATTTCTCTAGGTCATTAAAATTAAGTATTTTGTAATCATTCTGGACAGTCCATGGGTTTTACAACAACACCGACTGGATTTATGACTTCCAGTAGGTTTTCCAGCAGTATCAAAGGCCACAGAACAGATCTGATGTTTCACAAACCAGTCAGCTCCTCAGAGTGCCACGACCCGCTGGTTTAGCACAGCTAACCAGTTCCTAGCTTCATCAATATATCACTCAGCAACCATTCCCCCTTCACAGAGCAGAGGAGAGGCTGCAGTTAATAAGGGACCATCAGGAATCAATCAGCTACCCCATGAACAAACACTGGGCTTAAAGAGAATACAAATGCACTGGAGCCTGTATCTCACCCTGACCCTGGGTACCCTCGGCCCTCCTCATTGCAAATCCCTTGCAATGGGTTTTACAAGGGGTTTACAATTTATAAACATTTTGCAGTCACATTTGCAACCTGGAATTTGCACAACTCGGGTTATGCATGAGAGAGGCAGGCAGTAAAACAGCAACTCCAATCCTGAAAGTCCCTAAATCCTTCCTACGTTTCACTTGAGGAAGTGGCCAAGCAGCACGAGCAGCAAGAAAGAAGCGTGTATCCGCAACATTTCTGTAAATTTAAGATATTTTATCTGTCCGTCAGCAAAGACATTAATTATTTTTGCTTATTGCGGTGCGAGATGAGGCGGCGATTGAAGCGCTACCACCTTCTGGGAATTTCAGAACTGCTCATCTAATCCTCCACCCCTGACACGAAAGCGGGAGCCCCTCAGGTGTGCGTCACGTTTTATCCCAATCTAATCGCTGCTGAC
Source organism: Anser anser (assembly GCF_964211835.1). Taxonomy (NCBI): domain Eukaryota; kingdom Metazoa; phylum Chordata; class Aves; order Anseriformes; family Anatidae; genus Anser; species Anser anser. The sequence goes on along the minus strand of NC_139720.1, from coordinate 184,620,531 downwards.
CACGCGGAGCGGTCACGGCCAAAAACGTGCCGCTGCTCCCGGGGAGGAATTGAGTTGAGGGGGAAAAGTACGCGTGTGATGTCTGCCACAGCGGGGGGCTCGGGCTGCCATCCTCACAGGCATCTTCCCTTCTTATTTACACATCAGACAGTTTGACGTTGTTATCAGATAATGGCTTTATTAAAATCATGCATCTAAATTTGCCAGGCTGGAACTGACAGCGCTAGATCTCCCCGCGTGCAGGGGAACAAATAATTAGCTGGCAAAGCCCGTTTTCATCGATATTTTAGGGCTGAGATGACAAAATCCCGGGGTTTCTCAGCCCCTATTGACAACGGCTCAGCAAGCCAAGAGCTGGCCAGCAATGCCCAGCCCCTGAAACCGGAGGGCTACAGCGGAGCGAGCACACGGACGAGGTTTACTTTGGAAAACGTGCGGTGAAAATAAGTTTATTAAGCATAAGGAGGCTTGGGGGAAGATGTCCGAGCGGTAACAAATAACAAATGCAAATAAATTTGGGGTAAGAGACGAGCGCAGCCGTTTGATCTTTTCGTTCTCCTGCATATATTAATTTTTACGTTTACGTTATTTTTTCTGGAAACCCACCCCCGCCCGAGAAGTTTACCTTAAGGACCGGAGCACCGGGCACGGTCGCGACGCAGCCGAAACACCGAGGAATTCGCTCGGGACTACCTGCACGACGAGCAGAAAGCCGTCTCCGGGGCTTCCCAGCGATCCCATACGAAGGTTTTTTTTTTTTCTTTTTTTTTTTTCTTTTTTTTTTGCCTGAGGTGTCGGCGGCGAAGGACAGGAGGAGCAGGGCAGGAGGAGCGGCCGAAGGGCTACGAGGCTCCCTCCCTCCCTCCCTCGGCCGGCGGGGCCGGGGTAAATGGCGCTGCGGCTGGCGGCGGCCGCCGTGCGGGGGCAGCCCGCGCCCCTGGCGGCGAGGCGAGGCGAGGCGAGGCGAGGCGCTGCCGGGGCCGCCCCGCACCGCCCCGGACCGGCCCTGCCCGGCCCTGCCCGCCCGCTGCCGGGCTGTGGAGGCTCCCCTCGGCCGGAGCCGTCCCGCTGAGGGCCGCCCTCAGCCCGCCCCGGCACGGGTGTGGCGGCCGCGGGCCCCGCTGAGGGCCCGGCTCGGCCTCGTGGCCGCGTTTTCTGACGGGGCTGTGTGAGGCGAGGAGCCGCCCTGCCGGCAGCTGGGCGGCTGTCTCCATCTGTGGGGAGCCTCCTCTTCTCGTCGGCAGCCAGGCACCACCATAAGATCTGTCCCCTTCTGCCCCATCCCTCTCTGCTCAAAAAGTTCTGAGTTTGAACTGAGGGCCCGCGGGTTTTGTTGTCTCACACCAAAGGGTACCGCTCAGCAGCAGTGAAACCAAGGCACCAAATGATCTCACCAACGGGGACGAGCGGCCCCAGCAGCTTCGAGTGCCTGTTTGCAGCCAAAGTTTGCGTATGGATGGGTGTTGCTCCTATCCAGAGTTCACAAGTAATGTTTAGGGACTGTTATGACAGGACACATTGATGCGGAATGAAATTATCCTCTTGTGGAGACACTTCTAAAAGAAAATAATCCATTTATTTTTGCACAAAGTTACGCATTTATCTCAAGCCACTATCATATTTATTTCCCAGATGTGTAGTCTGTGACTTAAATACATACCTATGGGTAGTATCCCCTCACACTTGCAAAACTACAAAAGGATTTGAAGAGGCACTTACATTGACTGTTGTGTAAAAAAATCTTCCCCATTTCAGTAATTGAGCATGGACATGGCATAAAGACTCAAGAGGAAGCAATTTTCTACTTTTTGTGTCCAAAATTCGACCCAAGCCGTCATTCCTAGCTAACTTCTGTCATCTATATGACCAAGAAAATAAAACTTCCATAAAATACGAGTCTCCCTGCCTCACCTGAACGCTGAACCCCAGCAGCAGGTTACAGCCAGCAGCCCATGTTCGGCTCCATCGCCCCCTGCCTTCTCACTTTCACTCCGTTTTGATCAATGCATGCTAAATATCTTTTCCATATGCTAGCTGTGGTCTGCGGTGTTTAAAGCTTCAAAGGCAGACTGCCATCTGGAGTACTGTCAAAAACATTCAGAGCAGCACTTGCTGAGGAGCTCGGAATATATTCTGGAAGGGAAAGAGTAAATTCTTCATGTGCCATACAGATTTTTCAGGACGTTTTTAAACATTTTGATTTGAATAATCCAAATTGTTAATATTCTTTCTTTTTTATTTTATTTTATTTTTTAACACGTGTGTGCAGTTTTTTAACTCAGCTTCTAATTCAGTCTTTCTGCTGTCTGTAAATTTTGTTTGATGTTTCAGAAGAGAAGAAATATGCATGTGTGTGCGACCAGCCTAATAAAGAAAGGTCACAGCATTTCACCATCAGAAGGACACCGCAGAGTCTGGGACTGCTCAGTTTGTGCCGTGCCCCATGATGACATCCTTCAACCCTTTCTTTGAACACCGAGGAGCTCCCTGTGTCTGGTCCTGGTTTGTGCAGGTAGCCTGGCAGCAGGAATTCAGCTCCAGGCAGTACCACCGGGGAGGAATGGTCGTGCCAGAAGCTCGTTTCATATTGATCGTGTAAGGTACCAACTGGCAGAAGTGGATGTGCCATGATTCTGGGTTTGCTTTGAATGAAAATGGTAATAAATCATGTTTGCTAATAAAGAAAATAATACTATAAAGAGATCACTGATGATAAGGAAGCTGAGAGGAGAGGAAGCATGCTGCTAATGACTCCCTGCTCTGAAAGTTCCTATGAATTTTCAGGGCTGAAACTCAAGTCTCACTTGCTGCCTACGTTTAACATCTGAAAAAAAAATTTATATTGGTGAGCATTTTGCCAGGCTTTTTTTCCTCTATGAACACATTTTAAAAAAATTTAATCACTGAGAAAAATGTCATTCCTCCATTGTAATACAGAGGAAAAATAAATTCGCAAAGCAGGAAAGAGCCTGAAACATGCAGCATTATGCTTTACTCATATTGCAGTACTTTGCACTTACTGTGCTGCCTTTGATCCAAGGGTTTTAAAGTATTTTACAAGTTATATGTGATCTTTATTTCCTACTCTTGATGAAAAAGGCTTCATTTGTCCTCATTTTTCTGCCAGAGTAAACTGAGATTATTCTTAAAGTTTAAAGCCAGAAATGAGATCAAGACTGCAACTCGGGTCACAGTGTTGCCTCTTCATGCCTGCTTTAGACCCATCTCCCCTTTGTGTCAACATTTCCAAAAGGGGATACAGTCCAAAAATAGTGATTAAAAACCACAGATCATCTCTATGATTACATGATAGAAATTGTAAAGAACCCAGAGAACAGAAGGATGAGCGCAGGATAAATACACAGAGTACATTATTAAACCCTTTGAAGCATACTGGATTGTGTTTGCACATAACACACCTGCTGTGATGCTAGGGACTAAGATCTGTCTTTGTTAACATGCCGTCCAAATTTCATCAAGAACATATTTTTCATTAAAATACTTCGGCAGAGCTGATCTCTGAGGCATCTGGTTAGCAGCAGATAAAAATATCTGGTTCCTTGCCATTCAAGTTGGTTTCCCCGGAGAGCGAGAAACTAATAACAGAAGGGACAGGAGAAAGAGGGAGCAAATGAATACTCATTCAGCCCAGAACCATAAAGTTGAGAATAAAATGAATTTAGACACCAAAGGATGCAAAGAGAAAGTGACCTTTAATTGCTTATCTGTAGCACTAGCAGCAGGTGTGATAAGCAACGGGGAGAACACAAAGTGATGACGCTTGAGCATCCATTGGGCTGCCTGACTGAAACGTTCAAGGCAGTCGTCACAGGGAGGTCAGGCGAGGAAAACAATCCTGGCCTGTTAAAACAGGATCACTTGTCTTCCAGCTGCAGGTAAAATGTTTGCACGTGTAGCTACGGGCAGTGGCAGTGGGCAACTGTCCTGCCGGCTGCCAGGGAAAAATTCCACCCGTGAGCTGAACGTTGCCACTCGTCATCACTGACCTCAGGGCTGGACAGAGTGGTACAGGGAGAATGGCTGGGCCAGATCCATCACACAGACTCCTACCACCCGCTGAAACACAGCTACTTGATTTTACCTGAACCAAATTAAGGGCGTTTAGGTGAGAAGCACTTCCATCAGCTTGGCAGTGTTGGTTTTCAGCAGGCACGGGCTGCTCTTTTGGTTTTTGACTCTCTTTTTTTGTCAGCACAATTTGGTTGAGAAGAAAATGCCTTTTTTTTTTCTTTGGCATAAACCCAAGATCGTGTACTAGCACATTTTGACTGCACACCACCGGATCGGAAAGCAGAATGGCTGGCTACCAAAACACCTCTCTGCCATGTGTAGGGGGAAGAGATGCGACATGGTGTGTGTGTGTTTTCTATCTATCTGAGCAAAATATGCTGAAAGTCACTTGTGGATATTAAAGTGACCTCAAGCTTCCTAATAGAAGTTCTAAAAATATCCTAGCTCAGGAAGTGAACCATGCAAACAAGACAAATCTCTATCTGCCCTCATCCGCACTGACAAAGAAGAATTAATTGTAAAACCCCAAAGTGGTGCTGGCTCCGATACAAGCTAGTAATCTGTCATGAATGAAGAAGGTAAGGTCTGAAACAGTAATGTAAATATTTGATGTTTTAGGGGGAAACTTCAGAAGGCTGGAAGCAGTGAGAAACTGAAGTATGTCCATTTGGGAACGATAACTCTAAATTACTCAAGAAAATTTCTCAAGTTATCAAAAATAAAATAAAAAATAATAGATAAATAAAGGTTGCACTGGTTAAAAGAACTAGTCTTGACTAGAGAACTGACACAAATACTAAAAATTTATCTATAGAAAGCATTTCAATTACATAAAAATAACGAGAAGAAAGGCAAAATTTACATCAGTTGGAAGAAATCAGATGCATAAATCTGGTTAAGAACTCAAACGAACGCGAGACTGCAGGCAGCAGTGCGGAGTGATAAAGGTTTGCCTGATTTTAGTGTGCATTTTAAATGAAAGAATGGCAACTGTCCTACTGTGTGAAAGAACTGACTTGTCAATTGGAATGCAAAAGAAACACGGATGTTCAATAAATATTTCTGTTCTGTTTTGAGGGAAAAACAGATGATAGAGACATATTCCAAATACTTTTTGTTCCAATACAAATCTGAGAACGTAAAATAAGAGCAGCTCAAGTTACAGCAATTTAAAATCAGCGGGTCTGGATGAACTCGTCTCCAACAATTAGTAACATGGGTTTTCCAATCAATCAGCCTGGAAATGCTGCGGAAGTTTCAGACCACTGGAAGAATACTCACGTGCGGGGTTTTATTTTGGTTTGTTTGCAGTTAGAGAGAGCAGCCTGGGCTGACACAAACCTGGTAGCCTTACAGCGAATACAGGCATAGTGATGGAAAAGCTGGTGATAAAAAAGGGGAGGACCACTGCCAATGCCAATTGATGAAGACTGGTGGAAAAGGTGTTTTAGATAAAATTATGTTTGGTGAACAAAGGTAGTGATGTTTTGATGTAATAATGTTTGCATTTCCGTAGAACATTTGGCTTGACATTTCTACCAAGGAAATTTCTGCGAAATTTGCACAGCGCACATTAAAGGGATTAAATGTTGACTGACTGGTCTCAAAATGTCATTTTAATGTGTCATCTTCATACAAGACGTATTTACCTAAAGATCTAAGCATGGATTTAGCAATTTAAAACTTTTGCTAGAGACCTAAAAGAGGACATAGCGTCGTCCCTGCTCAAGTTTTCAGATAACAGATATATCGGGTGGACAAGTACTGATGACAGGTCACTACCACTGAGTGAGTACACTGAGCTTTAGCAAGCAATACAGGTTTTAAAGTATTTCCCTTAAAATTACGTATCCAGGAACACAGAACGTGCTTTACAGGATGCGCAGCTCCGTCCTGGGTACTCATTACGTTAAAAGGATTTGGGGATCAGGTTCTTGTTAACTAACCATGAGCTCCCACTGTCACATCCAGTTAGTTTGTGCGGCTGCTCACAGGTTTTGAGCAGAGAAAGACGATGGTTTATTTTTTTTGCCACTATCCCACTGAAAAATATTATGACCAAGTACAAGATATATGATCTAGGTCAAATCACTATGAGGAAACAGAACTTGTAGGAAAATCAGGGAGAGAGTAGCTTTCATTTTGATACCGGATCAATGATGAGGTTCTCAAGTGAAATACACCAAGAGTTTTGCTGAGAGCAATAAGCATAACTTGAAGGACAACCAAGGAGGAAGCACATTTTCAGGAAAGCTTCTGTAAATTGCCAGCGATCCTGCAGAGCAGGCTTAAGCACGCTAAGCCCCGAGACTTTCTACCAATGCTGTTCGTTAATAGCTGTGGTTTTGGGCTCAGAGTTTTAATACGGAGCTTAAGAAAAGGTCTAGCTTAGGACTTTCATTGGGAACGGGGGCTGCAGAGCACATAGCCCGGTGCAGCTCGTGCAGGGGGACCACCCCCAAACCCCACTTTCCCTCTTTCTTAAGATCCCCGTGGGGGTGAGAGCCCACCAGAAGGCTGCAGCCTGACTCACGCTTGCATCTGAGCCGTGCGGGTGGGGAGTGAACTGAGCAGGGACGTGGGCTCAAACACTTGTTCGATAGCATGGGCGTGCAGTCTGGGAGGCTGGGAGGAGAAAAAATTGGGGATATACGGCAAAAAATACAAATTGCCCCTGCAATTAGTACTTCTGCAATGGCGTTTCCTTTGTTCAGTTCTGATGTGCACAATTTATGTGGTTATTAGGTAGCTGTAGAAGACCTTGGAAAAAGCAGAAAAAAAGAAAACGTAGAGGAAGAAGGACTCCAAATGGTTTATTTTTGTGGGGAACACACCTGTGATAGCAGATTCTTTAAATATAACGTCCAGTGCCTGGGAGCTGAAGCTAAGCAAGCTCTGATTACGTGTACTGAGAGCATTTTTACAACAGGTAATAGTCACTGGAAAAAGCTGCCAAGAGTTGTGGTGGGATTTCCCAGAAACCAAGGCCTCTTGTTCGTGAAAGAGGAGCTCTAGCTCAAACACAAATGAACTAAGGGAAGTCCTACAGCTTCTGGAACCTGAGAGGTGAAGATAGACGGTCATAATTTCTTCTGGCCTTATAACCTATAAATGGATCACTGTCCCAGCCGGAAAATAAAATAAAATAAAAAATCCTTATCTTGGGCTTTCCCAAAACACTGTGGAAAAAAAAATAGACAGGCAGAGAGATCAAAACCAGTCATTTTGCATAACTTATGGCTCGTTTAGTATTTCTGCTGAAAAGACCAAAACGTTTTGGGATCTTATTCCTGACCACCTTTTAAGCTCTTCCTTGCCGTCAGTGCCCAGCCCTACCTGAGGCACCTCTTTGCAGAGCTGTTAGCTGGTCAGCATCTGATTACAACGAAGGCTGGGTGTGAAGTCAGTGGGAGTTTTGCCCTTCCCATTTAATGGGTGGATCAGACCATAATACCTTTGCAATTTAAGGACACACCTCAAATTCTCTGTCGGATTTTAAGTGAAACTCAGGGGAATTGTGCCACACGCGCAGCTGCCGAGTCTGGCTGAAAGAGCAGCTGTTTCTCATAGACAGCGTCAAATGCTGTCACGTTTAGGCAACATTTGAAATGAATTCTACCTACTTAAAATGAATCGTGAAATTACCACAACACAAATGCCAAAGCAGCAACAGAGAAATTTATTCAGTGCAGCCATGCTGCCGTTATAGTTCCTCCCATAAGAGAGTGCTTTCACACGGCGTGTATCCTCCTGCAAACTTTTTGGTTAAAATAACAAGTCCTGCCTTCGAGTTTCCGGGAGTATTCTGCACATGTGAATCGAGGGGCACAGGAGGACTGATTTCTTTGTTTGACTGTTCACTTCAAAGTACAGAGAGTGAAACAGCATTTAGATTAGATTACATCAGTCTCCTCCTTTACTTACTCCCTTGAGATCATTCTGCCATCTAAGTGAAAACGTCCAAGTATATAAAATACGTGAATTAAACAATGCAAAACGTCTGGATGCTCTGAACTCATGCCAGAAGAAGCAAAGGGCTAAATTCAGAAGGGGATCATGAATATTCTGGCAGTACCAGCCCCTTTTACCCTCAGCTCGCTGTCAGTCGCTGCTGTGAGGATGGCAGAGCAGGGATTAATGTTTCCCTCCTCTGGAGGAATCTGAAGTCACAGCACTTACAATCCAGAGGGAAAGAGGAAACCCAAAATCATACTTAGCCTTTGGTTTGGAGCTGGGATGTGAAGCAAGCTGGCTTCTATCAGGTTTACCTCTCATGAGTGTGTGCTAACTAGCAGGCTATGGGGTGTTCTGAAACCGAGGACTCCCCGCTCTCTCCCAATTTTTTATTTTTTATTTTAAATACTCAGATAATACTTTAATTCCAATCCACAAAGAAAAAAAAAAATCGCTCTCAAGCCTGCTGGCCAGGACACCTACCTGGGAGGTATGCCACTTGGGCTCAGCTCCAAAAAGTCTTTCCTTAAAATACTTTAAAAAAAAAAATGTACTGAAAAGTATCTCCTTAAAGTAAAGACAAATATCGCCAACAGGCTATTTGCAGCTTTATTGGGACAACAAAATGAGAGCTTAAATCTTAGCATCAGAGAATCATTCAGGTTGGAAGAGACCTCTAAGATCAGCTAGTCCAACCGTTAACCCAGCACTGAGAAGTCCACCACTAAACCATGCTCCTAAGTTCTACAGCTACAGGCTCCTCTTAAGACTTGTTCTCTAGAAGAGAGCAGAGGAAGACCTGACACTTGAATCACTGAAGCACTGAGAATTAGGATGAAATGAGAACGGCTAAAATAGGAGAAACAACATAATAGTCTGATTTGTGAACATAGCTCAGAAGTTGGGGAGGGCTTCATACCAAAGAAAGCGATTTCATATCAAGTCCACAAATAATTTTGCATCCGTCATTCCTGCCTGTTCATGGATGCTGAAAGAACTGTCCGGTTCCAAATGAAAGCACCCCAGCTTTTAGGAAGCAGGAAATTTCTCCTGGTGGCAACACGCTCCTGCTGGCTCCCGCTACAGTCTTTATGAATTCGGTGACAATACTTCCACTAATTTTACAACACACACAGAATCAGGTCCTTTGGGCAAACTGCAAAAGCTTAGAAAAACTGAGCACTGATGAGTTTAGCTAATCACTCTATGACCAGTAGCAATTATTGAAGATACACTCCTAAGGACTTCCAAATATGCATACATACACATGTATGTAACACTTCAGAAATACAGCTCAGATCTGATCCACGCTTCCATAGGCTGAATATAAAGTAATTGTTCCTGAAAACAAAGGCAAAGGAGAAACGGAAGAGATGTACAGATTCCTGAGCAGCCTCCTCTTCCTGTCAGAGGCATAAAAAAGCCTGTGTTTTCAAATGAAAAGCATAATCATCATTTAAGACTGCTCCATAAAGGAACAAGGGCTTTTTGAATGGAGCTCTGTTACCAGCCTCTGTTCAAAGGACTGCATAATTGGACATCCTGGCAAAGCGAGATAGCGTTCGTGTATCGTGGTATGATACAAGTGTCCTAGGAACGATCAAAACATGTAAGAAAACGAGGTTCATATAAGCACCTTACAGATTAAGCTGCAGTGATCTGTGGAAGTGACAGCTGCTGTATTCTCCTCTCTTCTATAATCCTGCATCAATACAGTCAATAGTTTGTTTCGCTTTTGTTGTCTTTTTTTGCTAGTAGTACCAATGGAAACAGGACTAGGCGCTGACAACTTCGGACAACCTGATGTGCTACCACGGTATCACACACCCATAAATAACGCCACTATACTTGTTCTACTAGCAGCTGGCTCACTGTGGATATCAGATACATGATTTCTGTGGTCTTTCAGCTCGGAAAAGAAATTTAAATGTGTCCAAGGCCTTTCCAATGCCAGCACAGGGTGTATGTGTGGGTCTGACTCTGACTTCATGAGGGAGCCAGTCTGTGCTTCCATGGGCATCTACGGTTTTGTGATTTTAGCCTCTGATACGTCACAGGCTACTAAGCAACAGAACCAGGGCATTTTAGCTGCATTTAGTTCTACCTTTTAATTTTAAATTGAACCTGACCTCTACCCTTCTGGGTAGAAATCAGACAGCAAAAATATCTCATAGAAACATCAAGGTTGGAGGGAAAAAAAAAAAAAAAAAAACAAAAACACAGAACCACAAGATTTTGATGTGTAAAAACTTTAAAGCTGCCCCAAAACATTTAGGAAGAAAAAACTCACAGAACAGTCTATTTAAGAAAAATCTTTTAATTTTTATTACTTTCTGGCAGTCATTTTCTCTTGTTTATGTTTAAATTTTAAACCAGCTATATGATCTGGCCACTAGATTTCTTCCCTACAGGAAGAAAAAAAAAAATTGAGGAAAATCTTGGGAACAAAACGCTCAAGAAGGTACCATCATTCTAAATACATCATCTTGTTATTGCTTAATTAAGATACCGAAACGCTCTGGGTTGGAGCAACAGAGGCTGGAAGTTTACACTTTGCATTTCCTTTCTGTCTTTGTGCTTTCTGGCAGAAGACATGCCCCCTTGTGGGGAGAGGTTCAGGCCCACAAACCACCGGTCTCCCCTTGGCAGGTTTGGGTATCACGCACGAGAAACAGCCTTCATGAACCAGCTTTTTGCTTCGGCATTTCTTAACTTCCAGTCCTTTCTTAGACAGATGTTGCCCGAAGTACCTCGCATAGATCTCTTCCGTGGGTTGTGGGGAGGACGAAGGAAAGCAGCAGGCCATACGGCTCCTGGACAGACGGTACTGGATGGTTAACACAGTAAGAAAGGTGCGGAACAGTTCTTTCAGCTGCGCCAAATCCATTAGTTCTAGCCACTTTCGTGAAACACAGAGGAAAACTGCCCTAAAGAAAGCACTCCATAAAAGTCTGCTAGTGACAAGGATAAGAGGATACAGTTCTCTAGATTTAAATGAACATCTGACAAATCAAAAGCATCAGCACTGTAGGGATCTCCACACTGAACTCATTATTCCCAGGTTCTTAACCCTGTTTGAGCTATGGTAACAAATAGCTCTGACAACATTTTCAGGCTGCAAAACACACACACGCACCTTTCTCACCTTTTCTGTGATGCTGATTTGGCTTTACAGCCATAAAGCAGTTGCATGTATGTTGTCCTTGCCCATAACTTGAATTAATTTTTTTATTTACTAAAACTGGTCATTTCAAAAAGCTGAAAATTTAACTGACGTGGATCATAAACATCCACTGACCATTATTACCATGACAGATTTTCAAGTAATAGAACAACTCCACTGGAGTTATGAAAGCTGAGGGCAAATTGCATTCAGTCTGAACACAGGGTGAGGAATACCACACAAAATGTTAACTCGTGACTACTAAACATAGGGCGATAGTCTTCCTCCTCCCTTCAGTATTGAAAGTACATTAATTTTGGCATACGAGGCACAAGCAAAATGAACCGTCTCTCCAAAACAGTAACAGGCTGATGAAGCCTGACCTTTCATTGAAGTACAGGACAAAAACCAAGCACATTAGAGCACTGAGTCTGGTAAAGTGACAGAAGGCTACTACACCGCACGATGTAAAGAGAGGACAGAGAAAGTGCACCCAAAGTGCAACACAATGAGACAGGAAGGGAGATGGCAAAGAAAGAGAAGGGAGGAAGTCTGTACTAACAATGCTTCTGTCTGAGATATTAGCATAAGACATGACAAAATGAACAATGCTTTCTAGATTCACATAACATCTGTTAATCTCTCCTGCAGCAGGTTCTTTCTGTCTCAGAGCGTAAAGAATCCCAAGATCCTCTCAGAATACTTCATCACTTCAGGGAGAAGGGGTTACGCTACACCGTTTTGCTCCTTATACCTCGGTACACACTAAAGTTACTGTTCTTATCGCTACGGATGCATCTGTCTGCTTTGTTGCTCTAGACATAAATAAACTGAAATTGGAGTATGCAATAACCTATGTTCTGGGTGCCGACGCTCATGGCAGGCTACGGGGGTATTCTCTCCACTTTCACTTGTGTTGAATCTTCATCACATTTTTCTTGAAATGAGAAGTTACAGAGCACATCAAATAAGACCTGAAACATGAGCTAGCCAGCTTGAGACAATTACTATGTTTCTGACCTAGTGATTCCTATTTTCTTTTGGTTCTGCATAAGAAGATTCATTCAGCACTTGAAATACCTGAGAACTGTAAAGCATTGCAATGTTCACCACTGTTGCAGTTGACAAAAAGTAAAAAATTTTTGAAGTCAGTTGTGGCAAGGGTTTTGCCCTCTGCTCTCACGTTCAACTGTTACATAGCAGATGTACACAAACTACATTAGCTTTGCGTTAGAAATAAATTTGGGTAGAACCTCAAGCCTTCCACCGAATCATCTCTGCAAAGATGGCCCATCTTCTCAGCGAGAAGCAGCCTAAAGAAAGCAAAAGAAGATTTGTTGCATTAGTTGAGGACAACTTGATAATGAAGGCATTATTAAACACAACAATTATTACTTACCTTTCTTTGGCTAAGAGAACAGACATCCCCACCAGCTTTGCAAACTCATCAGCTGTGAGAGAACCTTTTTCAGATACCTATCAAAAACAAACACACAGATAAACAAACGAGGGCATTAAAATAGCAACTCAGTCAGGTCTAGCCTTGTAAAGTGATAAATTGGTAGCAAAACTCTTGTGAAGACAACTAGTGTGTTTGCTTTTAAAAAATAGCTCACAGACAGCAGTATTCTGTAACAATTAGTATTTACACAGCTCAAGTGTACTAAGTGATTCTGCAGACTGTGAAGCTCAAGTGAGGAAATAAAAACCAGCAGGGCAGGACAGGTCATCCATTTAGAAATCCACATCATCTTAAAGGGAGGTGGGGAATTTGAGTTGAATTAAGGTATCTCTACTGGCTGTATTAAATCCCAAAACCTCCTTACTCCACCCTACGTTATGGCCTACTAGTGGGATCAGTAAAAGCCACCATCACATTCAGATAACAGAAAAGACAGATTCAGTCTTGGGACTCAAAACTTTGGTCCCATTGTCTCAATCACGCTGGTTGATACATGTGAAAATGAAACCTTCTCACACAGGTTGGCATGCGGACACTTAAAATACAAAATGTTAAGTCCAGGATTATTACAGCATTGAATTTCCTATATAGACATTTGATTTATTAGCTACAAATTATTTCTTCCATTTCTCCACTGATTAAAGCAGACTTTCACATCCACATGTAGTTGCCATTTCCTGCTTCCCACATAACCAGGTGGGGAGGGATTTACTCTGCGTCATTCCGAGCACTCCCTGAGCAGCAGTATTCCTTTTGCAGAAACTCAGATTGAATTAGTCCTAACTTCGGATTTCATGACCATAAATGATTGCATCTGAGTACTGGAAGCCAGCTATACAATCTCATATGGCATATGGGTCATTAACTATTTTTCCTTCCCAAACCACCACTCTCATCAAGAGTGACTTCGGCTCCCATTGACTTCCACATCATCTCTTGTCTTCGCCAGCCATTCTAAACCACATCACTCTCCTCTCTGAAATCCTGCGATTTCCTTTCTTTTTTTTTCTCAGAAGTTTCAAGTTACTGCACATTATAATTTAAGCACAGGGAGCTTTTGGCCACTATTCTGATCACATCTTCCCTTTCCCTTATGGGCTAGCCTTCCTCACTCAAAGCCTCTCCCTTCCATTTTTCTATGAAGTCAAAGCCCCATGTTACGAAAATAAAAGAAAAAAGGCACCTCGTTAACAAATCCACCATCTGTTGCTTTCTGTGGTTGACCTCATTTGTTAAGAAAAGGCCTTTCCTTTCCTTTCCGTGATAAGCCCTCTTACTGAAGGCAACAAATTAATTTGAAATATATATATATATATATATATATTAAAAGACTGAAATGGACTAGGTATTTTTCTGTAAATGTAACAAAATAAATTGAAAGGATTAACATATACTGAAATATTTAAGTGTCTTAATTTTGATAATTGAAGAAGGTATTTTTTAGACAGCTATACACATTCCTCTTATCTAAAAGATCTTTTTGGTGAGAGAGTGCTCTAACAGTACCAATCACAGAAAGCCACGCTGAAGAGTCCACTTGATTTATCAAGTGAGAAGATGCCTGTGATAGCTCTACTTTTTCTTCTTTGACTGCCCAAGTCAAAGTCCTTTTTGACTTATGCCTAACTTTAAATACACCTAACCATCTCTCATTCAGCTTTGTGAAAAACAAATTCACATCCCACTGGAAAACATATAGGAAAACACACCACATTAATGGGACAGCAGCACTTTAAAGAGTCAAGACATAGCAAGACCATGAATGTTTACCACCCTGAGCAATCTATGCTACTTTTTTTTCTCCTGATGAAGCCAGCTTAATTCTCCATCAATTACTCTGCAACTGAGTGCTCTTTACAGCAAACTCAGTATAAAGTGTTACACACACAATGAGCTATTTTACAAAATAAACCCAAACCAAACAACTAGCCATATCAACATTTAAGAGCTACTTTCACTACCTTTAAGCACATTGTGTACAGAGACTGAAGTCCACTTTTAAGTTACATGCTTAATATACACCATGAATTTTATCCTACAGCGTGAAAGATCTGGAGGAAGGTTAAAGGTTAATGAAGTTCGAAAAGAGATGGAAAAGTGTTTTATTCCTTAAGGAAAAAGCAATGACTAAGACTATTGCCTGCACAGCATTTTGAAGATGAGAAGTGCTGTTTAAGTATTACTGTTAGAAGATTTTGGAAGTGCAATATTTTGTATTTTAAAACCTCAAAAGGAGGTCCTGTATTTTACATTTTTATACCTAATGTATTTAAGTATCCCCAGCACAGTCTGAACACTGAAGGAAGTGAAGTTCACATACTGTCTCTAAAGCAGAAGCTACCATTTCCTCTTCGTTGTGAGACTGGAGCTCAAGCACCATCACACCACTGTCAAATATCCGAAGCCTAAAATCAGGAGAGTCAAAGTTACTAAAAAATCCGCTCACACGGTTATAACCACATTCAAAAAGAAAAAAAAGCCGTGTAAAATGAACTTAAAATTAAAAGCATCTTCAAAGCCTGAAGAGACAGGCAAGAGCTAGGCACACGCCTAGCATTAGTCAAACACTTTTCTCAGTCTCAAAAAAGTTACAGAATGGCTTGTGCCAGAAGGCACAATCTAATTCCTACCCCGCTGCCATGGGCAGGGACACCTTCCACTACACCAGGCTTCATCCAACCTGGCCTTGAACACTTCCAGGGATGGGGAACTATGTTGATAGGCAATATCAACAAAGGAGGACATAAATGGTTTGACACGGAGCAATCATTCAATCATCCTATTTCATTCCTACTGCTACATATTCTACATATCCATAGCAGACAAAGTGAAAGACGGTTAAAAATTAATATTTTAATATAGAGCGGATGTTGGTGCATTAAGCAGCTCCTGGATGACTTTGTTTAAAAAAAATAGCTGCTGTAGGCAGGTAAAGTATTGAGCCTGACTTGCGAGTACCATGTTTTATAAGTACATCTGTAAATCTCTTACCTTAGTGGTAATTTCAGTGACTCCAGCATCTTACAAGCATTTACTAAATCTTCAGGTGAGAGCAACTAAAAATAGTAAAACGTTTATTCAGAGTTTGCAATTCCAGTATCAGTAAAAGTTACAACAACTACAGCTATAATATACACCAGATTACATAATTTTGTTCTTTTTTTCTTTTATACTGTTGTCTACTCTCTTGGCTTCTACACTCCTTCCTGATCCCTTGCTATGTTTTCTGTAATGCTCCTTCTTGCCCTGTGTGCAGAGAAAATTGATGTACTTTGGAAAAACAATCCATATTCTTTAGTATTCTGTCCTTACAGTTTTCTTTCTAGATAAGGACGGATTATTTCTTTTATACAGTATTGTAAAAGGCAGCATACATTATGACAAACTACAGAGAACACAACCATTACGTGGAAGGAGGAGAAAGGAAAATGGTGAACATTCCTCATTTTAATGAAGGGCTTATCACTTCCTGTTGTTAGTGAGCAATTGGTAGGGAATACTTTTGCACTTTTTCTTCAATTACCTTATAAAGGAAGTACATTTTACAAAATATTTAAGACAAATCAACTTCTCACCTCTAGTCCTCGTGCACGATTTACCAGACAGTACACTTCTGTGAGAGACATGATTCCTCCTCTCTCCTGTGTAAGTACAAGACTGGTAAGAGAAATAGTATTAATCTAGTAAACGCAGTATCTTAACTTGCATTTGACTGATTAAACAGAAAACCGAGGAGCTAAACGATGGCCTTTAATAAAAAAGCTACCCAGGACAATACCAAGTATTTCTAGCATTAATTTGTTAGATGATATCTTTATCTAATCATTTTAAAATGTAAAAAAAATGATACTATATCCAAAAACTGAGAGTTACTTTGAGTTACCACAAAGAATAAGTCACGGGAACAAAGAATTTCAATATATTAAATCTATCGATCAACTTACAGCTCTTACTTTTCAGATAGTTTGTCCTTCTGATCATAGCAGGTAGCACATTTATTTCACAAAACATACTATATGTTTCTTAGAAGACATATAGACTTTGAAGTTTCAAAAGGAAATCAAGCTTTTTGGCAATAATCTTGAACTCTGAGAGCTTCCGATAAATTAAAATATGATGCATTACTAAGAGAGAATAAGTATAGAATTTTTAAACAGTTTGAAGAATGACTGCTTATCTTTTCAAAGTTACTGTTGTTTCTTTCTAAAAAAAAAAAATACTCTGTGGGAAGAAATAAAGGTGGTTCAAACAGAAAGGCTGCTAATGTGATTTACTAGATACCACCACCATTTCATGAATTAGAAACCAAGATGCCATTACTCCAAACAAAAATTCATACACTTAAATTTTCTCAGTTGGAAAGAGGATATAGATTCCTTCCATAAACGCTGAATACGAAACTGTGCTGCTAACTCTGAACCTTTAAAAATAGGCACTGTAATACACCCCAAACACATTTACATCCAAATTCAGCAACACACAGAAAACACTGGTGCAAAATTAGGTTCTTTACCTCTAATGGTGTCTGCAGCATTCCAGCTAGTTGTTTCGCCAGTTGCATGTGGTAATGCGTACCAGATCCATGCGTTTCCCTAGTGACTGGATTAGCTATACCCATACTCAGCAGGTATGATTTGAACCTAATGGTCTAAACAAATAAATAAATTAGAAGTACATCAGCCTGTGCATGATTCTCATTTTTAAAACACTTTGATTTTATTATTACAAGACAGTTTCAGTGAGTAAATCCAATTGGTTTACTGCCGATAAAGTCAATTACTAGCAAAGTGAAGGCAACACTAATACAATTTATTTTTCAGCAGCAAACCACCAATGAAAAGCAGAAAACTGTCATCATTCTCTATGCAAAGGCAGCAAAATCTTTGTTTAACAAAAGAGGGTCAAAATAAATACTAACATCAAACAGTGAAGTCTCTTTAACTAGAATTTAAAAGAAAAAGTATTCAATTATTCTTTATTAACATACAATTTATTAGAAGGATAGCTTTTGCTTTGCATAGGAACATTTCTGTTGATTCTAGAAACAAGATTCATTTACCTCATCCTCGGTGATGTCACCTTGCTTTTCTTTAATCTTATTAGCTATTGACTTGGATAACTCCACCATTTCCTTAGCCTATCAAGGAAGACACATAGATAAATCAACTTTCAGCTCAACAGAGAAAACATGTTTAAAACTGAGAAAACAAGCATAAGTCTACTGCGATGAGTCACACATGCCATACCTTCTCCATTAGTTTACTAAGGTCCTCAAAAGCCTGAAATGAAAAGCAAAACATTCCCAATCAGTATCATTACAGCATTCAGCTTCATGGATACAGTGAGCTGCCTTTGTACACCTATTTGAGCTAATTGTAAGAGCTGCTGCCACTATAGATTAGTATGTTATATGTTATATATAGTTCCTTGATGTATGAAAAGTTTGTTTCATACAGGTCTACAAATCAAAGTGATACAATCCATAAACAACAAGGAATGAAGGAAAACAAAAATCAAACAATCGTACACTTTTCTAGTGTGAACATTAGTTCACTATGGTTTATAAAGCCCATACAATAGGAAGGACCAGTGAGATATTGAGGTTGGTTTTCTTCAACCAGTTAATCCTCAAAGAGATCTATTGTTTCTGGACAACAGCTAGCCAGATCTAAAGCTACAGAAAAAAAAACCCTCCTGATAAAACAATTTTACTTTATTGAGTAGATGTTATCAAGTCAGTAAGAAAGTCCGTAGTTCCTTTAAAATAACCAAGGAAGAGGATACATTCTTTCACATGTATACAGTAGAGACACATGTACACCAGAGACAAAATCTCTGAAAACATGTCAACATCTTTTCACTTATGTACCCGAAGGAGTAGTGATGCTCCCATAATAAACAAAAACAGTTAAAATGAATGAAATAATGCCCATGAGACAACCAGAGTTATATAAATTAAGATTAAAAAAAAAAATCAAAAAACATCTTCTGAAAACTCTAGTTGTTGGACCTAGAAAGCAAAACACATGCCTAAGTAAAAACAGATCTGTACATTTTTTTTGTAGTCTGAGAAATTTTATCGTTTCCACAAAGCTATGTAACAAACTGGACACTCATCATAAGACCATGATGGCTTCAAGTCTGTTAATCTTAGCAAACTGTGATGGTCTCAAATGCAACAGATCTACAACTATCCGCAAAGGGCATTTTCAGGATGAAATAAAACATATAAAAGCAAGCTGAAAGTATAGTAAAAGGTAAAAACTTCAGTAATGATAACCAACTGGCATTAAAAAAAAAATATGGTGCATTTCAACCAAAAAAAGTTAACAAATAGGTTTAAGCTATTTAAGAGCAACTCTCATTTCTGCCAGCCTCAGCAACACTGAGCCTTCAGCTCAGCTCTCTCAAGCACATGACAACCTGCCTGGGTGGTGAACCTTTCCAAACCACCTTTTTTGAACAACTGGTGTGGGAAAAGCTCTAGAGCCCTTTCAAGTAAAGCTTGCCTGACAGCGGCACCCCATCTCTCCAGCCGCAAATAAAGAAGGTAGTTCAGTTACAGTACATCAAATGAGAATAGATGCATCTTGCCAACAATTTCTAGCCAGTGCTTCTGTGCAATTTAGTATCTTCCTAACTCATTCTGACTAATCCCCCCACTAGAGAGACAAGTTTTAGCAGAACTTATGCAGTAACGCTGTATTGTTCCCATTCACATTTAGGCACCTGAGTCAGAAGCTTGTTGGTTTGAGACTCCACAGAAGAGAAGAAAGATGTCTCTGGGAAGGGACAGAGATTTGGATTTCATCCAAATTCCTCCTAATGGTGCAAGTGACTGATTGCAGAAGTCTAGCCTCTTAATGCTTGGTACCTCAGTTACATATCCAAAATTAAGTGGAATATTTCTTCTTGCATCCCAATCTGCCAAATACAGTAACTTACAATAAATTTCCCAATCCTTAGTGTAATTTAGATCCTTCTACTGTACTTGTAAGTGATATCAAAGTTTTCTAAAAAGGCTTTTCCCAGCTTATTTCTAATCTCTACAACGTGCATGAAAACACTGTTAATCAAAAGAACCCTTGATTTAGCTAAATAAACAGCATGCTGTGTCTAACTCCTCCCCCGGCTGACTCATGAGGGCAGGCCTGGAAACAAAGGGGAATGTGCACACACCTAACAGGAACTTCCTCAGATAAACAAAAGGCTAAAGAACCGGATTCTTATCAGCAGCGAACAGCAGATGCAGGAAGCCTTTTCCTGGAAGCCAGGGCACCATTTTTTAAAATTAAGTCATCTATAACATTTAAAGCTGGAGGAAGGCAGGATTTTACAAGTCATGACTTTCCTCCGTTCATACAACGCTTACAAATGGAGTTCTTTTACTCTCTGAAAAAGCTACAAACGGAAAAAATAACCAGACAATACCGTTTGAACTATACGGACTCGCATACAACCACAATGCCTTTTGAACCACACACAGAACTTCATTCACTATGTTGTTCTTCATAAACAGAAAAAAACATTCTAGCAGTATCTGAAACAACATTCTGCCTACAAAACTGCTATATATTTTTTTTTCTTATACATCAGAATAGCAAATGCCTTTTTTTATCACGGCATGCTGAATCCCATAAAGCTTTACCGTAAGAATCCATCATCAGTTGTCAACAGTTTATGAGCACTTCTGCATCAATCTACGTACCAATCTCTGTTAACAAGACAGAATCAGACTATTTCTGAGGATATTGCTCCCAGATAAGTTTGAGAGATCTTCAGTGACGAAATTAATGGATTCTGTTGTCCATCGGTATTGGCATCTGAAGTTCAACTACTGTCCTGTTTCTGGGAAAAAGGACAGTCTCCATCCAGCCCACGTACTTTGCATAGATACTTGTAACATCTCGCTGGCGCCTCGACTACTGAACACTGCTATAATTATAAACCTAAGTCTAACATTTAAAAAAAATGAATATTTATATGATGAAAACATAACTGCACCACACTTACGTGCCCTTAGTTCAGCATATTCTTCTTAATATGTATTAAGTTTTCAACTGAAACCAACCTTAGCCGTACAAACGCAAAAAGACACTTGTAATGGTCTCTTTCTGTAGCTGCCTCTGTGTTCTGCTTCTCCTGATGAAAAACTCACTGAACTCAGATTTCTAATTCTATCGAAACTAATTTCATAAACACACAGCAGTGTTTCCAAACAACAGTCTTCTGGAAAGGACTGTGTACATGAAGAAATACCCCTTATATATTTTGAAAAACCCATTAAAAATGATGTTAAAATATATACTCTTAGTCAATTCAGATTTCTCAACAAAAACAATAGTCTCAGCTGCCCCTAAAAGAAAGTGTGAATAATGTGAATAAATGTAAATAGCTCAGACAGGTGGCTGACCTTGAAACTACAGCAGTATTTACCTCGGAAATGTTTTTGTCAGTCTCTTTTCTTTTTTCTTCTAATTTCCTTTCAATCCCTACAATTCCTATAGCTCTTGTTCTTCCTGCCTGCAAAAGAAAATAATGTAAAGAATCAACATAGGAAACGCTAAGTTTTCTCATCCGCCTCAGTGTGTAAAAGCTTGTATTAGAAGACAGAAATATTCCTCCAAGGAGCTGATACCATACATACAATAATTCATGTATTTCTTGAGAGTACATTTTTAAATCAGAGTCAAAAATTAAACAATATGCATAAAGCAACTATGAACTTGCTGTAGTATAGACAATGGTTATTATATTAAAGCTATTAATTTCAATACGCTTAATAGCCTGATCTTGACTGAGCATTTCAGTTCATCCCAATTAAAGCCTCCCAAGTCCATGTGAACATCTATACTACAGACCATGGAAATGCATGAACACATCTAAACATGAGTACCACATGAAATTGAATCTAAAGAAATGTAGCCACAGAAACACAATGCTAAATGCAGTCTAATTTTCCTTGCTGAGATACATCAGCATGGAGGTGATGGTGAACTTTTTATTTGATGCTAAATGTTTTAGAAAGCATGGCACTTAAGCGGCACTAGTGTCAGCCCTCAAATCTGACTGCAAAGCTTAGCATGGGTGTTAATGATTTGCTGTTACCCAGTAAGAACAGGAAGCAAGGCATTTTCATTACGTGATTTGTGGCACGGGGTACAGGCTTCCCCATCAGTCTATGAAATGTGACTATCACAGAATCACAGAACTGTTTGTGTTGGAAAGGACCTTAAAGACCACCCAGTCCCAACCCCCTGCCATGGGCAGGGACACCTCCCACCAGACCAGGTTGCCCAAAGCCCCATCCAGCCTGGCCTTGAACACCTCCAGGGATGGAGAAACTGTGTCGATAGGTACTATATTTACAGAGGAGGACATACATGATTTGACATTGAGCAATCATTAAATCATCCTATTTCATCCATGCTACTACATATGCCATGTATTCATATATACAACACACTCATATATAGAAAAAACACCCACGTGTTTATCAGTTTTTAAACCTAGAAGTATGCAGACAAACAAAAAAAGGCAATCTAACATATGACAAAGATTCTCCATAATAACAACTGTCCAATTAGAATATAAATTTAAATTACATACATACAGGTTCCAAACAATTATATAATTATTTTTTTAATGTTCTGTATTTGACAGATGCACTATATGGGGGTGGCATTAACTGGAAACAAGATTACATGCAGATAATGATTTCAAACTAAACAAAGTGACATGTAACATACAGAAGGATGTCAGAAGCTCTGCACATACCTGTGGATCTTTGGTAACCTGAAAGGTCTGACCGGTAGGCATGTTCTCCCATCTCCTTTGTGTGATTTCTTCTGAGAATCGTCTATAGAACTGCAAACATTGAAGGATGACAACAGATGTTTCACAAACTATGCGGAGTATGTCTGGGTATTTTAGCATCTTGATTCATCTCCCAGATGAATCAGATTTCACTGTAAGACGAAGCATAGTAACACCTACACATCCACACTACAACATTACAGTGAATTTTTGACAATTGGAAAGGAAAGGTGTGGTTACTATTGCAGTTAGAAACTTCCATGAGTACTTCTCTTGTAAAATACTTTTTCAGATATTCAAAGAGTTCCAAAACATGCTAAAGCTAAAAATGTCAGCATTTGCTCAAAGGCCTGCTTTGAAAAGGAAGGAAAGTTGATCAATCCAATTTCTATTGATCTGTTAACAGAATAGCATAAAGTCAGGTGTAACTGACATACCAAGTTATTTGTTTAATGTTCATACTACAAGGAGGCATAAGTTGATTAGGTAACTGTCAGCGCTGACCACTGAGCAAAATCTAGAGAAAAATCTAATCTTACAGTTGTTCAAAGTTCGCATTGAGGTATTCTGAAGTCATAAAAAAAATGATCTGGCGTGTAACTGGTATGCTAGGTCACCAGTAAGCAGAGTATGTTTGATTTTCAAATAAGAACATTCACATTAAAATAAAGTTATGATCAGGCAAAACACCTATGCAATTATAATTAGGCATAAATCCACACTTGTCCTAAATTGGAGTCTGATCACAAAGAAATAAAAGCAAGTCTGATGAAGCAAATGCATTTATAAGACCTTTATAACTAATTCAACTTAAAAACTCATTTTCTGCAGTGAAACTGTATGTTTTTTTTCACCTTTCCAAGTCAAAATTCTCAGTCTCTTCCAGAGAGGATTTTGTACTGTGAAATTTTTTTTAGAGGACAACTCCTTTTTTTTTTTATAAAAAAAAGGAAAACACTTTTTAATGTCTATTACATTATTTTTAGAATGCTAAAAGTGTTTGAGATTAGCAGTAGGTAAAAAGCAAAACAAAAGAACACAAAGCTATGAGGCACCCAAAATCATGCAGCAATAAAATAAGAGAGATGATTAAGTTGTTTGATTCCTATTCAGTAGAGGGTTAGGTACAGAGAAACATCTTTGATTCTGTTAAACATCTAATGATTGCAGAGTCATCATTTTGGAAAATATTGTGTTCAATTAAAAAACAATATAGGAAGTATAAGACTTTATCAAAACTATTAAAATTAGGATGAAGCCTAACAGTACCTCCTGACATTTTTGGAATTATATTTATGTTATTTAACCAAAGCATAGAACCCTGAAGGCTCATAGTGTTTGTCTTCAAAAAGGATGTATTGAAAAAGCTCCACCTCAAAAGTCAACATGGAAAGATCACGGAAAATTATCACTAACACAGCAAGAGGAGAAAGGCATGTCCAAAGATCTGATGTACTGGGCTTGCATGGTACAAAACTTACCTCAATCTGCCCATGTTCTTTGAAAGAAAGTTTGATGTAGGAATATTTGCTGCTTTGGAACGGACCAGGCTCTTTGTTTGAGGAAGCAGGATGAAGATGAACTACTATTTTGGCACTAAAAAATAAGTAAAACAAAAGGGAAGAAGCAGATTTTTTCTATTATCTAAAAAACCTTTTTCTACAGTCTAAGTTAACCATTTAATCAAAAAATGTACCAGCTTTATCTCATGTACGAACTGATGCATGTCAAATTCTGCTTTACATTTGTGCATTAACATTTAAGTATTTTGACTTATTTAAATACCTTTCATAAAAACTTCTATACCCTCTAAAACAACATTTCACAAGTTTTAAATGTAGACACCATCAATTCTCAAGAATTAAATGCAACAGATCTTCAGATTTCAAGCAAGGCATTCTGACGATGTTATTTAAGGTAAAAGCTAATTGTCAAGCAGTGCATTTGATTTGGCTTTTGACTTGCAGTAATTACTGCCAAAATAAACTATCTTTGTCACAGGAAAATGGAAGGTCTCAATATTATGTTTAATCTGCCTAGCTTGTATATGCCACTTGCAAACACCGTATGTGAATTTGTCCAAAACCAACATTCAAAGCTAATGTGCATGGGAATAACAGTCTAAAATGACATCCATCACCAAAACAAACCTTGAGATAGCATTATTTTAGGAATATACTAGGCCACTGTCACAGCATGGCTGCAAATCTGCCATTCCCATTTCATTTTACAGACAGTTTTTTTTGCAGGTCTTTATTTATCTGACTTCTCTGGCATAGGTAAATTACCTGATCTGTTCTGGGTACCCCCTGGATATTACAGTATTCTATTTATCTGACTGCATCTATCTACCTGGCTGCAAGCAGATGTCAACTACATAATTTCTCCTGTTAATCTTTTTCTTGCAAAACTTCTTCACACACACATCATACTGAATTAGTTACCCAGTTGAGGGGAAACACTAATTCCTTCTAACCATCGCTAGCAGTTCCAAGCTCAAAACCAATCATACGGTCACGTAAAGTTATATAATACGGGATCTGGCAGGGTTTCTATCCCCAGCCAGTCCTGTGGTATAAATGACTAAACTTAGCTTTCAAATTTAAGATTCGGCAACATCACTGTGACGTTGATGACTACTCAAAGAAAACAGCAAGGTGGAATACATACTTCAGTGATTACAAGATGGTTATTTAATAACTTGCATCAAATACCACTTTGTCATCACTCTCTTATGCATTTGACCTTAAGTGAGCGGCTGTCAGTCTGGAAACTTGGGTTAAAAATGGAACCCACCATGCATTACTACATAACGTATATGTGACTAATTGTCCATCTGAGGAAAAACAGAATGTTTATCACCTTACCTTTTTCCTATCCCAGCTGCTTGCTCTTCAATAAAGACGACCTGAGACAGAGGTATAGCAATGCAGCATTCCTAGAATAATCAATGCAAACACAAGAGAAATCAAAGCCATATCCTGACTTTTCATTCTCTTAAACTAAGTGTTTTCTTTTCCCATTTCACAAACAGTACTGATTTCTGCAGGTGCTTCCAGAGACACACCACATGAAATATGTTGGTAAGAATAAAAACAACCTAGTAAAGAGAAATATAAATAGAAAAAAAAATAATACAAGCTGAAAGGAGAGTTCTAGATGACCAAAATAAACTTAAGCGTAAATGTGTTGATTTTTGACACTTCGGGCTAAATTTATAAAAACCTCAGGAAATCAGCAAAACTTCAGTATCTAAGTTCAAACTTTAAACACTGAAATTTCCACATGAATGTGGCTTATCCCTGTTGGTGCACAGTCCTCAAAGGATCTCAAAACATTTGCATTGATGTTACTTTGGGAGCCAAAGGGCTACCCAAAAGCACCAGTCTTCTCAGTGCTGAATGTCTAAAAGCTAGATTACCCTTTGAGTGGCGATAGACCAAGTAGGAATGTCTCCATCTATCCCATCCTCATGGACTTAGTTCAATAACTCTGTGTTGAGATTATGCTTTAGACACAAAGCAGAGCAAGAAACAAGACTGTATGCATCTGTGGGAGACTAACCTACCCAGGCTAAACTCTTCTTACATATATTTGAGACAGAAGTTGCTCAAGGGAGCAATTCAAAGCCTAATTATGTGCCTGGTCCTGTTTTGGTGAATGTCTTCTTTCACAAGACAGCTTGGTGATTGACAGTCACCCAGAATGCCAGAAACATGGGTTGCGTTCCCTCTTTCAATCTCTCTTCCATCTACCACACGACTGTCCCTAACACTAGGTTACAATGAACATTGTTATGGGGTCCTCTCAATCCCTGCTACCAAAATTGATCTTTGCATGGAACAATTAAATGCACATTAAATCAGAGCTTAGAAAATTCTACATGCAGGAACTCCTACTAATGAGTAAAACTCTCACTGGGGGAAAAAAAACAAGGGTTGTACTTCCTGTTCTAGAAAATCTTAATATTTAGATATTAGATAATATTTAGATTCTTCTGTGGCTCCAGAGTTAGCTGCTAGTATAGCAGTTTGTAAAATGAACACAGAACTCCAGACATTTTAAATATAGGCAAAAAACCACTTCTGTAACAAAATAAGTTTCTGAAAAAGAGTCCAATTACATGCAATACCTACGTTTTTAAAGTGATTCACTCATTTAGTTCACAGCCAAAATGTTATAAGCTTACTGTAAGTACAAGGACTTAGAATCACCCCTTCCTTCCCAGTGTTCCTCTTCCCAAGAAGTGATACTAAATGAGAGGCGAGTTAAAAATGCTGTGGATAGATGAAATCAAAGAGTTTATTTGGATACATTTCTCTAACATCCTGTGTTGACATTATGTATGATTTTATGATTTGTAATGCTGTGCAAACCTGGCTATGTAACAAACTTAAAAGAATTGCTTAATTTTTCCTTTGGAAATTGCTTATTTTCTATACTTTTCAACTGCAGATGGTATGTAACAGCAGCTATAAAACACAGGTGTTTTTATGACAAGTTGTGCAATGTCACCCTAACAAGAAGCAGCCCCACTTATTAGTAAAGATTGTTGATACAGTAAAAAGAGACTCTACAAATTTATTCTCAGTAAGCTAGCTAAGGTTTCTAAGGCTGATGTATCACAACTGAGCTTAGCCAACTATTCACCATGAAAATAAAAGGGCATTGTGCTACACATTTCACTCCTAAAAGCTTGAGAAAGAATCAGCTTCATTTATCACACTAAGTCATTTGTGTACTACGGATTTAAAGTTAAAAACAAACAAAAAAATGCCTTTACTGACAAAGAATTAACCTGTACTAGATCAGAACTGGGTAACTTCTGCCATATTATAACATTCTGCCATCTGTGTATTTCTGCCCCTTCTCTTAATCAGCCCTGGAGCTTGTCTGAGTCTTTGCTGAGTTAAATTTAATCCTTAAAACTATTTTCTTATTCTCCAAGTTTCTTAAGTAAATTTGATGATCTTTGAAGAGTACAAGGAGCTGTGTGGCCTAGGTAGCAGCAAGATAAGAGAAATGTCATATTTTTGTTGAGAAGGAGAGAAATGAAGATCTGGACAGTTGTTGAAGTTGTTGACTTGCTGAAGCCAAAACATGCAACGTTACTCCAGGCAAGTATAAAGTCTGACTGCGAAGATTAGAAGCAATGCACATTGCAGTACATGCACCTGTCACAAAAAGATGCTAATGAAGAAATAAGGGGTGAATAGATAGCTTAAAAGAGGTAAATTAACTCACACTGACTGCCCCCAAAAAAACCAAAAACATTCATTTATTTAGCTATTATTTACAGAATAGCTCATGACCTGGACAATCAACCTCTGACTTACTTAACAGTAATACCAACCTGGGGACAAGGTCTCAAAATAAAGCATTTTGAAAAATTTCAACTATGAATAGGTCTGCTTTTCCTGCAAACAATCCCTACAGGAAAATAAGAAGTGTTACTTTGCCAAAATTCAGAACATCTTTGGTGACCATATGTGTAGAAGGCTCTGGTAGCTCCCTGCTCTGGAGCAAGGATGTGATAATTGGTAGGGAATAGCCCTACCCTGGAGTGCAGAGGCACTGCAGCAACTCTTGCTAAAAGCTAGTTGACTGGAGTATAATACACATTTGAAAAGTTCTCACGTGTGCATGCTCTGTCTAAATTTTGGCTTTCGTGGCTGAAGTTTCTAAAAGACTGTGTCCAAAGCAAACATAATTCAAGCTGGTTCTCAGAAGGACTTTTCCAATTGCAGCTGTAACGTGGTATACATTGTTTCAGCCTATGCTTAGAGCCTCTCACTTGTCTGTGTTTTTTCACACCCATTTCTAGCCTGGACACTCAGGCTGTGGCTTGATGATACAAAGCATCCAACAGGGGTATTACGCTGCAGTTCTAACACTGACAGTTCTAGCACTGCCGCTTAACCTCTAAATTGATTCTCCATAGTAGCACAGACAGATGTTCTGGCTTACTGAAGGGATGGTTCAGCACAGCCAGAAGCAATTGGAAATATAAGACCCGTACAAAATAATACTGCCACCAAACAACTCCTGTCATCAATTCATGGTCTAGGACTATCTGCTGGGACCAGAAACAGGGAACCTTGGACTTGGAAATGCAGTGAGGAAAAAAGAGTCTTGCTAGACCAGGAGCATGGGAGAAGCATTCAGATGACAACCTACATGACATTTTCACCTTCATTATCAAAACCAACAGTTTCTAGTACATAGCGCTAGACTCTTCTTCTCTATATGTGTGTCATTAAAGAAGAAAAAATTACATGACTTGTTTCGACCCCTCCTCATCTCTGCATGCAATTTAATTAAAGCAGCATTGGGTGAAAGAACATTCCTGGTACAAAATTGTCTTTCCACTGCAAACCAAAAAATGGACTATATGTGTAAGACAAAACATACACAGAAGGAACAAAAATCTGTGTGCAGTGTTTTTTCATCGCAAGCTACCAGTTGCTTATTATGAAATTTACAATTGATTGACATGGAAGAGACAAAAGTGGGACTTACATGGTTCTTCTGATCCCTCCAAAGTAGTCTGTGTGTACTAAGTAGTAACACTCCACTATCAAATTTCACCTAAACAAGAAAAATAAAACAGGTCAACAACAGATTCAACCACTACATTGCATAAACACTGAACTTGGAAACATTACACATTAGGACAACATTGAACCACACATTAGGATGACATTGGAACCAGATACAAAAAGCTATTATTTTGAGAACACTTTTTTTCCCCAGAAAACACAATAAATTATGTTAATGGAAAAAAAAATAGAAAAAAATAGTATAAAGGGATTATATGGATATACACAAGCTTCCTTTTTCAACTGCATAAACTTTCCCCCAGGAAATCCTGAAGGATCCTCCCTCCATATGCCGTGCAAGATATGCAAACATCCCTAATTATCATATTTTTAAAAGGGCTATTGGCTTTGGAACACTATTTGCTGACAGAGAAAGCAGAAGTAGAAAGCAGAAGTTCCGCAAAAACAAAAGCAACCTAATAAGGACAAGCTAGGGCTGGCCTGAAATCTTCTTGCTTATCATATAGGAGCGTTTTTTCTCCCTGTTTTATCGTTGAGAAATGACTGGATTTATCAGTAAGCAATCAGTATTTGTGAAAAACATGGGGACACCACGGCTCCTCACGGCACCAGCAGCTGCCCGTGGCCCCACAGCTCCGTATCCCCTCCCTGAGGAGCTCCTGACGGGGCCGAGCCCCGCCGGTCCCCGCAGGCCCCCGGGCTCGGCCTCCCCTCGGCCGCGTCCCCTCCCGGACCTGGGCCGGGTGCCCGCCGCCGGGCCGCCTCCATCACCTTCTCCTCCCCGTCGTAGAGGCGCACGCCGCGCTGCTGCACCACCAGCGTCTCCCCCAGCTCCAGCAGCCCGCTGGTCCAGGCGAAGCGGTCCATGGCGGCCAAAGCTCCCTTCCCCTCCCGCGAGGGGCCGACTTAGAATCGGGCCGCGGCCGCTCAGCTCTCCTCCGGCCGACAAGCGAGCAAGCAGAGCCGCTCTAACACAACTCCCCCCAGCGGCGCCCTGAGGAGCGGCCGCCATTTTAGAAGGGCGGCGGCGCAGCGCCCCCTGACGGCGGCTTCGGCGGCGGCCGCCATCTTAGGGCGGCGGCGGGAGGGGCGGGCGGCCATTGGCGCGTTCAAGCCCCGCGGCGGGCGGTTCAAACGGCGCGGCAGCCATGGCGGCACGGCTTCCCCCCAGCCGCAGGGCCGAGCCGGCCTTCCGAGGTAAGGTTGCGGGGAAGCGCAGCTCTGACGGGTCGTTCCCCGCTCTGTGTGTCTGGGGTGCTGTGCTTCTCTCTCTTGTTTCCTGTGGGGCCCGCGTTGGGGTTCGGGGTTTCTCTTTTCGCGCAGAGGTGGAGGTGTGAGGGCAGCTTGGCGGTGCCCAGATGGTGGTGGTCCCTCACTGCAGCCCCTCACCCCGTCAGAAAAGTATACCTAAGGTTTAGGTGCAAGGTACTCCGCCCGTGGCCGATGGAGGAGGTAGGTAGTATTCTGGGATCAGTGCCTCTTTCAGAAGGAGGAGCATGCCACGGCCAGACGCAATTCACTTTGCAAAAGCATAGTTTGAGCTCCAGGAGGGGCACCTTGCACATCCCACGCTTCCATTAATTGCACATCCAACTGCACTAAGCACGTAAGCAGTCTTTTAAGTATTTTTTCAAATCATTTGCTGCTTTGTATTTTTTTATTTTTTTTAATGC
Organism: Anser anser; assembly: GCF_964211835.1. NCBI lineage: Eukaryota > Metazoa > Chordata > Aves > Anseriformes > Anatidae > Anser > Anser anser. The sequence goes on along the minus strand of NC_139720.1, from coordinate 184,589,871 downwards.
AGGGCATTAACAGAAAAACACTTCTTGAAAAAGGCTCCAGGTTTTAATCCATCTTAAATATTCTTTTAAATGGTAAAAGCAATGGAAAAAGCTTTAGGCTTATTATGAGCCAAACAGAAGCTGAATCCTAATGCAAATGCTCGGTTACAAATACAACATTGTTCTCCATCTGAAATTAACCTGAAATTAAGTAGCAGAATGCTTGCTGTAGCAGCCTTCATGCATGTCTACAGGCATTCTTGACAGGGACATCTCTGCAGGACTTGCCTCTGCAAGCTCCTTTCCTTCTTCCTAACTTAGACACCTAGGTCTCAGTCTGTCCTACTGGCTGTGTGTTTGAGGCTTTGGTGTGTCAGGGCATGAGAAAACTTGCCCTTTTCAGCTCTCCCATACTAGGAGGAGGCTCTGAGGACAATTACCACATTTTGTGGGATGACAGTTTTTCATTGTTATTATTTTTAACCCCAGAGTGCTCAATTAAGTGCTTAATTCTTTTATTGCCATACAGGATTAACACTGGGGTCTCAAAGACAATAATTTAACACTTTCTACTGTCTGAACTTCAGTAACACAGAAATGTCTCAGTGTTGAGGGAACATGTTGATGGAGATTTCTGAAGTGTGAAACAAGAATGATGGGCAAGACAAAATATGAAAGATAAAGAATATGCACATAGAGGTTTGGAAGGGAGATGATGCCTGCCTTAGAGAGGCAGAAGTTTTGTTTTATCTGGGAGTTTATTAAGTCTTGCACTGGTGAATGAGTCTCTCTCTGTTGGAGAAGGGTGCAAAAATATGAGTTCCTGAATGCCATAAACCAGTTGTTTCTTTAGAGTCAGTGGCTAATGCTTTATCTTATTGCTCTCCCATCCCATTGCATGTGAAACAGTTGCAAGACTTGAAGTCTTAACTGTCCAGACTGACTGTGTGGGTGCTTCGGTTCCGCTGTGGGCAGGGCCATCCTATCCCAGCTGCTTCCAGCAAGCCAAGGTCGCATATGGAGGCAGGGTGTCTAAAATTTAAAGATCAGCAATGTAGACCTGTGAAGGACTGACATTCTGCTCCGTAATCAACCAGCAAGAACATGGGAAATAGCATCTTGTTCTGGAATGACTTTCTGTATTAAGACAGTGAGGGCTGGCCTAAGACCTTTTCAAAATAATTTTACACTGTAGTTAACTCCCATTCTTGGTCTGAAAGAGAAGCAAGTGATTTTACAGCTGGTCACATGGGTTCATGTGTGTGCCTTTCACATCTGTTTACATACTACTGTGAAAAGTGGGCTTACTGAACCAGCAGCAGGTACTTGAATGGCATGGTATGGACAAGCATCGAGAAAAGATGAAAGAGCCTAATGTCTTCCTATCACAAAGTCAGATTCCTTTTAGCTTAGGAGCAAAACAGTCATTTTGAATAACGTCAAAATTAAATTCAGTTGCCCCTTTAAGATAGCCTTTCTCAAGAAATGAGAGAATGTTTGAAACATAACATGTGAATATAAACCCAAAGGTTTCTTTAATCCACAGCGTCTGTTTTATAATATTTTGATGCTTTCCTAACTATACATTTTCCTAACTCTTCCATTTTTCTAAGAGGAGTTACCGGTGTAGATGAAAATGTAATAGAATGTAATATTTCTTTTTAAACCCACTAGAACAGAGAAGACAAAAAGTTGAAGAATATCTGTCAAGAAAAAAGACTTTTTCTGGCGTGCCCATTCAAGAAAACAAGGCACCGATCAGGTACTATTACTGTCTACTATAGCTTATGTTCCTTTAGGAGGTGGCATGTTTGGTGGGAAAGGTGTGAATGACAGCTCTTACAAAGAACCTCAATCAAAAGGTGAGACCATGTAACAAGACTGGTGAACAAGTGGATTTCTGAAAGTCCTTTTATTGAGAGCAAGTACTGACAGGTTTTCTTAAACAAATGCATTGTCTTAATAGATGCAACTTGGGAAGTGTGTCACTTGTTTTACCGGAGACTAAGACAGAACAGGACACCTTCATGGCAGAAGTTTTATTTCAGATGCCGATTTACTATTTACCTCTACAGCCTTCCTTCTGCAAACACCTTTTTTTCCCTTCCTTCTACTCAGGTTATGCTGTGTGTGTTCACAACCCAGTTGATCTAGTTTCACTATGTTTTGTAGCTACTACTTTAATATTTTCTGCTAAGCGCAAATATGTCATAATAAAGCCCAGGCTGTGTGATGGCCAGTAGATAGGTGTAACTTTCTGTACACAGAATATGGACACCTATCATCCAGTATTAGTGCTTCTTAACTTCTTATTGACCTATATTTGGACATTCATTATAAGACTTCCCAATAAGCAAGAAAAGCTTCTTTAGAGAAGACAGTGTTGTGAATTACAGAGGATTCTAGCTTAACATTAGTTTATGGTGTAGCTTTGTCACTTCAATGTTTTTGTAAGTGGTAAATTTAATTTTGAAATTTGTTCCTATCGAAATGGAAAGTGTTGTTTACCATGTTGTGTACTTGAAGTGCTAAGGTCCCATAGTGTTCAACAGCACACAGAACTTGGTAGTACAAATCTAACTGAGCAGTGACCTTTGAACATAAAATACACATAAATGGCAAGGATAAATAATCTGTCAAATACCTGCTCTGTGTAGCTGGAAAAGGCAAGTGCTTTAATGTTGTAGAAAACTGTCTTGCTTTAGAAAACCAGTGCTGACTACTTTAATTGTGCCAATAATTTTGGTGTAGTTTGATCTACTTTACTACTTTTCCTTGCTTTCCGTTTCTTCTCCGGCTATGAAGCTCCAGGGTTTTTCACAGCCTTCAGTTAACTCATTGCTCAGAGCCATCATGCTTGTGAGTATGACTAATGCTTTTATTTTGCAGATATTTCCCTTTCTTGAGGCTGTTACTGTTCCACAGTGTAGACTAGTCATCTATGTTGACGTCTCTTTATTCAGACTCAACTCAAATGGCCTGGCCTCATAATTGCAGTAGTTGAGCTTCAGCTTCTTCTGCAGGAAGCTGTTCCTCCCTCCACTTTAACTGCAGCAGGAAATTTGACCTTTTGTAGCAGATGCATCATGCCATCCAGATTGGTGCTCATCCTTAAACATGTGAATGACACCTGGAGTAAATATGGTCTGTTATCTTTTCTTCCCTGCCTTGGTTTGCCAGCTCTCTATGGTGCACAAAGGGATGTTTTGCAGTCTGGGCCACAATCGGTGCTTGCTTAGCATTCGTCTTTTCTGAGGGAAGAGCCCATTCTGAACAGAAATGCTTCATTGTGAATTCAGCCTGTAGGCTGCCTTCTGGACCATACGAACTTACTTTAAAAGATACATTCTTCTGTTACATTGCAGGATGGTTTAAGATTTTTTTTTTATTATTTTTTAAGCAGTAGCGGAACTAGGCGAGCAGCTAGCAATAAACTGCAAGACAAAAACCTGTCAGCATCTCCAAAGCCAGAAATGGTAAGTCTTTGATATCCAAACACTGATGGCACTCTGTTTCTGTGGCTACAACATTCCTCTCACTTAAACCACATTCAAGATACTGACTTCCAGAGCATGAGAACTTTGCATGTTCAGAGGTGCATTTAGTTAAAACTTTATTCAGTGACAGCTTAATATTTGCTTTTTAGAGAGCTGCCACGGGACTGTATGTAATGGATCATAATGGTACTCAGTTTGTACCTGACTGGAGAAGGGATTATTGGCAATAATTATTCAGTTTTGTCACCTTTTCTTGGGACTCTCAGAACTTTTTAGATATATTTTCATCCTTCAGGGATGCTATATAAAATCTGAGCAAGATCTTCCATCAGCAGAGAATTCGTGCTTGGTTACTTAAAAAACAACTGTTAGACATGTGGTTTGTCAGTTGTAATGCTTCCAAACTTAATGCAATCAGAAGTAGACGCTGAATATCTAATGTGAGTGCAAAGGAATGTTTCTCCTATATCATTTTGTTTAAGTTTTCCAGAATTAAGGTGTATGTGGTTGTGCTGCTAGAAATAGCAGATTCCTCTCCAGACATGTTCTCATGAAAAGGGTGAAGAAAAACTTGACACAAAACCAGTATATGTTTTAGATTGTTTTTAGTTTGGCATCTGAAAGATTTGAGAAACCTACCGTTGTTTGAAGAGAAAAGCAAAAAGCTTCAAATCTCAAAACTGAGTGTTGAAAAAATTTCAAATGTGAGCGCTTTCCAAAGTGTGAAGTTTTTTTAGAAATTTCTTGAAGAGAGGTATTTTGGTCCATTTTAATGTCTTGTGATTTTTGAGTTAAATTACATGGATTCCACATAGTATTAAATAAATAAATAGTGGCACATGTATTTTGAGAACTAGTTACTGGTCTGGCCAAGCCTAAACTTCTAATTGTGAATGACAGATGGGAGAATGAGATGCAGAACAGTCTTCTTACAGTCAAGGATATTTCATTAAAAAAGAATAACAGCTTCTGTAGACTTCTGTGTGCTGTTAACATTGTGTTGTGGTGTTTTTTTTTTTTCCTTGCTTTTGAATCTTTCACTATCCCATAAGCTTCCCTTTGGACAATGCTGTATTATTTGCTGTAGAGCAACTTCTTTGGAGGAAGAGACTAGATCCCACTTCTCATCACCTCTAGCAGGGGAGAATGTGGAATAAAACTCAAGCGCCCATTTTTATCTTCAGCATCCTACATCTCATTAGTAACAAATTCTCCCTCTTTTGGTAGCATACCCTAATGACCTAATTAAAGGTTTTACTCACTACTTGGTGTCAGTCGGCTATCCATGCTAAGGGGAGGAGTGGTGCTGCCATTAAGTGATGGGTTATTCAAGCTGAGATATTCATTCATACCTTATGACTCTTCTTGGAAGGCAGTTTTGGCAGTTAAAAGCTGACAGTTGCTTTAAAGGAATTCTCTTTCTGTAAGAAGAGTTTAGCCCTTGGGTTGGGCCCCCTTACTCCCAAACAGAATTCAAAAGAATCCTTATTTGAAATTTGGATGTGAATTCTGGAATAATAGTTGACAAATGTTCTACTTTGGTGTGTGTATATACACTACTTTTAGAGATACTGCCTCCTTTAAATTGGCATTTACTGTTAAATATTCTAGTCCTGTAAACAGCTGAAAGTCTCTTAGAAACATAAGTAACATGCAGCATGAACATACATCTAACATCTCTGTGGATGTGCTTTTCACTTCAGGAGGACAAAGAGAATGCTAATAAACTTTCGTGGGACCAATCAAGTACAACTTCAGAAGAAAACATTATTTTAAAATCTTCTATGATAACACTGGCATCCGGGACAAGCTATAATGCTGAAGATCTTACGTCCAACGATGAAGTCACTGAAATAAAATCTCAGCACGTAACACTTAGCAAGTCCTTCTTGTATATAAAAAGCATAAAAGAGAAGCAACTGATTGCAGAAAAACAGAATTCAAATGTCAGCCTAACAAAGAAACCATTGCTTGGTACATATCGTGGCAAAGTTATCCAATCCAAGATAAATTCCTTCCGAAAAGCACCAAAAAGTGAAGGGGAAAAGAGTTCTTTGCCAGACAAGAAAATTGGTACTTCTGCCACCAAGCCAGCAGTGAAATCTTTGTCCACAAGCAGCTGCAATGTAGTTCTGAAGACCAGCAAAGTCACAAATCATCCCAATTCTGTGAAATCTAACGGTGTCCTCCCATTACAGAGCAAACCGTCTGACAAAACTGCTCTTAACTCACAGTCCAGTCTGAATAAAAGGCAGTCGACATCTGTTGTAGTACCAAAGAAAGGAACGATCCAAAGAAACACGACTGGCAGAAGGGGACCACAGCCACTGAAGGCTGCTTCTAACAGTTCTGACCGTGGAGTAGTAGGAGTGAAGAAACCTGTGGATTTCTGTGAAGATGCAAAACCAGAAGCCCCAGCAAAAGCAGTCCCAGTTGTTCCTGGTATGAAGACGGGACAGGATTCTAAAACTAATGGCAACAGGAAATCTGTTTTGCTGAAAGAGTCAGCAGAAGAGAGAAGGTAACTGGATTAGTCACTGTGTTATAGCTTGATCTCGTGAGGTGTTTACACCTGCTTTCCAAGAACATCTAACTTGATCTATTTCTTGCTGTAGTTGCACTGAAAAATAAGGACTGAGTGTTTGAACTTGATGCTGAAAGGCAGCAGACTAAAACCGTAGATTTAATAGTATGAAATTAGGATTCAGACTAATTGCAGCAGCTCTCCAGGCTTACAGTTTGTATCTGTGCAGTTAGAAAATTATATATTGTTTGCACTCTGTTTTTTAGGCAAACTGTTCTGACAGTCTTAAGCATGACAGATGCTTCTGTAAATTAATTGCCCATGCACAGCGGTGCTTTTAAAAATATAAAAAATGATGCAAGATGTATGTAGAAGCAAGGATGTTTATGAACTTGAGGAGAGCACTTTCCAATGAAATATTTTTCAGCTTGGTGAATGCTGCCTAGATGATAGGGTAAAGATTCTGTAATCTAGAAGTTGTTTGGTGTTCTTGGTAGAGCTCCTTGGAAAAAGTTGCATTTACCAGAAATCTCTGGTTGTAGGGTGATGGGGTTGAAATGAAGTTTCTATGAACTGAATTACACTCATGCATGATTTTCAGGTTTTATAGGCTGTGTGACAGGGTCATCTTATGCTGTTCTCAATGCTTTGTGTCTTTAGAGAGAGTCTTGTTCTAGTTCTTCTGCTCTGAACTGGGTGATGGAGATTACGGAAGAGAGATGACAGACCAATAAATCAGGGGTGGTTTTTACCCTCTAGAAAATCAGGGTCTGTAGCCTAAGACTCTTGCTGCTGCTGAAAAGGGAGAGATGAAAGAATTCTGACTTGTCAGATACCTAAAGTAGGTGGGGTGATGTGCATGGTTCTGAAATTTCTGTGCAGACCTAAATGGCAACAATATGCCTCTTAGGATGCCTCATAGGATTAAAGGGAGAGGATTAGAGGACCATCTCTACAATCACAGAATCATCTAGGTTGGAAGAGACCTCCAAGATCACCCAGTCCAACCTCTGACCTAACACTGACAAGTCCTCCACTAAACCATATCACTAAGCTCTAAATCTAAATGTCTTTTGAAGGCCTCCAGGGATGGTGACTCAACCACCTCCCTGGGCAGCCCATTCCAATGCCTAACAACCCTTTCAGTAAAGAAGTTCTTCCTAACATCCAACCTAAACCTCCCCTGGCGCAACTTTAGCCCATTCCCCCTCGTCCTGTCACCGGGCACGTGGGAGAACAGACCAACCCCCACCTCGCTACAGCCTCCTGGATACTCCCCACAAAGTATGTCTTTATATGACTTACCCAATTAATGTCAGTTAATATAAAAAATATAACTTCTGTTTCACTACCGCTAATAATGTTCTTAAATGCAGAATTCGCCTGGCTGAATGGAGGGCATCTAGAGGAAAAGTGATGAAGAGGCCACCTACATCTGTGTTTCTGGAAACCCGGCTTAAGAGTGAAGAACAAGAATTTTCTTCTGCTGGCGGTTCCTTAGATCATGTGTTACACAGTGAAAAAGTCAACAAGACTCTTGCGGAATGTCTGCAGTTAACTGAGCAGGTGTTCAATCTCTTGCCTACAAATTCTATTTGCATAGACCCCTACAGCATGAAAATCCTATGGACGTGATGATGGACCTGTGAATCAGATGCAGGGGATTAACTGCTCCCCAAATTAAGCAATATCATAGTTTTTGCTGACAAATGGAAAAAACAGTTGTTGCTCAACTTCACTAACTCATTGAACTACCAATGAGATGAGGCAATAACGGTAAAACAATAAATTAGAAGAGATATTAAGTAATGAGAGTAGCTATGAAGTAATTCATCTGAAACATGTTTGCGTTTGCAGAAACTTGTCTGGATTTCGGAAAGTCTTTTTTAAGAAGTTCTGAAGTTATCTGTGGACTAGACAGCATTGGATGTAAAAGGGCTAGTATAAATAGTTCTCCTCTGGAAGAGTAGCTGAATGGCAATTGTGCTCAAGTTCATAGTTCTGTCTTGTAAATACTTGCTATCTTCAACTTTCAGGGTCGCTCTTGAAAAAAATAACTATTTAGGTCAAAACTAGATAAAATACAGTGCCTAGGGATGTTCACTGCATTTGATTCTCTTCTGTCATGTCACTTCTAGGGATGTGAAGGTGATAAAGTACGTGCCGTGTTGCAAGATCTGATACAGAGCGCGCCTGGGGCTAAAAAGCTTGCAAAATATTGGATCTGCTGGATGCATCTTGAACGGACAGGCCCTCCTGAAAAGCTTTTTGCTGTCTATGAGGAGGCTATTTTGGCAGGAGCAATGGTGAGCAACTTGTCATGTAGACTGAGATTAACAAACAAAAAGGCATGAAAGTGTAGAGCATGTAAAATACAGGTACTTCTGATTTTAATAAATGCTTGTGTGACAGGAAAGTCATCTGACCCATCTGAATGCACAGATTTGAATTTGGTTTGCTCTGTAACAACTGTAGATCCTAACTGCTTGCAGGAAGAAAGGTTTAGGATCACTAAAATATCTTATGATGTTCTGCCTAAAGAAATAAAGGATTGAGACTTCTGGTGTTACTAGAAACCCCAAACAGAACTTAATTTTACATTGTTGATCAGCTTAGTTCCTTTGCTTTATTACCAGCAAGATACTAGGGCATCAAATACAGCTTTAGGGCACCCAATACAGAAAGTACAGGATTCATTCTTGTTCTGAGTTATGTTTGAACAGCATTACAGGATTTTGAACACTGTGTAGTATGTACCATTTTCCCTGTAACTTATGCCAAATAAGGTGAAATAGTAAATAATTTTGGAACTGTTTTCTAAAATAAAACTTCTTTTTCCAGCCTAAAGATGAACTACGACGCATGCTAATAGATATTATGAAAAATACTGTAAGCCTGACTAAGTCTGAGGGTGGTAAGTTTGAGTATTTTATTGTAGTTAAATGTCTGGCATGACTGGCAACACAAATTAACTGCTTACACTATTTATGCCTATATCAGATTCTTTTACGGAAGCTTCTCTGTGATCGTTCTGTACTTAATATGAAAACAACCTTGTCTAAACTAATCCTTTTGGCTGTGGGCATGTTAAGATGGGTAGTGGAGATGCTTTCATATTCAAACTTTCTGCTTAAGCTCTCTCAAATCAACACTGCAGCCTTTTTAGCCTGAGTATCAAATAGTAAATTAAAAAAAAAAATCTCGTCAGCTAAAAGTTAGTTCCTTTATGTAAGCCGTTTCAATAGCAGATGCATAGTCTTGCTACAGCATAGCATTGGTTACTTTCATTCTTATGTAAAGCTTTAAGAGTACAGAAATCTCCCTAAAAATATTAACTTCACTTCAGCTGTAACTCCTCACAGCTGTACTTTCTTCAATATTTTATTTTTAGGGAGTGCTGTGATAGAAGCTCATTTAGAATCAGAAGAGGTCAGCAAGATAGAAGCTCAGACAGAAGCAGAGGAGGTCAGCAAGGAACCTGATTCATCTCTCGAGCAGGTTCAGGAGACCTTCAAGAGTCTCAACTCTGAAGACCAGAAAGCAGAGAGTGATGATAAGAAGGCAGAGACTAGCAATGAAGCGATCAAAAAAGAAGAAATAGAAGAAGAAATAGATTTGAAACCAGAAGAAGAGATCTTGCCAAAAAAGAATAAGAAGCACAAAGCTAAAGAGCATACAAAAAACAAAGGAAAACGCGAAACGGAAGAGCAGAATGAAGATGGGGTGAAAGAGCTAGCCCAAGCAGTTAATTCTCCTGAGAAGAAGAACGACACAACTTACGTAACGAGATACAACCCATCTACCACACCATACCTGGAAAGGTAAGATTACAGAAGGTAACTAAGGAAAGTTTGCAGTACCTGGGGCAACAGTAAGTTTTGCCATTTTGAAACAGGGAGGCACCGCTTCTGTGAACATCTAGTTACAAGCACTTGAGAACTTAAGTTTTTGGGGTTGCTTCTTGTTCCTTCAAAAAAGATAGTCTTTTAAAATACATTTGTGGATTTCCTTGAATTCAATTGAAACAGTTGGCTTTGAATTTCCTCGCTACAGAGTAATCAAATATCTTTGTTCTACACTGTGCTACGTAAGAGAAATTTGGTGTCTCTATTCTATCCCTTCTCAAACGTGAATGTGTTTGTATGTCAAAAAATGCAGAGAAAGTAAACAAGATGCAACTGTCATGTAAAGATTATCTTAACTGTATCTTGATGCAAGAATGTAGGTGGTAATCCCAGGACAAAACAGATAACAGTTCAATTCTCCTTTTCCACAAAGGTCCATTAACAGACTCCAGAAAGTTGCGCTCTGTTTTGGAATGTGTTGAAGCTGGGCTCCTGGCAGCTGTCTGCTGTCCCTGACAACGGGAAGAATAGTTTTCTGATGGAACTGTGTGTGTTGGGGGGGGGAATCTTCCTTTAGAAACTTTTCAGGAGTTTTACCAGATTAAAATATCTTGCCAAGAAAAGAGTTGCACGCCTAGCTTTAACTGCATGGATAGGAAAGGGCCTGTTTGCTGTTTCCTTTGTCTATGGGAATACGGAAGTGTTGAACAGGAGTAATGACCTGTTTCTGCTAGATGCTACGGAGCTGGTTTGTATGATTGTGTGCCTATATTAAATAACATTTTAATTTTCTTAAGTGTGAAGATGCACCATGAGGCAAATGACTCCAATGCTAAAGACCTGAAAATCGTAACTCCTTTGCGATATTCCCTACGCATTCGGGAGAAGATGTTCAAGTCCTCAGATACTCCTAAAGATAAAGATTCGTGTGTCTCTTCATTTGAACAACTGGGAGAACTGGAATCAAAAGCCGCTGCACTTCTCCACAAACAGAACAATGAGCTGAAGGAAGCAACTGCTGAAATGGAAGAGTAAAAATTAGTATCAACACTACATGGGGGGGGAGAGATTGGATCCTTTTTAAGGAAGCTTGGGTGGGATTTTTGTGTTTTTAGCAGCTTCAAGAGAGGTGGTATCTAAAACTTGTGAGGTTGGCTTAGGATGAAATTTGACTGTATGAGTCACTAAACTTTTAAATGTGTATTCTTCTGTGTATTCAAACTCTTGTGGTAAATATATTGGTCTGTTTTGGTACTTATAAACATCAGGGTCATCATGTTAAATATGACTGACATTATATACTGAATTAAAAATTAGATGTAACACACCTTATATCACAGTTCAGTGATTGTAATATAATGTTGATATCAACTGTTTTCCTGTTACAATTCCTATAAATCTTTAGAATTGCATATTCTAACTTCTAGTTTAAGGAACAAAAATAACTTAGGAATTCCAGTGGGGCAGTATTTACTACAGCAGCATTTAGTTTTGAAAACTGAAACCAGCTAGTAAGTTGTACAACTAGCTTAAACTGCAGTATCCATTTTTTACGGGGTATTTCAACGAAACTGAGTATAATCCGCATTAACTACAGGGACTATTCGTGATCAGTTAATCTACTTTAGATGGGGTCTGATACACTAATTACTATGTGACTGTTATAATATTGGTTTGCATTAGTCTGTAATATGGTAGATTTATTAAACTAATCAATTGAGTTGTATTTTTTCTTTATTTTGGGGCTTTGGTTTAGAAACTAATTGTGGAACATATCTACAGTCCTGCGACTGGATTTCTGAAAATTAGAATCATAGACTTGGAGAATGGTTTGGGATGGAAATGCCGTTAGCAATCATCTAGCTCTGACCCCCCCAGGGACACGTGCCACTAGACCAAGTTGCTCAAAGCCCCTTCAAACCTGGCCTTGAACAACCAAGGAGGTATTGTCTCTAGGTAACCTGTTCCAGTGCCTCATCAGCCTCACAGTGAAGAACTTTTTTCCTTATCTCTAGTCTAAATCTCTCCTATTAGTTTAAAGCCATTCTTCCTTGTCCTATCACTACACTCCCTGCCAAAGAGGCCCTCTCTGGCTTTCCTGTAAGCCTCCTTCAGGTACTGGAAGGCTGCTATAAGGTCTCCCCAGAGCCTTCTCTTCTTCAGGCTGAGGAACCCCAACTCCTGTCTTTGTAGGTGAGGTGCTCCAGCCCTCTGATCATCTTTGTGACCCTCCTCTGGTCCATGTTCTTATGTTGGGGACCCTAGAGCTGAACGCAGTACTCCAGGTGGGGTCTCAGGAGCACAGAGTAGAGGGTGACAATCACCTCCTTTGGCCTGATGGTCATGCTTCTTTCCATGCAGCCTAGGATATGGTTGGCTTTCTGGGCTGCAAGTGCATGCTGCTGGCTCATTTCAAGCTTTTCATCCACCAGAATCCCCAGGTCCTTCTCCTCAGGGTTGCTCTCAATCCATTCTCTGCCCAGCCTGTGTTTGTGCTTGGGATTGCCCAGGTGCAGGACCTTGCACTTGGCCTTGTTGAACCTCATTAGGTTCTCATAGGCCCACCTCTCTGGCCTGTCCATGTCCCTCCAGATGGCATCCCTTCCCTCCAACGTGTCAGCTGCACCACTCAGCTTGGTGTCATCAGCAAACTTGCTGAGGGTGCACGCGACCCCACTGTCCATGTTGCCAACAAAGCACCGGTCCCAATACTGACCCCTGAGGAATGTCACTTGTCACTGGTCTCCACCTGGACGTCAAGCTGTTGATCACAACTCTGAGTGAGACCATCCAGCCAATTCCTTACCCACCAAGTGGTCCATCTGTCAAATCCTTGTCTCTCCGAATTAGAGACAAGGATGTCATATGGGACAGCGTCAAATGCTTTGCAAAAGTCCAGGTAGATTACTTGAGTAAATTATTTTAGTAAATTAGTCGATTTTTGAAAGTGAGCTGTCAAAGCAAAATATCATGAAATATTTTACATTTAGCCTTCAGTCCTAAAAAGACATGTTTTTTTTACATCCAGAAAGGGCCTTCTATTTGCAGAAAAGACATGCTTCTGTTCATTCCAAGCCTGGGCTCTTGCTAGATGTATACTGTCGCACTATATTTTCTTCAGAGACCTCTCCTGAATGCTGACAGGGAAGTCCATGCATCCACTGAGGGAACTTCATGACTACAGGGTGTGATGCTGAAACAGACAGTGCCCAGTCAGGACGTGGTATAAAGCGGTGCTGCTGGTTCTTGGCTCTGGAGCATTCAACGTTGCTGCCTCACAGGATCAGGTGCTGTGTTATGTCTGTGTCACATCAGTTCTGGTCTATTTAGTGCTCTGACTGCGGCTGCACCAAGTGAGGCTTGGGGTGACATATTTATTTTTTTTAACAGTTCTGGAGCACTCTAAAGAGGTAATGTTTTACCCAGTGCTGGAAACAAAATAAAACTCCAGTGCACAGAACTACCAGAAAATTATACGCTTTGTAAACAGCTTTAGCTCCACTTCTGTTATACCTTTCCCAAACTCTACGTTTATTTATTATATTATTTACTTATTTATTCCCTCCATTGTTAGTCTTTTCTCTTGGCTTTTACGCAACAGACTCCTAAGAGACTCTGAAGGCACCAGCGGGGGGCCCGGTGCTATCTGGAGCAGCTCATTGTCAACCAACGCCGGGTCTCAGCCCCCCTCCTTGCTCCGAGGAGCTCCCCAGTCCCACGCCACAGCTCAGACCCCAAACACCCCGCAGCTCAGACCCCAGCATCCCACAGCTCAGACCCCAACACCCCACAGCTCAGACCCCAACATCCCACAGCTCAGACCCCAACACCCCACAGCTCAGACCCCATCACCCCACAGTTCAGACCCCAACACCCCACAGCTCAGACCCCAAACACCCCACAGCTCAGACCCCATCACCCCACAGCTCAGACCCCAACACCCCACAGCTCAGACCCCAACACCCCACAGCTCGGACCCCAAACACCCCACAGCTCAGACCCCAACACCCCCCAGCTCAGACCCCAAACACCCCACAGCTCAGACCCCAACACCCCCCAGCTCAGACCCCAAACACCCCCCAGCTCAGACCCCAAACACCCCACAGTTCAGACCCCAACACCCCACAGCTCAGACCCCAAACACCCCACAGTTCAGACCCCAACACCCCACAGCTCAGACCCCAAACACCCCACAGCTCAGACCCCAACACCCCCCAGCTCAGACCCCAACACCCCCCAGCTCAGACCCCAAACACCCCACAGCTCAGACCCCCATCACCCCACAGCTCAGACCCCAACACCCCACAGCTCAGACCCCAAACACCCCACAGCTCAGACCCCAACACCCCACAGCTCAGACCCCAAACACCCCACAGTTCAGACCCCAACACCCCACAGCTCAGACCCCAAACACCCCACAGCTCAGACCCCATCACCCCACAGCTCAGACCCCAACACCCCACAGCTCGGACCCCAAACACCCCACAGCTCAGACCCGACCACCCCCCAGCTCAGACCCCAACACCCCCCAGCTCAGACCCCAAACACCCCACAGCTCAGACCCCAACACCCCACAGCTCAGACCCCCAACACCCCACAGCTCAGACCCCATCACCCCACAGCTCAGACCCCAACACCCCCCAGCTCAGACCCGACCACCCCCCAGCTCAGACCCCATCACCCCACAGCTCAGACCCCAACACCCCCCAGCTCAGACCCCAACACCCCCCAGCTCAGACCCCAAACACCCCACAGCTCAGACCCCAACATCCCACAGCTCAGACCCCAAACACCCCACAGTTCAGACCCCAACACCCCACAGCTCAGACCCCAAACACCCCACAGCTCAGACCCCATCACCCCACAGCTCAGACCCCAACACCCCACAGCTCAGACCCCAACACCCCACAGCTCAGACCCAAACACCCCACAGCTCAGACCCAAACACCCCCCAGCTCAGACCCCAACACCCCCCAGCTCAGACCCCAAACACCCCACAGTTCAGACCCCAACACCCCACAGCTCAGACCCCAAACACCCCACAGCTCAGACCCCATCACCCCACAGCTCAGACCCCAACACCCCACAGCTCAGACCCAAACACCCCACAGCTCAGACCCGACCACCCCCCAGCTCAGACCCCAACACCCCACAGCTCAGACCCCAAACACCCCACAGCTCAGACCCCATCACCCCACAGCTCAGACCCCATCACCCCACAGCTCAGACCCCAACACCCCACAGCTCAGACCCCAAACACCCCACAGCTCAGACCCCATCACCCCACAGCTCAGACCCCCAACACCCCACAGCTCAGACCCCAAACACCCCACAGCTCAGACCCCATCACCCCACAGCTCAGACCCCAACACCCCACAGCTCAGACCCCAACACCCCACAGCTCGGACCCCAACACCCCACAGCTCAGACCCCCAACACCCCACAGCTCAGACCCCATCACCCCACAGCTCAGACCCCAACACCCCCCAGCTCAGACCCGACCACCCCCCAGCTCAGACCCCATCACCCCACAGCTCAGACCCCAACACCCCCCAGCTCAGACCCCAACACCCCCCAGCTCAGACCCCAAACACCCCACAGCTCAGACCCCAACATCCCACAGCTCAGACCCCAAACACCCCACAGTTCAGACCCCAACACCCCACAGCTCAGACCCCAAACACCCCACAGCTCAGACCCCATCACCCCACAGCTCAGACCCCAACACCCCACAGCTCAGACCCCAACACCCCACAGCTCAGACCCAAACACCCCACAGCTCAGACCCAAACACCCCCCAGCTCAGACCCCAACACCCCCCAGCTCAGACCCCAAACACCCCACAGTTCAGACCCCAACACCCCACAGCTCAGACCCCAAACACCCCACAGCTCAGACCCCATCACCCCACAGCTCAGACCCCAACACCCCACAGCTCAGACCCAAACACCCCACAGCTCAGACCCGACCACCCCCCAGCTCAGACCCCAACACCCCACAGCTCAGACCCCAAACACCCCACAGCTCAGACCCCATCACCCCACAGCTCAGACCCCATCACCCCACAGCTCAGACCCCAACACCCCACAGCTCAGACCCCAAACACCCCACAGCTCAGACCCCATCACCCCACAGCTCAGACCCCCATCACCCCACAGCTCAGACCCCCAACACCCCACAGCTCAGACCCCAAACACCCCACAGCTCAGACCCCATCACCCCACAGCTCAGACCCCCATCACCCCACAGCTCAGACCCCCAACACCCCACAGCTCAGACCCCAACACCCCACAGCTCAGACCCCCAACACCCCACAGCTCAGACCCCAACACCCCACAGCTCAGACCCCCAACACCCCACACGCCGCCGCGGCCGGGCCCCGCCTTGCCCAGGCGGCTCCGCCTCAGAGGCTGGGACCGGGGCCGGGATCGGGGCCGGGGCCTTTCCCAGAGCCTGGCCGCGGCCGTTTCGCCTTCCCGGCCCACCCGGCCCTGGCCCCAACCCTGCAGCCGCGGGGCCCGGCCTCGGCCCCGCCTGGTCCCCTCGGGGCTCCCCCGGGTCCCCCCGGAGGCTTCGGCTCCCCCTCACCCAAGCAGCGAGGCCGTGACTGCAGGTACTGAAACCACCGGGAACCCCCAGTGTGCCCTGAGATGCTCCTCTTGAAAACAATTCATCAAGCCGTTTAAGCTGTGAGTGCTGCTATGTATGCAAAGTAATATTTGAAACATAGATAGAAAGCTAAAAATACCTGCATTTTAAGCAGACCGCACGCTCTGTGCATCTGCCAGTCGTAGGGGTCTTTGCATGTGTGCACCATCAGCCTTTTCCAGCAGTACGCAATCCAGTTTCTTGCAGGTTTGGGTGAGAATCGTCTCCGAAAGCCTGAAGTTTATCGTGTACATTATTGTGCCTCTATGATTTGTTTGGCGTTATCTGTGGAAGCACAGGGAACAAAAAGATTGCTTTGAATTGAATTTCCTGAGGTGTTCATCAGTCGTGGTAACAGTGATGAGAACTGTATTATGATAATGCTGAACAGTTGTAGGTACCAATATACCACATTTATCATCTGCTCCTATTTTTTTTTTTCTCATGCAGGTTGTATTAATGACAAAAGTCAAAAAAATGAATCAAGTTCGTGACAAAGTTTAGAAGATAATCCTGTGAAATAGAATGTTTGAAAGGAAGCGTTGAACCTAAGTTTATAAAAATGGAAGGATACAAAGTACTGAAGGTATTAGGAGAGGGATCCTTTGGGAGAGCTCTCCTAGTTCATCACAAAATTACTGACCAGAAGTACGCAATGAAGGAAATAAGACTTCCTATGGTAAGTGTTCCAAACGCATCACCTCCCTATCCACGTTAAAAACAAACAAACAAACATAACTCTCAGTACAGTTTGGAAACTCTGAACACCGTTGCTGAGAGTTCTGTTTATTAGGCATCTGCATGGGATATAGCTAGGCTGCACATGTGTCTGACTTGATATGCACAATAATAGTAAAACCTGTTCTGTTTCAGAAACTGTGTGGTGATAGGATTAAATGCTTGTTCCCCTGATGTATTTGACTGGATTCCCATCAACTTCACTAGAATCTAGATTTCATCTGTAATACCTAAGGAAGAAATTAGCCTTATGTTATTGTTGAAAAGCAGTTATTCAGGTTACCTGCTCTGCATTTAGGTAACCAAAAAAATCACAAAATGGGGGACACTGGATTTAGTGAGGCTGAAAGTAAGTTAGTACCTGGGCGCTTGGTTTTATACTGAGTTCACACAATACAGCTGTCAGATGTTCCAAAGTCAGTGTGTGCTGGTTTGTTGTTACATAGTTCTGTGCTGTTAAAGTAGTAAATCATTAACTGAACTAGGAAGACACCCAGGAAGAGGTCTTTAATTAATAATACCCCTTATATTAAAAATGACGGAGTTTTCAAGTTTCTAAAGGACTTGTTAAAATAACTGAAAAAAGTAAATTGAAGAACAATTCTTAAAAAAAATGAGGTCCATCGTGTATATATGAAAATCTACAAGAGTAAACTTTATATAAATGTACTTAAATTTGCAGTCTTCATCTGATGTAGAGAACTCTAGGAAGGAAGCTATTCTTTTGGCTAAAATGAAGCACCCAAATATTGTTGCCTATAAGGAATCATTTGAAGGTAAATATAACAATTTAAAATACCTGTATTTGTTTAAAGTTGCGTACTCCTTGGGGATCAATGTTACTTTTTTTGTTGTTTATCATAAATGTTGTAAATAAAGCACATGTTTATAATACATATTTATTACGATAGATAATATATAGCATGTAGTTGGAGCTTTATAGTAACAATAATATATTTATCCTGTTCATTAAATTACTAATTATTCTTAAATTACCTAAAATTTAGCTGATGGACATCTGTATATAGTGATGGAGTATTGTGATGATGGAGATCTAATGCAAAAGATTAAGCACCAAAGAGGAAGGTTGTTCCCTGAAGACGTGGTAAGAAAAGACATAGTTTTGAAACAAGGACCTAGCAATCCTTCTTCATGTAAACTGAAACATACTATGTCGCATAAAACAAGCCATAGATATACAAACACCTTAAATGAGACAAGATACTTACAGATAGAAGAGAAACACTACTTTGATAATTTCCAGCAGAACAAGATAAGTACTGGACTGTAAAAGGAGTAAGAAAAAAATTGCTGTCTGTATCTGCAAAATGCACAGACTGTTAAAAATACAGACAGGTTTGAATGCATAAATTTATGCAATCAAGGAAAAATTTAACACAAAGTTCAGTCAGAAGTTAGAGCCCATTAAGAGGTACTGCAAATTGGAAGCAAATAAGGCCCTCTGATGAGATAAATGAAAACAACCAGGAGACTAAATAAAATATGTAGCAGTAAAACATTTGAAGCATTCAGCGTGCATTAACTCCTTTTATCAGAGAAGCTATAAAGTTACTTCAGAGAAGGTTCAAAGTTACACCGTAGTGATTGGAAATGACTTCCTGTTGTTTAGAAGCATCATCTAAGTTCTAATGAAAAGAGCAGAATCCTCACTTAATGTAATACTTATATTGTCCAAGTATCTCTAGGAACTTTATTTTGTACATTTAAATATAATACATTTCATTTTAAAAACAATATATTATCTCAGTGCAAGACTTTTTAATCTGCTTAGTTGCTATGGAATTGTAATTGGCATGCTTATAATTATACATATTAGAACAAGTTCAGAGGAAGGCCACAAGGTTGATCAAAGGGCTGGAGAGCCTCTCCTTTGAAGACAGGCTGAGAGGGTTGGGGAGAGAGGGTTGGGGTTGTTCAGCCTGGAGAAGGCTCTGGGGAGACCTTATAGCGGCCTTCCAGTACCTAAAGGGGGCCTACAGGAAAGCTGGGGAGGGACTCTTTGTCAGAAGGTGTAGTGATAGGACAAGGGGGAATGGTTTCAAACTAAAGAGGGTAGGTTTAGATTAGATAAAAGTAAGAAACTCTTCACTCAGAGGGTAGTGAGGCCCTGGCACAGGCTGCCCAGAGAAGCTGTGGATGCCCCATCCCTGGAGGTGCTCAAGCCCAGGCTGGATGGGGCTTTGGGCAACCTGGTCTGGTGGGAGGTGTCCCTGCCCATGGCAGGGGGTTGGAATGGGATGGTCTTTAAGGTCCCTTCCCACCCAAACCATTCTGTGATAATGACCATCAGAGAGTGCCCTGTACTGACTCCCTAGCTTTGTTATCGTTATATATTATGAGATTTTTCAAGATGCAGTAAGCATTCCTTCTGCCATGTTTAAATTATGCTTTTCCTTAAAGAATTCAGTCTTTTCATGGGAACTGGAGGACATTGTGCTGGAGTTACTTCTAACTGCCGGGTATTCTGAACATGCATATTTTTTATTTTTTTTTTTAGTCTATTGGTGAAGTAATCATTACATACAGTAATGAACCATTATAACTCTCCATTACTCTTTTCAGATCCTTCACTGGTTTGTGCAGATGTGCCTGGGTGTGAAACACATTCATGATAAACGTGTGTTGCACAGGGATATCAAATCCAAGGTGAAGAGTGCAAGTTTTTTTTGCCATTTACAAGCTCTTCTGCATGCAAATGTTCAAATCCCTCTTCCATAAATTCGTGTTACTGCTACATGCTATATTCTTCATTTGAACTAAAGAATATTACGTAGATGAAATTGCTGGGTGTATGGAATGATGTAACGTTGTGGCCTTAAACATCATCTAAGTATAGCTATACCCTTCATATCCACACTGCTGATAGCACCAATTGCTTGTGGCAGGCTGCAGGTAATTTAAAACAGTAACAGAAGCATGAAAAATGTGTATGGAGTAAACAGTTTGTAAATGTCTTGGCTTTTTTTTTTTTCTTACAATTTCCTAAAAGAAAGATAGAAATTCAGAAGAAACTGTGACCTTAGGGTTTTGAGTACAGCATTGAGATTAAGGCATTTCTAAGGTCTGATTCTTTCTCTGCTACTGATGCTGTGGCTTTGGGCCTATATAACTGTTCCATTTGCCTTTAAACAAAATGTAGTTCTTAACTTTTTTGTCTAGAAGTACTAGGTGAAGCAAGTAAAAGGAAATATAAAATATCAGAAATTACCATCTTCTTCTTTTCTTTGTATACAAACTGCAGAAACATTTCCTAGAAAAATAGATATATTCTAAAAAAAATCTAAGTATGTAAAACTGTTCTTCTGTTGAAATGCAGAACGTCTTTCTCACTCAAAACGGAAAAGTAAAACTGGGAGATTTCGGATCTGCGTGTCTTCTTGCACAGTATGTGGATATCTCCAGTGATCTCAGTGGTGTAAAGTTTTTTGGTTTTTTTTTGTATCGTATATAAGTAGTACAAAATGTTTTAAAGCATTACATTTCATGTGACTTCTCTTTGTCATTTCAATAGTCCTGCGGCATATGCTTGCACGTATGTGGGAACTCCTTATTACGTACCTCCAGAAATATGGGAGAGCATGCCATACAACAACAAAAGGTATTCATGTTTTTCGTGGTCACAGATAATGCCTGACTGATACAGGTCTTTTTATTGTTATTTAAATCTGGCTGTGTAGCTGATCTGTATTTGGTTTGGAGAAAGTATCGAACTGAGCAAAGGGTAACTTCAGGGTTTTTTTTGGGTGGAAAGGCCTTAGTTCCTCTTTACTTAGGTAACTGAAAGTACAGTAACCTAAGCCTTAGAAGTTCAAAACCAGGTGTCCAGACGTCCCTGTGCTTTTGTGAGAGTAAATACACACATTCAAACACACAAACATACATGTATGTACGTGCACATATACATACGTGTATGTTTCTTTTGGCTCGTCCTGTTTTTAAGCTCTTGCCTGTCCTGATAATTCAGGGATAATGGATACAGAACCAATGACTCTTAGATTTATAGAGCCCAGTTACTCCAGTTCTTATGTGAGAACTTCTGTGAGCAACCTAGTAGTAGCGTGTTCACAGCTTCCACACAGACTCCAAATTCCTGTGTTCTTTTATATCCCCTCCCCTGGGTGTGTTCTGTACCCTAGTTGTACCTGAATCTGATTTCCGAAATGACTCATTTTCACAGGGAAGAAGAGAGCCTTCTAGTGCTTAAGATTGATCTGATTCTCTCACAGGAACAGCATCGAGTTCCTTCTTTTGCAGGTGGCAGTACTTGCTTGCTGTGGAAGAACATGATTGTTTCCCAGTAGGAGGATGCTTATTGGCAGGGACTAGAATTCCAGCTCTCGGAATTAGGATCCCATGGCTGCCATCTGTTGTTTAGGGCCATGTAGCACAAAGGCTTTGCAGTACAGAAGGAGATAAACATCATCAAAGCAAATTGCTTAGGAGACGTTCTGGGAATAAAAAGCCAACTACAATTGTACAACAGTCATCCCTATTTACTGTAGGGTGGGTTAAAATAAGCAAGATTCTTTCCACTGGAGAGGCTAAACACATTATTGTATTGACTTTTATGATTACTTGCATTTATTTTAGTTTACTTAATTCCATTGTGTACACATAGTGGGTTTGACTTTTGCTGGGCTATTTTATTTGCTATTAAATTTTAATTTTTGGCTCCAATTTTCTCTCATCTTTCTCTATGCCTACAGCGATATATGGTCTCTGGGATGCATTCTGTACGAGCTGTGCACTCTTACACATCCAGTAAGTATGGCTTTATTGCTATTAGAGCACTGTTGGAATTCCTTAAAATTTAAATAGCAGCTAATTGCTATTTGATGGATGGATTTGATGGATTCACAGCCAATTACATATTTGACTGATGTATTTGCTGCTGCTACTGCTTCTGAAAGAGGGAAGTACTGCTCTGCCCTTCCCAACTGTTCTCCGTTACGTGCCTTCTGTGTTTCAGCAGCTTATGGACCTGTTGAACCCTTCGGTGAAACAATCATTCTTCTAAATATTTAGAAAACATTTTTTTTTTCTTTCTTGCTTGCTTGGTTTTCTTAAATATCAGCAAGGTGATCTGGGGCTTACTAAGTCCAGCGGGTGCCAGACTGGTTCAAGATAGCTGTAGGGAGGTTGGAACAAGCATTGCATTTTATGGGATCAAGGTGATCCCAGAAGATGGAGGCAAAAATATAGTAAGTCAATATAATAAGGCAAATATAATAAGTAATAAACAGCTTGGTGCTTCACATCGGTGATTAATTGATAAACCTGTTGCTTATCCAGTCAAATCAAACAAGTCACTGTTGTACTGGAACAAAGGGAAGCTGAATATATGGTTCTATAGGTCCGTCATTTCTGGGACGCTGTGTTTACATCACTGATGCCATGCTCCCTATGTGGTAATTTCCTCTGGCTTCTATATACAGACACGTGCCTAACATGAGAGGCCTTATCAGGATACGTTGTTTCGGCAAGAAAAAGGGGCTGTCCTAATTTAAGGTCATTTTGCCTTACTTTTTTTGTTAGCATCAGTTTCATTTCATTGTTACTACTATACCTTGAAATCCTGTGTGTTCACCAAGGATTCTCTACAGCTGCAACTGCTAGCAGGACAAGAGTTTAGAAGTTCATACTGCCTGTGACTGAGTAATAAGGACATGTGCACGGATGTGTGTTACCCTGAGTAGGTGTGTGGCAGTGTCACAGCTATTTAGGCAGTGCTTAGAGCTGGGATGTCAAGGAGTGGAGCATCTTTTCCTTTTTGGCAGCAGTGAAATGTTACGCATCTGTTTTTATGCGACGGTCATATCTGTTCTTGCATAGCCTGTCTGAGGCGATGTAAAAGGCTGCTGCGCACCGTGGATGCTTGGCTGCAGAGCCAATGGAGTCTACGGTAAGAACGCTCTTTCTGCATGGAGATAGAAGTTCTCAGCCGTTTTAGCTCAGGTTGTTGCCATCTGTGGTTTTAGCTGTCCCCACTGATACTGCAGTTGTCCAGTGACTTGTGCCTGATAGCAGTAATTCCTCAGTGAAGACTGATAACAGCTGGGAAAAGTAATAGCCTAAGCTATCTCTTACAGATTGGCAAGAGAATGTTTGTGCCTTCACAAGACAATGTTGATTTTTTTTTTGAATCAAAATCTGCATCTTCACTGACTTACAGTTTCACTCTTGCAGTTTCTTTCTGGTTTCAAGCACACAAAGTAGAGGACAGTAGATGATCCAATTTTAATCTCTTTTTTTTTTTTTCTTACTACAAAAATAAGATTTGAACAATGCTAACTTTATAGTAGTAAACCCTACCTTCTTACCAGTTACACAGCTTATTACTTGCAAGAAGTATTGTGATCACAGTCTGCATATAAAGTTTTAACTAAAACCAGATTTTTTCATTCAAAAACATGAAGGAGTTACTGATGTGTTCACACAGGGTCATTATTCCACACCTCTGAATTACAGGCCTGAAATTCTCAAATTAGGATCTAAATCAGTGTGGTTATAGAGAGCCTACGTAGATGCTTACCACACATTTTTGCATAGTAAATATTAAAGGTACTCTTAAATTACATCAGTTTCTTCTCACCTTATTCTTAAACTCTGTGCTCTAGT
The DNA here is from genome assembly GCF_964211835.1 of Anser anser. Taxonomy (NCBI): domain Eukaryota; kingdom Metazoa; phylum Chordata; class Aves; order Anseriformes; family Anatidae; genus Anser; species Anser anser. The sequence goes on along the minus strand of NC_139720.1, from coordinate 184,566,001 downwards.
GTTCATTTACTTTTAACGCAGTTTCAAGCAAAAAGCTGGAAACACCTCATCCTAAAGATCTGCAGAGGATCCTACAATCCACTACCGTGTCACTATTCCTATGAACTTCAATATCTAATAAAACAGATGTTTAAGAGAAATCCCAAGGATCGTCCATCAGCCAGTACAATTCTTGCAAGAAGTTGCTTGACCAAATTTATCAAAAACTGTTTGCCTCCTGAGGTACGGTATAATCTTTGTCTCTGGATTTGAACAATAGTATCTGCGTTTTAGATACTAAATCGATTTACTTTGTAATTTGGTAGTGTATATATAACAAATGAAATGTACTGTTGTGTAGGTCCTATGCTAAAAGCCGTAAACATATTTGTAGGAAGGATTTGTTTTAAAAAGAAAAGTTGAGTATTGACATGATGCCGCTAAAATTAGACATTGTTAGCTGTCACAATTATTTCGTATAGTAAGTCCATTTTTAACAAATAACATATACAATAACTTGAGAAAGATTAGAATGGTACTGTACTAGTGTCTTTGCATACACATTCCAGGTGGCAGACGAATTCAAGCAGACATTAAAGGAAACCAGGAAACATGGAGGCACGACACTGAGACCACAAGGTAAGTCAGCAACCTTTTTCTTGATACAGGAATGATAAAACGCCTAGGAATTGTAAGATCTTAATTACAACTATAAAACATTAATATTATTATGCTGCAATCAAGTTTTAATTATTTCAAAATGTAACATTCTTGAACTTGTATGGAAAATGCTTGAAGGGTGTATGTTACATTCCAACATGAGGCTTCATATTAGAAGGTTTTTAATTGGGCATAGCTGAGTGCTGTACATCATTAGCTTCCGTCCATCAGAAATACAGTGCAGAGCTGCAATACATACATTTTTAAGTTTTAGAGTTCTGCTAGAATTAAACTTCCCAATTTTAAAACAAGAAAAACTTTTAGTTGTTGCATCTGTTTTAAATATGCCAGGGCTATCTTTCCCAGAATACGGTGAAGCAAGTTATTTTTCTTATTTAATTTTTATAGAGGATTTGTTATTTTTTCTTCTGCATAAATTTAGCTGCACCTGGAACTGTACATACTTGCAGTACTATTTTACTGCAGAAAGGTTCAGAGGAACTGAATAGTAGAGAGACTCCCTGGTGAGATTGAGATATGTTGACATATGAGTAATTTTCATCACCTGGTTCAGTGGTAATGATGTCATACCTCTCAAACATCACCTTACCACAGATGTTTGCCAAATGTACTAACTCTTGTATCTGTCCCTTAATGTGTCAGGTAGTGTTGCGGCTGGTGGAAGCTCAAATAAGAAAGAAAGCAAGGTGAGTATTCAGATATAAATATAACATTTACATTTTAGCAATTTAAAATGTTCTGTATTATAGAAAAAAAAAAAGGCATTTTGAAAACTTAGTAGGCTAAACCAAACCATAGACCAGTATGTCAGCTGTCATCTGCACTCAAATTGCAAAGTTCAGTTGCAGTTTCAGTTTCACACCTTTGTAACATTTTGATGTTTTCCACATTTAGCTGAGTTCCGAAGTGGATTTCATTATAACCCTATCAAAAAAAAAAAAAAAAAAAGACCAAACAAAAAAACCCACACCTCTCTTGTTTTTCTAAATTTTGGGATACTGCATAAAATAGTGCATTTTCTTTGCTTTTGGGACACATTTTGAACAGGCTGCTGTAGGAACAGTCCAGTCTGGACATAATTCTCACTAGTTTTTAGTGCCCATGTGAGATTTCAGGTGAAGGGAAGTAAGTCGCAGATGACCAAGAAATCACTTCTGGATAGATTATAGCACAGCGTGTCCCAGCCAAGCTGAGTATATTTTTCAAAATGTGTTGCCAGGAGGGCAATCTTGTGCATCTTGTTTTCTTTTGGAATATGACTCATTTATCTCGATTCTGCTACTATTTTCACGTTTAAAAAAAAATCACTACATTTGTGCTTAGCTTCAAAAACTAAGATTGTCTGTCAAGAAAGGGACACATCAAGAAATGTAGTGTAATAATAGATGTAGTGCAGTAGCACTTGCCATTGCCTTCATGGCGTCAGCAGTTTAGTTTTCAGATCCTTAGGCCAAGTCTCTTGTAGCAAAACTAAAATAATTAATGCCATGCTAATATACTGCTTTGTTTTTCTGGACAACAAAGATAAAGATTAATGTGGTCCTTATTCTTTTAAAGCAAAGTAAAGATGAAAGTAGCAAGCATAGCAACTTGAAAAGTGAAAATATTTCTAAGGATTTGAATAAATGCACAAAGGAGCAAAGGAAAACTGATGCAGAGGGTAAGTCTTACAGTTTTAAGGCTTATGAATGTCATTCTATGCAGTGACATTTAAATGTCATTGATCCAGCCACTTAAACAGGTAAAGCATATATATAAAACCACGCCACTGCCTGCTACTTCTGGAATTAATATATTGACTCCTACTGCTCATCTGAGATTTAAAAATAATATAAATCTTGGCCAAACTGTTAAAATATTGTTTGAAAACATTTCGTACGGAGTAAATGTGTGGGGTTATTCTACACCCTTTTACTGAACCTATTAAAAGGGGTACTGACTTATAGCCATAGAATCAAATACGAAGTGCTGTACTCTTAGTACTAGTTTGAACAGACAATGAAAAACAGGTTAGATGCTGGTTATCATCTTGTTGTTGTTGCAATTACAGCAGAAACTTCTGAAGTCCTCCCAGGAATTACTGATTTGTCACATCCCCATAGGAGAAAATGGGAAAAGAGGTCATTCAATACCGTAGTGGATGTCCTGGAAAATGCTTCCTTGCTTTCTGCCAGTTTTACATCTGAAGAGGTTAAAAGTAAGATTTAATTAAATGTGTTTTTATGCATCTTTAATTTAAGTAATATCAGTGCTTCTTCACAAATTTTAAAAGCCAAAGCTTTACAGGTAATAATTAAAATGATGTAAAAATAATTTTAAAATATTCTATTAACCAACGCTCCAGAAGTGTTTGTGATGAAAAAATACATTTGAGACAAACAATTTCTTAGTGGTTGTTGTGGTTTAACCCGGCTGGCAGCTAAACACCACACAGCCGTTCGCTCACCCTCCCCCCTCCCTCTCTGGGATGGGGGAGAGAAACGGGAAAGTGAAGCCTGTGAGTTGAGATAAAGACAGTTTATTAAGACAGGAAAATAATAATAACAATAATAATAATAATAGTGATAATGGTAATAGTATTAACAATAATAATGTGTAAGAAAACAAGTGATGCACAATGCAATTGCTCACCACCCGCTGACTGATGCCCAGCCTATCCCTGAGCAGCCGGCCCCCCACCCCGGCCAGCCACCCCTATATATTGTTTAGCATGATGTCAGATGGTATGGAATACCCCTTTGGCCAGTTTGGGTCAGCTGTCCTGGGTCTGTCCCCTCCCAGCTCCTGCTGCACCCCCAGCCTGCTCGCTGGCAGGACAGAGCAAGAAGCCGAAAAGTCCTTGGCCTGGTGTAAACACTGCTCTGCAACAATTAAAACATCAGCATGTTATCAGCGCTCTTCTCATCCTAATCCAAAACATAGCACCCTACCAGCTACTATGAGCTACTTAACTCTGTCCTAACTGGAACCAGGACAGTGGTCTTGGGTGACGGGAGGGTTGCAAAGCCAGAGATAACATTAGCAACCCTAAAACTGTAATCATCACTAAAAAGTTATGCTACCAACCCTCCTCTTAACATGCCATTTGTGGGGGTAACGCTGAAGATACTGTCCAAAATTAATTTGATGCAGAATGCAGCTGCTGGTCTTTCAAGTACAGCATTCTCTTGGGAGCATATAACATCTCTGCCTCTACTTCTGTAGTCATTTAATATACAGATAATGCCAATGACAAGAACTACTGATGATGTACCTCAGATGTGAGGCAGAGATTCTTCCTTCTTCTGTATTAACAGCTTTTAACAAGAATGTTTAATATGAGATTTCCTCTGACAAATGTCTCAGTTTTAAACTGACCCCTAGCATATTAGATTGTTACAATTATTTCATTTGATTTTGGAGATGTATTCTAAGTAAATGCGTATGCATAAATGCTAGCGAAATAAATAATACAGATTTGAGTAATCAGATGAGATTTGAGATGCAAATCTTACGTGATGATAATATCCAGGGCAGTGAAAGAAGACAGAAAAATGCATGTATTTAGGTGTTCTGCTATTAAAAGGCACAAAAATGGCCACAGGCTCCTTTTTGTGAGCTTTATAGAGACACCAAATAAGCTTGCAGAGACTCTGGCTCCTCACATGAGGTCTTGGTTTCTGCTGGCTCCCTCATAACAGAAAGTGGCAATGTTACAATCTCTAATTCTCTTTCCTCTTGATGTTGCCAACTGAAGTATGTTAGGAGAGGCCAGTGGTGCTACAGACTGCAACTTTTCTCCCTTTTTTTCTTTTTCTTAAATGTGTTCTTCGCAATTTGTGCTGCTAATGCCTTTTCATCTAAGAAGTATTTATTAATGATTTTATACCTAGATGGCTCTGTTATAAACTACAGTGAAAAGAAGCCACGTAAGCAGTGGAACAAGGAAACACCTCGGACCCTGCTGAACTTTCTCAGTAACACAGACGTCAGCTTAGCATTTAAAACATACACAATTTATAAAACAGGTAAATCCCCTAACATTTTTGCAAATATGTTTATCAATAGAGACTTTATGATACATAGGTCCTATGTATGGAGATAGTCTTTTGTGAAATGAACATGAATGCACATTTTGTTTTGTTGTTGTTGTTTTGTTTACCAAATGAAAAGTGGACTTAAAAAAAAAAAAAAAAAAAAAGAAATCTAAACCAAGAATTCCTGAGTGATTGTACATCTCCAGTCTTTGTACATCTCTTTATGGAGGACTTTCACTTGCAGCTCGAAGGCTGAATGAGTTTGTGACATAAATGCAGAGACTGCAGAGTCATACAGTCTCCATCCGGCACAGTGTATGTGTTAGGGAGGTGCAGTAATGGGGCTGCAACCCCATAAGGTAATCCACCATCACTGAGTCAGTACTGCCCTGTTTTGAAGACAGGATAGTAAGATGGCATGGCAAAAGGTAATAGTAGTCTGTAGATATGCATCAATGCAGTCATGAATACTTGGGGTCCACTTCAGTTTTATTAGTTATCTCCCCAGTTAGGTAATAGCTTGTACTGGAATTTGCAAAAAACTGGAGACAAATTTGAAAGGCATGTGTTTGTAAGTCTAATTTTATTTTTCTAAAATTAAGGATTTTGGTGACGCTCATTTTTATCATTTCAAAGCTTCTGGAAATACATTAAGAGGTCCACTTTCTGATGAAACTGAAGCATCTGATGAAGTAGATGGGGAACACGAAGCTATTGTCATAGATTCTGAAAGACTTGAGCCTAGATCTGATGAAGATGACACGTATGTCCAAATAACATCCTTGTATTTTCGCTTTCTTTAGTTCCTTAAAGTGACTTTTCAAAAAGAAAATCCCCTTAAATAACAGCAGTATTTTTTTCAATTAATCTCTCTCTTACATAATGATATCAAATGTTACTACATTTTAGTATCTTAAATACTTTCTTTGCTACGTTTATAGTTATTGATGATGTTGAGATTAAACAGGTTGCTTGTTATTAGCAGATTATTTTTGCTGGTGACTTTGCAAAAATGAAAGTAGGAGATGAAGTTATATCCACAGTAATGCGCAAACCCTTCTTGCATGAAACATCTTTCTACTCTGACCTTGAAATCAGATAAACAACAGCAACACCACTCACTAGTGGTATGTTTGCTGTATTTGTGTATTAATCTTCCTACTCTTTCATGCATAGTGCAATAAAATCACTTTCGAACCTACTTATTGAAGACATATTTTTACAAACTTTTCAATTTTTATGTTCTTTTTCTGTTCATGACCAGTTTTTCCTGTTTTTGAAAAAGCAGAGTATGTCAACATGTTCTGAACAGAAATGCTGTATTTTGCAGATGTGTGTAGCTTTGGGGGGTGGGTATTAGGATCTCAAAACCTTAGTCTATGTCATTGTTTATTTTGGTGGCACTGGGACATGAACTACTTAAGTACGTATTACTACAGTTCAACTGCAAGCCATTAATACCAATGCATATAGTTTCTTGGTGTACGTTTCTTTGCTTCTGATAAAAACTTACTTGGGTAAATTCAAAAGGGAACCCCTACTGGTTCCTTAACTGCAGTAGTGCAGGAAATAAGTCTCTTGCACTGAGATTTTCAACAGTATTTCTCCTAGTTATAGTGTAATTTAAATATATATATATTTATGAAGTTGGATTATTTTGCAAAATAACATTTTGAAATCTATTTTTAGGGACTTTGAGGAAGACGACCCAGATTGGGTGTCGGAACTGGAAATGGTACTGAAACACAGTGACTGAAAACTTACGTTTGGAATTTTTCTACAATAATGAAAGTTAGGCTAACCAATATGTATAATCCAAATTGTATTTGTTGATAATAGTTGTAGTTACTAGTAAAATGGTCTTGGTCAAAAAAACCTGTGTGCAAGTTTTCTGTAGGGCAAACTAAGGGGAGGGATGCATAATAAATAACCTTTCTAGCTAGAACACTTGCAAATAACAAAAAAAGTAGATATTAAATATATTTAGAGTTGGTAATAGCTTTGTAGAAATGTTCAGCCAAAGGCATTAGTGCTAACAGCATTGTTTAAATTGCCTTCTTTGTCTTATTTCAAAGAAGTGACAGTTGTGCATGAAGATTTTCTTCCTGACTATGTCTTGAAGTACTGCATAGTAGGAATAACTGATTTTGTCTGAAGGGCATGTTATGGAGAACATTTAGCTATGCTAATTATTTGAGGCTTAGTTCACGCAGCTGTTAATCCTCTGACAATACCTGAGAGTGAACTTTTGCCTTCCATGACAAGATTTTTATATACGCCATTTGCATGTGTGGAAGAAACCTACTTTGTTCTTTAAAAAGGACAATTTTCCCCATTTTGATAAGGAGATAAACTTCTGCAGGAAGCATTATGTGTAATTTAAGTTTAATGGTGCTATTTGGGCTGGCTGTTGGGTACTAAATAGTCATTAGCGGTGAGAAGCCTGACAGGGAAGTGTAGACATGACCCCAGTACAGTTCTCCCTGGGAGGTGCTTCTGGACTGTGTTAAATAATACTGGAGGAAAATAAATATGAAAAGCTTTAGAAAACGTCAATGTGTGGAACGGGGCTGTTTCCCGCTTCTCTGTTGCCCACACCCAAAGCCCCTCACAGCGAGCAGAAGGCGCCGGCTGCCTGAAGCAATCCAGCGTCCTTCTCCTCCCGGAGGGGTGCGAGGGCAGTGCCACAGACGCCACACCCCGCCGAGGGCAGGGCAGACAGGGTAAGGCCGCTCGTCTTCCTCCTCTTCCTCCGTCTGGCCGCCGGGGGCTCCGGAGGCGGCGGCCGCACGCAGGTACCGCGTCCCCCTGCCCGGACCTCGCCTGAGGGCGGCCCCGGCCGCGGCCGCCCGCCCGGTGCGCGCCGTCGCCATGGCGACGACACCACAGCAGGGCGGGAAGGGCCCCGGCCCGCGGAGATGGCTTCACGCAGGCCGAGGTGGTCTGTTACCGAGCCTGGCTTTCCTTCCTGACAGGAAAAGTGCAGTGTCTTACCAAATCTTCCTGGCTAAAACTTAGTCCAACTAATAAGAACGGTTTTAGAGTGTGCGTGTGTATTAGCGCTCTAAGTTTGCTTGTGGATAGGTTGCAAATACCCAGTGGTAATGACCCAGGCTACTTGGTCATTTGCACCATAGAAAGTTCAACAAGAAATGCACTATAATTTTATGTTTTCCATTAAAAGAACAAGTGTGCAGTATTGTTAACTTCAATAAATAACGTCAAACTTCCCAGAATCATAGAATTATTAAGGTTGGAAAAGACCTCTAAGAATAATACCATACCATAATAATACCATACCATAATACTTTCTGCTGCCTTCTCATTTTTTAATTTTAGGGTTTGCTAGGACCATGTTTCATGCTTTCCTTTACGAGACGCTCATAGACTTGCTGCTTAAGGAAAGTTCAGATCCACAATAATTTGCAGTCTTCCAGGAGATGACATTTTGAGGATGAATCTGCATCATTAATAAAAATGTGACAAAATGTGATAAAAATGTGAGGAAAAAATACAGTAATGAAAGGCAGTTTCTATTTCAGTAGACAAACTCAGATGTTATAACACCAACTACATGCAATACTAATCTGGGGACTCTTGTTTTAGCCACTGCTTTAAGATAAAGACATCATGGATAAATATGAAATCCTTAAGAAAATTGGAGAAGGATCTTATGGCAAAATATTCTTGGCAAAAGGAAAAGTGGATAATGAGCAATGTGTCATCAAAGAGATTGATTTAACTAAGGTAAAACAACAAAACCTGGATGATAACAGTAGTTATTTACAGAATTACAACAACTGCATTTAGCTAACGTATGAGCTTGGGTGTCACGTTTGTGGTTGCATCTTGATGACAAACTTTCCAAAGACTGTACGCTTTGACTGCCTGTTTAGTGATTTTAAAAACATAACTAAGTATGTTTTTATATTAACAGTTTTTTTTTCTTTTCTTTTTTTTCAAAGCTTTACCTACCATACACGTACTTGATTTAAGCTTCATAGTAGATGATTCAACTACAACAAAACTATTGCTACTGAAATAACAAGCCATGATTTTGTGATACATTTCTCTAAACTTTCTTTTCTTTTTTTTTTTTTTCAACATGCATGTTTTCAGGCATGAGAGTAATACACAACAATCTTTCTGATTCTCATTTATGCATAGGGCATTTTGATTCATTTCATCTAATTTGAAATGTCCATTCTGTAGCTGTCATTGTCTCACCTACCTGGCTTGACTCCCTTTCTTGGAGAACAAGGGATACAGTTTACTGCGTGTGTTTTAGACTTCTGTTTCAGAATGAGGTGAATTGGGCCATAAAAGCCATGTTTCTTTCTGTGGGCTGTAAAGGCAGGTTAGGGTGGCTAGCTCGGGTGTCAGAGTAATGCCACTCCTAGGTCCAGTTCCAAAAAGACACACAATTAAACTCCATGTGATTTAAGTACAGGGAATTCAGAGGTCAATTTCAGTGAGTATCTACCTGCATGTGACAGCTCTTACATTCTGGGCCACACTAGTGAACTTCTAATGTTTTAGAGAATCATAACAGAAGAATGAATTTTTATGTGTCAGTTCTAGGAAAAGCTACATAACCTTCAGATTCAAACCCAGAAAAATTGATATACTAGTAATGACAACTAAATAAAAAATAGTTTTGCTGTGTTCATGACCAGTAATATGGTTATTTCTAATCTCATATTTTGATGTATGCAAAATAGAAAAATGTAAGTTAATAAAGTGTTATTGCTTATCACAGTTGTTTAAAAATCAAGAGGTGGTTACAGAAAATTCTGACTTCAAAGTAGTAAGATTTTTCTTATGTGGTAGAGTGTCTTTCTAGTATGTGGTATGTCTGTGTGTCATTTATATGATTGATTGTGTCTTTATTTTCACCTTTTGATTTTTGAATCTTTAAGGATTACATTTCAAAATTATTTCTTAAGAATAAGAGTAAGAAACTTACTTTTGTAAATGAAAGAGGACATTTTAATAGAATCAGTATGGAATCACTGAAACATGAGTTTATAAGAAATAATATTGATGAAAGTGTGGTTACAATGAACCAAATATAAGTTTTCCATTTACTATAACAGAGTAAAGATTTTGCTTGAAATGTTGCAAGAACTCATAACAACTGTAAAACAGAAGATCTTTGTTTTTAACTTTATTCTTTTGAAATCAACGTTATTAGGAACACAGACTCACCTAGACCTTTATTATTCTAATACGTAAGGGCAGTTTAACTTTTGAGTTTACCTCTATTCACCAACTCAACTCTCAACCAACAATTGGTAATAACATTTGTGTAGAAAGTTTAAAGGTAGACATTTGCCTGTTTGTAAAACGTCATAATTTGGTTTTACTTTGATAATGTTGCAGTATATTTACAAACATATGCCGCAAATGTGTGTACATCATATGTTCTGGTATTTCTGCATCACCTTGGCACAATCTTTACGTACTTGTGGGAATGATTTGACAGCAATGTAACTATTATTGAAGAGACTTAAATACATCATTGCTAGCATATAGTTCCTTAATTCTTTGTAGATGCCTGTGAAAGAAAAAGAAGCCTCGCAGAAAGAAGTCATTCTTCTGGCCAAGATGAAGCATGCAAATATAGTCACCTTCTTTGCTTCTTTGCAAGGTTTACTTTTAACATTTTTGTTTTATTTGTGACTATAGGAGTGAAAGGCAGCAAAACCTAGTTTGTTCGTATTGCCCAACCATAGGCCTATCCCCAGCACCTTACTTATCAGTGGGGTTAGGTGCCAACTCCTAAAAATGAACACAAGGTACCAGGTTCAGTCATCACTTTTTTTCTCCTTGTGGGTGGGTAGGTGGGACCAAAAGTACTCTGAAGCAAACACTAGATCCTGAGGTGTCTGCATTGCCTCCCTTGACCTTCAACAGAGGTCCAGAGTTTTGTGAGACTTTCTCAGGAGCTTCAATAGAAAAAGAGAGTTTTTGAGCACAGCAGGAAATAGGAAATAAAATGAATTAGAAAATAGGAAAATAGGAAAAAAACATATTTTGGGGTATCAGTAAGGTTGCAGGAAAGGTTTGGCTTGGACTTTGGGACTGAGGGAAGGGGTGGAGCAGCTTTCCAGCTGAGGCTCATGCTGGATTTTGGAGGGCCTGTGAAGTAAAGGTGAAGGCTGGTGTCCATAGAGAGCATACAATTAATGTATGTTTCAGGTGGAATTGAATAATTTATTGCTGTATTAATGAGTAATAAAGGAATAAAGGCAAGAAATACTTTTCCTTTCAGAAAACAACAAGCTATATATCATGATGGAATACTGTGATGGTGGAGATCTAATGAAGCGGATAAATATGCAGCATGGAGTACTGTTTGATGAGGACCAGGTGAAAGAAATTACCTTTAGAGGAAAGGATGTATTATGTAAAACACATTGTTTGAATTATGCACTGCTAGCTACTGTTTCTTTTCTGACCTGTTATAAAAAAATTGAACATTTTAAAGAAACTTTGATAGTTTTAGTGGGAATTTAGAGTTTCCTTTTAGACTTGTTTAAGATCTTAAATAAATTTATGAACAGTATTTTGATGCCAATTATATTCTTTCCATTGCTCCTTGTATTTTGGAGGCAATTTTTCTTTATCTTAGTAGTACACCTGCTCAGCTAGAAAGGCTTTATTTTTACAAGGTGTTTTAGAGGTGTTAGGGGATGTATTATATATGAAATTTTCATTCTTTTATGCTATTTGCGTCATGACATATCGTGCTTTATACTAGTCAGTGGTAAATCTCTCATTCATTTTATTTGGGTCAAGAGTTCTCTGATGCCATTTAAATTGTTAAACTGACACAGAGAAACAAGGCCAGAATTCTGACTGCTTTTGGAGCATATTCACAGGTATTTCAATTTGTAAATAGGCACGTATGAGAGGTATTGCAATTCACAGAAACAGAATTTCCTACTACTCCTTAACTTATTCCTTCATCTTTTAACTAACTTTAGCTTGCTGAAGGAAATCTTTTACATGTTGGACTTCATATTCGGAACTCTAAGGATATTTATTATGTGTAGTCTTTCACTTTTGCAGTTGCAATGAAAACTTACCTAGATACTAGACAGAGAGTATCTAATGTGTTAGTGAAAATTTACTCTAAAGTATAGAAGTGAAAAAAAAAGGAAAAAAAAGAAATTTTGTGACATTTCTTTTTGCTTTAGTAGGAAAAGAGAAACTCCTTAGTGTAGAAGTCAGTTGGAAGTGAATTACTGGTTCAGCAATGGTGGATTTTATGATCCAGTTGGGAGTCATAATAGAGGCAGAGAGAACATGAGAGAAAATAAAAAGAGGACAAAGTCACAGATCATGAAAAGACAAAACAGGGAACCAACATACACAAAACTCTTGCCAAGACAGAATGATGCATATCCACAGAATCACAGAATCACAGAATCACAGATCCAAAGAAAGACAAAGGAAATACAGACAGAAGAAGGGATTATAGAAACTAAAGATGCATCTGACAATCAAGAACAGAGAACAAATTGCCCAATTTAATGTAACATTATTAAAAAATCTTTATATTTTCAAGTATATGTCTAAGAAAGTCTCGTTTATGACATCAGCCCTATTCAGGAAATCATCTGTGAAATGTTAAGCATTACTAGATAAAAGATTATTGCTTGAATTAAAGTCTTCCATGACCATCAGTTGTCCTTAAGATAGGAGCATGTAAGCACATCTTTTGTTTCTGAATTAAGTCCAGCAGCCCTTATTGAATAAATCACGTATATCTGGAGTTAAATACATGCTTAAGAGCTGTCCTGGGGCAAGGATAACCTGTTGTGATTACTTACTATCACAAGTTTCTTCATACCTCTGTTGTTTAACCACATTGCAGACCTTCATCCTCTATTTCTTCTTTCCTGGATCACATTTGGTATGATTACAAATACTATAAATGCATGGTATGACTTCCACTGCTGAGGATTAAGAAGACACCACCCATTTATGGCTTGTTTTTCGAATTCATTTCTAAATAATGGTCTAGTGTTCTTAACTCTTCTTTGACATGATTATTCAGTCCTTGCTGAAGTAATGGTCTTGTCATAGTCAGTGAAAACTTGACTGGGATACAGAAAGTGGGAGTTGGTATTTATTTCCATGGTTTCCTGATGGCACTGAGAAAGGAAAGCAAAACTATGGCATTAATTTTACTCATTCAAAAATAATGTTTCTTACTATTCTATATTGCGTGTGCTCAGCATGTTTTAGATTTTGTTGTTGTCTTTGTTGTACATATTTTCAGTGAGATGTCCCATTGGAAATTAGAGCCATGCAAATTTATCTATATATCAAATTTATCAGATATCTATACCTTTTGTCTTTCACCACAGATTTTGAGTTGGTTTGTGCAGATCTCCTTGGGCCTGAAGCATATTCATGACAGAAAGATTTTACACAGAGACGTAAAAGCCCAGGTAGTAAAACTAGAACTGGAGAGGGGGTGATTTTATCATGTCAAAATTTGCTTAAGAAGCCGTGCCATGTTTTATTTTTGCGTATCAGTTTCTTCTTTGTTTGCAGAACATTTTTCTTAGCAATAATGGAAAGATAGCAAAGCTTGGGGACTTCGGCATAGCAAGACAGTTGACCAAGTAAGCACCTCTTTCATTAGTCTATGATCTACACCAAACGTGACTGTTTCTGAATGGTCAGAATGCAACCTGAATGTGCAAATTGTTTGTGGACTGTGCTTGGTCTAGGATATCACGGGTCTGTCACTGTATTTTTTTCTGGTATCCTAAAATGTGCCGTCCTGAACATAACCACAGATCCTTGTAACTGGACTCTTGTTAGGGCGTCTTTCCCTCAATCTTTCCCTGTTCCTTATGGAACTGACATAGAGAAACTCTGGAGGTACAACTCTTTTTTTTGCAGTCCTTGATGATCACTTCTGGTGCTTCATGAAAAGAAAAAGCAGTGAACAGCATTAAACGTTTGGAAGTAGTGTAAGAAAAGAGTTTGTTCAGGTCATACTATTTCTTTTCTTAGTATGTTCTTCAAACCTGTGCCTATATATATATATATAAAAAAAAAAAAAGCCAGAACCCATTCTTCTCTGGCCCTTAGAGTAAATGTTTTGCCATGGCTTGCATCCCCCTGGCTAAACTTCTGCCGAAGAGGGTGTTCTTATCTTTATTGACTCTGGGGACAAGGTTGGCCTAACCTACATAGTGGCCAGACATTGTCTAGGAGAGTGCTTTTTGACGTGGTCAAAACATGCCAGGGGGCTTGCTAACAGAAGGACAATGCTTGAATTTGATCTCTTTTTTGAGCCTCTTGATATCTTTGACCTTGGCAGGATCTTGTGGCAATGAAGTTCCACAGTTTGTGGAAAGATGATTTCCTCTGATGATCATTTTGCAGATAGTCCTTCTATTGTCAGTCCTTCTCAGTTGCTTTGTACTCCACCTCCTGCAATTCACGTGTTGCAACTTTTCCTATCCTTAAATTAAATCAATCTAAGCTGAATCTCATTTCTGCCTACACAATAAAGACTTTACCCAGCGTAGACAGTTTGTGCACTCTCTTCAGACTTACTTAACTGTGTACCTGTATAAAATACTTCAATGCATTCTTCAGGTGAATGTACAGCATAGGTAATTTCTGTCAAGGCCCCATCAGATTGCTTTGGAATTAAGCCTAAATAACTTTGAAAGTTTGGTGGTGCATCAGAGCTGGGAAGTCTTACTGAAAGTAAACCTCAGAATGTGAATGCGCAAGTACGGGCATTTTGAGGAGTATTTAATAGGTATCTGGGACTATAGAGACAAAAATATTTGGAGCTTGAATGTACTTTTTCTCATATAACAAGTGAATTAGTTTTCTCAGTCCCTCTTCCTCCCGTCCCCTGTGATACACAAAGGCATTTTCATCTCAATTCTCCACTTCCGAATTCTAGATAGTGCCCAATACTTTTACTTTCTGTTAGGTATCCTTGACACCCCGGGCAGTCAGACTTCATATCATATCCACTATAAAGAGGGTAACTTTCAACTTTTATTGACACCTACTGTAGAGTGAGAGGAACCACACTCTGTGAGTACTGTTTCTCTTCCCTGACTTCCCAGTGACTCTTGATGACATCCACAGGGTAGATAACTAAAAGCAAGTGGAACGAATCCAACCGGTGTTGTTCGGCTATACCTACATAGCAAGTCAGCAGCAAAGATGGAAATAGAATTCATTTACTCCTGCTTTAGTTTCTGGACAGTTGTTCCTCCTTCCACAGTTTCAAGCTTGCATGACTGACTGGCACCTACGATCTTCTTATTTCAATGAGTATGTTGGAGACTTCGAATATTTTGAGGTGTGGTTGACAGCTTTCAGAATTATGTGTTAATGATCATCGTTCCTTGCAAATGTTGATTACGATGCTGGTAAAAAGTGGGGAAAAGAGAATTCTTGTGATTTCTGTTGAAATGCAAACACTGCATTAAAATAGTTGGTCATTTTTACACAGAGATGGGAAGTGCTTTTGTGTTTCTTGGGTTGTTCCATCAAGCTATTATTCAACTATTTTGAGAGCAGAAATAGTAACCCCTACAGGCTCTAACTCAATTGCTTGCAGACTTATACAATGTGTAAGCCTTTTTATTCATTGTGTTTCATTAGCACCATGGAGTTTGCCTATACCTGTGTAGGGACGCCTTATTATCTGTCACCCGAGATCTGTGAAAATCGACCATATAACAATAAAACGTGAGTCTCTCTGTTTTCTTCATACGCTTGTTCATGAGGGTGTGCAGGCACAAGAGAACTTACCATAATGTCATGGTTTAAATCTGTATTTCTGCAGGGCACCAGGAATTTCACATGCATCAGCTAGAGATAGCTTTGCTCTTCAGTCCTGCTAAGAATATTAAGCAGGCATCATTTATACCATGTGCCTTTTCCAATAATAATAATAGAACCTAGTTAGGTACTGTAGAAAGATGGGTGCCAGAGCTAAAAAATAAATTTAAGTTTTTTTCTTTTCAATGCATCCTCAGAAATATCGAAAGTTGCACCAATATTAATCTCCAATGGAATGATGCTAGTAAATTTGAGAGCTGAAAAAAAAAATTGATTACATCTATGAAAATATTATAGGCTTTTCCTGAAACTTGAACTCCTTTTATTTACAGAGATATTTGGTCTCTTGGCTGTGTGCTCTATGAGCTGTGTGCACTAAAGCATCCTGTAAGTATCTTAGAATCAGATCAATATCGTATTACTAAAAATAGACTGAACAGCCTGGGATATATGTAGTTATAACAATATTCATAGACAGCTACTAGAATTATTTTCAATTTACTTCTTGATATTAAAGGATGACTGCCAGTGTTTAATATTTTGTATTGAATTTTATGAGCATACTAAAATACAATATATTATATTGTATTTCTAGAATTTTTATGTATATATATATGTATGTCAAACATATATTTACTCTTTAATAAGTGCTATACTTTCTCAAAAGGCAGATGGAAAGAATTAAAGCTATACTT
Source organism: Anser anser (assembly GCF_964211835.1). NCBI lineage: Eukaryota > Metazoa > Chordata > Aves > Anseriformes > Anatidae > Anser > Anser anser. The sequence goes on along the minus strand of NC_139720.1, from coordinate 184,549,791 downwards.
CAAGGTTAGGCTTTAGGCACATAACTTTATTCATTTCTACTTGAAAATACTAACCTGTACTTGCTAAAGAGTTTGAAACCTACGTTTCCCCGGAGAGCATTTCAAGTCTCAAGAAACATTTTCCTAAAAGTTGTATTTTGTTTGGAAGCACATTCATGTCAAAAGATAACTGAGATAGCATCTTCAGGAAACTGTGCTGTCCTCTGCATGATCTGAGCCTCAGGTAATCCTCAGCCTGTGAATGTGGAGAAGAGAACAAAGCAGAAACTAATCCCAACAACAGGAAAAGGGTCTGATTCCTGGGCCCAGCAGAAGTTGACCTGGGCTTTAATATGGTCAAAGTCAGCAGAGCAGCACTGGAAGGGAGAGCAATTGTGCTGAGCTGAGAACAAGGGAGGAAAATTCCAGATTTCACAAAGTGAGAAAACATCATTATTTCTTCTTATGAATATTAGCTATTCTGTTTCACAGAATCACGGGATCATTTAGGTTGGAAGAGACCTCCAAGATCACCTGATCCAACCTCATTTCGTATTGCTGCCCATGTTTTTAATTTGAAGGCAGGAACTAGATGCTGATGTAGAAAGGAAATGCAAGAACAAATTTTGGTTACAACACCTTCAAATTATCCAAGCAAATAAAATGGTAATTTTAGAAAGTTGTTGTTTTCAAAATTAGTTTTGCCTGCCTGAGGCCCTAAAAAGCAGATTGATGCTGACACATTAAGAGATCTTCTGAACAGAGAGGACAGAGTCAGCTGAGTGGCATCAGTTGTTAAAAATCAGATTGTACCCTGGTTCCTGAGAGAACGCAGACCACAGAGGCTAAGTTGTGGGAATTCAGGCTTTGAAGGGGAATGCTGTGAAAGCAGTATGTGTGCAGGTCTCTGCTGAACAGCTTTTGGCAAAACTATTGATGTTTAATTCTGGAAAAATTGTGTCTGTGTTATTGTATGACACTGTACGACATATGACACTCCGAAAAACCTCTTCCAAGTACCAAAGCTATCAGACCTGCTGAGTCACGTAGCTTAAATAGGAGAACATAACCAGCAAGTAGATAGAGAGTAGTTATGTTAATTTCTCACAGCAAACTATGGATAGGGGGAAATTATTTGTGAAGAGATTGCATAGCACAGGGCTTCTGTCCGCAAGTACCCTTTTCAAATTTGGATGTTTAGTCCATCGTTTCCAACCAGCAGTACTTACTGTCCTCTTTCTATTGCTTTTAATGATTAAGTTTGAAGGCAATAGCTTGCACCAGCTGGTGCTGAAGATTTGCAGAGGATATTTTCAGCCCGTGTCTCCCAAATATTCGTATGATCTGAGGATGTTAATTTCCCAGTTGTTTAAAGTATCTCCAAGAGATCGGCCATCTATGAATTCTATTCTGAGGAAGCCCTTCTTGCAGAAGCTTGTTCTCAGATATTTGCCCCCTGAGGTGAGTGCCTTGTACTGCTGCTTGCCAAGAGAAAAATACGTATTGTAGTATAAACAATTCTATCAGATACTTTTTTGTTTATAGTTAACACAGGAAGAGCTCATTCTCACTGTGATACACAGAAGAAAGCCTTCAGCATCACAGCCTGGAGCCAAGCTGATACAAGGTAAAGATAATATTTAATGATTTTAACATTGGTTCTACACTAACATTTGTTAGTTGTGATATACTTGATGGTGATAACTTGCTCCAACAGTCTTTGCTGCACATTTGGATACAAGAGTTTCAGACAAATTTGGAAATAAAAAAAAAAAAGGAGAGAACTGAAGCAGCAGAAGCATTTACCCTAGACATTGAATCACTGTCCTTCCTGTTCAGGAAAAGACAGCTCTGAGACCAGATCACTTGCAGCATTCAGCTAGAAAAGCTGTGATACGTTTCTGGTTTATAGAGGTCTCCCTTCTATTCAGTGTACTTCTTTGCAAAACTAAGTACGAAGATCCACTCTACATGAGTGTGACACATCATAATGTTTTCAAAAACATGTCATTCTAAGAATGAAAGGCAGAATTCCTGGGAACTGTGAGGTGTGGTGAAGTATGATGAAAGGATGTAAGGAGCGTTTATTGGCTCAGCCTGTCAGTGTTAGGTATATGCACCCTACTATGGTTTGCAACTGCGTGATCAATAATCATGTAGGAAGCACAGAAGGTAACTTGTTAATCTTTTATTTTTAAAAAGAATGTAAGCTTCAAAAAGGGAGAGTCCTGGACCAAGTTCCCCTGGAATCTGGAATGGTGGCGCCTGTCAAGACACAGGAATTCTTTCAAAGGAATGAATGGAAACCTTCAGGAGGGCAGCAGCCTCAGGTATGGTGCATCCACATTGCTGATAACATTTAATTATCTTAGAAGGCAAATTCCTGCTGTTAGAAAATGTCGTTTAAAAGGCTTCTTTAAGATAAATTAAATTCAACCTAATGCCTACAGCAAGTCAGTGGAGACAGTTAAGGACTGCAGAAGTCTCAGAAGAGGTGTTTTAGAAAGCCTAAGTGGGAAAGACGGAGTTCAGGCTGCTTCAGCCTGGTCCTTTGTAACAAAAGCAGTCAGGCACACTTTGCATTTATGTTTGCACAAGGGCAAATGAACTTTGGGTTTGCATTTCTGCCATAAAAGCAAATGTACTGATTCTTTTAGGTCACACCTCCTGAGGGCCCATTCGTGGGCAAGATTAGTGGTGCCCTCTGCCCTCATTTCAGATACTATTAAAACAAACTGGGATAAAACCTTACAGCAGGAAGCCCCAGTTCCTCACAGTGATCTGTGTCTGATCTGTGTCCCTCTCTCAGTTTCTACCTCATTGTTTCCTCAAGCTATGTGCTATCTCTAGCCTCTTACTTGGCATCGTCTCACACCCTCACATTTATCTTCAAGAGCATGTAGTGCTCTCTCGGGTGCTGACGAACCAGAGCAAAGCACAGTTAGGATCCGGGAGCTCCCAGCAGTAATTGCACATTGCAGTTACGGTAGATTAGCTGATGTAGAGATTTGTGGAATTCCCAAAACTGCAGCCCTCAAGCAGTCACTTAGATACCTGAGGATAGTGCTGGCCCAATGCAGAACGTAGGACTTAGTTTTCCTCATAGTTACATTTGTGCATATCCATGCGAGTGCAGAGATGCTGGTTGAGCTTCCTTTCATCGTGTTCTGCTGTAATCAGGGGCAGAATTTTGTCCACAGTGTTTGGATCTGCCAGACATGCTCTAATGTTATCACTGGGTAAGTTCCCACAGTCTTTCCTCATCCAAATGAAGAAAACAGTTTTTTTTGTTGTTGTTGTTGGTTTTTTTTCAGGGTTGTGGGTATATTTGCATAGTGTCATGCTTTGAATGAGTTGCTTCAGGGTTCACAGAATCACAGAATATTTGAGACTGGAAGGGACCTGTGGAGGTCATCTTGTCCACGTCTCTGCTCAAGCAGGGACACCTAGAGCCACTTGCCCAGGACCACATCCATATGACTTTTGAAGATCCCCAACAACTGAGATTTCACAACCTCTCTCTTCCAGTGTTTGGTCACCCTCACAGTAAAAAATGTTTTGCTTATTTTCAGCTGGAACTTGCTGTGTTTCAGTTTGTGCCCATTGTTTCTTGTCCTGAACAAAACTGAATAGAGCCTGGCCCCATTTTCTTTGTACCCTTCCTTCAGGTATTTGTACACACAGATGAGATTCCCCCTGAGCCTTCTCTAGGCTAAACAATCCCAGGTCTTTCAGCATTTCCTCATGAGAGGTGCTCCAGTCCCTGAATTATCACCGTGGCCTTTCACTGGCCTCTCTCCAGTAGCTCCAGTCTCTCTTGTACTGGGGGGGAGACAGAACTGGCCACACTCCCCTTGACCTGCTGCAGTACTTTGCCTAATACGAGCCAGGATACCGTTAGCCTTTTTTTGCCACAAGGGCACTGTTTTCATGTTCAGCTTATCCACCAGGACCCGCAGGTCCTCTTCCTTGCTGGGTCCCCCAGCACGTACTGATGCCTGGGGTTGTTCCTCCCCAGGTGCAGGACTTTGCACTTCCCCTTGCTGAACTCCATGAGGTTCCTGTCAGCCCATTTCTCCAGCCTGCTGAGGTCCCTCTGGATGACAGCGTGACCCTGGCATGTCAGCCGCTCTCCTCAGGTTTGCATCATCAGCAGACTTACTGAAAGCACACCGCCCCATCATCCAGATCGTTATCAAAGATGTGAAGCAGGATTGGGCCCAGTATTGACCCCTGGGGTAAGCTGCTAGCTACTGGCCTCCAGCGAGGCTTTGTAACATGAGCACCTCTGGGGCCAGCCAGTTTTCAATTGACCACTGCTGATCTGGCCCATACTTCATCAGCTTCTCTATGAGGATCTTTCGGGAGACAGCATCAAAAACTGTACTGAAGTGAGGCAGGCAATATCCACTGCTCTCCCTTTGTCTTCCAAGCCCCTCATTTCATTTTAGAAGGTTAACAGGTTAGTCAAGCATGACCTTCCCCTTGTGAATCCATGCTGACTACGCCTGATCACCTTCTTGTCTTTTATGTGTCTGGAAATGGTTTCCAGGATAATTTGTTCCATTACCCTGCCTGCTGCCAGTGGGGCAGACTGGCCTGTAGTGCCGTGAGTCCTCCTTCCTGCCCTTTTTGAAGATAAGATTGACATCTGCTTTCCTCTCACAAGTACCATAGTCAATCAAAGATAATAAACAGTGGCTTCACAATGACACTTGCCAGCTCCCTCAGCACTTGTGGGTACATCCCATCAGGGCCAGTGGACTTACTTCTGTCCAGTTTGCTCTAGTATTCTCTACCCTGAACCTCTTCCACCAGGGGTATGTCTTCTTTGCTGCAGACCTTCTCGGAGGGGAGAAAGAGTGCAAGCTTCACTGCTCGTAGTTCTCAACCCTCTTATTTAGATGGTCTGATTTGTTTTCCCTATTGCTTGAGATTGCCGTAGTTCTGGATACCATACTCTAAAACTTCATTCGGGGAGAGACAACAAGTACACTTTCTGAAATTACCTCGTCCCTGGGATCATTACTGGCAGTGGAAAATTTTCTTCTATAGATATGAATCTATATTGTTCTGGACTATATATAATCTGGACTATGCTGTAGGTAGATGACTCTATTTTCAGTGTTTCTAAGGAGCGATAATTAACGTATTTACCATCTAATGAAAGGATACCGAGATGCTTTATAATTTATGCAAGAAAAATAAGCAATATTGAGCATTTTGCTCGTATACCATGTAGTGATTTTTAGCCTCCCACCATGGAAATGTTTGTGGATGTCGTACTGCAGTTCTTTTTTATCATGCAGCAGCAGCTAGACGATCACCTTTCCCTTCATTGTTCTTAGGAGATGGAAAAGACAGTCTTGTCACAAAGTAGAAATACAGGAATGTTTCATCACAGTGAGGACTTGGAGAAATCAAAGGCAAGCTCCCACAGGCACATAATCAACGAGATTATGCACGAGCGCAGTGCTCCCCTGAAGGCAGCAGTCTGCATGTTTACTGCCCACAACTACATCCCAGGTTCCCCTTGCTGTCACATGTCAAAATACAACTCCCCTGGAATTAACTCAGTGCTTTGGGCTTCAGAATGATGGCGTGGCTCAAGGGCAACCAAGGTACAGGGTGCAAAGCCCCATGTGGACTGACTCGCACGGCGTGGGCTGCTGCTTAATCACAGGAGCTGATGGAGCAGGGGAAAAGGGAAAGACCACAGTAAGATGAAATACACCCTGTATGTAGCAAGTTAGGAAGTTTCTGGATTATTTAAGAAAGGGCTTGGAGAACTTAACACTAACTCTACTGTAGACAGCCTTTATTACCATGCAGCTTATAATGGGGAGGACAGGAAATAGTTCAAACTGGTATTGATACAAATGAAAACAGGGCAGTTAACATTCTTCATTATATTTTCAGCCACAGAGCTCCAGATTTAAGATGGCAGAAAGGCCAGAGAATATTAGAGCGCATGGCCATTATGGTCATTACTATGATAAACTTGACAACTTGCAGAGGAAAGGTAATGCACATTATGACCTTTCTCACATCAGCCAAAGAGTTGAGGAATACTATAAACAAAAAGGACAAGTTGCACCTCCACCTCCCCCACCTGACGGGTAAACCTTTCTCACTATTTATTGGTAGTGAATTGTCCTGCAGTTATCAGCCTTCCTGATTAACTAGCACTGTAAACATGGCATATTCAGTGTAGTTCCTTCTCTCCTTGTTCTTTGATTTTTATTTTTTTTTACTTAAGTTTATTGTACAATGTAACTCCTGTTTCTGTCTATCCAGAAGTTCTTTCTGATTGTATTGTCCTGATGTTTGAAATCTTACTATCAAAATGTCTCCCAAATCTCAGTGTTTCACTGGATGTGGAGTAAAACACAGGATAAGCACTGTCTTTCCTTCCCACCAGAATCAGAAAGATCTAAAGAGCAAAAGCTGTTCTGTACTTGAGGGAACAGAGTGGGAGGCAGGCCACGCAAATGTCGTCTTCCTGCAGATCTTACATTTTGTTTTCAGATATAAAGGCACGTTCTCCAGCGGTCTGTGTACTTTAAAGCCTTTCTTTTACAAAGCAGAAGCAGAACCTTCGTCTTACTTTTGAGATTGTCTGTCCATTCCATGACTGACCACTCATTTAGAGGATCAGGAAAAATAACTTTATTTTCACTAACAGTTTCACGTACCGTTTATCAAATAGAAGGTGAAGAAGAGCTTTGCTCTTCAGAAGATTAATGTAACCAAAATAATAGCAAGGGGAATGCCCAAAGTCAGTATGTTTTCTGTTTGTTATTTTACTGTTCCATATTTATACATATTTTATCCCTACACATATGTTCACGTAGTACAAACACAGCTGGTAGAGAATTATTTGTGCAGAAGATAGAAGCTGTGAAATAAAATATAGTATGTGAACATCGCTTTCTTCTCTCAGGCCTGCAGAATATCTTCAAAGGCGTTTTGAAGCCCAGCAGTACAAGATTAAAGTGGAAAAACAGCTGGTAAGTAAGTACTGAAGCATAGAATAAAATCTGTAAAAGAAACTGAATGAAAATCCCAGAGATGAATTGATGCCTTTCCAATAGACTGTAGCACTGACAGACAGAAAGCTCTGCTCTAGCAGGTCTGTTGATCTGCTCTACAATGGTCATCTTGAGGTTTTATTTTCTAATATCAAACTATAGCAATGTAAAATTCTACTATGACTCTTACCTGCAAAAATACACGCTTGTCTTACATCAATCTTCAGTGGAAGAGGGAAAGTGAACTGAATAGGCCCTGAAGAAAGGGATTCTAAATGAAAATTCCTTTGCTCAGGGATTTATTTGTACACCCACAGGGACTGCGGCCATCCTCTGCTGACCCATATCATGACCAAATACAGCAGCAGAAAATAATGGAAGAGCATCTCAAATTGCATCATCAGGACGTGTCTAGAAAGAATGAAATGAAAGAACAGGTAAATAAAATATTTTCCTGAGTTGCTTAAAGCTCTTTTCTTACACTCCTTGACAATAGTGTTCTTTATGTGAGATATTTTTTTTTCCATTGGACCACTAGGAAGATATAAGCTCTGTGCTCATCTGGTTCCATCTTGCAGAAACCAGTGAAGACTTGCACAAAAGCTGACCTCCATAATCTTTTTAAAAACTAGGACCTTGATTTTGATTTCAGTTCTGCTGAGATTAGAGGAATTCCTTCACTGAACAAACTAATGGTGGAGGACATCAGATCCTCACATTTACAAATCACAGAAAATAGTCTTACCCGACTATTCATGTATGTATAGTCATTGCTCATAAATCATATGGTAACATTTAGAATATGATATAATAGTATGTTATGTCTGTTGCTTCCATATTTTAACTTTAGGAAATTATTTTATACAGAAACAATAAACTTCTGTTTTATTTTGGGAAGGAGGTTGCAATACAATAAATGGTTTATAATTTTTTTTGTCCTCCTAATTTTCAGTCCTCTATTTTATGATTGTGAATTTTTTTGAGTCATTACTCAGACAATTCTTAGTTTATTCTTGGAATTAACTATTTTAGGTGTAACTGGGCAGAAAATCCAGCATAAAACATTCAGAAAAGCTTCAAAAGGGTTAAAGTCTGGAACAGTTATAACTCCTAAACATTCTCTAATCGGAAGTATTAAGCAATCTTTAAAATTGGCAATAGTGGAAACAGATCCCTTTTTCTCACATATACGCAGTTTGATAGCCATAGAATATTTTGTTTAGTTAGTGCTATTTCTGTATGTCTTTCTAATAAATAAGTATTCTACCTTAATGTTGTCTAATAGGAGTACCTGAAACAGTTACAGAAAATTCGGGAAGAATACCACAGCAATATAAAAGAATTCAGATTCAGAGCAGGAGTACTCCAGGTAGCAAAGCTCAAACTTGCATGCAGTCATTTTTTCTTCTCCTTTTTTAAGGTAGTACACTTAATCTGTAATTGAAATGAAAATTTTATAAACCTGTTCCCTAGGACAATCAAAAAATACAAGATAAAACCTATCTGGTGAGGCAAGGGAAAGCTGAGAACCAGTCTGAAAGCACGGATATGGCTGGAACAAAAGAAGAATCACTTGAGGTATCTCATAGTCTAAACAAAACTTTTTATGCGTGGCCTTTGATTCACTCTGCGAGAGTCCTGAAAAATGCTAAAGCTTAAATCGTACCTGATGTTTGCACCGCATCTGAAAATCTTCCTAGGTTCCTTTCTTGAATAGCCTGGAAACTTTATTGGGATGAGTTCTGATTTGTTTTGGTAATTGTTTTTCCCCTATAATTATTGGGAGGTACTTTTGTTTCTTTTCTTTTTGTGGTGTGTTTCTTTTCCTTGCTTTCTGAGTGAAGTAAAGAAGCCACTCACAGCGCAGACCTTCATGAGAATCCTGTGCAGGAGACACAGTAAACACGAGCTCAAGTAGAACATAATTACTTTTCCTGTAAGGATCCAATGTAAGGTGTATGTTACATTCCAGTTTTCTGTGGATTCCTTACTTAAACAAAAGATTGGGAGAAGTGGGAGGAAGAAGCAGAGCCAAAGATTTCAGCTACAGGAATCCATCACTTCTGTGTTGTCAAATACTACCAACACAGGCAGTGGAATGGAGTTTCAGAATTGTTCCATTTTTACTTTAAAATACTGGTGTGATGAAAACCAGATGAGGTGTCCAGACCACATGGAGTTCTGCGGCAACAAGTCTGCTTCTCCTCAAGTGAATGGAATGAAAGCCTCAACTTATTAAAATTTATCTCACTGTGCAAATTGCCAGCTTATTCTGAAAGGGAAACAATGCTGATCTAGCTAATAGGATTCTTCAGTCAGAATTTCCTTCAGGTAGCGCAGGATTTCCTGCACTGTTCAGCAGCAAGGGGCAGACCTCCACATAAACTGGTGACAGACGTTGCTACCCTACTGCAGCTGCAACTCAGGCCAAAGCTGACATTTTAAGAAGGACACTCTTCAGTGATATTCATGGATCCCGGAGCTGGCATTTGCTAAAACGATGCCACACATCGTTTGGTGGGATAAGCTATGCCATATGCCATCAAAGCCACAACGGGACAGAAATGTTATTCCCATGGGAAATGCATAATTTAAAAAAAAAAAAAAAGTTTTACACCTGTTTGATGTCACCTTAATTCATGGGCACTCCATCTACTGGAGAAACTGTGTAGGTGTTTCTAAAAAGTACAATCTGTGAGTTGTTGTGGCTTCACCTGAGGTTGAGGACATGTCCTCATAGCAGGAGGTCACTGAAGGAGCTGTGTGTAATTATTTACTTTGCTTTTATGTGGCATGTTCTAACACAGGGCTTAGGAATATGCAGAGGAGTAATTAAATAGCTTTTAGGTGTTAACCAGCAAACAGGATAATATGAAGCATGGCTAGACTTTGTATGGGTATAGGTTTCAATTATAATCTTGATTTTCATCACTTCCAAAGTCTGCTGGAATGAAATCAGCCTGAGTCATCTTGCATATGATCATAGAAAAGAAAAGATGCATTGTTTCTGGACGCAGTACTGTATCCTCTAAACATGTTTTTGAAAAATCCTGTTTTTCTGCTAGATAAGCCAGAATTATGTCTTTTGGCATTAGAATCTAAATAAGGCAATGAATGAACTATTCTTATTGGTGTATATAAAAGGAAATCAACGGCAACATTTATTACTAAAAAGAGTCTTTTTATATAGGGTATATACATATACTGGTTTCAAAGAGTGCATTTTAAAGTTGTTGTTTTTTTTTTCTCTCCCTCCAGAACATGGAAGAAAACTTTAAACAAGTCAGACTCCAGGATAGGCAAGATCAAAACATTTTGGAGAAGGAATATAGCACAAAGGTATCCATACTTACTGTTTTTGTTTTTGTGGTTTTTTTTTCCCATTTTCTTCTTAAATGTGTACATTTCAAATGATTCTGTTATGCCACAGTAGCTCTGGAAATCAAGTTATTTGAGAATCAGTTAAGAGTATTGGTCTAATGCTGTTTGCTAAAAGTTCCTGTGACAGGATAGAATCACTAAGAAAAGAAACATACAGCAGAGCTTTTCTGGTCATTTGAGGGAGGCTCCCTTTAAATCTTCTCAGGCAGTAATCAATCCTCACTTACCTTTATATCAAACTGCTTGTTTACTCTAAGTGAAGCTATGTCAGGCTGCTAATTTCTTAACATATTGTTGTAAAACTTTCTTCTCTATAGTGCTTTTAAATTGTAAAAGGGGCTGGGAATTGAACAGAAATGCACATAAGATATTAGGAAAATTTCTGATCAGAATTATGTTATCTTATTATCCTAAGTGGTCTAAAGGTGTTTTGTGAAATTCTGCACTGAAGCAGCGCAGTGTTCAAATATTAATAATGGCTGAGAACCAACTGTACGAACCAACTCCGTGTATTGCAAGGATTTGAATTAAACGATTATCAAAGACATCTTTTCTTAAAATGTCCCAGCCTTCTCTAGTGGATGCAGTCATTTGAAAATATCCGTAAGGTGTACCTCAGAGCAATCTATTTTTGTCCTATTTGTTCAACTTATCTTGATAAACAGAAGAAAATTGAAGTTATTTTAATAGAAAAATAACTTTCAAGTTCCATTTAAATTCCATGTCATCTGTGTACATTTAATTAAATGTTTTTATTTAATAATATATTTTAATGAAGTGTCTGAATTTTCTTCAGGGAGGAATAAAGTTTGAAATTAATTTAGATGAATGTGTTCCTGAGGAAGACAACATTCAAGAAGCAGAGGTAGGCTTCGGTTATATTCAAAGCATTTTCTTTAGTAATCTGAAACCATGACAGTAGCTCTGTGAGGTAAGGTTTAACTGTTAATATTACTGTCATCCTCTACCTGTGTTATAATGAAGCTTCATGTTGAGGCTTTGTTGACATATTGCATATGTCTGACTTTCTTCAAGGAGATAATTGCTTGAGAAATTGGATGGTATCTGGGTCAATCTTTCACATGAGAAGTGGTGAACGGGTGCAGATATTTTCATTTTGTAAATTGGGCTGAGGGGAAAAACACAGCTCAAAAGTGAATTAGTCTGCAAATGCCAAATTTGATTTGTGAATTTAGTACATTTATTTGAGTATTTTCTGAAATGATAATGGCCACTTCTGCAATTATTAGCTATACTGCTTTTGAAAATGTGGTTGTTACTTCTTGAAAATGAGAACTTAGTACAGTTTTATAGAAAACGTAACTCTGCAAAAGCCTTATCAGTTTATATACTCTAGAAAACTACGGCTATGACTCAGCCCATACTGGTGAACACTACAAAACCAGAAATTCCTGCGAGGGCTCTATTGTGCTTGAAGCTTATGCATGTAACAGACCAAAAAGAGCAAGCAAGACCAGTAGCATCAGGCAGAGTATAAACTACACAAGTCCAAGGTCAGAAACTGAGTCTTCTCAGGCTATTCCTTCTGGTGCTGCTTCATTTTCAAGATAGGTTAAAACAGAGGGGATGACCACGGCCAAGACACATGCAGGATTTATACTATCAGTAGGAACAGCGTTAGTAGAGCTGTGCACGAAGAAAGTCAGTATCATTACAGAGAAACGGGATCATAATTTAACTTTCTGCCTATTATAGTTTCTGGGGAGAACCTGACAATCTAGGCATGCTATCCATGGCTCAGAAAGGGGATTTTTCAACTGAGAGGAGGGTTTCTCCAGCATGAAATACACAACTGTTATTCTAAATTATTCTCTTAAGCCAACATCCTATTACACTTATTTTTGTTTAGTTTTGTTTTCATTCACGTGTCATTCTCTTTGGCTTGCATAAAGTTTTTTCCATCCTTTCTGGGGAAAGCTTGGTTGTATTACAACAAAGTTCCTGTCCATTCTTTGATTGAAATACCCTCCTCCACAATAATACTAAAAGCTTAGATTGATAATTGTGTTATTTCAATAGTACATTCGCACAGCTGTTTCTTTTTACTATGATTACATCACAAAGCAAAATTATTGTGATGAACCAGGTGTTATTTGGAAATAACAGAAGTGAGACTACACACATGATGTGATTTCATTTATTAAAATGACATTTTTAGCTGATTGGATGTAATAGCTACCTATCGATATTTTTATATTAGAATGTTTAAAGTATTTGTAACAGCAACAAACAGAATTTCTTTCCAGTATATGTACACTTACTAAGCACTGTTTTGTCATTGTTGTTTCTTGTCATTTTGTTGTATCTCAGGGCCACACAGCTCACAGTGAGACTTTCAAGTCCAGCTGCTTTCTGTTTGGTTACACAACTTGCCTGTGCATACACGAGAATGGTTGGCGAACACAGAAGAAATTAGTTATTGTCAAATATATGTTTTCTCTTTCTATTGTTTTTTCAGGTACAAGATAAAGCCAATGAGATGTTAACTTTTGTGGATATGGAGAATGTTAAGGAGAAACTGGTGGAAGTTTATGAAGATCCCATGGACGGGGCTTTGGAAGAACTTTCTGGATACCAAACAGGTATTTCTTAAGGAAATGGGATACTTAGGATTAATCCTGAAAATTAGTTAAAAGTAAGGTAAATTCAGTAACTGTAGGCTGTAGCAAATTTGTCTGATGTTTCTCTCTCATTGTATCTATTAATCAACATTATAATTCCACTGAAATCTATTTTTTAAAAATGAAGTAACTTTGCCTCCTCTTTTCTTCCCCTTAGGGTCCAGTGATGCAGGTGATACTGAAGAAAACAGGAAGCAGTGGCAAACTGGAACCCCCCAGACACTACTGAATTTTTTAGCCAATGCTGATGTCACATCTGTACATCCTGTGGCTGAAAATGAATTTTGTAAGAAGGTTTTTATGTTTTCCAGCAAGTTAAATTAGGGAGCTACTAAAATTCAGCCAGACTACTTACATACTTTTGCTAACAATTCCGTACCAGTATGTTCACATGATCTGACAGGCGTTTAATTAGAAGGACTTTTATCTGAAGCACTCTGTGGTCTCGGTGGCGGGCTGAAAATGCCAGTCTATGCAAGTGACCACCACCGCTTCCTTGGGCCTTGAGTTATGATACACAAGACCTAGGCGGTCTGTGGCCAGCCAGCCAAGAGCGTGGTGGAGTTCTGGTTTCCCACACCACACTAGTATTGCTGCACCCTCACGCAGGTATGTTTGTGGTGATGCTCCTTTTCTGCAGAGGTGAATTGCTCGTTTTCTGACAGTGCCAGGCAGCTCCAGTCACTGGGTGCTGTGAACAAGGGGCTCCAGCATTCCCCCATTCTCCCACTACCCCAGACACACAGGAACAACCTGAACTTTTTGCATGGATCGTCAAGACAAAGCAGAGCATTGTTAGTATGTCACTTCTTTTTCATTTTGTCTTAGATGATGAACAAGAAAAACAGGAACTTCTGAAGCTTTTCAGCCCTAAGAAGCCACTAAATTTGAGAACAAGGACAGCTCAATGAAGCTGCACCTGTATATTCTTAATATGCTTATTACTTAGCATTAAGACTGGTGTTAAGAAGTTTTTAGTGATAAATAGTCTATTTATTTAGTCTAAAAAAATAGACTATTTTTTCCTCTACAGTATCAATCAGATTGAATAATTATTAAAAAAAAAAAAAAAAGAGAAAATATTCCACAAGGGAAAAAAAATCAGGTTCCAGCATTACACGAAAGGAAAAACTCAGTGTCAAAATTAGAAAGTCTAATTCTAGCAAAAGTGCCAAGCCATAGTGATGATTTAGTGACCTGAGAACCTTCCTGTTCTTCAGCTGACCGTGTCATTCTGCCTGAAGACATCACAGAACACAGGAAGCAATGGAAACAAACAGCACCTGGGACACTCCTGAGCATCTTAGCAAAAGCAGAGCTGTCAAATGCCTCCTTCATCCAGCTTGAAGAAGAAATAGGTAGGACGTCCATTACTGCCAGTTTTACATGGTTTTCTTTAGCGTGTTACTGTACCATTGGCAGAGGATCTGCGACAAGAACCAACATTTTGAAGCAGCTGACAAACAAGAAAAGCATGGGCAGTCTCTGCCAGCAACCACTGCTGTCTGCTCTGTAGCAGTGAAGGAACATCCTTTTTCAGGACTTTTTCAATAGCTGGGAAAAGGGCAAGCCCTGCTTACCAATTATTACTTCATATATGCTTTTTTTATTTGCTTGGGTAGACGGAGGTACTGCCAATAAGATGGGAGATACCACAAACCCGGATCTAGCCCATGAAACTGTTGAGGTTGAAGAACCCTGTAAAAAACAATGCAAATATAGGTATTTCTGAAGAACAGCTGTAAACTGTAGTACATAATGGCTTAAACTACCGTGGTGACTGACTTTACAGCATGGTGCATGCTGATACAGCTGACACTGAAAAAAAAGGAAAAGCAAAAAGCAATTCAAACCACTTTTCACTAATGTCAGCAGTTCATAGGACTAAAGCAAGAATATGGTCATGCAGGTATTCTTAAATTCTTTTTTATTTATCTGTTACATCTATTAAGATACCACACTCCCTCAACACCCAGTTCTGCCCTGCTACTCAAGCTGACATCGTGGAGTACATTGTTACCCAAACTGAGAGGTTGCTAGTGGATTACATGCAGAATTTAGCCATTCGGTACTAAAACAATAACTCTTGTCATTGTTCTCCCTCCTTTCATGTTGAGGTTGCCTTTCAGTCTTTGAAAACGAGTATTTCTAAGGAATAACAGCTACTGCGTTCAAGCAGTAATTTTCAGTCTTTCCCAAACAGCAGTCCCCTAAGTTTTCTTCTGAAAGTGCAGGCCCTCATGTTAGGAACTTGAATCCACCAACATCAGATTTACCTTCTTTCTTACCCTTTATAGTTTTGTGGTTAAAGCCTACAAACATGCGAGGTGCCGCTGAGCAGAAGTTATAAACCATTGACTAAAACATGCGTGATCGAGTCAGTTAAGCACGGTACTTACATTGTTGGTCACTGGGGAAAAAAAATCAAATGTTTACTTGTTTTCTATTACTTTACATATACCTTGATAATTAGCTAATATACATACAAATAAAGGAATGTTCTCTCCCTTTCCAGAAGGGAAATTAACCCTGTCGCCAAAAGAAAGCAAGGAAGATGACTCAGAAAGGTGCTCCAGTGTTGCTGTTGATGATGGTAGACTTGAGCCAAGATCAGATGATGAGGACACGTAAGTCAAGCACTTGAATAGAAAAATCCATTCACCTGAAGTTTTCATGAGATGACGGGATGCATTGCCTAAAGCAGTTAGGCAATGTTCTTTTGTTCAGTTTTGTTCTTTGTTCAGTTCTTTTAAATTTATAAATGAAGAAAATTTGTTTTACAGTCTGCTAATCTGATTTTCAATTCTATAATATGTCAAATGCCAATGCTGACATTAAAAATGTTATGCAGAATTGTTAACGTGGCTTTGCAACTGTTTTTTTTACCTTATAAGTATAGGTAAACAATCTTCCAGAGAAAGGTGAAGAAGCAGTTTGTGTGTAGTTTGCATATTCTTTAAAAAACATTTTAAACAATCTCAAAGGCTTGGAAACTAGAAACACTCGTAACAGATACATAGAATTAATAAAACTTTCTATCAAATTTTCAGAAATTTTGAAGATTCTGAAGACGAACTGAGACATGAGCTGGAAGAATCTCTGGAGAAAGTGGTAACTTCTCTGGCAGAGAGAACCATAGAGTCTTCCACGCTTTCAATAAATAAAGGTCAAACACATGAAGAAAAGATGAACTTAACTAGCAAACTGTTTGGAAAAGCTAATGATGATCTAGAAAATAACTGTGAGTCCCTTAGTATTGACACAAATAATTAAAAAGTCAAGCAA
Source organism: Anser anser (assembly GCF_964211835.1). Taxonomy (NCBI): domain Eukaryota; kingdom Metazoa; phylum Chordata; class Aves; order Anseriformes; family Anatidae; genus Anser; species Anser anser. Next base: position 184,533,473 of record NC_139720.1, on the reverse strand, counting down.
GAAGCAACAGCTACGTAGAGCACCAGCATGATTACTCTTTCAGACCATTAATATCCTTGAAATTTTAACCACATCAATGACAAATTTAAAAAAAACAGGCAGCTGACATTAAATGCCAAGTAAATCAGCTACTTTTCAACAGAGTTAAGCATTCAATTAAAATTGAAAGGGTTTTTGCCATTTTTTTAGAAGGAAAAAAATCAGGCTAATTTTAGATATCTACATTTTGAAAAATTGCGATCCAGATTAAAAAGCACTTTTCTCTCTTGTTCTAAGCTACCTGGGACGTCTCTGACAACACTCGTTTGGGCAAATTTCTGACTGCATACTCTTTCTTTAACCATTTTTGTATCACTTCAGAAAGGCTCCTACTCAGTGGATTTTATTTCTGTAGATCAATCAACATCCTGTTTTAAGAAACTTTTCCAGCTTCTCATAATCTGAGTACCACTAATGAAGCTTTATAATTCCAATAGTTTAATTTGCATAGCACTGACTGCACACAGTACTTCCAACTATTGAGCAGTTGTATACAGTAGGAGTAAAAGGTTTTACTAGCACCATGAGAATCGCGTGTTCCCCAGTTCCTAGCATAGGACAGGGTTCCAATGGTTGAACAATGAGTTCTTCCAACCGTATTTTCACAGTGTCATTAATTCAGATGAAGTTTAAATAAAGGAAAAACAACAAAAAAAAACACATTCTGAAGTGATTTCAGTAACTTTCTGCACTTCTTAGTTTGCTATGCAACATAAAATACTGCTGTGATGGCTCAAAATCTCCACTTTTGATATGAAAGCAGATGCTTTTTTTTTTAATATGTTGCTCACTTTGTTCTCTTTTATAATAAGCAGTAGCTTAGAGCTTTAATGTTCTTATTTGAATACCATCTAATTATGTTCTCTAATCTAGAGCCTTCTATTCCCAAGGAACAGAAAACTTTTCAGTAGAATAGGGCTAGAAAAATACCATTTATCATACTGTAAAAGGACATGAGGTAATAGCTAATGTAAGGAGGATAGACAAGTGCAATTATTACACTTATCAAAAAGCAAGCTAGCAAATACCATAGGATTAATCTAGAGGAATCGCTGTAGGTAACGAAATCTCGTTCAAGCCCATTTGAGAAACAGCTAGTTAACAGCTAGAAAAAAAAAATTCTGGGTACAAGAGCAATCAAACAAAAACGTTGATTTAAAAAAGTGTGGCTGTAGGTAAAGCGGCATGAAATGTGTAAAGACTGACTGAAAACAAAATATTAAAACAAAAGATCTTACAGATGTAGTTCTGTTACCCAGGAAAGCACTGTGAATTCAGAAGGTTTTGCAGTTCACTGTGTACTGTACACGACAGCGTACTGTCACATAGTCAACACAACATTTTCAGAAGCATTTATTTCCCAGTAAAGTATTTCCCAGCAAAATATTTCTGTTACATAAAGCAGATATCCTGACAGAAAGAAAAAAAAAAATGTCTTTATTGAACGGGACCCAGGGATCATAAATTACATATATTTACATTTACAGGTCGTACCTGGTCAAATATAAAAAGATAATTTTACTCATATGCATTTTTATTCGCATACATTTATTTAAATAATGGCTCCACAGATAATAGGAATGTCTCTTCAAAATGCTGGTCAGAAAACCTGTACACAGACCGGCGAGCATTTTCTCTGATCTCTAACCTTTTTTCAGGAGACAAAGAAAGGATATAAGCCATTTTCTCAGCATAACTGTCCTCGTTTTCTGCTAGGAAACCTGTAATATGTCCTTCGTAGGGTAGCACAATATCCAGTTTGGGGCCTCCAGAATTGTGAGCCAGGATAACTGTGCCAGCTGCCATACATTCAACCACTCCTGTGAAAGATACAAAACATGCTGATATGAATGGGTACATCACAGACTTCAGCTTTTGACTGTGCACTGCAACTTTAGGACTGCAATAAAATTCTCCTAGAAGTTACTACAGGCTGGAGTTTTACATCAGTTTGTAAAATACACAGTAAATGGTCTTATGGGAAAAACAAATCCTAAGGACTGAAATCATAGTTACCCTTAAACATAAAATTGAAATTTGAAATCAGATGTAACTGGTTAAGTTGGGGTTCTTGTAGCACACGTGATTTATAAGAGATACATTATGAGGTAATAAAGAGCTAGATATTGAAATGAATGTGAAGATGAGGACAGAAAGTAGTTCTGTGGCAGAACACTGCAAAGCTGGACTGAAAACAAAAACCTGCTTTTATGGTTTAGTGGCAGCCTGAAAAAAAATAATTACAAAATAAAGCTGCATGTAGCTGCATTCATTTTCTCAGTCAGACTGAATGTTTTTAAGATTTAGAACGATAATCTGAAGAGAAAGGCTGATTGGACTCATATCAATTGGATGATATTCAAGCAGAAATTCAGTATTTTGCAAATAAACACATCTTTACAGCTTCTAACAAGATCTACGTTTGTCCTGCCAAATTACCACTGCTTCTGTATTCTTAATGTTAGAAGTATTAATGAAACGAGTATTTGATAGAAAGCTTTCCTCAGTCAAAAGCAGCAAGACAGGAACAGCACACAATATATACATCAACTTCATCTTTCCTCTATGGTTCCAAGTAAGAGCTCAGATCACTTTAATTACTGATTGTTCTCAGTTCTGATTTGATTTTTATTAAGTTCCACTAGCTCAAAGATTGCCAACTATAAATAATGCCCTAAAGTTTTAGAACATGTTTTTTAAAGGTACAAATCCATTGGAGATTATTGTCAAATCGTGCTGAAATTCAGAAGCACAGTGCAACTGTATCACTTTTTTTTTGTGGTGGGGGGGGAAGAATAAACTTTTATGGGGGCTTAAATATGAGAAGCCATTATTTGTATGTTGTAGCAGTTGCTTCTGGGAGACACTCCAGAGTAAGATTTTTTTTTATATACCAAATTCCTACAAACTATATATAAGCTAGCATTCCTGCTACTTGCTTGTATGCTAATAAAGTCTGATGACATTGCCTGCAGCTTGGTGACATTACAGCCAAGCACAGCACCCCTCTGCTTGGCTGCTCACTTACCCTGATGTAGATGCATGGCACAGGCAATCCTACATTGCCTTTCCAAGTCAGGGAGGCTCAACTAATCCCAATAAACTCTGCCCAACCCCTTAAGTCTGTGCGACAGCACGGTGCAAACCAGGCCCCAACTCCTCTTTGGGATCCAGCTCCGTGCTGCACTGACAAATTTAAGGACTTCATTGCCTCAGCGCAGGCGCCTTGTGCAATGAGGTGGCCTAGGGTGCCTGGTGGCATCCACAGGGGGCTTGCTAGTACGATGCAGATTGTGTGAGTGCGAATTGTGCCCCTGTTCTATGATTAAATGGAAGAACCTACAGCCTTCTGAGGCTCCACAGGGTACAGACGGCATCTGCGCGAGTCTGACACGCCTAACGCAGGACCTTAGGGCGACGGGTCCTCAGAGCAATAGCTGGAGGCACCTCAGATGGGATTTGTCTGTTTAGGTGCCTAAAGGATGCCCGTGATCAATACAGTCTGTGATACCTACAGTGACCCAGCCTGTACCACAGCCTCACGGGGCAGTCAGTCATCTCAGTTGGCCTTGTAGGCTCTACCTCAGCAGTATCACCACCGACAGGAAAGGGCCTTGGGCACCTGCTCGGTGTGCACACCTCTGTGCTCAGACACTACCCCGAAGAGTCTTAACCACGCAGTGAAACCCTCCCCAGCTGCGTTCTAACCGCTGAGACAAACAGCTGAAAAATGAGCAAAGATACTGACCGATCCCAAAGTGCTCGTTCCACATCGTGTGCAGGCCGATGGTGGCCTCGGCCAGGTGTTTCTTTAACTCCTCGAAGGGAATGTTTATTCTGAACATCACGTTGTCACTAACTCCCAGCTCCTCACAAAGACGTTTCAGGTTATTTACACGCTCTTCATCTTGCTGGTTACGACAGCCTCCAATTAAAATAAGCTTCAGTGATGGCTGCTGCCCCAGTCCCTTCTCTTTCAGCAGCTTAGCAAAGGCTCTGATCTGCAAAGGATGATCTTTCTCAGGCCTGAACTGGCTGACGGAAACAACTGAACATTCAGCGGTGCTCTTTTCCTCTTCCAGTGGAATATCCAGGAAAGTTTGGACGTCACACGGCGGATACACCACGCTAGTGCAAGCCCCCGTTCTCCAGATGGAAAGGATGTGGTTGAGCGTCCACGAAGAATTAACCATAACCACGTCGCTGCAAGAACCGACCAATCCATACAAGAATGCAAACAAGTAGTAGTAGACGAGTTTGAATTTGCTGAAGAGCGGATTGTTTGTAATGAAGGCTGCGTTGTTAAACCTGGTGTCCTGATTCCTGACCACAGACAGCATATCGGTGCTGATGGTGGGATAGTGGACGTAACATCCAACCCGACAACCTCCTAAATATTTAAAGAGGGGGAGCGTGAAGGCGTAACCCATCGAGTCAATATAAATGTCAGGAACACACTTCAGAAGAGCTTCCCAGCCAAGGAACACAGAGCCTAAGCTTTGTCCCAGCAAAGTGAAGTGAGGATAAAGAGAAGCTTCCACGAGATAGCGTTTTTCTAGAAACACAAACTTCACAGGATGAGTTAATTTAATATTGAACCTTCTGAAAGCACCTTCTACTATTTCTTCTCCAGTGGCATCTCTGTCACCAGTGTAAACAACACACGTTACGTTTTTGTACCTGTAAGGAAAAAGAATTTCACACGTTCTTATAAAATTTTATAACATGAAACTAAAACATTATCCATTCAAAATTAATCCAAAAGAATGTTCAAAGCAAACGTCTCTGTAATGATTTTGATTTAACTAAATTGATTCTATGAATTCTTTCCGTTATACTTCTATTTTATTTTTTCTGATCCACACTAAAGTATGATGGCTGAAGACTGTTTTTTTTTAGAGTAAAAGATAAATGAGCTCCGTATTAATCAATATCAGACTTAAGAGTGCCTTGCACTACATTAGATGTCCATCTAGCACACAGCATGAACAAAATGCAGAAGGCTGCGCAAAGCCAGGGGTTGTGCCAATGCTGAATCCACTTCAGATATTAACTTTGTCTCCTGCAACAAGAGGCGAGTATCAAAACTAGAATTTGTGTGCAGGTAACTGATGTGTCCCTAAAAGTCCAATACCGGTACCAAAAAAAAACGATGAGAGAGGAGGGGTTTGGCTTAGGAGGAAAGAAGTGACAGGTGCCGCAGTTGTGCAGAAGACACAGGACAGAATAAAATCCGGGCAGAGTGCTGAAGCCAGAAGGCGCAACCAGGTGAAACACAGATCTAAAAAGAAAACCTTTAGGGCCTGTACATTAACGATACCCATTTAAATATGCAAAAATAACACAATTTGCATAAAGAATACCATAAGAAGCTGAGCGTGAAATGTGGTATTTGATAAACGTGTGCTTACTTTTTCTGGAGTGTCCTTATGGCACACCACAAGACCCTCTCCCCTCCGCCCCCCGCGTTGCAATACGGGTGAAAAAACGCCACCAGCACGGGCCGCTGCCCGTCCCTCCCTGCCGGGCTGAGCCGCTGCTTCCTCGCCTGCAGCCAGAGCCGCGCTGCCCACAGCAGCACCGCCACGCAGAGGCACAGAGCTCCGCTGAGAAACAACGCCGGGACCAGCAGCGAGCACAGCAACCTGAAAGGAGTGGGAAATCGTTAAGTAGAGGAGTTAAATAATTAATTGTTACATAGAAGAGACACAGCGCGGTGACAGGACGAGGGGGAATGGGCTAAAGTTGCGCCAGGGGAGGTTTAGGTTGGATATTAGGAAGAACTTCTTTACCGAAAGGGTTGTTAGGCATTGGAATGGGCTGCCCAGGGAGGTGGTTGAGTCACCATCCCTGGTGGTCTTTAAGAGACGTTTAGATGTAGAGCTTAGTGATATGGTTTAGTGGAGGACTTGTTAGTGTTAGGTCAGAGGTTGGACTCAGTGATCTTGGAGGTCTCTTCCAACCCAGATGACTCTGTGATTCTGTGATAGAGAGACGGGCTTATGGGTAGAGAGCTATGGGGCGATATCGGGAATTAGATCACTGATATTGGTGGTTCATTTCAACGACTATCATAAAAGTGTGTTGTTTGGGGAAAGATTTTTTCCGAAGATCAATTCTGGAGCATTAATACTAGATATTTGTGCATACATATATATATATATACATGGCATATATAGTATCAGGATAACATGCTGACATACACAGACATTACATTACACACTATACACCCATATACACACCACATAAAGGCACATAAAGACATATAAAGGCTACAAGCCATATAAAGGCTGCAAAGCCACAGCAAACAACCCTTAAACAGACTTTTTCGAGCTTTCCCTCAGCCGAGCCAGCCCCTTTAGGCCCTGCATTACTGTAGAGCCGCTCAGCCTGCCCTCAGAGCACAGCCCAGCACCACGTTCCCCTCCCCGGGCTCCCCTCCCCGGGCTCCCCTCCCTGAGGCAGCTGAGGGTGGCCCCAGCCCGGAGCCCGCTCCCCACAGAGGTACCGCCCCCTCCTCCCATACCTGCCCGTCCCGCCCGCCACCATCTTGTGGCGTCCTGACGGAAGAGGAGGCAGCCCGGGGGGCGGGGCCAAGCGGGCGTTGCGTCTCCCTCTCATTGGCTCCCCGCGGGAGATGGACAGGCAGGGGGCGGGGCATAGAATGGGCGCCTGAGGGGAGGGAAAAAGGCAGCAGGGGGGTGGTGGGGGCAAAGGCAGGGCGGCGCTGTTTGTGGGGTCTGCGGGGGGTGGTGCTGGATCTCGGGTTTTAACCTCCTCTTTTACCTCCCCTTCCGTTTTGTCTCCACTAGGGGGATACTCACAGACCGGAGGAATGGTGGTGTAGTGATAAGCTGGGCTGTGCTGCTTTTCCAAACGCTGCTGCTGCAGCTGCGTCGTGCAGGGAGGCTTCGTGTGCCTAAAATGGCCGCCTGGGGAGCGGGGTGAGAAACCCGGTGTGTGCCCCCTCACCGTGTGAGGCTGCCGAGAGCTAGATGAGGGGGAGCGTTTACACATTGTAGCCCTGTCTGCCAAAACCTGAAAGGAAGGTGCGGGGAGCTGGGGGTCGGCCTCTGCTCGCAGGTAACCAGTGATAGGACTAGAGGGAATGGCCTCAAGTTGTGCCAGGGGAGGTTCAGGTTGGAAATGAGAGACATTTCTTCTCAGAAAGAGCAGTCAGGCACTGGGACGGGTTGCCCAGGGAGGTGGTGGAGTCACCGTCCCTGGGGGTGTTCAAGGAAAGGCTGGATGTGGTGCTTAGGGACATGGTTTAGTGGGTGGTAGTGGTGCAGGCAGATCTGTTGCAGATAAGACTGTCTCCAGTCTCTTGCAGAGCTGATCTGTCCAAAATTGGAAGGTATTTCAAAGATGCTTTACCTCTACCAAACCCTGATCTTTCAACCTCATTGAGGCTGAAGCTCTCTCTTCCATGTCATAGCTCTTGGTGTGTTTTGAGGTCTTGGGGCTGTTTGGGATGCTTGTGAAGGTCCTCCTGTGGCTTCCTGATCAGCAGATGTTGTAGGGCCAGGAGTTTATTTGGCCATTGCTATAGCTTGAAGCCAAGAGACAAAGCCTCTGCTGTGTTGGAAGGGGAAAGAGCTGAGTGTAAGTAATGATTAGTTGGTGCTGACCCACCTGGGTTGTGTGCTGCTTACAGGGAGCCTCACATGGGGGTGAAAGTTGGAAACGTGTCAACCCTTGAAAGTTAGAGTTGTAGTAGTTTTTACTGATGTTATTTAAATGCCTTCACTGCCCTAATTACAACTGCCTGTACTTTTTTCGAGGGCATCTCTGCCTTTATGTGAGCAGTTACATTGGAACAGTTATCTTGGGAAGCCTGGCCAGAGTGACTTAACATTTCTAACATTTCATTCCTGATCCAGCGCTTCTCATACATTGGGAGCAACAGGCCCTAGTTACTCTCCCTTAATCTTCTTCTCTTCCCCAACAGACCAGCTGCCTGAGAACCATGTCAGATGCTTGCAGAAGAGATCTGTGCTGGATTCACACCTCTCAACTCGAGACACATTTCTTGCAATGTCAACATTTGAAGCTAACTGCCCGGGTTCAGAGAAGAGGTATAGTTCTTCTAGGGAACAAGCAGTCCGGTCTGTTTTAGATGATGAAAGTTGTGTGTCTCTCCACTGACTTGAAAAGGAGCTTATAGCCACTCCCTTGGAAGGTATGAGTCTTAGATTGAGTTTATTTATGAAGCTGGTGGATCACAAGTTAGCCACGGCTTAATTAAGATGAGACTGAATGAGTTCTGAGAAGCAAGTAAAAAAAAAAAAAAGGTAGATGTCTACATACCATTTTGTTGCCAGAGCCATACATGACAGATGCTGTGTTTTGAATTTAAGTCTCTGTTCAGTCATCAGACACCTTTGACTTAATATGGCTAGAAAAGTGAAACTTGTTCTTTCCAGTCAAGGCTCATTGCAAGCTTAGTGATAGTGGGAATGAGAAATGAGGATTTAGCCTACAGAGCTTCCAGTGCAAGGCATATCATTTCTTCAGGGATTCCTAAATGTCGGGAGTATGTTTTAGCTTGAGCCCAACAAAATATTTTGCTTTTCCTGAAATGGTATAACCACTTTTTTGTGAGTTCCTAAAATCTCCTCTTAAGGAATGTATATGTTTGTGCATTTTGGCAAATGGAAGAAAAAGGCTGATCTCCACAGGCACAACAGAAACAGCTGCCTTGTGGCAGCAAACTGGATTTGCAGTGCGTGAACTTTCCAGCAGGGAGAGCCTCAGAGTTTGTTCAGGGAGTCGGACAGCCAGGCATGCTTTGTGCACAGCACTGCCACTGTGGGACATAGGTCTGGCACTTCCCAGAAAAATTTTTGCACGGATGCAGATCGACTGGCCAGCTTTAGTGCTACAAAGCCTCTACAGTCATGTAATTTTCCTGGTGACAGTTCAAGAGCAAAGTATTCCTAGAACTGTTCTTGTCTTGCTTTTGCTCCCAAGGCAAACAACAAATAGGCCAGAGGAATTGTTTTGGCAGGAGAAGCTATCTCTGATGTATTTTTTTGGTGGTTTTTTTTTCTGAGGCTTCATGATGCTTTCCTTATAATGTACACTTATTTCTTGACGGGTACTTCCATGTGGAATAATCCAGGAAACATGATGTCTTTTAAGGCTGCATATAACCTATACATAGGCTGCATATAACCTATAGCTCAGCCACATTGAAATAAAGCATCTGCATAAACAAATACATAGTCTGGTGCAACTTTTCCAGATCTTTACCAGTGCTAAGCAGGAGAAGAGTGCAGTACAGTGGGGCCCCTGTTTCTTTTGCAGATCTTTGTGCATATTTTATAGTCACCTCAGACTGCCTGGGATGCTCTCTTTATTTTGGAAGCAATGTAAACTTGCTTGTTGTAGGGAGAAATCTGCATGGTGGTGGGAGTACCAAATAGTGTTCTTAGTTCTAATAATTTATAGTTCACAGAACCACAGCATGGCTGAGGCTGTCAGGGAGCTCTGGAGGCCCCCGGCCCCAAGCCCCGCTCCAGCAGGGCCCCCCAGCGCAGGGTGCCCAGGACCCCGTCCAGGCGCCTTGTGCCGCTCTCCCAGGAGGAGACCCCACAGCCTCTCTGGGCAGCCTGGGCCAGTGCTCAGCCGCCCGCCCAGCACACAAGCGCTGCCTGGTGCTCAGAGGGAGCCTCCTGCCTGCCCCTTGGTGCCCACTGCCCCTGGCCTGGCGCTGGGCACCCCTGAAAAGAGCCTGGCTGCGGCCTCTTTGCCCCCTGCCTGCGGGGATTCACAGCCCTGGGTGAGATCCCCCTGAGCCTCCTCTTCTCCAGGGTGAGCAGCCCCAGCTCTCCCGGCCTCTGCTCAGAGGAGAGGTGCTCTGGTCTGCTGATCTGTTTTATTTTTTCTGTAGTCCATCTAGGGGTAATTAAAGACAAACTGTATTAATTCTTTCAAAGTTTTTTTTTGTTAGCTTTTTTTTAATCACAGGGTATTCATCTTTTGATGTGAGCAATGTGAAAACTGTGTTGCTGACAGCCTTAGAGACTGCAAAGGATACCTTTAATGTGTGAATATCCAACGCAGACTAACTGGGTTGTCATCACTTCACAACTTCCCCACCTTAATGCATATGTAGCAGAAGATACTGGATGAATGCATTTAAGGTACTGCCAATAACGTCAGCAACAGCAGTGCTGGGCTGTCTGTAGCGTTCCTACTCCAGCAGGGGGAATGCTGTTAAACATCTTGTCTGTAGAAATTCCACGTGGCTGACATGCCAAAGAAATGAAACGAGCCTTGTCATGAAGTTGGCTTTGTTCTCACCTGCTCAGAGATGTACCGAGTTTTTCATCTTTTGCTGCCTCTGTAAGCACTTTTGTCCTGTTTTAATTGCTTTCCTTATTAAGGTCCTCACTCTGAAGGAAGATCCATGCAAACAAGTAAGCAGGATTCAAAACAAATAGCAGAATCCACTCACAATGCGCTCTCCTCAAGCCTGTGAGGCATTGGAGGTAGCTTTTAAGTACATTTTTGTAACTCTCATTCTTGCTGAGTGCTCCACGTACAAGAAAGTTGGTAAAAAGTAAGACCACTGGCAAGTGATAAACACAAAGAAACTGGATTAATATTGTGTAAGGATATTCATATGACAGTCATGTGGTCTTTTATACTTTCTTGTACTGCTGGTTACTTTCTTTCTGGAATGCACCCTGTGTGGTACTAAGTTTCTCATACAAGTTTCTCTCTCTTAGCTGCCAAAATGCCGGGGACTGTTTTTAGCAGGAGGAATCTTATATCGTTCGTATACACAGTAAGTTTCTCCTTTTTTGCACGTTTCTTGTGTTAGGTTGTTGAATGTTACAGTACATTTGTTCTTCGTTGCGTAGTAACAGAAGGCAGAAATAAAGTTGTACTAAACGTTCATGAAGCAAAAAACAAGTATTGGAAATAAATTGTAGCATATATATATTTAGGACAAAACACCATGGGGTTGTTTTTACTTATGTTATAATATTAAAGTTTCTAACTAAGTTGCAATTCTAGGATTTTGTTTTTCTAACTGTCAGCTTTACTTTTTAGCTAGATGTTCCAGGGCACGGATGCCTGCCCTGTGTGTTTGCGAGCAAAAACTGCCCTATTTTTTTGTCAGAATCAATGGAGAATTGCAGAAACATTAAGTATTAAGCAGCTTGGATCTACACAGAATTTTTGCAAGAGTTCCTATAAAATACCTTTATTTGCATCACCAGGCAACTTCCAGCTGCAGGAACCCACTGGTTTTGATTAATAGAAAATTATTTTCGCGCAAGTTGTCCCAGTTGGACAAGGACTACATAGGAAAACAAATCAATTCCACTGTTGGAGTTTAGTTCTGTGGACCGGGCCAGTGTTTTAACTTCCCATGGCCTCTTGTCAGTTCTCCTGAGCAGTCAGCAGCAGGAAAAATGTCTGACATTTTCAGGGCAGGTGAAGGAAACGTTCAAGCAACTCAGAGCACAGGCAGAAATGAGGTGGTAACTGTTGTAGCCCTACCGGTTACATCCCTGAGCTTGCAAAGGAACACGTAGACTCACTTTAAGTCCCAGCCTTTTCAGCTGGAAGTTTTGGGTTCCTGAGGGGCCGTGGAGCATTTCTGAGTGTCTGTGATAGCAGACCTACACCCCCATTTCTTTTCCTCCTCCTTTATGCAGATGCTGATGTCTCTGTGGCCATATACACCTAGTCAGGACAGGAAGGAGATCATGAAGGATCATCTCTCTCACAGCAGTACCTTAAATTGTATCTGTTAAAAATCAACTATGAAACTTACCAACTGAAAAGAAAATCAACTTATATCTGTTTAAATCAACTATGAAGCCGCTCAGGAAGATGCACAACTTCACTGAGTTGCTATTTATTTATTTTTTCAGCCCTACCATCAGACTTTAAAGGGTTCACAGACTGAAAAGGAAAAATCCTGCCCTGACTTGTTCAGGATGCGTTTGTGCACATGCATTTGTGTGTGCGTCCCTCTGCCTGTTTCAGGAGGCAGGGGGGAGTACTGTTTGGTTGCAAACCCAAACTGTTTCATGCAGATCCAGGACGAGTCAGGATTTGCATTCTGTGCTCATGTCTGGCTCGTTGGCACGGATCAGGGAAGAGAAAATAGCCAGAAACTGGCTGCAGAGCAGGACAGAAGAGAATTACATGAGAGATGCAGGCACTGTGCCTTGCCACCTCCTCTGACCTTTTTCTATTCTGGGGATAAAGAAAGTTTGAAGGGGTGGCAATTTTCCCATGGTGCAGATTCAGAGATTCTTTTCTGCGGAGGGAACTAGGGCTGCTTAAAAGTCGTTCCCTGACGCAGTACCTTTTCTTTCAACAAGCAGAGGTAACAGGAGGGAATAATAAATGAATTGACCCTGAATTTCCATGGATTGGCATCTCTGCTTCCTAGGAATTGAGCACAGTGAATAAATCTCAGCAGGTTGCTTGGCAACTCTCAGGATGGTTACCTTCTTTTATACCGAGCTGCAGAATGCATCAGTTTTGACTAAACGTGTCCTTGGAGGAGACATCCTTTTTCTGTAGAACAGGCTGAGGTGAACTCTGGAAATGACAAGATGGCTGAGAGATGGAAATACCATCCATCTCGCTGCCCAAAAGTGTTTTGTCTCACAGTTGTAAGCTCCCAGGAGCTCTTTTTTTTAAGGAGTCAAATGTCTTCAGTTTCCTCTGGGCGCTCATGCAATAAATAAGGACTGCTTTTACAGTCAGTTTTGATGAGCCAAGTGCATATACCACAGAAAACAACCTGAGAAACGCTGTACACATTTCAAAGCAGGGTTTTAACTGCGTCTTTCAGTCCAGGTGTTACATGTTTCAGATACATTTTTTCTGTAAACAGAAAGAGGTTTGCTCTGTTGCCCTTTCCTTCAGGTGTTTTTTGAAGCATATGTTTGAGTTGAAGAGAGAGCTTAAAATTAGTAGCAGTTGCCTTGCTGTTGCCTTCCATCCCTCAGTGTCACTGTAGCTATGACATTTCTACCTTCATTCTTCCTCACCACATCTCATAGGCTGCCACGCGTTACTTGATGGAATTATCATCAGATAATTACGGAATTATCATCAGATATTCCAGCAGAAAAAAAAATAACAGCAAGTATCTTTTCATCTTTATATTTTCTCTCTCCTCTTAGTTTCTATAAGCCTCTGCAGTGGATCAGTGTTGCTCTATCGAGGCAAAGTCTACGTGTTTTCATGGTCACTCGTAGAGAAGTACATGTTGTCCACTGATAGAAGCTGCGACCTCCCTGCCTGGGGCTCTTGACCGAGAGCTGGCAGCGCGCTCACACCGGGTATTAGACCTGGACAGCACAATGTTGTTCCTGGCCCTGAAGAGCAAACAGGAATTTTGCAGGAAAACACCGTAAATAGGTTAGCTAAACAGCAACTCTCATGTTACAGTTTGGACCTCGGAATGCTCCTGTGTGCCTGTAGCGTCCTCATCAGAAGTTCCCCTCTTTGCTTCGTGCCTGCCGGGGCACAGGGAGCCAGCTGGGGGGCTGGCAGCTCTCTGATCTCCACTCAGGAAGAAAAAGCTGCCCAAGGGCAGAGCTGCAGTTCAGGAGGCTCCAAAATGAGCAGGGCCCCTGTGCTGGCCTGGCTGGGCTGTGGCAGAGCCCCGGGCTCGCAGGCAGGCTGTCGGAGTCACGCTGCAGCTGTGTCCTCATGAGCCCCTGCTGGCAGGGTCGCCTAGCGTCTGCCCTCCGCAAGGGTAAGGCCACAGAGAGGTCCCCAAACCCTCTTGTGTTTTTCTACCCAGTAACAGCAACCAGACTACGGGGAGAGGGCAAGAAAAAGAGTAAAAGAACCAAATGGATGATCTTGAAAGTGGTAGCCCTGCTTCCCAGGCAGTTTTATCTGGAACACCAGGAGAGCAATGGGGGTTTGGGTGAGGACTGGATGTCAGAGGACCCCAGGTACTGAGGTGAGGAGCGATGGTATCAAGTTTTCTTAGGGATTTGGGAATTGCTGGAGAGGCCTCTCTTTCTGCAAAGTTGTTTTAGACAGCTGTCAATATAAGATAGGCAGAAACAACAGTAAAGAGAAGCTGAATTTGAGCTTTCCTTACATATCTACGCTGTCCTAAAAAAGGCAGTATGTTTGTATTTTAGATGTGGCATTCGTAGTGCCAACACAAACCCCTGCTTTGTCTTTCTCTTGAAGTGAAGGTGATGAAACAAGCTCCTATTCAAAGGCTGAGCAGTGGGACTTGGGATTAAACAGTAGCTGCAGAACCAGAAATACAGGCTTAAATCCAAGTTGGTTTCTTCTCTCCTCTCTACCTCTCCTCTCCTTTTCTTTTTTTTTCATGCTTTACAGATATGATGGGCTTTGTGTCCTTTACACAGTGTCAGGCGACTCATCAAACTGAAATCTCAGCCTGTCAAACGTGACCACAAGATTTGAGAGGGCGTGCTATTAGTTTGCCTGCAACAAGGTCAACAGTAGCTTACTTAAAAAAAAAAAAGCAAAAAACAAAATAAAACAAAAAAACCCTCAGGCTTCCCAGTTACTTAAATCACAGTTCAGAGACTCAGTATTTATTCAAAACAAATGTAAAACATATTTTTAAAAACCCACAAAAAATACTAGGAAATTTACGAAACAAAACTAGACTTAAGAACTTGAGTCTTATTTCTAAATGTAGATAGCCAAGCTAGCTGACAAAAGTTATGATCTTTAGCAGTGACTGATACAGTTCACGGGTAATAAACAGGTCTTTTTGTCGTCTCAAATTAGCCTTCTAAAATTGTTACTTTTGTAATGTTACTCATTCTCAAGCCGTATTTAAAATAGTGCAGTCAAGGTGGAAAAAATGCGGGTTCTTTTTCTCTGTGTGGAGTTCAGAAAGGCTTTTGCTCGAATTTTATAACCAAACCCCAGCTCTGAGCTGGGTGCAGCAAAGCACAGACAGCATCAGAGAGTTAAGGGCAGTGGGAACGCAGCAGTGCAGATACTGGGTTTGTAGTGGCACTGCCCGACAAGTTCTGCCACACTCGTGCCACCACCCCCTGACGAGGTGCCACACGCCTGCTACACGGCCGAATGTTGCTGGGGAGCTGGACTTGAATTAATTCAGCCCGATTGCAATTGTTCTTTGCACTTAAACTCTGACCCAAAAGGTGTGCCTTTTCCGGGGGTAATATGATCAGCGTGGTAGTTTCCAGGCACTTGAAAACAAATTCCTGCACTATAAATACAGATAACAGAAATTATCATGCTGAAATCAACGCTGCTAAAAGCAGACAAAGTACCAAGTCCACGCAATTTGCAGTCGTGAAGAAGCCATGGAGTGAAAAAATGAGTCTGCGTTTTTGGGCCCTGTTACAAAAGAGATTCTCTGCCGAGTCCTGCTGGTTTAGAGCAAACAACCGTTTTTAAATATTTAGAGAAGATTGAGTCTGCTTCCTGAAAAGCTGGAGCCAAAGTCTGAGCTGATTTGATTTGAAATGAGGTCATCAACTCTTAAGCAATTTTATTCATGGCAGGTAGGAATTTGATTCCTTGTATTTCAGAGTTTTGAAAGAGTTTTTTTTTTTTTTCTGTAATGAGTACGCCAGTTAGTTCAGAAGAGTCAAGGATGTGGCTCTGTACCGTGAATGTGACCAAGCTTCCACTGAACTTTCAGCTGCAGCTGTTGCTTCGTCCGGCTGAAAGTGGCTGCTGGGCAAGAGCAGGGGCTTGCTTGAAGAAGTGGTGCACGCATTTAATCACTGCTCCTCTTTTGGCTTAAAGAGGGCGCTGAGGGAGGAGAAATTCTGTTTCACGCTCTAGCTAGGTGTTCGTAGCAGCCTGTTGATAACTGAGTTAGCAGCATTGTTGTTTGTAATGTTTCTAGGAGCTTTGCAGTTCTCTGTTCTTCTTAAAGCTCCAGTTTCTGCAGTCACACACACACACAAAACAAAATCAGTCTGCCTCTATCTTAATGGGGGAGAATTTCCAAAAGTTTAGCGGAGTCCATCCTGAAGACAGTCTAAAAGAACCCAAAACACAGTCAAATGTGAAATTACTATTATTTTTTTTAGCCTGATGTCACTGTTTGCATGCCTTGGGATGGATTGTATTTCAGATATCTGATGAGGAGAGTAGAAAAATGATGGTTTTACATTCAAAGGCAGACTGGCTTTCTAGTTTAGTGTAAATACTGAATTCTGTCTTTACACTGGCATGATGTTCAGGTATCTGAACGGGTTCCTTTTGTCTGCCTGTCAGGTGAAGGCAATATGACCCCCTTATCTCCAGGCTACTGATTTTTAACTTGCTCCCAAGCTTCTCATCTTTCGAGGCATTGTTAAGAATATTTTAACGTACTTGCTTTGGACAAGAAGGACAAGAGGGATTAGGCACAGGACAAGTCATCCTATAAAGCCAGGGATGAATGCACCCAGGAAGCATAATTTACACAAAGACATGTACTTTTTCTGGGCTTAATACATTCTCTGGTAGTAGCAAGTAGCATAAAGGGGAAAACATGTTTTATGAGCTGCTGAGGCTTTAAGTCAAAGGGATTTAATTTTCTTGGTATGTTTTGTATTTTCTTGAATGATGATGAAAATATCTCCTCCAGCATTAGCAGAGAGCTGCAAAAGCAGCAGCCAGATTTTGTATTTGCCGTCTAAATCCCATGCTACCACCCCTGAGTGATTCTTCCTGGTAAAGCTTCTCAGCTGTGCAACATCTAGCCTCCAACCAGGGCACGTTGTTGTTACCAGGTGAGACAGGCAGCAGCTCCTTCCTTCAGCCCTCAGTAAAATGCTCACCTGCTGTTAGCAGCTGACACAGTTAGCATCAGCTCCAAAGGGACAATTAATGGAGCAGGAATAGGGAAAACAATTTGGGTGGGTAACTCCAAGCAGCTGCCTCGCTCCTCCGGCAGACGTTGCTGCCCTTGGGGTGCCACATCGCATCCCTCAGACCTGGCTCCTGGGCCACGAGAGAGTTGTGGAGGGGGTGGGAGATGGCAGGGCCTCTGAGCTTTCAGACTGCTTTTTTAAGGTACGTTGAAATGGGGTTTTGTTTTACAAGATGCTTGGGGTGTTTCTGCTTTGTGAGTGGCAGCGCTTGTCCAAGAGCTGGTGCTGGTACCTTAGCTGCACGGGTTTCATTCGCCATTGCCACAGATCTCTGCTGGAGCCCACAGCTTCACATCAGTTAGCTGTGTTGAAATACATCTTATACCCCTTTCATCTGAAGAGCTGTAGAAAACTCTCCTCTCCTCCCAGCAAAATAATTCTTTTTAATGTAGGTAAATACCTTGTAAAAGTATATATATATATATTTATGTATATAAATACCTTGTAAAATACCTTGTAGGGGTGTTCAAAACGCAGCCTCGTGTGCTTCTCCTCCACCTCCAAGTCAGCGTTCAGTGCTGCTGAAGGAGGAGGACCATGAGGGCATTAAGTAAGAACTTGTTTCCGCTACTTCTAGGAACAAGCAAATAGATTTTTACCTTAGAATTGCTCAGAAGTTGGGGGGATGGATGAGAGGAGGTGGGGAGAAGACTTACTAAATATCTCTTTATTCCTTCAGCCGAAGTTGAACCTCAACCTGGGGTGAACCTCAAATTTGTTTTACAGCAAGCTTCATCACATGATATTTCATGAATATTAGTCACTTGTAGCAACATGCCAGGTAGGGTTTGGGATATTTTGAATAATAAAGATACTATCTGAGGTGAGTGGACTGAGTATTTACCTTAGAGCTGGCCAGAAACTGCAATTTCTGTTCCCTAAGATATTCTAGAATTTGAATTTTCCATTATTTGGAATAGAAATTAGTACGCAGAGCTGAGTTTCTAAATATCTTTGATTTGGGGTCAGAGAATTGGTTTGCCTTAGAAAGACAAAAAATAGATCATTAACTTGGATGTCTATCTTTAATGAGTAGATGTAGCCCTAGTATTTAAAGACACTGTAATTAAATGTTTTCACATAAGTCAAACTGTAGGATTTTCGGTTTGTTGTTTCAAAGCCAGGTAAAGTCAGAAAGATGAAATATTTTGAAGAATTAAAGACAACTTTTAAGAGAAGTGTTCCATCTGAAGTCAGGTGCCTTTTTAACCAGTTCTATTGATAAATACAGAACAGATGCTTTACGCCTTGTAGCGTGGTGGTAAAACTATCAGTACTTAAGATCTGAGCAGTCTGGAAAAGGAAAAGTTCCTTCTGAGTAAAAGCCAGCAGCCTGGGATCGTTTCCAGCCCCCGCTTCTGAGCTCAGGTAATACTGTACGTGACCCTGCTAGAGGCTCCACCAAGATCCACGTCTCCGCGCTGCCAGCTGGGCACCTGACAAACTGCTTGGGGAGCCCATCTCCCAGGCACGGTCCCAAGGATGGTCGCCTGGCTTTGTTGACATGGGAGTGATTTTTTCCTTACCTCTTTCCTTTTTTTTTTTTTTTTTTGGAAACATTATGTAGGTTGGGTTTCTGCAGTCTCTTGGGAGAGAATGGGGAGCAGAGAGAGAGCTTCTGTTGGGTTGTTCCCTTTCTGACCTCGTAGCTAACAAAGCTTCAGTCAGACCTGTCCTAAATTGTTCTGGCATCGTTACATGCTTGTAAAGCTCTTTTGAAGTGCCATTTCTCAAACATTTTGAAATTCACTTTTCTTTTTCCAGTTTAATGTTATCACTGTTCTTGTGTATTAAGACAGTGACACAAAACGGTGCTCTGACGATATTTTGGTTTTCACTTCGTTGGCAGAAGACCTTCCTTTTATAAGAGGATTCTGAACTCGCATTCGTTGCGTGGTGTGAGCAGGGGTGCGAGAGATGTCAAGGGAAAAAACTAAAAGGATTCTGACTTTGTCCTGCCAGACAGCTGGAGTGCCATGCGTGTCCTCAGGTTTCTTTGCCGTGTCTGAGCTGTGCCGAGACTTTGATCCTGTGTGCTGATCTCTGCATGGGAGTACATTTGGTGATCTATTTTTTTTTTCCAAATCCAAGAGCTTCTGATTAAATGTAAAGCGATCATTTTAAGGCTTGCCTGTGCAGTGAGGTCAGTGCATAGTTGGGGGTGTGTGAATTGCTGACACACTGGCTGTATGGTGTAATTTCCCTTCATGGGCAGTCTTTAGGTACCTGTTTAGGGGTGCCTTTAGAAGTGGACTGCACTGCTGGATGCTCAGGAAACTCGAGGTCCCGCTCGCCAGGTTAGAACAGCGCTGTGAATTTGGGGCAGGCAGCCCCAGGGAAATACATCCAGCTTGGCTCTAGACACTTGTAGTGATGGTGCCTATCTCGTATGGCTGTCTAATTAGACATTCCTGGAGCTGATGAGAGGATCTAAGGGGAACCGGGTTTGCCAGGGGGAATAGTTTTTCTTTTCTTTTTTCTATTTTTTTTCTCCTCCGTGGCACTAATTGCCGGTTCAGCTTTCTGATTGTTTGTTTATTTTTAGTTAAGCTTGGGGATGGTAAAGAGCTGCGCTTTAAAAAGCATAAGTATGGTACTCGGTCTTTTTCTTTTCCCTTTTGAAACCAGGAACGACTGTCCTTGTGCCCTAAATAAATGAAAGACATTCAGCCTAGGAATCTTAGCTATCATAAGCATGTTTAAAGTGTTAGAGGGGACCCTTTCCTGGATAAAAATCCAAGAAATCCCTGCTTACTTCACGAAAAAGGGAAGCGGCATAGCAGCGTTGCCCTTTGCAGGAGCCGTGGTCGTGCCCGTGGCCACAGGGAGCTAACGCCTGGGTGTCTGAGTTAATTATGCACCGGCTGGCTGCACACAGGTCATGTTTGAGCAGCTTGTGAAAGGCAGCCTTGGCTGAGCCACCCGCGACGCCGTGCGCAAAGCCGAGCGGCGCTGACTGCGGTTTGGTAAGCACGAGGGCTGCCAATTGGTGGGAAGCGTTTGAACTGGCAGTCAGAGGAGGTAGCTGAGTGCAGCGGGCAGCGTACACAAAGATCACAGGTTGCATCTGGGATTTCATTAGGAATGCCTAATAAGCACGCTGATGAGGCAGGCAGAGCTCCCCAAGCCGTTGTAAACGTAGCTGAAAGAAGAGTTGCTGATAAGGCACACTGCCTAACTGCTCTCCTAAAGCTTTCGTTTGGCGTTGTAGTATTTAAAGCCTGCAAAGATAATGGAGAGGAAAGGGGACAGTAAAATAAGAAGGGAACTGTCCTGCTTAGCTACTTTAAACAACAAAAACATAACCCTGGTGTCTATTCGTAAGCGGCAGGCAGCTCATGATGTGCCTGAACTACTGATTATCGGTGAAAAACCCAAAGCAGGATCTCCGGTAGAAGCAAGCAGTAACTTGCAGAAAGAAGAGAAAGTTTTGCAAAATAACTCCCTGGGACTGCCAGAAGTCAATACAATTGAAAGACAGGTCAGTGAGCTGTTGCTTGTGTTGGGAGGGAAGAGATGTTGCTGAAGTGGAGAATTTTAAACCAAGCATGTTGGACATGGGTTGTATATTAATGTGCTAAACCTTCTTTATCTAAATTATTTCCATCCCCAGCATGCATCTGTGCCCTGCAACAAGTAGTACACAAATGCCAAGTCCTCTTGAGAGCCTCTGAAATCAATCTTTGAAAGCAAATATTAATAATGAGGTATGCTGTATTCGCTAATGAGCGTTTTTCCAGCTCCACCTCTAATAATATAGAGTGGTGATTCTTAGTGAGGAAATATTTCTCCTCTAGAGCTGTGATTGCTTGAGTAGTTTGACATCAGCTAGTACTGGGTTATTCTCTGGAATTCTAGAAACGTTAAAAGGTCATAATTGTAGGTAAGTAGTTTATTTATAACTAGTAAGTGAATACTAACAAAAATTCTTGATAATATACCTGTGGCAACATTTTATTTAGTTTGCAATTCAGAGTTGTAATTTTGGAGGTTGGCTGTTATGGAGAAGAGGTTTAGAAAGATCAATGCTGCTAAAAACATTATGAGGTTTATTACTTAAAAAAGAGGTTTTGCTGTTTAAAAGTTTATGTTACAAATTATAATAATGTGATTTGGATCAGTGTATATTTAAGGAAAACAACCTCTCAGAATAAACAGTGTGTTCTTTGAAACTGTGTTTACTAAAATGGCTTAAATAAATAGTCAGATTGGGATGAAACAACAGCGAGGGCAGACCAACTATATGTGAAAGCTTTGCCTGTCTCTACTTCTCGCACTATAAATGTTTGCTATAAAACAGTCATGGCATAAATTACTTTGTTCTGCCAAAAGATCTCTTCTGTATTCAGTTTGCTGGAATATATTGGGCTGCTCATATCGGAGCAGTGAAGAACATCACAAGGCGTTTTGCTTGATTCTAATTCGAAGCTAGAAACCATCCATTTATGACAAGGCTTTTCCCTTTCCCACTGAGCCTAGTATGGTTTATATAGCTCTCTTTAATTTAAAAACACTTGTTTAGGTCTCTAAGGCTTATTAAGTATGGTGTATATGGGTATCATTTCAGTAACACTGAATGCAACCGCATAAACATTTCCCCATCCTCTGTCCTGTTGGAAAATCCCGTTCCTAAAAGGGGATAAGCAAACCCAGGCCAGAAGCATCAGGGCAGCTTAGCATTTTGAAAACAAAACCACCATAAAGTTACATGGCTTTAAAGTAGTATTTTCATTTAATCACAATTTCCAGGTGGAGATTGTTTTGTTTTGTTTTCCTTGTTTAAGACTCAGGAACCGTTTGGAAAACAAAAAGCTGTGTTAGAAGTAGGTACTAACACTAGTGGGTACTCACGTGTTGATCTTCTTGAGGCGTGGAGGGGGAAGAAGGAAGGAAGAACAACCATTTATGGCCTGATGCAGCTAAACAGAATGTGCTGACAAGATGGATGGACAGGCTGCGCTGAGATTTGCTCAGGAGGATGAGAGCTGAATTTCTGCCTCCGGCCCACTCAGAAATGACGCTGTTAGAGGCATGAAATTGAAGACTCTGGACCTTTGACGTTCCCAAGGCTGTTCTGTCCTCATTTTGTTGTTCGCTGGCAACCTATAACAAACTGGGAAAACATCTCAAGTATTTAATTACTAGTATGTGGCTTTTCGGTTGTGCGTTACTGCCTGCCTGAATCCAAAGCCATGAATCAGCAGCTTGTGAAAGAGCAAAGCAGGGAAGGTAAAGCAGCAGATAAGGTAATTCTTCGGCAGTTGTGCGCTTCGAGGGAAGAGGGCAATAGCTGGTTTCAGCCTGTGGATGTCTGGGGGAAAGAGCAGCTCAAAACCTTCAGAGACACCAGGTGAGAGGCTGAGATCTGGCATTTGTGGGCAAGCAGACGGGAGCAATCTCGGGAATTTGCTCAACGGGCCAAGCCCCGTTTCCCTGCCAGCTGACTGCCTGGCATCGTGATGAGGCATCCAGCTCTTGAACTTCAGGATATGAAATTTGGTGTCCCAGCCAAAGGAGGGACAACTGCGGCAAGGATTCTTGAGGCACAAGATGGTGTGGCCTGGCTATGAAAGATGAGGAGCAGGAGCAGCGTGGCAGCAGCAGGCGGTGGATGTCTGAGGGCAGCCCCAGCTCCCCTTGTGGGGATGTCAGTGTGGGTGATGCTTGGGGAGCTGTGGGGTGCAGCCAGCATGGCCTCAGCATCGTATTTGGCTTTACTGAGGGCGTTTACTGAGGGCTTTACACCGGTGTTCGGGAGGTGGCTGCACCTCCCTGGCAGGGGAAGCGAGGGGGAAAGGGATGACAAGGTGACACATGCTGGTCACCATGTGTGAGGGAGGGCCTTGCCCAGTGCGGTGTGTTTTTTTTGTCGTCTTTTTTTCTTCCAGCTCAGTTGTTTTCCTCAGGTTTGCTCTGTAGCCCTTCAGTGCTGTGTTGAACCCTTGGCCTTTGTACTTCTGAATGGGAGTACCCGAAAGAAGCAGCTCGTTTTCGGGGACGTTGGTTAGCCTGGGTCTCTGAGGGCCATTTTGCCCCACCAGCTGCACAGGCCACAGGCAGCAGACACCTCTCCCCCTGGACCTGCCACCGAGCTCTGGACACCACAGGGCAAATTGCTGCGCATCAAGCTGTGAGTTGAGACTTGGGCACTCCCAATCCAGCAGTGTCACCCTGCTCTGCTCCACCTCCACGCTCTCCCGAGAAGTTATTCCAGCCCCGCGGCGTATTCTTGTTCAACGATCTCCTTCCTGCCAGGGGAATGGGAGCCTCTGGCCTCTTCCTGCTGCCCCCAGGCCCAGATTTTCTCCAGGGCAGGCACAGAGGCTCAACTCCTGCCTGAGACAGCAAGGAGGGCAGTTCTTGACACCAATGTTTTTTTTCTGAAATCCTTGTCCTGGGAGCTGGGATCAGACCCATTCATGTCAATGGTTTCAGATGGTTCGTGGGCGGAGCTGCCTGCTGTAGATGGGCATAGTTTCACCTCTGGCATTTCCTTTAAAGCCATCTCCAGCTATTGCTGCTTCTCTTCCAATGGGTCCCTACTTAACTTTCTTCCTTTTTTTTAAAATCGTTTTTCTATTTAAGGGCTGTTGTTTAAATGATCTTCACGGCTCAGCTTTCATCAGGTTTTCTCAGTTTTCAGACCAGATCCTCCCTCTGTTTTGTGTTTTGAGTGGCAACTTTTATGTGCAAAACAGGGGAGGGAAATAATTGTCCTAATTTCATGTTTTCGTTATTTACATAATTTTTACGTAGTCATTGTAAAAATATGCCAGAGTGTTGTAGAGCAAACAGACTTTGTGTACACGTCCCCTTAAAAGTAAGCAGGCCTCCTTTGGCATGTTAGGCGAAAAGAGTTGGTCGCTGCAGCCAGTTTGCTCAGATTGAGATGTTCAGACAGATGACTTTTCTTTGATTCATTCAGATTTCCGGGCAGAAGCAAGCAGGAGGGGTGATGCCTGGAAGAGTCAGGCTGTGCAGCACCAGGATTAACCAGCTGCCGTTCTCTTAGTGTTGGTGTTTGCGTGGTGACCTTGGTCCCGGTGATGTTACCTGGGTGTCCCAGATTGGGCTTTTTTTGCAGATGGTATCTCTGATAGAGTCTCCTGGATGCCATTTAACATGCAGCTGATAGCTGCTATCAAGAAACCCTCTTTTGAGACCTAGTGTGTGCCTGAGGAAGAATACATGCTGGAATGTAGAGATTATATGTAGGAATGTGCACATTTCTGCATGCCTGACGGTCAGCTCCTTACGTGAACCTGCTGTTGTCCTCTCATCTAGTGTAGAAACACCCCTTCGCACAGATACGCCCGTAGATGTGGCTATGCTCCTTATCCTGGGAGCATTTTTTGAAGCTGTTAAAAAATACTGAAGACTTTCTAGATAGTGTGTTTGAATATGTTCACATTTCTGTTTTTGTTTGTTTGTTTTGGAGGGGGGAGAGATTCTCAAATTATTTTGATTTTTTTTTTAAGGGAGATATTTTTTCTCTTTTTTTTATACCCACTTCTCTATTTTTTTTCTTGTTAATAATAATAAAAAAATGTGTATAAGGATGTTTCTCATACAGAGCACAAATACCAGTTTTTGTCAAATAATGAACAAAATATTGCCTATTCTTCTAAATGCTGGTACATCTTTTTATCCAAAACATCAATTGATGGCCAAGTTTTGATGTTCCTGTGACAAAAAAATGCATTGAAATAGTAAAATCAGTCCTTGCTTTTATGTTTTTTTTTCAGCAGACTGGGTGCCAGTAAATACCCTTTAATCACTTTATTTAATTTGAATCACTTTTATTTCAGTAGGCGCATAGGAAAATGGAGATGTTTAGTGAGTGTGGGGTGGAGGAGACGCAGCGAAGGACCCAAGAGCTGTGATGCTGCCTGTTTTCCGTCTGCAGGTTGCTGCCAGAAACATGTTGGATAGGAGCAGGCGAGGAGGCTGCGTGTCTCACCCCGCTCTTCCTCAGTTTTATCAAAGAATGAGGAACACAAATGCCTTTATACAAAGAAAAGCAAATGCACGCAGTGAGCTCCTGTAGCACGCATGAATCTTTTTGCTTTGCTGAGTGTTCATGAAGATAAGAGCTTCTCACTATGACCCAAATCTCATGGGAGTTGGAGACAGGGAAGAGGAGACAAAGGACAGTATTGAAATAGGCTTCTCAAAGTAGATATGAACATAAATGAATGTTTAAGGTTATGCAGCATTTGAAATAAAGTGTGTGAGAGACACTTTTCAAACAGGCTTTTTTTTCCCCATATATGACTCCGTATTATTTTTAAACTGTGAGGGCACAAATAGGAGGAAATAAGCATGGAATTGTCTTTTCTGCACTTAAATAAGGACCATTAATCAATTGTATTTCATTTTGAGGGGAGGGGCTGGCTGCATATTTCTATTTATGTTGAGGATTTCAGTAACTTCTGGGGAGGAAAGTGCAAGGAGAGAGGGACTGCCATGTGTGCAGGAGTAAAAGGGACACAGGAGCTAAAATATTTACATAACTCTTCCCCAGCATCTCTGGAGTGTAGCCTTGAGCCCACAAGCAGAGAGGGAAGGAGGCACAGAGGGTGGGCTCATGCCAGGATAGCGAGGGGCTGCCTCGTAACGCTGCAGAGCTGAAGGTGCACACTGCAGCTCCAGGCTGGTCAAAGCATCCATGGCTTGGTGGTGGCCGTCGCTCCTAGTTATCTTGGGGTCATGTTCGACCTGGTGGCCTTAAAGCAGGAGTCCTGGTGGACACCAAGCTGAATGTGACCCTTGCTGCTAAGAAGGCTGATGGCCTTCCCCCCTGCGCTGGGGGGCCCTGCTGGAGCGGGGCTTGGGGCCGGGGGCCTCCAGAGCTCCCTGACAGCCTCTGCCCTGCTGTGGTTCTGTGAACTGAGCCTGCACCGCTAATGGGAGTCAAGCCTGAAGACTCGATTGCTTTCGATTTTTATTTAGAGGCCTCCATAAACATCCATGGCAAAAGCTCAGGGAACTGTTCTGTAGAGCAGGAGGTGATGGGATCATCAGGAAACCCATTTCTGCCTTCACCTGAAGATGAGATTCAGAGGAGTGCTGCACTCACACGACTGAAGCAGTGGCCTCTGTCTGTTTACCAGCACTTCTGTTTTCCCAGGGAGTATTTTCATTCTGTTCTAATAAATGCAGTACAGAGAAGACTGAAAGCAAATTTCTTAGTTTTAATTTTTGCCTTTTTGGTCGTGACCCAGACATCATTATTCTCGAGCTCTCTAAGCATGAAACAAAATCAAGTTAATGAATTTTGAATGCTGCATGAAATGAACTGGGAGCAGGCTAGTGTTAATAAGCAGCCTGAATGCTTCTCGTTTGTGCTGCAGTACTGAGGAGAGAGTTTTTTGTTTGTTTGTTTGTTTCTCTTTAGCAGAAAGAAGACACGTATTGCTTTATTAAGCGGTGGAGAGCCCTTCACAAGCAAGTTAATAGGTTTGTCATAGTAGCTTCCATCTAGATCTTTAGGAGATAAATTTGCCTCAAGTCCCAAACATGAATTTTGAAGTTCTTTCCATGAAACTTGGAGATCTTGGGCTCGTCCCTCCCCTTCTAAGTCCTCCCCATTGCGATGTCCTTTGATGACGGAGAGTTGTGCTCTCATTACTTCTTCCGTGAGAAACATTGCCTTTATAATTTTTATTAATATTGCATTTTTCAATTGAATCGAGTGCACTGAACTGTAGAATTGCAGTATTGTGGGCCATGATTTGACTGATGGTTAATCCACTTCAGGCTAATCTACTTCAGTAATGGCTGTGACATTCAGAAAATTGGTGTTGGATCAAACCAGCGAGCTCTTGGAGCTCAATATCTGATCTTTGTTAGGTACCTCACAACGAGGTAGATTAAAATATAGTGGAAGCATCTGCCTATATATGTATTTTAAAATCTTTGAGAGTAGATTTTAAATTCAAAGATCTTTATATTTGCAGACTATCCAGAGCCTTTTGTGTACACGTATGGTGTTGCAGGTATCATGCAACTGGTCCTGCCTGGTTTTGGGCTCTGGCATTTCCTAAATCTGTTTTCTGTGGGCGTATTATTTTGTTTTGGTAGTGGCTTGGCCAAACTGTTGGCTCCTGATGTTTGTGGAGAGATGTTCAGTGTGCGCTCTCCTGTGACCCTTTGTGCCGGTGACAGTCTGCTGCGAAGAGCAGAGCTTGGGCTGCACAGCAGGAGCGCACAAGTTATAAATGATTGGATTGGGAATGTGGATATTTCTAAAATTGCTGCTCAAGAGAAGTGTCAGAGGCCTGATTCATACTGCATAGCTAACTGGTAGTGTAGTCCAAGTGTAAGTTAACATTGTGAAATATTTTAATGGAAGTAGACTGCTTTGAGGGCTTATGAGGAATATTGCTGCTTTTACAGTGATAAAGGTACATACATGTTATTTTTATTTTTCTCTTTAGGCTTTGTCCAACACCGATTCCCCTCCTAGCTGTGCGCTGGAACCTACAATGAAACAGAATTTTGCTTTTGACAACATGGGCTACGAGGAGAGCTTTGAAACCCTGCCTTCACCATCTTCCCAAGAGCGCACTGTTGCAGTCACTGTTCTGGGGATGACTTGCCAGTCTTGTGTGCAGTCAGTAGAAGGACGAATTTCCAAGGTGAAGGGCATTGTGAGTATTAAAGTCTCCCTTGAACAGAATAATGCCCTAGTAAAGTACCTGCAGTCAGAAATAAGCCCTGCACAGATTTGCCAGGAAATTCAGGACATGGGCTTTGACGCTAACATCGCAGAAGAGAGGTTGACACCAGCGTCTGTAAGTTTACCGTGCTCGAGAGAAGCAGTAATAAAGCTTCGGATAGAAGGCATGACGTGCCAGTCCTGCGTCACCAGCATCGAAGGAAAGATGAAGAAGCTGCATGGTGTGGCAAAAATCAAGGTGTCGCTCGCTAACCAGGAGGCAATCATCGCTTACCAGCCTTACATCATTCAGCCCGAGGAACTCAAGAGCCATATCAGTAGCCTGGGGTATGACTGCACCGTTAAGAGTAAATCGACGCCTTTGAAGCTTGGCGTGCTTGATCTTGGGCGCCTGCAGAGCGCAGACCCCAAGGAGACACCGGCAAGCCTTGAGAGCAGCGGGTTGGGTCCACAGGCTGCCAAGATGTGTAGCACAGCTACCGCGGCTGTACAGATAGAAGGCATGCACTGCAAGTCCTGTGTCAGAAACATTGAAGGAAACATATCCTCTCTTCCAGGCGTGGAAAGTATTGACGTATCTTTGGAGCATAAATGTGCTGTTGTACAGTACAGCCCAAATTTAATTACCCTGTCAGCTTTGCAGCAAGCTATTGAGTCCCTTCCACCTGGAAACTTTAAAGTGTGCCTCCTTAATGATTCAGAAGCAAATAACCAAGCATCTCCACCGTCTGCTTTGCTATGCGGTCTTGCCGGAGAGCCACTGGACGACATGACGTGCACGGCTGTTGTTAGGATTGATGGTATGACCTGCAATTCCTGTGTGCAGTCCATAGAAGGGACAATATCGCAGAGACAAGGTGTGCAGCACATAGCAGTTTCTTTAGCTGCCAAGACTGGGACCATACGTTATGATCCAGCTGTCACAAATGGAGAGGAGTTGAGAGCTGCCATAGAAGATATGGGGTTTGATGTGTCCCTGCTGGCAGGTAACAGTGTTTTTCTCTTCTGGGGGTAGAGTGCCAAGCTAGGCCATGAGCTATCTGAGTTGAGGCTCTCTTCTGGAGATAACTCTTAAAATGTTGTGTTGGTGTTACCTTTCTTAAGGGACTGGTCTGATCTGATCTCACTTAGCAATGGAGAGACCTTTCAGCTGTGAAGCACCTCATTTCAGCTCTTAAAAAAAGCTGCACTAGGAGGTAGAAGAGTTAGTTTGCATTATGAAACCTAAAGGCTTGGAAGTTGGCACAAAGTCTTCAAAGTGGCAGATGCCCCTACCCTCTGCAGTAGGTTTCCTCCTGTGGACTACTCCAGCCTCCTACAGGCTGCTGTAAGTAGATCTGTCAAGCTGAATGCTTTAATTTACATTCCAAAATACAAAAAAAGCACAAACCTAAAGAAATACATTTCATTTAAAACCACTTTTTACTTAGTTAAAATCTCTTCTTAGTGTCCTAATCCTTTATTTCTTCAGTATTTTTATCCAAGACCTAAGCATTGCTTTCAGCAAAGTAAGTGCTTCATGTACGCTTTGGTGGGAAGCAGGCAGTGCTTTTACATGTCAGCTGCAGCGCAGTTTGTACACTTTGTACATGTGCTCAATGTTTAAGAAGTTGCTGTGGTGTGTAATCTCTCTGGTGAATTCCAAAAGTGGCAATATTTACTTGCTTCAGCTCCGAACAGATTTCCTCTCAGATACAGATGTAGTTTACCTGGAATGAATTGGTTTAATCCCGATATACCCAGTCCTGTGAGCTTTTCTTGTGGGTCCAATCCCTCTGAACCTATGGAACAGCTACAAATGAGGAGGAGTCCATATGTGACATTTAATTCTGATTTGTTTCGTAATTTGTTGGTAGGAGAGCTCCTGATCTATCTGTGGAAAAGGAGGGAAGCCCCTGTGTTTAACACATTCAGAGGCAACTCTTGCTCCTTTATACAAATATGCTGCCTGAGAGATCTGGTTTGTGAGTGCAGCTGGAAGAGTTAGTTATTGGGTGTTTGTAACCTGGCAAAGAACAAAGATGATCACAGTGGGCCTGTGTGTGTGGAGGTCTGAGCGCTGCAAATCCTCCCACTACTCATTTTGCAATACTTGCATTATAAACATTGTTCCAGAAGGAGAAACCTGTTGAGAAACTTGTCCTTTTCCCTGGTAGAGATGAAGTGCTATGAGCTCTGTGTAGAAGGCAGCACGGACAAAATGACCGTCGGGTTGGGCTGTGTTCTCTGTGCTGGATAAGGCCCCTCTAGATCCCAATAGATCTTTATTGAGCAGAGGTAGCTGTCAGGTCTAGGCGTTGAAATTGGAGGGAGCCATTTGCCATCTGAAAGTGGAAAAGGGGCTGTGCAGGGTTACATGGTCATGTAAGGAGCGCAGGTGAGTGTATGTTGTTACACACACAGTAGCAATCTGTATCATTTCCATGAAGAAACCAAGATTGCCATATCACCTTTCAAACAACTGAGACTTTGCATGACTGATAAATATGGCCTGCTTGTAGTTTTGTCTCATCGTATCGCGCCTCAAATAGTGTTTGTTCACTTTATTGTGCGTTTATTCAAGATACTGGCACAGGAGAACACAAGCATCGGCCTGACGCCAGCGATGCCGCGGTGCAGCCTCAAGCTCCGGAGTCTCCTTGCCAGGATCGTGTCTCAGATGCTCTTCTGGAGGGTCCTCACCTCGATGGGCCAAACCAGCCCAGTGAAGCCAAGAAGTGTTTTTTGCAAATCACTGGCATGACCTGTGCATCGTGCGTGTCTACCATCGAACGAAAATTGCAGAAAGAAGACGGTAATAAATGTGACATTCCTGTAATGCGTCTGAATGGGTCTAGTGGTTGGAGGAGGTATTCTGTGCAGTCTGTGGTAGAACGTCTTGAGGTTGCGTAGACTTCACGTTCTTTGTTAGTGCTAATGTAACCATGTCACTGTTTAACTATCCTGCTGCACTGGTGGACCTACCCAGTGGACGTAACTGTTTTGCAACAGGAAGTTGTTGTAATATGATGGACATTTCAAATAAGGCTCAAGACAAGAACAGAGTCATTGTTCTCATTGTGCTCGCAGGGCCTTACAGAGCAATCCATCTCTTCCAGAGTTGTCAAGAGCTCTGACACATTTGCGATGTAAAACTTGTTCTTCAGCATATGTTTGCACAAGCAAGTGCAAATAAATGTGTGGCTCCAGTGCCTGGGTAATTACTTGAGGCACAGCAAGGCTTATTAGGTTCAAACTCTGCATTCTGGAGAGCTACCTCTGCCCTGACTGTACGGAACATGAACTGATGAGCCATAGTATTGTTTGCTCCAATGCTTTAGGAAGGTTTTTCGTACAGATTCCTGTGTCCCCAGTCTCATGTTGGCATGCCTTAGAGGAAGGTTTTGCTTATGGATTCCCGTGCCCCCAGTCTCCCAGTGATGCTCACTGCATCAATATACAAATCAAGAAACATCTAGCACTTCAGATCACTTTTGTTGCCTGTGATTTTTATGCTTTGTTTTTTGATTCTAAGACTAGATTTGTTTAAAAATAAAATAAAAGGTCTAACATTGCGCAGTGGAATTTGTTTAGGGCTTTCCAAACTTAGAGGGTCCAGGGTAGAGCTTGTAGCAAACAGTGTAGAAATTGCTTATGATTTTTCTTTTTGTCTCATTACACCATAGCAAGACTCATCTTTTTTCCAGAGTACCTGTTGCAACTCCTGTCATTGCTAAAGGGAGCTGTGTTATGGTTGCATCTCAGTAAAATCTTTGCTGCTGTGACCAGGGAACAACGCTAGAAGGAGGCAGAGAGAGATCACTAGATATAAAAAGACTCTAAGCTGTTACAGCCCACATCAGAAATCACCTTAATATTTTATTTTTCTTCCTCACAAACGAACTATGTTATCTAACCTTTTTTATTATTGCCACTACAGGAATTGTTTCAGTGTTGGTAGCCCTGATGGCAGGTAAAGCAGAGATAAAATACAAGCCAGAGTTCATACAGCCTCTTGAAATAGCACAGCTGATCCAGAATTTGGGTTTTGAGGCAACTGTCATAGAAGATCATGCAGAAACAGAAGGAAATGTGGAGCTTCTTGTAAGTAATGTATGCTTGAAAATGTATGTCAGTTTAGAAATGTCAGGTTTAGAAGAAGCAGCTCCTTATAAATTCCTTTTTTTTAAGGAGTTGTTGCCTCAGCAGGTCAGTTCTGTCAGGTGACACTGATTTTTCTTAATTGCTGAAAAGAGAAAATCAAGTTATCTTAGAAGGACCTGTCCAAAGGTGCTGAAACAAAAAAGTAATAGTTGTATGTATAAAATAGGCTTTTTTTTAGCAAGAGGAAATGAAACAGATGGAACAGAAAATACATATCATCAAACACGTGATGAGAATGTTAGGGGGTTTGTAGTAGAGGCCTGAGGATTTTGGGTAAGATTAGTAAATTGTTCATACTGAGGACAGATTCTTCAAAAGTCTTTTAATTCTCTGACATACTCCTATTGTAAGAAAGGTAACAACAGTCTGCAGTTACGCTAATAGATCAGAAAGTGGGAGCATTTCTTACTGAAGCCACCAGGAAATTTCAGTAAGCTAGCTGGTTGCAGAATTTTATAATAAAAGTGGATAGTTATATTCTCAGCTTTGTTTCCTTTAAGACAGCTTTATAAAGTCTTCATGCTGAGGGCTTTGGTCACTACCAGCAGAGTTTGAACAGTCATTAGTGTTTTCTTGAAAAGAGAAATAATTATCTTTCTTGAACCTGCATCAACAATGCTAAAGCTAATTGACTGGTCCTTCTTAACACTGACAGTGAGAAGAGGCTGCTTTTCATTTCAAACGCTGCTAAATGTACCTAAAATTGTGTTTTCTTCAGATTACAGGGATGACTTGTGCTTCTTGTGTTCACAACATTGAATCCAAACTTATGAGAACAAATGGCATATTCTACGCCTCAGTTGCACTTGCTACTTGCAAAGCTCACATCCAGTTTGATCCTGAAATTACAGGACCTCGAGACATTATAAAAATAATTGAGGTAGGTAGGCTTTAGAGAGAAAAAAAAAAAGAACAATTATAAGGTGAAATTAAAAAGAAAATAAAACAGCTGGTATTTGGGGAGTGTCACAGACTTTTGCAGATAATGTATGGTGTTTGCCATATGTGTATGGTCTTGCCTATGTGGTGAAGCTGCTGTGCTTCACAGAATTACACAGCATCCCAGGCTGTTGCTCTAAAAACACCCCCCAAAAATTACAAAAACCCCAAACTTTTAAAACCTCTGTCTGGTAAAAGTGCCTATATATCCATTCTGGCTGTTCTGTGTGTGGAATCAACAATTTCCAGTTGTTTCAGTGAAGTGTTACTTCAGAAGAAACTACTACTTTCTCTTGTCACTGGAAGAGACTGTAAAAGGAGTTTTGTAACAGCAGGGAGCTAAACTCTGTTCATACCACGAGTATTAAACATCTCTGTATGCGCTGGCATTTATTCCCATATTAATTCAGAGAGAAACTGCTTAAATCAAAACAGGATGTGATACAGCCTCTAAAGGAAAAAAATCCTGGCTTATCAGTAACCGCAGAGATCATAAAATCTGCCGTTATCATGGCTCAGGTGCCGACAAAGCTTTTTCTTTTGCTTTGGCAGAAGAGAAGAGTATGAGCCACACACAGAAAGTAGTCAGGAGAACAGCAGAGACTGTCTTCCTCTCATATACTTAAGAGTACTTGTTCAGAAAAAGCTCTTTGTCTGTATAGCTGATGTGGCAGCAGTGGTTAACGTGTAAGTAGTAGACTGTTCAGGCTGGTAGAGTAGTTCTGTGAAGTACATCTTGCTACAGGAGCATCTAATAATGCAGCTATTAAGTTTACTTTTTTTTTTTGAGGGTTGTGGGGGAGTGGTTGCAATGCAGTAGCTTACTGAAGCGTCAGGCAGAACTGGCTTTTTGCACCTTTGCTTTGTTCTGCAGTTAGCTTTGCAGGTTTAAACTGAGTCTGGTAATCCTGATTTTCAGCTTCAGATGTATCTATGAACTGTACTGTTAACAAGATGAATTACAGAATGATTTGTGTTGGAAGGCACCTTAAAGATCACATAGTTCCAACCCCCCTGCCATGGGCAGGGACACCTCCCACCAGACCAGGTTGCCCAAATCCCCATCCAGCCTGGCCTTGAATACCTCCAGGGATGGAGCACCTCCAGCTTCTCTGGGCAGCCTGTGCCAGTGCCTCACCTCCCTCTGAGTGAAGAATTTCTTCCTAATGTCTAATCTAAATCTGCGCTTTTTTAGTTCAGAGCCATTCCCCCTCATCGTTTCGCTACACTCCCTGACAGAGTCCTTCCTATCTCTCCTGTAGGCCCCCTTCAGGCACCGGAAGGCCGCAATGAGGTCTCCCTGGAGCCTTCTCTTCTCCAGGCTGAACAACCCCAACTCCCTCAGTCTGTCTTCATAGGAGAGGTGCTCCAGCCCTCTGATCATGTCATGGCCCTCCTCTGGACTCGTTCTAATGCATCCATGCTAGCAAGGTTTACTGGCCCAGAGACTTGTATACATTTTTCCCTTCCTTTGTGGTGTTTTCTCTCTCTGATGCCAGTGGGGAGGAAAGTGCGTAAAATACCTTTGAAGAGGAGGGCAGCAGAATTCCAGCTATGGGAGATGCCTGTGCTTAAGAAACCAGGATACTTACTGTATTATGATTTTTTTCTGTGTATAGATAACAAAAGTCCTTTATAGTCCATGTTTTGAGTACTGGCTGATATATGATTTCACGTTGGCAGGATCTGAAAATAAATAAGAAAATGGCATTTATTAAATATGGAACAGTGTCCTTTTCTGACATTTCTTCTAAAAGTAGTGTCATTTAAGTATGTTATGAGTAATATAGTTAGTTTAATCAAAGCTAACTCATCTTCCCTCCCCTTTTAATAAAAAGGAAATTGGCTTTCATGCTTCTGTGTCTAGAAGAGTTCCAAATGCACATAACTTGGATCATAAAAAAGAAATACAGCAGTAAGTATTTCTCTTCCTCTCTCAGTAATGAGTGCATGTAGATCATCTCTTGTAATTCACCATCCTTACTTTCCCCAGTTAATTTAGCTTATCCTTGTATAAAGCATATTTAATTTTATGATTTGCTATTCGGTTCAGATACTTTCATTACTTTGATTAGCCTCAGTTCTTAACAGATAAAGCTCTCTACATTTAAATATGTAGGAGACACTGAAATTGTCCTGAAGTGTTGGATCTTTCCCAAATATCCCAAAGCTGTGTGTTTGTACAGCACTCATACCCTTGCTCTGCACTGTCATCATGGTGTTTGGCCTGGGTACTGTGGGGTGTGCCATGACCGGGGATTTACAGCTTCTACTTTTCAGGTGGAGGAAGTCTTTCTTGTGCAGCCTAGTGTTTGGTATCCCTGTCTTAATCCTAATGATTTATATGCTAATACCTGACGGCGGACACCATGGGTCTATGGTGCTGGAACAGAATCTCATTCCTGGATTATCTATATTAAATCTTCTCTTCTTTGTCCTGTGCACTTTTGTTCAGGTATGTCCAGAGTATTTCCTCAGGGTTTGCTTTTTATTCATCTGCCATTTACATAACCTGATCTGATAAAGAGAGGAGACTGGAAGGGTTTAACGGATTATACCTTCACTCTTCTCTGTACCACCTATATAGAATTAAGCGGGACTTTTCTGCAAAATGTCAATTCTGTAATTGCTCACAGCGCTTACTCCTGCCACGGTTTTGCCAGTTGCATTTCTAAGAGGGGAAAGTAATGTTAAACCAAATAAATACCTGATTGGTTGCAAACTGTTTGGGGAACTACAGGTAAATCCCTTCAACTTCTGTGCTTTGTTTATTTTGCATTTCTAACAAGAGGGTGGTATTTAGCTGGTAGAGTTGTTTAGGGAGTAAGGAAGGGCGAGTGAGAGGATGACAAGGGAATCAACCTCCAAGTAGATGACTCTACTGAAGTTGCATCAATATAAAGCTCACATGGGACAGCAATCCCTTCCCTTACCTACTGCATGTTCATAATTCTGTTATAGGGGGTATTATGTGCTCCTTGCTTTCACTGCTGTGATCTTAATATGAGTTTGTCCACACTTACGCCAACAGTTTCTTGGTGGATGGTATTTTTACTTACAAGCTTACAAATCACTGAAGCACAAGACGGCCAATATGGATGTGCTCATCGTACTGGCCACAACGATTGCTTATGTGTATTCCTGTGTGATCCTGATGGTGGCCATCATTGAAAAGGCAGAGAAAAGTCCTGTCACTTTCTTTGACACTCCTCCAATGCTGTTTGTATTCATTGCCCTTGGGAGATGGCTTGAACACATAGCAAAGGTAACTCATCTTCACACAAAATACTGCGAATTTATAATGAGAATAGAATAAAACTATTCGGATTAATTTGGAGTCAGATGTTTCTGATATTTATGGTACTATGGTCATTTAGAGTTTGTGTATCATCATATTCAGTAGGCATCAACATTTATATATCTCAGTATGTCTTAACCATATATCTTTGTTTCTTAGAGTAAGACCTCAGAAGCTCTTGCTAAACTTATATCTCTTCAAGCCACGGAAGCCACTGTGGTGACTCTTGGACCTGATCACTCTATCATCAGGTATTCATGACCAAAAAAACTCAGCCTAGGCTTGATGAGTTAATGTGGAAGCATTATTCTTTTGGAGCTGTTGGCCTAAATGATCTGTCTGTTCTACTTGTGTCTTTTGCAGGGAGGAGCAAGTAGCTGTTGAACTGGTTCAAAGGGGTGATATTGTAAAAGTTGTTCCTGGTGGAAAGTTCCCTGTGGATGGAAAGGTCATTGAAGGCAGTTCTATGGCAGATGAGTCTCTCATTACTGGTAATTTCCCTTAAACTTATGCAGGGATGTGAAATCTTCTGTAACATTTTCTTACAAGAAAAGAAAACAGCCCCAAAACAAAAGGTGTTGTCTTAATAGCTTCCCAGCTTAATGAACTCTGTGCCTGTGCGTTGTGAGCTTGAATCTAAATCCTGTGTCTGCATGCACCCTCAAAAACAAAAACCAAACAAACAAAGCCAACCAAACAAAAAAAAAAAGCATCTCAGCTCAGTTTGGTGACTTTTACTGATGTGTTGATGGGATGGATGGAGGCTAAACACTATTGTCATTATTACAGAGATATGTTGGCAGTTTCCCCAGGAATATATTTGTAGAGATGGTACCTTTTCAGAACTTCTAAAGGGCAGTGGAGACGTACAGCTGAAATACTGGGGTGTATATGTGTGGACATCAGACAGGGCTTCCAACAGGGACTGCCAAGTGAGCAAGGAGAGAGAAAGCAAACCTCATGACGTGGGGCTCATTAAGGGTCACAGGACTTATTCACAGTTTCTGAAATTTTCATTTCATTTTGTTAATATAATAAGGATTTGTTTGATTGTGTAATTCTTATAAATAACTTAAAGGATCTGTAACTTTTACATTGTCATTGGCTTGCTTGATGTAGTTATGTATTTCCTTTGCCTGGGGACGAGGGACGCCCTTAATTTTAGGAGAACCAGTCCTTATCACTTACCTTAAGAACAGAAAATAAAGGTTTTCTAGAGATTCTTGGAGAGACAATGTGAGAATAGGAGCTTTGCCACAGAGATAACTTTTCTAGTCTTTGAAAATCGAGGGTAGAAGAAGTGAAGACAGAATGTCTAAACTCCTATGGCTGTACAAAATTTCAGTTGGAGAAATTTGTAGCAGTTCCTTTTAAGATCAATTTGTTCCTGGCCCTTTTGAGGGATGGCATACTGGAGGGTTAGGACTAAGGAACCTTACACTTCTTCCTCCATTATTGGTCTGACAAAAGGTCAGGACAAGTTGTAGCTCAGAGGTTCAGAGCAAAATGGCAAAGAGGGATTGTCATAATCCAGGTGTTCGGGCTCTTTTGTTCTGGGGAAAGGTGTAGGATTTCCATCCACCCCCAGCTTCTACAGTTGCTGGTGATTACCGCACCAAGCAGTGTAGTGTTTTTCAGGCAGCAGGCTGGATTTGTTAGAGGACTGATCAACTTTGTTGTGCTTTTGAAGATTAAACTGGTTATTGTCCAATTAATCAAATAAAGCCTTGCCAAATTCCTTCAGTAATGAAGTGATTTATTAAAAAGCTGAGAAAGGAATGAGATGGCTGATGCTGACTTTACCTGCTGGGATAGTAGTGCTAATTTTTTTTTTTTGGTTGAGGAAAGGAAAGAATGAAGCATAAGATCTAGTTTCTGACCCGTTTGCTAAGCAGAATCACAGAAAACAGAGGTGGCTGAACCATCTGTTTGTTGTACAATGTTGTTCCACATTCTGTGATTTGAGGAGCTGTGCTGGGTCTTCCTGTTCACAGTCCGCAGGTTGTGCTTTTTTTTAACCTCTGCTGGTGCCAAATGACAGTTTTTCATAAACATTATATACAGAGAAAATTTATCCGAAATCTTTTCTGTTACCTTAATAACCTGCGTTTTGGGTGCCCCAAAATTAACTATCTTCTCTCACAGTGGCCCTGTCCCCTTTGGCTGTTTATTTTGTGACGCATTTCTTAGCCAAGATCCTCAGAAAGATTACTTCTCCTCCCACCTGTCTCAAAGTTCCAGTGAAGGCATGAGAAACCATGGCCTATTTTTGGAAAATCTGGCAGTAGAGACTGTAGATTTATACCAGGGCCCACTCAAATATCAGGATACAGGCATCTGTACTGTGTGCGATGGAAAGACAGAGCACTGGTGTTTGTAGCCTGGGGATTATGTTTCTGAAGGTCAGAGAATGAGAGCCCTAGATCTCAGGCAGGCTGAAAAGGAAGAGCCAGAGATGTCTGCTAAGGCACTTGCTGCAAAAATAAACCCAGAAAAAGGTTTATAGAAGTATGACACCACTTATACGTATCTTCAGAAGACAGAGAAAGACGTGATTTCATGTCATTATTCAGCGTGCTGATTTTGCTAGCATGCAATGTGCTGTGTGCTAATGGGTAAGTTCACTGTCATTAGAGGTGTTTGCACTGGTCTGGCACATTTATTCTTACTGTTTCTTTCCAGGGGAAGCCATGCCAGTCACTAAAAAGCCTGGGAGCACAGTGATCGCTGGTTCTATAAATGCGCATGGCTCAGTTCTTGTTAACGCAACCCATGTTGGTAACGATACCACCCTAGCACAGATTGTGAAATTGGTGGAAGAAGCTCAAATGTCAAAGGTAAAAGTAGTAGAAAGTAAGCCTTATTCACAGATTTTGATTAAATAAGAAAAAAAATTCTTTATTTTGACATATTTACACATTCAGCAAACTGTGTTTTTCCAGACTTCAAAAAAAGAATCAGATAAAGACTATTATTTTCATGAATTCTGCATATTTGTGTTTTGATCATAAACATGCAAATATCTCTTTTTCTTTTTGTAGGCACCTATCCAGCAACTGGCAGATAGGTTTAGTGGATATTTTGTTCCATTTATCATCATTATTTCTACAGTGACTTTGATAGTATGGATCTCAATTGGTTTTATAAAATTTGATATCATTCAGAAATATTTTCCTGTAAGTAATTTCGTTAAGAGTTGGATTTTGTTGTTAGTGAAATCTCCCAATGAAATTAATATACCTTCTGCGTGTGCAGGGTTTGATGTTGTAACATGGCAAATGTCTTTGTACAGTGTGGTGTTTTCTACATGGAGTAGATAATTAAACTCATTAAAATATATTTGCGGGTATAAATATACCTGTGCTTTTAGCCCTTGTTTCTGTGTGGGGTTCTTATAAACTGAAATTATTTAATCCTTCTGGATTAAACGTTAAGCATTATCTATAACTGTATTGAAAGGCGCTGAGTCATTCCTGTTATGCTTGATATTTTGTTGGACATCCTGTTCCATGGCAGATAGTGGGCTTGGCTTTAGAAGGAAGGAGAGCTTCTCTTATCTTTAGGATGTGTATTGCTGTGCTCAGCAACTGTGGCGATCCGTGCACCTGGAAGTAGGGTTCGGCTTTGGTAGATTATGAAGGGAACGCCAGGAAGTTACAGTTGTCCAGGAGCCTGAGAGCAGGGTCACTCTGTCAGACCCCTTAACGTGAGGGGTAATTCTGCTGTATTGCTTAAATAGGTGGTGTTCAACAGAAAGTCCTGAAGCATATGTGTGCTTGAGCAGCAAGAAAGCCACAAAATAATGCCATAAACAATTCATAATATTGATGTTTCTCTACCATTACAGTAACAATAATAGATTGCTTTCCTCTACTGGAGGTTTCTGGGTAAACGTGTGGGTTTTTTTTGAACTGGATATGATTGACCGCACTTGTGTTAACTTCTATCAGCAAACATGCATCTCTTTTTCCCCCCTCTCTCTTGCAGAATCAGAACAAACACGCTACAAAAGCTGAACTGATACTGCGGTTTGCGTTTCAAACCTCAATCACTGTGCTGAGCATTGCATGCCCCTGTTCTTTAGGCTTGGCTACCCCAACAGCTGTGATGGTGGGCACAGGAGTTGCTGCGCAGAACGGTATTCTCATCAAAGGTGGAAAACCCCTGGAAATGGCACACAAGGTTAATAGTTCATTTGTACTTTCTGTAGCTTACCCAGCTGTTGCAACATAAAATACAATTTTGCAGGAAATCCCGTTGATCCAGAGAAAGACTGCAGCATTTTCACTTCTTATTTTATTTTTTTTTTTACCATTGGCAGCTGATCATGAGGGTAAAGATGATGACCTTGACCTCCTTTCTCCACAATTCAAAGTAGTCACAGCAATGCGTTGAGAGCCAACAGTTTTTGCAGTCTAATGCCTATGAGGCTGCTAATGTTCTGCACGGCCTTGAGAGGTCTCTGGTTTTTGCATTCTCATCCGTGAAAGCCTGATATCCCAGCACTTTTCTTATTTTCTCAGAGGGCTGCTGTGAAATGTGTATCTTGTTCATGATCGTGGTTTAAAATGTAAGATGTAAGAGAAAAGTGGAATGATCTGAAGTTGTGTTAGTTTAAAATGAAAAAAAAAAGATGGAGGGGAGGCAGAAAAATCCTTTCAAAGGCAGAAAACTGATGAAAGGAGGAGGAGGAGAAAGAAGGATTTGACACGTCCAATGCCAGTAAAAAGAAGATTAGTTTAAACTATGCTATGGGAGACTAGATTGGACATCAACAGAATATTTTAAGTGAAAAGGATAGTAAGAATAAGTTAATCAGACTGATAATAATTATTGTTTTTACTGAACATGGTAGGAAAGGCTAGAAGGCTCTTTATGAGGCTCTGCAAAATAAAACAAAAAAGCAGCAAATACAAAAGCAACAACAAAATGAAACAACAACTACAAAAAAAACCACAGGAAAAATACTTCTAATTAGTGTTAGCTTGTTTTGTTTTGTTTTTAACTTTTGGATTACAGAGAAAAGTTGGGTCAGGGCTTGGAAAATTAGGTGACCTGTTGGATTCTGCAGGGTTGATGGGTTGGAATAGCTGAGAATGGAAATAGTGCTGCCTTTAAGGGTTTTGGTTTGTGTGTTTCTCTGTCCCATGTTTATTTTTCAAGATTAGAATTGACTTTAGCTTTGGGTTTCAGTGTATGTGGGACTGTGTTTCTTGGTTCTTTGTGGATTCCTCAAGACCCACAGGTCTGGCTAACAAGTGATTGTTGAATTTGGTGAGGTTGGCTTTGGTTGGATCATTGTTTCTTGAATTTGTTGCAGTTTCTTGAATTCTCTCCCACCTGCTCTACCTCCAAACAACTTTGAATCCTCTTTCCTAAATGCTATTGTTAATCATTTGGAACAGCAGTTGTAAAAAGCCCTCCTAGTATTGCATACCTCATGGTAAAAGTGAGTAAGGTGTCATTACATGAATCCTGCATGGGAATACATACACACACACAGACAAGTCCTGCAGTGACTGTTGTCTGAGATCCTGATACAGGTACAGCACGATACAGCAGCTATATGGGCAACGAATAAGAAGGCATAAGGAGTCCCACTGCACAGACAGTTCACAGTACAGGAATTCCTGGCTTTTGTAGGTTTATTCATCTTGGTTTGGTTACAGTAAACTGATTATTGATCTCTGTCCTGCATTTATGTGCCTAAAGCATGCAAGCATCCCTATGATCACGCAGCTTAGGTGGTAACTGTGGTTTCTTTCTTGCAGATCAAGACTGTGATGTTTGATAAAACTGGGACCATCACTTGTGGAGTTCCTAAAGTGATGAGGGTACTTCTGCTGGGAGACACAGCTGTGCTCTCTCTGAAAAAGGTCCTGGCGGTGGTTGGCACTGCAGAAGCCAGCAGCGAGCATCCTTTAGGTGTGGCAGTCACTAAATACTGCAAAGAGGTACTTAGCCTTTCTGTTTCACCTCAGGCTTGAAGGGATCTACGTGAATGCAGCGATGTTGTGTGAAATGAGCAAGTTCCAGAGGGACAGGCCTCCCTGAAAAGTAACAGGCTGAAAAGCTGGCGCATTTTATGATTGTGCATCTTACTCTGGATGATACCTAGAAGGCATATTCTAAGCTTTGGTTTTCTGGTAGTTCTATGGAGTCCTCAAGCAAGATCTTATGACGTTTTCCCAGAAATAACAGAAAAAAAAAAGGATTACAGAATACATGCAGGAAGAATGTTTATGTTTAAAATAGCATCATGAAGCAAATATGTGGTGACATTTCATATATTACCTGATGGTAGTAGTCACTTCTATTAGTCACCTGCTTATCTGAATAGATTAAGCAAAAAGCTTTAAAATAAACATGAATACTATCCTGTGATACGTGTGAATCTCACAAATGAATTAATAGATTACTCACGTTTTCACACGTGATCCTTAGAGGTCACTTACATATCACATGTGTTCATCAAGTATTTCAGGAAGAATGAAGGCACAAATAGAAACCAACGTAGGAAACCTGCTTTAAAAATAACCACCTTCTTGCTGCTAAGAAAAGTCACTGGGCTTCTTGTCATTAGTTGATTAATCTGAAACTTACTAATGATAGATCTTTCAGTGGTGAAATTTAGAAGTTAACATGTAAATTTAGAAGGAAAAAAAGAGTGTAGGTAGCGATTCAGTTGCCTCTTTTACATATAACATTTTCTGTTTCCAAATTTGTCTTAGTTTCCTTGATACTTCTGTCATTGTCACATGCACCAATTATTACTGGCTTATGGTTATATGAATTCAAATGCTATACTGCTTGAAGGTATTCTTACCATGTGCCTTATCATCTTGGCATTGTAATGAGGTCACTGAAAGGTACACATAGTTCTGATTTCAAGTGATAAGCCAGAATAACTTGGTTGTAAATTAATGAATTGCAAAAAGAATGGGAAAAAAAACCACCCATAGGGTCCTGGTAATCCATTTTCTCATCTTGAAGGTACTCACTGGCTTCTCCTTCACTCCACAAAAAAAAAAAGTTTCCCTAGTAGAATCATCCACCAGATCAGCAGATCACAGGAATTAGATGCAGGTTTTCACTGTCCTTATATGTGTGTGTGTATATGCATAAGGGCTGATGCCACACAGCCACTTGTCTGTGAAGCTAACTAGAAGTTGCCTCTCTTCAGAGGCTGTATGGCTTGCTGTAGTATTTCTTTTTAGTTCCTAGTCTTGGCTGAGGTCATGAACCAAACTGTAACTTCTTTGCCTTTGAAAACCCCAGCACATCTAGAACATCCTTGTTTTAATTTCTGCATTACTGATGCTCTATGCTGCTTTAAGTCTTTGTCAAGAGGAAGAATAAAGTCTCTTTTTGGTGGGAGTTGTCTAATATTTGTACCACACGTTGACTGACGGTGAACTCTGCTTACATCTGCAGGAGCTTGGCACTCAGAGCCTGGGGTACTGCACCAACTTCCAGGCAGTCCCAGGCTGTGGCATCAGCTGTAAAGTTGGCGGTGTTGAGGCCATCCTGGGCATGGCCGAGGAGGGTCTGGGTGAGCCGGTCGCTAACAGGAGTGGGGACAGCAGCGTTCCTCTGGAAGATAACACACTGATCGCGCTCTCTGAATCAGAAGGTACGTCTGCCCCCAAAGGGACTGCTGGTTGCAATGCAAGGGCTAATGAATCCTGCCAGACTAGAAACAGCAGAAAGATGGAGAGAAAGACAAAGAACACGAGGAACAAAAATACACCCTAATGAAAATTCAAACTCTCTTCTCCCCTACTCTCAATTGCTCTGGAGTTCAGAAACCTAATTAAGGATCTAGATGCTACAGTGCTGAGTACTCCAAAAGTCTGTACAATACATAGGCAATAAGCCATAGTCAGCAAGGTCCCTTTTGGACAGAAGAATGGTCCAGCAGAGAGCAAAGTTTGACAATTAGCATGATCTCACTTGGGGCAATTACCTTTAACATACGTTATCTTATTGCTACATTTATGTCCTACTTTTTAGTTCTGTAATAACTTGGACCTTTTGTTTTCTGTTTCAATATCTCTCAAGGCACTTAATTAAAACAAAAACACAACAAAAACATTCAGCAGATGCGCAATAAAAGTTGCAGTGCCTGATGTTTTTGATTTAGCCAATACATTTATTTTTGTTTCAGGCTCTGTGAAAGGCACTTTGATCTTTGTTATTGTACGAGAGAAAGAATACATATTGAAAGCCTTCCTTAAGAAGCTCATCAGTTCTCTGAAGGCTGTGTCTCTTCTGACCTTTTTGAGAAAGCTATTAGAAGAATTAAATAAAATAAGAAGTGTAATCATCAGAACTGTGCCATTTGTGAATAGTGTTGATGTAATGTCTTCTCTCTTGCTTCAGATGGCTTTTGTGAAGTTGGATTGACTTCTTAATGAAGTGCTCTCCATACTGTTTCATTGTTTGTTAGAACAAAACTACTTTTTTTGTTACCAAAAATAGCCTTTATATTTGAAAGAAGTTGTTAGTTGTGAGAACAATGTGGTGTGACATTTAGGAAGTGTGCACACTGCACTTATCCAGAAAAACAATGCGAACTCACAAAGGCAAATATGTGCAAATACTTCCATTAAGTTCATGACGCAGTTCTGTGTATAAACGGGCTCAGAAGTGAGTCTTGAAGG
Source organism: Anser anser (assembly GCF_964211835.1). Lineage (NCBI taxonomy): Eukaryota > Metazoa > Chordata > Aves > Anseriformes > Anatidae > Anser > Anser anser. The sequence goes on along the minus strand of NC_139720.1, from coordinate 184,488,827 downwards.
AGAAGAGTTTTATGAGGCTGTCATCAGGTAGTGGCTGTGCATTTGGGTTTGGCCATGACAGCAGCACTTCAAATAAGCCTCATTTAATTTGATAAGCCCCCAGATGAAGTGTCTTTGATGTGGCCATTCCCAGTCAAAGACGCACACAAAAGAAAACCTCTGCAGAGTGTTTCAATAGCTAATGCAGCCTGAAACTGTCGTTCTCAAACATGATGTCTCTGGCATGTCTCGTTTTTGTAAATTTCTCATTTTTCTTTTCTCTCCCCACAAAGGTCCATCAGCTTCCCATGTGTACTCGGTACTGATTGGAAATCGTGAGTGGATGCGACGCAATGGCTTGCACATTGCGAATGATGTAAATGATGCAATGACAGACCACGAAACCAAAGGACAGACTGCCGTATTAGTGGCTATAGATGGTAACTGCTGTTCTTTGAAGAGACTTAATAAATGTCAAATGGTTCTACTGTGGAAGGGATAAAAACAAAGGGAACCAATTCATTGGTAACTTAGTGTCAAGAAACTACTACTACTTATTATTTTCAGTATTTATATAATAATACAATATATATACTATATATATAATAATACAATTGTGATATTATAATATTACAATAACTTATAATGTTATAAATAATAATTATTACTTTCAGTGTTTAAAGATCTTGTTGGGTAATTTTTAATTTAAATATTCATTTCTGAACCTCCTGCTTCCAAAAAGCAGTGCTGGTGCAGGGTATGCAACCACAAACTGATGTCCCACCCTGACTTTACATCACTTAAGGATTTCAGGTTGACCCGTTGTATTACTGATTTCAAAATACTTCATGAATAAACGTGGCAGTTTGTTAGATTGTTCAAGTATAAAAGAAACACTAGATTAGACTAAATGAGATTTTCCAGAGGGCTTCTGTTTTGTGCTACACAGAAAGGGATCCTAGACAGTACCTTAACACGAGAGGCTGCTGTAATGGTGATAGATTGCCAGTGCACCTGTGGTCTTGATTTGGGGCCTCTGATTTGATTAGTGAATATATAATCTTGGTGTGCCCACAGAGTAATTTTCAGAGGCCTTTGCATGTCTCCGCTGGGGCTCCATCAGGGTCCAGCAAAATCAAATGCTGCAAATCAGGACCCTGATGTACACTTGGAGTTCCTATTATTGGTAGTGATAGTGACCAGAGGAACTGGGGACTAAAACCTTCTTAAGGCCTTGCTTTTGAAAAGGTAACACGCAGTGATAAAACAGCATGGGATTTTTGTAAGTCATGTGCAGAAAACACGGATATACCTTTCAGTCGATGTGTTGGAAGATAGGCACAACGTTCCTGTAGAGAAGTAATTAATTGCAGTAGAGATCCAACCCTGAAAGATTAGGGGATATAAAAACACATACTCTGCATCCTGGAAGAATAGCTTCAGCATGTGACCTGGGCACAAAACTCTCTCTGGCCCACAATCATATTTGTCCATACCATAAAACCAATGAGTCAGGCATGTTTAAAAGCTACCCGCTTCTTTTCCCCTTCTTCCTGGTCCAAGAGTTTTATCAAAGGAATTTATTGTTAGGTTTTGAACAGATAAATTAGAGGGGTGTGTATGTAAGTGTGTGTAAGAAAGGGGCCGTAGCTTAGAAAACTTCAGATGGGGGAGTTCAGGCTTGTGAAAGCCGATATTGCTCAGAAAATGTTGCTTTATGAGCCACTGCGGTGTGATGGAGGGAAAGTCCTATTCTTTTGTTGCCCCTTTGCTTCCCACAGCTGTTTTTAACGCAGGATGCTTCTTTGTGAAGGTACCCTGTGTGGAATGATTGCGATAGCAGACACTGTCAAGCAGGAGGCAGCCCTTGCTGTGCACACGCTGAAAAACATGGGAATAGACGTGGTGCTGATAACAGGAGACAACAGAAAAACTGCAAAAGCCATCGCTACTCAGGTACCTTTTTGCGTTTAAAAAAACGTGTGATGGGCTTCCAAGGATCTGCTTATCCCAGTGGATTGGGAGTAAGCAATCAGAGTTTCCATGGATGTGTTAAAGAAAGATCAACTTCTGTTGAGCTGGACTGAAAATCAGGTGAAGTCGTATGGCATAGTAAAGCCCAGTGACTGCATTAGGATCTCAGTGAAGAGAAGCATTCAGTACTTCTCCAGGGGCACAGAGTTCCTTGCAGTAACTAGTCCATTGCTGAACTGAAGCCTCCTGCTTCCCTCCACTGAAGGGCAGTCACGTTTCGTTAGTGATGAAGGAAAGTGCCTTTAAGGTCCAGTGCTGTCCCCAGTAAGGGAAGTTGGGATTTGGAAGTTGGGATCTTATTTTAATTCACTCTTTCACCTTTTGCGTTCAGTTGTTTTAAAGTGCTTTCCCACCCCACCTTCCTTTGTTAAGGGAAGAAGTTTTTCAGAAACAGACTTTGATTTACGGCTCCGGGCACTCAGGTGAAGTTTTCAAACGAGCTTAGTCTGTGCCAACTTAACATTTTCACTGAAATTTTGTCACTTACTTCTTTTCCAATGGAAAAATGGGGGAAAAATGTTACATTTTGAAAGGTAAAAAGCTGACTTCTACCTCTTGTAGTGAAAAGCTGTTCTCTACCTGATGAGGCAGCCCGACCAGGGGTATTATCACGGCCCTCTTTAGTACACCCACCTCTGTTCTTCACCTGCAGCACTAAGCTATTGGTTAAGCACCTCCAGGTTAGTGGAGGTGTGGATGGGTAAACTTACCCAGCCATCTGCTTTATTTTCAGTTTCCCTGAGACCTGTGTATTTATGTTAACATTTGTGTTTTCCCTAGTGTAAGTGCCTGATTGTATACGACTTTTACGTGCGTTTCCCTAAAACTTTTATTGGTGCATATCCGTCAAGCAGCATGATTAGCTGAAAACTGTCTGTTTTAGCCATCAAACCCTTACTTGCCAGGGCAGTAGAGCTTCAGGAGCCCTATGAGGCACGATGCCAAGGGCAGTGCATGGTTTGTCAGCCTCTCTGCAGTGTTGATGAAGAGGACTGTAATCAATCCCTTTCTTACACCAAAGGCATGTTGCTCGTCGGCTTTCTGTGCCGCTTGCAAGTGTTGCCTTGGACCAGAATTAGTTTGGGTTATCTTCCTTTGATTGCTTTTCCTTTTGGCATGAAGAATATCACCAACAAGCATGTGTTTCTTTCTTTGTACATAGGTTGGGATCAAAAAAGTATTCGCTGAAGTTCTTCCTTCTCACAAGGTTGCAAAGGTCCAGGAGCTCCAAAATGAGAGGAGGAAGGTTGCAATGGTTGGTGATGGAGTCAATGATTCCCCTGCACTAGCCAGGGCCGACATCGGAATTGCGATTGGAACAGGCACTGATGTTGCCATTGAAGCAGCAGATGTTGTTCTTATCCGAGTGAGCACTACAGTTTTGACCTGTCTTCTTTCATCACTTTGTTGCTCTTCTTTTTAGCTCGGTGTTCTGAAGAAAGCATGTGGAAACCTTTCAATGCTTTTCTGTCTTGCAGAACAACTTGCTAGATGTCGTTGCCAGTATTCACTTATCAAAGAGAACAGTACGAAGGATACGGATAAATCTGATTCTTGCCTTAATTTATAATCTGCTTGGAATACCAATAGCAGCAGGTGGGTGACTGCTGGAGCTCAGCCTGAGGAAGACAGCAGCACAGTTGAGCTCTGTGGTGCCTCTTGCAGGATTTCCTGCTCTAGCAGCTGAAGAGAGGTTCCTGAAGCATCTAAACGTTGGCAGAGGGAGGACAAAATATCTATGTACATTTATATTAATGCTGGTAGAAGTCTATATTCTCCAAATTTTAAGTTTTTATTAATGAATTCTTGTATGTTAAAATAAAAAAAAAGCTCTTATTTTACATAGCAGTACTTGGAGATCAGTTTTAGTAAATTCTAAACCAGCTCTAATAAGAGAGATCATCCCATTTCTTGGTGCTTCTTCTTCTATTCAGCCTGGATTGCACGTTTTTTCTCGTACTATTTAGATTCTCTCTGCTTCTGTCAGACATCTTCTCATGCTCCAAATTCCTACTTAAAACTTACTTTCAGCAGTTCTCTTTCTCTTTTTCTTTGTCAGTAAGTTCTCCCTCATTTGTCTGGCCTGTTGCTTTGTCTTTCTATTGCTTTTGCTTTTTTTCATATGTGCAGAAGGGACAAGTAGTCTTACCTTGTGGCTGCAGTCTTGTAGCTGAATCTGTGCAAAGACCGTCCCTTGCAACTGAAGGGACGTATTTAAAACTAAGTAAGTAAATACATGTTTATCTATTTGTGTTTCTAGAGGTCTCAGTAAGTCACGTTGCTCTGTTCTGTGATATGCAGGGACAGAAATGTTTGCACTGGGACAGGCTGCCCTGGCTGATGTCCGTATGCTCTTTTCCTAGGTGTGTTCATGCCCGTTGGCCTGGTGCTTCAGCCTTGGATGGGATCAGCTGCAATGGCAGCTTCCTCTGTGTCCGTCGTGCTGTCCTCCCTGCAGCTGAAATGGCAAGTTGGCTTACACTGAGCAACTGGGGAGCTGTCGGCAGCGCTGCTGCTGGCACTCAAACGAGACAGTAGTTTGGGCTTTGTATACCTAAAAACACCTGACAGCCCTTTAGCATGGGGACGTTCTGTCTAATTCTTGGCTCCAAAAGAGATGGATGTCACTATCGTGAACACACCGGGACTAAGACTATATTGAGTGTTCTTTAATTATCAGCTAAAATAGTGAGTGGATGCCACAAGGGCAGCTGTGTTGGAGATTGTGAACCAAGTTCAGTACCAAGGGAGGTAATGATCGGTGCTGTTCTTGTTGTGAATATCAACTGAACAAATAATTCAAGTGGGAGTTCTCCATAACGTAGCAGTAAATGGTTTTTTGAAAGACTTGCACCTGTTTTTATTATTTAGTCTTTTTAATTTAGCCAAGGAGAAAAAGAGAAGCAAAGTACATTTATTCTTTTGACCTTTGCAACTGGTGAAAGCATCCTATTTTTATTTTATTGGAAGTGAATGACTTTTTGAAATATAACAAGATTTTTCAAATTCTATTAACTTTATATTCTACATTTTTTGGGTGCAGTTGCAATGGACCTACTTTTAAGAGCTTTGTGAACAAGCATCTTTTTAAAATCAGAATTTTTAGAGTTTCTAAAATTAGTCCAAACCTTCAAATATTTCTACTGTAGCTTGGGTCTTCTGTTGTGTACAGTGTAGTGTCAACTAATGTAGGAAGTCTGTTACTGCATCATGATTCTGATCCTGTGAATGCTCAATGAGATCACGGTCTTGAAGAAAAACCTCATTTTGAGAGACCTTCTCGTTTACTGTTTGAACTGTCGTAATGCCTTGTGACCACTGCTCTTAGCCATTAATATTTTTTCTAAAGCGCAGGTAGCAATCAGGTTATCAGAAGTTTCTGATTTATTGTAATGCCGAAGTCACTTCCACACGTTGAGCTCTTGGTACAAAATGTCTTTTCTCTCTCTCTTCTTAGTTATAAGAAGCCAGACACAGAAAGTTATGAGGCACAAGCTCAAGGCCGCATGAAGCCACTTACTCCTTCCCAAATCAGTGTTCACATTGGAATGGATGACAGGAGGAGGGATTCATCCAGACCAGCTCCCTGGGATCAGATTAGTCAAGTGTCTCTCTCTTCCTTGACTTCAGACAAGCTGCCCAGACATAATGGCTTTTTTGAGGAGGAAGGGGACAAGTGGTCGCTGCTCATGAACGGAAGAGATGAAGAACAGTACATCTGAAGCGCTGTGTTCTTAGTGCAGCAGGAAACATTCCAGTGACGAGAGGAACTGAGTTATGCCATCAAGATCTTCAAGGTTATAAGTGAAGCTATTCCTTCAGCTCACAAAATGATTGCAACTCAGTCTGGTGTTGGGTTGTGTGGATTGTGGATTCCTTCAGGTCACCAGTTACGTCCAGTGGCTGAAAGAATCTGGGGCTCTGTAGTGAACTGGCTCCTTTGCACACAGCAAATAGTGAAATAATGTAAAATTGTAATTTCAGAGTTGAATGGAGTTTCTCTCTTCTGGACTGTTCGCTGGGCACCAAATTTCATACTTTTCACTCTTTCTAACTTTATTCTTTAAAGAGTATATGAAGCAAAACTATTTTCAGAGCTTCCAAATACTAGTTTCAGTGTCCAAGTGAAAATATCCATGGCATAAGGAGCTCTGTGGTTGGAAGCTGTATTTTTAAGCAGAATCCTAACTAGTCACATCACTGTGAGAGCACTTTATACTTAGGATTCGTGTGCATCTTACTGTGCCAAAAATGCTTCAGTGTTTCACTGACTATAACTCTGTGAAATGTCCTTGTTAGACTTCCACTTGCTTTCAAGTATCCACATCCTTTTGGTGCACATTTCCACTGCTAAACTTGTTCAGTGATTCCCACTGCTCTCCTGGGTTTTCTCTTTTGCTCCACATCAGCTCTTTTTTTCCCCTTTCTTCACACAAGATATCTTCTCTGACTTCTTACTATGTTTACAGATGTTCCTCTTTGGGACAAACTCCTTATAGTCACTAGGAATATTCCATTCTTAATGCAATTCCTGGTCCAAGTTAGCACAGCATTTTCCTGTGGATACCTTGCAGGATCCTTTGAAGTCCCAGACAATTGGACAGTTGGCTGGCTCTTCCCTCTGAGCGAAGAATTTATATCAGCGTGAGTGAAGGAGGTATTCACCATGGAGTGACAGAAAGCAGGACTAGGTCTAATGTTGGTTCATTGCATGTTAACTCCAGTTTGCGTGTTGATTAAAGTGGAGTCAAAAGGTTAAATGGGACGTGGTGGAAAAGCGGCCCTAAAATGTTGGACTTCTACTTGCCATTGTATAATTTACTGTTTCTGATGACAGAAGGGCTTGAACTAAAAAGATCTGTAATAGCTTGAATTTTAATGTAAATGGGTTTTCATGTTTTGAATTGGTTTTAATTTTCATCTTTTCTCTAGTTTAGTAAGAAATGAAGGTGCTGAACAAACGTTTTTCTCTTTAACGTCTTTACCAAAGCTGGCAATAACTTTGTCACTCTGAATGTCAAATTCATCCCTTAACACCTTTTGGAGTCAGTCAGGGCAATCGACTGCTTCAGTGCACTGAATCTGGTCCCGTGGTGCTGTACTGCTGGACTGTGGGACTCTGAAGTAAGCAGACCAGAGTTTTATGATCTGATCTAAAAGGTGAAAGAACAGAAATTACCACGCTGAGCAATGTGAAATAAGCATTTAATTTCACTGACTTATATATAAGACTGTTTCCAACGGGGGTTCATATCCCGCTCCTCCTAATTTCTTTTTGTTTTTACAAGTCAGGAAAGAGACTGTTCCTAAAGCATCAGGCAGGTCTTCCTATTCTCTCTTCCTCTTAATATTATTTTTGAGCTGTCCTTAGAAAACATCAACAGCATTGTCTTAAATACAAATACAAATCAGTTTTAAAACTGTAAAATCTCTTTATATGTGCAGAGATTACTTTCACGGCGCGCACTTTTCAAACGTGCCACAGGTGTCTACAGACGGCCCTGCGGGGAAGGTGGTCTACTGTTTCACTATATTGTGTTCCGTACCAGTGCTTACAGTAAAAAAATGGTGTTTTTTTAAACAAACGTCTGTGTGTCTTGGTTTTTGTTGTTGTTTTTTGTAGGGGTGCACCAAAAAAAAAAAAGTGTAAGCAGTAACTGTTGGACCGCAGGATGCATATGCAAGATGTCACTGCCAATGAGCATTTGGTTTATGTGACATGCCGTGCAAAAGCGGTTCAGTGTGACTCAGCATGCTTCCCACGGACAAAAGGAAACCCAAGAAATTCAGCCAGTCTGTTGGGTCACATCTTTGTGCTGTTTGAAGTTGCAAGAAGTTCTCTGATACACTGCAGCAGAACTAAGGCTAACTTGATTATATGGTTGACCTGATCACCACTTTTTGGAACTTCAGACCAGTCTGCTGGTTAGATTAGTCTACTGCTTATTAAAACAACACATCTGAAAAACAGTTCAAGCCAAAGATCATGTTACACACACATTCAAAATAACAGTGTACTTGGGTAAGAGATTTTGTGGCTGATTAGTGTGACTGCTTTGAGATCAAGTTCAGGCAGAGTAAGCAGGGAAAAAGACAATTATACTGTGCATTGAGGCAGGTTAGGTTGTAAGCATGCCGAAGGGTGGAATTAGAATTCCAAATTGTCCTGAGAAATTGGACAGGACTGACAAATGTTGCAGAGAGGACAGAGAGGAATTAAAGGTCAGCTTGGCAGGAAAAGGTTGAGTAGTTGACTCGCATTTGTTTTGTGACCCATTCTAGCAGCGCTGCGGTGCTGCAGTGTGGACACATACACAGAGGTGTGTAACAGTTGTCATCTACGTGACATAAAACAACTCTGGTGAGGTATCAGCTGAAGCAGCAGGTCTGGTTTTGTATGCCATGCTTGTTAGGAAACGTAGACAGTTCAGAAAAGAGCAATGAGATTTACAAGGAGTCTAGAAAACATGGGAACATAAGTACCTGAGAATAAGAAATGTAAGCGGATTGAATGAGTTTGAGTAGGTTTGCCAACAGCATTCCTAAAGGAACTACAAGTCTTCAAATACAAGAAGAACAATTTGGTCCTTTCATCGTTTCAGGCTTGTGCTCAAGGTGGATAGAAGAAGAAATAATTGGCTTATTGAATCAAGGAGGATTTAGATCAGTGGCTAAGGAGGAACTGTCTAGCAGGGAAGAGATTGCCAAGAGGGGCTCTTTGGCCATGTGTGGCAGTCAGGCTCATACCTGTTGAAAATGCTTTAGCCAGAGGTGAATCCTGAATCCTGCTTTGGGGCCAGGTGACTGCTTGGACAACCTCTCGACGTGGTCTCCAGCTGTGCTTTCTCTCATTTCTGTGGAAGGAAAATGAGCTGGCACATCACCAGAAGAGAGGACTCTGAACTGAACACACTATCCTGCTCTCAAGAGGTGCCAAAGGACTGGAAGAAAGACTAGCTTTGACTTTATTTAATGTATTCTGACATTTATTTAATGACATTTATTTAATGCATTCATAAACCGGGCAATATGTACAGATTTTGTAACTGTATTTGCGTAGTGTCTTAAACTGTAAACTGCTGTGAAACTTGCCTGTTAGACTGTAAGGAAGTTAGACTCGCTACGTGTAGGCAAGAAAAATTTAAGTGCAAGTCCTGACACTCGTGATCCTATGCTCTTGTTAAATCTGAGCTGACTCGCTGGAGGGGTGTACAAGGCATAGGACAGGATCTGCATTTCTGCATAACCTACTTACAAGCTTTCCCCGTCCTCAGCAGAGCGATCTGCCTGCAGAGCCCTGGCACAGCGCGGTGCTGGCCCCAAACTGGTGCTCTGCTGGACTGGGAGCCAGGCGCAGGAAAAGGGCTGGAGGCGGGTTCCTGAAAGGAAGGGCTCTTCAGGTAAGCCCTACGCTCAGTGCCCTGGCTGCTCACTGGTACACTACACATCTCCCTTTTCCCAGGGTTAAACATTTTGATGGACTGGAGAGCACGGAGGGGCTTTCCAAATCCCAATTGTGGTCTTAGGTATCTAAATTCTGCAAGTTCCCCTGGCATGGATCAAATGCTGCAGGTCTGAGCCTAAAAGTTGATTTATCTGATGATACACACAGGAATGTCGCAGCCATACTGGAGGGGTGACATTGTTTTCTTTAAATCTTGACTGCTGTTTAGTTATTTTGCCCTGGAAAAAAGTAGTGAGTCTTTGTCTGTATGTGTATTTATGTATATATTTATGAACACAGAAGACATCTAAAGGATAAGATCTTTTGCTTTGGTTTCCACGTGATTCTTAGTGCAGCAGACCAGGAGTAGTGTTTCAGTGGTGCTTTCCAACCATTTTCATTCTCATGCTATTGTTTCGCATAAGAATGTTGGTGCCCTAAGTTCACCGAAAAGAAACGATTCCCTTTGTTTGATTTCCTCCTCCCTCCCTGTGTTCCAAGCAAACGAACCGCCTGATTTCTATGCAGGCTGATTGCATCCTCTCCGTGACTAAACAGTCTCAGAGAGATCGTATTTTCTCTGAATGGGCTTGTGCGTGAAGAAAACAAATGAGTAGGTGGTGAAATAATACGGTGGAGTGCAGGATGGTAAATGAGATAACACTGAAATGTCCGGTTTAATTTCCTTTACTAAGATGCCACCAGCAAGCATGCTGGTTTTCAGTGGAAACCATTTGAGAGCCACAAAAGAAGAAGTGGCGAAGGGCAAAGCATCCCGCTCACATGTGAGTCCCAGACAGGTACAAAGGCAGGAGGAGGGAGATGATTCCTCTCCTTGTCTCGAGTTAAAAGCACCGGGGTTTTGCAGGCAAGCACAGCCCAGCTGCAGGCTCTCTGTGCAATGATCTGATTTTCACGAGCACAAAAGGATGATTTCTGAAGTTTCCCCCGGTGCTGCAGGTAAAGGGGAAGGGATTTTGCATGAGGAGGTGAGGTTTTGTTTCCTCACTTGGGCATTCAGCTGCCCCAGGCTCAGGCAACTCCCCTGCGAGATGTGTGCTGGTTATTATCAGTGAGTGTTGGTTATTATCGGTGAGTGCTGGTGAGTGCAGCAGCCCCGGTGGCTGTGTGGCCCTGGCTGGGGCTGTGCCACCTGGCAGCCAGCACCCCACCCCGCAGGGGACCACGAGATGTCACCGCAGGCTTGGCCCAAGCCAGAGAATCCCGTTAATCTGCAAAGCATCTGAAAATCCAGTACAGTCAGTGCTCATTGACTCATTAGCCACGAGGGGAAGGAAAATGCAAAGGGGGCAGTTTAAGCCAAAGAATACAGCGTGCCTAAAATTTTGGGTTGGCTTGACATTATCTAGCTGGGGAACAGAAGATTTCAGGCAGGCATTTATTTGCATTGAGCTCTGAATTGCTACCTTGTTTGTATTATTTGACAGCTAAGTGATTCCTGAGCTCCGCATGTGCTGTCTGCTAAAATTATTGTTAGCTTTCTTTTCTTTTTTCCCTTTGACAAGCTGAAATGTAAGGAGATGAGCAGTGCTGCAGGAAGGCTGAGCGTCCTGTCCCTGGCTGCATGCTCAGCACCAACCCACGCCTTTAGGCAGAAGTTTAAGCTCCCCAGGTACCCGAGGGTGCAAGGCTTCTTGTTTGGTTGGCTTTTGTTTTCAGCAGAATCATAATCTGGGTGAAGTCACGCTGTAGGAGAGCACCAAAGCCCAAATGTAAATCCTTTTGAAATCAATCAGTGATTGACTGTCAATCCTTCTGTCAGTCCTTTTGAATAAGAGGCACGTGCTCAACGCTCCTCCGAACCATAGCTGCACACCTCGTGAGAGTTATCACACAAATGCAGGCATAAATTGGAATATTTGAGGCCTCCAAACACTTACAGAACTATCCAAAATCCAAATGACTTTTCTAAAAAGCAAATACACGATCTGGGTTTGAAAGAAGTTCACCGAATCACTTGCCCTTCACTGTCACCTCTTTTTACCACGAACACAGTGTGGGACACATCTGGCCACTGGCAAGTGCCAACTGTTGTGAAAAGCCACTGTCACGAAGTGCTGTAGCTCTTTGCTGTTATTTCAGCCCTCGTAACCCAGCTCTCCTCCATCCCTTGACACCGCCTGCTGAAGAGGAAGAGGAGCAGTCCCCCGGCAATGCAGCACCGCGGGGCACCCATCAGGGAGAAGCTCACCGAGGGCGCTTTGGGGATGGATACACACAGTTGATAGCCTCTATTGGTACAGGATGGTTGGTGTTAGCTTTTCTTAAAGCAAGTTGCTTTAAAATTCACATTTCTCTCTCTGCTTCTATTATATTTTTAGACATTTCTGCTCTTTGGGGCAATGCGTTGCCATGCCCTGTCCCCATCGGGCTATCAGCAGGCACGAGGCTTCCTTCTGCTCTCCTGTTGAGACCTCCTCCGGCACCGTTCCCTTATTATGTTAATAAGAAAGCAGATTTTAATTGCATCTGATGAGGAGTCTGCTCTTCCCTATACCTTCACCATGCTCAAGCCTGTGGATTTAATTAGGTCCCTTGGGGGACATGGCGCGACCCTCTTAAATTCCCGGTGTGTCAGTGGGCTGGTTTGTAGGGCTAAGCATCTCCAGCAGGAAGGGCAGGGGACTTTGGGTTTGCAGGGAAGGCTGGGTGCTTTAGTACAGGGTGTTGTGGAGGCTTTCCTGGCGGGAAGGGAGACCCGGCTGTGCACGGGTCACATCCCCAGCGTGGTCTCGTCCCTTGCAAGGGTTAATGTTATTCTGAGACACCTCTGCATTGCAGTTGCAAATCCGAGAGGCTGGGAGCAACCTGCCGAACAGGAAGCAGCTCATTAAGCCCGTACTGTCACTGATTCATAAGGGAGCGCGGAGACAATATAATTACTGTAATTATGTCAGGTACTTGCTGCAGAGTTGCCATTTGTGTCGGGAATTTTATCCTCTCTGTGTGGCAGGAGGATTAAAAAAAACCCAACCTATACAGCTGCCAATATATTTGTGCCACAAGTAACTTACTCAGAGGCTGTCGTTTGATTGTTCTGCTTGCAGAAAATGAAGGTTGAGCCTTCTCCATCTTAGGGATGAAGCAGTGGTAGGGAAGGAAGGCTTCTGGGCAGTGTGTTGCATTCCTCATGCCGAGGAGGGAGGCAGACTTGGGCTGTAAAGGTGACCTGGCCAATGCCACCCTGGCCAAGGTCAAGTTGCAGTAAGAAAGTCTACACCAGCAGCATTTGTGCTAAACAATTTGGACAAATATAAGGCAGTAGAAATACAGGCTTGCTCTTGAGCAATCGTCAAAGTAATGAGAGAAAGCCCTGAGACAAAGGGGCTTCACAGCAATAAGACATCAAACCTTTTCCAGGAGGAAAGCATTGATTGTATTTTGCATGAGGCTGAACCACGGCAGGGGTTGAGTGACCTGAGCAGTGCCTGCCCCAGCAGGGAGCAGACGTTTTGTGCTACAGCCCTGCCTTGTTCTCACGATTGCTTGGCTAGTTTGTAAAAATAAAAATAAATAATAAATAATTAAAAAAGGGAAATTTAAAAGAGCTCGCTTAGCTTCATAAAAGCACATGAACAAACCGAACAGCTCACCAGCAGACAAATTATTAGTCTCTGATTCAGCCATGGATGATTGTTTCTCCAACAGCTTCTTCCCCTCGCCATCCTCACCGGCTCTTCAAGTGTTTTTGGCGTCATTCTTGTATGAATAAGTCAGAAAAGAGACACGCCAGAAAAGCCTCTAATAAGAAACCTGAAGAGTAATGAAAGGAGCAGATGAAAAGTTCTGCCAAAGCATGTGCAATACCCGAGCGTTGCATTTACCCGTCCGTGCTAATGACAGCGCTGTGAGTGCTGTCCTTCCACTTACTTCTTTCGGAATTAAAACACACTCGTTAGAGATGGCAGCAGGTGTAATCAGAATGACTGCACCTATCACCAACGCTGTCCTCGTTCGATCTCCTGTGCTGTATATGTGCGCGTTTGGTGCTGCAAATGGCCACAGCGTTTTTGCAATGCATACCCCAGCTTCGGCAAAAAGAAACGACAAAAGAACAGACCAACCAAAAAAACAAACACACAAAGAAAACCCCACACCTTTAACACCCCAGATCTAACAAAGCACAGCTCTGATGCTCTGAGTGATTCCAGCTCTTGACACCATGGCTCGCACACCAGGCACGTCCAGAGAAGTACCTGGGAAGTGCTGGCACGCGTACCCCGAGGGCTGCTTCACCTGCAGCAGCTGTTAGCACATTTTATACTCTCTTATTTTGAGATTTTTGTATGCAGGTGAGTTAACCTTGCCGCCTGTGACAATATTTAACTTCTCTGTTTCTCATCCTCCCCTCCGGGTTTGTTGGTGTCCCATACGTAGCACACCGATTGGAAATGCAGCAGGGGTGGCACACGCACAGCAGCTTAAGGGCTGAGTCTGAAGAAACCAAGCCTAAGTCACCAGTGTCTCATATCCCCTCTCCCGCCTTACTGACGGAGAGAAAAAACCTCCTTGCAGTCTCTGAAGGAGGCTTCCACCTTCGGGATGTGCCTGGTGGGTGTTACACAGTTTTGGCAGATCCCAGCATCGTCCCGCTCTCTATTTTCCAGGCCCATGTGGAGCACAGGCTGGAGCAAAGCTGACACAGTTGGCTGGGCTTTTTGCCCCCATCACGCACTGCCTTCAGGTCCATCTCCCCTTTCTTGCCCCTGCTAAAGCTGGTCAAGTATATCTTGGTCAGATGAGCAGGACTCAGGTGTATTACCCGAGGTGTGACTGGGACTGACGTAAGTCAGATTTGGTAGGTTTTTTTTTCTTCCTAGAAACTGGAAGAAATGGCCATGGTCCCTCTGCAGGTAAACTTTAGACAGTACGTGCAGTAAATCCCATGCACTCTTACTGTACCAAACCCTGAGCATATTTGCAGGGTCTCTTCTCACGAATTTCAGACCTGTAAATCCTCGACACAGGGATAGGTGGGGCAGTGGAGCAGGAGCATGGGAAGGAATCTTGAACTGCCTGGTTTGAATAATTTTAATTATTTCATTTGGCTAATAGCAGCCGAGAATCAAGGGGAATGAAGGCAACTGCTTATTTCCCAGTAACTCAGTAGTGACTGTGAGAGTGCTTTATATTGGGGTGATTATACATTTCCCTTTCCTGATGTTTACGGCTCTCATCTATTTGCCCACAGCAAGCTTGCCTGCCTTACCCCCTCCTGTGCTCTGAAAGCAATTCCACACAAGTGATTTCTTAAAAGAAGGTGTTTCTAATGAGGCTGGGTGTTTTGGAAAAGAGGAGGCTGGCTGAGCTTTCTTGAAATACGAAGGAAACCTAGGCAAGACCTCTGGGCTGTTTATTTAAATAGTCAATACCCATGTGCTGGATGAGCCATTCTCTTTGGCTGTTAACTTTTCCACCTTCTGCTAGTCTTTCATCTTAGGTAAGTTGCTCTTTTAAAATATTGGCACAGGATGCCAGTGACACCACCTGGAGAAGGAATGGCTAGCTCTGGTGTGACAAGTGCCTGCAAAGAACTGCAGGAAGATGTATCCACCCGGTTTTGTGAAGGGAACGATACAGCTCTTGGAGTGCTGGTGAAGCTCTTTCATTGCTTCGGGCGTGGTGCAGCTCCCATTTCCCTCTGACTTCATTGGCATTTGGCTGAATCCCAATTCCTTCGGAAGATAATTAATTGCAGAACAGCTATCCTTGTTAGTGGTATTCAGCCCCCACTGAATTTACCACAAAAGCAATTAGCAAGGACTTGGTAGATGGCTTTCCTACAGAAAAAGCTTGGCTTGACTACAGGAACCAGCATTTCCCATGGCCTCAGAAAGCTGGGGAAGGCATTTCAGCCACAAACCCCCCCGTGGACATCCAGTCTCTGTGTCCACATCAGATGTCCTGTTCCCACCATCGCTGGCCCTGTGCTGAGGACCACATGGCACTGTGTTGGGATCACACATCCCCCAGGGCTACACCTTTCACCACACGGGAACGCGCTGCTTGTCCCTGCCCCTACATGAGGTCATGAACATCCACCAACACCTACCAGCTTCTCTCCAAGTCACTTCATTGCTTCACTGCCACGATGAGCAGGTCGTCTTCAATACTCATGGGCACACTAAAGAAATATGTTTATGGATGACCACATGCTTTGCTTCAGAAAGCGTTTACATGGCTGTGCCCTTTTTGAACGATTTGCTCCCCTGGTCTTTCCAGGGTGGCATCATCTCCCAGTGGCATGGCCAGGCCTGGAGGATGCCTGCCTGAGAGCTTCCGGACATCCACCTGTGCATTCATGGGAAACACTCAATGTTCCTGAAATACCTTTAAAGTTCTCTTTAAGGATGAAAATAATAATGAGAAAAAAATAGTGCTGTTTTTAGGCCATGCCTAAGCCCTGCTAGAATCTATCTTTATCTGTGCCCAAAGTTACTCTTAGGTATTTGAGAAAATCCATAAAATGTAGCAAGATCTGAGCTACGCTGTATTTTGAACTGTGTCACGGGACAGCAATGTCACAAGAGGACTACTGGTGCAGCCTTATTGCTGATGTAGTATTTTGCCATCTGGACCTTCCCCCTCAATAAGTACTTTTAAGTAGTTGTCTTCTCACCGTGCTTTGGGCAGAATAGCTACGAGCTCTTTAACAACTACAACAGCTACCCGCAGTAGCCAGGATACGTAGCCAGCTTCCAGCCCGGCTCCTTGCAAGCCTGGTGGGGTACGGCTTCCACCTCTGCAGCTCTTCCTTTTTGTAGACTGGTTGGGCATGCTTTTCAAATCCTCAAGAGCTTGGCTGGTAACATTCAGAAGCCAACTCCTTTATTAAAATCAAAAAAAAAAAAAAGGCCTATGCTGAGCCAATGTAGTAAAACGCAAATAGTCCAACATAATCCTGCACCAACAATTTACAGTTCAATACAAGAGGTCTGTTTTTCTAGCTCCCCGAAGGCTGTGACTGGTATATGTAAAAGCAAGAGGGTTATTTTGTCTCTCACTGCTGTTTCCTTCTGGCCAGCTCTGGGGAATGAGAGAAAAATCATATCACGGATCATCTCTCACTTTGATTGCAATTTCAGCACTGGATATTCGGATGCCGTGATGATGAATATACTGAGGTTGCCTAGTGTGGTAAACTGGCAAAGTGGATTTTCATTATGAACAATAACTAATCAGTGAAGGGGGACAGAATTACTGATGGCATCCAACACAGAAACACGGACACTGACGGGGTTGGTTAGGACATAATCATCCAAACGATGAGAGTTTATTGTCACCAGGGTCATGCTGCTACCTTTTCTTTTTGTGGACATACCATGGAGCTGGTTGTGACGTTGGAAGTCCCTCTCGGTTCAGATGTTACCCTTTAATGTGGGAGGATTTTCACAGTGCAATCACCTAACAAATCTGCAGGACTTCTCTGATGGACTTTTAAGTGCCAGAAAACTTCTAGCACCATGGAAATGGCTGGTTGGCTGGTGCTCAGCACGAAACTGCTGCCGGCTGCAGAACTTGGTTGAAGGAGAATTAAGGTTGCTCTTACTTTTAAGGTCACATGCTTCAAACCTCTGAAGACTTGGAAAAGCCTAGTGATTAAAACTAAACTTCTGAAAAACAGGAAACACCTAACACCTGGAGCAGTGAATGCTGTCCATGCCAACACGGGTTCTTTTGGTGCCTCCTGAATTTGTTCCTAGTGAAGACCAGCAGCTTCCTCTGTGCCACTCAGGACTTTATAGACCTTTATAGACCTATAGCTGTGCCAGAGCCATCCCACGTTTCCCACTTCTCAGGTTCTTACCACTGCATCCTTTCCACTTCTGGAGATGGAGAGCCCAGAACCACATACACTGTCCAAAAGATGACACACATATTGACTTTGACAGTGCCATACTTAGTTTTTCTGCTCTACTCTCTGTTGCTTCCCAATTAATTCCCAATATCTGTTTTTGTTTCTTTGGTCCCTCTTGATCTCCATGTTGATGTCTGAATTGCTCCAGGCCTTTGGTAGGTCTGGGTGTCATTGTGGGTATGATTATACACCCAGAAATGCCTGTTTGCACATATACATACACACAAATGCACATACATGCACATATTTTTATTGGTATTAAAAACCATCAACATGTGATAATTATGTTGGCCCATTTAGTGTTTAATTTGGAGACAAGGCAGAGAGTGGATTTTCTGTGGAAGCTGCCAAAAAGCTTCTCCGTGATGGCAAATACCTCTTGTGTATTGGAGTCTTCTCTTGCCCTCACTGCCTCGGCTCTCCCAACAAATCCAGATTTTATAAAAACTGACCGACAGCCCAAGTCTCTTCCACGTGTCCTTGGCCCCAAGAAAGCTGTTGGATGCGAGCATCTGTGAGTGAAGTGAGGATGCTTAAGTAAATGGTAAAGTGGGCAGAGTCACAAAAAAATGCTGTGTCTGACATCTCAAAGCCCTTCAGAGAAACAAGCAGAAAGCATGGCTGTGCAGCCTCAGCGTTGCAGTAGGCCCCAACGGCCTGCCCTGACCTGAGGGGAAAGCAGAGTCCTTTGATTATTGTTTTGCACACTGTTGATTATATGACCCCTCAGGAAGCAATCTTAATTCCCGCTGGAAAAAAAAAAAAATCTGCAAAATTATCAAGGCACTTCAAAATGGCTGCAAACGCCTACAACAGTCTAAAAATACGCACCAATGGCAATGTGTGCTGCACCAGCTATTGTCTCTGTACTTGAGGTTGTGAACTGATAATTTCACATGCCAGCACTCAACAGAGTGGTCCAGCACCACTACATAAAATGCAAATCATTTTAGCAGCCAAACATTGCATATATTTCTTGCTGTTTGCTGTTCGGCAGAAAATAGGCACGTTATGAGGAGAGCTGTCCAGACTGGAGCTACTGTCTCTTTGGGTTTTCCTGGCCACAGACTCTCCTTCCAACCAGCACTTCTGCCTGGTTTATTTTGATATTTTTGCCTGCATTTCCCTGCATATCACACATGGTATGATAACCGAGAGACAGAGCACAGCAGAGGGTGACGGAGGGTGACATTTGTTGCTGCTGCTGCCAGCGTGGGTCTTGGAGGAGTGACAGTGCCAACACCAACCACCTGGAGCGGAGCTGTCTGTGGGATGACTTAGCTGTTCCTTAGGAAATCTAACCCACAGGTTTCCCATAATGTCTGTGGTGTACTATCATAGTACCTGGGTAAAAACTGTGTTCCTCTTGTTACAGGAGAGGGGTTGGCCTGCTGCTATATCTGGGACCTCAGCAGTGGCTTCAGGCAAGGAGAGGAGAAGGCGGCTCTGGTCACTGCCATGTGTAGTGCCCCCAAAACCCAGGGTCAGCCCTCTGAGAGACGTGTTCCTGCTGTCAGACAGGTCACCCCAGCCCAGGCCCTTGAAGGTGTGCAGGCCTTTCGTGCATTAGTCGCATTTTGTGCCTGAATATCAACCTTTAAATCTTTGGACTACCTAGACTTGTCTACCTGGACTTTAGTAAGGCCTTTTGACACCGTCTGCCACAAGATCTTTGCAGACAAGCTGTTGATGTACAGGCTGGATGGATACCAGGCCAGGGGCAGTGGGCACCAAGGGGCAGGCAGGAGGCTCCCTCTGAGCACCAGGCAGCACTTGTGTGCTGGGCGGGCGGCTGAGCACTGGCCCAGGCTGCCCAGAGAGGCTGTGGGGTCTCCTCCTGGGAGAGCGGCACAAGGCGCCTGGACGGGGTCCTGGGCACCCTGCGCTGGGGGGCCCTGCTGGAGCGGGGCTTGGGGATGGGGGCCTCCAGAGCTCCCTGACAGCCTCTGCTGTGCTGTCACTCTGTGACTCTGTGGATCCTAAGTGCAGAGCTTAGGTTTATAGTGTGGTCATTGTCCTACCCTGACATCCAGACCTATCTGTGTCTCTCATGTCTGCCTGTTTCCTTCCCAAGTAAACTGCAGCACTCTGGGAAAGGACACTGGTGTGCCCCTGGGCTTCCAGTATGGCAGTAGTATGCACCCAGGCCATGCACGCTGGTAGCGCAGACTGCTTGTTTTCCAGCCTGTTACACTGCTACAACATTAGTCCTTAGCACACAGAAGAGCTGCAGGATAAAACTGCTGGAGAGTGTCAGATGCTCAGCTGGTAGAAAGTGCTTGCGGTGGGAGCTGAATCACAGATGCCTGTGAGAGAGGAGTAGCAAAAAGAGCAACCTGTGGGAATACTTATGCAGAAATGTTGTAGATATCTCCTCACCTGCTGTTCCCCAGTCAGATCTGTTTGGAGTTGACTCTGGTTGGAGTAGGTTATAAATGCTGTTCTGTGAGATTCTTGGATTGGATGCTAAAAATACCAGGTGATTGTAAAGACATGTTTCTGGCATTAAAATCTGGGCTTGGTCCATTCCCTCCGTGTATATCAAGCCATGGCCATGACCTGGCTCCTGGCTCAGTTTGTGTCTGCCCGCGCCAGTCCTCCACGATTGCTGGTGAGTGCACCAGGTCCGTGGGCCTGTGCCTGGAAAGAACCCAGGAGGTGGGTGGAGCACTCCTTAGAGGTTCTGTGGGGACAGTTGGGTGTGGGGACGTGAGACCAAGCACCAGGGAGCTGCTGCCCTCCAGCCACGAACCCACCCAGCCAAAGATGCACACGAAAGCCCACCACCCTCTCCAGAGCTGGTGCTGTGGGAAGAAAGTGGCTGTAGGGTTGAGGAAGGTGCGCCCTGGGAAGCAGTGGTCACCCTTGGATTTCCAAGGCAGAGACCCCTGAACGGGCAGCATGATGTGTGTCGGGTGTAAAGCACGCTGCTGCTTTTGGTGCAGGGCTGTTGCTTCCCCATGGAGGGATCCTTGCAGGCTTTGCTATTTATGCCTTCATTAGAAGGAACATCAGTTTACACAAAGTCCTTCTCCCCATTCTGCTCCCTACCAGGGCCAGGTGTGCCTGGGAGGGAGGGAGAGGTATTTCAAGCTGTATCCACACTATTAATTGTGTCTGTCTCCATCCACCCTTGATTACATCTGCTCCTGGGGAGATCTCACTCCTCAGCTGATCCATGTGAAGGGTCAGGTCATGCAATTGTTTCTTCATCTCTTAATTATTTCACAGTATTAATGACTTTCCCTCGGGCTGCTGTTTGGGCCACCTTTTTACATTAAACCTAGCTGCAGGCTGCACAGATGCAAGTCTGAGTGGCGCTGAGAAGAAAATGCCATGTATCTTGGTATGATGCAAGTCCAGTAACAATCACTTGAAAAATGAAGTGTGTATATGGCAGGGAACGACTGGGGAAGTTATAGCTTTCTCTGCGGTGTGACTTTGTGTCTGGGCTGCAGCTTGACATCGCTATGGAGCCTATGGGAAAAGTGGCTTTTTTGTGCGTGCTCACAAAAGAGGCGCCTGCTTTACTTTTGGTCTTACTCATTTCCTTAAGCCTGTAGTAAGGCAGTCAGGGTGCGAGTGTGCGGGTCCACCTGTAAGGACAAGGGAAAAAAAAAAACAAAACATGCATGAATTGGAAACCTACTGGCAGGATGAGCAGCTAAATAACAGCTTTTCAACCCAACTTTTATTTCAGTGTTCTCAGTCTACCTGAGAAGAGCCCTGGAAATGTGTTCACATGAATAATAATAATAACAGTAATTCTACTGGAAGAGCTCCCACGCCAAAATGCTCAGAAAGCTGTGCCACGGGATAAGAAAATCGTGATGCTATACTCACGTTAAAGACTTGGAGGATGGATAGCTGTGTGAGATACTACCCTTAATTAATTTTTGGCATGCTGTCCTTGAGCGGCATGGTGAAGAATGGGGTGCTAATGAAGGTGATGCAGTAACAGCCCCATGCTGAGGTCCCCAGCATTAGTGCTGCGATTTGGTCCATCATTAGGTGTACAGCTCCTGCTGGGAGTAACCAAAGCACCACTTCCAAGAGCAGAGGTAGTACAGCTCAATGAGTAGAGCAGGGGGCAAAAAAATCACAAAGAAGAGGATAGTTTGCAGCCAAGGAAAGTTGGTTGTTTGCTTGGTGGCTTTGTGTCACTGATAGTGTAGTGCAAAGCTGAAGATCCAAAATCCAAGGTGTGTTTATCTTTAAAACTGCCACCATGGTTTCTGAAGATCCTGAAGATCCAGAAGAATCACAGCTTTTTAAATACAGATTTAGATAATTATTTTTTTTTTTTTGTATTTTTATATACAGATTTAGATGAGACCTTGGGATATTTTGAGTACTCTGAGGGATTGCATAGACTGAGAAAACTTCTGGATCAGGACCAAAATCTTCCCCCAAAGTCCCCATATTTCAAGAATCTGCAATTCTCTCCCTCTCTGCCAGTCATTCTCCTGTTTCAATCAATAAGTAATGGAAAATTAAGAAAAAGAAAAAAGAGAGGAGAGATTCTCAGCATTACAGAGTTGTTTAAAAAATACATCTTCTCAGTGGTTCCTCTCTTCTTCAACTCAAAGTAGATGTTGAATTCTAAAGGTCAAAAGCATGGTTATTTTTTATTATTATTTGATTCTAATTTGTTTCTTCTCTAATTGCTCCTTCTCTTTCTCTTACACCCTCTGCATCCACTCCTCAACAATTCAGTCTTGCTTCTTGGCAGAGTGGCAGGATTTGTATTTCTGACTGGATGCTCTCCATACCTCCAATTTTGCATGAGTCACAGCTCTTTTACACTCCTCCTATGCAATGACTGTCATGAAGAGTTGGAAATTATAGATGTACGCACACACACACAGATATATATACATACATATACTGAATAGATTTAATTTTATTCTGTGTCTCTTACCGTTCCAGCTTATGACACCTGCAGACATGTCAGCTGCCTTAAATAACTCCTCACCATTTTTTCCTGTTTTGCATCTCCCACGGGTTAGCTCCACAGATGCGTCAGGAATGCTTTTTGATGACTGCATTTTTACAAACGTGCAGGTGAGCTCAGGAGCTATTTATTTCTCCTATTCAAATATTTATGCTGATTTGGCACTAATGATTCAATCTCTTTACTGCTCTGTGAGGAAGTTGCTGCCATCCCTCTGTAAGACCCATTGGGCTTTGGGTTGTTCCGTGTTTCTAGAGGTACAAAGTTGCAGTCCATCACTTCCACCATTGTGGCCCTGAACACAAAATAGCCTTCAGTGAAATTTTAAAAGGAAAAACTCTTGAATGTCAGTTAGAAAGACGAGTTTTGGGTTTATCAGCATCAGTTGGCTTGTGACTGAAGTCAGGACTGGCATTCAGTGTGGATAAAGCCCAGACATATTTTTTCTGTAATATTTTCCAAAATACTTCCATATTTTTCTCCAATTTACAGAGGATTTCCAGGGAAGGATAACAAGAAGTGCATGGCCCACACCAGAGGGCAGGTGAGCTCCGGCACAAGCCAGACCTTCCCACAGCACCAAAGGGAGAGCAGGAGGGTTATTGGCTTTAAATGATTGGCACTGCCAACATATAAGGTGTGTTTGGGTTCACCATGTTTCCCTGTATTTAGGTTTTATCCTTCTGAAATTACACAAATTATACTTTTTTTTTTTCTTTTTTCCTGCCAAATACCTTCTGCAATACAGTATCTTCTGCTGTGACCTAGACTTTTGGCATCTTTGGGATTGCATCTGGATGCTGTAATTTATCTCATTTTTTTCAGTCCTTTGGAGGGAGGGCCAGAAGTAGGGACAGAAGCCTTCCAGATATCTAAAGCACATGGTCAGTGAAGGAGGACAGAAGGAGATGGACAGGTTAGTCTAGGGAGAGCTGGATAGAGAAGACAGAAACAGGCGTCAGACAAATAAATACAGGGTAAAGAGAAAGATTTCTCCATGTCTGCTGTGGACAGGACTACAGGTAAGAAATCAAAAGTGCAATTAGGGAGACTCACCTCAGACACCATAAAAATATTAAAATGAGTGAAGCCTTAGAGGGTAGGTGGTGGCTGTACCACACCAGTGTTAGGGATGAAGCATTCAAAAACTGTTTAGGCAAGCATTTGGACAGAGCATTATAGGTATAGCAGCTTTTGAGACACAGGTGGATCTGGCAGCTTCTTTAGGCCCTTCCACCCTCCTTTAGGTGAGCCCGTGCTTTAAACTTCTTCAGTTCTTCAGGCATGTCCTCTTCTTTCTTGCCCCAAACAGCCAACCTATGCCATATTCGCAAACAACTCTATCAAGAGAGGTGTATTCATGTATTTTTTTACTCTGAATTTCACAGCTCTACAGCATCCATCTGTGTGTTTTAAAGGTGGCAAACTTCAAGCACAACAATGGTTGTTTTATTTGCTCCTCTCATTTTCATCATTCCAGAAAGTCAGTAGAGACTGGCTTCATGCCTGAAATTCGTCCTCAGTCCAGGGCTGAGCAGGTGTCCCCTAATTTCCCACTGAGAAATACCAACCCCTGTAAGCCCTTGGTACATGGCTCATTTCTCTTTCCAGCAATGTCACCCCAGCAAGTGCCACCGAATGGCACTGATGCCAGATGCCATCTGAATGCCAAATGGGTGCAGTATTTTGGGGGGAGCTACCAGCAGTTTAAAATTGTATGAGTACACCCTTTTTTCCTGGCTAAACTTTGGTTTCTTCTCTGCTGGAATGTGTAATGTCTCAAGTTTCGCAACCATTGTATTATACTGAGAGCATTCTCACCAGAGAAACGCTGTTCTGCTCTCCTGTGCAGGAGGAAGTGAATAGGAGCTCTCATAAGAGCATTTCATGTGCTTCGAGTTCTTTGTGAGAGAAAACATACCTAATTTTAGTTTAAATGGATGTTAATTTGACATGTGGATTTGAATAACTGAGATAAATTCTTGGCTTTTTGACATTAAAATATATTAAGTGACAAGTGCTTTTTGCATACTGTTATTTTCTGAAAGGTTCTTTCTCTCTATAGCACCTAATGATAAAGCTCGAATGCGTAAGTCCCCTGAATTTGCAGGAAGTTGCACTGAATGGTCTAATAGGTCATTTTTATTTCCGGCTTACATAATAGAATAATAATAACAAAAGTTGCAAAGCATTCCTAGCATGGCTGAATCAGCTGGCTTTTTTATGGGCTGGTTATTCACTGAGCAATAAATATTCATGGATCTTTCAGGACAGACATAGTGCATAATTTGTCCTGAGCACAATTAATCAGGACACCCAGCCTTATCCCACAGCAGATCGCAAAGGACTGAACTTGAGTGACAGCCCAGGTATGCCTGACAGTTGCAGAAGTCACTCGATTCTTCAGCAGCAATTGTAAAGGTTTCTACACCGTGTCCTTGAGTCTTTTCACTGTAAAATCCCATATATATGGGATTATATCCCATAAGGGGAGTGAGCTGCTAATGCTAGCATACAAGAGAAAAATCATAGTCTGGTTTGACTGAGAGGAGGAGAAATTGTCACTGTTGCCCTTGTTCCCCACTCTCCTGGATGTGCAGAGGGTCACAGGGAGATTTGCCTCTAGATCAGCCTCTCCAGCTCTGCCTTCAGAAGAGCAAAGCATCTGAGTTTAGTTCATCCTTGAAAAAAACCAACATAGCAGAAAGGCAGGGCAAGAACAACAGCAATTTCTGCGCCACAGCTGCTTTTATCAGCAGAAGGCACCAGGTCTGTGCTCACACCACATAAAATATTGCTCGACATCCACCATGTGTTTCACTGCAGCTATCGAGGATTTTCTGCAAGAAGCTCCTGCACGCTGTGGAAGAAGGTGGTGCACTGGCAGTAGTTGCTCAGCAGGTGAATAATAACCCAAATCCCTGCGTGCATCTTCTCCTGATCTTACACACACACATACATACTCACACAGCTAAATTTATTTCCCCCTTGCTGAGGGACTTGCTGCCAACTTTCCCTCCAGCTTGCATCTGTTCCCACACGCTGCTGACTCCTGTAATCTCTCCCACTTCTCTCCCCACCCTCTGCCCCTGTCAGTGGGGTTAAACCAAGCAGGTGATGTTCCTGTCATGCTCCTGAGAAGTTATGCGGGGAGTCAGAGTCCAAACCTGGTGGAACAGCAAGAGTTTCATCATTAAGACTCATAGGAGTCTCCACTGTGACTCTTAAATGTGGAGGATTGGAAGGTCATCATTTATCAGTTGATATTCCCCCTCACTCAGCTCTGGTGAGGCCGCACCTTGAGTACTGTGTTCAGTTTTGGGCTCCTCACTACAAAAAGGACATCAAGGCCCTGGAGCGTGTCCAGAGAAGGGCTACGGAGCTGGTGAAGGGCCTGGAGCACAAGTCCCGTGAGGAGCGGCTGAGGGAGCTGGGGTTGTTTAGTTTGGAGAAGAGGAGGCTCAAGGGAGACCTCATTGCTCTCTACAAGTACCTGAAAGGAAGGTGTGGGGAGCTGGGGGTCGGCCTCTTCTCACAGGTAACCAGTGATAGGACTAGAGGGAATGGCCTCAAGTTGTGCCAGGGGAGGCTCAGGTTGGAAATGAGGAGACATTTCTTCTCAGAAAGAGCAGTCAGGCACTGGGACGGGTTGCCCAGGGAGGTGGTGGAGTCACCGTCCCTGGGGGTGTTCAAGGAAAGGTTGGACGTGGTGCTTAGGGACGTGGTTTAGCGGGTGACATTGGTGGTAGGGGGATGGTTGGACCAGATCATCTTGGAGGTCTTTTCCAACCTTAATGATTCTATGGTTCTATGATTCTATATAAACTGTTGACTTAGTTGGTAGAAACTTCAAAAAGTTAGGTGAGCGGTTGTGAGCTCCAGAACACGATCTCAGCCATGAAGCCCTCACCTCATGGCTTTACCCACCCATTGCTCAGACTGCAAGACCTCAAAAGAACAAATAATGCTTAGGTGGCCAAGAAGGCCAACAGCATCCTGGCTTGTATAAGAAGCAGTGTGGCCAGCAGGTCTAGGGAAGTGATTGTCCCCCTGTACTCAGCTCTGGTGAGGCCGCACCTTGAGTACTGTGTTCAGTTTTGGGCCCCTCGCTACAAGAAGGACATGGAGGTGCTTGAGAGAGTCCAGAGGAGGGCAACGAAGCTGACGTCTCCCTCACGGTCTGGAGAACAAGTCTTACAAGGAGCGGCTGAGGGAGCTGGGGTTGTTCAGCCTGGAGAAGAGGAGGCTCAGGGGCAACCTCATCGCTCTCTACAGGTACCTTAAAGGAGGCTGTAGTGAGGTGGGGGTTGGTCTATTCTCCCACGTGCCTGGTGACAGGGCGAGGGGGAATGGGCTAAAGTTGTGCCAGGGGAGGTTTAGGTTGGATATTAGGAAGAACTTCTTTACTGAAAGGGTTGTTAGGCATTGGAATGGGCTGCTGAGGGAAGTGGTTGAGTCACCATCCCTGGAGGTCTTTAAAAGACGTTTAGATGTAGAGCTTAGTGATATGGTTTAGTGGAGGACTTGTTAGTGTTAGGTCAGAGGTTGGACTAGGTGATCTTGGAGGTCTCTTCCAACCTAGACGATTCTGTGATTCTGTGAAAAGGTGTGCAATGGCTTTAAAGCAAATAGCAGCAACAAACAAGCAAACAAACTACTCTGATTTACATGTATATCTAGAGATGTTATTTCAGAGAAGTGGTTGAACTGCAGCACTGTTAAATAAATGCCCGTATATGTGGCTTTCCTGTTTCCAAGCCTAGGAGATCAATTTACGCTCTTCCTCTGCAGGTAGCAACACCCCAAGAACCAACCCCAGCAACAGCCAAGAGCAGCCCATCCTCTCTCTCGGGACCAAAGGCCTCCTGCCAGATCAATATCTTCTCCTCCTCAAGGGTTTTTTCATCTTCATGGAGTGCTTCCTCATCTTTCCAGACTTCTCTCTCCTCTTCCAGGAGAGCTTTTTCATCTGCCCACAGGGCTTTTTCTTCTTCCCATAGGACTCTGTCCTCATCCAGAAGGACTTTGTCTTCCTCCCAGAGGAGCTGATCTTCTTTCCAGAAATCTGCATCCTTCTTCCAGAATGCATTAGAGTGCTTCCAGAAGTCACAATATTTCCTCCAGAAGGTTTCTGCTTCCTCCTGAAAAGCATTTTCTTCCTCCAAAAAGGCAGCTTCCTCCTCCCAGATGGGCTTTTCCTCCTCCCAGAAGGCTTGGATGGCCATCTTGAAAGCTCCAATTTTTTCCCGAAATGCCTTGATCTTTTCCCGAAAGTTCTTCATTGTCTTCTGAAAGCCCTGAACCTCCTCCCGAAAGGCTTTCTCAGCCTGCAGCTTCTTGAGGAGCTTCTCTTGGCGGGAGGAGAAATAGGAAGAGCAGGACATCACCTGGGAATGGCAGCTCTGGTTCATGGTCCAGCCTCGGTGATCCTTACTGACGGAGGGGGCAGAGACCAAGCCTGGCCCCCACCTCTCACTCTGTGGCCCATAGGAGAGAAGATTGATGGGTGCCAGTGATGTTATCATCCAAACCTACGTCACAGCTGGCTTAAAATAACATTATACCAGAAATAAAGGCATTTATCATAAGTGAAAAAGAAATCCCTGCCCAGGTCTCAGCCAGCACTAGCTGTGGTGGTACCTAAAAGGGAATTGGTGCGATGTGGGACAAAGGCCAGGATTTCTCTGTGTCATTTCCCAACGTGACCCCAGGTGCTGCTGCTTTTGAGAGGGACCAGCTGTCTGTGCTGACACCAACCGATGGCACCACACTGCTCCCCCTGATCCCCAGTTCATCTGGTCCCAAAGTGAAGGACAGAGGCACCAGCCTTTCCTTTTGGTGCTCGAGTCAATCCTGCCTCTCTGAATCTTGGCTGTCTTCTGCCCCTTCATAGAGTCCCAGGTAGACCCTGAAAATCACAGCTTCCAGAGAAACTTGAACAATGAAGAGAAAACAAAAATCTGATCTTCCATTCATTAACCTGCCTAATAATTCTGCAGCTAGGATTAAAGCTGGTTATTTATCTATACTGTTTTGTTATATTTATTATGACTTACTGCACAGTGTCTCCAGCCCAAAGCAGGGAGCAGGCTGTGTCATAAATAAAAAAAATATATAAAAAACAAAACAAAACAAAACAAACAAAAAACTTGCTTATTAATATGTTATGAGCCTGTCTATCCCTCACTGAATAATCAGGAAAGGCTCCAGGGGCAGCAAATGCAATGCAGATGATGGCAAGATGTGCGTGCTCTCAGTGATGATAGAGGAGGCAGGGAGTGTGCTGGGGGGGACCTGCTGGGGGTCTTTGGGTGAATGCAGGAGAATCCTGGCTCTGCTGTCTTCTCCTCATGCTGCTTCCTGGTTCCTGAACCTCCTCCTAGAGCAGGAGCTTTTTGTGGGTGCTCGGGGCACGGGAAAAGAGGAAGGCAGCCACCTTGTGCTTCACTCTGAGGGAGTTGTGGGCCCACCAGTGTCTCCCGCTTAGCATGGCAAGGATCCCAGCAAGAACTGGTGTGTACACCGAGCTGGGCTGTCTCATCTTTGGGGGGTGGTTAGTGGTACCACAGCACATGACTAGAAGACTGGAAAAATTAGGTGAGCAAATGCTGATTGCCTGGAGTATGTTATTACTTGAGTTTCAGAGCAGCTACTGAAGCACCAGCCATTTCTCCTACACCACAGGGGATCCTTACACCAGCTCTCCCTGAGCTTTCTGAGGGGCTCCTGGGTTGGCAGGTCCTTTTTAAGTGCAGAAATGGCAGTAAATAGCACATTTCTGCTCCCTGGGATTGCAGTTGGCAGCAGTTAGGGTGATGGCATTTCAGCCTCAGCCATCCCTTTAACCCTGGTAAGGGGCTCCTGGCCCATTAACAACCACAAATACACCATCCTTTCTTTAAAATTAAGGTGTTGTCGCTTCCACTTAGACAATTCTGCTGCAGTCATTAGCATAGATCGTGATACTACAGGTATTTTAGGTGAGGTCCTCTGTAGCCTATGCAAGCTGTGCACCTCGTCAGTCCCATCACATGGACTCAGTGCAGCCCTGCCCAGCTTGGTGCTTGCACTGCTGATGCTGGTGGCAAGCCCTGCAGGCTTTCACACTGTCTGGTTTTGCTCTTAGCAACACGAGGATGAGATTTTACACTAGGATCTCTTCCCCACGCCAACCAGAGGGCCATGTGGAGGATGTAGGCCCTTACAAGTGCTGGTGCTGCAGGGGAGTTACAGCGCGGGAGCTAAAGCGCTGCTCTAGCGTGCACAGATTTGGCTGCTAGCACCCCCCAGGGTAATATCAGAAACCTGTGTGCAGAAATGGGTCTCCTAGAGCTAACCACAGGTGGCCGTGCCCTGTCCTGCCCCGTGGAGTCAGGGCCTGAGCCTCTCCTGGGGGCACACTGCCCCGCGCAACGTTTTTGGGCTGGTTTCTTTGCAAAAGCAGAGCAGATTCGCTCTTGAAAGCACTGCAGAACCAAAGAAACAAGGACAAGGAGAGCCAAGGAGACATTTCCTTTTCCCTCTTGCCCTTTCAGGGTTCAGGTGAACAACTCCTTAGGATAACGACTTTGGCACGGAGGAAGCAAACCAGGAGCCTACACACGAGCATCCAGTGCCATTTTAGGCACTCGGGCATATCTAACCTATCTGCAGGTGGTCTGGGAAATGGGAGCATGTTGGAGACCTATGTCCTTCAGGAGCTGCAGGTGGAAGCTGAGGGAGATACCCTGAGGCATACCAGGGCACAGGGCACCCACATGTTATGTGTGAGTCCGTCCTTTAAGTCCATCTCTGATTTCTGTGCTTAAAGCTGCCTTCAGATCCTGCCCCAAGAGGCTGCCAAATCAAATTAGGAAAACATTTTAATTTTATGAAGCTTCCATCTCCAGAACGTTCATGACATAATACAAGTAAAACTTTGAGGACTTTTTCTCACATGGTACAGTAAAAATATTCCCATTTGTTCTTTTATTGTGCTCCTGAGGCAGGCTTATAAAGATGTGGGGTAATTACATCAGAGTATATTTTTCAATTAGAGCATCAATAGTATCTCACAGAAAATGACTAAATTCCATCATTTTGTTCCACAAGTCTGCAAACGCTCTTTCCATTGTCATCAAAATAGTAATAATTGGGTTTCTGCAGACATCTCTAAGAGTGCAGAACTAATGACTATCAAATCTGATTGATTATCAAATCTCAGATCCATTCTTTTACTGGAGTGAAGTCTTATGGATAGATGCAAAATGAAATGGATAAAACAACCCCTTTACTTCCCAGGACTCCTGTTCTCGTTCTTACCATCTCCTACCATCAAAAATACAAGACCCCAAAGATATCAAGTGATTGTGGTCCTGCTTTTGGAAAACTTAGCATTTGTAAAACTCTCTAACAGGGACATGCAATACTTACAGAAGTGCAGTCCTTTACGGCACCCGGGTATCTGACGCCCACTGGTGACAGTGACCCGCTGGGCACCTACAGTGATGTAATTTCACAAAGCTTCAGATCACCCATTCAAAGCCAAGTGATGCAGGGTGGAGCTGAAAGGAGTCCCCGGGCTCCAGGCACAGCCTGAGCCAAGGCTGGTGCTTTGCTTCATTTTCATCCTGGTTGTTTCTGAAGAGCACCCACCTGTGGGTTGCATTGCTCTCGTCACCTCTCCTGCTGTAGGGATACCTGCTGGAAGACATGACCAGCACTTACGCTAAATGTTAGACAAGTGCTCAGATCATGTTTTTCAGTTGTACGCCTGAATTTGACAGCTAGGGTAGGTGCTATTGTATCTCGTGTTATTTGAACAAAATCAAGTGGTGGAGCTCAAAAGCTAAGCATACATACAGACAAGACCGGACACTTTCCTGAAGTTCACCTGTGATCCTAAATCTACCTGGAGGCTTGCTTTAAATGTGTAGGCAGAGTTTTAAGTTGGTTGGTCCTACAAAGCCATTGGGAAGAAGCGATGGATGAATGGATTTGAAGATCGGGACTGTATTTATAGAAGGTACTTCAACCTGGATTTGTGTTCCTGTTGCAGCTCAACTCCTGATACTGCAGGATGTGGAAGAGGCACTTTAGCGACAGCAGGTAATGTCCCCATTTTTCTGCTGAAATTGTATTAAACTTTAGAGGAAGCTGTTTAGTTTCTGTTTGGTTGCAGACTGCTTCTGTGAGCCACAGGAATCCCTCTGCTCGTGAGACCTTGAGCCAAATTAATCTCAGTAATTGAACCTGGTTGGTGATAAAAATGATTCAGCTGGCAACTCAGGACAGGTAGAAAGAATGAGATGCTTCAAAAGGAGTGTATGAGAAACCAGGATTAAAAACCATCACGATTAGTAGGAGACAACTCTTGGAAGCTGTTTCAGGTCTTCAATTTTTTATTATTTTTTTTCAGACCTTCAAAGGTCTGAAAATACTTTAGTTGGATAAAATAAAAATACTTTAAATACTTTAAATATGTATAAAAATACTTTAGTTAGAAGAAGCTTCTACCAAAATACTTCTTTCTAGTGGAATGGCTCTGATATTCCTTGTCTGAAGTTCAGAAACTATGTGGGGTTTTTTGTTCATTTTCTTTTGTTTGGTTTGGTTTGTTTGTTTGTTTTACATGGAATAGTTCAAATACAATCCTGTTTACCGAGAAAGTCTTGCTGTCCTGGCAAGCCTCTTGTTACCCCCAACCCCTTTTCTTCTTCCCAGATGAGATATTTCCATCTTTGCAAGTGGGTTTGCCTTTGATAGTGTAAAGGTTTTTCTCTTCTTTTAGGTTTGCTTCATCCCTGCCTCCAGGGACTGTTTCTTCCCAGAATGTTTTTATGTACTGTATGTTCCTGGTATAGCTCCCTGTTCAACGCCATAGCTGGAAAACACTAGTGATGGAAGGAATACTAGTTAGTCAACTGCTGTCTGAGCTTTAAGGGAAAAATTGTTTTTCTAGGCAAGAGGTTTTGGTGACACAAGTGACATAAGCAGCACAATGAGCACCGAGTGCGGAGGTGGCGTGGTGAAACTTTTGGTGAAAAATTTCTGTCATTCCAGCTTTCACCATCAATCCACAGGGTTGCTGCAGCAGGATACGTTTTTTCTTCCTCTTCTGATTTTTTTTCAGTAGTCCCTTTCCTCCTCACCAAGTAGGATGCGGTGCTGAAGAGGACAAAGAGGGTCTTTCATCTTTCAACTGCTCATCCTTTGCCATTTCAACACAAATTTCCTGGTAAAAATGTAGGGATGGATTTCGCTCAAAGCACTTCCAACATCACTGCTACCAGCAACAATCTTCCTGGCAAGGACTGGCTGGGCTAAACGTTGGTCTCTGGCACATCAGGAAAAGCAAACACACATTTTTCCTCTCAAGGTAGAAGGAATGGGGGAGGAAGGGACATAGGAAAGTATGAGGCATTCTCAGGACTTGGAAATTTGTCTGGATTCTGTATATGGATGAGGATTTGGGGGCTGTTTTCACTGTGAACCGCCCGCTTCTCACCCAGTGCAGCGATGACAGGCGGCCGCTGCCGTGGCAACGACACCTGGAAGACAAAGAGGTGCTGGGAGACAAA
This sequence comes from Anser anser, assembly GCF_964211835.1. NCBI lineage: Eukaryota > Metazoa > Chordata > Aves > Anseriformes > Anatidae > Anser > Anser anser. The sequence goes on along the minus strand of NC_139720.1, from coordinate 184,455,978 downwards.
GAGCCACCCGGATCCTTTGCCCAGAGCATGCAGCAGTCCTGGCACCCCTAAGCCCCCCTTGGTTGTACCACAGAAGCACTCTGATGTCCCAGTTAAGATCATGGTCCCGGTGCTGCTGCTGGCAGGCGATGCACAGAGGAAGCCTCAGCTCTGAGGATCAACCACAGTTCGCCAACATGAGCCCTGCAACTCTGCAACTGCCTGAAAGGAAGGTGTGGGGAGCTGGGGGTCGGCCTCTGCTCACAGGTAACCAGTGATAGGACTAGAGGGAATGGCCTCAAGTTGTGCCAGGGGAGGTTCAGGTTGGAAATGAGGAGACATTTCTTCTCAGAAAGAGCAGTCAGGCACTGGGACGGGTTGCCCAGGGAGGTGGTGGAGTCACCGTCCCTGGGGGTGTTCAAGGAAAGGTTGGACGTGGTGCTTAGGGACGTGGTTTAGGGGGTGACACTGGTGGTAGGGGATGGTTGGGCCAGATGATCTTGAAGGTCTTTTCCAACCCTAATGATTCAGTGGTTCTATGATTCCTATTCTGTGGCTTCTATGTGTGTGTGTGTTTGTCACTGTCCCAGTGATGGCTCGAAGCAGTGAGGACAGGCTTGCCCTTTGGTGACATTTCCACCACATATCAGTGGTCCTCAGGGTGGGTGAGTGACTGCTCTGCCTCGGTGTCCCTTCATCCTTCATTAAAATGGCATCAGTCACTTTCCAACCAATGTTTATAGACACCTCGGCAGATTTTCTTACCTGTCAGGAGTCTTTAATTTCTCTCCACATGGAGCTAAGTCATTCAAGGGAGCATCTGTGTTCCTTGAAATGTTCCCGTACGTGAGGGATCAACTGTTGTTGCTGCAAGTGCTCAGGTATCTTTGGGCTTTGGAAGCAGATATTTTTAGAGAGAAAATGGGATGGCGAGAGATGGGGAATCACAAAAATATCTTAACTGACCTTACTGAGAGCCCCAGATATGCCATAGGAAATCAGACCAATGTTTGGTGGAAGGAACTTTAAGCACCTTCCAGTGGCGTATCAAAGCCCAGTTTTGGTTACAATCCCATTTTGTAAGTATCAGCTTTAGAAACAATCAATCAATCAATCAATCAAACAAAAACAAACAAACAAAAAACCACTTTCCAGAGTTCCCAGAGTCAGTGTCCCTCACTCACACATGTTCCATCACATCATCGTCTTCCAAAAGCAGTAATATGAGGGGGAGACGTCTTTCCTTTGCAGTCGTGCACCTCCACAAATAACTGAGAAACCATCTTAACAAACCTATTCCAAACAAACACGTCAACCCTGTAGGTTCATCTAAACAAGCCACATACCCCACACCTCTGTCTTTTCAGAAGGCATTTCTCATTTTCTTTATTTCTTCTCCTCTGCTGTTTCTATATGTTGTGAGGCCTCACACTACATTTAGGTCAATCTCTTATAATTTCTGGCAAATATTAATATTGCTATTTTCCTAATACCGAATAAAGTCAGCAATGTTGATCAAAAAAAAAGACTCACCATGTGTTTTTATTACTATTACTCATTACAGTAACCCACAGGGTGTCCACTAGCCGTGGCACTTAGGCTGTGTACTGCACATACAATACAGGACAGTGCCTGGAGAAGTGAGGCTGAACAGATTAAACAGAACTGTCTTGTCCTATTCAGCACAGGACTGCCATGCCCTCTCTGCAGCTGCAGTAGGTGGCACCTTGAATGGCTTAATGAACTGGGCATACGTGAAAGGACAGCACCAGCAATCAGCATCTCCTGGGGAGGAAACTAATGGCCAAGAGCTCAGGGAAAGCAAGGACGAAGTTTTCTGCAAATGAAATGTCACGTGTTAGGGTGTGAGTAACCCGAGGTAATCAGTGCACCAAGGGAAGAGAGCACAAAAATGACCTCAGGCTTCAGTGGAGGACCAGTCCTCGTGAACATCTTCCAAAGAGGTTTCTGCAGTGTAACACCTCCAAGGTGAACACAGAGGGCAACACACCGAATAGTTAGGTCAAACAAAGAAAACCAAAACAGCCTCACACCATCATTTTTCTACATTTTAGCTTGGAGTCAGACAGGTACCTGCTACACACAGGCAGGGTGTGAGCTGAGCAGGCTCCAAAAGGAACACAGACCTTTTCTTTCAGTTACCGCTCAGATCTCCCTAATACTCAGGGCAAAGTGTGGTCAACAAAAGTGTCACACCTAGTTTCTGTGCCCCTTTCCTACCCCCTGAAGATATTAAGTAGGTCTTGCGACATGCTTTCTTATCTAATTTGGCTGCAGGTGAGGTAAGCTGTAGTCCTAAATCATTCTTAGTTAGTTCTTGCTGTTTCTTAAGTCCACTTGTGCTGGACTTACAGATCTGAGGATCTTGTGACCCCAGCTGTAACTCAGAGATAAGGCAGGAAGCACCCAATTTAGTCAAATCAACGCTTTGGACCTCATATGCACACTGTTTTTGAAGACTGGTGGAAAATGCTCAATAACCTGTTCTGCCTCAGAGCAAAAGACCACTGAGATCATCCTTCTGTGCTGGGTTTCTCTTGGGGACCCTACTCGAGGCCTGTATTGAATCTGGCATCCCTTGAAACTAGCTTTGGCTGTGCTACTTGCAATCACCAGCACGTATATCAAGTATCTTCTTTGCTGCTATTCTCTTCCTCCTGTGGATAAGAAGAGACCAAGATATAAAAGCACCTCAGTTATCTCAGTCTTCTGCTTACTCTCAGACCAAAACAAAAAGCAAAGCAAAAGCAGATATAAAGCAGACATCCAGCACTTCTTCTTTGTGTCCCCATCCCTCCTGCTCCTTCTGCCTCTCCTTCTTCCCATTCTTTATTTCTCCATTCAAATGATAAATTATGTTGAATTTTAAATTGAGATATTTGTCTCGGGAATTGCCACTCCTGAGACAGCTGTTTGGTTTGTGCCACGTGGGGAACGTGAATGAAGCATGTGAGCGAGCTGTTACTGCAGAGGGGAACTGTGGACCAAGGAAGCAGAAGTGCTGCTCCTGATGAGGTGGTGTAAGAATACAAGACACCCACATCCCACATTCACATCTATGCCCATGTGCATGGGGTTGCTGTTCTTGCGTGAGCACTGCACAGGACGTGACGCTTCTCCCAAGCCTGAGCTGGAGGCACTAGAACCCACTCCATGTTCTGCCCAGGGGAATGTGACTTCTTTCCCCAGTCTTGACCCATTTGGGGCAGGCTGAGGTTGTGCACCAGCAGCTGCAGCTTGCCAGCCAGGTACTGGGAACTTCCTTATGTACCCAAACTCCATAAAAACACCTCTACATCTCCTTCTTGGACCTTGTCCTCCCCTGTGCCTCCCAGAGTCAACCTTTGAGCATAGTGCCATCTGCTGAGAATTGAGGTACTTGTGCAGCCCAAACAGACACATCTCACTCACAAAGGAAAAAGAGAAAGAAAACCCTTGGGACAGTAGAATTCATAACTGGGCCACAAATGATAACACACCTCTGAAACGGATTTTCAGCAGGAGATGCAACGATAGGCCTAACATTTCACCAAAAATTGTACCATTTGCACAAGAGAGTCTGCTTGCTCACTTATCAGCCAGAGGCCCAATTTACTCTATCTCCAGGCTGAGCTGGCTCCTAACCTGGCTTTCATACATCCGCAGCTAGATCTAAAATTGTATTTGGTACCTGTAACTCAGGATACACAGAGTTCTTGAACAGACCCAAAGAGAGCCCAAAATACAGGTCTTGTTATGCCATGGCAGTGCTGGCATGTCCAGGTGTCTAGAGAACTGTGACAACCTCCTCAATGCAGAGCAAGATCTTGGAGACCACAGGGAATCCTCCTGGGCTCTTGATCAAATAGAAACTGGCCTGGAAGGAAGCATCACTGTTGAAGAAGGCATTTTGTTTGCGAAGGGCTTCATTGACCCTTATTGTCTCCCCTACCTGCTTAACACTCACGCTCCTCCCTGGTGCTGTGCTCTGTCTTCCCTCGTTATCTGCTCCACGAACAGTGCTCTCCTCCCCTCATGATCCGTGCAGGTGAGCATGCCCTTGGTCCTGCTGTGGATGCCTTCTGCTCCAGCCGTGAGCCAATGCTATGTTCTGCACGTGGAAACACATGGCTGCTGCTGAAGCACCTTTCTCGAGCAAGCCATGCACTGGGACTCCCACCTCCAACCTAAACATTCACACACAAACATACACAGAGGCGAGGGTTATTTCTGCAGGTTCTCTCTCTCATATGGGGGTCCAGCATCTCCAGCATGGCCCTAATTGCTCTCCCTTGGCCCTAATGGAAGTTTGTGGGTAGACAACTGCACCAGAGATTCCCAGCTCCCCGCACCTGAGTGCTGCAGTGAACTCCGTCCTCCGCTTGTTTGGAGTCACTCAACCGTTCTGCAGTGTTCCTGCTTGGAAACTCTTCACCAAGTTTTTATTGCACGCTGTAATCACTCGACAATAAATGTACGGTTGTTTCCCCACAAGACTACAAGGAAGGATCTGGGTCCTTGCCTTTGGAGGATTAGTATCCTCAGTCCTGCTAACAGATATGGTGTCAAGTTTGTTCTGTTATCCTCTGAGCTAAATGCAATGACAGGTGGCAAAAGGCATATTTTGTAAGTGAAAAAATCAAATAAAACACATGAAAATGCACAGTGTTTTTGTCTGTTGTCAGTGGAACAATATATTTTATTTATGGCTGTGTACAGTGGGAATATTAGCTCTGATCTGCAGAAGTGCAAATTAAACTGCTGCTTTAGATTATCATATTTTATGCATAGTAACTTTACAGGCTTTGGTTTTTTTCATTGTTTGTAAAACCTTTATGAGTTATTAACTTTTTTTTTTCTCAACCATATTTTAGATCTGAGAGGTTTATTCCTGCTATTATACTAAATGAGGCATTTTGCTGCTAAGAGAATTCAGCGTTTTATTCAGCCGTGATAACTTTCCTTTATTCTCTAGCACGAAGCACAATTAAGAGAGAAATGTTCAGTAGCTTTATGATGCCCTTGTTGTTGGAGCTAATCCTTTTTTTCCCCACTCCATTTTTCAGGGATTCCCCAAGGATTTTACAAACTCTACACACTTGTCTAGCATCTCCATAGTGGCATAAACAAATACATGGACCTCAGCAGGAGCCTTGGTTTTCATATTTTAAGTAATTCCACTTTCTATTAGTGCAGGTTTAAAGAACATAGGAATTTCCTGATTAAGATTCAGGGCTTATAGGTAAATTTTGCTCAAAATAATTTGCACAGCTTGTTACTTTGGCAGGTAGCAGGGGCAATAAGGACTGGACTTTTAATATCATTGCATGTGTTATTTCAAGGGAAACTTTCTTTGCCCAGGAAAACTCACAGGTTCACCTCCCGAGTTGCCAGTGGTAAATGACAACCTGTGATGAACCCAATTCAACACAAATGACAGAAAGCTCTTTATTCACTACAGGAAAAGAGCACACATTCCTGAGGAAGTCATTTTTTTCGTCACTTTTCAAACACTAGCATTTTTATTTTCATTTTTATCCTGGCTTCCTATGGAAACGCACCATGTGCCGTAGCCTTGGGTCTTGCTGTCTGGCTGTTTCCTCTAATAACTTCTGAATCCATTTGTTGATTTCAATCCCATTTGATGGAGTCATTGAAGTATCAAAGACACAAGCAAATGAGGTCAGAACACCTTGCCCATGACCCTGGCCTGGACCCTGGCTCCAGACCCAGGAAGCACCTCCAGTTACTTTATTAGGATGATCTCCCAGCACCCAGGACTAGAGGTTTGCAGATGTCCTTAGCCACAGCTGGTATCTTTGTGGCTCTTAATCTACTTTCCTAGGCAAATGTAGTCCTCCTCTGCTTGTGTGTTACATATTTGAAGCTATCCCTTACCGGACTTTATTGAAGTTACTCTTCCCATAGGTTATCCAGCACATTTGGTCCTTTCTCCATCCATTTCTTAGATTACGTTATGATCAATTGCCCTGAGTAAGGAGAAGCGTGAAGCAGACAGTGATATTTTCTCATTTTCTGCTTTGTCTCTTGGGCATTGGCCAAGTAAACTGCCATGGAGACCAGCAAATAACGCTCGCTTCCCCAAGACAGTCTTTCAGGAAGAAGCTGAGGAATTGAAATAGCCACAGTGGCAGGCTTCAAGCCGCTCTGTAACTTACTGTGACAGTCACACACACAAAAATCTCTGTAGTGATGTGGGTGAGAAGAAAGTGCCTTGTCTGATTTTGCGTGTGTGAACAGGCAGAAGCATTTTACAAAGTCCTTCCTGCACGGAGCTCTGCAGCTCTGAGACATCCCAGGAGATGGAGACGGTGACCCCTTGGCTCACACTTCCCAGAGACTTTGGACCAAGGACAACAACTCACCATCCCGACAGCACTAGCAGCAGGTCACAGTCAGCATCTCCTCGAGGCTGCCTGAAATCTGCCTTTAAAACCACCAGAATCGAGCAGTTTAATGGCACCCCAAAGCGTCACTGCTGATTAGCTAGAACCAGCGCCGGTGGTGCTTCCCACAGGGACTCTTGGTCCCAGCTATTTTTCGCTGTGATCTTTTGTGATGATTGAATGCCATAATTTCTGGGATCCCTACAGTTGGTCATTAAAAAGCTGGTAAGTCAGTACTGATGGCTGGTTTCCCCTGAGCGAGCAGAGCACTTCTCAGCACATAAGTATGCTTTTCTTTGCCTTGAACAGTGGAAGAAATTAAATGTAAACTGAATTTCTTTCCCATGGGCTGTTTACATTTCAATGTATGAGGACATTTTTTACAAGAAAATGTGACATCCCTGATCACATGCAGCACTTAAGAAAACCAAGTCAGATTCTTCCAATTTGAAAATAACAGCAAATGTAGGAGACGGGGGACTGTTTTTGTGTTGATTTTGACTTCTGAGTCAGTGAGTTAGGAGAAAGCCCGATGGCAAAAGTACTCACTTTTGGTGAGGGTGCGAGAAAGGACCCCAAAAGAGGTGAGTGGCGCAGACTCAAAATGTAATGTCAAGACTTGTTGATTTTCCAGCTGTTTCTAGTGATGTGCCAGTGCCTGGGAACAGCTGGGTAGAGCGGCTTTCTGTTGGAAGCAGGAGCTTTATTAGGTTATAGCAAAGAAGAACTGGGACCGCACAAAGCCACGCTGCCTGGTTTGGCCACTCAGCCCGTATGTCCAAGGGCCCTCATGCTGCAGCTCTTCAAGGACAGTGGAGAACGTCAAGAGTCTTCTGGGAGAGTTTTCTTATTGACCATACAGAGGCACTGGGTTCCTGCTTAAGTGCTCAGACAAACTCCTGCTTGAGTGCAATGAATAAAAGCCTTTGTCTTACTCTTTGCTTAGCTGTCTTACTCTTTGCTTAGCTGCTTACACTTTGGCTTAGCTGCCAAAGTCCCTTAACCAAAACTCTCCAAGCTTCCAGCCTTCTGTCTAAAGCAACATTAGCAGAAATCTTCCTTTTCTCTCTGAAATTGTCCTGCTTTATAGTTGCAGAATCGGCTCACAGCGGGATTTTATCCCGTGCTTGCTGCTGCCCCACCTTGTGCTCCCAGCTCCTTCCCTAGGACTCGCTGCTGCCTCTTGGAGCTTATTGCTCACGAAGGTGCCAAGCTGCCGGTGCAGGAAGTTAGATCTCTCTGATTGCTTTCAGCACTTGTGTCTGTGCCCCCACCTGTACATTTTGCTGACAATTATCAATGCTGTAAGCTGGGAATTACAGCTGCACCACCCTGAAAGCCAAAGGCTGGCTTGTCCCTTCTGAGGGAGAGCAGTCCCTTCGCCAGCTCCCTGCCGGTGACCAGTGCAGCAGGTCACCTGCCCCTTCTCTGCAGGGCCTTTCTGGAAGGATTCAAAGTGCACATCCACCTTCACCAATGCTGTCGCTTACCCTGGTGAAGCGCTGTCCCTCAGATCCACTTTTCTCTTGCACCGAACAAGTGCTGTCCAGGAGGTGATGCCACACACAGAACTAGACCTGAGGTAGCAAGCTCTCACCTGCTGACGGGACGCAAGCACCCACCTAACAAACAGACCTCTACCGTAGTCACAAAAGAAAAAGCAGCCAGCTTTCCTAGCTAGTTCAGCTATGCAAAGAGCTCTACCGATTGCATCAATAGGAAGGGGGGAAATTGCATGAAGGGTGGACAAAGCACTCAATACTCACTACTGATGGTAGGAGAAAGCATTATTCATTTTTTTTAATAAGAGATTTTGCGAAGGAATTGTCTTTTCTCCTCCGGCACAGCCACAGCTCTGTGGGGCCCTTTGCTTCCCCCTGCTGACACTGTGGAGCCGCCCGGGTGGGCTGTGGCTGCAGCCAGCCGTGGGAGTGGGGAAACGAAGGAGGGTCGGCTCCGACGGCAAGAGCTCCTGCATCCCTCATCCCACATCCCGCATCCCGCATCCCACATCCTACGTCCCTCATCCCACATCCCACATCCCGCATCCCGCAGCCCCTCCAGCTGCCAAGAGGTGCACGAACAGGAGACGAGGAGGAAGAAAAGCACCGGAGAGCCCCTGTGACACCTCATCCCCGCGGGCAGGGTCCCAGCACGCTCTCCCTCCTGGCTTCTGCCCAAGGCTGGATTTTGTGGTTTCCCAGCCCCATCTCCCAGGAGTGCCAGTGAAGGGGTTCGGGTCCCGCGGAGCTCGCAGGTAAGAGGGAAGGTGGAGGATGTTCTGGAAAGGTGTGGGGGGTAAAAGCCAGTGTGGGGCTGTGGGGTTTGTCAGGAGGAAACCAGCTTTGGAATTACTTTAGAATTACATTAATTTAGAATGGTCTCTAAACATTAACTTCGCTGTGAATTTTTTAAGAAAAAAAAAAGGAAAAACATTTTCTTTAGCAACCTTCGGAGAAGAGCCCTTGCCCTGGAGGGGCTGGCTGGACCATGAGCACCAGCTGTGTCCCAGCAGGACCCTGCTCCTTTCAACAGTTTTGGGTGGGTGCTGGGGTTTTAGGAAGTGCTGGTGAATCTGCCTGCTGTGCTCCTGAGTCCTGTCTGGGGCACCTGAAGCTGGGAGAGGGCAGAGCTAAGTTTGGGCAGAGACTGAATGCTGTAGGGCAGGTGTGGAAGTGGTCCTCCTTTGGGCTGGTGCTGTGGGTCACGGTGCTCCTTTTCTTTTGATCCTTGTAACCTAAACATTTAGGGTGAGAATAATGACCGGCACAACATTTCAAAGCCCAAACTGCCTGAAATAAAGAAAAGAACTGGGCTGGAGGGTCTGTGCTACAGAGACTTATCGCTGCTGCTTGTTGGGACAAGGAGCAGAGTTACAAAAGAACCAGTGATGTGGGAGATGGTGTTGGTGCCAGGCGGGCAGCAGCCACCGGCCACCTTCAGAGAGGGCACAGAGCAGAGGAGCGGTGTTGGGAGAGGCTGTGGGAGGCGTAGGGGTGCCATGGCTCTGTGCTCCCTGGGTTGCAACCTGCCACCCCAAAAAGTGGCAACATGGAGAGATGTAGGGGCTCAGCAACTTGTCCCCCCATCACTGGCACCTCTGAATGCAAGGGTAGGTGCTGTCACCTCGTGGAAGTGACCCCAGGGTACAACTTTTGGGAGAAGGTCCAGAAGCTGACTGTCTTTCACTTTTTTTTTTCTTTTGGCTGAGTTTTCCACTTTGTATGTGGCTTTTCCAACTCTCCAGCAAAGCAGGACTGGGTACCATGTGGGGGCACATCTGACAAGTCTGCAGACTGCGAGTTTCGGACATCATTTCAGCTTTGGCAGGGATAGTTTTCAACAACAGCAAAACCATTCCTAAGCTGCCTGCCAGCTGAACTGCACTTTAGCACCCTCGTGCACTGGCAAGCAGGAAAATATTTAACTTTAACACTCACGGTACCTCCTGCAGAGTCACTGACGAGCTGGGGTGAAGGGGCAAAATGCATTTGTCCAGCAAACAGTGGCTTTTCGAGGGATTTGTCGGTCCTGTAGGAGTGAAACCCAGGGTCTGAGGAATGAGTCGATACCATCTCCTAGTGGTTACGTGTATTGTGCCCTTGTGTGAGCAGGTTTTCTGTACAGCCGTCACGATTTTAGTCGGTTTTACCTGTTACAACTGCATGCCAGAGCTCTAGTTCACCGTCATTTCGGGGCTCCATCACTAGGTGGGGACATGCTCACACACACCGAGCCCTCCTTCGGTTTGTCTTCACCATTTTTTTCCCCCTGTAGCGTAAAATAACAGCAAATTTAGACAGAACATACGTTTTACCCTCTGGTTATGGAAATACAGCATTCCTATCCAGACACAGATCTGCTCATGACAATTTGGTGTTCAACCAACTTTTAATGTGGCATTGGTTTTGTTAATGGGGCTTCTGTAAGACTTATTGCCACAAAGGCAATTCTAGACATGAAGATATGTATAAAGACAAATATTATTGATCTCTGTGCATAATTTAGACCACTTATGTCAGTAGCCAATAGTACTCTCAAAATGAATGTCTATTTGTGTACTTTCAAGAATAAATCTTCACCAAATGTTTTAAAGCTTAAAATTAAGGTGTAATTTGGCTGTGAAAGCTACCAGTTTCCCTTTCTCCCTCCTGTTTTCCCTGAGCATGCAACAGAGCTCATTTCCTTCCCGAAAACATTTGCCAGTGCCTGCTGTCCAAAGGCCCAGGACTTGCTCTTCTGAGGAAGGCCTGGACGGGGGATATGTGCTCCCCGAATTTGTTCAGTACTCACAGTGATGCCCACTGAGATTTGCGAGGCTAATTACAGCAGCTACACCTGATGTGATAGGAAATAAAATCGGCAATGGGCAGGGAGCAGGCCTCATCCCATTCCCCATGGCAGCAGAGCGTCCTGGGCCGCTGAAACTCACGGGCCCCGGTGCTTGAAGGAGAAGCCCGCTGGTCTGGTAGGTCCTGCAGACCACAGGGAGAAGAGGTGTGATTTGGGATGGCTCTTCTTTCCTGTACCATCACCACACATGCCCCTTTCTGGTCAATATTTCTCCTGCACCACAGAGCATCCCCAGTTTTGTTTCTCTCCACCTATTCATGCCGCTGGTGCTGGCGATGGACCTGTGGTGTCCTGGAGGCTTGGAGCATGTGCGTGTGTGTGGGGGAGCTTTCTGGACTCCCCTCAACACTCCCATGGACACTGGATGCTGTTGAACTGTCTAGTGGTGTCTTATGCCCCGGCCTTGGATGCCTAGCTGGTTGCTCATCCCTCGCACCACCTCATAAAAATTCTTCATCACAAAGAGCTGCTTTCTAATCCAGCTACTTTTTAATCAAAGGCATCTTGTTCTGGGCTCCCTGGGGTTTGCAGTTTCTATTCCACGTTCCTCTTCAGAACCTTCCTTGATCTTAAAACTGTTTTCTCCCCCCTCTTCGCCCTCCTTTTCTCCCCTGAATTCACTTTTTCTCACCAAATAATCTTCACAGAGGTTCGTGTCGTGTAGCAAACTGTACCTGTTTCACTGGGCTTTCTCACAAAGTCAAATAAACTTTGTGCTGCCTCAACCCCAACCAAAAGCAGGGCTCTGGGGACGACCCCACCCCCAACGCTTCACAGCACCTTTGGCAGGTGTGGGCATTTTCCATGTATATCCTCTACTTCTTCATAACGACCTGGACCCAGCACTGCGCAAACTGTACGTGAAGAGGGTGGCAAAAAGCAAGGGGCAAGGCAGGGAGCAACGGGGAAGCAGGTTTTACAGCACTGAAAACCAAAGGCAGGAGGCTGTGAAGGCATGGGCTGATGCCAGCGTGGCAGGAGAAGGGAAGCAGCTCCCAGCCAGTGTTTGACTCTGTGTATGAAATGCTTCAACAGCTACTGTCTGGTTTTGGGATGGCTTTGTGGGTTTTTGGGGTAGTGAAAGCCTGCTGAAGTGTGTGAGTCACTCTGGGCTAAGATGTTGAGTCAGTTGAAGACAATGCTTATGATTTTCATAACTGTGTTCATTTCTGTATCCCCACAGACACCCCAAAAGGTGCTTCACAATGCCGGCCGGCCTGGAGAAAGCTTGTCACCGGTGCATATCCAAAATTGCCAGCAATGGTAAGGCAGCTCTGGGAGAAACCTCCCTCTGTATTTAAACATGACCTGTAGATAATATATATAGGTATATAACAAAATTAAGATAATACCAAATCCCATCTGAAGTTTCTTTTTCTTTCTCCCCTTCTGCTTTCTTTTCTGGAGAATTTAGGTGCTGTTATAGCACCCAGTAGTAGCTCTATCTCTAAACCACCTACCTGAGCTGTATTATTTAGATTAGAGTAGATTTGGCAGGAGGTTAAAATGCAAGGTTTTTAAAGCAACTTACTCCCACTGACTGTATCTCCTTTTTACTCTGAATCACAAGTGCTTTTCGCTTCCAGATTTTGGTAGTAACAACTTCTAATTCCACTCAAATATGCAAAGAAGAAAACTCCTTAATATACTCCACCACTCCCCATAATTGATATTTCACCCACGCAAACAACTGCACTTGTCAGCCCATAGCTGTTACCTTGGGGTCTTTTGTACTAATGCCTTGGCTTCACCTGAACAGCTCTCCAAGTTCAGAATGAACTTTTACCAGGAACTTTTACCAGCCTCGTAGCTCCTCGCTGCCTTGCAGTCCTTCGGACAAAACAGAAATCAGCAAAGACTCCTAACTGCATGTTAGCATGACTGGATCTGGAAGAGCAAAATTCAGGAAAGCAGATGGGGCTGCGCTTGGGTCTGGCACTGGAGGAGCACCCAGGGGTGCACGGAGCAAAAAAGCTAAACCAGTGTATTCTTGGATTTTTGTTTCTACCAGTAAAATGTCACTGCTCCCTGCTGGTATTGTATTGCCACTGGGATTTTAAGGATGCCTGAGAAAACAAATGATCTTTCTGAAAGTTTTTTGAAAGAATGGGATTAGCTCATCTCATCTGTGCTCCTTTACATCAGGAGCACCCTCCTGGATATACACGGTCACCCATGCATAAGGAAAATACCCTCCCAAGAAATCCATCACCTTTAGCTTTTATTTATGTTTAAGTTTGAAATCAACTCAGCTTTAGCTATGGATCAGCCACTGCGTCCCAAATTGATTTTCTGTTCATTAAAATGCAAGCCCTTCTGAAGTGCACTGATGCTTAATTTCACATTTTCTCATCATCCTGGGTATATTTTTCAGATTGCCTTTCAGCACAGCCCCATATTGTACCTATGGTCTCCTGATATTTAAACGACTCTGAAGAGACAACCTACTTGTGCAGCATCATTTAAATTCTTTTCATTGTCGGCACAGCAATTTAAGTTCAGAACATCAGGGCAGTTTTAATTAACTGACCGAAAGAAAAAAAAATGCTAATTCACTATGCTGGGTCTATTGCAAAGCAAACCGATGGCTCTTTATGTAATGCCTGTATTGTGTTTAAAAAGTACATCTGGTTTAAAAAGTACATCTGGAAATTAATCACAAGGGTCCAAATAAAGAACTGAAAATGTGACATAGCTCTACTTCAGTAGCTAGAGACCTGCCATAAAACTCAGACAAGCTGTTCGGCAGCATTGCCTAACCCCCAAAGTACCTACAACCCATAGACACCCTCCCCATCAGCTTGAAGGGTCCCAGGTTATCGGCACCTCCTTCTCACTGCAGGTGAGAGCAGCACTGCTGGTGTCAGTGCAGGAGCCAGCAACTTAAATTTTAGGTGTTGTGGTGCTGGCATTGCTTACCTGGGTGCCAAGGTGCTATTTCACAGCAACACAAGCTTTTATAAGCAGACAGTGATGGCATGCAGCAAACAGCTGCAGACTCTGAGGCTGGATTTGGTCTGCAAGTCAGCTTTGACACACCTCTCTGCTTCCAGTGGTGGCTTTGCACTGGGGCTGGAGTCCTTCCCAAGCCCCTCTCAATACTGTAGGGGATTCCTGCAGACACCACGAAGGAATAAAATGGGGATGAAGATACCTGCTGCATGTAAGCACGCTGTTACGCTGCCAGCTTCCTGCTGATTTCCAGTCATCTCCAAGGCTGCACCCACACTGCCATGCGCATCTGCCTCAAGGCATGATCCATCCCAGGTCCCAGGACCCGAATTTGCTGCCATCTGCACTGCTGTGAGTCAGCCCCCTTCAGAGCAGAGTCCCCGTGGGGTGTCAGAAGGGAGTAATGTGAATTTACAGCCGGGCTTCTGCTCCTCAGCTTGCCCATGAAGACAAACCCAGGGATAAATGCAAATTTGTTTGGGAGCTCGTAGCAGCTCATTAAAAATAAATAAATAATCATAATAATTCATTTTTTATCAGGACATAGACTCATGGCAAAAACCTGGCAGGCCATAGAACAAACAGCATTTGAGAGTGATGGTTAAAGAACCCAACACCTCATTTATTATTGTGTTTGGTGTCAGCGAGCTTGTCACGCACTCTACTGGGTAGGCTGCCCTACTGCCATATTAGCATGCCATCAAAGAAGAGGGTAGGTTAGGATTTATACTCATAAATCACTCCAGATCAGAAGAGAGAGCGTGACACAGCCATGGTGTCGATGGCGATTTCAAGTTCATTTACTTCTTGCAGTGGAAGAGCATGGGGAGCTTTGGCAGGAGGTTGAAAGCTCCACTGAACAGTGGATTTATGGCAGCAAAATGTCCTGCTGGGCAGGAGGCAGTCTGCACCCGCCCTGCTGATTTTCCTACCCACAGATTTCAAGGAATGTGCAAGATATAAAGCTATCTCCTCTCCTCTTTCTCTGCTGTGATCGCACATTGGGACTTGGCTCATGTCTAATGCCGTTTCCCTCACCCACCTGTGGTTTTAGCGGCTACTGGCTTCTACTATCCTTTTCTTTTTCTTCCTTTCTTTCTTTCTTTCTTTCTTTCTTTCTTTCTTTCTTTCTTTTTCTTTCTTTCTTTCTTTCTTTCTTTCTTTCTTTCTTTCTTTCTTTCTTTCTTTCTTTCTTTCTTTCTTTCTTTCTTTCTCTTTCTTCTTTTCTTTTCTTTTCTTTTCTTTTCTTTTCTTTTCTTTTCTTTTCTTTTCTTTTCTTTTCTTTTCTTTTCTTTTCTTTTCTTTTCTTTTCTTTTCTTTTCTTTTCTTTTCTTTTCTTTTCTTTTCTTTTCTTTTCTTTTCTTTTCTTTTCTTTTCTTTTCTTTTCTTTTCTCTTTTTTCTTTTTTCTTTTTCTTTTCTTTTCTTTTTTCTTGCTACTTCTTGGAATAAGTCCAGGGGCATCTCTGCCCAGCCGGTGCGGTGGGACCCCCAACTTAAAACCATCACCAGCCATGTGTGAGGCTGCCCAGACAGCAGCTCCCTCTCTGCAGCACTGGGCTGCCCTCACTAGCTTGTGGCAAATATCATTTTCCTGGGCAATTTGTCTTCGGACCAGACTGGGGCAGCAAAACCCAGTCAAATCCAGGCAAAGCGCGTGTGTCCTGCCTGAGGAGCATTTCTGCGAACCGCCCCTACACGCACACATTTTGGGGGAAACGCTTTTTAGTGCTGCTAGCAGCATTCAGAGCGACGCAGAGCCCTGCCAGTTGTGTAGTCAATTGCGTCTCACTTTGTTGAGCACGGAGCTGGAAGCCTTCCCAGACTACGCATCTGCCCTTCCAATTCCAGACCTAAGAGGCTGGAGCTGAATGGGGAGATAATGAGTAAATACATTCCCGGCGACTGCTCTGGGAGGAGAATTAATGAACCATTATCTTCTTCTCCCGAGCAGCAGCGAGTGGTCCCTGCCTCCCATTTCTCCTCCAAAATCCAGCTTTTGGGTAGACGCAAACCCGGCCACCTGTGAGCCAGATGCACAGCCCCACATAAATGTGGGTCCTGCCGAGCCTTTTACAAAGCTCCCCACAGCGTCCCACCCCGCTGACCGAGCACACCACGCACCACTCGGTGAAGAAATGGCAGGATGCCTCCTCCGACTTGCCCCCGCGGAAACAGGAGGAGGAGATGAAGCCTCAAAAACATGGGTGACGCCGCTCCATGATCACAGGACTTAGGGCAACACCAAGTGATTGATGCAACTCCTGCCCAGCTCAGCTGCTTTCGTTTGGGTGCTACAGGGACGTGAGCTGGGATGTGCGTGGGTGTGCTTGGAGGCTGATTCAGCGGCAGTAACGCTGCTCCCGGCTATGAAAATACCAGCCCAGATAATGTAACAGCAAGAGGATCCAGCGTGAAATGGGACGTTTGGTGAAAAGGGAGGCTCCAGGCTGTCAGTGTTTGAAGGAGCTTAGTCAAGTGTAGCATAGCACTCAAGCAGAGGAGGGATTTCTGCTCCATGCAGAATTTAGGAGACAGGAGAGCCAGAGCAATGTGTATGTGAGAGAGACCGACCGACAGCAAGAGGAGGAGGGGGTGGCACAAAGGAGCAGAAGTGCTTTCTTCGGCTCAAAAGATCTTCATTCTCCACCAATTCATACAGATAATAAATGTGCTGCTTCTGACAAAGAAAGGTGTCTCTCAAGGGCAGCAGTAGGAGCTCCTAGTTCCCTGCTGAGAAAACACAAGCAGTGTGTAGGGGGGCGTGCGTTCCCATGAAAAGTGGCCACGAGGTGGAGAACCTGAATTTTGACGGTGCCCCTGTGTCCCCTGCCTCAGTTTCTCCTCCTGTAAGATGGAGGCAATGCTGGCACCCTGACGGCGGTGCTGTGGCAGCTCTGCAAATCCACCCTGCATGGCAGGGTGCAGGCAGTGCGTCCACCCCTGCGCGGCACGGAGGAAGCAAATTGTTTTGCAGAGGCTGCAGTTCTGGGGCATGAGCTCGGATTTTTTTCATAAGCTTCCCAGGAGACATCCTACTCTGTTTTTGGTTTTTTTTTTTTTTTTTTTTTTTTCAGCCCCTGTGCAATCTGTGCCTACCTCCATGTACTGCTCTTTTGCCTCCTTGGGCAGCTACCTGCAGATCGAGCCATGCACAGAAGTGCTCTGCAGGGATGCTCGCCACAGAATTTCCTCATTATGCTTCCTCCTCATTTTTCGGAGCAGCAGCTCACTTTAATATTGCGAAGTGCTCGTGATTAGGCACAGAGGTGACAGCTCTTGTAAAAGACAGGCTGCTCGCACTGTTATTGACGCTATTATTTCTGGGTTTCTGCAAAGGTAAGCACTCATCCTCTGCAGCAGCAGACTGTGCTGGGAAAGTACCAGGGCTCAGACACACCAGCGGCTCTCTGAGGAGTAACTAAGCACCTCAGATCCACTTATTCAAGGGAAGGGTTTATGTGCAGCCCCAAGAGCATCCCTCCGTGAAGCCTGAGCTGCTCTATCCCCGTGACAAGTCCCCCTCCTAGCAGCAGGGCTGCATGCACTGAGCTGCTCCGGGGAGTTAGACCGGTCAGAAACTCTTCACATCTGCAACAAGGACCATCTCTGTTAAGGAAAAGTGAGCGTAATGGCATTAAAGCTGCTGTTTGCTTAGCAAACAGCTACGGCTCATCAGTTGCCTTGGGTTAGCTCACGCAGTTACTTGTTAGCGCACAGTCATCTGGTGGTGTCGGGAGCTGGTGCGGGCTAAGGGCAGTGGCCGGGTCCTTGCCTTAGCAAGGAGACATCTGGAAGCAGCAGCAACAAAAGCACTTCGTGTCTCTCCTTGTTTTATTACTGATGTAACGACTAAAAAGTATTAGTTAAAAGATGGAAGCTTGAGCTCCAGGAGGGCAACAAACCGCTGGCTGGTCTCGTCCTCTCGGTCACTGCACAATAAACACGACATCCCCCCACTGCACTGCTTTTCGTGCTACACATCTTTATGGATAAACAGCACCCATAAAGCTCTGGATGGGACTTCTGATCTTTAAACTTCAACTAGCCCCAATAACACTCCCTTCTTTTTTCTTTTTTTTTTTTTTCTTCATTCACAGCATGCTTTATATTTGGGCTCCTTGCTTTCCTTGCCTTACCGTTGTCCATGACTTTTACAGGTAAGTCGACTATTAAAGCAATTTAATAATATGAATTTCCTGGCACTGCAAAGCAGGTTATCTCATGGGAAGAAATGAGTAGGCAGCCTTGAAGTTTCCAACTGTTAGACCTGTGTGTTGGTATTTAAGCTTCAGACAGAGAAGCACAGCCCACACTGTATGGCGGGGAGCAAGCAGCTCTTGAATGCTGATCCTGTTTGTCTTAAATACATCTCCAGTTTGAGCCACCTCGGCACAGGGCAGGGGTCAGGACATTTGGAGGCCTTACTGATAAATGTTGGAGTCTAACAAGGTTTCAGTTTCTCTATATTTACCCATAACTCTGAATTTTCTGGCTGCACGTTGATTATTTCGGGGGCATCTGAAACACTTCCCATTATTGGGTTGGACCAGGTGACCTCCAGAGGCCCCTTCCAACCTAAACCGCTCTGTGATTTCTTTTTACCATGAAGTTGCTGACATGTTCTGAGCCTCAGACCTATTTTAATTCACTTTGATACTGGTGTATTTACTTCAGCTCAATTGCTGCTTAGGCTACCAGCACCTGGCAAAGGGCTGTGGGTGTTTTGGCTCTGACTGTGGGAGGAAGCTCAGCATACGAGACACGAGAAGATTTCATTAATCAGGATCCCTCTGTATTAACTGCGCTGCAAAAATCCTAGAAGCATAGGGCTGGAAGGGAAGAAAAGATCATCTAGTCTGCTATTTCTCCGCCTTTTTGAAAGCGCGACCTGTTTTTTTGGCCCATCTGTCTCTTTATAACCTCCCGAAGGCTGGTTTTGCAAGCAGCATTAAAGATCAAATATTTAAGAAAGGAAAGAAAAATACTTCGAGCTGCATAATTTTATACATTGCTAAACTGCATGAGACTCTTTTCTTCCCTAAGCATCAGTTTTTCCTTTTTAGATTAGACAGATTTTAAAATAATGCATTTTCTAACCCTTCATTGCTTCCTTTGGGCCTTCCACCTCCTCCCCAGGGGCTGTGACCCACCCTTGAGACACGTCGCTGGAGGCAGCAGCCCCCTCCTCTTTCAGACAGGCTCAGGGCACCCCAGCAGACGTCGGACTTGTCCTTACTCAAGGAAATGCCACAGCTTCCCAAGGAGATTATTTCAGCATTTCATTGCTCTCACAGACAAAATATTTCCCCCCTTATCTAATCTAAATCTTCCCCATGGCGAATGAAACAGATTACAGCCTGTCCTACGCACCGTGATCACAAAGATAGATTGGTCGCTGTCCTACCCACGAGAAGCTTTGAAGTATTTGAAGGTTCCTATTATAACCCCACTCCATCTTTCTTTTCCCCAGAGATCTCAAAAACCCAACTCTTTCAGCCTGACCTCACAGGTCACTTTTTCTGGAGCTCTTTTGCTCTTTTGCCTCCCTCCTTTGGCCTCTGGCCAAAGTAACTTACTTTTTTCCCCCTCAAAAAAAAATATGACGGAACACAAGACTCAGCTGAGACCTGAGGAACGAGTGGCGCAGGATAATTACCTCGTCTGTTTAGCATGCGGGATTCCTGTAAATGCACCTCAGAATGAAGGATGCTCTCCGTACCAACTCATTAGCTCTGATTTAGTTTATGGTGCATTGCAAGCCCAGATGTTTTTTGGCAGTGCTGCTCCCTATCAGACATTTCTCATTTTTTTTAACTTACATTTAAGTTTTCTCTCCTAGATGTAGTGCTTGACTTTATCAGATGTCATCTCACAGATTTTGGATGTCTTTTTCCAGAGTACCCAGATCACTTTAAATTGTAAGTCTTGTCCTCGGAAGCCCTAACAATCATTGCGGCTCGGTGTCCTGGAGAACCTGTCCACCTTCTGCCTAATTATTAATGATGACATGGTGCAAACAAGCTCTACATGCAGATGCTGTGGGCGGGATGCATCCCACCTAGCTCTGGGCTGTACACATCTGTAGCCAAGCCCAGTGCTGCCTGTTTCCCTTGCAGCCAGTTAAGAGAGATGGGCATTTCAGACAGTGAAAGTCCCACGGCCTCCTTTAGATGTCTGCGCTGGGATGAGATGGCTTTCAAGGGAGCTGCACAACCAGCCTAACTGTAGGCATCTATAATTTGGCCAGAACTGTAAAAATGTGTTCAGCTAAAGGCTGGCACTGCTTCCTTTAGCTGGGGCCTTCTGAGTACCAGCGACAACTGTGGCAGGACTCTGATTTGGGAGTCCTAATTAAGAATTAGGGAGTTCTAATTGGGGATTAAGGAGCAATTAGGAACTAGGGAGATGGGCTGAACTGTTACATCTCAACACATAGGCTCTTCTGCTTATCTGTGACTTAAAATTGCTATTTATCCCATAAGAGGATTTCAGCTTTAGCTTTTCCCTAGGCTGAATACGCCTGAGCTGTGGAATAGCGGTGGGAAGGTATAATTTCAAGTGCTGTACAGCTTGCATGCATGTTGACAGCTAGCCTTCTGGAAATGAATACGTGGCTGGAATCTGACCACTTTTAAATATCATTTCTTAGGAATATTTCATTATATCTTTAAGATCAGAGAGAAGTGGAAAGCGTAAAGTAAGACATTAGCCTGGAGCTGCGGATATCTCCTCCATCAGATACAGATCCCTTTTTTTCACAACTTACTGAAATTAAGAGATAATGTCACCGTAATATAGTGTTGTCAGAGGATATTGGTTTCCAGCAGCTACATATCTGCAAAGGCATTTTTAGGAAAATTAAATGTCAAGGAAAATGCAGATATTTATTATCTGAGCAAAAGCCTCTGATTTTTTTATAACAGTCTGTTACCATGATCTCAGAGAATAACTTGCTGATGTGTCACCAGTCATTTTGGCTCTTGTTTTCTGCAGAGGAAAACCGTGAGATATTATCAGATGTTAACAAGTAAATTATAATAATATTAGTTAAAAAACAGAGATGAATAACTGGTAGCTCTGGTAATAATTATACACGAACAACATACATTTTAAAATTTTGGTAGTACTGTAAATCACAGTATAAGTCATGATACATGAAAAAGAGTCTCAAAATTTTCCAAGCTCCAGACTTGTGACATCATTTAAGCCATGGATTGTTTAGCAAATTTGATTAGCAAATTAACTTTTACCAGTAGGGATGATACATTTTTCACTAAACACTCCAAAAATAATGACAGTGATGGAGACCTCCTAGACTTTTCTTCTGGGGGATTTTTTCTAGTTTTCCGGACAGTGAAAGATTGCTCCCAACAACACATTCTTGTGCGTTGTCCAGGCTGCCTTTATGTGCAGTGTTCCCCAGGGGTAGCTAAATCACATCTGAAGGCTGATGACATCATTGTCTCAGTAGCCAGTCTAAGTTTTCCCCTGTTCAAATTTAACACAGTACTACTCCTTGTGCTCAAGTCTATACCAAATTAAATAATTCCTCAACCCTCAAGTGCTCCCAATAGCTGTCTGAAGACTGCTCCGATACTCTGTACTGTGTTTAGCCAGTCTTGTTGTTTAATGGCTGTTGTTAACATAACCTTTCTTTGCATCTCATTCCTTCAGCCACTTACTGTGAGTTTCCTCTGAATTGCTGATACGTTTTCTGATAAAATGGTGCCCAGAGTACTCACTTTGCAATAAATTCACTGCAGCACTTAGATCCTAGGGTAAGGCCCCCAGTCCAGGGCCTGCCAGAGAGCTGGGCTACGTGATGGTGGCTGCAGCCATCCTCTAGGAACAAGAGAAAATGGCCTGGTGAGAAGGTGGGGAGCAGGCAGCAGACATCAGATTGATCTTACTTTAGAATCATAGAATCATTTGGGTTGGAAAAGATCTTCAAGGCCATCAAGACCAACCATCAGTTTGGCCTATTGAGTGCCATCACTAAATCATGTCCCTCAGTGCCACTAAGCCACCCTCCTTTGCTACGAGGTGCATTTCAGCCATTTTCAGCTGCCTGAGAAGAGTAAGGCAATTAAAA
This sequence comes from Anser anser, assembly GCF_964211835.1. Lineage (NCBI taxonomy): Eukaryota > Metazoa > Chordata > Aves > Anseriformes > Anatidae > Anser > Anser anser. The sequence continues at coordinate 184,434,194 of NC_139720.1, read as the reverse complement.
TGAGGGCAATGCTCGGTGCCAGGGCAAGTTGCAGGGAGCACTCGACTCAAAGCAGAGCTTTGATCTCTCACGGTCCCTCTACCCCATCATTAAGAGCCAAAACGAGCTCCTGCTCATCTTGGTGTTCCCAAATAAATCACACATATGCTGTGTGTGAATTGGCTGGCACAAGGTGCATGCACCTAGATTTCACTGTAACATGCAGCACTGCCCATCTGCCAACAGTAGGTCCGTATTTCCTATTCACCCACAGTGCTGTATTTTTGAAGTTACAGCTGCATTACTTCCTTTCACCTCCTCTTTTCCTGTCATATCTGCCTGGAATGTTCTCCCCAAAACTACAGTACCACTGCCTGTCATTCAAATCGTTCCCAAGACTGACTGCTGTCATGCTACATATATGAAAGGACCCCATAACAGATTGGTCTGGGAAACAGAATCTTAGCTCCATGAAAAGTATTGGCATGTTTTCTTGATTCCTTTCTTCCTTTTTTTTTTTTTTTTTTTTCCCCTCAGATCAAAATCTCAGTAATACACTGGAAATAGCAATTGCCTAGGTTCCTAAACTGAAAGATATTCCCCAAGTTCCCTGCCCAGCTGCTTTTGAGGCAGGCTATTACAGGGCCAAGGACTCTGGAAACACTGGCAGCTGCTTTCTGAAAAAGATACAATTTTCAATGACATCCCCGCTGCCCACCTCTTTACATTTGGAAGTCTGAGCAGGCCTCGGTGTTAGATAGTGGCAAAATGGACAAAACATTGCAGCTTTGAGACTAGCAGACAAAAAGGGAGAGAGTCCAAGTCCATCCAAGTCCAGCCCTTTTCAATTTCAAGAAGCCTGGTAATAAATATTTAGTCTAGAAGAATCCACTGGACTCCGCAGCCCAGAGACACAGCAGATCACTGCATCCTACGACTAACCTAAGATTAGCAAGCAACCACAATGCAGAACACCTATTTAAGCTATGAAAGATGTGTGGGAGACGTTCAGAGCATCAGCAATATTCTGGACCAGCAACAGGAGTGGATTTGGTGGGCAAATTGAAAAGCTGAAGAGGGCCACAGCTACAGAATCAGGCAAAACAAACAAACAAAAACTAGAAAACACCGGTACCTCCTTTCTTACCCTAATCCTCCTTTTCGGTGTAGTTCTGAACATGGAGGCAAGATGTTCTACCTGAGAGACGTTTAGCACTAAGATCAGCATATTGCTTTCTGTGTCCTGCATCTAGAGAACCCCAACTGTTAAGAGGGAAGTCAAAAATGCTCCTAGAAAACACGTTATACACCAAGAAGAAAACAGAAAATCTCTTCTGGCCTCTGCAACTGATCAGCAGAAGCCCTGAAATATGGGATCAATGACAATAAAATTATAGTGTAATGAACAGTTTAAAATTGACTAAAGATGCCAGTGGGTAGGAGACTTGGGCAAATGATTCATCTCTGCTAACTTTAGGTATTTACAGCTGGCTGTCTAGATTCCTTGTATAGTTATAGAGAGAAAGAGGCACTTTCAGGGCACAATTCATCTGACCTATTTTAAACGCCTATCTTAGGACGAGAGGAATTGAATTTTAGAAGTGTCTATTTCTCCCTATTGACTATAAAGAGAGTCTAGGAAACTAGTTCAGATATAGATGCCTGCATTGCAGACATCTAAATTTGGACAGATGAGTCTCACTGCCACAGACCTGTATCACAAGCTTCTGTGTCTAATGCCAACATCATCCTTGTGCTGCCATATATTCCCTTCCCTAAATCCTACTCAGCTTTCTAGCAGTAGATTTGAGGGTTGCCAGGATCCCCGGCTCCATAACAACCAGTGCTTTTAGCCTCCAGCAACCCAAACAGCCGGGAAACTTGAGCTTCTCTGGTTCCCCATTAGCTGTATGGGTAGCTAAAATCGCTCCAGGAGCTCCCACGGGCGCTGGTACCCAAGCTTTGAGGCATCTGACTCGGGAACATGCCGCACGCATGGAGCTAATGAGCAGAAGAGACCTGGGAGAAGCTTATCAGAATTCCTTTTTTTACAGATGGTTTTAATTTTCCATTTTCTACCTCCGATGAAAATTTCCTGACCCAGCTCATTCAGCTGTTCACTCAACAAAAATGAGGTGGCTGATGCTAACAAGCAGCGTACCTGTCTCCGATTAGTAACGCTGGAAGCCAGCGTTGTTGTTCCCTTTGCTCTCCTCCTGCCTTTTGTTTGCTCATGGCCCTCAGTCCTGTAGTGAGAGAGGCAAACCCCATTAAATTCAGCCCCTATTTCCATAGATGCTGGGTACGTGTCTCGGGTCTGTGCTTCTCTTGCAGCACCTTTAATTTCCACTGTATAGCTCGTTGCACTATTTGATCACTGGAGATAACAAACGCTATCAATTTTTGCCGTTCAGGAATGAAGTTTTTGGAAGACTGCCCAGTTCAGCCACTAATTCCATTATATCTGCTGGTGGGTGGCGTGATTGGCAGCTTAAAGGTAATGTGCCTCGTATGTGTGAAAAATATCTTGTGTGACTAGACTTTGACTTGCTAGTTAAGACATAATGATGGCTCCAGACAGCTATGTGCACGCAGCACTGAAGGCAGCTATCTGGATTGAACCGTGCTTGTTCCAGCACTTAAAGCTCCCATCAGTCAAGTGAGATGCTAATGAGTTTTCTTCAGCATTGTCCCACACAGTGTGGTGTGACTTTCTCCTACATCACAGCATCTGTGCTACCATCCCTGCCGGTGGAAATGCCTACAGAACGTGGCTGGCTGTGGCAAATGGGGTCCTCTTTCCTCGAGCAGCCCTCCGAGCCTGCCAGACCTTTCTCCTGCACTTTCATGGGTGTTTGCACATCGCGCTTCACAAGTTCAACTTACTCACACTTCGGCCTGGCTAGAAGCGATGACTACGCAGTAGCACGGCTTCCTCCCAAAATAACCGCATCCTTGCCTCCCAGCAGGGTTTATTAATCTAGGCACAGTATTTTCTAACCACAGCTACCCATTTTCTAGTGGACTGTGCTCACTTTTATCTGTGCTGAGCCAGAGCCTGGCAGCTTGACAAGTCCAGGTACCCCCATATCTGTCACACCCTGGGCACTATAACAAAGCTTTAGCTCTATGTAAACTCCAGGACGAAGGATGGCCCCCACTGTGCCATGCCCCTTTGATAACGTTTCTGGTTCCTTTTCTTTGCCAGGATTGAAAAAAGGGGGAAAGAATATTCCCCTGCAGGTCTCTACATCCCCTGCGCTCTTTCGCAGTGGTACCCAAACTGTAGTACCTCACTGGGAAATGAATAATCACTCTGAGGACCTTTGGTCAGTAAATAAGTAAATGGAGAACAAAGAAAGTGCTTAATCTTGCTATATGAATTTGCTATGCTGTGAGTTCTCCTGGCAAATGCTTAGTCATTCAATCACAGCATTGGGCCTATTTGTGTAATCAAAGATTCATTTAATAATGGTTTAGAAAAGATTAGATCAGAGTTGAAAGGAAATTTTCAAGCTAATGAATTGAAGCATTCATCAAAAACGTTGACTATTTCTTAGCTATTGCTGATTTGAATCCAGTTTTTCTCAACCAAAATAAGTGGGTAGGTTAATATTCCTGCTGACATCAAATGATGGCTTAAATTTGGTTTCAGCTGACAGCAGGACTGTGTATTTTGCAGCCTGGCAATATCAATTTCAATATCAAAAATCAGAATTTGATTTGCCTAACTAACGTCATCTCATAGCACTTGATCTCCAGATAAGTTCCACTGCCTAAATTCTACCTTGTTAAACTCATGAGCCTGCACTGACTGGTACTGGGTTATGGGAGCTGTGCCTGAGCAGTATATCTGGCTAGCTTGAAATCAGAGACCTAAAAGGTGTCAGCGAATGGTTGTAGGATGAGGTCTTGAAATAACGCTGTCCCGTGATGGACATAATTTAATGACAAGTCATTCTGGTTGTAAGGATCTGGACAGATCGGTAGGTTTCTCATCTGTTTCTTTAGGACCTCCAGTCTTTTAAAGGCAGTGGTAACCTGTAGGTGTTCACCAAGGCAATTGAGCCATCCTACAGTGTCCGGAGAGCCCTGCTGAATTCATGTCGTCATACTCCATAAGCAGATATTCTGCAGTTAGTAACAATGTGAGCAACAGCCAGAATGTGCTTCAATCACAGCTTGGCAAGGCAATGTATGTAAGGTTTAAATGCATTTTCCCAAAACTTGTTAGATGCAGTTGAGATCTATAAATCCAGCTGGGAGGGCTTTCTGACTTCCTCCAAACTGAAGCTCATCTGCCAGTTAACCCCATTTCCATCACTGAGCATGATGAGGCTTGAGCAATCTGCCTGTGTACTGAGCTCACCTCAAAGCTAAAGAGCTGCATGGAGCAATCAGTTTTACAGGGAAGAGCAAGAGAATCCTGTTCCCAGGATGCCCACCTGATTCACCTGTATGGCAATGGTAAATGGAGCTAGGAGAGACAAATCCACCCACTACAAGGCAGGAACTACTCTCCTCAATACATCTAGCAGTTACTCTAATCTGTTCTTTAAAATCTCCAGTGAGGGAGCTGCTGCCATTTCCCCACATAGTCTGTTCCCATGCCTTTCTATCCTCACCACTGGCAAGTTTTTTTCCGATGTCTGCCCTAAATCTCATTGGTGAATCAACTGTATGGAAAAACTTATTATTTTCCGGCAGAATCTGCCTCATTTGTGGCTCCTCTGATTTCTCTTATGCCATGTCCCCACACTCAATTTTAATTTGGCTGAAAAGATGGCAGTGGTCACAAGGTATTCAGATTTTCCACAACCAATTTACTTATTGCCTTTTCTCCCCCAATGTCTCCAGGTGACCCTTCTGCTGTACGACTCAACAAGGATGAGGCAGCTGCTTTCCAAGTCTGTTGTGATTGATGATGATGACGACGACGAATATCCCTGGAGGCAGAACGCTCACAAATACTACATCCATCTAACCCTCAGCCTCTTCCTCTTCCTCTGGTTCATTCTTGGGAACTACTGGGTTTTCTCTGTGTATCTGCCAAATTTCATCCCACCCTTCCACCAGCCTCAGGATTACTGTGACAAAACCCTGTACATTTTTGCTGTTGGTGTTCTCATTATTAGCCACACCGTTCTCTTTCTCCTTATCTTTTGTAGCTGCTGCATATACTGTTTTTCCAGGCAAAGATATTCTCCTGAGGAAGACTAAAGGCCACAGAAATTAAGCTCCAGATGTTAGAGAAAGGGTGTACAATGAAGAAAAGGCAATAATTCACCCTTGTGTGTATCTTTGTTGTACTATAGATATGTATGTTAGCAGTCAACTGCAAGAGGAAATTGTAAAATACATTCCAGTGCCATCTGGAAATAGCTAAGCTGGAACACAGCACATTCGATGTAAAATTGCTGCTGCAGATGCCAGGGTGCACTCTTGCTAACTTCTATATCTCTTTTTTAACTCTTGGGTTTTCTATTTGTAGTGTCAAGTTCTGCAGTAAGCCCTTGCAGATGACAAGCTCCTCTAAAACCAGGTCCCCTTATGTTATTTCAGCATAGTACATCTTTGCCTGTTAAAGTAGCCGTGCTGTCCTCCTTCCTGGGACCTGAACACCTCCGTAGCCTTGCTGTTACTGTCCCTGCATTACAGATGAAGGGGCTGAGGCACAAAAGATGAAGGGCTGCGTTCAGACTGCCTTGCGTGGCACATGGACTGTGACAGGAATTTAGATGGCCATCAAAGAGCTTCTTGGGCTACTGTTAGACCAGCCAAGGAGTAGCTGTGATAGCAATATGAGCATGTATAAAAGGCAGCCTGAATATGGCCCCAAGGTCTCTCCTGAACCTGGACTAGAAAGCATCTGTATCTATATTTGGTGCTAAAGCAAGTGGTCTGAATATATCCATACATATCCAATACACCCAAACGGAGCCAAGGCCACAGTACAAGTCTTTGGCAGAACGAGGAACTGAGCTACCGAGTACCAGCTCAGTGTTCCCCAGCCTGGGGAGACTCCTCTTTCTCCACTTTTTGTATAACAGTAATCTGTCAGTACCACACCAACACAAAGATGCTCGTCAAATCTTTATGATTAAGTTCATAGAAAAATGGATGACATTATGTTGGTAGTTTAAATATAGAAAATGATGAGACTTGGGCAGGGATGTGAGAAGTTCAGGTGGACGTGCTTACTACAGCAGTTCTCTGGTTGTGATGTGAGTGTACGTTTGATTTGTTCACCGTGGTGCTGTACTTATGGAAATCTATGCTCAATGGGCAGATGTAATGAAAACAGCTTTTAAGTCAACAGCAGTGTCAGCTTTAAAAGCACAGGCATGCACAGAGACAATTGTTTTGTGACATGCAATGGAACAAGCCCATAACCGGTCCTGGTAGATTGTTTTTTAATGTGTTGACGAATGCAGTGTAAAAGTGCTCTTTCTGCTTTTGCTTTTATGCATTTCTGTTGATACGGTCAAAGTGGAGGGGCTCCCCTCTACATGAGCATGGGGATGGCCCCAGACGGAGGAAGCAGGTGTCTGTTTGGGGTATCTTTTCTGTTAAAAACCACACAGCCTGTGTTTTAGAGAAACCTGAGTTATAGGACACCTGTGGAAGGGCAAGATCTGTTCAAGAACAACAAAATGCCATAGCTGAACAGGCTTTGCTCAACCATCCACCCTGGGACTGAAGCTAAACAGTACAACACCTGTGGGAATCACCTGTCATCAGCCATGAACATTTATCTCAGGGGCTATTGCATAGACAACTAAGGGTGCATTTGGTCCATACAGATTTTAATTCACGTCCTGACTTTAAGAATTATTTATTTCCAGAAAGCTAATCTCAGAAAGAAGATAGGATAAAGGGTGGAATAATCTGCCAAGAGGGAAGCAGCAGTGTAGCATTCCCCAGCTCTGTAGCAGCCACTCAGAGTCACAGTTAAGGCTGTCCCTGCCCAAAAATACAAGGAATGGGGATCGCTAACACTGCCATGGTTGTGTGTTGGGGGTACAGGACCAACAGCAGCCCTTCCTTTTAGCAGTGGGCTGCAGATAGTGTCTGGAAGAAATCACGGGCTGTGTTTTTCCATGAGCTGCTCCACCCCACGCTCTCTACTGCCTCTCTAAAGGCACTACACATTTCTGAAGGCACTACACATTTCGGAACCAAAACTTTAGCTAATGGTGAAATGCTAGAATTCCTCCTTCCCACCCCAAATATTTCAGTGGCTCAGCACTTGGTCTTCAGGACTTCAGCATAGTCATATATTCAGAGCTCAGTTCTGAAGTGATCTAAGTGATTTTACCTTCAGTGGAGAGCATCTTTCATTCATTAAGATGCCAAAGTGTTTAAGAAATTGCATCTCAGCAGGAATAACTCCATCCATCACTTGAATGTAACAAAGCAGCTGTTTAACATTACACAGGAACTTCACCCAAAACCATAAAAAAGAAAATTATACTGAGTTGATAATGCAAAGGAAATTTTTCAAGAAAGTAGCTACACACATTCCTTCCATGGGACTCCCAGTAAAAATGTCCCTGTTCTTGCAAAATGCTGCTAGGATAGTTCTTGTTCACAAAGAATTAAGGGCTCAAGCTCCTAAGCGAGTCAGAACTGATCACTATGCCACTGTGCACCCAGCGATCTTGCAGCAAGTGATGATGCGTGTGCTCCTACCCGCGCAAAGATGAGCGGATTTCAGTTCAGTGCACAAGAGAAGAGATTTAAGCTATGAGCGCCTGTGTGAGGACAGTTACAGCAGCTCAGCAGACGAGCAATGATTTATGAAACCCCAGTGATACAGCAGTGAGCCTGAGGCCCGTGTCTCTTTCAAGGAAGGCTAAGACTGAATAATTCTCTGCAGTCTACTTTGGAGATTTAATATTTTAGGTATGAGAATCCAGTGTATTCGCAGACTTCTTGGGAAACTGCTGCCAAATCACGTTGTTCGTGTTCAGTACACGGTTGATTCAAGTGGAAAATGATGGAGGAGGTATTACAGAACGTAATGGCAGCTGTAAAATACTTTAAAGTTCTATAGAGTAAACAGAAAGCTTTGTTAAGATCCGGAGAGGAAAATTCTGAATTGACAGTATTTACCTTTACTTGTGTACATGAGTAACACCTTCAAAACTGCTGGAGCCATCCAGACAGATCTGAGTATGCCTTCTGCATTTTCACTGCCACTGCCTTCTTCAGCAGGGTGGAATGATGCAGGTGTGGAGCTGGGACACCTGGTTTTGGGCATATGATTAAACACAACTGAGTTATAGTGGCTTAGTAAGTTTTCACTGTTTCTCTGACCCGCTACCACCAGCAGAATAAGTTCTCTTGGGTTGCTCCAATGGTTAAATAAAGCACGCAGCTTAAACCCAAAGGAAGGTAGTTTAATTGAAGGAATTTTATCTCACTTTGGGGTAAACTAGGAATATTTGCATGGTCCACAGCACCTTATCTTGCAAACAGCAACTTCTTAAATTGCCACAGACTGACGGTGTCCCAGGCATATATATGCTCAGTCCCTGGAGGAATAAACACATTCCCTCAGCAAACCACTGTGGGGGAACTAAGTCATTACAGTCCAAGTGTTGAATGGCTGAAAATACAATATACACCTCGGTATGAAATTGTTTAACATTTTGCCACTAGACTAGAATTACAAATTGAAAAATACCCTTTTTTTTTTCTACAGTAATACAAACGTCTTTGGGAAAATTGAACAAAATACACCCTTAAACCAATCACTATGAACTCAGAAATGTACTGATTACAATGGAGGAAGTCACCTGCAACTGTTCTAGTTAAATCACCTCCCCTTGAGAAACAAAGCACTCTTTCTAGCTCTTAAAGGAAAAAATAACCATGATTTCAATGGATTAGATAGCCTGTGCACTGCTAGTATCAGGTAATATAAAGACACAAAGACGTTTCTGCTTGCACATACAGACTATAGACATATACATACCATAAATGCAAAGGCAGCAGCCATGAAACACATTATGCTTGTTACATTTTATTGCCCACATAATATTTCTCCTCCCTCTACTCCACCTTCTTTGGCAATAGGCATAATATTCCAAAGCTCTGAGGAGCAGCTTCCCATAGCTTTTCTAAAAGCCACAGCCAGACAAGTAAACATTTCAGTCCTTCATTTCAAATGCTGAACACAGACAGCTCTGGAGTCCTACCTGCTGACCCAAAGAAGAAGGGAAAGATGGACATCAGCCATATCAGAGACTTTGTCTCCTCTGGAGTAGAAACAGGAGCTCTGTACTGCTGGAGAAGCAGGAGATCGTTCTCACACAGCACTTGCTCTCTGAGCTTTATGAGGTCCCAAGACACCAGACTTTAAAACGACAAGGTGACTGTGCAGGAAAAAAAAAAAAAAAAAAAAAGCAGAAGCTATTCTAGGTTATTTCAAGAGCTGTTTTAAATGTCTCAGATCCTGAAATGTGAACAGTCGGTATAAATGAACCTAAATGCTTGGGCTTTACAGTCAAAGGGCTACAAATCTTAAACCAGTGACAACTCCTATACTTTGCACAGCATTTTAACAGATTAGTTTCTGTAAGTTACCTTGATTTTTATCTCTGATTCTGATTATTCATCTTCCCTGAATTCTAGTTGATACAGGCTTTGCCTCACGATGAAGACCCATGTGTGTTCTACCTATAACAGAGACGGGATTGTTACAAGGGAATGCGATCCGAAATTGTTGCTTCTTGGCTTATGTTTCCTGATCACTACTGGAGTACATGAAAGTCCCACAGATGTTAACCACAAGGGGAAAACCAAAACATTTTTAGAAAGCATATTTAGAGGGGGAATAAAAAAGGCTGACAAGTACAATCTTACATTGCATAGTACAAGAAAAAGTACAAGAAAACTGCTGAAAAGTACAATGTTATATTGCTAGAACAGGTTTCAGAGAAAACTGCATGAAATGCTGAGAAATCACACATACATGCTCATAAGAGTGAATGTCTATCAAATGTCTCATTTGAATAAAAATACAGGGAGGAAGATATTGACCAATGTAAACGCATGAGCCTATGTGGTTGGAGGTTAAAAACTAAGGAACGCTACATCTACTAGTCATGCTAATTATAATCAACCCTGCTGCAATTTCACTGAGATGAGTAATTATTTCAGAGGCCGATTTGCCCCCCAGATTTGAATCTTAGCCATACTGACTCTTCTGTATGACCACTAATACTCAGGCAAAGGGGAAATCTGTGATACCTTTCCCCACGCTGCAATCTAACAGCTAAATGTGAGAGGTGCCCTGAGATACAAACCGTGGGCTGGTAGGCCAACGTGTATGAAAGCTTTTTTTGTAAAAAGGTCTTCTTGATTTCCATGTCAGTCAGTTACCTGGCTATCTTATGGATTTGACTCTCAGTCCGTCAGAAAATAAAAATAAACATAAAAAAAATTACAGAATCACACATGGTTAGGGTTGGAAATACCCCCTGGAGGCCATCATCCAACCCCTGCTCAATCAGGGGCACCCAGAGCAGGTTGCCCAGGACCATGTCCTGGCTTTTGAAGATCTCCAAGTAGGGAAACTTCAGTACACATTACTGTTTCATACTTTTTATTTATTTTCAGAACATATCAGAAAAAAAGTGTTTATTATATTTAATGGACATTCAAAAATTTCCTCCAACAACTGGTGAAATAAAAATGAATAAATGGGTCTAGTGGCTAATTGCAGGGGAGGGGTTGGCTGCATGGATATAAATGAGTAAGCTGGATAATCAACCCTAATAAGCTGTAAGATTTGCAGAATAAAAATAAGAGAAAAGAATGGAGTATGGCAGAACTCACCCAAGTCAATAAGCCCATGAGTAGTATCCCTGTCCAAGAGCCAGCAGTAAGAACAGTAAGATCCAGTAGAAGAGTAGCAAGAAGAGAAGCAGGTAGCTGAAGAAAATATTAGTGCAGATAACTGCATTACTGCCACAGCAGAGCAACAGACATGTATGTGTTTGAGTATGTTGTGCACTGTAAGAACACACTTTTCAAGATCATTTTTCAATCAGGAGAATCATAAAATCGGTATTTTACTGACTAAAAAAAAAAAAAAAAGGTTTTCTAAGATGAAAATCAATTATAAAGTTCCTATTATTTCTTAAAACAGTTATATACTGAAGCGTTTATAAACTATATGATATCCAGGAGATTAATTAACTAAACCTGCTGTACCCCAACAGTTCTGTTCACTTTGGGAGGTCACTCGGCAGTTCCTCTCCTTTGCCAGGACACGCCTGACCCCACAGGCTCTTGGAGACCAGAGCCCTCAGCAGCTGATGGCAAAATCTATACTTCTGATAAGGCAGAGTAAGAGATTCCTTTTACTGGCCACTGAGAGGAGATGATGACATACTGGCATTTTTTTTTTTTTTGAGAACAAAAGGCTATACGGTCCGGGGAAAGCCTGACAGTTCATTGAAAACAACCCTGCTGATGACAGCTGCTAGCAAACTTAGCAATGGCTTGGGTATAAGAGCACACAACAAAGAAAATACACTCTTGTTCCTAAAAACACCACCCGTCAGAACTTCGACTCCTCCCTGCGTTCAGGATGAGCAGCTCTTGCTTCTCCCTCCCTGTTAATAGCATAAGTACTTCAGACGTGTCCCTGGGACCTCGGGGCCTGCATGTTCCTCTTCAACCACTCACCAAACCCTCAGCTTCAGCCAGGCAAGGGGAAGGGTGCTGACTGCCTCTCCCGGAGCTGCTGACAGCTCTTAATTGCTGTTACACTCACTGGGGCACTGCTGGTTGCTCAAGTTGTTTTCAAGTGCTCCGCATCCGGAGCTGAGGCCAGCATGGCAAAAGCTCACTCGTGGGTGGCTCCCCCAGGGACGGGAGCTTGCACATGGTGCCACTTGGAAAACCTGGCTCCAGCAGATGCTGAGCCTTGCTGCAAAAGCCTGCTCCCATTCCCGTTGCAATCAGTGGCAAGGCTCTGATTGATTTAATGGAGGCAGGCACAGCAACTTAATTAGAAAATTGGTAGCTGCAATGCAAGGAGGGGATGCACAACAGCCTGCTGGATCTCCTGTAGGAAGCAAGCAAAGGAGCCGGTTGTGCTTAAGACAGAGATTTCAGCCTCTCAAAAAAAAAAAAAAAAAAAAAAAGATGATAGAAGAGACTGGCAGGATGGCCTTGAAGCTGCTCTTAAACATCTTGCATAATACATAATTGCTCTTCAGCTCTTGAGTACTCTATCTACCTTTTAGATCTGTCCCCTGGGAAGAAAATACGAAACATGCTGAAACACAGAGCCCTTAACAGTAATCAGTATTTTCAACTCTTCTTTTGAGTTGTGAGGCAATTAAAAACTTGCTTAAAACTCCTTGCTCTTTCACAGATATAATGATGGATCAAGTCTAATTTTTTTTTCTGAGTTTGTTTTGGACAGACATAACAATTAATATCTAAAGAAAGCCATCAACAAGTATTTGTGGAGTGTGGGCAATATGAGGATCAGGACCTGGGAATAAGCCATGAGTTATTTGACAGCGTAGACATGCCTGAAGTGTTATAGTCCTCAAGGGAAACAGTTAATATGAGTACATTATATCAGGACTAAGCACTGACAGGGTGAAGTCATCTTGTTTTGTGCTCAAATGAGGGAAATGCCAGGAGCTCAACAGACTTGTGCTTTTCTTGATCCTTCCCTCTCCCTCACAGTTGCTGGCTGTGGTAACTACCTCAGATGTTGGCTGCCAATCCAAAAGAAGAATTCCTTGTCCAAAAAGTCCCTCCCATCCCGATTAGTCTCCTATCTCAGTTTAATGCTAAGCTAGCAGTAACCATGAAAGAAACCAAAAGCTGTAAGTTCCCATATTTCCCAAACTCCAGAATGTATTCTGAGTCAGCTAACAAAGTGTATCGACCTAGAATTCAGTATGAAAGGCAACAAGCAGCCAGAAGTCTTGATATGGGTGGAAAGTTTGCTTGTGAGAGTACTGCCGGGCAGGCACTTCACTGGCACCAGGCAACTCTTGGCAAAACTGTCTCAGCTTTCTCCTTCACACAACCCCTGTGGCGTTACCACTGTGATGGCTGGGTTAGCTGAGAGCACTTGTTCAGTCTCTAGTCTCCTGCCTCTGGAACGAGAGTACAAAATCAAAAACATCAGGGGAGGTGAAATGAGGTAACAGAAACATCTAGGCGTTAGGGCAGTGCAAGAGCTCGCTTCTGAAATGAAGCTGTTCAGACAGATATGAGAGAGAAGTTTCGCAGCTGAAATTCTCATGCACAGATGTATCAACACAGTACTGTCACAATTCCTTTCTTGGTGCTACCTTAGGCCCTCACTATGTAAAAAAACAAGTGATTCTAAGCGAACTGGGGATTGTTGCACTAACACTTCAATGACCAGGGCACCATTTCTTTATGTTTACAGAATCTGCTGAAAGTGGTATTTGTTAAAAGGGTATGCCTAACATCACCGTAGTGGTGCTACTGTATTTACATAATATCCTTAGAGAATCTTGTGTATGTACCAGGGCAACACCCGTTCCCATCTCTACATTCAAATCTCTTCCTAACAATCATATCTTCTCCAAGGCCCTGATGTTAAATAACAGAAGCAATATGCTGTCATTTACCATCACCACTTAAACACCCAAATATTATAAGCTACTTTCACTGTCTAGCTGTCTCAATGTGTTATTGTGCTTGACTAGTGGACAGCTTCTGCCATGCATACTCACAGTGGTTAGTACCTCAGTGCTGCATCACCCAGCATCTTGTTGATTACAGTTCAAATGGTTTAGCCTGGAAAAAAGGCAGAATCTTGAGTATCTGCATACTCCCCATTTACTTTTGGAGAGGTCTGCAGACTGCAGAAATGCACCGCTTATCTTTGAGAGCATAGGCTGAAACTACAAACAAAATGTATCAGAGACTCTTCTGCTTTGTATTAAGCCATAGTCTGAGTGCTTAATAAATACATGGGTAAAAAGAAATGATAAAGGAATAAAGCACAACCTGGCTTATTGCATTTACTCACAGGAACTTCTACAGAGTTTGTGTTTTGTTTGAGATTCACTAATGTTTTTCAAACTGAAACCGTGTTTCCTGTAAAGAATGCAGCTAATTCTGCAGGGTAAGCGACCGTGGAACATTACTGTTCTTGTAACAGCATACTGAGACACACCAAGGGTTAAAAAGCCCAAGGTGAGACATTCTCCAACTAGCATAAAAATGTGGGGCGCCACTGGATGTTCCTAATGGCAGGCACGCCCACATAATTCTCTGGTTTTCCTGTGCTGTGTGTTTTACTAGAACCAGCATTCAAGGAGAGTAACCAGACAGATTTGTATAGGCTGTGAGGGAAAGGGGAAAGCTGGAGGGCTAGCAGGGCCAGGGATTCAAAGCAGGAAGAGTGAACATTATGTCAGACTGTACGCAGGACTCTCACAAGCCTAACATCTGCTCTGTTCACAGTGAATGTGATTATCTAACATCATTATAGCAGTCTAGGCTGTACAGTTCTGGTTGCTAATTGCAGGCTGTAGGTGACGATCACAAAACTATTTCCATATAGCTCACAATTATATATTTACATTTACAAAGTACATAACTATAGTTCAGGCTGCCATTCACTTTTTATTATAGGAAATAATGTGCTGCCAATTACACTACTGCCAAGCTGTTCCTTTCTGGGCCAGAAGTCTCCATTTTGAGCATCAGAATCAGGATGAATTGTTTAGGAACGCTTCAGTCAAAAAGTCCTAGACATTTCCAAGAACAAAAACAGTTAAAACTGACTCACTCTGCTGGTTTTAAATACATTCTTTCAACTGTTTTGTAAGAACACGCATTTTCAGATTTGGTGCAAAGGTAGGATATTTACCTGGATGGTCTCTATAGGGACCATCCAGAAGATAATAAGAAGATATCTCTGTGATATCTGATAATAAGAAGATATCTCTGTGAAAATGTGTCTTTTTGCCCTCTGAAAAATCTTATTTCATGCACGATACCCAGTATATGCACAGTAGTGAGTTCAAAAGTTTTAACTTCATGGTGGGAAGTACCTTTTGTATGAGAGCCTAATACTTACACAACATGCTGAGAAAGTTGAGTACTTGAGTAGGAGCTCTTTACAAATGTGAAGAGATTTAGAAAAGGAAGTATAAGGCTACTGATAGGGTCAAAAAAGATGGAACATTTCTCCCTGTCTCTCCTATTGAAACCAGGTAAGTTAAGATGCTGAAAACAGAGTGTTCCCAAAGCAGCTTGTGTGTGTGGCCCTGCAAGCTACATAGGAAAATGTGAACTCAGCTAAACTTATACACTGAACTTTGTAAATGCATAGTCCTTACCTTGCTTAAAAACTATACTTACAATGACAATTTCTTTATGGCTAATATAGATTGTCCAGATGTGCCATTACAGATGATTGTCTTGGGCTTAACATCGTTAACACACATACCACAGGAACTGAAAACATCTTTTAACTTCACTCGCTCGCTGTAATGGCTACTTGCATACCCTTTCCTACAGCCACGCTTTACCCCATTAGTAGAGGCAGGGAGATTCATGGGCTTATCCGTCACCTAAAATACTCTTTGCTGTGGTGCAATATGGTTGTTTATGGTTTTGCAAGAGCTTCCTTTTAACATTTTTTGCAGAGCAATGGGTTCACAGTATGCAGGTCCCAGCCTCTATTTGCAAAACCTGACATCTCATCTCCAGCCCTAGCGAGGTTGACAGCAGCACTTGTCCTGAGCAGATGCCTCAGCAAACCTTTTTCTTTTTTTTTTTTTTTTCTTTCTTTCCATCTTTCCTTCCTTCTTTCCTTCCTCCCACTGCTACCGCCCCTGCCAGCCAACGCAGCCACTGACAGCCATAGCCTCATCTCTGTAGCAGCCTCCAGCACAACATGCCAGAGGCTCACAGCATTGAGCTCACCTCTTTGCTTGTTGACTGATTAAGAAGGGACAGAAAATATGAAAGTATAACGAAGAAGAAGCCCCAGACCGCCGAGGCGGCTCCCCCTTCCCTCGCACCCCTCTCCCCGTAATGGCGGCGGGGCCGGGCCGGGCCGGGCGGGCCGTCACCTAACGGCGGGCGGGCAGGGCTGCACCGGGCGCCTTTATGTAAGGGCAGAGGCGGGGCCGGCACCGTGGTGGGGGCGGCAGCAGCACCGCCACCATGTCCTGGTACCGCAACACCGTGTGGTTCGTGAAGGGGCTGCGGGAGTACACGAGGTACCGGCGGCCGCAGACCCTTCAGCAGGGCCGGGGGACGGCGGCGGCGGGGCTCTGCCCTGCCCCGGGGCGGGCGCCGCGCTGTGGCGTTTCTCGGGGCGGTGTTGGTGGGGGAAGGTGTTAACTATTTGAAGGCTTTCCGCGTTTATTTTCACTTTGAAACCGAAACTTCTCCAGCAGGGCAGGCGAATTTCAATCCCTTATCTCTGGGAGCTGCCTGAAGATGGGGGGGAGCACGTCTGAGCCAAATCGGAGCCGCCCCACGTCCCCAGCGCAGTTTGTGCCGTGCAAAACGCTTCCAGTTTTTGCCACATAACTGGAACAGTCCCTGGGACTGTGTGTTTCCTGTCCAAAGAGCACAGGGAGCAATGGGGAGAGGGGGAAGTTAAGCCTGCATTGCATCTGCTGGGGAAAAAAGTATCTGAGCTGTGCAGGGAAAGCGCTCCTCAACCTTCCCTGTGGTTAGCTGGCTGTGCTCTTTTCCAGTTCCTCACAGTGGTCTCTGGTCTGTCTAGGGGCGGCTATGAATCTGCTTCCAAGCACTTCAACCCAGCAGATCTCGAGGTGAATGTGGCTGGAAAATCCTTTCTGATCACCGGATCAAACAGTGGCATCGGCAAGGCCACGGCCAAAGAGATAGCAAAGAGAGGTGAGCCAAGGCAGAAATGAGGAACCCCAGGAGATCCTTACAGAAAAAGCATTTTTAAAAAGGCTAGGCAGTTTATTTTACAGTGCTATTAGTATGGGTTAAAGGATTGAGTGTGAGAAAACTGAAATAGTGGAACAAAAAAATAAGTGGAGAAAACCTACAAAGTTTCTCAAGTGCATCTTTACCGATATTGTCTATGTTATAATGTCATCTGAATATGTCAGTGACTTACCAAGGTCTTTTTAAGTGCAAGTAGCAGCCTGGCAGAATTTGAACTATTTGAACAACTTACAAATGTGTCATATGATGAAAGAAAGCAAATTGACTTTGCCAAGCTGGAGATGGGAGAGTAAAGTATTGTACTTGATCTTGACAATAATAACCTGGGGTTTGTGCCCCTTAACCGATTACATACAGACCTTTTATTTTTTTTTTCTGTTGCTATCTGTAAGCAAGGAGATGGTATGAACTGAAGCTAGCTACCGTTTAAGGAAAAAACGAATCCCTTTTGGAGTTGATAAAATAATTCTCCTTGTGCAAGAGTGACAGGAGTTTGGGCATATATAATAAAATAGAGGAGCTTGTCGCTTTCTTTGCCTGCTTAGGCTCTAGCAACTGTCATATAAAGGAGAGTGGGGACTTAGTTAAACTAACTCAAAATTATTGGCATCAAAGAGCCTTTGGGTTAAAGATCCCCATCAGTGCCAATATGTGATTGATCTCAGGTTCCCACTACTGCCATTATGCATAATAGCCTTATTGCTTTGCCTGGTGACTGTTCCTCACAAATGGAGCTGCCTGCCAGGTGTTGCATGCTGTCAGGGTGACCTGATACTCATAGGATTTGGTCATGTCTTGAATTTGGAACCTAGATAATAACGTTGGACTCAGACTTCTGGTCTGATACCCTTCTAGGCTACGGCTGTGCATGTGAAGTTGAAATGTTTTTATAAGTGTCTTCCTGATGCCATCGTTGCATGTGTTGCTCTGAAACTCCATGTCAGCTGTCGGGACTCTGGCTTCTAGTTGAATCTCTTCAAGTGCACCAAGACAAGAAATTAAGGAGTTCAGACTTAGCAGAAGAAAAAACAAGCTATATTGGCTTTATGTTCATGCACATCATACCTTTGTAAATAATGGCAGTCTTGAGATGACACTTTCTCTAGCCTGATTTCATTTCTTCTCTGAATCAGTGTCATGTGGCATAGTGAGTTAACCCCAGTAGGCAGCGAAGTACCACACATCTGCTTGCTCACTTCCCCCTCCACCCCTGGTAGGATGAAGAGGAAAGGAAGAACAGAAGTGAGAACTTGTGAGACCAGTTTTAAAAGAAGAGGGAAAAAAAACGGAGTTTATTAAGTGAAAAAGTGAAGAGACAAAGAAAATAAAACAAGTGATGCAAAAGCAATCATTTTCCACCTCCCATGGGTAGACCAATGTGCAGACAGTTCCCAAGCAAAAGATGGCAATTCCTGAACCCCCTGTATTCCCTCTACTGTTGAGCATGATGATATACAGCACAGACTCTCTCTGTTTAGCTGGGATCAGCTGCCTGACCATGTCCCCACCCAACCTCATCTGCACCCTCCAGTCTATTCCCTGGAGGGGCAAAGTGAGAAATGGAAAGCATTGGCACTGTGCATTGTTCAGCACCAGATAAAGCATTAGTGTGTTACCAGCAGTGTTTTAGTCACAAATCTACAACATGGCATTGTATAAGCCACTATGAAGAAGATTAACTCCATCCCAGCCAGACCCAGTACATATGGGTGTTGTGGAGTTGGGCTTTCCTGTGTGACTTATGAACACTTCTGGTTTGATGTGGTCTTGTCCCAGCCATGTTGACAGTTCCCAGTGTTGTTTAAATTTGGATAATTTTAGACCTTTCCCATGGAAAATACATTTAAATGCTTTTTGTAGTCCATGAATCATACCGAAACAACTCCCTGTCCTTGGCAGCAAGAAAATGTCCGTATCCAGAGCCCTGCAAACCCACCACTGGGACTATACCATGGACTGTAAGAATGTTCATGATCAGCTGGAAGGGCAGCCATCTCTTCCTTGTGTTTAATTTACACAAGTGCACATTACTTGTCCTCTCCTTTGTGCTTCAGGAAGAGCTCTTTAAACACTTGGAAATGCACATCCTTAACTGCCTTGAGATCTCTCACTGAAGCCCTCCTTTGCAGTGAAGCCTACAGTGGCTGAGTGGCCAAACAGATGAGCGTTGTACTCTGCCTCTTCTGACGTTTGTCTTTTCTCTCACTGGTGAGATCTAATCTCACTGGGGCACGGTCTGTCTTTCATTCCGATCTGCCTGTATTCAGTGCTTCACTGTGAAGGGTACTCTCCAGGCACAGCGTATGTGTAGCACAAGCAGGTCGAAGACGAAAAGTGTCTTAAACGTTGGTTAGTATCGCTCGTATCATTATCCTGGATTCAGGAGTTTCCTACTGCTACCTGCAGTTGTGCACTCAGAAAAAGCAGTGCGACCAACTCTGGCAGGGTGGTAGAGGAATTGCACCCTGTTAGAAATTTTCACAAGAGCCTCAAAGCATCAGCTGTGTGCCAAGTATGCTTGCTGTAATTGTGGTCCATGGAAAAACATCTCTCACGGGCTGCCAGTTGCGCTTTCAGAGCCCACACTGGGCCGTGCACTACGTGGGTGTGCACTACATGGCTGCTCTATGCCTACGATAGGCTTGGTGTCTTGCATTTGGGTTCTGGTTGTTTTAGTCATCACTCCTTTGGGATTGCATTGCTTAAGCCTTCTAGCAGTGGGCTGCTAGCAAACCTTAAAACACCTTCAACAACAGATAAAAGTAAAGAGTTCGTGTGTCCCTGTGACTGAGATTGAGAAATTTCCTGTAATAATCAGGGAATCAAAGCATAAAGATTAAAAAGAGTGATGCCTACCTGTACTGATTTCGTAGGCTCTCTTTAATGCGGCTAAGCTATCAGGGCATGATACATATCCAGGCCCTTGAGAACACCCTTGTCTTTTGTATTCTTTTCGTGGAAAAGTTATTTGGAAGAGGGACTACTAGAGGTCATCTTATCCAGCATCCCATTTGAGCCACTAGATCAAATTGGCCATTGCTTTGTCTAGCTGGAGTTTGAAACCCACCAGGGAAGGAAATTCCACCACCTTTCAGGACCGCGTTATCTATCTCCTTGTGAAAACTTTTTTCTTAATGCCTGTGCTGAGCCTTCCAAGCTGCAATTTGTGTCCGTGGTCCTTGTCATTTCATCTTCCACTGCTGAGAAGAGTTTTGATATCTGGTGTTTTGTGTTCCCTTTTCACAGAACAATTCCAGTCACTTGTGCTGTTCAAGCCCTTTATTAAACCTCCTAAGACGTGCGCCAAAGCAAGCATTTATGATACAGATGTCTTAGCTTTAATTTCCAGTGCAGCCCTGGTATTTCATCAACACTAAAAATGCTGTGCAAACGTAACAGAAAATCGTTTGAGCTGATAGTGCCTAGGCTGCAGTGGCCTTCTCTGTATGTACAGCCTTACTTTGGGACCCTGTTACATTTCTTTGTACATCCACTCATTGTGTCCTGAATGTTTTGTTGAAACACCCTTAATAGCCCGTGGTCCTTGCCAGGAATGCCACTGCTACTGGAAAGCTACAGGTTTCCCACAGACTGGAAGCAGTCACAAAAGGTTTCTCATTTTTTCTTACTTGTACCAAAAACTAAGCCTAATCAAGAACTCCAAACTGGAAATCGCTTTCTGGCCCTTTCTTTTTGCTGATGACATATTTAGTAATTAATTGTCAAATGTGTTTCTCGTTGAAATCCACCAGGTGGCACGGTTCACCTGGTTTGCCGGAATAAGGAACGAGCTGAGGATGCCAAAGGAGAAATAGTGACGGAAACGGGCAATCAGGTGAGTTGTTACTCAGTCTTTAGTTTACTTTTTTACTACCACAGGGGCCTTGAGATACTCTGTTTCACTGTTTTGCTGTTGTGCTTTTAATAGTATTTTCCTACAGACATGGAAACGTACAGTAGCTTATCACTGACACGGTCTGAAGTAATTTAATTTCACTGGGCGATGTTTTCAGTTTTCTGTGGTTAATGACATCACCAGCAGCATGTGTTACTTAGTGTTTTTTGTCTTTATGCTTGGTCATTCCCTACTTACTATTCCTGGCTATGTGGCCGAGGCTTTTCAAAGTTAATTCATTGCAACACTCTTGCAATAACATTTATGAGTTTGCAGCGTTGGAGGTTTTCTGTGTATGAATAACATGTTCTTGATTTGCTAAGGCTGGCTTTCCTGTTTTATGAACTCTTGTATGTGGTCCTAGCCCCATGCTCTTTGTAGGATCTCTTCCTTGTCTCCTGCCGTCTGTTAGAGATTCTTTTTGCCTCTGCATGTATCACTCTGCAGTAGCCCCCTGTAGCTGTCAGTGTTGCTTTGCTAATTATTCAGGAGGGTGTGCTTGTGGAGAAGTGCGGTCAGTGACTTTCTACCTTGGGTGGAGAGCTGTTTTCATTTTAAGTGGTGCTTTGGCTCTCGAACACAGTATTTTGATTCCAGTAATAGTTTTTAATATGGATCAAAAATCGTGAAGACTTTTTATGGTTAGGGATAACTTATTGACTAAATTTCTGCTCTTTGGTTTCAGTTCCCTAGCGTGACACAACCAGCATTACACTTCAGTTCTTTAATGGAGGTGAATTAGATCAGTCCTTCTGCAGAAATAAGTACTCTCCAGCTGTCTATGAAGGCATAATCCCTTGGCTGTAGTTGTGGAAGGACTGGTGATTATCCGTGTTACTTCCTTTCCTAACTGCAGTCAGACAGTCTGGGAAGAGGGGTGAGTTCGATGACCTCTGAAGGTTCCTTCACATGCTGTGCTCTACCATTTGGTGAAACACAACTCGAGACAAAAAGGGTTCTGCCTCTGAAAGCAGCGCGTCTACTGCACACCCAGCTTTGGCAGGATGCAAGCCTGTAGTTTCTCTAGTGGGGGAGGAGTATGAGGACACTGCAGAACTTGTGTGTGACCTTGGGGACTGGGCGCTTGTATGGAAAGGAGCATTCAGTGAAGTGTTAGATGAGCTGTACAGGAGGAACCTGTAGGACATGGGACTGCACTGGGAAGAGTCAGTTTAATAATTTGTTCACAAGAACATCCTTCTTTACAAGTACCCATTCAGAAATAGTCCAGGGAGTTAAGAAAATGCCTTGTCTGCAACTTGACAAGCCACATCCAGACCTAATTTACTCTTCCTGGTCACCTGGACAGAGATCCTGTTGTAATATACAACAGAATTTTTTTCCAGCTTCCACAGCAACACATGCCAAAGGTCAGTGCTGGGAAGGAGTTACTATTTGGCAGGCACCTGCACCTTGACCTGGGAACTAGGAAGGTCTCCTGATCTATTAATTTAGATCTACTCATGGAGATTAGGTTTCACCTTGAGAATGACTTTGCTGCCATCAAGGACTTTTATAGGGAACAGATCTGTGGGTCCTTTTTCTGAGTCAACACGACAGGCTTCAGCAGATAAGTGTTGTTTTAGATCTTTTTCACTCTCTGAAATCACTTGTAATATTGAACATCTGCCCCCAAATCTCCTACTCCTCTGTTCCAGTAGTTGGTTGTAGTAGCTCTAAAAGTAGAAAGCTTTTAGAGAGGTATCGGGTGTGGAGAACAGAGTCAAGTTTTTGGTCAAAAATGAGCATTACAATGAGAAAACTCTGAGCTAATTCAAATAAGGAGCTAAAATACAATGGCTGAAGAGAAAAAGCCAAGTGTTTTTATCTTCAAGGAAGCAGAGTTATAGGCTGGGAGCGATGCCTTATAATTTTCCCAGCTTCTTTACTTATCTCTTCTGCTTGTATAATGAGTATTTAAAGAAACAGTTTGGGAAAAGAGGAGGTCCTTTAATGATTATTTGTTGTTTTCAGTGAGAACGTATTCTCGTATTCTCTGCATAATTATCTTCGAACTGCCTTTTCCAGGGATACGCCATAAGACTATCTGTGGTATGTCTTTGAGATTAAGTGCTATGCAGGAGAGGGGTAGGATTTGACATCGCTTTTGCATGCTGATAAATGTTACCGTGCTTCTGTTAGGTGACAGAAATTTACAGAAAACAAAAGAATTGCCTTTAACAAGAAGTAAAAGCTGGTAGATGTTTTGGAGAGAGAAAATACTTCTGGCTTTAGTGGGTTGGAAAATTATAACTTTGCTCTCATGTCAAACTTTTTTTTTTTTTTTTTTTTTTTTTTTTTTTTTACTGCATCCACATCCCTGCCCATAGTATTTCAAAATGTAGGGTGGCTAATGGGGACTTAGCGATTCGCTTAGGGTGGAAAGGTGCTGCAGAAGGCACCCGACACTGCTCGAGGCTGACGGAGCGGGCACAGTGACGCACCTCTCCAGAGGGAAGACGTGGCAGATGTTGGACTGCAGGGAGAGGTGGACAGGGTCTTGGCAGGGAGTCGAAGGAGGGC
Organism: Anser anser; assembly: GCF_964211835.1. Lineage (NCBI taxonomy): Eukaryota > Metazoa > Chordata > Aves > Anseriformes > Anatidae > Anser > Anser anser. The sequence continues at coordinate 184,410,838 of NC_139720.1, read as the reverse complement.
ACAAACCCCACGTTGCGTGGAAGAGGGACAGCTGGGGCTGTCCTCAACGAAGCAGTGGGTGGAGACTCCTAAGGTGGGGAAGGCTGGAGGTTTGTGGCTGCTGGCAGGAGAAGGCAGGCTTGTTGTCAGCCTGCAGATGTGCGTTTGCAGGATAGGTGCAGTGCCATGGTAACAGGGCAGGAAGCAGCTCTGTCAGGGGAGGCACTGGAGCTGGCAGAGCCTCAACCCTTGTCAGCACCAGGAGGAGGCGGTGGGTGATAATGGCTGGAGGCTCCGTCCTGTGGGGGATGGAGACACTGGTCTGCCATCTTGGCTTGGTGTCCCGAGAGGTTTGTCACTTGCTGAGGACTCAAATCTAGGGTGTTGTGGGGAGTCTGCTGAGGTTTGTGTGGCCCTCAGACTAACACCTTGTTGCACAACCACGTAGGCACCGGTGGCATTGTGAGGAGTGACATCCTCACAAGGTGTATCACGAGCAGTTACAGGGGGTGAGGGACGTAGGGACCCAAGCAGTACTCCTAAATCCTTCCAGTGACAGGCAAGGACATGGGTAGGAGCATACACACCCTGCAGGTCAGCAGCTGGACATGCAGCTGGTGCCACTTTGTCTTTGGCCTTTACGATCTCTGACTCTGAGAAGTAAACAATATGATCTCTGGCCCTGGGGGTGACAAGATGACCCTGAGGGAGCAGCGTGCCCAGGGGAAGGAAGGCCAAGGACACCCTGGGCTGTATGAGCCAGATTATAGCCAGCATGATGAGGGAAGTACATCCCCTGCTCTGCTGAGCCTTTGTGAGACCACAGCAAGAGCCCTGTGTCCAGTGTGGGGCTCCCCGGGACAAGGCAGTCATTGATGTGCTGGAGCAGGGCCAGTGGAGGGCTGCCAAAGTGACACGGGAGATGGGACATGTGGCGTGTGAGAGGCTGAGAGGGTTGGTTTTGTTCAGTATTAAGAAGAGGAGGCTGAGATGGGTCTTACTGTGGTCTGCTGCCGCGTGATGGGAGGGTGCAGAGAGGCAGTGCCATGCTCTTCTGGCAGGTGTGCGGGGAAAGGACAAGAGGCAGCAGATGTAGATTGCAACACAGGGAAAAGTTCTGATTAGATAGCAGGGATTTTTGTTTTCTCACCCTGGGGGTGGTCAAACACTGGAGCAGGTTGCCTCGAGAGGCTGGCAAATCTCCTTCTTTGGAGATAAAGAAAATGTCCCTGCACAACCTGATCCCAGTGACCTGCCTTGAAACAGGGGTGGGCCCAGGGGGCCTCCAGAGGTCCCTTCCAACCTATTTTTTTTCAAATGCTGTGACCTCGAGCATTGCTTTGGAAAGTTGCTTTCAGCTAAAGAAGTTGCTATATGAATCATTTCAACGCAGGTTTTGCAAGCTTTGCAGTACTTTTCTAGTTCTCTGCTCTGCTTGACTGTCCATCACATACGTTTAACTAAGCAGGGCTGTCTGAGTATGCTATTTGCACGTGGCTTGTGAGCTTCACTGTTTCCTGGGCTTTACCTTACGGTGAATCTGTGCTGTGCCATGCAGCACGTGGGTCGGGTGGGGTACCCGTGCAGGATTGCCAGGCAGAAATAAAAGCTGGGGTCTCTTCAACCAGGCATTCAACATTAAAAAGCCATGGCTTAGCAGCAGCTGAATGAAATCACTAAACATGTTTTATGGACAAGAATTAGATTTCCCAGTTTTGCATGTTAACCAGAAGTGTTTTAGATCTGTTCTGGAGAGAATATATATATTTTTTCATATGACTTAAAATGCTTTTCACCTCGACGGGCCTTAATGGTGAACAGGGCCTATTCACTGTTGACGCTGACTGTAACTTACTTTTTTTTTTTTCCATTTAGAACGTCTTCTTCCATATTGTGGATATATCTAATCCCAAGGAAATCTGGAAGTTTGCTGAACAATTCAAAAATGAACATAAATTAAACGTGTTGGTAAGTTTGCATTCTTAAGTCGTGTGTCTGTTTTTGGAGTGCCTGTCCTCTGAACTTATCCAGCAAGTAGTCCAGATTTCACAATCACTACTGCAGTTCTCTGCTTAATTTCCCCTAAATGCTGCTGCAGAAGTCTCCACGGTCTGTTTGCTCTTGTCCATTCTCAGTTCACATGCACAGATCTAACTATAAAAGAGAGAGGGATAAATGCAGTAATTTTTCAGTTGCATCTTTTGAGTTTCTCACATGTTTTCTGTTTCATGGTTTATAGAAACAATCTGTAGCTTTGTGTTGTAGTGTCAAAACCCAGCTAACTAGCATGGGCTGCTTGTATGTTTAGTCTTGCTTGTGTAGATTGCTTTTGTTTACAGGAGTTGTCTTACAGATCAACAATGCAGGATGTATGGTGAACAACAGAGAATTAACTGAAGATGGACTTGAGAAAAACTTTGCAACAAACACCTTGGGTGAGTGTTGGAGGCTTAGTTCTGAAAAATGGTACTTGTTTTTGGTTACAAAAGTGTGTCTTTACAGCTGGGTTCATGAGGTGTGTATTCCTGCTCAACGAGGGTTCATATTGTTGCTCTGTCAGGGAGGGAGAAAGAAAAGAAGTATTTCAGCTTGTGTGGAGTGTCACTGTTGAATTTCTCCATTTTTCAGTTTTTCTCATATCAGTGCCTTTATCATAGCAGCGGTGGACAAATACAGATAAGATTTAATTCAATTGATTCTGAAATCTGATAGGAAACTTCGTTCCAAGCAGTGCTACTAACGATAGCCTGTGTAATCAGTGTGCTCCTGTGGCTTGGAGAGAGCTCAGAGCACATTCAGATGCTTAAAGAGACATTCATACGTTTTGGTAGTCCTGAACAGCCCTATTCGTATGATGGAGGCACTGTATAGGAAGGCTGTACCCTCTGTAGTGTCCTGGGCACCCTCAGGCAGACACAACACCCAGCCAAGTGACTGAGCAGTACGGGGTAAGTCTTAAGCACTCCATATATAAGGGGTGTATCCAATGGGCTGTATGGTGGAGGTGTAAGAGGGACAAATTAAGGAGAACAAGTGGAGGGAGGTGTGGCTGAGCAGGGAACGCTGAGCGAAGCAGCAAGTTCCCCCCTAAAAACATGGCAAGATGCAAGCACACAGGCAGCCAGCAGGGAGAAAAGCTGCCTGCTGCCATTGATATCTGGAAGGTTGAAAGCTGCACTTTTTGCAAAGAGAGGTGCGGTGTGTGCATCGAACAGCAGTCCTGTCACTCTCGTTTCCCTTTGCTTCCACGCAGGGATGTGGTTTTCCCAGGAGACTGGCTTTAGTACGTAAAGAAGTGACACATGAAGGAGGAGCTGTGCTGTGTTTCTGTGTTTTCCTCCTGTTCATCAATATCTGCGATGAGGAAGGGGAGAAGCTTGGGCTGTAGAGATTGGACATTTACAGAGCTAAGCATTCAGCGGCTGGAAACCCTTGTTGGGTTTTATTTATTCGTAGCTTTGTTCCTGCGTAGCTTTCTTAACTCCTATTTACTTCTGAAAACCAACATTTTGGGTATAAATATCTTGTGCTTAGCTGATACGGCACACACAGCTTGTTTTTCTGCAAGTCCGAGTACATTAAGCTGACAATTAAAAATTCAAGCGTAAAAGCACAGTTTTCATTTTCTTCGAATTAATCTTTCACTAACATTCTTCTGTTTCTTGTGGTCAGAATTCAAAATGAGTTTTATTTTGCCATCAATTTTCCCCTGGCTATAGAAATACCATGACTTCTACCTCGCGAAAATGTATTCCCCTTAAATTAGTTTAACTCCCCGGTGGTCTGTCAGACAAAAATTCAGCAGTGTGTGAAGATGTAGCTCTTGCAGAGAGAAGCAGAGTGAAACAAGTGCCACAGTTTGAACATGAAAGCATGGTTTTGTGTCGTTTTAAACACTGAGGAAATTGATTGCTAAGGTACTGTGCTGGTGCATCACTTGAATCAGATTTTATCACACAAGTAGAAGCAGCAAGTTCTGCTTTCCTGGCTGTAAATCAGCCTCACTAGGAGTATGCAGCAGAATCAAGCTGCAGGAACGTGGTAGAGGAAGCTGAATTATGGTTGTTGTGAATTAGGAAAGTGCTTGTACTGTAACCTGGGTAGGTTATGTACAGATCTTTATTCATTTGTGTACCACTTGCTGCCTGAGTGTATAAGAAGGTCAAGGAGGTGAGTGCACATTTGAGCGCGAGGTAAATCAGGTAAGTCATCCTCTGTTGTCCAACCTCTGCAGAGTTTGAACAAGGAGTGAGTTGTTTGCTTGGGCTGGTTCTCTCTTGTCAACAATAAGAATTAACTTTCGAAGCTAAAGAATAGAGTGAGACTTCGTTGAGCTGGAGGAGATTGTGCAAGGGAAGGCTTCTGTGCTAAACTTCTGTGCCTGTAAGTCAAACACGTTGGAGGACCAGTGCTATAAACAGCACAGGCTTTTTCCTTCAAAGCCAGAGGTGGGGTAATAAATCATGCCTGTCGGAGTCACGGTAGGAGAAAGTTTTATGGAAAAATGCATGTCAGGGTAGATGCTGTGTCAAGTCATTTCCCTAAGCACCGTGTACTGTTTGGGCATGCTTCACTTTGGAGAAGTTAATTCTGGATCAGTAACTATCTGTGGTTATAGGTTCCTAGAGAAATCCTCGGCTAAATTAGGCATGGCTGGTAAATAGGTTGGCTGTAAACCAGGATGTGGTCTGAGAGAACAAACTGAATTCCTCTCCCTGCCTTTCTCCCCAGAAAAGCTAAAGCCTGGCCCATGTTTTGAAAATCTGCAGCTTTCCCCCTCTTGTCAGCAGCACAGAAACAATAACTTGTGATTGCCTGATTTCTCTAAAAATAAGATGAAATGTTATTAAGCTTTTTTTTTTTTGGGTTTTCACATGCAGGCATTCTTTTCATCTTTCTTTGACTATTTGTTTTTACCCTGAATCTTAGCTCTGGTCTAATAAAGGAGTGTGTAGGTTGTAACTATCTAAGAATGCAAGACTCTGAAGTATAAAATGCTTTAATTACAGAGCACAGTCTGTGAATTCTGCAGCTGATACCTGATTAACGTTTACATAAGCTGGAGAATTGCTCATTTGGGGGTCTAAAATGCTCTGAAACTTTTAAATCCAGGCTAGGGGTATTTTCCTCCTGACTGCCTTGTTAGTCTGCTTTCAGATATTTTGCAAAATGGATGGTAGAGTTCAGTCCTAACTGATCACCTGACTCGTGAAACATACTTTATAGCCTGACCTTTTGTTGGACGTAGTGGGCAAAAATGAATGTAAAAGTCCTCTGATAGCTAAGATGGATTATGCACAAAAATAGTGCTGGTTAAAAAAGGAAGTAAACCCCCATCAATGCGAAACGCCACTGACTGGCTAATTCAGCTTGCTGAACTGGGAGGTGCAGAGTCCTCTCTGGTGGAATATGCAGGTGGGTGAAGGTTACAAAAACGTGAAATGTGGGTCGATGGCCGAGCCTTTGTAGGGTTTGTTTAGTATCTGAGTTGTAAATTGTAAACTGCTTTGAGCCAACAGTGTCTGTGCTGACCCACCACAGGTCTGTGCTGGTGCCTGGCATCCTTAAAATGGGGCTCAGGCACAAACTCTGCGTGGCTCGTTGTGCTTCTGTTGTTGCTGTCAAAATACCTTGCCTTTTTTCCCTGCTAGATCCACAGGGATTGTTGCTGTCATTACCAGAGCTCGATGAAGGTGTAGCGAGCAGAGTAAGCTGTGGAGCACTCGGGCTGTAATGTGGGAGTGCTAGCCAGGCACAAGTCTGTAACGGCACATTGTGGACTGAATCACACCTTCAGCATGAAATTGAGTGAGCGCCTTGGGGTAACGCAGGCTGGTTTCTTGGGGAGCTGCAGCTGCCGATGGGCAGGTTGTATTTGTGCTTTGTCCTTCTGTTCTGTGTGTTGTTACCCCTGCGTCTCCTCCCGTGGGTTGGCCTTGTACTCAGGGCAGCATCCAGGAGCAGGGCAACGACAAGCAATCATTTCTTCTGATGAGACTTGCTGTATTTTATTTTGTTTTAGTAAAACCCAAACAAAGACTATTCGGTCATTTTAGAAAAAACTGTCCGTGTTGGTTGCAACAGAAGTGTGTTCCTGTTGAAGCACTGGAAATTTAGCTGAAACAATCCTTGTTTCTCTATTTTGGGGCCTGCCTTGCTGTAGTTTTACTTAGCTCATCTTTGTGCTTGACGTGGAGAAGTGACATATATGTTACATTTTATTGCTACTTCCCAGCAAAAGGGATGCTAAAACACGCTCAGAGATAAATAAATGATGCTCCCAGTATGCATCTTTTTCTCAGTCTAATGAAACCTCCTCTGCTCCCTTGTTTTAATAATATAGCTGCACGTGTTTGCTCTGTGTGCAAGGAGGGTTAGGGACGGAGGAAATAAATGCTTCTCTCCCATAACAGCTGTACAGCTCATCGATGGCAAATTGCCTAACCTGCATGGATATCTTTCAGTCTCTTCCCTCCACATAAACCAGAACTAACCGGTGTCTCACCCAAGCCAGTGCTGCCTAGCAGATTGTGGTCTGAGCTACTCGGAGTCAGGCAGCTTGGATCTGCCATAGGGTCAGTGCTTGATCTCTGCAGACAGCCGTACCTGTGAAAAGGAGACTGCGATACCGGTTTTCTTTTTGAAGAGCTTTGAGACTTACTGATGAGAGGTGCTACATAGAGGAATGAAGTTGAATATAGTTGTAAAACTAATAACAGTACTGAATTCTAGATTCCCAGGACACAGGGGAGCCCTTACTGAGCTGAGCTTTGTAATTCAGGGGAAATGGAGGCCTTAGTTTTGTCTTTCATGTTCATTAGCTCTTCCCATCCTCTCTCAGTTGTTGGTAGTGTGGTGGAATTGGCCCTCAGAGACAGCACACTAAAATCTTCATTCCTGATCTTGTACTCAGGAAACAGGCTCAGGGCTGTCTCTTACTTGAAACTGCATAAATTGAAGGCTTGACAAGATAACCAGGTCAAGGGAAAGTCAGATTTTTTTTTTTTTTTTTAAGACTCGGACATAAGAAAAGCAAGCCAATTTATTTAACTGATTTTTACCAGATGAATGAGCCATTAAAATATGTACAATACAACTTTTTTCTGTTCCCACTTTTTTCACAGTTGAAATAGCTCTGTTCCTAATAATAATGCAAAGCTCAGGCAGATGGAAAACTCCACTGAGTGTGGTGCTGGCTGCCTGCCCTTATCTGAGTGTTAGCAGATTAAAAACCTCACCACCAATTTGCCACTAATTGCCAGATAGAACATGAAGCAAAAACTATTCTAGACTCCACCAAGACACTTGGGTCTGCAGTAATTTGCATCATCAATTAATTTGATGCTATAAACAGGTACTGGCTTTACAGTATTAGTTCTGCTGAAACAATATTTTTCACTATAAATCAATTTAAAGTACAGGTTTTGGGGTCACTTTAAACCTTTAAAGCATATGTAGTGTATAAAGCATGTCAGCATATGAATCGTAAGGACTCCTCCAGATTTTAGCAGGCTACAGATGAGTTACAACAGCAGCATTTTGGAAGTCTGCCTTCACGGTCTTAGTTTATATTTTCTGTTATGGCTATTCTGTGTTTTGCTTAGTTTCGTATTCTAATACAGACAGACGCGTAGCCTTGTGTGGGAAAGACCCGTGTCTGATACACTGTAGGCTTCTGTCCATTGCAGGGGGGTGGATTTCACTTTGGTTATGCTGTTGTGGAGAGGACGAGGTCCATGGTGAGTTATCTGTTACAAGAACAAGCAGAGTTACCTTCCAGCAAGACCTGAGTTTTCCACAGTTCCTCAACTTCTATTCCAGGTCTTGTGAAAGGCAGCCTAATTTTATCAAGGACTTTATGAAGCAGCCCAGCTGATTTTAGAATATATTTTTTAAACAACTTGTGTATGAGTTGGATGTTTATTTCCATAACAGCTCCTCATTTTCTACACTTCGACCATTGAGGTTTCTTCTTGTGATTGTGAAACACAAAATTGCTGCTCATACACGTAGACAGAGGAGTTCACTGTATGGAGTTAAAAATGGGTCTTGCAAATTAGAGCACGATATCTGATCACTCAACTAAATTGAGAAGATGTCAAAGCTAGTGGGACATTTACACAAGACACAAGGGAATGCATAGTGATTCAGTTTGTTTTTTTGGGGGGTTTTTGGTTTAGTCCAAGTAAATATGAAACCTAAATAAACATTACTGTGATCAGCACTTGGGAGGGAGTGTGTGTGAACAAAGTGTGTTCTGATGAAGTGCCACACAACATTTTTACTGGAATCACCACGTGTAATGCACAGACTGACAACCCACTCTGTCTAATCTACCATGTGATAGAGTCGGTTGAATGGCTTGTAATAGTGGGGTAACCGTATCCTTATAGGAAAGACTGGAATTACACTGGTTTGTCCATGATTTCCTATGATGTGAGCTCAGCTTCGAGACGTAAAACTTACAGGAATTTTTACAAAGAAAAGCAAATGCAGAGGGGATGTTTATCTTTACAAGGCATTGTGCAACGATCCCAGGAGCCTCTTTAACTTGAGAAAACGTGGCCAGCGAGGACTGTGTCAAGCCTCATTGCAGGGAACAGGGCTGTCACTTGTCCAGTAGGCTTCTCTAGCTTCCTCACCTCAGCAGAGATCAGCGAGGGCAAGAAGAAATCCTGGACATGTGGGTGACAGACCGGACGCTTACTCACCCGCTTCCGCATTCCTGCTGCTCCTCCATTCGTCTTGCTGAGCTCCTTTATGGCACAGCAAATGCTCGTTTTCAAAGGCAAGTGTTATGTACCGTTTTACTGCAAAAATGTGTGTTTTTTTTTTCACCTTTACACCAGTGGGAGCCAAGCTTTCAGGCCAACGCAGGCAATATACCTTCAGAAGGTGGGAAAAGTCTGGCCTCCGTCACACGTGCATTGATGCAGGCAGCGCAGACGGGTGTCCAGCACCGTGTAGTGGGTGTACTCAGAGCTCCCTGCCTGCCAGGTCTGAGCTGGGTGATGGAGACAGGCTCCTGCTTGAGTAATTCAAAGTAATTCTTCTCCACGGGCACTCCGCAGACCTGTGCAAGAAATGGGTCATGGTCCAGGCGAGCTGTTCAGGCACAAACGTTCCTGGTTGCTCTGTGTCCTAGCCAAGCAGCTCCATTTACTGTGTATCTGCTTGAGACAAGGGCACGTTTTCACCAGAATAGCCCCAATATTATTGAAACTTTTTGTCTTTCCAAAAAAAAAAGTCTTCCTTTGTTTCTGGCAGAATCACCCAGGTCGTCGGTGGAGGGGCAGGATCGCCAGGCTGCCCAATGCTCGTTGCTTTTCCAGTGGTGGTCATCAGCTTTCCCTCCATACCCCTCTGGGTTCTCTCTTGGTCTTTTTAAACAACAAAGAAAAAGAAACCTAAAAAAATCTGTACAGTTTGAACACAGTGATAATTAAGGATTAATCATATTTGAAACAGTTATTTTAACTAAACTCTGGGGGAGGAGGTTTAACAGACAAAAATTTTTGTGTCGAAGACACATCCTAGAATGCAGGCAGATGTGAAGGCAGGTGTGAAGGCAGATGTCCAGTACATTGATATTAATAATCAGTTACTAGCAAAAATATAAATAATTTGGATCTTGCCTTGATTTCCTGAAGAGGGGTGGGAGGAGGGGAATTGTCATCCCTCCTACCAAATCAGTACCTTGGTTTTCCTGACAAAAAAAAACCAAACAACTAAAAATAACAACATTTTCCTTTTTCATTTTTATACTGTCAGTGCAATTCATATTTTTATAAGGACTGCGGCAGGCAAATCATTCATTTTCGGCGTGCCCTTTTACTCAGAAATTCATTCCTGTATTGCTGCATGCTGCAACACAGCCGTGCTTGGCAAAATGTGTGCCGTGAGGTACAGGACCGGCTGGATTTAGCATTGCTCTTATCAACTTGAACACAACAGTCAAGCTACACGCCAGCTTTTACGTGGGTAAAAATGCAGAGGTTTAAACTGAGAATGATGTATTCCAACCACTAATATGCTGTATTAATCTCATGCCACTAAGTTTCTTGTCCAGGCTGTTTTGCCTGACAGGCCAGCCCATGCGAATATGAATATATAACATCTGAAAGTATTTTTTTTAAAATACTAAGGAATTTGTGTCTGGACGCCTAAGACTGGGGCAGGAGGAGGAGGAATGAAACACTTCAGTCGTAGTGCCTGATGCTTCACATCTGTGAGTACTTTGAGACCCTAATGCCTACCGTAGGAGGCTGGGATCAAAATCAGTCTTTTCACGCTGTCTCAAAGCAGATGAGTGACTGGTTTTGCAGGGCAAAGTCCGAATATTTTGGCTACGGCGGATTTACTGAATTCCTAATAATTTTGAGGGAGAGAGGACGGCTTTGCAGTTCGTTTGTGGTTTTAAATAAACACACAAACTTCTGACAAGCTGTGGATGCTATAAGCAGGATTTTTTGGCATTGAGCGTTTCTCTCATCCATCTGGAAAACAAGACGAAGCCTGACCATTAATGAGGCGGTGTTAATGCGTCTGTCTTTGCATCCCTTTAGGATTACCAAACAAAACTGATGCCCCTCGGAAGTGTAAATTAATCCATGGGATGGTAAAATTGAGCATCGGCGTGGCTGCTGCATTGCAGCTCAGCCTTCGGGAAAGGCAGCGGGTTTAAGCAGGACGTGATGGCGCTTTGCATTTGAAGAAGCCACAGCGAATCAAAATTTAATCCAGGCTCTTGGCGTGTGCTGGAGTGCTGCCGTTTTAGTTTTTTTACACCGCGGCAGTCCCCATGACAATCGGCGGTAGTCCTCGTCCTCGTGGTAGTGTCGGGCACGGTCTCCCCGCCGCTCCCAGGGGATGCACGTGGGCTCTCTCTGTTCACTGGCAAATAAATGCCTTTGCTTGCATCTTCTGCTGAAGACAAGCTGCCTTTACTCATCTGCTGTGCCTTCATTTTGCTTCATTTGCTTGTGTTTTAAATATATCGTGTGAATATGGATGTCCCGCTGACGATACAGAGAAAATGAGGACTGTTGTGACTGACAGGGGAACCAAGGAGTTTGTTCACCAAGCATTTAACTTCACTAGCATATTTATAAACATGCTGTATTTCAACTGGGTGATCTCATTGCCTCTGTGGAAGAGAGGTTACAAAGACGCATGCTGAAGTCTTCATGTCTAGTGAAAAACACGGCCTCGGTGGCTCATGGAAAAAAATACGTTTGTAGCTGACAGAGAGTTGTTGAACTCGGGCCATTTCTGGAGAGACAGGGGAGAAGTGTAGTACTCAACACAGAAATGCTGGACTGAGTGAGGCTGGGTTCATTTTCAATTAAACAGAACTTTTTAAGTACAGTTTTAAGTGGGGAAAAAAAAAAGAAAGAATCGCTCGTAAGAGATAAAAACAAGCAAAAATCCCTGTAATGCAACTGAATGGGTGAAACAGCACTAGGTGTGTCTGAACCAAACACATGAGCAGATGAACAGTGTTGTGAATAACAAACTGCTGGTCATGGTAACAGCTGTGATGGAATATATCTGGGCTGTGCGTACAACTTGTGCTACTTGGACGTGCTTGAAGTGGGGAAGGATACAGTTAAGTTTCCCCAAGTAAACCTAGCTCAGCCTCGGACACACAATATGAATATTTTTTCCCCCCAGGGGCTCCTGATCTTCTGTCATGCTGGGGATTTACGAGGCAGTTTTTATGTGCAGCAGGATCCTGAAGTGTTGGGGTTCTCTGTGATGTTTTTGCCTTTTCACCATGAAGTCGCTTGGCGTGATGGATGAGTCTCCAGTGCATACGAGAAGCGTGGTTTGCTTCTCTTGTTCGCTGTGCAGCGTAGACGTGTATATGGCATGCACAGAGGGGAAATACCTTCCCTGTTTCTTCCCTGGTGTCGCCTCCCCTCCCCAAGGAAATCCGTATTTGCCTTCAAAGGCCGGGCTGGAGTGTACCCAGCAGTTTGTTCTGTAGGTACGAGACACACAGAAGTCTGTAAAATAACAGATGTGCCTTTGGAGAAGTATGAAGCAACACGGACAGCTGTGAGTTGAATAGGCACGTTACAAGTAAAGCAGCACCAAAATCATTAAACCCCACTGAAGTTTCAGAAATAAGACTTTGTATTTTTGTCGTAGGGGGCAGGGAGAAAAGAAAGCTTTTTAAAAAGATAAATTAACGTTCATGTCTGTCTGTCTTGTAGGTACGTACATTCTGACAACGGCCCTGCTGCCCCTCCTGGAAAAAGAAGCTGACGCCAGAGTGGTGAGTTTGTGATGCTGTTGAAAAGTGGAATTTTAGGGTTCTTTCCTTGTGGTTTGTGACAGCATCCCTTTGACTATGTTAGCAATGCAGGATTATTTATAATGCTATAAGCATCTCTAGAATCCTCTTGGATTTTGCCAACAACAAGCTCCTTCTCCCAGGCAAAGGTCCTGCCTGCTGCCCTGAGCCCTTCGTTGGAAAGCGGAGTAAAACACTTCTGGAAACTTCTCCTTTTCCTTTCCCTGGGGCAAGTTGTCTCCTGCAGTGGTGCAAAGTACTTACAGCAGGAGCATAGGCATAAGAGAATTTCGTAGGACTTGGTGTAAAACAGGCCAGCAAGTACATTGTTAAAATGAAATTTCCCAAGTTTTATATAGTATCTCTTGTTTTCTAATTAGCTTATATATTCTGCTATTTTCTTTCTCCCCATTGCTTTTCAAAAAGAAAAAGGACAAATCGATCCCTGACGGGGTTGACACCATTTTGAATGAAAATCAATGTTGTTTTTCTTTAAAAAAATATTTCTTCCACCTCATCTCCAGGTAAGCTCCCTCTATGAGTACAAGCACAGTGCAAAGAGTATGCAGAGGGTTCCTGCCCTGAGGAACTTAAAAATATGTCCTGAAGATCACATTGCATGCATGAGTAATCATGCTGGGGAGTTGTTGATTTGGGGTTTTTGTTCATTTGTTTATCATTCATTTGATTACAGATAACTGTCTCTTCTGGGGGCATGCTAGTTCAAAAACTGAACGTATCTGATTTGCAGTCAGGAAGTGGGACATTTGATGGGACGATGGTGTACGCCCAGAACAAGGTACAGTCCGTGGTTTTGGAAACAAAGCCCACAACCTCTTTGCTAGGTGGCTTGTATACCGTCTGCTTTGCAGAAAGCTTTGCAAAAATAATAAAAAAAGAAATCATTGTGGCTTTTCCACTGCATCCAACCTGTACAGAGATGCACGGGCAGTAATCTTCAGTGGATGTCATGCGCTTACTATGAGCACATATCATCTTGCACGGGGAGCGTGGCTTTCATTTGATTTAAGTCTCAAAGGAGAGAACTGTCTTTTGCTGAAAAGCCCTTTCTGCTTGCTCAGCTCTTCCCTGCAGTCTGCAGCAAGTGGACTTGGTGAGCAAAAGCAGTGAAACTGCTGTAAAAATAAGCTTGCAGCTAGGATATGGATTGCAGTGATCGTGCTGGTCTCTGACAGAATCACCCACTAATCCCAGTCAGGGTGAGTGAGGGTATCTCTCTGCTATACATAAATGCTCTGATGTTCACAGCACATTTGATGTAGTTTATTTCCCTGGGAACAAACTCGGGGACAGGCTACTGAACTTGATGCTAGTCTGGCTGTTCTTGCTCTATCCTAGAGACAGCAAGTTGTCCTGACAGAACAATGGGCAAAAACTCACAGAAACATCCATTTCTCTGTTATGCACCCCGGCTGGGCAGACACTCCAGGTATCATCTGCGTGACACTCTGTTGGCTTTTTTTTTCTTTCCAGATTAATCTAAAAGCAAAGAGAAATGAGACTTTCTGGTAAATTCCTCTAGCAGGTGCAGCGATTTCTTGGCTCTAAACTGGTGCTTACAGTAGTGTGGTACCACTTGGTAACCCTGTTCTCTCTCAGAGGGCACAGCACCTGCCCTCTGTGTATAGCTGGAGAATAATAAAGGGCTGTGAATGATGGCAGCCCCACGTGGGCAAATGCACAGCAAAGCCAGAGTGCTTTAAGCTAACTTTTAAGTTCTGCAGTGGGACACACAGATTCTGCCTCTGTGAGTACCAACAGGCAGATGTTGGGAATTTGGAAGGGCAGTGCAAAAGGAGGTGTGCGTGCCTTGTTCCTCTGCTCTTCCTCTAGACATTTACGGCCCTCGCGAAGCGGTGTGTTTGGCTGGACAGCCCTTTGTCTGAGCTGCAGCTGTTCTTTGCTGACTGTGTCTCAGCAGGAGGGCCAGCATGAGTTATCCGGTATGCAGGTTGTGTACCACAACGTGCTCCCAGCCCCTAACACCCAAGCTTGGGACGTGGACTAGCAATCCAATATCTAGGTCTTTTCTGGAGACACAGTTTGCCAGAGTTGTTTCTGATAATAGAAGCATTTAAACCCCTCTACTCAGGCTTGAAAGCTGTGCTTTCAAAATAAATACCTTAGCGTTGCCTTTTCTTTAAAACCTTTTTATTCTTGCACATAGTTCATGTATTTCCAAACCTAATGAGCTTTAAAGTTTTGCCACCTTAAAGTTCAAGGCCGCTCCAGCCCCCCAAAATAAACAGCTGCAGGGGACAGGCCCTCAATCATCATCTGTTGGACAAAATAAAAAGAAGCCAGTGCTTAAACATGGATAATGTAGTTGGTACCGCTCAGCATAAGATTTTGAAATACTATGCTGCAATTGTTTTCCTAAAACTGGTGTGAAAATAAGAGCTAAAAATCCTGTCAGAATACCTGTGTTGTGGTATTTCTGTTTCCCCCATGTTTAACTTCTTTGGGACTTAGAATGGAACTGGATCAGAAACCTCTGGCCGATCCTGTTCTCACCTCCTTGTAGCTTTCTCCCTGCCATTTGACCCAAACAAACAGCTGTTTGATCACCTGGCACCATAGCACTGTTACACCACCACCGTCATACCCCTCGCTATGTGGAAATACTTCTTCATAAACTTCGAGATGCCTTCTCTTCATTGTAAACTCACAATGGCACTTTTTAGCATTTTCTTTTAAATCATAAAAGCCTTGCATGGCAGACCACATCCCATTGTTCTTCTTTCTAGCTGTGAGGTCCTCGATGCCAGATTTCTATCAGAAGATGAAGAACAGCTTGCGCACAGAGGCCCAGGGAGCTGACACTGTTGTGTGGCTGGCAGTATCATCTGAAGCAACAAAGCTACCGAGCGGCTTGTTCTTCCAAGGTGAGGCAGCAGCGTCTTCCTTTGCATATCAGTGGAGACAGCTAAGCTGCCTGGAACTGTAGGATCCCCATCTGGCCTGGAAGGGGATGAAGGCTTGGCCTGGCAACAGTTTGTCAAAGGATCAAGTGTTTCTGAAAGTCGTTCCAAGACTAAAGGTTTAAGTGAGCACTGTGCAACCAGAGGAAGACTGTATTAAACTGTTATGTTCCTGCTTTTGTCCTCTAAATCATCTGATACAGGCTTCTGAGCATTTCTTTAGGGAGTTGTTTTTTTTTTTTTTTAAATGAAGATGGCTGCATGCAGGACTGTGCCAAGGGAAGGTAAATCACAGCAGTCAAACAGCATCTTTCACGATGCTGGGAAGCTAGCAGCCTTCTCACAGAGCACTGAGGGTTGCTTTTGTTTTAACAGGCTCTTCTGCCTGCCTCTCCACGCTGGTGTGAAACTGCCAGCTCCCTCTTTCTCCGAAGCTGGGCAGAGGCTTGAACACAGTGGCTTTTTTGGCATTGCTAGAATATGGGGCATAAGTGGAAAAAATAGGCCAGAGTCCCTTTTCTCCCCGGCAGATTGCAGGCATCTTGCTGGAAGCAGAGCTGTCTTTTAATGGTGCTGCGGGTCAGTCCAGTGGGAGAAAGGCAGAGCTCGGGGTAGTTGCTCACAGGAGCCCAGTACTGCTGTTGGCTGTGAAATCCTGATTCACTGGGATTTCTGGTCAGAGCATGCAGGTCTGGGCTTTCTGAGTTGGGTTGACCTCATCCTTTCTGTCTCCTTCCAGGCAATTGCATGCTTAACCAGACCTTTTTCATCTCATCCTGGTGCGCGTGCAGAAACCACACCTCCTAGCTGGTCATTCTGCTTTGTAGAACCAGGTGTTGCCTTTTTTCTACTCCTGTTACCTCCTTCTGGACCTAACGCTTCTGCTCAGCTCATCCCGCTCTGGAATCCCACCGGGCTCCCGTCTTCGGCCTTTGTTTAACTCCAGCTTTAGTTAACAGGGAGCACACCTTGGCTCTTCAGCTGTACGTAGTGATTTTGAGAGCTTCGGTGCTTGCGTGATGGCTTTTAAGGTTGGAAGAGAAGTTTCTTGTTACGTGCTTACTGAATAGGGATGAAGTCAGACTTTTTTTTCTGTCTCCAGCTGCCCTATGGAAGCCCCAGCTCAGAGTGCAGGATCTCTGGGCCCCTTCAGTAAAGGGCTTTGCATGCTGGAGCACTTGAGCACAGACCCTGCTTTTCTAGTCCTAGACGGCTGTTTCCTGAATCAGTAACACCTTTTCTCTGTTTCCTCTGTTCCCTTTTATTCTGTTCCCTTTGAGTGCAAACCAGCATTTTTTTTTTCTCCTGATGAATAAATATGGGAAGCGAGAGCTTGTACAAGCAGAATTCTCTGCATCTGCCAAAATAAATAAAAAAATGTTTGATGGAGCCCTGCTTTCCAAAGCCCGGAAGCATCCTTCCCGTGATGCTGAGTTTGGGTTTCACACACAGTTCCCAAAGTTTAGCACCAGATATTTGAAACACTCCGCTCAGGTAGGAAGCAATTCATATTTGGTGGTGGAAAAGGGGATGTCCCTCTGCATGTCTCTCTCTCCTCAGGTTTCCACGAGCAGAGGCTATGTGGTGTGTGCAGCCAGTTATAACATTTGCTCTTAAGAGAGCGAACGTCTCTGCTCCCCTGGGAAGCTCGATAGGTCTTCAGAGAAATCTGCTGCCCAGTGCTGGAACAGCTTCTTCTTCTAGTCTCAGCTGGCTACTGCAGGCCTTGGACTTGTTAAACAGAGTAACAGCGCTGCACCAGTGCCCTGACAGTTGCTTCACAGACATCTAAGAGCATTGCCACTAGGCTCCTAGGCTCTAGATACTGTGCTTTTGGAGAGAAACATCCCCTCCTATGGGCAGTGATATATTCACACTGAGTGAATGAGAAGAACAAGATTTGGAAGACCAATCGAAGTAACAGCCTGAGTTTAGTCACACACCTTTATGTTGGATATATGTTACTTCTGGCAGTTGAGTAATTAGCAGTTCTTCAGCATTTAGAATTTAAGCATTTATTATTAAGGATGAAAATAAGCATTTTAAGACTGAAAATAATCTAAGCTACAACGTCGCAGCTGGGGAATTTGTGTAGCACTAGAAGCTCTATGCATGAGACAAGGAAAATTCATGTCTGATGTTGAAAAAGCAACCTCTTCCTGCAACAGTAACCTCAAGTTACTGGTCCTACAGGAGTTCAACTAGTGACAGAGAGCAGGTGTAAACCCCACAAGACATTCCTTTATCTTGTCCCAGCTGCAAAAGAGATCTCACTTCCCACTCTTGAGCCATATTGTGCAAAAGGACAGTAATTCTAGTTCCCGAATACAAATGAAAGTAGTTCAATTTCTGGTTTGGAAGGTATACATAACTAACATTGTTTACAGAAACCTAGAAGGTAAATTTTCTGGCTTCAAGTCCATAAAATATGTTTGGAAAATATAAAGTCTAGCAGAAAAATCTCCTGTGTGATGCTAGAAGAGGTAGTTAAATATATTCATAAGGATTTTGTTTTTTCTGTCTTCCAGACAGGCAACCAGTCCCTACACACTTACCGTTAGCAAGCACCCACAGTCCACCAGGAGACGAGGAGAAGCTAATGGAGCTGCTGGAAGAATTCTCCCAGAAGTTTAAATCCCCTTCTTCAGGAACTTAGCAGCACTGTTGACGCAACATAACCACAAAGCTTCTAATTACAGAGTAACAGTGCTGTAGCGGAGAAGTAGGATGCTGTAGGCCTGTTAAATTGTATTCAGGTGTGCTTATCATGGGGAGTAGTGGTGCCTGCAAATCTGTTTTCTTTCTGAGAGAATCGACCATGGTCAATGCGCGGCTGCTGTCTCAAGACTCAGTAAGGTTGTGGTCTTTGAATTGGAAGGAAAATGTGGAGGCATCAAAATAAAACCCAAGTGCTAACTCTTAAGCTTTGTGAAGTTATCCAAAATCTTTAAAGCATTCAGCACATGCGCAAATGCAAAGGAGTATACCTTCATGAAGGACTTAGCAAAGAAGTGGTTAATATTTTAAACAACGTTTAAACACTATATTTGACAGGTTGGTGGCCTCCTTCGTGTGGGTGACTAGGCTCAAACATGTAACTGGGAACGCAAAAACTCCTGCGTCGCCTGCTTAGTTTAAATGGAAGGATTCTTCACAGCCTTCGGTTTCTATAAATCAATGCTGGTATGCAACAGTGATCTGCTTCCTCATGTTTAAACAGCAGGAATTTAGGAACGCTGCCAAATGCCTTCCACATTACTTTATGGAGCCAGGGCTGAGCATTACCCCGTTAATGTCAAGACACCATGAAGTAGGAAGCTTCGATATATACTGCACCCAGTCAGGGCTGGATCCCTCCCCTTCAGGAAGCAGAGAAATGGCTGAAAGACTGCACATGAAAAGAAATAAGGTGCTAAGCTGTATGCACTTGTCATTTCTGTGAAGGTTCAGGGAATTGCTTTGTCATTGTGAATGGAATATGAAAGGGAAGGGAACGCTGGGAGGCACAGCCTTTAGAGGCGAAATCCACCTCCTGATAAGAGGGTTGTATTTTGCCTGGAACTGTTTTATTTCCAGACACAGAGGATCGGATTTGTCTTACCTGACTTGCGGACATTTGAATAACTCATTGGGATTCTCACCGTAAATCAGTAGAGAGAAAACAGGCTCTTTCACTGTGATTTATTGGATCTGTTTTAAGAAACAACCCTACAATCCTACATCTTTCTGCTTACTGTAAAGACAACTAGCTCAGACAAAGACATTTGTAGTATCGTATCTTATATATTGCAAATATACTGCAAAGCCATGATTGTTAACAGCAGTAGTGGTAATGTTTTTCTCCTGAACCAAGTGTGTTTGATGGCAAAAACAAACAAACAAACAATAAAAACCCAGTAAAGTTGCACAACTGTTTCTATACGTGGCTGTAGACCAATGTGGTAGTGCAAAAAGACTAGGCATTAAAAAACCCACGGGTTTTCTTTGGGGCTCTCTACAATGACTGGTAGCTAAAGACCATGCTGATAGACAAAGAACTCATTATGTCCGCTTTACATAATTTAGTTTTACAAAAGATATCCTCCTGGCCAATGCCACAGAGTTCTGCGTTCACTCATTATTCAGAAACATTCTATTATCAATTTAGAAAAAACTTCCCTTTTCAGCGTTCTGTCAGTCTCCTCAGAAAAATGGCTTTACTGTCAGAGAGGCACTGAAATAAGTTTTCCCATGATAAGCAGCACTGAAATACTTCAGGCTGTCACAGCTCTTCCTGCAGAGGCTGGAACATCATTCACACTGTTGCTTTATTTTAAAAACTTAACTCCTTCGTATACTGCACTGGAAGATAATAGTGGCAAGGCTTGGACATTTATTTTCCAAAAGTCTTTAACAAAATTTTAGATTATTCGAACTAAACACAGCTACTGAAAACAAAAGCACAGCTGAAAAAGGATTTAGTAACTGCACTTCCCAATCTAGTAGCTGCAAAGCTAATAAAGACAATGTTTGTCTACTTGTGTGTCTAAGACAAGTTGCTTTGCTGCTCTGCAGAAGAAAAGTTCAATGACAATGATATTTGTAAAGTTGATAAAAATAATCAAAAATGCACCTTAACATATATTAAATCCACATTCTTTACCAATGTATTTAAATATCCTATATTTGTCATTTTAGTCACGCCTTAAGTTGGAAATAAGGCCAACAGTAAGAAAACTGCTTTAATCAAAGTTTGGTCACAGCATTAAAAATAGCCAGCTATTGTGTTTTAAGAGCACTTGTGATTTTAAATAAATACGGGACAGCAGTTAGAAACGAAACCTGGAATCTCCCCCAGTACTGCTGTTATATTCACAGTGTTGCTTTATTTCACCCCTTTCCACAAGAGCAAATGAGGTATGTACCTATAAAGCCAGCCAGATGCTTTGTGTTAATGCAATTCAGAATAAATTTTTGTTTAAGCAAATACATTTGGTGTCACCTGTAAAATTTTTAGGGGCAAGAGAAAAATGGCATCTGGTGACGACATCAGAAATGCAAGGTAGCACAGACTCTTGCTGAGCAGTGCACATTAAGGACTTTGGTACACACCTGCTTTATAGGAGCTGAAACAGAAGCACAACAGTTGTTCTTCCTTCCCTTTCTATGCTCAGCCCAACACTTCTTGTCTCAGCTTTCGAGCTTATATGACTCTGACCTCAGTTCTTTAATTATTCACATTCTGAAGGCTTTCTCATTTTTCTTCATTTTTTAATGTCACTGAATCAGAAGGTTTTTGCTCTTGGGGGTTTTGCACAAGCCAGAGTGCACAGACCACACGTAGAGTCGTTTCCCCACATTGCCCCATCGGCAGTGAACAGGACTGACCGCAGCGATGCAGTTGCCACTGAAACGTTTCTCAGTCATCAGTGAAAATTTTAGGAGGTCCGTCCAACAGATGATCATGTACATGGCATTTCCTCTTTTCCTAAAGTTTCATTGCTGGGCCATGTTTATTCATTCTTAAAAATAAAACAAATTTATGTTTGGTTAAAGGTATAAACAATTGTTTGTAGTCTGTCTTTGAATGCCAGGACATGCCCATATCTATCTATCTCTTTTTTGGAGTAAACTGCAAATACCAACTGTTGCATTTGCACCAACAGTGCACCAACAGCGTTTGTGCTGTCCTAGCTGTGCACACTCACATTGTTTCCACTCGCTGGTAAAAAAGGTTCAAGCAGGGCCAGCTCTTCCTGTTAAACAGGATTCAAGCATGATGTTGACCATGCTGTGCTTGGGCCCAAAGATCACAGAATCATCTAGGTCGGAAGAGGCCTCCAAGATCACCTAGTCCAACCTCTGACCTAACACTGACAAGTCCTGCACTAAACCATATCACTAAGCTCTGCATCTAAACGTCTTTTAAAGACCTCCGGGGATGGTGATTCAACCACTTCCCTGGGCAGCCCATTGATGGGAGTTTTTCTATAGACTTTAATGTAAACAGCTAAGTCAGTGCTGAAAAACTCAACATAAACTATTTATTTGGTGGAACACAGTCCTGGGCCAGACATGTCAATTTTCAATTCAGTCAACTACTATATTTTTGGAATGACAAAGCATTTTTAAGACACAATATTGAGAGTCACACTCTTAAATCTCACATTCCCTGCAACACTAAAGGTCTCCTGATGATGATACCAGATCCTACTTGTAAAGTTAGCGCTGGTCAACATTCACCCAGCAGCTTTTTCAATGAGCTGTTGACACTTTGAATGGAAGCAGGAAGCTTCAAATCTCTCTTGGCTCAGAATAGTTCCCTGTTTGTTTCTTTTCTTTTTTCTTTTTTGTTTTTTTTTTCTTTTTTGTTTTTTTTTTTCTTTTTTGTTTTTTTTTGTTTGTTTTTTCTTTTTTTTTCTTTTTTGTTTTTTGTTTTTTGTTTTTTCCTTCCCTTCCCTTCCCTTCCCTTCCCTTCCCCTCCCTTCCCCTCCCCTCCCCTCCCCTCCCCTCCCTTCCCTTCCCTTCCCTTCCCTTCCCTTCCCTTCCCTTCCCTTCCCTTCCCTTCCCTTCCCTTCCCTTCCCTTCCCTTCCCTTCCCTTCCCTTCCCTTCCCTTCCCTTCCCTTCCCTTCCCTTCCCTTCCCTTCCCTTCCCTTCCCTTCCCTTCCCTTCCCTTCCCTTCCCCTTTCCTCTTTCCTCTTTCCTCTTTCCTCTTTCCTCTTTCCTCTTTCCTCTTTGTCAGTCTTAACACTTCATGTTTTGCTGGGACAGGTGGTTTGGGTGCATATGGGCAGACCCAGTGGCTGGTTACAGAAGATAATTTTGAAATGCAAAGAAGATAACTTGAAAAAATCTGTATTCCAGCAGCACTCATCCTAGCTCTGAGCTAGACAATGAGAAAGAGAAAGAAGGCATTGAACAGGCAAGAAATCGAATGGAGAGGAGTGTAACAAAAGCGTTTCTGGGACTAAAAGTGACTGAATCCAAGAGCTCCAACTTGTGAAGTAGGTCAGTATTTGTGTTCCTCTCTCCCTAGGGGGAGCCATCAGATAAATGTTAGGAAAATGGTGTATTCTTATGAAGAAAACTTGTTCTCTACCAAACTAGAATTTAATGTACAGCCTACAGAGAGACACGGCGTCAGCCTGGCCAAAGGTCTTCAGCCAGCCAGCTTTTCAGCCTTCTGTCGAGAGAAACAGCCGTGTTTGCCGTGCCAGCAATGTCAGTGGCACTGCACAGATAAAATTTCGGAAGAACAGAAGAGTGGAAGAACCAGAACAAGTACAAACTTCTGGGAGCTGCTGGGAAGTGAGGTTTGCCTTGCCAGTTAAAAATCCTCTTGGTTGTTTTCCCTTTGCTTTCCAGGTACAGTAAGAGTTGAGAATCCACAATCAGGAATTGGAAATGGAAAAAGGAAGCTCTGGAGCAGTGCAGAAAACTGAGTTATTAGCTCACTGCCCAGACATCCTGCTTCCCTTGGCTGTTGGCCCACTTCCAGGTAGTCAAGATGAAAAATTCATCCTGTACATCCCCATTGCTACAGCACTGTCTGGGCATGGCGCAGGGAACCTCAGTGCCCAAAGCAGAGACAGCGGGGTCTGCCCCAGGCTGTAAGCCAGGGAATGAGGGTATGGGCTCCAGGCGGGGGGGGAGGAGAAGAAATAGCATTTACTCAATATCAAGAACAGTGGTGAAAGCTTCAAGAAACTAGTTTGTACCTGGTGTTAATTACTAAAGATAAATCAAGTTCATGCACTCGCTTTTGCTGAAACTTTATGAGTTACTTGGTGGTGGCAACGCCACAGAATTTTCTTGGGACAGGACACAGCTGAGGTGGCAACGGGTCTTTCACATCTGAAGGAAGCCCCGACCCACTATAAAATGTTTGTATTTAGTTAGCACCTGCAAAAATGCCAAATTCAGTTAACAGGGATGAAAAAATTGTGCAAAGAAGCCTGGAAAGTTCAAAAGTGATAAAGCCTTTAATAAGTTCAGATTACTTAACGGGTAGGGAACAAGCAGCTGGAGAAGGGCAAAACGAATACCTCCATAAGGCCTGACACCTCTCAGCACCATCTCAGCAGTGATGGGGCTCTCTGCCATCGCTGAAATATCAAAGTGCTTCCACATCTACTGCATTTCTTACTGCTCTGCTTGAGGTAGATAAACACTACTACTGGGCAACTAAAACAAAGAACGAGAAATTGAAGTTAGATCTTCACAGACTCCATCTGCCACCCCATCACCAGAACAACTGCATACTCCTCCCGACTTAAGGATCCTGACCAGGGCTGCTGCTCAGCTCATAACGCTAGGACAGGGGATGGTTCAGCTTTGTAGAGTTCTGGTGAGTACTCATTTCAACACTACTGGCTTTTTTTGGTGTGCTGATAATGTTCATTCCTAGCATATATATATAGTTGCAAATACTTTGCTGGTAGACTGGTCTCTCTTGTTTTCATTTTGTCTCGAGTTCGATGTCCACATGTGGCAGAAATGTCAATGTCTTTGAGTTCAACCTCTTGTCCTGCAGCAAACACAATTTCAGATATGGCCAAAAAGCCACAATGGAAAATCCCCACAAACTGGGAAAATGTAATGAAAAATCATGTGTAACCACACAGGGTTAATCTCTGAAACAGAAATTCCAGAAGTTCAGGTTACTGTCAGACTAGGGAACTTTTTTTTTTTTCCTTCTTCTGAGGGGCAAAGATTTCCTGCAAAATTTCATATTTGATTTTAAAGAGAGAATCTGAGAAATTCCTCATTATTAAACAAGAGGTCAACATTGAAGGGACTCAGCACATTAATCCATCTTGAAAAGGGATCGGATTTGTTCTTCCCGTTGCATACTACTATAGAAACAAAGTCTTTTAGGTCCTAATTTAAAACATCCTATTTGCTCAATGGGGCTTCCTGGTAAGGACACAGCCCTGCAAAACCACTCGTTGTAGAACTACCCGCTATGTGCTACTAAACAGAATTTTGGTTGTTCTTACCCAAACTGTTTTGTGAACAGCAAGGACATGCACATGTAGCACTTCCAGATTTGTTAGTAGACTTAGTATTTTATATTTCAAGATACTTTTTTTTTCTTTTTTTAATTTTCTAAGTCATGCAGTAGATGTAGACATGGACTTTTATTCATAGACTCTCAGAATGGCTGAGGCTGTCAGGGAGCTCTGGAGGCCCCCGTCCCCAAGCCCCGCTCCAGCAGGGCCCCCCAGCGCAGGGTGCCCAGGACCCCGTCCAGGCGCCTTGTGCCGCTCTCCCAGGAGGAGACCCCACAGCCTCTCTGGGCAGCCTGGGCCAGTGCTCAGCCGCCCGCCCAGCACACAAGTGCTGCCTGGTGCTCAGAGGGAGCCTCCTGCCTGCCCCTCGGTGCCCACTGCCCCTGGCCTGGCGCTGGGCACCCCTGAAAAGAGCCTGGCTGCGGCCTCTTTGCCCCCTGCCTGCGGGGATTCACAGCCCTGGGTGAGATCCCCCTGAGCCTCCTCTTCTCCAGGCTGAGCAGTCCCAGCTCTCCCGGCCTCTGCTCGCAGGAGAGGTGCTCCAGGCCCTTCCTCACCTGGGTGGCCCTACCATGCACTGTCTCCAGTATGCCCAGAACTGGAGAGCTGGGGGAAACATTATTTATTCCTTTCTGACAGTGATATCCTCATCAATAGGATATCCTCAAGATCAAGAGGATGAGGTGGGGAGGTCAATTGGGCTTCACTGTAATGAGTAAGTAAACAAGTGTTAACAGATGAGGACACTACTGTCACCACTCAGGACTGTTCCAACACCGTCAGACTTTCAGCCCCGTGCATTAGCCTGTTTTAAAACGTCTAACCATGGCGTTAGTCTTAGAAGGACCATCAGTGCCATCCTTGCACTGCCCACATACTTTTCCCTTCCCTTAAGTATTTTCAGCTTAAAAGGACTGAAGCTGGGGGCTGGGGAGAGAATCAATGCTCAGGTCCATCTCCCTTCAGCCAGCCAGAACGCACGGGGCTCAAATCAGCCATTCAAGCACTGCGTGCGTGGCCCAATCCTGCCCCATCACCTGCACGACCACGACAGATACCGCTCACTTTAAGAGCAGGAAGGGCAGATAGATTCTCTGAAGAACACTGCTTCTTCCCCCAAAGAAATACCAGCTAAGAGAGAAATGAAAACCAAATTTTATAAAAATGAAGAGCAGGGGAAAGCCAGCATTGTTTGTGTGCCCTTTGGCACAGCAGGAGATAACACTAAAAGCTTGCTGCTGTAATTCAGCAGCCCCTGGGATGAGAGACTTTGTTTTGCTTGAGTGTGTGTGGGTGTATTCCATGGTTTACATCTGTACCAAAAGACACTGCACCCTCCGTCCCTCTGTTCTCTCCCCCCCA
Source organism: Anser anser (assembly GCF_964211835.1). NCBI lineage: Eukaryota > Metazoa > Chordata > Aves > Anseriformes > Anatidae > Anser > Anser anser. The sequence goes on along the minus strand of NC_139720.1, from coordinate 184,385,266 downwards.
ACACCCCAAAATAATGTAATTCTCAAAAAACAGCTCAGAGTCATTATTTGGCAATTAAAATTAAATTAAAAAGAAAAGTACCAGGCAACAGGCATCCCTTTTTGTGCTGATCTAGAAGACGAAACCAGTATGGTTACACAAACAGTGCAAGTCAGGGAGGTAGGTATTTTTACCTCTCCCACTGTCAAACTCTCCTTGTTTCATTTGGGATGTAGAGGAATTATTGTTAAACAGACCTATTTTCCCTTCATATCACTACATTATAGCTCTAAAGGTCAGAGCAAAGGAAAACAGTCTGCTTTCCTCTCCAGCTTCACTTTCAGCTTATATCATTTTTTAAGCTGCGACCGGTCTGACCTGAGATTGCAAGGTAACAGAGCATTCATGTTAAATTCAAATAACCCTCCAGATAGTTTATTTGGAAAGAATAACAGAGGAAATTTTGCAAAATGGGCTCGTGTACCCAACATCCACCCACAAGCAACACTAAAACCACAACTGCATGGGAAGAGAAGATAGGGATGAGAGTTTACTGCAGGAATTCAAACAAACCTTGCTCCCAAATCCAGTCACCAGGAAAGAAAGTATACGGGCTTACAAAAATATATACGGGCTTACAAAAATATTAACATTTAAGTAAGAAAGAAAGTCTTTTTAGTGCTATGTGAATTATGTTTGAAAATATGCTTTAAAAATGCTGCCTGGAGGGGAGCTGACACCAGGCTGTATGACCAGGAAAGCCAGGGTGGCATCATTTCAGACAACTGCAGAATGCTTAAGCCCCGTTTATAGGTTGTATAAATAGAGAATTGTCCCTGAAAATATGTATCTGTCATACCACGCACATGTGAAAGTCCATGCGCTCTTTACTGAGGCAGCTCATCAGTCTGACATTAATGCCATGGATTTTGTTTACCTTTTTGTTTCCTCGAAAGTGAATTACTGCCAGGCAAGCAAAGGAGAAGGTTTGTTTTCTTTTGCGAAAGCATAAAGCTCTTCTCTATGTAGCAATGTGCATTGTAGTCCTAGACACCGTGACCTCCCATTTAGCAGGGAAAAGTAAAGTACAAAATGGGGCAAGACTGAGCACCACTGACCTGCTGTGTCACGGCAGGTAGGGACCAACAACCCTGCTTAAAGAGGAGACACAGGAAACTCCCAGCCTGCTGTTCCGTGCCAGTTTCTTCCAAGAGCATTGACAATAGCGTGTTAAACACTGAAATGGATGTAGAGGAACACAAAGATGACTCCTCAGATAACATCCCTCTGGAACAAAAAAGCCGTGGGTTTTTGTTCTTTTTTATTCATCTTGACAATTTCCTTTTAAAAAGGTAAGTTAGTAATCCAGGTTTTTAAATACTTTTTATTTTTTAAAAGAAACTGTCAAATATGACAACAGGACAATGGGTGTCATTCAGCAATATCAGTTTCTGATCTAGAGAGGAAATTAATAAAAACCATCAGCATTTTAAAAAATAAATATGACTAACCGTATGGAAAACGGGAAAAACAAATTCATGTTCAACAACACAGACAGGTATAAATGCTGAAATGTTGCTGCGCAAGGTAGAGGTAGAGGTAAAACAGACTTTTCAGACCCAGACCAGCTTTAGATCCGCTCCCCACGCCCCCATGCACACCCTCCCAAAAGCTGCTCACAGTTGTCAATAATTTCATTAGAATCAGCCTGCAGCCTCATCAAAGCAGGTCTGTGTGCTCCTTGCAATGCTCTGAGCTGGAAAACTATTTCAGCTTTTGTAGAAATTAGTTGCTATGCAACCTGGCCCCCTGGTTTTGCAACTTGTGCAGCAAGGAGAGTGGCTGGAAGCTGTTCTTCAGCTCCTGCGAAACAATCCAGCGCTCTCCGGCTGATGTCTGCGAGGACAAGTGGACGGCAGAGCCGTTTTTAGGAACGGCAAGTGCATCAAACGCAGAGAACGTGCAGCACCGTGCCTGGAATTCCTCCATGGAAGAGAGCATCGTCAGCAGGAACATCCCAAATAGAGAGGTGCTCGCTGTGGGGAGAGCTGATTGCCTTTATGCAGTCTGTCGATACCGAAAACGTACGTGGTAAGACACAAACCCAGAACCCTCTGTACAAAGCAGCAAGTATCCTGACACAAGGAAATACAAAAACTAAAAATTGCACCGCACACGGATTTTCCGAACAAACTCAAGACAACTGAAGTCAGATCGTACAAACCATTAGTTAAAAAAATACCTTCTGGGATATTTTGAGAATAAGTGGAAAGAGTCTTCGTGCAAATGTTCAGCCTTGATCAAGCAGAGGACATAAAATCGTTGTAAACACATTAGTTCCTTTCTCATCTGCCGTATGCACCCAGCGTTATCTATCTTCTGCAGTGTGATTAGGGTTAGGAAATCTGTTTCTTCTGTAAATGTCACCCTTCAAGTTCCACTGGTGCATCATCAAGACACTACTGGTGTCATATCCCACAACTGTTGATATAACAACATACAATAACATAGTGAATAGTGGCAAATACAATAAAATACAGTATGTAATGTCATATCTAAGGAATTTGCACTTTTTTATTTTTGCTTACGGGAGGCTACTTGGCCAGAGCTGGATGCACCAGGTCCAATGGTCCAACAAAGTTTAATTTCATTTTCTAACACTCATGTCACTTTACACTTTATTCTAATAAGCTGAGTTCATAACTGGCTTTAAGAGAAACTAACAAAAACCCACCCTGTATTGCTAACTTGAATGATAAGCAGTCATACTATGATGATGAGGTTGTGTTTTTTGTTTGTTTGTTTTGTTTTTGTTTTTAATTGCTAGAGCTTTGCTAGAAACTTATCACTTTAACTATTTCTCCATATGGAGATTTGATGTCTGTGGGGCCTTTCTTTACCCGGCCACACAAACTAATTAGCCACATCAAAAAGCAGTCTGTCTTCCTTGAAGAGAAGTCACTGTGAGCACTGACTTTGCTGTAGTGTCGTCCCTGTCCCTTCAGGCAGTCACTTCATAGACCAGGACCTCTTTCCTCTTTACCGGGCAGAATTGCATCAATTGGTGAGAGAGAGCTCTGGGTGGAAGAAGGCAGGCAGGACGCACATGGATCCACATGGGAGAGAAAGGAGAAATGAAATAGAGGAGCTAGAGCAATCTCCTCACTCCTACCTTAATAACCTTGTCTGTCCCCGAGGTCAAGAGCCATCCTCTGGTGGCATCAAAGTGTACGTGAACTATGTTGTGCTTGCTGTCATGGAAAGTAGCTGTGGGCGCCCGCCTGAAGAAAGAGATACCAAATCAGCAAAAAATGTGTCTGCAGGATTTTTCAAATAAGCATTTGAGTGCTTCTGTAAGCCACCGACTCAGCAACCTCTCTGTAAACTGCAATATGAGACCTTCCCAGCACGACAAGAGCAGGGGTGTACATTCCTCTGTCCCCCCCCCGGACTGTGAGGGACTTCAGGGGCTTCTCTTGCCCCTCCTTCAGGGACCACCCCACCGGCTGCTCCCTCCCACAGCCCCACAGGCCCTCCCAGATGGGGAGTTTTGTCCTGTTCCAGGCTGTCCACACTTACTCTTCATCCGTGATGGACTCGTGGCAGCTATCGCAGACCCTCACTTCAAACTCGAAGCCCATCAGCGGGATGGAGGAGCGCTTGGAGCTGCACTTGCCGCAGACGGCCTTCCCGCACTTGCGGCAGTGGTGCTGTAGGAGACAACAGGCAAAAAGACTTCTTCAGCCATAAGCCCAGAGACAGAGCACCGCTCGTGCCGCGCCGGCTCTGCCATCTCACTTCAGCAGGACACAGCTGAGGCTGCAGCAAACAGAAAAGCTACTTTTCCAGGAAAGATGAAAGAGAACAGGCAAGGGCTTCAGAATAAATAGGTCAAAACCAACCAACCAAAAAAAATTTTTTTTCCTCTACCTGGGGCAAGCAGCAGCTGATCATCAGCTTGGACACCGGGAACTGGCAGTTAAAGCACTGCACAGGCCAGGGGGGCCCTGTTTCTCTCCCCCTTGCTCCATGGGAATCACTGCTTCCTCCCCAGTAGGTGCTTGGCATCTGTGGGTCACAATTTCTTCACCGAGTGACCAGTATTACAGGATTTTTTAACAGGGTGGAAGGTGAAAAAAGTTGTCCAAGCTGTCTCTTTTTCTTAGGAGAGAGAGAGATGGGAAGACAGGACAAGGAGCATGTCCATCCTGCCCTAGGTATGCCCATCTTTTGAGTCTCGCTTTGGGGCTGTAGGGGACTACACCACCACTGAGCAACGCATGCCACGTTAAAGCACGTCCAGGTCACAGCAGGACAGGGCTACGGTGCTGCAGCATCATCCTAGAGCCTCATCCCAGCCTCTCCCCTAACACGTATCACCTAATCATCCCAGTCAACCCCTTGGCCTCTTTCAGCCCCAGAAGCCCTGGTGTTTCTGCGTTTTGTTACCACCTGCCTTGGGTTTTCTCACACATGGGCTGTGTAGGACTGCAGGGCTGCCTTGCCTGCCGTAAGAGGGTCAGGCTCTGTAGTGATGAGCATTGCAAAAAGAAAGAGGAAAAGGCAGCTCAGCTGTGGCTCAGACACCTTTTGAGACTTTTGAAACTTTTCGAGACTTTTCAAGCTCCACAAGAGCATCTCTTCCAGCTTTTTTACTCCCTGATCCTCCTAAAAATTTGGGATCCACAGCCCCCTCCTGCTGGGCAGGGAAATGCAGCGGCGTGTTCCAAGCAGACCAGTAAGCCGTTTCCAACACAGCCTGAGCAGTTACAGATGTTTACCCAAGCCCATTGAAAACAGCTTTGCTTCCAGCACAATCTCCAAAAATCATCTGCAAATTTCTTTCTACAACAGACTCAACTGACAATAAGCAAAATCCCACATGGCTAAAGCTACAGACAGCCCCAAAACAATTTATTCAGCCCAGGCTCTATTATGTGCATTTGCTATTGGAACTGGCTGCAAAAAGAAAAAAAGGAGAAAAAGCTTCTGCTTCTGACGGGCCAGGTTTTTGGCTCTCAGTGTGTTCCTCCCAACCAGAAATCCAAGGCTGATCACTGAGGGCAGCTCACTACTGAGCACTCAGCAGAAGAACAAAGTGCAAGTTCTCAAGCTGTTAGGGACTAGAAAAAATACCAAAATACATAATGAGAGAGAAGAAGCCTAACTGCATCACATTAACGCACCAAAGGACCCATACAAACCTGCCTGAGGCCTATTTTCTTACTGTCCCACATTTGCTTGAAGTTCCAGAAGAAAGGCTGGTCACATTTTTGACAGGAGTCGCTGTCCAGCCACTCAGGGGTCTGCAACACAAACAGAAGGAATGAGCAACAAACTTCCATAAGAGCGCAGCGACAGGGCAAGAAAGACGTGTTGGCATGCAGTAATGTTGTCAACTGAACTGGATTAAAAACCATTTTCACAAGAAGCCATTTTACCTGTTTGTGGGGGCATCTATTTGGGCTCAGCTCTGAGCCTTGAAGGACGCAGGAGGAATACTTCTCACCCACCACGTGAAGCAGAGTTTGATTATAAGACCCTAAAAATAACCCAGCAAGAAACAAACGTCCCCCCACCTCTTCACTTTTGGAATTAGGCTTTTAAAAATGAATGTCCTGTCTGGACAGCATTTACCATCTGCTGATGCCTCTGGTAGGAACTGGAGGCAATGAGTACTTCCAATAGCCAAGCTACTTATCTGGAGGGAAGGGGGAGGTATCTGAAATTTGGCTTCTCCCTCCACCTCTCCCTCTCTTTCTTTCCTTTTCTTTCTTTTAATGCTGTAAGAGGCGTTCCTGCTGTCAGAGGTATCTGTGCTGCAAATCACACAAGGCAGGCAAAATGAGAGTCTCCTGAACAAGCCTAAAACCCAAAACAGCTTTTTTCCCTGCTTTCACACAAAGATGATGAAAGGAAAGCCTTCCATTTCCTAATGCAATGCATAGATTGGCACTCACGCTGTGGCTGAAGAGGGTAAAAAGATTTAAAGAAAAAGAAGGAAAACGTCAAAGGCCTTTCTCTCTCCTGCAGCCAGGTTTTGCTGTGAAGAGCAGCAAGGAACAGACTCCCCACAGGGAAGCAAGACTTGTCAGATCTGGAAGATCTCAGGAAATGCCTGAAATGGCAGAGGGGGGCTCGTGGAGGGAGCAAACAACCTCCTCCCCTACATTTGGATCCCCTAACACGTGTCGTGCATTAAGCTGGTGGTGGACATGCAACCCTTCTCCCCATGGTGTTTAGTATTAACATTCCTAAATTGTTATTATGGAATATTCCTAAATATTAGTATTTAGTACTAATATTCCTAAATACTGCGAAAGTATTTCCATATTCCTAAATACTATGACAGCCAGGCAAAGATAAGGTAAGGCTGATGGAGACCCTCAACTCCCACAATAGGTTTGACCTCCAACAACGAAGCAACTTGCCTGCTTCAGCTTCTTCTGTCAGTTGCTTTGAAGGCTGTTCACTCTGCAAGGGCAAATCTGTCTTTTCTACCCACAACAGCATTTTAGATTAATGCCTACAGATCTGCATGAATAAAGTTTTCATCTCTTCAGCATCTGAACATTAAACATGAAAAAGATGTTTTGCTCATGACAAGGAATTGCTTTGTAATCAAACAGAGACACACTGCTAGCATTTTTCAGATGTTCTCTTCTCACCGCTTTTTAAAAATAGAGATTAAAATAAGGAATCGAGGGATAAAATGGCTTAATTCACACTAATGCAATCTCAGAGATGTGGGAAAACCTGGTATCAAAGTGAATGCTGAGCAAACATCAAGTGAAAAAAAAAAAATCAGGGGAAAAATACCAAAGCCAAAATCCAAAAGAAAGTGCTGTAGGACCCCCCAAACAAGAACTGGTGCTAAGATCTCAAAGGTTTATGTTTTGGAGGCGTTTTAGCACAATGGACACCCTATTGCGCTACGGGGTAACAAGAAGAAGTCCAAATAGCTGTAGTCAGGGAAAGCAGCGCACCCAGTAGCACCTGCTGCTAAGCCCTCATTTAGCTAATTATATTTCTCCTCCACTCTTTAACCAGTCTTCTCACACCACTTCTGTCTGTTTTGCAACAAACCAATCTTAACCCCTTCCTGCAGCCTTTCGAAGGCGGCGGATGAGTAAGGTTTTCATTTTGTATGAAGTAAGGTTTTCACTTCTGGATGTTCAGGCTGCAGCAAAAAGGAAACATCTGGTGGGAGGGAGGAACCTGCTTTGCTTTCGTTTCACTTTTGGAGCTGATGACATAATTGGCCATTAGATTAGCAATTAAAGAGAGCCAACTGGAATGCTAATTCACGTAAAAAAAAGGGAGCAGGAGTAGCTCGGTTCCTGCCTAGGCCTATTTCAGTCGGTTTTAAAATCCAATTTTCCACTTATCGTTCCTCCTTGCTCAAGGGAGACACGCACAGCCCGGGGAGACCAAAACCCTCGTGGAGAAGCAGCAAAGCTGATTACAGACGGTGCTGCTACAAGCACAGGCTGCTCTGGGAGAAACTCACTGCCCTTATCCCTCCTCGCTTTTCTCTAATTACAGCGGTCTTCCCCACGTGCTGAAAGGATGAGGTGAAGGAATGCACCCAGAAGCGTGTTTTCAGCTGAATCCCTTGCAGCCACAGCCCCACGCTGGCTGGGAGTAACCTCTCCTTACCCCAACCTGCCTACCGCGGGCATTGGGAGTGTTTGTGGTGCCACCCACAGCCTTGCCCACCTGTGGGAATAGGGCGCAGCACTAAGCACGGCTGCTGCCTCCGTGCAGGAAAGAGCAGAGGCTTGCCGTGACTCATTTTGCCAGAATGTGCCACATTCACCGCTAGGGCTGAAGCCTGACTCACTCGCTCACCCCGCTGAGTCAGGTCTTCGAAGCTGCCGAGCGGAGGCAGCTCCCACAGCACAGAAGACCCAGGGTACGTTTCTGCACCTGTCTGCATTTGCTGGCCACACAGCATGAAAGGAATTGGGAGCGCGTGGGTGAAATCTTACTGTCTGGATCACCAAAGTCATCATTTATCCAGTTATATGTGCTGATACCAGAAGGGAGCAAGACCTGGTAGCAGGCGAGACTGAAGCCATAACTAAACGCCTTTTTAGCAAGAATAAAGGGAAAAGAAAAAAAAATACATGGGTTGCAGGTTTTCAGAGATGACAAAGAGCTTTCTTATTCTGTTTCCTTAAAAAAAAATTAATCTATCCATTTACCTCTGAAATATTTCTCATGATGTCCCGAAAAACAAAGCAGAACATCTCACGATACCCTCCTCAGAGGATGTCTTTCAGAGCAGTAAAGGACAGAAACCATTTAGCAGCTTAATACACATTTTCTGCCAGATAATTTCCCCGGTACCATATTATCAAAGGCATGGCATAATTGCTGTATAATAACTGGAGCATGTCCAACAACATTTTTAATGCCTGGAAAGATCTTGTTCGAATGGAAAGCTGCACACCTTAGAAAGACCCCTTCTTCCCAAGACTGTTTCAGACAGAATCAGCAAGAACAGGTCCCTACCTCCTGTCTCTCAACATCCATGTTCCAGACAACGATTCCCCCATCGGCACCACACGAGATGAGCTGCCGAGTGTGGTGAGCATAGGAGAGAGACTGAACTCGGTCACTGGAAAAGAAACAAGACAGTTAGTAATCAACCATTTAAGGCTGGCACAAAAGTAAGCACAAAACGTACAATAAAGCAATATAAATCACTCGTTTGCCTGTATGTTGTGTGTTTTTTGTTTCCCTGTTTTGAATTTTCTTGGTATTCTTTGGATGCAAATTGGAGTCTTTGCAGTCCAGGTGGGACCAGAGCCAGAGCATTGCTCACCTGGGCAGCATCCACAAAAGCAAGGACCTGTCCTGATAACTGGTTTCACTGCTCCTGAGACTGGGAGCTGAGCTGGGAAGCCAGAACAGGGCTGCAACTGCAGGGTCTCTCCCGCTCACATCTGAGTGCCCTGGTAAGGCGGCTTCTCTTCAGAAGGTTAGTAGGTATCTCCCACAGCATCCTCATAGGCAAGCTCAGGAAGTGTGGGACAGATGAATGGACAGTGAGGTGGGCTGAGAACTGGCTGGATGGCAGAGCTCAGAGGGTTGTGCTCAGTTGAAGGTCTCTACATAGTGGTTGCCCCAGGGGGCAGTACTGGGACCAGCCTTCTTCAGCTTCTTCATCAACGGCCTGGACGATGGAACCAAGCGCACGTACCCTCAGCAAGTTTGCTGATGACACAGATCTGGGAGGAGTGGCCGATACCCCAGAGGGCGGTGCTGCCATGCAGAGGGACCTTGACAGGCTGGAGAGGAACCTCATGAAGTTCAACAAAGGCAAGAGCAGGGTCCTGCACCTAGGGAGGAATAACCCCAATCACCAGTACAGGCTGGGGGGTGACCTGCTGGAGAGGACCTGGGAGTCCTGGTGGACAGCAGGCTGACCATGAGCCAGCAATGTGCCCTCGTGGCCAAGAAGACCAACGGTGTCCTGGGCTGCATTTGGAAGTGTTGCCAGCAGGTCGAGGGAGGTGATCCTCTCCCTCTTCTCAGCCCTGGTGAGGCCACACCTGGAGTGTTGTGTCCAGTTCTGGGCTCCCCAGTGCAAGAGGGACATGGAGCTACTGGAGCGAGTTCAGAGGAGGGCTGCTTAGATGAGGAGGGGACAGGAGCACCTGTCATGAGGACAGGCTAAGAGAGCTGGGCCTGTTTCTCTTGGAGAAGACACGGCTGAGAAGGGATCTTATCAATGTCTATAAATATCTGAAGGGAGGATGTCAAGAGGATGGGGCCAGACTGTCTGCAGTGGTGCCAGAGACAGGATAAGAGGCAAGGGGCACAAACCAAAACACAGCAAGTTCCAGCTGAATGGGAGAAAACACATCTTTACTGTGAGGGTGACAGAGCACTGGAACAGGTTGCCCAGAGAGGTTGTGGAGTCTCCTTCTCTGGAGATATTCAAAACTCTCCTGGATGTGATCCTGCGCAATGTGCTCTACATGACCATGCTCAGCAGAGGAATTGGACCAGATTCACAGATTCACAGATTTTTCTAGGTTGGAAGAGACCTCAAGATCATCGAGTCCAACCTCCGACCTAACACTAAGTACTCCACTAAACCATATCCCCAAGCTCTACATCTAAACGTCTTTTAAAGACCTCCAGGGATGGTGACTCCACCACCTCCCTGGGCAGCCCGTTCCAATGCTTAATAACCCTTTCGGTAAAGAAGTACTTCCTAACATCCAACCTAAAACTCCCCTGTCGCAACTTTAGCCCATTCCCCCTCGTCCTGTCACCAGGCATGTGGGAGAATAGACCAACCCCCACCTCTCTACAGCCTCCTTTCAGGTAACTGTAGAGAGCGATGAGGTCGCCCCTGAGCCTCCTCTTCTCCAGGCTGAACAAGCCCAGCTCCCTCAGCCGCTCCTCGTAAGACTTGTTCTCCAGACCCCTCACCAGCTTGGTCGCCCTTCTCTGGACTCGCTCGAGCACGTCCATGTCCTTCCTGTAGCGAGGGGCCCAAAACTGAACACAGTACTCGAGGTGCGGCCTCACCAGAGCCGAGTACAGGGGCACAATCACTTCCCTCGACCTGCTGGCCACACTGCTTCTTATACAGGCCAGGATGCCGTTGGCCTTCTTGGCCACCTGGGCACACTGCTGGCTCATATTCAGCCGACTATCCACCAATACTCCCAGGTCCTTCTCGGCCAGGCAGCTTTCCAGCCACTCATCTCCCAGCCTGTAGCTCTGCTTGGGGTTGTTGCAGCCCAGGTGCAGGACCCGGCACTTGGCCTTGTTGAACTTCATGCAGTTGACCTCAGCCCATCGCTCCAGCCTATGCAGATCCTCCTGCAGAGCCTTCCTGCCCTCGAGCAGATCGACACACGCACTTAGCTTGGTGTCATCTGCAAACTTACTGAGGGTGCACTGGACGCCCTCATCCAGATCATCAATAAAGATATTAAAGAGGACCGGCCCCAGTACCGAGCCCTGGGGGACTCCACTAGTGACCGGCCTCCAGCCAGATTTGACTCCATTCACCACAACTCTCTGGGCCCGGCCATCCAGCCAGTTTCTAACCCAGCGAAGCGTACGCCAGTCCAAGCCCCGAGCAGCCAGTTTCTTGAGGAGAATGTTGTGGGGAACGGTGTCAAAAGCCTTACTGAGGTCAAGGTAGACCACGTCCACAGCCTTTCCCTCATCCACCAAGCGCGTCACTTGGTCATAGAAGGAGATCAGGTTCGTCAAGCAGGACCTGCCTTTCATAAACCCATGCTGACTGGGCCTGATCGCCTGCTTGCCCTGCAAGTGCCGCGTGATGACCCTCAAGATAATCTGCTCCATGAGCTTCCCCGGCACTGAGGTCAAACTGACAGGCCTATAGTTCCCCGGGTCTGCCCTGCGGCCCTTCTTATAGATAGGCGTCACATTGGCTAGCCGCCAGTCAACCGGGACCTCCCCCGATAGCCAGGACTGCCGATAAATGATGGAAAGCGGCTCGGCCAGCTCCTCCGCCAGTTCTCTCAGTACCCTCGGGTGGATCCCATCCGGCCCCATCGACTTGCGCACATCCAAGCTCCGTAGCAGGTCGCCAACCATTTCCTCATGGATAGCGAAGGCCACATCCAGCTCCCCATCCCCTTCCACCAGCTCAGGGCACTGGGTGTCCGGAGAACAACCGGTATTGCCGCTAAAGACTGAGGCAAAGGCGGCATTAAGCACCTCAGCCTTTTCCTCATCCTTAGTAACTAGGTTTCCCCTCGCATCCAGTAAAGGATGGAGATTCTCCCTAGTCCTCCGTTTCGCGTTGATGTATTTGTAAAAGGATTTTTTGTTGTCTTTAACGGCAGTAGCCAGGTTGAGCTCCAGATGAGCTTTGGCCTTTCTAATTTTCTCCCTGCACAGCCTCGCTACATCCTTGTAGTCCTCCTCAGTGGCCCGCCCTTTTTTCCAAAGATTATAAACCCTCTTTTTTCTGCTAAGCTCCAGCCGCAACTCTCTGTTGAGCCAGGCCGGTCTTCTTCCACGCCGGCTCATCTTTGGGCACGTGGGGACGGACCGCTCCTGTGCCATCACGATTTCACGATGATCTCCAGAGGTTCCTTCCAGCCTCAACCATTCTGTGATTCTGTGTTTTGGTAACACTCTGCAACATCTAGAAACAAAGCACTAAATAACTGCTGAAGATTTTCTTTTAGCACTAACAAGCATGGAGAGTTTCAAAAATAATATAGGAATTGCTAAACTGTTTCTAAGCCTTCCCAAGCTAAGGTGGATGATTTAGGTGCTTTTGCTTCTTCTTTGAAGAAAAAGCAGCATTTAAGAAACAATACGGTTTAAACCCACAAAGAATTTTTTGATTCTTTCTTCCTTCAGTCTACCTTCACAGTGTTGACCTGCATTAAGTGAAATGTTTCCTGATTCCCATTGTCATTTGGACCAGGTCTCTATACTGCATGGAGCCTGCCAACAGCCATGCTACCCATTAAGATCCAGAGGCTAACTTCGTATCAGAAGAACTTGTTTCCCCAGCAATAAATATAGCAGAAGTGCATTAGCAAGTGCCAGCGTTAGGGTTCGAGAGTGATCTGGGAATTCCCACAAGAACTCCACAGTGCTCCGAAGTCCCAGTGGCCCAACCAAACCACTCAGCAGAGCACAGCATCACTCAAGGGAAATGTATGAATATGTAAGAAGCTGTAAATACTGCCAGACCAAAACCACCATGGGATTTTGCCTCTCCATACCTAAGCCTGGCATGCCAGTCCCACATGTATGCCAGCATTTAAAAGGCTCAGAAGTCATTGCAACAGCAGCCATTCTACTTCTAGCCTAATGAACGCCCAGCACAGGCTTACTCTTCTTCAAAGACATCTACTGTACAATGCAAGTGTGAGGTCTGTACGTGCAGAGATGAAGCCTCTTTGCATTACAGAGATGTTGAAAGCCCATATGGGTAAAGCATATTACTTGTAATTCAGGCTGGAGGTAAAGTGAGATGGAAAACACCTGGTTAGCATGGAGTAAAACATAACTAATTGTCCAAGCCTGATGCTCCCTCTAGGGGAACGAAAGAACCTGACACCTAAAAAGCAAGAATTTCCCTGCAGCTGTTTTCATTTGAGGACCCTTCCTTTCCAGCAGAGGTGCACTCTCACATAACACATTCAGGACTGCAGATAATTGTGCTTTCTTTCACTACCCTTTGCAGACTTTTAAAGCAGCCTGTGGGCCCCAAACTGAAAAACTCACTTTAAACAATTTACTCTGGTTGTATATGGACCACAGGGAGTCACACATACAAGCTTGAGGCATGTGAAAACCGTAACCTCTGGGCTGTTTCTGTTTCCAGATGTGGCTTCTGCCTTCAGCTTTTCTCTCATAAAAACAGGAGGAAGGGCTTTGAACGTACTTATGTCCTTGCAGCTCGATGGCTGTTCCTTTTCTTCCTCCAATATCCCACATTATAATGGAATGATCAGAACTGCCTGAGAATAAAACTCGCTGTATTGGGTCCCAACAGAGAGCAGTGACACCGCCTGAAATAAGAGATGAACAGAACAGTCATTTTATTACAGAAGAATGTAGCTAAATATATAGGTACACATTTGAAGATATCACCAAATACACAGATACATATTTAAATATAACACCAAAACCAGAGAGAGAGTGATTAAAAGTGGTCTCTTTAGCAAGGGCCATGCAGCCACTGTACTGCCCATCTGATAAGCAGCAGCCTGGAAATGTTACTGAAGCCCTAACCCTGCTCTTCTGCAGCCAGAGGGCTCAGCTGCTGCTTGCTTGTGTGGATGAACCCACTGAGCAGCAGAGAGCAGCAGAAGGAAAGCCACCATATGATGGTCACAGTGTAACTGCACAGCTTTTCATCTCCACCACTCCCAGGTGACAGATTTTACAGTAAAACAGAAGGAAGTGGGAAATCTACAGAAATCTTCACAGTTTCTTAGTATGGGGATTGAACTGCCTTGTGCTCGAGTTATCAGCATTCAGTCACAGAGGAGGGATACGAAGGGAAGGTGCTGAGGAATGGTCGTTTCTTCTGTTTGACAGCAAGTTCACATCCCAGGGCTGCTGTTTTTAAAGCATGATGGAGCACAAGCCCCAGTAGCAAAACCACCACTCAGCTCCTCCAATAAGCACATCTTGGATGTGCATAACCCACCTGGGCAATAATGTGTACCAATATGGGTCTTTCCCCAGGAAGCATCTTTTCCACCCCCAGAGATACTGCAACTTTTGTCCTCACTCTACTTTAATTAGCAGTAACTGATAGGGGTATTTCCTGCACTTTTCAGAAGTCTAATCCCTCTCTTCTTTTCAGCAATAAAGAATAAACTTCCCTGAGCTATAGGGACAGTTTGAGCTCCCTTCCATGCTATTTACTGTTTCACAGGAGAGTTACATTGCCATGATGCTGAGCACAGATGAAGAACCAAATAGGGTCTCCTCCTCAAGCCTTACCTGTGTGTCCCTTAAATGTTGTAACAAGGCTGCAGGACTCTTGCTCTAGTTTGAGTATGGTTACTTGCCCAGAATGATCACCAACAAACACGTGCCGAGTTTCCACATCAAATCTGATGGACAAATGCTGAGGAATATACATTGTTTGCGCACAATTTTTGTTTAATGCACTGCTTTTCATGACTTGTTAATGCTTTTAACATGAGCGTACTGCAACCTCATGAATAGTGCTCCAGTTTCAAGGAGGTATTCAGGGTGTACTTTTAGATATCAAACTCATAGCTGTTCATATTAATAAAGCAGTCTGAGTAAACCAAATAGCAAGAAAAAAGAGACTTCCTGAAGATATAATAATATAATAAAAACACAAATTATGAAATGCCTTGGAAGTAGCCCTTTGCCACGAACAGAGGAGTCTCATCTTCCCAGGCTCTCTAGCTTAGGTGCTAGAGTCTCATGGTGTTTATTATTCCTCTTTCCTTCCATAAAAGTGTTTAAAATAACTGTTACTTGTTTCCTGCTTCTTTGTTATATTTATGTATACAAATAAAACTTTCATCTTTTTTCCAGACCACTGGCCAGTGTCATAGAAGTCCTCCAGAAGATTATCTCCTTAAACGGTTTTTAATAGCAATTTGGTGGCAATGCTCATGTTGCAAGAGCCAGTCTATGTTTTATAACATATGTGGGGAACTGTCAGTTACATCAGGTGTATCACACACCATATTCTTAACTGAATAAAATCCAGACCCATTCAGCCACTTACTGGAGCCATCTATCTCAACAGATTCTGACCTCTTCATCTGATTTAATTGCACATTTAGATTCCATATTGCATATTAAAGGATCAATTCCTTCACATTGATCAAATGCAGTCAGGACACTGGGGAAAACAACAACAACAAAAACAACCAAACCCAAACATTCCTGGTTCTGCCAAGGTTTTTCAGTATTTGTCAATGGTTGTCATTTCCCTGGCCCTCCACCAGCATGACCCAACGACCCAAATTAAAGTGTCCTCCAAAATTTGCAATCACTTGAACCAGTCTGCTCTCTAGAGAGCTTTAGGAAATGCAGAACAAATTTTTATATCACACTTTCTAAAATATTTATTAATTAATTAAAAATGGAGTTCACACACTATGCCATTTAGATTAGTTTGCCCTTCATTCAACCAGAAGATATAAAGCAAGTGCTTATATTTCCCTTGTTCAGAGTGTAATTTTGAGTCAGTCTCATTTCCCATGAACTAGCAGAACACACATCATCTCTAGCACATATGCTACGGGGCACTAAAAGGTCTGTTTATGCTAACCCCTGATTTCAGCCTAAGAGCTCATACTTTTCTACTTCCCTTTTCATTTGCAATAAAGCTGAATTAATATTTCTTTTATTCTCAGGCAGCTGGGGCAGCTCTAGGTGAATAAGCCACTTGAGTGCCATTTCTGGAGCCATTTATTCTTTAGTTGGCCCAAATTCCCAATGCACAGTGGGCTGTTCCAGAGTGAAGGACAAGTACTCATTATTTCATATTAAAGTCATTTAATTCTTACCATGCATAGACACACACACACTGACCTGATCGCCGACCTACTTTGCTACCATTAATTTTTAGAAAAAAAGAATACACTGCATGTTTGAACGAAGGCCCTGTCCTTACTTATTACAATAGCAGACCACAACAGGTTGCAGATTGCCCATTGTTTTGCTCAGAAATGCTAAGACCTAAATATGCCACCACGTATTAAGGAGACAAAGCAAGGAGAACAGTTAGTGTTGGGTTGTTGTTTTTTTTTTAATCGGCTTTAGATAACGGTTTCTCTTACAAAACACTGAACCTACACAGGGCACAAAAGTCGGAGGACAATTAGGGAAATAAAAAAAGAAAGCTAACAAACAAAAAGGCTGTTTAAGTGCCAAAGAGCTCAGCAAAGGATACTGCAGGCCACAGGCCCCCGCGCTGGTACGGTACCCTCCCAGGCGCTGGCCGCTCTCTGAACAGTGCCACGTGAAGTGCTTGTCTTGTCCGGTGCTCAGCACCCACTCCATCTCCAGGACGAACAGAATCATTATGACCCTGCTTTGATGAGCTGAAAATTAAGCAGACAGACATATAATTGCACTGCAAAGAACACGCAGGTAGAAGACCACTGGGAACAGCACCCCTTGCACTCAGCTCTGCCATTCCCTGCTCATCTGCTCGCCCTTCCCTACAGAAGAAGCTCCTGTTCGATAACCCTGTTGACATGAGATACCATGAAAGCCTGTAAGACTCCTCCCCTGCACATTCAATGTTTGCATGAGGAAGAGAAGAAGCAAAACTTTATTCCTTCCACACCTACATTAGCCATCTATCTTTTAAGGTAGCCCAAGTCTCTCTTCCATCCTTGTACCATCACCAACAAAGCAGCCATTGTGGAAAAGGCTCTGTTTAAACCTGTCTTGAGCTGGTTTTATGACAGCAGATGCCCATGTGGCAGCATGCTGCTGCTCCTCCATACCCCAGCAGCATAAGGAGTTATGTGCAGGCACAACCCGACACCAGAGGGAAGCTTTAGCATTGCATGGGAATCAGCTAAAAAGAAAATGGGAAAAATAACAAATAAAAAAGGAAAAGATCACAGCTGGGCAAGATGAATAAACCAGCTGAATGAATAAATTGCTGCTGCTACCTAAATAAAGCCCTCAAAAGCTTTTCATTAAAGCAATGGAACCCAGGCTTCTACAGAGAGGGCTTTTTGTATGAATGACCAGTGGGTTTGGTTGTGAAGTGCTGATTGAGCTGACATTTTAATAAAACAAGTGGCTTGAAAGATGTGCTGAATTATTCCCAGCTGTAAATGAACAGTGACTGCCGCGCTCCTCAATCCACAGGCCTACTGGTTTATTACTGTTCTGGGACCCAGCAACATGTGTTGCACAAAGAAGGCTGCTTACATTTGTTTGTGTAAAAGCTGACACTCTGGAAAGATTAAACGTCTTTGGAAGCATAAAAACCACCCCAAACTCTCCATTTGAAATGCAGAGAAGTTCCTCGGAACAATATGGAAAGATTGCTGTCTACCCTACAGGAATTTGGGTACAGAAGTTGAAGGAATTTGGCCCATGTAAGGCTTAAAGAAGTAAAATTTCAGACATTTGGAAGGTGATAGCAGAGCAAGGAAAAAGTCTGAGCCCTAGGATTAGTAAAGACTCAGGAACATGAAGCAGCAAAAATAGAAAGCTGGTCCTTCATTCGCAGGTTTGACCACTGTTGGTGTGCAGAAAAAAAATGATTTGAATTGTACTCCTAAGAGAAAGCAGCAGCAAGCACCGTGCAAGGAGCAGGCTGGAGAGAAGATGGAAAGGGGAAGAGCCATGCCTGGAGAAAATAGGCATGAGGTTCTGCACTGCATGTAAAGGAAAAAAGCCAACAAACACAGCCAGCACGTAGCCATGCACAGTGCAGGGCAAGAGGTTTTGCTGGGGGAAGGCTGCAGAAATGAAGAGCAACACCAAGCAACAACAGAGAGGTGGAAGTTAGTAGTAATAAATAAAAGGGATGGACTGCCAGTTTCCAGTGTGAAGGGGATACACAGAAAAACTCACTTCAGCTCACCCTTCCTAGGATGTGATTAGCCTGCAGGATTGAATCCAAGCATGCAAGTGGATAAGCTAATTGCAAAAGGAGTTGCAGAACTGATAATAGGACTCTGCATTGCAACAATTCAAACATGAAACCCAGCCGGGTCAAACTTTGGTGACTGTGGAGCAAACCATAAACTCAGATACTAAAGACTTGTACAGCGAGACTGCAGCAATCTTATGATTTTCATACAGAGACTTTCATACGGAAGCATAATGCTCATCATATATCACCCAAGTCTAATAGCAAAGGAGATAAAAGATAAAGATAAAATTGTAGCATGTATTTGTTACATTTATAAGAATACCTACCCCAAGTGCAGCATCCTTTAGAAGTTTAACAAGGATAAATAGCCAGGCTTCTTAAAGCATCACATTATTGAATATGAGAATGCAATCAGAGAAGTTATGGATTAATATTTCTTGGCCTTTTACTATGACAGGTATCCAATCTTGAGATTACTGAAGCAAACATTTATTGAAATATAACCAGACTGACCCCAAAAGCTACAGTCTTAAATGCTTCAGTCCTAAAAGATGGTTAGTCTTCTAAATTGCTTCATTAGATACACTATATTACTAAACATTAAAAATTAATGCTCCCTTTCCCTCCGCACAGCCTGGATTTTGGACAGTTTGCTGTCTAGAATAATATTCCTAAAGAACATTTAAAATGAAACATGGAACATGAAATAGCTCTTTAAAAGTCTTGCAATCTCAGAACAAAGCATATTATTGATCCACTGGTAAAAACAGCATTTATATTAGTTTAAAAACAAAATCGCAGTAAAGAAGACTTCTTTCAGTTCATAGACCTTAAGAGCACATTAATAAAAATTAATGACAATACAGACTAATTAATATGGATCTGAGTTCTTACCCTGGTAACTTTTCACTAGTGTCATCTTGTTGTAATCTTCTGATAAAATGAATTCCTGAAGGAAGAGAAAAACAAAAAACAAAGAAACAGTGCTTAGCTATGTGAAGTGTTTGGGAATGTTTTCACTTGAATTTGTTACCAATGTAAGCTCTCCCTTTGTAACCACAGTACTACCTACACTTTTGCTAATATGGGATAACTCAATCTAAAAGAAACCCCACAAGTTATTTCACTTTTTAAAACTGCCTAAGAAAGCTTCATGAGTGCTTCTGAACAGGATGGTGGAGACATGAGGGGAACTAACGAAAAGAAGTTCTAAAAGCTGGCCTAAGTGGCTGGCACAGAGCAAACACCCCCTGGCTCAGGATTGCTTGGGCAGACATCTGTATGTGCATCCAGCTATAAATGCATGTGTGTGCACATGTGCGTGCACACCTCCACCTGTACACACAGGAAAATCAATTTAGGTATGCGCGAGTTCCCCCTGAAGTTGCTCATTCCAAACTACATACCAGTAACCTGGGAGGGGGATGCAGTTCAGATTTCTGTTCAGAAGTCTCTCAACACTTCAGGCAAATAAACCCAGACATTTTCCTCCTTGATTTTACCCCACTGTTGGCTAACATTTACTCTGGTATCTCAGAAGCAGACCTTCTTGCTTTGCTACTGCTCCACTGTGGCTGTGCATGGGCAGGGAGGGTGGCTTAGGGAGGGGACTTCAGCTGCCTGGGGACACATGCCTGGGGTGACCCATCCTGCTCCCCGGCTGCCAGGGAAGAGCACGCCTAACGGGAGATGGTCTGCCCTCCTGCTGCCTTGGTTTAACCACTGATCCTGCTTTCAGAGGAGGGAATGATGAGAACCAGCAGTAAAGAGTCTGCATGGCAGCCTCAGCTCCTGGAAAAATCCCGTACGGTTACACTGAAGGAGCACCTGGGTGTTTCTGCCCCTTGTTTTGGGGAGGGGAGTTGCTCAGAGCACTGGAAACAGTGCCACAATACAGCTCCTGCAACGTCACTCTGAAGGAAAAACCCAGGCAAAGGGTAGGCTCTGCGGCACCACCACATGAATTAGCTTTCAAACCACTCTCAGGTATCTGTGTGCACACACCACATATTCAGAGAAACACAAGAAAAAACAAGGAGCTTGGAAACACATCGTATTAATTATTTATAAACTATCTATACAGAAACTCCCTGGGCTAATCTCCCTAGGGGACAGAAGTAAAACCTAATTTGTTTAATCTAGAAAGAGAGCAAAAACAAGAGGAACATCATTAAACAGAAGATAAACTAAATTTTAAAGCACACAATTGTGAAATATTCATGTATAAGCACTGCCAAAAGCACTGTGCAGCAGACAGGTAGAGAGGACCGGGCTTCATGAGCCTACAGACTATTATTATAGCAAACCAAATGCTTCGTGCAGAAGAGTATGAGAAGACATTTTAACCACTGAAAAGCTGGTATTTACCCACATTTTCTAAACTGGAACAAAAACGGTCACTCTGTGTTTCCTGTGGGGTCGCTAGGTGACTAGCATGGCTTTCCAGCACCAGGATTATCCCTAACACATCACACCTAATGCTTGCCATCAATGTGGAGAGGCTACCATAGCCATCTTTTGAAAAGCTACAGAGCCCAGCTTCCAGGAAAACAACTGTGAGTGGGTTGAGGCATTTATGTATTTTGCTGTTACTAGGTTTCTGCTTGTAAATTAGTTATAAATACGTCCTCTTGAATTGCGCTATTTCATCTTCCCCTCCTTTTTTCTGATCTACCTCCCTTCAGCTTTCCTCCAGCAGCCGAGGCCTACAACGGGGAGCGTTATCTAAACAGCAGCAACAAATCAATTAAGTCAGCTGGGTTTGTATAGCAGGGTCACCTTAACTCTACAAACTACAGAGCGTTAAAAATCTGCTGCACCTCCCTGCCTCCTTATGGGGGAAGTGGTTTTCATTAAGCACCGCCTGCAGAATGCTAAGCCACCACATGAAATGCTTCGCTACAAAGCCCGATTGAAGCAACACGCTTTGCCACGAACATTAACTGTCTGCTGTCGTCGCCTGAAGAACAACAGCTTTAATTGCTGCAATGTGTGGTGGGAGATCATGTCTGCCTTCCCCACCGACGTGCCTGTACTGGTACTGCCCCCAGATTTCACTGTGGTGACGCACGGATGCTGGTGACCAGAGCGTCAGAGGAGAGGAAGAATGTGGTTTGCATTCTCACTTTATTTTGGCATTTTGCCTTTGACAAACTTGATGTGGCCGGTCTGTTCAGCTACCTGCAGTGGAAGACTGAAAAAGGTGTTTGAAACTCCCCATTGCAATGCAGTGAATCAAAACACAAGTGCAATTAGTAAGGTTTACCCGAGTATTGACTAGCTATGTCTGCTGTAATGCAAACCACGGTTCCATACTATTGATACACCACTCCTTACAAAGAGATGAACGCAGTCCCAATAACACGAGTACTGGATATCACGTGTTCTTTTTTATGACCCCAAAGACTCCTTGCTTCTCCTTTTCTCCCCTGAAAGCACATGTTACTTTGAGAGGCATCTCCTTGTTTTTGCATTTTCTAATCTTCCTCCGGTTCTTTTCCTTCTTGCTCCCCTGTACGCCGTCACATGTTCTTCACTGCCCTCATTCCCCTATCCCTCTCAAGGCCAAATGTTTTAGTTACGTCAACAGACAGGTATTTTAACATGGGGCACCTTGCTCCAGAAATTCATGCCCTGTTGCACATACATTGTTGTCCACACTACAAAAACACTGACTACATCTTTTTAACATGAATTATTCCTGTTAAGGTAAACAAAACCCATTCTCGGGCGTATGCCTTTTCAGAGGGCTTGGCCACGGGGCTGACTGATATGACCCAAGGTCTAAAGAAGAGCCGTGCCCTTCCAAAGCTGCAGGTGGCTATCAAGTGATGTATCACAAAACAGCACTAGAGACCTCTGCACAGGCAACTGAATCCCTCTGAGAGTCAATAATATTTATATATTAGCCGTGTGTTACCCATTCACAACTGAGTTTCCACCCCAGGGAATTTACAGCCTGTGCTCTGATATATGATGCCATTTCGACAGCACAGTGTGGATCTCCTTAGAGGTTTGACTTCATCCTATTAACACAAGTGACTGACAGCGCTCTCACCACGTCTGCCAGAGAACAGCAAACTGGCTTCATAAATGGAGGAGAATGAAGACCCTTAAATCTGCTGCCAGAGCCCATGCCTACATCTGTTGAAAAGAAAGCTCTAAAAAACGATTACAGGGTTTTCACTTTAATAAAGTGCAAAAAGTGGAAGAGGATAGAAACTATTATGTAGTTTTCTTGAGGGGAAAAAACACAAAACTTCCCACGGTGGCAGAGGTGTATACCAGCAGGTAGAGCCTAGGTATTCAAGTGCTGTTTACAGCAAACCTGTGGACACCTGCAAGATCAAATGATGTGGACAATGAATCTATCTTAAGTGCCACCCCCAAGGAAGAATTCTGAGGGGGCTGTTCTGATGCCCTGTTCTCCTTGTGGCCCTTCTCAAAGTGTGTAATAGTTTCAGCTGGACACAAGCAGGGCCAGAAAGATCATTTTCATTCAGCTCTGTCTATCTAAAACCTAAATGCCTCAGTTAAATCTTCCCAGAAATACGAAGGGAGATTTATGCCATTCTATGACAGTTTCAAGGGTAAATAACATGGGTATGTCTGAGGGCAGTTCACCTGTCTACCAGCAGCAGAGCGTAGTGATTGACTTTGTCTAGGAAGCTGACTTTTGGATGAAATTAGGTGAGGAGTTACATCGTGGCTATGAAAGTCTCCTGTTTATTCCAAGCGATAGACTTTTCCTCTGTTGCTTTTCATTGTGATTTCTTGAGAGACTTTGCACCCATTAAAGTATTTTTCCTCCCATTCAGAGCAAGGAATTTATGACCACTGTAGCATCTTTTGGCTTCCAAACAGAGACAGTCCCAAAGACAAAGTAACAGAGTGCCATTTCTCCTCAAAAAGGGATTGCAAGGTACATTACATATATATATGTATATATACACACATATATACATATACATATATATATATATCTATATGAAGATCACAGGAGACTTTTTGTTTGTTGGCTGGTTTTGCTTTAGGTACCAGTGCTTTTCAAGTAAGATGCCTGACAAACTTTCACTCAAGAGAACAGTACATTGTGCTGCACAAATGTTTGTGCAGCTTCATGCTGAGAAGTTAAAAGGTTGAAAACAATCTTCATCTTTGTAGGAGCAAAAATTGTCACCCTGCTTCACAAGGAAAAGCAGGGCATAAAAGCTCACTCCACGGTGCCAATGCTGGAACATCTCTCTGACAATAGCAGTGCTGCCCATCAATCTTGAAAGGCATCATCAACATTTCTGGAGCACCAGACTTAACCAAAAGCCATATAACTTTCAAAAGTTTCATGTAAAAGGCAGTTTCACTTTCTTATCCCTATTTACATCTGAACGTAATATCAGGACTCCCTCTCACTGCAAAAAGATTCATTTGACAATATGTGAACTATGTTAGCTTATACAGCCCTTACCAGGAGTCCTTTGTTCCTTGTTCTGCTTCCATCACCACCTTCAGCACTTCTTATAGCATATTACAGCTGTGGCTTTTCTTATAAGCCTTAGGTTTGCTACAGAGGGAAACTTTTAATTGCTTGTGGAAATTTGTGGAGCATATTTTCTGCAAAAGCCTCCACCACACAACTGCCTAAAGCTAGAAGGGACTACATGAAGCAACACAGACCAGCCCTTCCCCATCTTATGTACTTGTATCCAGAAGAGGGGAAAAGAAAAGTGCAGCATGGCAACAAATACAATCTGCCTCAGATATGGCAGTATAAGTACCCTAAGTAACATGTTGGTTTACCATCTGCATGTCTCATTCACATTCTTTTGTTTTAGAATGGAAAATACTTGACTCCATTCAGACTCTCTGACTCTTCAGAGCAAAATGCCCCAAAGACAAAGGACGCATCTCTTCCATCGAACTGGAGTACTTAAAAGCTTTCTTTACAGTCACATTCACATTCCTCAAAGGCCTGGTAAAAACAAATGTCTCCAGTAGGACTGGAAAATTAAAGCTATTTCAGAGAGTGGGAAGGAGGGAATTTCAGAAGTTCAGGGAATTCTCTGGCAGCTGTCCCACCTCCTAGATACAAATGAAGAAATCTCCTACAGGCACCCAAAATCTCTGGTGTTGAGCCATTAATATTTTTATAGGTTAAAATCACATCTTTGATACAGCTCACAGGCAACAGCTAAAAGGGTCACACATCGATTCCCAAATGCCATTTTGGCTTTAGTGCTGACAGCTGCCTTTATGTCAACCTGCAAACATTCATTCAGTTATAAAGCCCATGAGACAGAGACAACAGTAGTAGGAGTCTGAAATGAGGATAAAATGTTCTTAAACTGAAGGAGGAGTCTATTGATGAGGCATAGGTGAGACCCTCTCTGACCCATGGCTCCCTTCTACAAGGTGACACAGCACTTCACCAACCATTCCACAAGAAAAAATCCAATGATTAAGATCAACTGTTACTCTCTGTCCCATATCTAAAAGACAGACTCTTGTTTTAATATCCTGCTTCCTTTCCATGTACACAGATCTTTCTTAGATGCTAATGAACCAAATCTTTCAGCAACAGCACTGCCAACTCCTATGAAGGAAATGAGATGAAAACAAAATCTGAACCCTGAAATTTGGAAAAGCAGCTAAATATGGAGCAGAAAACCACCTTCTGCCTCTCAGAAGATGATTTTTCCTCTCTTAATTGCTGCTTTCAGAAAACTTTGGTATGACATGATTAACAAGGCACTCATTTAATAAAACAACAGCTGTTTTCTGTTGTTGTTGTGTGTGGTTTTTTTTAAGATATATGCAAATTAAGACAGTTTATTTAGTTGCCTAATAAATGTTGCAAACTTATTGCAAACTCCACTCAATCTCTATGTGAGGGTTGGAGCAAAATTTGCAATAATCTACCATTTTCCACACTACAACTTCAGTTCCACTAGCAGTAAAAATTACCTTTCCCAAACACTAGCAAAAATATCCTCACCACAGCACACATGGGAAGCATTTCAACTAGAAATCTTTGTATGTACTTACTGAGATTGTACCATTGTCTAGACCTATGGACAGCCTTCTGGTTTCCGGGTTAAAAGACATGCATGAACATGGAGCTGAAAAAAATGAACATGATGATGAAGTTAACAAAACTGCGATTCTCATTTTCTTGAAGCTCTGGAAAGCCTAAAAGTAGCTAGCATGCTTCATGACGCTTCATCATTTTGCCCCCTTCCAATACACAAGCATTTAAAAAAAACAGTGTTTGTGCAATTCAGTCAGTCCTATCCTATCAGGACATGGAATAACTATTATTTCTTGCTCCAGCTCTTTCATTTTTCCTTACTAAAGTTATCTGAAAACAGTCATGAGGTATGTCATACAAGAACAGTGCTGATGTCTTGATATAAGCAGTACCTGACATTTCTGTACGAATCTTAGAGTTACTTAGTTGAATAATTTAGGTAGGTAATTTGTTATTGTTGTTTTTGTTTTACTTTGCTAACAATAAAAGAAAGCACTGTAATATGTCAGAGGCTCCCATCCTATACCTGCGGTAAGAAAGTTGACTTGAATCAGCGTTAACAGAAATCAGCCATCAGCCAATATCCGATATGGACTGTGAGTCCAGCTGCCCCCTACTCCAGTTTGACCACAAACAACACTATTAAAGTAGCACATATGTGGCCAAGACTCTGTTGAAAACTAGCCATTGTTTCTTACATTGATACTACTCTAATAAACATCAGGATACACTCTTAAATTGCACGTAAGTCATCAGTCCCTCGAGGACCTGGAAAGGTATGTATCAAGGGTATAACAGACTTTTCTTGTAAAAACTCAAGAGCTATGCTTGGCTTAATTGAGAAACTGTGAAGCTGCTTTCAGAAGGCAGGGATTGCTTTTACTGTTCAGCACAGCAACATGCAGCTGGGGTCCTGCTGTCCCAACAAAACCTTCAGAAATAATTTTTCAGCATCAGCTGCCACAGGTAGCTAGGGGCACGCATTCTTGCCCTTTTTGTAGTGATAAGAGTGCTTTCTAAACCGCATTCTTGTGATAAATATAGAGTACAGTCAGGTGTGTTTTTAGTTCTGCTCCCTGCACCCCTTGTTTTCTATTCTCCATTATGATTACTTGCAGTGTTTCAGTTACTAGCAAGTTTGGAGTTTTCTTCCCA
Organism: Anser anser; assembly: GCF_964211835.1. Classification (NCBI taxonomy): domain Eukaryota; kingdom Metazoa; phylum Chordata; class Aves; order Anseriformes; family Anatidae; genus Anser; species Anser anser. The sequence goes on along the minus strand of NC_139720.1, from coordinate 184,359,020 downwards.
GTAACCTGTACTTGGTATATTCTCTATTTGAGCAATGTCTCACCTAGGATTAAACACTTCATAAGTCAGCTGTTCATCCTCATTAGTTGACCACAGAGCTATATCAAGAAGAGGACAGTCTATGTTGACTGTTTAAAAAAAATAAAATCTATCTATCTATCTATCTTCTACTTTCATTATTGTTCCCCTTCTATCCCCCTTGTACATTTCCTAAAGGACAACTAACTGCAAGCAGAAAACCTACCAGATTCACATCCAGACTGACTGAATTAAACCAAAGAAAAGGCTTCAATTCAAGGAAATTGCCAGGATGGAAACAGTATATTATGGCTACTAGCAGTGATGAAATTGTTCCTTTCTATACCCCTTCCCCAGAAAAGGCAAATTCAAAGCTTCCCTTCAGATGGTGGTGCATTACTGTTATATAGTCAGACTTCTAGGGTTGTAGAGAATTAGAAAGCTGTAGAAAAAGCTGAGAGAGACAAAGCAATTCTGAGCAGAGTAAACATCAAATCCTTTTAAAAGGCACTTTATGCCAGAACAGGCATATTATACATTCCAGCTTTAAAATGCCAGACAGTGTGCATACATTGAAAGAACTATTAGTAACTCTGAAGATGATGAAGAGTTCACAAAGAAAAAGTCTCAGGTAAATTAAGCTATTTCAAGTATGCTTTTTTCCAAATAGCCTGAAACACTTCAGATACAAAAGGTGCAAGCAACTGCTTGAGATAGGCTGCTAAAAAAAAAGTCACTTCTGAGTTCCAAACCCACGTGTCCATAGTCATAGCAGCATAGAGATTTTGCTATAATCGTTTTCCTAAGGGAATTCTTCAGTAACATTTACCCCTTGAAAAAATAACACGTCAGCACTAAGCTTATGTCCACACTAGCTACACTAATGTGGTTAAAGTGATACCAGTTGTGACCAGACTGCAGCAGCTTATGCTTCAGATGAAAATTAGACAATGACATTCAGATACTTAAGCATGTAGGCTCATTAAAAGGAGGGGGTAAAATGTAAAAAACCCTAAGCTTCCAAGATGTTTAAGAGCCTTTCAAAATAATAACCATGAAAAATAATAGCACTTTGAAGGCTCTCGACTTGAATGCCTAGCTATGATTTGGATTTCAGACCAGAAAAAGATTGGTGTGAACTATGACAGAGGATGGGTGGGATATTCCTGACACAGAGGTCTGGGTGTATTCTTTACCTTAAATACAGGGCAAATACAGACTGATGCTCAGATTTTTGTATTTGGAAACTGAATTATGCAGGGAAAAGAAAAAACGATGTCCTTCATGCATCCAAGAGTGCGTCACCTTGATTAGAGGCTGACAGAAATAGAAGAGAAATACAAACTCTGTGTCTGCAGTTTCAGGGACACCCCCATGAATTGCCAGAAGTGGCATAGTTTAAGAAGCATGTTTTGCTTTGCACAGTTTTTGACCTTCCTCTTCAAAACAAAGTGTTAACTATGAAAACCATCGTAAGAACAGACATCATAAGATATTATCTGACTCAAGCCCTAGGTCCTCTACTGTCCCTCAATAAAACCTGTAGTCAGTTCTCCATCTGAGAGAGTTTTTTTGTCTAGTTGGGTTTGGGTCTTTCTGTGTGTTTTATTTTTATGCAAAGCTTATATCTACAGACTACAATGCTCTTTCGTAATTTTGTGAAAAGTAATGTTTTTTTTTTCCCTCCTGTACAGATACCACCCAAAAATTTAAAGGTTACACATATATCCATGAGGAGGATTAACTTGCTCATCAGAGGTCCATTGTTAATACAGATGTTGAGACAACTCTGACATGAAGGAGAAGATTAGCCAGACTTCCAGTTCAGCTAGTTTGCCATACTGACAACATTCAGTGTGTATTTTTAAATAGGGGTTCTGCCTGTGGTGGTTTTTGAAAGCAGACCGAGTTCAACCAGTGGTTCTGCATGGCTGAATACAACCCACTCCAGCCACCAGTCTCCGTGACCATGCTCTGTGCAGTGCTCCCAAAAGGCCTTTTGGTGCTCGACACTTCTGTGACGCTGGCTGAGAAAGCCAGCAAAAGACCACAGAAACTATATCCACCGCAGGGTGTTTCCATTACCCCTTCTCTTTGTAAAGGCTTGGCTGTGCAGCGATCTGGTTTGAACACCCACAGCTCACTCTTTCTCAAGGGCTGGAGGAAATGATCAAAAATGTGGCCACAGTTTTCCGATCAGAGAAACACCCATAGGCAGGGCATAACACTGTAATTGGGGAAGCCCACTTCTAAACAGAAGAAAATGTCCCTAGTCAGAAGCAATCTGCAAGCCTGATCTTTCTTGCAGCTATTTAATGGGTTTCACAGTCAGAACACCCTGATGGCCCCATTAGGGTGCAGAGCTTGACCAAAGCACGTGGCTGGCTCAGCCCAACACCTCATCCTTTTCACCTTCCAGAGTACCCTGGCTACAAACTCAGTTTATAAAAATTATAAAAGGGTGTGTGGGTCATGTGCCATTGTAACCAAAGTCACGAATCATGTTAATGGGGTATCTGTAGGTGGGACCGCCACTCTCACAGCTTGCCAAGCAGAAGAAAGTCACCACCATGGCTACTACTTTTTTTTTTTTTTTTTTTTTCCGTAGAGAACCTCTGGGCAGTTGTTGTTCTCTAGACAACAAAAAACAACGTGAACCTAAAGCGGAGGACCATCAAAAAGGTGATCCATGCAGAAACAATCAAAACAATCATTGCCAGTCAAGTGGAAACATGTCCAGAGGCTGACTTGGAGCCCTTCCTATGATTTCCAAGCTTAAAGCCATGGCTGATAACAATGTAATTGACGTTGCTCCAGTCTTTAGTTATACCTGATCATTCTTAAAACCAGTGAATAATTCAGCATAACTCAAATGTCTCATGACTCAAAAATTTACCAGCCTTAAGTGAAGGAACAGTGTCAGGTGTTCAAATTCATGAAGGAGCTTTATAACAGCCCCCTTTGAGTGGGTCTGAATCTACTCAATCTTTTCCAATGTAGCTGTTATTACTGGCAATAATGCGGCCTCTCTAAGACCAGAGGAAGAGCTAACAAGATTTTAAAATGCAAGCATATGCAAAAACACCACATGGAAAAAGAGAAGCATCAATGCCTAACTGTGAGAAGAACCATTTCATAACTGTTTGACAGAGATCCACAAACTGCCACATCATTAGTTGCTTTCCAATACCTTTTTCAGAAAAATCTTGAACAGAAAATACTTTTGAGGCTTCAAATATTCTTATGAGTTTGCCCATCACCAAAGGAAAGAGATCTTCCTCTCCATTTACCAAATGAATGCTTTCTCAGGGCGGGCAGGCAAACATCAGGGCCACTCTATGGCCCCAAGCTGGTGCTGTGCTACTAAAACTGTTTAACATTTATATCTATTAAGTATTTTATGCATCATGGAGGCAGATGCCCTTTTCCAAATCTAGCCATGTTAGCTTAAAATACTACCTTCTCCAGACAGAATACCTCAATGGGACTTGATAAATGCACCTTGATCTGTTTGATTTCTAAAGATGGGTTAACCCAGCACATTTGAAGGCGACAGAAGAATATTAGCATACTCCTGCTGTTGGTGACCTGAGGAGTTATACACCTGCACTCAACACAGGTTATGACAGGGCAGTACTTTCTTCAACTGCCTCCTGGAAAAATGGACATCGATCTGCAGTTTCTTTTAAAGCATGAACACACTCTTTGGGAGAGGAGGCCTACAGCAGATCATACTGAAAGGATCCATCAGGGAGACTTGGTTTTTCCACATCTAATTGCGGGGGTAAAATGATTTTGCTCCTCCACTGGAAAATCTGCCTAGTATGCCCTCTATCATATTAGCTACTACAGGATATTAAGTTCTTATCAAATAAAACCATTTACCATTGCACTCTAATGGACTGAGCACATGAAATAGGAAGGGCAGAGTGATTTATACTGGAGACTTACAAAGCTTTATGGACTCCATTAGAGGCAGAATGCAAGCCTACATTTTGAGCTCCCACATTTGTTGGTCTATGTTTGCATTACATGCTCATCCCTTGCTAGCATATTTGTGTTCTTTTGCTGCTGTAATCCCTGATGTCTCTTGGGAGCATTAGCATACAACTTGGTAAGGCTTCACAGAAACCAAGGGGACTGTTCAAGCATTGAATTTAATATGGATTGGTAAGCTTGCAAATGGTCATAAACATTAAGCTTCATCAAAATCAGAAGAGACATTTTGTAAATACACAGTAGATAATGAATGCTTCCTTATACTTACATGGCATTGCATGGTATATGCTGGGCCAGTACTGCCCGCTGTCTCTCTTCAGCCAGACACGAACAGTTCTACAAAAGAACAAACACAACGCACGTGAGGAAGAATGGAAAACTAGGAAAGAAAACAAAGTGGTGGTGATGAATGTGGAAGACCATCTTCAAAACTGAATTATTTCACTAAGAACAATAAATGCACAAACTCCTACAGCAGGCCTATATATCAAGCTCAGATGGCGATGAGGGTAGCCGATTCCTTGGCATGATGCAGTACTAAGCTGAACGCCTCGTAACAGTTGGCTGCTTGGTAGCCCTCCTCTGATCCATCAGTACGGAGTTACTGAAGTGCTCCAGCCTCTCCGCAAACACATCAGTGGTTTTCCTTAGCTAGAAAACTTTCCCAGGCTTTAGGTTTCTCATACTCGTATCACATTTGCAGCCCCCTGTCACTCAATCAGCATGCCCTTCGCACAGCTGAGACGTTTGTTAGTTGCTTCCTGAACCAAGGACTGAACTGATGCACCTTCCAGGTCATTAAAGACTAATTATTTCAGCTCTCAGTATCATTTACTTCTTTTGACCCAATCTCTAAAACTTCTTTCTTAATGAGACTCTCTCAAACTTAGTACATCTGCTAATTTCATCAAAACAGGGGTACTAATAGTGTCACTAGTTAAAACAGCTGGCAGTCAGTCCCTAGTTAATCTCAGCAGTCATCTCCTGCTTGTTGCTGCACATATCACCGTCATCTCTATTTCTGCCAACTCTTACCTGCCTTACTGTTCTTCAGAGCCTTATATTCACTAGTTTTAACTAGTGATTGCTCCATCTAAACCTGTATTCCATGTTTACTGATTTACACTAAATGTATTAACCTTATCTAGACAACTTAGTTATCCAAGACAGCATCAAGTTAGTGTAGCACAATGCATTTTAATCCATGCCTGTTTATTTTTTCTACCAAAGTTAGGATACAACAATAGATACAAGAAGGATCTAAAAAAACTATTGTTAAATATAAGCCTTATTCTCTAGCAGCAAGTCTATAACTTACACTTGATAGTATTAAAAATACGTATATATATATCAGTCAAGAATGGCTCTTTCCAGTTATTGAAACACATTGAAATAAGGGGTTATGGAGAGGACTACATTGTTATTCTTACTGTTACCTTTTTTCCCTGGAAAAACAGATTTCATCCCTTTTTACCCAGTAAAAGTTCAGAGCAATACTTTAATATAATATAAATCGATCTGAAATGTTATGTGTACAAATCACGTCTGAACAGAGATGCCACGTGATAAAATAATGCAATTCAAAAACTAGTTATTTGTCCTGTCAACAAATTAGTGTGCAAACTTCAAGTTAAGGGCTGCATTACTCTCCGTTCCTGGATTACATATATCCCAAATCAGTTTTCTCTTCATCGTGCCCTGAATCCAAACTGCTTTTTGAGCCGATAATTCAGAGACCTGCATATCTCATCACCATGCAAGTTGTATCATTTTAGAAATGTCTTGTTTGTACACTTCAACATTGTATGTGGCCCTAAAAAATAAAATTCCACTGGGTCAGCAAGCCCCATTGTTAGAAAGCTCTCACAATTGCTCAAAACATAGGAAATTCAGTGTAATTGCTTCCTAACTGCAATGTCCTTTTGGAAATAAACACAGCAGCAGGTCTGAAGGAAAACTACCAATACTTTTTCATCAGCTGCTAACGATACCACTGTACTGTTGATAGCGAGAGGACCAAATCCTCCTGTCACTCCTTGCTTTAGACACACCATCCCCCTGCAGCTGTGCCCCAGGTTTGGGATGCGTCCAGCACAGCCTGCTGAGAAGGTCCCGGTAATTCGGGAATTGGATCAGCCATTGTTTCACAAATGGATGAGCTCTCACCAACGCGTTTATCCTCCACAACCGAGTTTATTGTGAGAATGAACATGCACGCACAAAAAAAAAATGGGATGAATCACAGGGAACTGAAATAACTCGATTTGAAACTGCCTTGAGGAAATGCACCAATACGCTCCCTGTGAGAGACCCGTCTTTCTCAGCCATCCCAATCCATATATTCAGTGCCACTGGTTTCCAAAATCCCAGGCTTAGATAAGGTTGCCTCTCCTTTCCACTTTAGGGTTCTGGCAAATAATAAATCTGGGGGCTATGACATATGACATATTATTTAACTTGTTAAAAAAAAAGTGGCAAGAGATAAAAAATCAAATTTATTTGCAAAAATAGCAATAATTTGGATGCTTTGGTGGTTGTGTTTTTGTTTTTGAAACTGTACCCACTGTAGACTTACTGTTTAATTTGACAATCACGTCACGGTTAAGACTGTTAACCAAGTTATACTGAAACAAAATATATTTTCTGCCTACGTTAAAAAATGCAATAACTGGTGGAGGTTCCTTGTTAAGAGTGAAACTGCTTTTACTAGCGTATGCCTCTTCTGTAGGCACATAGTAAATTCATTTCATTACACAGTCAAATGTATTTCTATTCAGTGACTGCTCATATAAAATGAGAAAAAATATTGTAAGAACAAAGAGTATGAAAAGATGTTATCTTCCTCTAAGGTGTCTGAAAGGGAACATAATCAGCAAGTCAGTTCATGTAATTCATTACAGAAATGCTCATCTTCCCAGCAAATCGTTTTAAATAAAGAAAAACAAAAGGTCTTGTAAACAATTTATTTTTTAAATTAAGGATGATTACTATGCATAGCTTCAAAACAACTATTTAAAAGTTATGTTAAGCATTATAACAGACTTCTAATACCTATGTATAAGCAGATACAAAAATATAAAAATCTTCACATCAGGAAACGACGAATCATGACTTTCTTCTCTTAGATGACTGGATTAGGTAAAGACTTGTATTGAAAGAAGAAAAACTGACCTCGGTTCATTAATCTTTTCTGGGTAATTGACATTTTTCGCAAAGTAGGCTCAGGCTGAAGAACAAACAGCACCAACAACTGAAGCTAGAAGAAGCCCTTAGAAGGGAGCATCTTTTTTTCAGCTCAAGTTCTGCACATTTTTGTATACCTCTCGATACAATACTACCCAGTAGATGTGAAAGCCTGACCTTTTGAAGCTTCTAAAGAATGCAAAGAAAAAGTGTGCGAATGAAAACATCCTTTTTTTTAATGGATATATAGAACGAAGAGTACTTGCTAGCTGCATGGTTATTGGACTGCAACCCAGCACCCACCCAGGTCAGGATCCATCCTTCAACTGCTCTAGAGTGATTCAATTGGCATCACCATGGAAATGAATTGCCCCTTCATTTTGTTGCCAGTGAATTGGTTTGGAAGGATTTTTTTGAACCTGTCAAATCAATGGATACTCTTCTGCCACTTTTATAAAAGAGATGATTTATTTTTAAATGAGCCAGGCTACGCAGAAGTAACCCTACCATACAAAAGACGGGTTTAGTCTTTGTATATTAATGGGATGTGATAATGCATATTTTAAAAATTGCTTTTTCTCTGTTATACTTGAGAGCAGGTGTCTCGAGTCCAGGTTACTGTGGTGGTACCAGCAGGTCTCAAACGCACTGCTCGGCTGTGCACATGTGCAGGAGTTGGGCTTTACCTGCTTGGTGCTAGTCATGGTGCTGCTGAGGAGGTGCTTACATCTACAGCAACACGCACACCTCAGCGTAGGAGCTCTGAGCTTCATCACCTACAAAAACTGATACAAGTACTTGTACGTACCATGGTATCTTCTTTCGGATAAATACATTTTGCCCAGTCTGTGCATTCAGGCTGCAGTGTCCTCCACAAAACTCTGCACAATGCTACTGGCCAGGATGCAAAACTTTCTCCTCGATCCCTATTCTGGCCAGAGGTCCTCGTCAGCTCACTGCTGGAAGGCTGCCTGTCACTTGGAGCTGCGGAGCTGAGCCTCTGGGACTGACTCCCAGGCAGGGCTCCTGGATTTCATTTAGTGGTTGCCTTGGGTGAAGGCAAGAGAAAAAACAAATACAGGTGCTGCATGCAGTATTGCCACATCATACATGTCTAAGCACTGTGCCTGGATGTTTGCATGTTGGAGACCCAGTGCCACCACTACCTAGAGAAACGAGTTATCCTGTCCTCTCCAGTTCTCCAGAATACCCAGAGAAACACTGGCTCCAGCCATACAGATACAGACTGTAGGTACAGAAACGTAGGGTATGGGTTTTATTTAACAGATCTCACCTCTCCTCTTTGTGAACATTTTCCTTCCTTGCTCCTGCCTTTTTTAAACGATTCTGTTCAAGGAGATGCACACGTGTAACGCACCATTGCCTTCCTGCCCCAGGGACACACTGGCTGCCAGCTGTGCAAAAGAGCAGGGGCAGCCTTTACCCCATACTATTTACTATAATATTTGCAGGTATTCCTGGGCTTCAGGAAGGCATTTTGAATAGCATTTTAACATACCCTTCATCATTGTTTATACATTAGATTGTATATATGTGTATATAAATAAAATGTATGTGTGTGTATATATATAAAATACAAATATATACAATCTATACACGATTGTATATATGTGTATTATATATCTTAGTGATATGGTTTAGTAGAGGACTTGTTAGTGTTAGGTCAGAGGTTGGACTAGGTGATCTTGGAGGTCTCTTCCAACCTGGATAATTCTGTGATTTTCAAACCTCCTGTCTTACCAAAGGGCTGAGAAGGAAGAGGTAAGCATCAGACCCAACACAAGGTATGGACTGAGCTATACTCCCATTTGTAGTGAGTGCCTAGCAGAGGAAATTTTAACCTGTCACCTTCTAAGGCGTCAGGCTCATCCAGAGATCAAAGCCTGCCCTGTTGCTGCTCTTTGGAAAGGGAGGGAGGTCATCGGTGTTAATGACGTTACATGGTTAAAAATAAAGGCATCCCCTTCTGCCAGCTGCCCTAACCACAGAGCTGATTTAACCCACTTACAGACAAGTTTGCAAACAGGGAAAGGATCTATTCTGGAAAATTCTTTAAAACTCGTAGCTAGATATTTAACTGGCAGAACACAGGAGAAGAGTTTAGCATAACATTACATCCAGGGTTAGTGCTATCTGTGAAGTTTTCTGTGTGCCTAGTAGAGTATCAGCACATATTCCCACCATCAGTATTTTAAGTTTTCTTTAGTGTTGAAACAAAAAACTAAAAATACTACCTGTTCCTAGATATCCAATAATAGACAATTTAGGAGTATTCAAAAGCTACACCTCTGGAAAAAAAATATCTGGACTGGAAACAGCAAAAGCTTTATCTGCTGTCATTAAATAAACATGACAATAGTAGTATTCAAAAATCCAAGCACAGCACTGACAGTTTTACTGCCTTTAACAGACAGACATTGTCATTAGAAGCACGATAAAGAAAAATATTTAACCACTGCACTAAAGATATTGCAGCATTATAACCCTCTCCTCCCCCCCCGACTTCTCCAGGGGCTTTTGTGGGCGTGAGATGTGAAGAGCTTCTGGCTCCTGTCAGTTAATGATACGAGCCACTGCTGGGGTTTTCTGAAACAATAAAAAGACCTTTCATGTTTAGTGGCAGCTCATGGACCAATGCCAGTTGCCGGGACCAGTAACAGAGAGTTTCATTTCTGATAGATTTCGCAAGTAAAGATGTGAAAGCAAAAGCCAAAACCAGAACCGATTTCCAAAGCAGCCTGTGTTTCGGGGAAAACAGAAAGAATTTCAATAGCTGAGAGCCAAAACCTCAGGCACCAGGAGGAGTATATCTTATAGACCCTCAATCCTCTTGTCTTTCTGGAAGGAAATCAAACCCCACAAAACCCCCCCAACACTTCCACCACCATCCCAGTGAAGCACACGACTGTCCCTTGCAGGCTCACCTATTTTGGTCCCCATGAAGACCATCACACAATTCTGATGGATGGTTCTGCAGGAACCATACAACACTGGGGCACATTTCATGTTCCGATTCATTTTCACTGGTTTTGTTGAACAAATGTGATTTAAACTGAACTCATCAAGGTTTACTAACTGGACTCTTTCTAAGAGTATGTTATGGTGTACAGCTATTCATCCCTGTAGACCTGTTATAGGTCCTTTCACAATAAAAGGGCAGGTTTGGTTTCTAAAATGTAGTGCAAGAAACACTGGTTCAGGAAAAGGAGACAGCGGGTGGGAGAAAGATAAAAGTTTTGAAAAGCTGGCTTTATTTCAGGTCTTGTTTTAGAGAGAGGTTCTCTCAGACCTGACTACAGAAATACATTTTGAGAAGATACAATGTCTTTGTTGCAAACTCCATCTGTAACTCAGTCATCAGGCTTCCTATTAAACAAAAGACTTTCGAGCAGCAATAATTGCACTCATTACTCTGTGTGCCTCCCGCCCCGCAACAAAGCTGTAGGAGTGGTAAGACCTGGGCCAACTCCCCGCAGCCAGCACCTTGCACATCCTCCTGGTGTATCCAAACTCCCACCACCATTGCCAGCAGTCCAGCAATCCTTGTGTGCAGGACTGTTCTCAGCACCAAAGAAACGCAACCACTGCCGGGGAGCCGAAGCAAAGAATTGCTGTGCACAGTCCTAGAGGTGAAGAGCTGGATCTGTTAGAAGTAGCACAGGGATCAGCTCTGCCAGGGAAAGGACTCTGATGACTCCTTCAATGTTCAAGCACACAGTGAACCCCATGCAGTGATATAAAACCCCACTGCCCCAATTTTTGTCCATACCCAGGCTAGCAGAGAACTTTTTAGGGCCACAATGATGATACAGGGCCTGGAGCATCTTCCCTATGAGGAAAGGCTGAGAGACCTGGGTCTGTTCAGCCTGGAGAAAAGAAGACTGAGAGGGGATCTTATTAATGTTTACAAATACCTGAAGTGTGGGAGACAGCGGGATTTGGCCAACCTCTTTTCAGTGGTTTGTGGGGACAGGACAGCAGGTAATGGCCACAAAATGGATCACAGGAAGTTCTGCACCAACATGCGAAAGAACTTCTTCACGGTGAGGGTGACGGAGCACTGGAACAGGCTGCCCAGGGAGGTTGTGGAGTCTCCTTCTCCGGAGATATTCAAGGCCCGTCTGGACGCCTACCTGGGCAGCCTGCTCTAAGGAACCTGCTTTGGCAGCGGGGTTGGACCCGATGATTTCTTGAGGTCCCTTCCAACCCCTACAATTCTGTGATTTTTAGGTGAGGCTCATCACTACAGCCCTACAGCCTGGTGCAAAGAGTAGGGTTGGGTAGAAACGGCCGAGGGTATTTAGTCAAGTACTCGGTTTGACCACCAGCTGGTGGCAATGAATGTGATTTTTTCTATCTTTGATGATTCTCCTTATGAAATATAAATAGCATTATTAAATCTTTGTTTTCCTTGCTTTGCCTCCTGTGAATGTCTCCTGCTTCATGCATTCCGAGTAACTAGCATAATTTCTTGCCATGGACCACAGCAAGACCCTGGATCCCACAAAAATCAGAAGACATATGTTTTATGAAACTTTTGGTCATGAATAATCTCATTTTGAGCCAACATCTGCTGAGAAGACGGGGAATGAACTACTCAAGAGTTGTGAAAAGTAAGCTCAGAGGTTACTGACCTTGCAAAGCACTTTGCTAGTTCCTCTCCCCTCAGGAGGGAAGCAACAGAAGAGTCCTGGAATGAAGCTCTGCGCTGAAGTGCACTTGGAAGAAAACTGCAGAATTTAAGTACTGTACATCCACCACCTATCTTCAGAAAAAACACACTGCACAAAGCAGCGTGCCAAGCAAGCAGGCAGATGTATCAAAAGGTGGGATTTTTTCACACAGTGTTCTGTTTGGAGGGATTCGAGCCATTTTCAAGAACAGCTGCAACTCGCACTCAGATGACACAATATTCTAACTCAAAGCTTGCTTTTCAAGATATTTCCCCATTTAATTCATGCTGCTGTAAACCAAATGCAAATGCATATTGCATAATAGGGAAAATTTCAGAGTTTTGGTAGGTTATATGCAACCATGGAATTACGTATCACAGAAATAACTAAGACTATCAGCGGTACTTAGACCTAAGAGAAAGAGACACCTCTTTATTTAACACAGTTCAGTTTACAAAGAAGATTGTTAGTTCTTTTTTTTTGTTGTTGTTATTTTGTGGAAAGTGTCTCCTTCATTTTCTAGTCAATCTCAGGAGAAGTGGAATTTTATTACTCAGAAAAAAATGATAGCAACATGACAGTTTTTCTACTCAGCTGTGAAAGAGTTTCCAGCCATTTTTCAGCTTTCTGGACAACGAGCAGCGCAGTTCAGTGATTTTTCCAGTTACTGGAGCATGTATGCCTGGAAGCTGTGTGTGCTCTGCTGTTCAGGCACTGGACCAGAATCAGATTCTGACCGGTTTCCACTGCAGAGAATATGGGCAAGCAAAGACTGACCAAAATGGACTCAAAGTCACAACCACAGAGAAGTAATGTTATGTTGAGGTTATCAGCGCAAAGTTCAGGATGCAGAGCTGCCTCAGGTCTTCAGCAGCTCCACAGAAGCACTGTAAATCACATACCACATGAAGCAGTGCAGTGACTACACCACATTCCTGCATAAATGCTGTAGGGAAACTAATTTTATCTGCAAATGCAGGTAAATGCAGAGATGAAGTTCTCAGTAAGCATCAGCCTACAGCTTGGGAAACCATTCAACCCAAAGTGTTATATCACGCTTGAATTATTTTCCAGCAAAGTTTCAGAATTAACTCCCTCATTAAGACCTGTGCATCAATCTTCCTTACAGGTCTTTGGGGGAAACAAAATGAATTTCATCACTCACTCACCCACAGATCTCCCCCCTCTGCATCCCACTGAACGATTTTCTTCCAGATCAGATGCAGTTTTGGTGCTTCTTGCTCTGATCGATTCCTGTTTGCATTTGGGAAGCATAAACACACAACCTTTTGAAGGTAATCACATTGGATAATTTAATTATTTCAACCCAATTACTTTCACCTCCTTCCCACATTCAAACGTCTAAGTAATGGAAGTTATTAGAAAGATCCTCATTCGATTAGAACAGAGGGCTGCTATGCAATAAGTGACTCAGTGGAACCACGCTAAAAATACCTGGAGGATCAGTGATTTGCAAGAAAGCAAGCTTCCAACTCTCCTCTACATTCCCCATGAAGCAAGAGGTGAAGATTAAGAATCTACCAGGTGATCAGCCTGCTTCTACGCTGCCCTGCAGGAACACCTCTCCAGCAGGTTTTTTTTTCCTTCAGAGCTTCTATGAGCTGTCAACTAAGTTAATGACCAATTTTAAGTTCGTCATCTATGCATGCTTCACTCTGAAAAAAACAAATTCATTACACAACAGATTTAAAAGAAGATGCTTTTAAATCTTTACAGAGAAAGTTGGATATACCTACTTCAATATACACACCATCAGCATTACGTTTCTAAGAAATAGTGTTTGTGTATGGGCTACAGGGAGAAGATTGATATTTGATCGCAAGGACTAAGTGAAGTCCCTAGCCGAAATTTATAACAAAAATGACTGACAGATGGGGCAGAAAGAATTGCCTCAGTTTTACTCTTCATTCCCATTCTGCTCTGAAATGATACCACCGCATCAGCGAGAAAACAGCACAGCACCTGAGAGGAGAGATGAGCGCCGAAGAACAAAGCTTGCAAGTAATAAAGGGATATGGAGGACGACGAGAGATCCTGGCTCAAACAGCCATACCCTTAGGCCTCAATTTATTTTTCATATAAATGTTTCCCTTGGTTAACTATACAGTGCAGCACATGGTGAATTATGTATTTACTGCGGGGGAAGGAACCCACAGTTCCACTTCCACAGGATGATGCTCTCTCAGCATTTTAATTTCTGGGTGTAAGTCATCTGCATCATCTGCTGCAAAAGAGTAAATTAAGTCGTGAACTACTTCACCACTTCTTGAAGGATATTTTATGTATTAAACAGAGTATGACCATTTATTGCAGATAGTTGAGAGTACTAGCGTAAGCGTACCAGAAATAGGGCTCTGGCCTCTAAAAGAGGAGAGCACAACAAAGTTGTAGGGGAAAACCTGTTTCCATGAGTTTCTTAGATTTCAAGAACAGCATCAATCACACCCTGGCGCAAACAAACTCATTTTCAATCCAGGAGCTTTTAGTCCTAACACCCACATAGCTCCCATTAAAGTTGTTATCTCCCAATTTACACATTTATTTCTGTCACTTTATGAACTTTAATTAACCATTTTTTCTGGTTTTGTTCTCTGTGCAAAAAAGAACACCCCGATACCTATACTGTACAGGTAAGTTCCTTACTCAACAAACGTGACCAGCTGATTGTCCTATGTGGCTGTAGCTGCTGAAGGCTTACTGAAATGCCCTCTGTAAGAACAGCTGGGCTCTGTTTCTCACATAGTGATGAACAATCATGGCACTGTTTTTCCAGAGACAGCAAACACATCTTCTTGGAATGTGTTTGCCCTGCTCTGCACCACACCAAGATGCCTCTGGAAATGTTGTCCTTGGGGCATCAAGGACTTTCTGCAGTCCCCCCATTTCCAGTCTGTCCAGTTTGACATTGAACTTGAACCATGATTCACAGGTGATAAAATGTTCCCTCAGCTTTTCTGCTCATTGCTGCTTCATTCTCAGGGCAGCCTGACTCAGAGATGTTTTCACTGCCCTTGCACAAACCCAGCTCCTACCTGCTTTGGTCTGCCAGAGGAGGCAAGAAGCTCCGATCAGCAGCACAGCTTTGGCTGGGGACTCAAGTGATCATCTGGGAACGAAAGAAGCAAGCCCAGCAGCTTCAGTGCCAGCAAAAAGGAACAGAGAAAGGCAGGCAAAGCAACACAAACCCAGCCCAGTCCTAAAGGGTTTGCTCTTCAGCTGCAAAGGAACTGCAGCCCTCAAGTGCCATGCCAGGTGTTCTCAGATTTCTTCTTTGCATACAGACTGAAAAGTGCCTTGTGAGGTGCGAGCAAGGCCCAGGCCTCTGCGTGTGTAACTCAGAGGTGATCTGACACTGAGGGTTTAGCGGGCAGTCACAGCTTGTCACCTCAGCATTCCCACGAGGGCTGCGCGCAGGAAAGGAAAACAACACACGTAAACAGAAACTTTTTAAACCTGTACTGCAAGACTGAACATCCCACCTTAAATTTTAGATGTTACTATTTAAAAAAAATAAATCAATTTCAAACATGCGATGCCTCTTCACATCCAGACACCTCTTTCATACAGCCCCACTGCAGCTTTCCCACCCTGCGGTATTCCATTTCATAGTGAGCTAATTTTATTTTATCACCTTTGAAGTTAGTTAACTGCTAAGTTCACGGAACATCCTCCTGCTCTTGGGTTACAAGATTGGAAGTTTGTTGTCCCCACTATCTCCATATGCTAGTTGCTACGTATAGTCCTATAATTTCTTATATGCTTTCTCGTTAATGTAATTGATCTTTCCAGTCTCTTGGGAAGGCTGTTCTTGTGTCCTGTTCTCCTCACCCGTCTTCCAATCCCTCTACCAGGCAATATCCAGTCTGAACTGGCATCTTCTGTATCAGACACAGCCATCCAGACACAGATGAACCTGCTGAATTGTAAGAGCTTTATCTTTCTTCTCTTTATCCATCTCCCCCCTCCCTTATGTACCCCAGCAGTGTTTGCTTATTTGACAGCGGCTGCGCATGTTTTTTTATTCAGACCTGCATAATTTAAAAACTTACAGCATATGGACGAAAGAAGAAGAAAGATATATTTATCAACGTTAGATTCTCTCTGCAATACGCTGTCATCCACTTGCTATGTTCTCCCACAGTTCTTCCCAACTCTCCAGTCCCAATCAGCTTATCTGCTAATTTGGGGCAGATGACTGGCCCAGACTGCATTAGGCTGGCAGGAAACAGAGGATTCACCAGCTACAGCCCCAAGGGGCAATCCCAGAACCACATGTTCCTTGCAAGAAAGGTGGAAAGAAAATAAGAAATGAGAGCAACAGGCAGAGGCAATCACATCCCAGGGAAAACCTTGACGGTATATATCATGTTTTCTCCTTGTAAAGATGAGCCCAGAAAGCAAAGTCTGTTGCATAAGCATAAGGAGGACACAAGACCGACTCCACCATCAGGTCTGGAAACATACACCATTTAAACATGTGAAATGGTGCAATGCATTACAGTGCAGCTTTGTAAAGATGTCTGGGGGAACTGTCTATTGATAGGAGGCCACTGCTTGGGCGGCTGTTACCCCTCTACCAAACCAATAACGCCTGCAGCAGCTCCAGTTCGTTTATCCGATTGCTACCTTACAGGTAACTACTGCTTTGCACTGAGACAGCTTCCTGTTCACGGCAAAACCATTAAACATTATTAAAGCCTCCCTGCACCTCGTTACTTTTTTTTTACTACTTACTACACCTTGTAATCTGCACTGTGTTACTACTGTACTCTCCTGAATTATTTTTCTCTAGAGGGTTACAAGAAGAATCCTCTGCAGTTCCTGTCCAGATGCTGTCTCTGCTTGTATTCTCCACGTCTTGATTGCTGCCATTCATTGGGGAAGTACTGGTCTTATCTTGGAAGAAACAGATTTGAGGTCTCAAGATAAAATCAGCTCTGAAAAATCTTCCTCTTTGTTTTGCAGCCCTTCGCATTTAAATCTTATTCCAAGCTAATACAAAAGGTAACATCTTGAAGTTCAGAAGTAAAAAGTTCTTACAAGGGCATGCTACTGGGTGTGGGGATAACAATAAAGGTGTTAATATTTATATATTGCAAGGAATCAGGTATTTGAGGCAGAGCACTTCAAAGCAAGGATTTTCAGCTTCATTGCTGATTTAGCTCCTGAGCAACTACACATTTTCAGGGGAAATCTGATCCACTTTGCCCATCCTGAATAAAGACAAGGTTCCTCACCAGAAAGCTTACTTTCAGTAAGCTCCCTTCCCAACATGTCCAAATTCAGACAGATAAGGATTCTTGAACTCACATAAAAACGCTGAGAGCTAACAGATACACAGTTCACAACAAATGCAAACTACTTCAAAACACATAGCATGGAGTTGGCCTGTAACAGCAGCACAGCGCATCATCAGCTGTGCAATGCTGTAAGAGGCAGCATCGTAGCTTCATCCACAGCATGGTCAGCGTGGTGCCATGCCTGTTACTGCTATTAACAAACTAGGCAGTCCTCTCGAAAGAAAAGTAGAGATTGAAGACACTCAGCTATTTTACTAGCAACTGGAGGATGACTTGTATGATTTCCTTTTAGGAAAGGGCAACGTGGCGTAAAACAAGACAAATACACAACACAGATCTTTGGGTTAAGAAGTATTTTCACGGTGGCTGGAATTACATGAAGAGATGTTGCATGCAGATGAACACAGCTTGTTCCACACCACTTTACTCCGAGATGTTGCCTTCCACCAGAAGACTACTAGTTAGCACAGAAACACAAAGAAAAGTGCCCAAAGTAATGACACGGGCTATTTGAGAGCCATCAAAAACAGGGGATAGCAGCAGATCGAAGCGGACCTGATCCACCACTGACCTTGCCAGAGGACACCAGATTTTAAGTGGTAATGCAAGGTAGAAGCCAGCTAGAGACCACCCAGTAGGCGAGTCAATCCTGGTGTTAGTTAAAGCACAAAATCAGCTCACAGCATCTGCTGGGGGAAAAATGAGCTGAGAGGAGGTAAAGGCAATGAATATGGGAAGGGTACTTTACGATTCTGCTGCCTTGCAGGTTCAGCACTGCCTGAAAAACTAAGTCAGGTTTGTAATTCTGGCTCAGCTCTTCACAGATCAGACAGGATTGCTTCTTAAGTGGAGGGCACGGGGGAGAGGAACAGCTTTCCCTGCAGACAGCTAAGCTACCTTGCAAAAATACTGAGAGGACACAGCCAGTTATCTCAAGCCAGGAGATGTGCTTCCCACAAGCTTAAACAACACCCTTTGGGTTTCAAAATCCATGCACGTTCTGCTGTATCGAGCAGTCCCTCCTCCCACTCTTCTGCTCTGGCATTTGAGTCATGCCGAAGACATCCAGGTGAAACAACCTGACGGTCCGGTCAGCCTCTTCCACATTTCATAACTAACACGAGTGAATTCTGTCTCATCAAGAGCACACAGAGCTTTGGAGGAATACATGTAACCCATGAACAGTTATCAAAGACGTAAATCATTAACAGTCTTCAGCAGATTAAGCAGTTTACTTAATTCAGCGATGTCCCAACTACAGCATCTGGAGGGAGGGAATGCACGGGGTGGTGGAAGTATTTTAATAATTTACTCAGAGGCCATTGGGAGCTAAACATTTTTGTTTGTCCCGTGGGTAGGATCTGGCCCCTAAAACAGATCAGCTGGACAGTTTGCTCTAAATTACACCAACAAACAGCAACTGCAAGTTTACAAGGAAGACCCAAAACAGTTATGACCTTGAACATTGAAGTGAACAAATGGGTTGTTTTGGAAATACACACAGATTTTCGTCATCTGCACTGCACAGTATAATTAAATGCAAGCTAACAAAGGCTCTTAGAAATGCAGCAACCAGACGATTTCACAAACACATCTTTCCCTTCCTTGCACTGCACCTTTAAATACTTACTTCGCTCACGTAAGTCTGAAAGATCAAGGTTTGTCTTTGCTTTTCCCACTCACTTTTTAATTTTATTTTATTTTTATCTTGAGAATTTAAGTTTATTTTGATCAAGTGTTTAAAGGAAAATACTTCAGTGTAAAGAAACGAGAGCTCATGGTATGGCAGCTCCATGCTAATCAGAAGGCACTGACTGTTAGGGATTTACATCCTGACTTTCCCAAGTGCTTGACTACTAACTTGTATTTAAGACATATAGGCACCAAAGACAGTCCATTAGTCTCCTTCCCTTCCAAATCAATCACTTAAAAGCTTAGAGACATTTTTCTGGACTCCCATCAGTTCTCCCAGTCATCCCACGCTGCCTGCTCCTCTGGCACCCCTCATGCTCACGCACATTTCAGCCATGCTGTTCCTCTCCCCAGAGCTTTGGCTCCAGCACTCTGGTTATGCGAGGGCTGACAGTGATTTACACGTCCTGCTAGGCTTGGCCATTTAAAAACACTCACGCTATTGGCAAGAACATAGATTTCAGATGTGTGTGTACGTGGGGGAAAGGCGCAGACACTGCCTCTGCATCCCAGCCTTCCTGTGTTCAGCAGTGCCCATTAACCAGCAGCTATCAGACGACCAAGGTCACCCCTCTCCTTGTCAGCAGCGAGGTTTCAGCGTTTGTGCATCCCCAAACAACTGCAGCGGTAGCCCCCATACCTGCTCCAGCAGCTGCTGTCCCCTTCCTCACCAAGTCAAACGTGGCTTGGAAGCTACAAGGCTAAGGCAGATATTGCCATCCCCTTCATCTTACTGCAAAGGAAAATCTCTTCCCATCTAAAAGCAGTAGAAAAACACAGCTCAGCATCCCAGCCCACTGCCCATTGCCTGAGAGGCATCACGCGTTTGCTGTCTCTCAATTACTCAAAACAACTGAATGCATTTCAATAATAAACAGGTTGAATAAAGTCCATTGCTAAACTGGGAATTACTACGGGCTGCTGGTGGGAAAAGAGATGCTGGAACACAAAGATGCAACAGTACTTCAGGTTTTCAGAAGGCGACATCTGGCAGATAAAAACAGCTAAACATGCCAAATACCTTTCACATCACCAATGCACAAGGCTTTTTTGTGTTGTTTTCAAACCAGATTTCTGGTGCCAGTGTTTTTCCAATCCAAGCTGTCCCATCTCACTTTCGTATCAGATGACTGCTGAATATTGCTAATGCTGAATGCTGTTAAATACCAAGGATGTGCAACTGCTCCAAGACTTCATGCAGGAAGTCTTTTTTCAGCCTGCCTCTTCTGAATTTCAAATTGGTAGGACAGAGCCATGGAAAGAATGAATAAACAGGAAGGTGAGGAAAAGGAGAGAGCGAGGTGAGAGGAGACGTATTATTGATAGAACATGAATGGGAAGAATAAGCAGTAGGGAACAGGTCATAAACTACAAATGACACACAGCCTGCAGTAAGGATGGCAGTGAGCGTTTGATTTAGCAACCCCTAGGCAAGGAAACTAAAACAGCACAGTATTCTGATAATAACAGACCTATCCAACTGAGGCAACAGGCTGCAGACAAAACACTTCAAGACACCCAAAACTCTCCCTGCACCCCAGTTACTGAGATTGCTGGGACATCGAGAAGGTATTTTGTGTGAGGTCAACCCAACACCAGAAGGAAGGGAGGACTCAACTTGTGTTTATGAAGCAGTCCGGTGGTGACAGACGTGGTAATGAAAACCCTTCCAGCTGCACTCGACAACTGAATATTTCCCTGCATGTAATCTCCAAATATGTAACATGGAAAGTATTTCCTCCATTAGGGCTTCTCCGCATGGTGCACTGGCACTTACCTCAGTACTTCATAAATAGGAGGTTCTGACACTGCTACCTGGGACAGGAAACACATTAGGCTGTATTAGCTTTTGGTTAACAGAATAATTTTTTTTAGGGGAGGGAGAGAGGGGGAATGGGATTTAAGGCAAACAAAGGTTCACTATCCACCATTGTGAAATAAGCATGTAGAAAATTAAGCAATAGTTTAAAGTTTAAAAAAGGGAGTCTAATGAAGACTATTTACCCAAATTCAAATTCAAGGTTTGTTCCCCTCTGCCCCAACAGTGAATTTGTACTTGAAAGAAAACATTTTCACTGTGCATTTTTTCAGGGAGAGAAAAAGCTTCAGTTTAAATGGCTTCCTCTGCAGGGCTCACGGAAAGTTTCGAGTTTCAGCACTGGCTGTTAGGAAGTTCCTCCTCTTGTGCCCTCCCAGATTCAGTCAAGTTGCTATTGAGACTCAAGAATAAAAACTTTTGTTGTTCAAAAGAGCTTAGCTAACAATAAGTAACCACACACCATGGAATCAGACTTGGTCCTGTTTAGGAAACATTACAAAACATGAATATTAGTTTAAAAAATAAACAAAAAATCAAAGCATAGATATTTGAGATTCTTCTAAAACAATCCCGGGTGGGTAGAGAAAAGAACACCAGGATTCTGCTCCACAAGAGAACTTAAGCACAGTGATACCAAACATGAGCAGGTCTAACCAAGTGCACAGATCTGGTAGCACTGTCCCAACAAAAGAGGCAGGCTCTCAAGAACGGGGCTCTATAAACAGGGCAGTTCAAGCAAAACAATGCAAAATGCCTAAAAGACGTGAAATCCCTCAGTTTTCCCCAGACCCTGACACATCCTACAACTGTAGCTTGGACTGCATAAGCACAGGGATCCCAACCCGCCTCCTCTTGACGGTCGTGACACCTTTACTCCACAACAGCTCAGCTGTAAGAACACCGAGTGGGGAGGAC
This sequence comes from Anser anser, assembly GCF_964211835.1. Classification (NCBI taxonomy): domain Eukaryota; kingdom Metazoa; phylum Chordata; class Aves; order Anseriformes; family Anatidae; genus Anser; species Anser anser. Next base: position 184,337,379 of record NC_139720.1, on the reverse strand, counting down.
CAGGAGGGCTGTAAGATCTCCTCATCGTGCAGGCACTGACACCACACCCCCCAGAATCAAGGCTCAAACAATCTGGGGGAGTAAAAATAAATGAAATGAATAATTGATACTAAGTCACCTGGCAGGATGGCCATTAGCCCAGGAGACCCAGAGGTCACCTGTGCCAGCTAAGTTTTTATGACAACAACTAGCCGATACACAAACTCATCAAGGTTGCTGCAGTTACCACCAACAGCAGGTAAAAGCATAACACCAAGACTGGATATGCTCCCATTAAACAAGAATTAAATTTATCTCTTGGGCAGGAGGGATAACCATATATTTGCCCTTTTTTCCTCCCTCTGCAAAGAAACTTTCTACTCTCAGTTTCAGCAATTGATTCCACCCCTCTTCACCCACGCTGCTTATTTTTTTTTCAGGTAATAGATAACCTCGCCAAACAGCAACACCAGTGTCACTCTGATCTGTGATTTCTACAAATCATATCACTTTAGTTGCATAGGAGGAAGGGGAGCCAAGTTAGACATCTTGTTCTGTTTATTTTCATGTTACTTATGCATAAATTATGAGTAGCTACCAGTTAAGCATATCTGACTCCAAACCTTCTCCTCTCTCCCTTACTAGCTGGTTAAAATTGTTTCCATAAGATGTGATACAAGGGGTCCTCAGCAGAACTTCTATTTGTATCTGGAGGGAGAAAGTGCAATTTTGTGGTACAGCAAAAGAGGTAGATTTTGGAGACAAATGCTATAAAAACTACTGCAAAACCACTATCACCTGGGTGTTCAAGGTACACATATTTCTAAGGAAGTCTTTTTGTTTTCTTGATCCTCTGATCTTGGACATTAAAAAGGCAATCAGTCTTGTAGCTGGCTGAGCTAAAATAATCTCACACAATCTCCTTGGTACTAGAGGACCCAGACCAGAGGATAGTTTCAGATCAGCCGTCCTGTGAACAGTTAAAATGATACTAAAAATGAACAAGAAACGTTCCATAGAAGAGGAATCAACACGAAAGGCTCCTACAGCAGAACACCCCACCGTGGCTGTGGCAGGTAAGGACCCCTACCACCACTGCCTCGTGCAGCAGCTGTGGCTGCACTCCCCCGGTCAGGCAGGTACCGGCTGTGCTTCAGCAGCCCTCACCTGATCCTGCTCACGAGGTCAGCAGCAAAACTCTCAAATGACATCAGAGCGGGGTGAAACCAACCGTGGTACTTCTCGTGTTTGTTTACATATGGGAGCAAAGCAAATTGGTTGTTCTTCCTAGCAGGAGACACATCAGGGTTATTGGGATGGGAGGCGGATAAAGCACGCTTCAGTTCAGGATAGCGTCTTCCCCAACCCCCAGACTCTTTTCTAATAGTACAAAATTCAAACAAGCAAAATAGAGTGGTGTGGGGGTAGGAAAGCAGCCTGTACAAAAATAAGCTATGGAAGACTACAGAAAAGAGAATTTATCCTCACAATTTTATCAGTGGCAGGCAAACTGGACAAGGCAGAAAAACCTACAGAACATGTGTCTCTACCTGGACAGTGCTTTCTATTGCAAACACACTCTCAAATACTTCATTTAAATGTACTCAAAATTTCCTGTGCTTTTCTCAGGTAGAGAAGCTCACAAGCCATGGAAGTTGCACACTTCCTTTTCGTGGTTCCTGTGTGGCATTACCAGCTTGTACTAGGAAATGAAAGTTTTTTTTATCTTCTGTCCATCTTGAAGTTTTAGGACAGCCTATGTACGAGAGTTCTCTACAGTCACTTGGCAGCAAAACCAAAGATCTTACTGAAGCCTTGAGTTACAGTAAGAGATGCTTGAGGTGAAAACAATGCTTGGAGTAAGGCCTGTGGATACTCCATGCCCAACATATTTCAAAAATTTTAGGGACTGGAAGGAGCAGAAGTATCAATTTAAGGGCCAGAGGTCTTTTCAAAGACAAAAAGTTCAGGTAAAGCCTCCCCGTATAGGGTTTCCTGACATTCTAGATCTTCTCCAAGCTTTGCTCTACAGCTGGATCACCCTGATGAAGAATTCTCCCTTCAGCACCCAACCCCAAACTGTACGTTTGTTTCAAAGGAGTGGATGAGTAGTGGCTTTTATTTCAAAAATTTGTCTGTGCTACAGCTTGGCACTGTTCTGTTAGCTGCCCTGAAAACACACAACCAAAACTTTCATCTTCTGAAACGCTGGAGGGGCTGTTACCCTAGCTGTAAACGAGGCTTGGGCTCTTCTACCGGCAGCCCTCAGAGCAGCCCCACTCCCGTGAAGACGCCACCAGAGGATGATGTAAGCAGGGCATGAGCTGGTACGTAAAGATGAGTTCACATCTCTTCTCCCTTATCTACAGGACACGATGAAGAAATGCTCTGCTCAGACCAGTCAAACGTACTTCTCTGGGTATCACATCAGAGGAAAGGGCTCACGGAGAGATGTTCCCTTTGCTGGCTGATGTCACAGGCAGGAATTTGGCAGCGCCTGCACTTCTGCTCAGTGCTGCAGCCTCCAAAGGTCTGCCCTCCCCCAGACATCTGGTTAAAGTTAATCTTAAGAATCTCAAGCTACTTTTGGTCTCAGATTCAGGCATTTCAAACTTATTGTTACAGATCTCAAAACAGCAGAAATGCTTACAGATTGACCATTTTTAAGGCCCAGGCCTTGTTTAAACCAGCAATTTTGTTTTATTTTTTAACCACAGAACCAATATCTCATAGGCAAATTGACACCTCAACAACGGGGGCAGCCACATGAGGTGGGTGCCCTGGATGCGTGAAATATATCTAGATTAATTAATGATAAAGGCCTGGGACAAGACTCTGGCAGCAAGGCCATCAGACACAGAAAATAGTGGCTGCATCCAAGCTGTGGACTGGAAATGGTCCCTGGCCCAACCTAATTTCCATGGTTGGATGGTTTGCGACCAAGTGAATTGGCTCACAGCACGAACGTTGCCTGGTACCAACAGTTATGCAGGACGGACAGCCAGATTCCCCTGCCTGAAAACACACTGGCGCTGTTAAACTTATTAGCAATATAGCCATTAGAGCTACTGGCTCTGGGTTCAGCTGCCTGTTTCTCCCAGCTAGTTCATGTAGTTACTGGAAAGATGGAGCAATATTGATCTGGTTGAACCCTCTCCTATGCGTACCACTATTTGCAATTTTGTGCTCATCTACAAGAATTAGAAAGTTGGAACAACCTGGGGTTTACTGTCTCTACCCACAACGGCCCTCCTTTTCTGGTTACATTGTACCACAGTAATACACCAAGGTGGTCCCTATTTTCCCATTTTTCCTCCTTCATTTTTATTAGCCTGAGGTCACTGTAAAGGTATAAGCCAGCAACTGAATAAGCAGCAATTTCTGGATTAAAAAGAGTCATGACTCGCAGCCATAAAGGGAAAAATCAGACAAGAACAACAACAAAAGAAGGGCAGACCACTGCCAGGATAATGCTTCAGAGTATCAACAGCTGGCTTGCAAATCAGGAGCCTGCCAGCAGACAGAGACAATGTCTCTTGTTTCTGGAAGAATACCATTGAATCTGAGGTGTCAATTCATGCACACACTCCACTTTTTGAAACCACACTTTGCACTTTTTAATCTGCATGCAAAACTCTTAAGCACAAAAAAAACCATGTCATTTGTTTTCCCACATCCAATTTTTTTTTAATTGGTCAAAATGGTCATTTACCTACTTCTTCCATAACACCCACTATAGGAAAACACTTGCCTACATATTAATGGGCGCATTTTTGTAATTAAGTGATGAATAACAATTATACTTGTTTCTAAGTGAATCTGACTCTATAAGCCATGTAAAAGTGTCTGTTCACATAAAAAAGTGCACGTGAACACAAGCTCAGCTTCAGAGCAAACCAAAGGCAAGACGATGGGAGACACTGACCTAGGTACCCCAGGCCATTTGTTAGCTTTACCCAAACTTCCTGCTGGTCATCTCAAAGTTTGCAGGACTTGGGCCATTCATTCAGACTTGTTTACACCCTGTAAAAAGCAGACAGCTATGTTCATCCCTGATTATTCAGAAACAGGTTTCAAGTCATCAGAGCTTTAGACGGACAAATACAAGCTGTGACCAAAAGGATGCTGTGGGTGAAACTAGTTGGGGATGGAGACTTCTTAGATTTTCTGTTAATAAAAACTTATTAGGGAAATCCTCACCATGCTCGCCTTTTTATCTACCAAAGCACCTATTGGGAAAGAAAGAAAGGAGGTGTCAAAGCATCCTAAATAATAGAGGACCTTTCAGAATTCAGATAAACTTGATGCATTTCCAAGCATTACAGCATGTATTTTTTTAAACAATCAGCACATTCATTACTCCTTCCCTACTGCTTTCTCTGGTATCTAATATGGGTTAGCCACAGCATTTGAGAAAAAAATTAATGACTGGAAACTGAAGTACCAGGTCAACCAGTACTCACAGAATTTCTGGTTAAAATAAAACCCCCTATCTTTACTTTTAACCCTCTACTTCAAAATGAAGATTTTGGAACAGAAGTAGTGCTACAAGCTACTGTGGGATTTCCTACCTTCCTGCTGGTCTTGTGCTCCCTCATCATAAAAGCAACTACAGGGAGGAAAGAGCACAGAAAGGGGAAGATAAGGTGCCAAACATCAGTGTCAGAGCCCCACTGATGCCTCCCAAAGCAACATGCCCATCTGTGCAGCCTGGAGAAACCATGCCTGCAATGGCTCATTGCACTCAACAGCGCTCCTCATCTGCCCATGCTTTACAGCTTCAGCTGCTGCAGGACTCCAAGCACCACAAGTTCTCCACATTTTTCAGTGCTTTTGCTTTTTGGCTACAAATAAATGTAACGACAACATGAGTATGAACCTGAAGGATGAAGTTCAGTAAGATTTTTTATGAGACCAAGTCGATGCCCCTGCTGAAGTCTGGCAGAACCATTTGCTAACTGGTATTTTGGAAGCATGATAACAGATTCAACTATTCCCGTTCATTTACTGGCAGTTGCAGAAGTCAGCAAGAAGAGATTTGTTTATGAAGTCTGATTCATTTCCTGAAGGGAAGAGCCTGCGCTCTTCTTAGGAAATGGATTAGTGTCTATATGTTGTGTAACCAGCCCCTTCTACATAACATACTGTGCCAATTACAGTGGTCTACCACGCATCAGAGCTGATATGCTGAAGCTAACTGCTTCCCCTGCTCCCTCCTGCCTGAAGAAATCCAGCATATGTCTATTCTTAGCTGGTAATGGCAGCTAATACAATTTCAAAACCCCTATTACTCCCGAGTTCGGATGCAATGCAACCTAGAAAAATGATGTACCATTAGACAGACTTTTGCCCTTCAGACAGCGCTAAAAGCCTTAACTGTTAAGGCAGCACACAGCACAGGTGGGGCAAGGCTCTGGTGGACCTAACACACACTTTTGGAGCTTTATAATTCAGACAGTCTGACTGAATGGAACATAAAATAGGGCTCTGTGGCAGAGAATAAAATGCATCATTTCCCAGAAGCAAAAAGTATCAACTTTTTAATTCTAGTCATTAAATAAATTTAGTCCAAGCTTAGGATACAATAAAGCCAAAGGTGTCCATTCTGACTTGACAGATAACGTTATTTTTTCATCCCTCTCTCTCAGAAGGATTAATATAGAGCCAGTTTATTCCTCTTCCCCCCGGCTTTTAGCACAAGCAGAAACTGATTAAAACCAAACAAACTAACAAACTAACCAACCAAACAAACAACAACTGTCATAACGGCTTATTAAAAGCAGTCATTTGGCTCTGAAAGCCAAACGCAGGGCTCTTCAGCAAAGGCCCTTCCACCTCCCCCTCAGCTGCCGGCCTGCAAAAGTAGGCCTCGGGGGGGCCGCTGGCTGCTGAGGGGATCCTGAAGTGACAGGACCTGAGGGACAAAAGTGGCCCCAGCGACTACATGTCCAAGCACAAGATTTCCTACTGGTCACCTGGCAATTGTGGAAGTGCGGTCAGCCTTTGGCAGGAGGTTATTGGTGCTAGAGCTGCTGAAATAGCTGGGGAAAGAACAACATGATCCGTAATGCCAACCGAGACACCATGAGGAGAAACCCCACCGCCACCAAAATGTTGTGGGTGATTTTTACTACGTTGTGCGTGCAAAACTATCCTGTGCATGTGCTGCTGTAGAACAAGAGTCTTTCACAATGTCAACTTGAACCACTCTTTGGATGCCTACCACTCTTTGTTAGCCTACACCTGCTCTAGCAACATGAAGGGGGAACCAGACTGACCCTGTGTCAAACACAGAAGCAGGGATGGAGTAAAAAAATGAGAAGACACTGCTTAATAACACTAAGGACCAAGAAGAAATATTTGAAGTTAATTCAGCATATAAATAAAATGGGTGCAAACTAGTTACAAATGAAATGTAAGCCATCATTTCCAGTTTCACAGCACTGAAATTCCTCAGGTTTCCAACACACATAAAGGGGGCAAAATACTTAATAAGGAGCCATCTATTAGAGGAGATTACTTTACGTGGTTTCCTGAGATAAGAGGCAACTCGATGATATAAGCAGGCAATCCCTTCTAGATCCTTGAATAATAAACAGGCCTAGAAAGAACACATATAGGCAAATACCTTACAGATTATTGAGTCTGACAATATATTCAGCCAGAATCTGTAACGAAAGAAACCTCAATGCGTACATTCTCAGAGATGCATGTAAATCAGAGGACATCTGGAAGATAAGCTTTGCTGTGCTGCTTCAGAAAGGCTGAGCAGCAACCCAAACGAAAGCATCATAGCAGATGAATTTTCAGTGCTCTCCTGCTTCATCTTATAGTGTATCACAATAAACATACCAATTTCTTCTCTTAATCACTGCCCAAATCTTTTTTTTTTTTTTTTTTGGTAAACAAAAAGCCGTACTAACCATGGATAAGCTAAGTAGTGTCGAAGTAGGAGCCCGTTGGTACCTATATCTCCAAATCTTGAAATCGTTGCACGCAGAGGATATGCCCCGCTGTTGGTGTTCTGAAGCCATACCAGAGCCTTCTCTAATCACTCATCTGCTGGCATACATTAGTTAGGCTAAACGTAATTATGTGTTTGCTCTACCTTATTACCTTTAAAGCTAAGTAAAAGCTTTAGCACCAACTCATGATGAGACCTCACTAGACCTTCAAAAGCAGAAAAGCTGTTTACTTTAAGACCCTAAAGTACTCCACAAGGCAGATGCACTGCCTGCTTAAAAATACAATTAAACCTTTATTTGCTATTTTAAGTGAATTTGAAGCTGAAGGTAAATTCATCAAATTTGTACTCACTGCTGGAGGTGCAAAATCTCATTATCTATCACATTTTAAACACAGGGATGGATCTTCCTTCTGTGCCCCTTCGAGACAGCGCAACGCATTTGCTCTATCATCTGAATCCAGAGAATCCAACCTGGTGGCAAAATAGGCCAATTCACATTAGGACAGCCTTTTCTCAGATTTCTCTCTGCAGGACTCGGCATGAAGGAAACTGCTGCTACAGGCTGGTAAAGGTCAAAAGCATTGCCTTGTGGGGTTGATCGACCACTACTGTTATTTCAAAAACCTGCTAGGATCATTGACCTTTCACCTCACAGTTAGACGTAACGATGCAGAATTTGAAGAATAAAAGACTACCGAGAAGTTTGATCTAAAGTTAACTTGGCAGCAGAACAGCCATGCTTTTCTACCCAGGACTGTGCTTTGGCATCGCCTTAGATTCAGTGCTCAAAACCTTAAGAGTTCCCTGAAAAACTTGATTTAGATGGAGAATACACATGGTATGATGAGCAAAGCCCATATGTTCAAAGTCTGGCCAAGGTTAGTTACACAACACTATTTCCTGCAGCCTGACTAAGAGAAAAATTAAAACAACACTTTTTTTTTTAAACCCAGCCCCCACAACTGTTCTCCCTTTAATGAGGATAAAGGCTGTATTTTGACTATACAAAATTTCAGCACAGTCTAATGTTCAAAGCTTATTATCTACTTTCTGATGCACAGATATTCATTTTGACCATTATTTATTTGCAGTTTCAAGTCATTAGGCACACAGGCTATGACACACAAGAGTCCTAGGAGATGCATATGGTTTTGTGATTATGCAGAGCTCCCTCCCTGGAGGGCTGCCTGGCAAACTCACCCTTGCCTGCTTCTCCTCTCACATAATTGTTCTTCCCATTCTCCAGGCTTGCTCCAGCCACTCACCCAACCTTGGATAACATTTACTGCATTTGACACCTCACCTCATGAAAGTATAAAGAAGGCCATTGTATTTTCTCTTTGCTAAAGTGACCGACGTGGGATGAAGCTCAGCTGAGCAGGCTGCCTGCCACCACACAAGGCTATGCCCACCACCATCCCAGCCTGCTGCATCCTACAGCACCGGGGCTGCATCCATCACTCCCCCGAACCACATGCAGAAGGGAAACAGCTGTTTTTATCCTCACTCCTGTTTTGCAAGAGCTTACGGTAGGGATTACTGTGTGATCATGTAGATAGCTGCAGAGTTTTACATTAAGCCACCCGTATTTGGCAGGTGTGTGATGGAAGAACCATGGGCAAGGCAATTAAACACAGCTTCTGGAGAGTTTTTATGTGAATGGCGCTTCAACGTCCGAGAGGCTACGGTGCACAGAATGCAGTGATGTACAGAGGATATTTGTGCAAAAGCCAGCTTCTCTCCTTGGGGCACTGTCCATTGCGTACGAAGCTTTCAAAGCTTCCTAGCACAGGAGCAGCGCATTACGCTGTCCCGTATTCTCCTCCCCATTTGCTCTCTGAGACGCCAAGCATATTCTGACTTAAGACCGTTACGAATGGCATTCTGCAAAACAGGGGACAGCAGGTTTTTGGAAGCCCTCCTGCACTACTTTTCAGCAGTTTCCCTGCATACATTATCATGTACATGGCAGCTGCTGTGCACAGATCACAGGCAATACACAGCTTGTAGAAACCAGTGCAGCTGGAGAGAGGGAAAGAAAAGAGGAGTCTGCCTCAACAACCCAAATCCTTCAGGGCAGGTCAGACAGGCTTTTGACATATTTTTATGGCGCCACAGCTTCTGCCACTGCTATTTGAGAGCTTCTATCCGCTAACTGACCTTCAATGAAAAGCCAACCTTACCGAACTAGCCCGGTAGCTTCAAAAACATTGCAATTCATTTATGTTATGATATTGCAGTTGTTCAACACTGCGGCATTACTGTCTCCTCTAGACATCTTCAGCTTTAGGAGAAAAACCAACAGGTTTCCTGCAACAGTCTCTTTTGGAGTTACATGCCAGCCCCGTGCTGCATAGCCACTCCGTAACGCCCATTTGTTTTTCTGCCAAGGGCTCAGGGCGCACAGAGGTGGCATTGTGTTGTCCCCTCTCTGCAAGGGGCATTGTTCGGCTGCAGAGCTGGAGTAAGTGCAGGGGAAGGTCACCGAGCCACAGAGCGAAGCCTGACGGATGCGAGACACGGTGATGAGAGATCTGTGTAAAGAGATGCCAGTGAAATTAAGCTGGGGTCAGGGAAGACAAAAAGAAAAACAAAACCCAGTTAACGTGGGAGATGGATGTGCCATCCCAGAACTTGCTGCAACCCAAGAGCACTGTGCAGCAAGTGGCAGAAAACTAGGCTGCTGTCAGGCAAATGGAAGGTGTATTAGGCAGCTCTCTATCTCAAACAGAGCTTTTCAGATATGAAACACACATCTACACTTTTTGTATAAAGGATAATCTTTAAATCAGAAAGGGGATTAAAAACCACCGCATCTCCGACTCTAAATGCTCAAGCGCCTAATCTCCCACTGTATTTTGATGCCCAACCGCTGTGCTGAAGCTGGGTTTGTACGAGTTGTGGTCCAAGCCATGCTTTCACATCACATTTTTGCAGCTGCCACCTTGCAGTTAAGGCATGAACTTAATACAGCTGCAGGAGCTGCATCTATTTGTGCACTGACCTACATGAGCTTGCAGTAGCAGGAGAGCTCATGTCAGAAAAACAAGACGGAATCCTTGTGCTTTAAATCTTTAAATGATACCCAGTGGAGAGTATCATAAGGCAAGGTATACACAAGCTTTGCCAACCTCCAACAAGTTATCTGCCGGTGGCACAAAGTGCATTGCAAGGTCACCCAGTACCCTACATGTTCCTAAGCAGAGTTCATCATCCCCAGCAAGTGCTCAGCGAAACATTTTATGTTCTAGTCCCAGGGTTTTGGCATCTCCACAGGATACATGTTAGTCAAATCAGGAACAGACGCTCTTCAACATCTGGAACCAGTTTGGATTCCATGAGCTTTTGGGCCTCCTGTCTTCTCTTAAGCGCCTTGCCAACATCCACTCGAGCAGCCAGCACTAACCTCCACCCTGAGCTTTAGTCCAAACGCAGCCGTCCAGTTGCAACGCATCCAATTAGCTGAAACAAAAAGTCTGAGCAAACAAGTTTGCATCTGCAACAACAGGCCTCAAACTTTGACACCGTTTTTGTAGAGTTCCTCCATTTCCTCTCAACAATTTTATTTGCGACTGACGATTTTAATCAAAATTTAAAGAACCTCCAGCAGGGACAAGTCTTTTTACACCTGTGAAGAACATCTAAACCTGCGTACTGCTGTTCACACTGCAATAAACTGTGTGTGAAACCTACAGGCTTGGACTGACAGACACACAAACAGCCCCCATCAGAATCCCTTCTCGCACCACCTGTACTTCTGCTGCGAGCCAACAGCCACACGCAAAGCAGAACTGCTGTCGGTGGCATAACCCTGTGCTTAGAAGAGCACAATAAACCCATTCTGCAACCACTGCTCTGCAAAGCAATTGCTCTGCATCGCTCCCGTGCAGGAGAAGAGAAATCCAGAGAGTTTACCAGGAGCCTGCTGCTCCTTAATTCCTGCCTGGATGCAGGACAGCGTGATGAATCCCACCTCACCCGGGCATGAACTATAACTCCAGGCTGTCGTTCACGTTTATTAACCCTAAAAACAATGCCGGTCAGCTTGTCCAGAAGAACAGCTTAAGTGTGCATCTGCATTTAGAAGCCACAAACTGCAAAACAAACCTAGCAATACAAGTTCTGTGCCGTTTTCTCCATGCGAGACAAAGACACTAATATGAACGCACATGACAAACAGCCTGGGCTCGCTGCCACTTGTGTTTATACAGTGATCCACACAAAGAAGCCAAGACATCCCAGCACACAAGGAACTTCAGATGATAAAGGGTAGTGCAGAAGGCAAAGGTTTCTCTTCCCTTATTTAAAAATACAGAACTATTTCCTGTGGCATAAAATTTACTCCTGGATTTTGTCTCCTTCTAGGAGACAAGAGTGCCTGGTTTTTGTTTTTTTTTTTTAAAAAGAGCCCAGAAATATTTTGACAACTTTCAGTTGCAGACTATGAAGGTTTTTGCCTCCCATGAATACTTTACGGGAAACAATTCTTGACCGCAACACCGACATTTTAAAGGTCTGTAGCATGGGAGCTAGCACAAACGTCCCACCTAAAGGAGGGCACAGACCGGAGTTAACAATCATCAGGGAAGTTGCCTACACCAGCATATATCTAAGATTTCCTCTCCTACAATATAGCTAGTGGTACCCCAAAAAGAAGGCAAACGCAGGATTACCACCGTGACACCTAGCCGCCTCCTGCCAGTTCTTCATGGTGTCACTGGACCAGCACATCGGGCACCCAGCTGAAACAGCACTCGCACCCCTGGCAGGCTCGTGGGAAATACAGAAACGTGTCAACGCCAAGCAGACTTGTTCGCGCTGAAAGCTGGGTGAGTCAGTACACTTCTCCCACCGTATCCCCATGCTCAGGTGAGATTAGTGATACTAAACCTTCTCTGGAGCACCGAGTGGATGTGCCTGAACATGACATGCCGGTGACCTACTTTTCAGAAGTGCCCAACACCCACATCTCCCTCTGAAGTCAACAAAAGACGAGGCCACTCAGCAATTTTGAAATGGTGGTGCATGCTTTTAACATAGGAAGCCAACGATAGCCTAGGGCCAGCTGTGCACATTAGGAAAATCCCATTTTAGCTCCCCGTGTAGAATCTAGTGTGTTCAGAGCTATGGATCCCTCAAGACTCTACATGTCTGATGTATGTGCCTGCTAATTCCACCCGTTCACTGCCAAGGAAAAGAGCATGCATGAAAGCTAATAATCTCTTTCTTATAGCCCTACTGCATCAGATACATACATTCTTGGACAACAAATGCTGCCACTCCTTTAACCTTCACCTGCCTAGACAGTTGCATCCCTTTTCCTTAGAAGGAAAACACAAGATAAAATTACATCTTATCCTTCCCAATGTATGCCCGCTGTCCTGCAAAGAGATACTGGCTCAATCTACTTTGCCCTAACAAGGAATCAGCTAAAACAATTAAGATTAGGAGATGATGCATACTGTTTAACTACTGTGATTCTGAGTAGGGTTCAGAAGAAAAAATATGTAGAGGATACGGATGATGCACGCTGAAAACAAACTCTAACCCTGCAGGTTATGTATAATTTAGATAGTCTTAATTAAATACATAAGCCCTCCTGAGGTTCCTTCTTTTCCCATCTATGCCCTTCTTCATGAGGAACGACCATACTCTGGTTTATTACTTAGTTTTCATTTTATTCCTGAAAATATGTGCATGTATGTGCTATAAACACAAACAATTCATGGCTACATAATGCGTGGCTATGTCTGCAAGCTATAGCTGGAACCACTTCCGCAGTCTTTTAAAACCAGATAAAACCACTGGTGTCACACAAAATACAGACTGGAGGCCAAGCTCCTGCTTTGAAGGATTTACAGCTATAGAGCCATATAATGCACTAAAGAAAACTGCAAAGCGATGCCTACTTGTTGCATATGTTAAAAGACTACCAGCAGCTTCAACTTCGATATGCTCAGCTATTAACTAGCAAGCCAACAGAGAATTGCCTTCTCTTTCCAGATGACCTCCCCAGTCCAAAGCACATGCTGGGAACAGCAAGTCCTTCCAGCTAAAGTCCTCTGCAAAAGTTTCAGAGCATCTCTCTCATATGACCAACATATCACAGGCTGGTAAACTCAGCCAAAACTCACTTAATTTCCCCAAGTAAAGAGACAGATAACATCTCCATAACCACCCTTTGCAGTTTCCAGGAATCTCTAAAAGCCCTCCACATTCCAAGGCCATTAAACAACAGCCTCAACACTAACACCAGGAGGCAGGTCCAAACAGGAAGGATCTGCAGAAGCCTGATCATAAGGCACAGGTATTGAGAGTCTGGTAAACGTTTCTCCAACCCCAGGTATCTGGAAGCCTCCAAGTTTGAATTCCAAACTGCTATTCCTTCCAAATAAGTTTTAGTCTCTGAATCTTCTAATTACAATAAAAATGCCAATGCAGATGGAAAATGAAAGGAGAAAGGATCAATCAATATCTTCATGCCTAAAGAAATAAAAGGCAAGATCATAGCTTATAGCACCTCAAATACACCGCAAACTGGTCCGTGAGCAAGTAGGTTACCTCATTAGTGCCTTTATACAGAAAATGACCTGGGAGCCCCCAGACTTAATGCAGTACTTCTTGTTTCCTTTGAGCTATCCTGTATCACCTTTAGACACCTAGCAGCAGATTTCTTTCTCCAGCTGCAGCAGCAAGCAGGACATAAATTAGGGTCCTACATTAGGGGCTAGTGCTGGGACAGGAGAGAGAGGGTGCTGCTGTCAAACTAGTAAGTTGCTGAGTGACAAACCTCTGGGCTCCGCTTCACCGCTGTTTTCTTGAACCTAACATCTCAATTATTAGTGAAGCAAACACATGTCACCAATCCCTTTCTCTACCAAGAAATATTGACTTGCGGCACCCACCTATTCTCACCAATTCATACCTGCTAAAATAGCGGAAGCTAGATACTAATTGTTTTCCGTGGTGGGGGGGAGAGACAGAAGTTGAGAGAGACCCATATGAGAGCAAATTAATTTCAGGAATACGTCTTTACTGATAAAAAGAATTAGCTGAGTAAGCGTTATTCAGTTTCACAACAAGTAAGTGAAAAACATAAAGAAAATTAAATCATGGCCATGTAGCACTTTAAAACTCTGTTTAAAGACGCTTCTACAGTGTACTTGTTTGAAGCAGCTCTTTTCTTCTCGCTGTGAGCCATGACAACTTACTTGGAGACCATGGCTTAGATGAACTTAAATCATCTTGGATTTACGCGGTTCACATGTCTGACAACTAGCTGGAAACTAACGCACAGTGAGGACAACGACAGGATGAAAGAAATACTCACAGTTTTCAGGAAAGCTGACAGAGAAATAAAAACAGACACTGAACAGGATAACGGGTGTCCAAGAGAAATAGTCCCCCCAAAAAACCTTGAGAATCGCGACATATTCACGCGTTTGCCTTTCAAGCAGACAGCTGGGGGCACAGGTTAGGTGCACCTAAGTTGTAAAGAAATTCTGTTTAAAATAATTAAGTATGGATTGTGCAGGAAAACTGAGCTCTGACTTTAAAGGAAGGCACCTTCAGAATTCAGTGTGAAACTTCAGCTGGAAGGCTGCATGAAGCTCAGGCTCTTGCAGGGGAGAGCGGATCGCCTCCGAGCAGCGTCAGCCACGCGTTCACCCCACGCCGCGCAGCTGAAGGGCCCGAAAACCTTCTGCTCCTTGGCAGCTTTACAGCACGGGACTGAACTCCAAGATCTTATCACCGCGATAGGGCATTTTTAAACAACCACCGAGAAACACTTGGGAGAGGGGAAAGGGGAACGAGAACTGCCTTCGCCAGCAGCACCGCAAACCTTCAGGCAAGGTCAGCAAGGATCCCTGCGGCACCCCCAGCACCCTCACCACAGGACCTGAACCACCACCTCCACCACCACCAGCAGGACCAGGACCACCAGGACCACCACCATCACCAGGACCACCAGGATCAGGACCACCACCAGGGTGGGACCACCACCGCCGCCCTGCAACCCGGCTGCTCCGGGGGAGCCAGCGCCCGGCTGCCCGTTCCCGGTACCTGTCCTCGGAGACGCTGATGACCCCGTCCTCCTTGGGCACGATCGCTGCCATGTTCACCACCTCCTGCGAGCCCTCCACTTTGTTGAGCAGGAGGGGCTTGCGGGTCAGCGCCTTGGGCTGCGGCTCCGCCGCCATGGGCACCGCCGCTGCGGCGAGGGGAGGCTGCGGCGAGGGGAGGCGGCCGCACCGAGGAGGAGGAGGAGGAGGAGAAGGAGGGACTCGGTGCACGGTGCCGGGCTCTGTCGCTCATCCCCCGGGCTCCCCGGGAAGCAGGAACCGAGGAAGCGGCGGCACCGCCCCCGAGCCGGGCCGGGCCGCCCCCCTGGGCCGGGCCGGGCGGTGCGGGGGGCTGAGGGGGGAAATGGCGGCGGGCGGCGTCGCCATCTCGCAGCGCCCCCAGGGGTGTCCCGGCGGCCGGCCTGCCTGAGCGCTGCGGGGAGGATTAACCTCGGGTCTTGCAGGCAGCTGTCAGGAGCCGGGCTGGTAGAGGGAGGCCTTGAGCAGGTAATGGTGGTTAAAAACTGGGTGTAGATGGCTGCTTTCCCGGGCAGGGGTGCGGGTCCGGGTGCCGGAGGGCAGCCCTCCCTGCCTGGTCGCCACACGGTGGCCGGCTGGTTGCAAAGCTCCTCGCTCGCAATACCAAGGCTTGTCTGTATTTAGATTACGAACTCTCTCGTGGTGAATTTCTAAGGGAAATGCAATGGGGCTCCAGCAACTGCTTTTCAGCGAGATTCTGCTTTTTGCTCACTTTTCCTGTTGGATTCATTGAGGTCCAGGAAGGTCAGGGAACCTGCCCAAAGCTCTGTGCTAACGTCAGCAAAACAAACAAACAAACAAAAAAAACCCTAACACACGCTTTCTCTTGAAGTGTATGCCAAAGGCAATCTTTCATAATCCGTCTGGAGAACTCTGGAAAACAATTCTAGGTATCTGAACAGTTGTCCTACATCGCAGAAGTGATTTGCAGGCTGGAAAGCGTTACTTCAAGTATAACTTTAAACTTACCCATGGTAAGATGAAGAGCGGCAGTTCTCTGAAAAAAAAAAAAGTCCTTCCCATCAGCAGAGAAATTGAGGAGGCTTATGAGTTTAGCAGATAGGCATATATTTGTTGTGCAATTTGTGACAAGACTGTCACGTATAGAAGTGAAAACTAAATTCTAGATAGTGTTTAGTAAACTGAACATATTATACTAGACAAACAGGGTCTGGAGGCCTGCAGGACCACAACAAGGCATTTAAGCTGTACTTCACTGAACTATTTGAAGTTCACAAGTGTACTGTGGAGGGAAATGTCTGGTCAGCAACAGATAATGGCTTGTAGGAAATGCATCTGCAATCTCAAGCTGTTTCCCAGGGGATGTATGATCACATTAGATAACATCCCTTTCTCACAATCCTTAGAAGGGAACTGCTACTAGAGAACAGAAGATGGAAACCAGCCCTCTTACTGCTACAGATGACCCTGTGGTCCTAGGCTAGACCTACAGCTAGACCTACAGCCAGAAAAGCTTGCATTGCTACATGATGTATGAAATATTCTTTGAAGATGCTGATATACTTGACAATTTTCAGAATGGATGTATACCTTAAAATGTCTTTGAAAACAAAAGTGTGAAGAAATCTGGCAAGGGCTGCTGTCTTTGCAGTTTGTTTGCATTCAGGATTTGGCACTATGCACTATTCATAGATAAACATGGTCTGAAAGTATGCTGGAGGCAACATACTGCAGGCTCTAGGGAGACGTAGAATATTTTTTGCCCAGTAGACCTTCAAGGAAGTGAGTAAGGGGGAAATGATTATCTTAACAAGGTATGGTTCACAGGACCCGGAGCTGGTCCTATGCATCCCTCAAATTAGCTGGTGTTTGTTTGTTTGTTTCATCAATTGCCTATTGAGAAATTCTATTTCCCTTACCTCTCCCTTATCTTTAAACATTCTCGGACACAACACTACTCCTTCAAGATCTAATACACTGCCCTTCTGGAGGAAAACACTAAAAACAGTCCTAAATGGACATTCTGTTTTACTTTACTGTTTCTAAAAAGCTGCAGAAGATACTCCACTTGGTGGCTGTGACATGGTTGTTCAGGTGCACCCATTGAATGCAGGTTTCACAGGCAGCAACAGCCCGGCTGCCAGGGGCATGCATTTGGATCAAAGCCAAATAATGACACTCTGAAATGAAATCTATGCTTTATATAAAGGTCTAATCTTTGGTAATGATTTACCGTTTAAAAAAAAGAAAAGCCCACAATGCAAGAGATGCTCCAGTGGGCTTATAGTCAGTCAAGATAAAAATCTTAAGGGCTTATTTTAAAGCTTATCTTTAATGGTTACTTCCTCAGCAAGACCAGGAAGGTACTTAAATAATAGAAAACGAAATCCTGAGCTCTGGTACATCACTTTACCAGGTGTCCAAATCTGGGGTCAGTGCTCTCATCTCCCTTATAAGGTAGAGAAATATGCTTGGGAAATTATTGCACACAAATAATTGTCTTGCTGTGACTGAGAGAAGAAGAGCACTGCTTGAAAAGGTGGGGAAAGGAGAAAGGAAAGCGGAGAAGAAATAAGATTTTAGAGTAAGCCAGAAACCTGGAGCTTACTCCTGCATTGTACCCGACAGGCTAAAAGAATGTAGTCGTAATGGTGGAAAAGGCATTGAAATTACCAACAAGATCTGAGTGTTTTCCCAGATCTACCATTCTCACACACAATCCAATCAAAAATGATTCACTTTTTAGCAACGATTTTCTTATAACCACATAAACTAATGGACAAAAAGACTTCAAGCTAGAATAGCTGTAGTTATCAATTTTAATGACTACCTGCAGAAACAAAATTAGGGTAGTTTAGAAAAGTGTTTCCCCATATAATGGGAAAAAAATCAAGAAAATAAATCTTACCAGTACTTATTAGCAGATATATTTTTTTTCATTTTCTATCAGAGCTTTATGGTAAAATTGCATGGGTTGAAAATATTTCTAGGATGACTCCTTGTAACTGAACTAGAAGCCAAGCAAAGCAAGCATATTCAGTTCTTTTTCAACTTCCATAAAAATGTGGTATGCTTGGATTATTTGAACTTTCTTGTAAGAATACATCTGCCATTAGCATGGGTTAAAAAAAAAAAAACAAACTGAAAAAGGCAGCTTTATATCAAATTAATATCGCCTCATCTTTGTTTCTTAGCGTCCTTCCTCCTGCTCTGCATTTTTGGCATGCCACACGGTAAATGAAGCGTTCTCCTCAGCCTTTTTTTCTTGGTATGGGTTGACTTTCACTGCTTTGATTTGGATGGAGTGGATTGAACCTGCCTGCCTGCTAGCAATAAGACTGGTCCGTATCTTCTTGGATTGGGTGAGGACAGAATAGCTCTGGGAAAGGGTGCTGCTTTGGATCACTGTGTTCACACACAGCGGAGCCAATTTCCATGCCCTCGTACCACACCAGAGTCTTGGTTACTTTCTCCGGTTCCTCCTCTGCAGTCTTGTGAGCTGGAGCAAATTCAATTCCCGATCTTCGGCACTTTGCTTTAAAAGTTGCTCTCTGGCTCCATCTTCCGTTTTGTCTTGTTTGCTGACTTTTGGTTTTGTTTTCTCATTTCGGTATATCCGAGTGAGATTTTTCTGAGTTTTAGGAACTAATTTTCTCTTGAAAAGTAGGTAATCACTTCTCACATGACAGTTGCAGCAACATGGAGAGGATTTGGACGTGCAGGTGAGCAGGGGGCCCGGGGAGGAGGGACCTGGACCTCTCCCAGCTCTGCTGTCAGCCCTATTTTTGGATACTTGTATCTTCAAGGTTGTTACTTCTTGTTAGAACAAGAGGAGAAATCCCTAGCCCCAAAAGCACAGCAATAGGTACTGCTTTGGCATAAGGGTAACTGTTCTGCAAAACAATTTTTGTGACATGATCTGGCAACGTCGTGACATCTTGCAAACCTTTCAGCTAAAACTGGCAAGCACTGGGGCCACCCAGTAGGAGTGGGACAATTTAATAAATATGTTGGCATCTTTGCGGGTACTAACAAAAACTGTCCTTTTCTAAAGTGCTCAACAATAATTAGAGTAATATTTATATTCCCAAGAACAAGCCTTTCATAAAGAAAAAGCTATTTTATGGTGATTAAAATTTAAGAACTATTTAACTTGTGCCCCTTTGAGCCATTACATAAACCGATTGCAATTGCTCTCCCTCTGCAAGAGGGGGACCATTGTGGGAGAGAAACTGCACATTGCCCGCGTCGGTGCTTAGATTCAGGAGTGCTCCATTGACAGCGAGCCAGATTTCAGCTTCTGAGGCCTCTTCCTCAATTACCCATGCAAAACCAAAAGGCCTGTACACACAAAGGATAACCACATAAAAAAGGTAAGAACACTTGGCAACAAATAGAGCCACCTCTCAATAGCCATCGAATGCAGCAGCGGTTTACCCTCTCCCGTGCTTTTCTTCTCTGCTTGTTGGTAAATTAAATGTTTTCCCACTTTGCAGTACATGGGAGTTACTATTTCTTCAAAACTCGATGAGCTATGCAACTGCAAAGCTTTGTGCTTAAAACACTCTCCTTTGCAGTTCCCTTGTTTTGTCAGTAGTGATAGCCTTCATGAGATAGTTACTAAAAAATATTTTTAATTTCAGATGCTACATCATTCTTAGAAGCATGTGGGAAACAAATATAGATCCATTCTTTATATAGAAAGGCAAACTTCACAGAGTACCAAAGCGTTCTGTGGAAAATACACTTGCCCATCTTGCTTAAAAATACAAAACCTTATGAAAATGCAGCCTTATTTTGCTCCAGGTATTTATCATTCACACAACAAATAACACTGCCCATCACATTTCTGATAATAAACCCTACATGCTCATTATGACAGTTTTCTTCTGTATTTCATGAGTTTTGTTTCATGTTGGCCTTCAGAAAATGAGGACCTTTAGTTTTTGTTTCATGTTGGCATTCAGAAAATGAGGACCTATCAAAAACTGATAAACGGATTCAATCTGCTGTATGTCGAAGTTCTGGAAAATATTGATTAGCTTTAAAATATGGGCAAGGCACCGTGCATGGCACTCTGTAGAACCTTATTGAGAAGTACACTAATTTCTAGCTGCTGTGCAAGTGCTGTTGGCTTTGTAACTGACTGTGAACATGTGAGAACAAAAAAGTGATGCTGTGTCAGTGTGTGGGCTGCAAATGAGAACTCCTGGCTCATGCATTTTGCCCCATAAGCAGTTCTGGCATTGTATGCAGTCTTATTGCTGTTTCCTTTGTCCTCACTGATCCAGCTATAGTATTACTCACATTTTGGGCTTCCAACTTGCTGTCAAAAATCTCTCTAATTTTATTCACTGTCTTTTTAGTGGAACTCTCTGATCACTAATTCTAAGATCATTATTCTTGTATTTTTCTAGGCTTCGGGACTCTAGAACTTGCTTGTCTAAATCTTCCTTCCCTCTGTGATATTGAAGAATCATGGAATAGCATCAATAAATATATTTTCTATTTGGAAAATGGATTAAATTATGTAACTTGCTTGAAAGGTAAATAAATTTCTCTTACATAATACACTAACTATATGAAAGCTTTGAAGTATTTCCTTTTTCTTTTTTTTTTTCCTGAAGTGTACAATTAAGAATGTGTCTAGGGAATATCAAAGAACATTTTCTTACAACTTGTGTCTTTTAATTATTTTCTTCAAGTTTCTTACCTCTACTACCAGTCATGTGGCCCAACAGTGGATGACAGGATGCTGAGCATATAAAAGTCTGGTTTGAGAAAACCAACTTTTTTTTTTTGATTGCTAATATTGAAAGTTAGAAGTAGAATGGTGGAATATTTTACAAAACAAAACAAAAACACCAACCGACCAACCAAAACCAAACAACCACAAAACAAACAAAAAAAAACGGCAAAGAACTCTGGTACAAAAAGGTCCCAACAGTGCTATTGTGTTTTTGATAGGAAGTTTTATGAAGCTGAGCAGTTTTCTTGAAGTTGAACCACTTTGTAGATTACCTCTTACTGCAATTACACGGAAAGCTTCAAATTGTAAAAAACCAGCATCTGACTCTTTAAAAAAAATAGGGAGACCTTCTCTAAAGTGTCATTTTTTTTTCAACTCAAACCTGTAACAAAAGACTTATTTAAAAGCTTGTGGTTTCTGAACCAGGCTGGGTAAAGTCATCCTTTAAGTGGAAAAGGATTCCTGCAAAAACGTCCTGAGAGGCAGCTTATGACTCAGTACGATAGGGCTGTTTGTGGAGTTAAAAAAGCATCCCAGATCATCTAATCAAACTCTTTCATGTGTTATTCTGTGTAAATGTTATGAGTCACCTCCACTCTAGCAGGTAAGCCGGCATTTGTGGCCCTCACTGAAGCAAGAAGTTTCTCAGTCTTTGAGCGTGTACGTACATCCCAGTGATGCTAGCTTCAGATGGCACTGTTGCAGATGGTGCTGTGGAGCATTTGGTTCTGATTACCTCATGGCCATTCCTGATCAGCATCTTTTTTATTCTAGATAGATTACAGCCGGAATATTTGATTGCCTTGGACATCTTGCACAGTTGTAGGCCCATATGTCTGTAGTCAGAATCTACAGAGTGCACTTTGATTTTGAAATGATAACCATATCTAACTCAAATTTAGCTGCTTTGGGGAGATGTCCTTTGGAGAAGAGTGGATGCGGAAGCACTGGCCCGCTCCAGGGCAGACACCTAATGAGAAAATCTGTGAAAGTGGGAGCAATACTTTTTATTTTTAAAATAGCAAATGCTTTAGAGACAAGAGGCCACACATGTTTGGAGAGGAAAACCAATTATTCAGTCATGTCCTCATCTGTAACTTGGTGACTTCCTTGTGTAAAAATACCATCTGACAATTACCTCAATGAAGACTCAGTAGAATTATCTCTGTGAAGACTGAGGTGAATGTGGTGAATGTGCATCTGGTATCTCTGAAAGTGGATAAGGAAAGTCCAAATGGAGGGGAAAAAAAAAAGTCGGCCCATTTGGTACCAACTGAAAAAAAAGTATGACACTCTCAGAAGTTTAGCCCCTGATGTTCAGGCTAACTGGCACCAGCATAGCCTCCATATGTAATATCAGAACAAGAAAATTTTCACACACAGAGGCTCTAAATGAGATATCAGTGTCAACAAGAAGGTGCTCAAAAGATTCCATGTGAGGGCAAGTGATGCTCTGAGGTCAAAAGAACTCATCTGCTGTGTTAGGTCAGCTCCCAGTAATAGGAGGGAACAAGGCAATAGTTATTTTTTACTGAACCATGGCAAGAAACACTGTAAAAATTGGCCATGCTAGTGCTGAAGTGTTCAAATGCGAAGACCTTGGATAAGGGACAGAGTAATTACAAACATGCAAAGACCCTCAAGTTGTAATGAGCAAGCCTTGGAAACAGGTTTCTTCATTTGAAAAGCCCCATGCATATGTATGTATGTATGCACATACCTAAACACATTGAAATGAAGAAACCTTTCCCAGAGGCCAGCGAGCCTGAGGCCATAACTGCAGCAGTAAGTTTTGCTACAGGATGGGTCCAGTTCTATTGGTTCATAAACCAGACCTTTCTTTTTCCTTTTTTTTATTTTTATTTTTTCCCCCCAAACCTTGCTCTTTTGGTTTTGTGCCTGTGTGGCCCAGCTAACATCACAGAACTAAATTTTCATCTTCCCCCCAGACAGTGTGATGATGTAAAACTGCCTGTGGGGAATGGTCCCTATTCCATCATGGAATCATAGGATGGCTTGGGTTGGAAGGGACCTCAAAGATCATCTAGTTCCAGCCCCCCATGTTTTTCTCCAGGCCATATCCAGATACCTTTTGAGAGAGTGCCAAAAGTCAAGTGCCAGAACTGCCAGGTAACGTGCCCACAGTTCAGTTTCAAGAGCTCTGCATAGCACTGCTGGAGCATTGGCCTCCGCAGTTTACCAGCATAGATCTAGATGATGAAACTCTCCATAGTTTTGGTCCCTCCCAACCCAGCAGTTTGGCCGCAGATACCCATCCACCATAGGAGGGGGGACCAGCAAGACATCTAGCAAAGTTTTTTGCAATCCTAGGCAGCTGCTCAGGAGCCTGAGTGCTCCAGGAGCACTTGTGTGGGTAGTCTTGAGTTAGCTCCTTCTCAGTGGCACGCAGCAAAGCATGGGCTGTCCTCTCAAGCACTTTGCTGTGCGTATTCATGTTCTAGGAACTTCAGCATCTGGCTTGCAGAGTCCCCCTGTAGAGATGTCTGACCAGTCAGTGTTCAATTCCTCTGTTCCCTCCCCTGCGAGACGAATGCCAGATGTTAGGGACTCTCTTACCTCCTCTTTGATACAGTCCTGCCTGACACTTTTCTGCTCCCTAGTGCCGGCAATTGAAGAGAGAATAAAAACAAGGTAGGACAACTTTCCTGTGCACAGCTAGCTCCTGATCCGAATGGTGAGGAGGACAGAGGGGGTGGTTGTGCAGCTGCAGTGCAATATTACAGTGTGTACACATCACTACCCGGGGCTAATGATCTGGCACCAGCGCCTCAAAATCCTCTTGTAACACATTTGCCAGACACATAAAGGTGACAGTCAAAGATTTTCCTGACGTGGACTTTTCTAGGCATTTACCCCTTCCCCAGCTTGAGGGCTGACAGTGTGAGTTCTGGCTTGTATTTATAGCAGCACGTTTTCTTTGAATTATATTTTGATTCATTTCAGGGTTTTTTTATCCATGTCCTTTTTTGACTGGAAAAAAATGTAAGTATGCACATTTATGTATGTACACATAGATGAACATAAAAATTCAAAAGAGAATAAGGAAGAAATACCACTTCTGACCAGGCATAATTATTCTGAAGGGGAAATTATACACTTTTTGTGCCTTTTTTTTTTTTTTTTAAGTAAGAGGTGACATGCTGCCCTTAGTGCTGACTTGTAGCAGATTAAAAATTCTTGGGCCATCAATAGCAAGAAATCACAGGGCTGTATTTACAGAGGTCATTAACTGTCCAGACATCTGTTGGGTAACAAATTCTGCTAAACATAGATCATGAAATGATTCTTGAATTATGCAGAGGGCAATTTCACAATCCAGAAAACAGAGAATTCAAGCGGAGAAAAAGCCATACAAGACCCTCTTATTGCCAGTTGGGGAGGAATTCACGATGATGTCAGAATTACAGGAAAGTTTGGTGCTAGTGACAGAGGTCTGCTGGATTGCTACCACCATGATAAGGAACAGCTTTAGATGATGGTCACAGTTACAGCTACATTCTCAACAAAGTAACTGATGTTACGGCAAAATCGGTCATAGTAATTAGAGGAACACTGTGATAAAGCTAGCTGGACAAAAGTAAAATTTGCAAATGTCTTAGTGAACGCTGCTGTTAAACATGTTAGTACATGGGCAATAGATTTCAATATAAAAAAAGGACTTAGGAAATGACAAGCAGATGCAGCAATGGAAAAAAAATGGCACTATGGTGGAATTTGGAGCATTCCAAATGATAGATAATTAAAGCACAACAGATCTTAACTCCCCTTGAGAAAGGAATAGTGCCCCTTTCCCTGTAACTTAACTGCAGCAGCTGCTTGGGAGAAGATCACAAGTGAGCCCAGTTCTGCTGCACTGTACTGTAATTGGGTTAAAGGGCTGTCACTTACCTCTGAAATGAGAGCTCAAGTGATATCTGTCAACCTTTGGAAGCTTTTGCTGGATCAGGAGTTACTTATTAGCTGCTGCTGAAGTCAAGCACGGAGCACAACCAATCATCAAAAACACGGAGAGTGAAGACTTGTCAGGGCAAATTAGTAGTTTTGGCTTTTTTCCCTCAGCCAGCTGAGGAGAGGCATACTGAATACCTAAGCTGAAACACCAAGAAAAAATACGGTAACTTTTTCTGAAGGAAAAGGTAAGATAGAGAGGATCTGAAATGGAAAACATGAAGAAAAAAAATGATCAAGGAAAATAAAATAAATCAAATCACAATACCTTGAAAATAGATGCAATGGATATAATAGTTAAAAGCCTGGATTTGCCTCCATTGCATTATTAACCTCCGTGTTCCTTCAAGACCACAGTTATATTGATCAGTGTTAGCTGTGCATTCACAACTCACATAACCCAGTCAAACATGAATGACTGTAACAGTATCGAGGCCCTCACAAAAGAGAAACAGCAGAAAATACAAATACCTCAGGGGAGGGAAGGCACAGAAGAATCTCAGAGGAAACGTTAATTCATCACACAACCAGTGTACACAATATACTTTGCCAAAACTGGCGAAGGGTACGCTTAGCGTCAGCCTGAATTATGGGATGGGCTTTCTTGGGCTTTTTGTTTTGGAACCGTGTTTGGAAAATAACCATAAACCGTATATTGACTTTAAAATGGCTTACCAACAGGAAAATATTAGAGCTGATCCTGAAACGGTCAAGGCTTTCCGATTGCAACATCGTGAAATTCAAAGCCATCTCCAACAACAAAAGAACCCATTGCTGACCAAACAGCACTGCTGGATGCAGACTGTTACTATGAAGAAGGGTTACACTTACAATGCAAGGTTCATTATAAGCTGGTCTCAACTCTGTTCTAAAATTTTCCTCATGAGAAATGCATTTGCGATTTCAACTCGGTAAGAATTATCCTTTTGTACTTTTCAAAGCAATGCTTTAAGTGTCTTTCCTTCCCATTTGAAATACTTCTACAAGACGCTTCTTTTTCTGCAAGTCAGTACAAAGCAGATTTGCCCACCGTGGCATCCATTTGACTTCCTTGTGCAAGACTCTGGACCTTTTAAACAAGTAGGTCTTACGTCAGGGCTTCAACGTGCATGTAAAAACAGAAATAAAACCCCTCTCCTTTCATTTCAACTGTACCTTTTGAATAACATGCTCAGCACACAGTCCCAAATGTCTAGCCAAAGGTGCTAGAAGTCAGAGAACGCAGATGAACAGATTTCTTCCTTGGATGAGAAGCTTTTTATATTTTTATCAGGTTTGTTTTACTGTAGAAGACCTATGTCTGTGCTTTATAGAGGGCTTTTGTTCAGATTTCCAATTATCTGCTTGTTGGGATTTGATACGTTTTCATTAATTGCTAAATGGCAAAAGACAGACCAAGAGGTATATATTCCATCTGACACCAGTCATGCCAGCTGCCTTGCGGAGAGCAACCAAGCGCATCTTTCTTTTACAGTGTTGTGATTTTGGGCAAAAGATGGCAAGGCATAATAATCGCATTTAGAGTAAAGGCTGGATAATAAACTTCTACAGCATGGCAATATTTTAGAGAAAGAGCTCCCAGCTCTCAAATACCACATGCAGGTGTGCTACCTCAGTGGGAAACATTTTAGGGATGAATGAGTAACTCTGCCCTCTTGTTTACTAAGACTATACCCATTATATTCGCCATTAAAAATAAATAATAATAAAAAAAATACGTCTTGCCTCTCTGGGAAGTGCTTGTAGAATATCTTTTAGCTGTAACCACTTTATGCTACAAGCTGCCTGTAGCTGGAATTGGTGTCCCTTAACCACTCGATTAGTTAGATAAATTCTGCACGCCTGTGTCTGGGATCCATGGTAATAGAGTTACGTTGCTATGCTATGAAATGTGCAGGAGGGTCCAACCCTTCAGAAAGGATATGATTTCCGGGGCTACTGAAACTTTGCAATGAAGGCAAGAAAGAATGCTTAAAGGAACAAACAAAAGAAATCTCTGGAACGGTGACAAGTGGGATCACGCAGATCGGTGGGTACGGGCAGGGCACTAACCTCCCAGGGAAAATTTCCTCCAGGAAGATTTAGCAGCTCTCTGAAAAATTGTTTAAAAATGGTGTTGTGGGGGAAGATTATCCTAGTTCTGTTCCTGACATCCTGAGGAGAGCCTACATGGCAACACCGTGTGTTGCATGTATTTGTGCGAAGGGCTGAATTAACCCGTTAGGGTACACAGAGGAGCTTTCAGCCCGGACTGCAAAAGTGAGACGAGAAACCCAAACACAACCAGGATGGACTGCTACAAGCAATCTCCCTCGAACTGCCTGACTGATGTAACTATTATCTCTGGCCACACTGATGACAGGATTTTTACTTCCCTGGCATAATAAGCAAAGGTCTCCTCAGACCTGTTGTTCTAGCGAATGCAGAAGCCTCCTCCCGTTTTCATGGCCTGGGGAGAAGAGGGAAGATGAGAAGTCTGTACCTGTATTTCCCTGGGCACTCTGGTATTAGCAGGAATCAAGTGGACTGCTGCTGCCTGCTGCTACCAGCATCTCAGGGATGGAAAATAAGTTTAAGAAGAAAGGAGGGGAAAAAAAAAAGGTAAAAATACCTTAGCTTTTATATGCTAGAGAGCGTTTTCTGTTCTCTTTGGGTCTTGACACTGCCAGCTGAAATACTCAAGAGACAGAATAAATTTAAAGGCTCAGAGCTGAGACAGGTTTTTGTTCTTGACCAAGATCCTACCTTAAGCGAAAGGAGCAATGTAAAACATCAGGAAGGATATATGAAGACTGTAACTCTATTTGAATTCTCATACGCACTACCTTATTAAAACTGTAATTTTGCAATGTTTGTTTTAAGCAGTTATCTCCACGTTAAATTTAATATTCCCTCGCAGTACCAAGTAGAAAAGGTCCTGCTCTGTTAAACACTGTTAAATACATATGAAGACAACACACTGCCTAGAAGACCTTTCAATCTAAGGCCAGTAATACCAAAGGAAAAGCGTGTATCAAATATACAGTTTAATCTGATTTTTATCTTTCTCTTTCTCTTCTATTCAGGTGCCTTCCAACCTCTCAATCATTAACTGACTGACTTCTACTGTCACAGCACAGATGGTCCTCAAAGAGATTAGTTTTTCCTCTGAAAATAATCTTACCATGCACTTCTATCATAACGTACTTTCCAAGAGCTTAAGTACTTCACAAATATTCATGAACTTCATCTCTCAGTGCCCACATTCATCCCGGACATTTAGAAAACAAACTACTTCAAACTACTATAATCCCGATTTCCTTGCAAGCCCACATTAGCTATGCTGCCCCTGGATGGCACACCGCTGTTCGCTGTGCTTCCAACTACTGAGCCAGAAAACAGCAAGGGATTTGGATGGCTGAAGCAGTGGTGGGGAATACAAAAATCCCTGGGAAGCTTCAAAGGCTATCCTCTGGGTTTCCCGATCTCCAGGCAATGAAAATGAGGCTGTCTTTGAAGATGGGCCAACAGAAGCCAGAAAGCAGCTTCTTTTAGGGGTCATCGTTCTGCAAAGCGGTGTAGTTTCACTGTGTTCTGGTGCTGGGAAAGCCAAAGTACAGACTTCTAAAAGGTGCTAGACAGTTTCAAAGGCAGGCAGCTGCCTCTGCAAATTTTAGAAGAAAAAATGGGCAAAGTCCTAGAATACACATAAAAATTTGAGATCCAGTTTTCCCAATGTCACTTTTCCGAAAAATTTTGAGGGTTACATCTTACGTGATCCCTGTCTTCCCAGTAATTACTCATCTAGGAAGAGTTCTATACATTTATCTAAGCTACCTGAATTAGAGGACGAAAGCGGTTTCCCTTTGGTAACAATTTCAGGGAGAGCAAAAAAAGGTAGGGTCAAAATCACTGAAGAGAAACTCATGAAAAACAACCCCAAACCACAATTTAAGCTCTCATTTATTCAAGTCCAAAACAAGTGGAAAATAATATTTTATTTATGGAGAAAGGAAATAACTTGAATGCACAGAACTTGGCTAAAGGAAGGCTAAAAGGAATAGGAAACAGGTATTAAAAAATAATAAGTAATACTTAGAATGCTATGCATATATATGTATATACACTAGTGATGAACAGTATAATAAAATTAACCAATGGAAAACTTAAGACTTTTAAGCATGGAAAAAAATAAAAAAATGTTTAATGGTGACAATCTACAAGGCTATGGAACGGAATTCTCATGGGGGCTCTGAAAAATTTACCTGTGTCACTAGAACCTGGGCTGACCAAGATCTTTGTATCTTTGTGAAACTATTTTGTCTGAAGGAGAAAGCCAATTAAAAAAAAATAATAATCAAAGCTAAACTGCCAATTCTAGTTCAGGCCTGTGGTTCAGGACAAAATAAGCCTAACACTATCTGGTAATATAATTTCATGGCTGTCAACTGGGAGAAGCTGTTGTTTATCTTCAAGACAAAAAAAAAATGATAATAACAGTAAATGACACCAAAGTTGTTTTTTAAAATGATGTTTTTTTCAGGCATATTTCTATCCTCATATTTTGCTTTATTGAGTTAGAAATAAATTTTAAGTGAAATTTGCACTTTTAATACTGTCTTATCTGTCCTCAAATGGACAATGCCCACTCTGAAGATCAGAAAATGGGTGTTCTTAGATATAGATTTATGTTCAAGCTCCCTCATGGATGCATGAAAAATAACAAACAAAAATTGTGTATGAAAGAATCCTTTGCAGGATATATGCAGGAATCCTTTGTAATTATCCTTTGCATTATCAATACAGCGGAGGTATTCCTTCAGACAGAACCATGCTGAAATAATTCATCTAGATTTAGGAGAAAAGATAGAACTGCCTCATTTAGCCTGTACAAGGGGTATAATTTTGCCCACCATGTAAAAGGGCTGAAACCAAAACCGCATCTGTTTTCAGTGATAGTCTCAAGCTCTCTCCCTGCTCAGCTGCATCAGCTCTCCCAGTAATGAGCATAAGCACTAATATCACTGGGTTTTGTTCCTTCATAGCAAATCCCTTGTACAGATTTATAAATGTGGCTCTGATGGCAGCACTAGCCATTATGACTCTCGCATTAAGAGGCTGATACAGACTTAGGCTTGGGTTGATTATCTTTCTTTGAAAGAATCTTTCTCAATATTAATCAAATTGGCCAGCTCCCAGCAGAAAAGTACTAATGCCTACCACAGACGACACAAAACCAGCCTTGATTCTGCCCTATAGGGGATCTAATATGGATCTAATATAACATGCACAGGAGCAGGAAGAACTGAATGTTCCAAATGGCTTCAAAGATAATAGCAAAAAGAGAGTATGTACAGAATTCATAAAGTGTTTTTGCTTGTATAAATCCCATTGGAGCTGCATATAAGTTTTGTCGGTGGGATTCCTTTATCAGGGATGATCCCTGGACTGAGGGGACTAGGAGTAGGATAGGCCCAGCTGCTTCGGTCCCACCTTCCTCTCACGTTGGTGAGAAAAACACGGTGTGCCTACTGCATCCACTTTTCAAGGTCACTCCAGAATTCAAGCTGGTTTATGACTTATTCTACCACGAAGAGTTAATGCCTTCCTCCCTCTCTTCCCGCCCCCCCTACTGGCAACAAACAGAAAAATTAAAAATTCCAAATGACCTTCCAGGATTTACGTGAAGTCTCCATGTCCCAGGCTGCCTTTCACAACATTTTCCTAGTAAGGCAAGTGCTCTAAAATGCCTTTTTTTTTTTTCCTGCACTTTGGAGAAGGCTACATTCCAGAAGTTTCCGATTTTTAGAATGCTCTCCAAGAAGATGGACGCTTCACACATGAAAGAGGTGCTCGTTTATTAGGCCAGTCAATGAAACATCAATGATATTACAAATAGGAGAGAAGATGGCATGTCTGAAGAACGTGCCTGTCTAAGAGATTTAAAAGGAAGCCAATTAAGAGGCCAACATCATACACTCACTCAACATTACTCCCCAAAGGAGCTACAAATCCCAAGGCATGACTTGTTAAAGTAGCATCACGGCCTTTACTTAACAACTCGAATCCCACCACCTTAGGGAGGTAATTACTAGTCTAGCAGTAGGCAACCTTGCTGACCTCCTCAGGAGCCGCACACCTGACAGAGCCAGAAGATGCATGTGGAGAGCCGAGGGGAAGAAAGGCGTCCCAAAACACAGTTGGAGACAACAAGAGACTGTTCTACGAACACTCTCCAATAGACCAAATATTTTACTGCATAATGGGGGCTGGCATGCAGCTGGATTCCAGGGCAATCCAGCAACGTGGCCTCGGCAGCACCTGCTGGTTTGCTTCCTCTAACAGCAGGGGCTCAGATTAACCAGTAGAACCTGGACCAGCACAGCCTTGCTGTCAGTCACAAGACACAGCCCCACTACTGGAGCTCTAAAATTGAATGGCTGGAAAGATGCAAGCGGCTTCAGACTCACACAAGCTTGGCCGGGCTTATTACTGCCCGCAGGATCCACACCGAGTACTCACAGCAAAGGATGTTGCTTTTGAAGAAACGTAGTTGTCATAATTTGCCTGTACCCACTCCAAAAATCAAGTTTCATTCCCAACGCCCAAAGTCCTTCAGAAGGACTCCGAGGGGTGACCTGAGATAAAAGCAAGCATCCCTGGGGTTGCTCCAGCGCCTCAGAATGGATGGCGCAGGCCACAGATGCCAATGGGCAAGCCAAAATACCACGTTCACAGGCCTAAGAATGCCTACAAAACTGCAATGGAAACATGATTCCACCCCTCTCTCTCCAGCCTTCCTAGAAACTAAATGCTAATCTTTCATTAGTCTTAAAGAAAAGAAAAAAAAAAGCCAAAAACAGCTCTTGCCTAACAAGACAGAAATGTTGCCTGGAAGAACAAAATGAATCAAACCAGGACACTGCCAATTTTATCTTGAGAGAGGGAGCACAGTGGCTTCATACCTTCGAGAGCAGTGGCTGTGGGAGCACATCAGCTGGATCGGGAGAAAAATATCAGGCAGATAGGATGCGGAGCAATCCCCTGAACAGATTATGCTAAAAAATGGCTCTGGAGTTAGAGCTTGAAGGCTAGTGGAGCAGAAACGGCAGAGACTCAATTGTTGGGGAAAACAAGCAAACAAAAACCGAGGACAGATCTTCATCGTTAATTGGTTGGAAACGCTCCACAATTATATGATTTATAGGAAGTAAACTCGGAGTGCCTGAGCACGGATCAAAGACATGTTAGCGTTAATTTCTGCCTGCACGTAGGGGAAAAGGTCACAGTGAGGGCCGGCCAATTTTTAAAATTTTTTATTTATTTATTTTATACAGAAAGATCAGACCGAGTCTCTCGGAATTCACTGTCGGAGCACCCGCATGCCGAACCCAGTGGACACGTCGGGCTGCCAGCGGCTGAACTTTCCCTGATAAATGAGACCCCTTCAGCCAGGCCGGCAGATTTCAGCCCGACTTTGGGTTTTCTGCCTCGGCCTCCTGTCCTGAGGGGCAGTTTGGGGATCAGCGCGGTGCACGGGGCCTTTCCTTCCCCCCGCAAAACAGACATTAAGAGGGGGGAAGCGCTGCCTCAGGGGACGCCTCGCAGCCCCTCAGCGGGAGCAGGGCTCCCCCCCCTCAGGCGGGGACCTTCCCTCAGCCTCAAGGAGAGCGGCTCCCCACACACCGTGACTCACCCGCCCGCTCCCGGCGGGGACAAGCCACCTCCCTGCCCTCAGCCCCGCCGCAACCCCCCCGCCGCCATTTTCTGACGAGCGACACCCCCCTCCCAGCGTCCCCCCCCCCCGCCATTTTCTGACGAGCAGCGCCCCCCGGCCCGCACCCAGCGCCCCCCCCGAACCGCCGCTACTGCGCATGCGCGGCGGCGCCGCTCGGGCCCTCGCTCCCCCACAGCCCCCTCGCCCCGCCCACGATTTGAATATGCTAACGAGGCACCGCCCGGCGGCCCTATGGCGGGGCCGGGAGGCCGTCACGTGGGGCGGGGACGTGTCCTCGGGGGGCGCGGCCAGTCCTGCCCAGGCGGCTTTAAAAGCGGGCGGCGAGCGAGGCAGCGCCTCAGTCAGAGCGAGAGGGTGGCGGGGGGCGGCGGGGCTGCGGCTGCTCCGCCCGAAACTTCGGAGGGGCGGCAGCAGCAGCAGCAACAGGGGGAGGGGAGGGCGGAGGAGGAGGACGAAGGAGAAGAAGGTGGCGGCCGTGGTGGTGGTGGTGGTCGGGGCGGCGGCGGGGGGGAAGGTCAGCAGCGGCGCAGCCCTCCCCGCCGCTCCCTCATGAGCCAGCCCGTGCTGGGCTGAGCAGGCCCCGCACACAAAGGAGGGCAGGGCAGGCAGCGCTGCCCCCCCCCCCCTCCCCGGGAGAAGGGGCAGCGGGGAGGCGCCCTTCCCCGTGCACAGCACTCACGGCCACTCACTGCTCCGTCCCCTTCCTCCTCTTCCTCCCCCCAGCCCCTCGGTTCCCCCCCCCAGCCCCCCCGCCCCGTCCATGTAGCCGCCCCGGCCGCCGGCCCCTCCGCACTATGCCCATCTTACTCTTCCTGATAGACACGTCCGCCTCCATGAACCAGCGCACCCACCTGGGCACCACCTATCTGGACATAGCCAAAGGCGCTGTAGAGACTTTCATGAAGGTACCGGCTCCAGGAGGCGAGAGAGAGAGAGAGCGAGGAGGGGAGAGAGAAAGGGGGGAGGGGGGGGGAGAGAACGGGGGGGGGGGGCTGCGGGGGGCGAGGGCGGCGGGCGGCGGTGTGCGGGCACCCAGGGGAGGGAGGCAGGGAGGGGAGGGAGGGAGGGCCGGGGATTTGGGGGGGTGTGGGGGGGTCTCCTGCACCGCCGCCTTCCTCCTCCTCCTCCTCTTCCTCCCGCCTCACCCTCTGCTTTGTGTCCCCCCCCCATGCACCGCAGCTCCGAGCCCGGGACCCGGCCAGCAGGGGAGACAGGTACATGCTGGTCACTTTCGAGGAGCCTCCCTACGCTATCAAGGTAAAACCCCCGCTAATCCCTCCCTTCCTCCTTCCTTCCCTTCCCTCCCCGGCCTCCTTCCTGCCCCCTCGGCCGGGCCGGGCAGCGGCGGCTCGGCGCACGCACGGGCTCTGGCAGCGGCAGCGCTGACATCAACATGGCCGACATTTTATTATTTTTTTTTCCTTCCCCCCCCCCCCCCCCCCACCCCTCCTCTGTCCCTCCCCTGTGTGGTTTGTGAGCAGCAATGAACTGTGGGGGATATTTAATTCAAGTTGGGAGAAGTGACAGCAACTCCGAGGAGAGTTTGTATGGGGGGGGGGGGAAGGTGGGATGAGAAGAGGACGGAGCTTCCCTCTGTCCTGTCCTTTCGGGGGGGGAAACAAGGCAAGGGGGTGGCGGGGCTGCATGACACAGGGCCGTGAACCTGTTGGAGATCACTTCAAGGCTGGGCAGAGGAGTTCAGATAGCTGCGAGGTTTATTCACGGGTGGCTTCACAGAAATTCGCCCTTTGGAACATTAGATAGATGCGGATCATGAAGATTTTAAACTATTTTCAGGCTTTCTATAATAGCATTAAATACGCGTAACTTCCAAGGTGTTTTGCATGCCTTTCTGCTGAGCTGCATGCAGCTACAAAGTGTCTTGCTTAGTTGCTGAACAGAAAACCCTGAGCCTTTACAAAGCTTCTGTCTGAAGAATGTCTTCTCACGTTTCTCTTTTCAGGCTGGCTGGAAGGAAAACCATGCAACGTTTATGAATGAACTGAAAAACCTTCAAGCTGAAGGACTTACTACTCTTGGCCAGTCCCTAAGGACAGCTTTTGATTTATTAAACTTAAATAGATTAGTAACTGGCATAGACAACTATGGGCAGGTAGGTTGACTGTTAATAGGTGGAAAAAACATAAAACACAAGCTTCCCAGACACAGCTATTAACTAAATGTACAAAGAGGCATCTTCGTGGAATTCGTGATATGGGGTCTTCTTCAAAAGTAAGCAGAGATCAGATAGTTTGAAGAAGTGTAGCTGCTGTCTATAGTTTTGTACCCAACTGTTTATTTTCCCCCCAGTTACTTAGTTCTTAAACTGTGATGCAGCCTCCAAGTTGATCTTCCCAGTTAAACTTTGTAATTTTTTTTCCACCAAGTCTTGTGTTTCAGAACCTTAACTGATGAGCCTGCCGGGGTCATGAAAACTTGGCTTTATGTATACAGTGCTGTATGATCAATTAAGTACAGCTTGGGAGATGAGCTGTTTTTCGAGCAGCACTGCATGTTCCAAAAGTACTGAGCAGAGCATACCTTTTTCAAAACATTTTCTTTCTAATGAGATTACTACAACTTTTCTCTGAATACCTGTATTTTCATAAACCTGCATGTTGTATTGAGCCTTGAGGAGCTGTGCTTTTCTAATGTCTGTGTTGCAGCTGTCCCTTTAAAGCAGGACTTCTTTTGGGGTGGGCCAGCATTCTCTTGCTCAGTAGTGAGTTGCTATAAGCCAGTGACTATAGGTTAAATATGCACTTTAGGAAGAGTATCCAATACTTTCTGGCACTGGATCAAACCCTGGATTTGTTTTGCATAAAGCACATTATTAGTATTGGGCAAAGTATATCATGTTTTTTTCACATGGGACATGTGAACTTGAATCTCCCCTTTCCTTTTTTTTTCATGTAATGCATCATCTGCTATCTGAGGATTAGTTACTGCTCTTGGTATTTAATGTGGGAATGTGGTTGTGAAAATAAGCCCCCTCTTTCCCCCTTCCCTTTCCAGTCTGAGCAGAGTTTGTGATAACATGCCATGTTTGTTTGGGAAGGAAATTTCTCTCTCTCTCATGTTGCATTGTATGGCTTTGCCACTAGGTGATCAAGTGAGTCTAAACATTTTTAAAATGCCAGTTTGGTGATGAAACTTAAAAAAAAAAAGTGCTAGTTCCACACATGGCTATTTTTTTGTCTATTACCATCTGCTGTCCTCTTGTACATCTGTGTGCTAACCTTTCCCATTTTATGACATTTTTCTTTAGTTACGTGAGCTATGTGAAGCTTTTTAGAACACTTACCATTGTAGGCGCATACATGAAATACTTGCTCTTTACCACTGCTCCTGCTAGTGATAATACAGTATTCAAACCCAAGTATTTAAACTTGCTCTGAGTGAAGCTGTGCTCAACAGCCCTGTCAAGTAGGCAAGTTGACTTGTCACAACTCTCTTGACTAGTTAGTTTTCATTATTGTGGGATGCTGCTGTTTTGTCCGTCGAGCAATTCTTGTCCGGTCTGTTTTGGTTACCAGTCTCTCTCAGCTTGAACCTACCATGGTTATGCATGCTGTTTGCTCTGTCCGCATGTTGAACAGACTGCTGGAGAGGTGTTCAAATGCTCAGTCAAGTAACTGAATAGAACTTCTGCCTTCTTTCAGCGTCTGCAAAATTAGATGGATGTGTTGTAAGTGCCAGATCATCTGCTGCTGAAGTCTCTGGTTCCCATTCTGGCTCTACTGATCAAAGTAGCGGATTATTCAGAAATAAAATTAAATTCTGGAGCACTTAACTGATCCATCAGCACTCACAGGATGAGATCCAGGGCAGTTAACTTGCCTCATATTCACATTGGCCTTTGAACAATGTCAAAATCTGTTCTTAAATATACATGGTATGAGAAACTTACAAATTCAGGGTAATAAAAACGATCAGAATGCTCAGTTACATTTGAAAATATTTTACTCAGATTCACTTCTTAAGCAGTTTAAAATATTAAGTCCACAGAACAACTGAGTAGTTTATTTCAATACAGCAGATGTTTGAAGAGTGATTATCTCAGAGTGGGAGGAGCAGATAGTTTCAGAAAATGCGACAGATTATTTTAGGTGTGGTATTACATGAAGTAATAAATCTAAACATTTATTAAGCTTTTCTCTGAAGAAATTATCTGGCTTAATATCTTTTCACTAACACGCTTGGTTTTTGGTTGCATTGACGAGCTTCTAAGGTATTTGCTAAGATCCATTTGTTTCACATGTGGATTGTTAAACATATGTGAAAATGACAAGACATGATACAAACTCAGTGGGATTGCTTGGTTATGTCCTCCAGCAGCGCCATGTCTTGTCCCCCTGCTAACTTTGAACTGTTTGTTTAAATGGCAGTGTAACTCACTATACTTGATTCCTTTCAAAGTAGACCAGAGTTCTCCATCAGCTCAGCTCCTGAACAAGAGTGGTGGCTGAACAGTCATTCTGAAATTGAGGAAAATCTCCTGCTTCATATTTTCTTGCAACACTGACGTTCATATTTTTAACATGAATGTTTACTGCTGTTACTTTTTTAGTAAATACGTACTGAGTTGGTAATGATTGAGTGTACAGCTACATTAGCTGATTACAATATCTCATTCAGATCTTAAAGGGGCACTGTCAACATGTTTAGATTATCAAGAACCTGGAAGATTTTTTCATAAGGTGTTTCGGATTAGTGCTATACTATTTCTCTGTAAACCCTTTGTCTTACCTAGGATTTTTTTGATCTACATTTTTGATGTTTTTTTGTCAACAGCGGCAGTAAAACACACAAAAGGAAAATAATTTGACATTCTTAAAGGTCAGCTTATTAGGATTTTAGAGAATATATATATTTTAAGGTGACTATTCTTTCAATTTTTACAGCACTTTCAGGTGCATAAATTCTGTGTTACATTGCTTGAATCTGTGTACTGCGCTATGTGCTGATTACGATAGCAGAAGAATGAACCTTCAAATAAGGTGTCAGCTTTTTGTTTGCTAAAAATAGTGGTCCTCTTCACCTTCTGTGTTTTTACAGAAAGCTTTGGAAGAAACACAGGATTTGGATGTGTTCAGGAAGAATGCAATTTAAACATGCCAAGTTCAGTAAACTCACAGTCATATCACATAAAACACTTTATTGGCTCAGTTTGCACTTAGCTAATTGACTTTGCCATATTTTCCCCAGTTCAGCTTCCCCATTATTTCAGGTAGTCTGCAGTACCAAACCTGTTACTAGCAGGTTTTTCATCCTCTTGGAATACACTCCTAAATCTCATAGATCTGGCTTGTTCAGCAGCATGTGTGTAGTCACAATTTAACTGAGTGTTTTTGAGTGAGGCAAATTAATGCAGCTTGTTAGAGTTAATGGAAGGGTTAAATACTAATAGATGTTTCTGGAATTATTTTTTTCTGTGTAAACAGAAAACATGAAGGTGGCTATTATGTAAGACAGTAAAATGTAAACAAGTAGCTGTATGTAACCAACTATCTACTTCAGTTACTTGCAGTCTGTAGTGAAGTTTCTAAGAATGAGCTATAAAACTAAGGTAGGTAAAAATGTATCACTGGAGTTTTGAAACTTACATGCAAAGAGCCATTGTAGCACTACCAAAATGAATCTGATTGATGGATGTCGGAAACTGCTAAAACTCTGGTTAACTGAAACCCCATGTGTTTCACCTTTTATTTGTATAATGAAGGTCTCTTAGTAGATTTTTGTGTGCAGTATTGCATCAACTGAGGCTTGAGAAGATAAAATTGGAAACTACTAGTGCTTATTGGAATGGATTTTCAGAGTGGTTGCATTGATGTATCAAGCTATTTTTCCAGTTTTTCTCAGGATGAAATTTCATTTTAATATTGCCAGTAGAAACAACTCTTTTCAGTAGCAGAAGCTTTTTGTGTGCTTTTTATCTAAATAGAGCATCTTGCACGTTTTTCAGAATCGTAAGTATTGATACAGTAAAACTGGCTTAGAGGTGAGTTGGTCTTGTTAAATATATTGCAACAAAAGCACATGCTAACATAATTGTTTTGAAACAAAAGGCCAACTGTGATGCTTCTGTAATCCAAGGGGACTTGAGATAGGTATTTTTCATTTGCAGTGTTGGGAAAGGTACACTCTGTATTTAAAGTAATAGCAGAAGTACTTTTTTGATGACTTACCAAGGTGTGCCCAGTCTTGGTGAGAGCCTTTTTTTGGCAGCATATTTCACATATGTGAAAAGTGAAACAAATCTTGAAGCAAACTAAAATCCAAATGGAAATCAATTGATAATGGGTATCTTAAGACTTCAAAAATATGCAAAAGGCTAGAAAGACCTATTTTTGACCTGGAAGTTGAAAGGTGTCCTGCATTGGACGACTTTTTTTATATTGCTTTGCTTTCCGAAGGTTTTAGTCACACCATATATGACCGTCAAACAATCTTAATTTTAGGCCAACTGCTACTTTATAGTTCTCTGAATATATGATTAGACTAATTTGTAGCTACAGTATTGCTGATGTGTTCACACAGTAAAGCTTAGCGTTGGTCTCTAGAGATCAGAGTGTTTTGCTATAATAGACTAAATACTGTAATATTCCAAATACATGTGGATAGCATGCTTAGGAGATCAATTCTAATTGTGCTTTTAGGCACACTTCAGCTTTGGTTTTAAGTCACACGTAGTAGACTCCTTGCTTATATGCATATTTACATCTAAGATACACTGAGCTTTAAAAAACAAAACACCCATAAAAAAAATTGTCCCCAATATTTGTATATGTTATGCTTTGTGTGATGTGTTTTGAGCAGTTCTATATTCGGATTGTTTTTTGAGGATTGTTACTGGAATTCCTTGCTTTCAAAAGTCAAAATCCTTCAAGCATGACTTTTGGCTTGGCGTTCTGGGGCCATAAACACTGCACTGGAATGGCCTGTGTTGAGCGTGCATCCAAATTTGGAACCAAAGTTTAGATTAGTGTTTCCTGCTTTGTCATGCTGGCGTGGTTGCACAGGCAGTTTGCTTTTCATGTTGGTGGAGGCGGAGGTTTGCACCCCTAGTGCAGCACTCCAATCCTCTTTTTTCCCCCTGCCCCAACAAAACTAAATGGGAAAACTTCAGGCAACAGAAAACAACGTAACAAGCTGAGGCATGGCAATAGCAGAAATACGTAAGAAAGGATTATTTGTAGTTGCCTATTTTCTATAGAATAGAAATGGTCTTAATGTAAACTTAAATGCCTGTTATGTCAAAGGTCTATATGTGAAGTGCAGATGAAAGTCAATCCTTCTCATGTGATGCATGATGGAATTAAGAATACTGCTTCCTAACTTACACTTCTTAGGCCATAGCTTACAAACCTGACATCTTGTTCGCTGTTGAAATGTTTTAATTTTTAGGTAGCTTTGTTTCAAGGTATCCTTTAATGAGAGCTACGCTGGTTTTTTTTTTTCCCCACATTTTCCACATGTGAGGTGGAACTGCGTTGCTTTCAGCCGTCCCATACCAACCAAGTTCATTGAGCCTCAAGAGTAATAATCACATCAAACTTTGATGTTATTAAAGTCACTTGTCTAATTCTAATCCAATACACTTTTAAAGAAGAGACAAAAATTTAAAATACAGTACTTTGTGTAAGCTTGTTTTTCCTGACCAAAATGATCTCATCCATCTGTTTCATTAGCAGAAAGAAGTGAGATACATCCCTATGTTCTGAATATCAAGTATGCTTTGGCCACTTTGGTTCTTTAAGTGCTTTATTTTCAATAAATCAGTTCTGGAAGGGCCAGTACCACAACATGTCTGCAGTGACTTTGATTTTTAGGGATCAGGTGGGGGCAGGCTGCCAATGCTTAAGCAGCTGATACAGCTTTCCGTCTCAGGCTGATACTTGGCCTCACTAAAAAGTCAGCAGAGAAAGTCGGAGGACAGTTTGGAGTTGCAAAATTGTATCTCTTGCCTTTTTACCTTGAGCAGTGTAACTGCCTCTGTTTAGTCACAGACTCCCTGAATATGCTAGCTTTCTTATTTAGGTGTTTAAAGGTATGTGTCCCATAGTTGAAGTATTCTTTTTTTTTGAAATGTTTGCAGGTGGTAAATGGCAGCCACTTGTCAGACTTGTTAGGAATGTGAATTAAATACATATAGATACAGAGCCAGGAGTTTTTTTTTTTTTTTTTTTTTGTGAAGCACAAGTATTTTTATTTTCCCCAGTGTTCCTGTTATATTTATTCTTTTTAAATTTCACTTTTTCTTACTGCATAGTTATACTCAGTCTCGGGGTTCTGTTGTAGACAGTCTGTACCTCTGAAGCTTGAAGGGAGAAGGGAAGAACTGTGACTTGTTATGCATCTGACTTTGACTGAGACTCAGTTGAAACTAGTCGTGTTGCTTGAGAGTCCTGCTTGCTGTTGCTTTTTTTCTTTTTGCAGTGTGTTTTGTGCCTGTAACAACATAGTGAGTCCTTTAGTTCATAGAGTATGTCTGTATCTGCAGCTACCGCTTGAACATATTCATATTTGCACTTCATGTTGTGTTTTTTAGCATCATACTGTGTGGCCCTTTATTCAAGTTGTTTTCATCTGTTTATGCAACAGATTGGAATTTCATGTAATTTGTGAGCATTAGAATCTGGCTAATACAGATCTCCACGGAGTGTGCAGTTTGCATTGTGTGATTGTGGTGCTAATTTTAATTGTCCAAAGTGTGCGCCAGTCTCATTTCAAGAAAAACTACTTCAGATAGGAGATGGTGGTTGTGTGTATGTAGGATAAATCTTATGTATTAGAAGATCCTTGCTTGTTTTTCTTAAATGGAACTAGCCAATGAACTATTAGACATTTCTGATGATCCTGTAGTATATTGCTGTCTACAAACAGTATCAGGTGTTCATGAAATATTTTGGATATATTAACTTGTTTTTACTGGTATAATTCCAAATATTGATAGCAAATATTTGCTTTGTTATTGCTTCTATACTTCGTCTTAAAAGGTTAAGATGGAAGGGATGTATTTAATCATTCTGGTACTGTAAAGTTGACCCCTAATGGACTAGATTTTTTGAAAATGTATAGGCAATTTCAGTCCTACAATAATGAGAAGTCAAGTGTCTGTTATTTAAGTACCTGTTGTTTTCTTTCTAGAGGTAGTGTCTGTGCCTCAGTTAACTGATTTGCCCTAGTTTACATAAACCTACAGTCTACTATAGATTAAAGCCTAAATTTTTCCAGTGGGGAAACTGGGTTAGTGCCTATAGCTGAGTTAAAATAGGTAAGAGGTAGCTGTCTGCAAGACATGATATTAACTTTAGTCTGGAAACGTGAATGAGCATGACTGGGATACTGAACAGATAAGGCTTCTGGTTGTATTAGAGGACAAGAGGTTTTGTCAAAATCTGATTTTACTCTAGTTGCTCTGAAATGTGGGTCTTGCAGCATTGCAGTGGTAGGTAATGAGAATAATAGATATGGAATTACGCTAGACGTAACATGGCTTTAACATTAGAGGCCTTTTGTAAGACTGATCTAGCAGAAACTGGTGCAGATTAGTTCTCTAGTATGCAGTTCTGACAGTAATTCAAGGATGTACATACTGAAAATCATGTTTAATGTCCTGTTGTTAACTTGGCCAGGAAACTTTCACCTGAATAATCATATTTGGTGTCTGTCCAGTGTAGCCACTCCTATTTCCTTTAATTCTTGCATTTTTCAGTCTACATGCAATTGCTACTGTTTGTGGAGAGCTGAATGTTAATCTAATTTAACCCACTAACAGTGCTTGAGGATAAATGACTTGAACATGATGTGCATTTTGTCAATGTCTCCTTGAGCCAAAAATCTACATTGAAAAATCCAGAATATTTGTCATTGGAATCAAGTTAAGGTGACATTCTTGCTTCTGTTGAAGATAGCCACTTCTCTTATTCTGTATGTTTATCTCTTTCCTTCACCAAATGCCCTACCTCACCCCTGGGGCTTGGGATCCCAGAATACTGACTTAATCGTATGCATTGCTGTAGGACTGCTGAAGTGACGTTCATCCTAGCTCTCTGCTCTCCTCCACTCCTGAGCTTATTGCCTCTCACAAGGTCATAGTTATGCCAAACCTAAAGCAAGTTGTGACTGCGACTTCATGTAGTAAATTAAACCAATGATTGATTCAGGTGCCTTAATAAGCTGGACTGTGAACTGAAGTGGTTCAGAATCAATTTTTTAACAGCTAGGTTGCTCCTGCTGTAGTGGTGATAAACTCCGAGAGAATCATTGGGAAGTGTTGGGGTAGCAATCATTCAGCAGAATCATCCTATATTCATGAGTCAATAAGCTACCTTCAGTCCGTTTGTCAGTACCCTGTGTTGATAACTTCCCAAAGGGTAGAGAGAATTTTGTATACATCCCTCTCTTGGCTTTTCCACTTGGGTTATTTGATGTTTCCCTACTCGGTATGCTGGCAAT
The DNA here is from genome assembly GCF_964211835.1 of Anser anser. NCBI lineage: Eukaryota > Metazoa > Chordata > Aves > Anseriformes > Anatidae > Anser > Anser anser. The sequence goes on along the minus strand of NC_139720.1, from coordinate 184,294,474 downwards.
TTTGAAATTCATTACCCTTCTCCAGTATATGAAGAGCAGAGGCTTGGCCTGGCACTCTGAATTCCACTGACTGAGCCAGGACTAGCTATGTAAAATCACTGATGTGAAGCAGAAAAGCTGCAGTAATTAAGGACTTGGTCCAAAGCATGACAAGGTCAATTATTTTTGGAATAAAACATTCAGAAATATTTTTAGAAAATATGACCAAAATCATCTTCAAACCCAGATTCTTTGGGGCTGGCTCTAAAGATGTAGTTATGTTTGGTATGAATAGTTATTCTAGCTGTTTTTTAAAAGGGTGTAAAAGCTCAAATGTAATGTATTTTTTTAGCAGCTTGTATTTACTGTATTCAGCCAAATAACTCTGGAAACCACTAGGATTGTTGGCTGATTTATCCAACTTAAGTGATTCCAGTAGTGGATTCATTTGCTAATCTGTAACTAACTGATAAGGTACATCTTTTTTTTAAAACAACTGTTTCCATTACCTTAAAAATAAGGTACAAGATACAATCACAGTTGTTTTGCAGCTTATATATTCCAATTAATTTAATACAGAAATGTTAATTTTTCTATTTTTGTGATTTTTCATAAACTTCAGTGCTTACATGTTGAACATATTAGTAGCTTTTCTTTTTGTTCATTTCATTGCTGTTTCTCCATGTTCAGTTACTTACTGGAGTTCACTGTATACGAAGAAAATTGTGTTTCAATTTATTTGAGAATGTCACATAGGTATGTCATAAATTGTGAGATTCAAGGAGTGAATTGTTTTTGAAACTTGTCAAGGACCTAATCTAAATTGGAGCACTTAGAAGTTAATCAAGAAGTTATCACTTACATAATGTATTATTTAGAACTCAATTAAATTTGTTCTTAGGTGAAAGGAACAGGACAAAGCTTTATAATGAAGTGTTTTTGAAGCTGATTTAGGAATGTTTGCATCTGTGTGATTTAGGAACTTCAGAACACCAGTGAATCCTGGGATTTGAAGTCTGTCTTAGTATATCCTACTGTGTATTCATCATTTTTGTATTAGTATGAACATAGTCTCTAAAAATGCTTCCTTCTGCTTTCACGTGCACTATTGGATGTGGAGATTTTGTATTACAGAATGATCATCTTTAGTACCGAGTCTCCATTTTAGGCTGCTTTGTGCTGCTTTTCTTGGTGCTTCTTGTTGTTTGTCTTGGTTTTGTTCTTAGGACAAACTTTTTCGTTAGCATTCTAAAATGACTGAAGTTGCACAATTAAGTAGTCCTTAATACATTAGTCTTCAGTACATTCAGTGCCAGATTTTGGAACCCAGAATTTATAAAGTTATTAGCATCTATAAAAATGCTCATCACAGAACTTTTTGTTGCACATTTTGAGGTGGGTACGTAATGAATTTATTGGCTATCAAACTCACAAGTTCAGGCAATGCAAGCAGATATGCTTGATATATAATGATACATATTTAAATACACTTCTGTGACTTTTTTGTCAAAGGTTTTCATATCTCTTATGTAATTGAGATGTTTTGTCCTTGAAATACTTGTAATTAAGTAATTCCTGATTGGGTCTTGGAATTTTTGCTCTAGGGCTTCCTGATTAGCTAGAAAAAGTATATGATAATGTATATTTGGAGCTTCAATTGTTAAAATAATTTTAAGATCTGTTCAAAAATACACTAGAGAAAATTATTTTTCATCCCATTTATTTTCCTAAATATGTTACATTTCTTTTTCTTCAGTGGAGCTTGCATAGCCTATGTTATGGAGATGGCAATTGTTTCAAGAATGCTCCCTTCACGTCAGTAGTCTGTAACTGGTGTGCTGATGAGTGTAATTTCTGGCCTGCCTTTAGGAAAAGTCTGTTGTTACACTTGTTCTCCTTTGAAAAACTTTTTGCCAGTTGTTTCAAATTAGCACTTTTTTTGTTTAAACCTGCAACTTACTTGCTCCAGTCACCTGAAATACAAAAAAGCTTCAGTTGTGCCACAGAATCAATGTCCTAACTGTGTGTGTAAAAATCACTTAATCTCCTGTTACTCTGTAGTACCAGTAAGAGACGAAGCAAAAAAACATGTAACTACCTTGTAATCCTTTGCAGGCAGTTCAAATAAGAAACTGTGGTTATTGCATGTATTGGGCATCGGATGAATAACTCTTAAGTATTTGTAATGTAGTTAACTAAAGAAGAATTGTCTAGGAAACGAAAAATTACTTTGTCTATAATAACCTTGCTGTAGCTTATAGGGAAGGATAGCTGTACATAGCTCAATTCAGGTTTTGAATTCTCTTCACCTCATGGAGGAAAGATCCTTTGTGGTATTCATTCTTATTGCAAAATCATTGGCATCAATACCCTGACTTTCAGAGTGTGAATGAGTGCAGGACAAAGCAGGTCTGCTTGAACAGCATTTTCCCCTTCAGGGGAAAATAGATGGTGAGTTAATGGAAGCATGAGCTCTCAGCTTGATAAATTCTAGGAGACTGTTCCTTAAAACTGTTCTGAAGGTTTTCTTCAGAAGATAAAATAGTTCTTCCTATATGTTAGATTCAGGAAAAAAAAGGGGGGAGGGGAATGCAAAACAAAACAAAAAACAGAATGGCAGTAATTGTATGTGCTGTCCCTGGCGTTAGAAATCATGAGCAAGATCATGAACGTAGATCAAGAGACTAGGGGTGAGTGACTGATTGCTTCTTATCTGTGCTTATTCAATTGTTCAGTCTTTTTTTTGGTATACACAATCATAGCAACAGGTAAGTGCTCTTTTCTGTGTATTTTGAGAAAGTATTCATACAGAACGTGCCTCAGGTGATATCATTGCTCTTCAATCACCTCCTGAGGATAGATTTTACTAATTTGTGCCCCCTCTGCTGGCTAGCTTTCCAATTGCAAAGTGAAAAGAACAAGTTTACCTAGGTACTGCTCTCGGGCTACTTTGGCCGAACACTAATTTATAAGTCAGTCCTATGGGAGTAAAAGTACAATGAAAACCTTATTAGTCCTAATTTGTGGGAGACAGTGGTGATGCTGGGAGTTGCTTTCTTCATAGTGTGTATGTGTCATGGGCTCAGTCAAGACTCCTTTGGCATTAAACCTGTTTTTTTTCCCCACGTCCCTCTGTCAAAGACACTTTGGTGTTTTTAGCTACCATGTGCATGAAATCTGTAAGGACTTGTTAAATTGTTTCCTTGACAGAGGAGCTAGATCTATGTTTCGTGGGACTATTGAGGGCTACGCATTGAGCTTCTAAAATCTGCTACTATCATCTGCATTTCTGATTCACTTTCACCTCCAGATGTGGAGCTCTCTTTATTTTAATGTGGTAAGGAGTCTCAAATTACCTTTAAGACATGATTACTTTACCGATGTTGTTCCTGAAACCTGTCTTCAGGGGTGAAGTAGTATTCCCAGCTGCCTGTCATGAACAGAAGGTAGAGTGTAAATCCTCCTATGTTGGATACTGTAGGGAGAACAAAGACTTGTGTTGTGGTAGAGAATGGATATCTGTACTGCAGATGCTTATTTGGACTTTAGAACTAGAGTAATGGTAAGAATCCTGCTTCTGTTCTACATCCCTTTCAGAAAAATGCTGGGCAGTTTTTCCTGGTGGTAGAGAATTCCTGGAATAGTGTTTCGTTAAGTTATTTCTTAAGATTCCAATCTCTTACTGATCCATTGTTTATCTTTGCTATTGATCAGACATCAAGGGAAATGTCATAATGGACTTCAGAACACTTATATCCTGTGTAAAATTCAAAACAATTAGTTCAGCTTCCCTGAAACTTGTAAGGCTTCTGAATGTCATCTTGAAATTCATCTTCTGTGCAAATACCTGATGTTCTAATAGTAAAACAGTTGCTACTATTACAAAGCTGTACTGTCTACTGAATGATCAACACTGTCAAGGGAATATAGCAAAATCTTACGGGCAGCAAAACAGATGAGTTAGCAGTTCTTTTTTTGCGCTTGAAGTCTGACTTGTCAGATCTTAATCCTTTGCAGAATTCCAGTATGTTCTTCAGCTCTTCATTCTTGAGGCTGAAATTACAGAAGTCTTAACACTTACCCAGTGGTTCCCTTTCATGGGGTCAGTCTCTGTTCTAAGACATCCATAACAAACAAATCCAATTTCAAAGCTGGCTTCGTCATGCATCTTCAGTTGCTTGGCTAACACCGTGATGCAGTTCAGAGGTGATGTACTTTTCAACCTGGCCACAGAGTACTGTAGTATGTATGTCCATGTACATTAGCTGTAGCATGTCTACATAGATTTGAAAAAATCTTAAAGGCAAAATAGTTTCTGTGAATGCTTGTATTGTGCTCAGAGTGCAGCTGTTAAATACTTCTGTCTACTTGACTAATAATGTTCTGCTTTGAGTAATGAAGGGTGAAGTCTCTAATAAGTGTTAATGTTTTGGACATTTCATAATTTTGCTAAAGCATAATTGATATTGCAAAGATAAGTGAGTAAAAACCTGATAGAGTTGGATCACCTGTTTCAGTTTACTGTGGTTCAGGTTCAGTCTTTTTTAGTATTTTTAAAGTCATTACCAGTTTAAAAGGTGCAGATCTTTTTAGATCTAGTGCTAATAAGAAGTCCGAATTATGGTAGAATTTTTTAGAGTTCATTTTAAACAGTTGTTTTTGAGCCGTGGCTGTTCACAGATTCTCATCACCATTTATGAAAATCTTGACCTTTTAAATTCCGAAAAAAATAGACTGAATTGAAAAGTGCACTCTTGTATTTCCTGGTCAGATGACTAAATTCGTTTTACTGACAGGGCTGGTATTTCTGAAAATAAAAAGGGGTTACTGCAATAATACGTGATGGAGGAACAACAAAAGTTTAGTTTTTCTGTTACACTCCATGATTTACTAAAATGAATGCATCCTTCTCGGAGACTTGATCATGAACTGAAAATGTGTGGGAAGGGTTTTCCATGAAAACTTTTCCAGTGATTAATATATTCTGTTAGAAGTATTTACTTTAGCTCAGTTTGCATTTATTTTCCACTTCAAGCCTTTGCAATTTACATGTTTTCTTTCTTAGGCACTATCTTGTACTTTTAATAGTAGCTGCTTGTCGAACATGCTATTTTCAGTACTGACGTGGCTTTTTTGCCATATTTCTACTTCAGCTATTTCTTATTTTTTTCAACGCTTCTGACACTGAAATTAGTATTTAAATGTATGCATGATAGCAGTCTTCAGTAAATATTGTCTTACTGCATGTATAATAACATAAAACACTATGTGCTTGCTCATCCAAAAGTCACAATAGCTCTTGAATAGCTTTAATGTGCACCTGGAAGTAAAAGATCTGTGAATGTATTAATTATGTTGGAAGTGGTTGGTAAACTTGCCTATGAAATTGGGTTTTTAGTTCTGATAGTCTTCACCAGACAATTTGGTTTGGTAACTTTATAAATATGTCTGAGACTGTAAGAATGTCAAACCAGCCAGTGTGGGCTAGCTGCGCCTCCTGCTGTGACTTGGGAGAGGTGAGAAGCTTGGTGGTGTTCACAGCTTTTTTTTGTTTGTTTTGCATTATGTGAGCACAGAATTACTTCATCTGGACACTGAAGAAATGGCTAATGTAACTGGAATTGCTTTGTGAGCTGGAACAAATAGTCTTCTAGCTATCAACTGTTCAAAAGTATGCATGTTGCATAACAGAAGTTAGTTTTTTAGGACTTTGAATCTCTTGCTTATCTAATTTTAGCCTAGCAAACCTCCAAGATAGCCCTGGTATTTGTACTCATTTTTAAATAACTTTCTTCCAAAATAGAATGCTTTTTTGTGTCTCTTTGGTGCATAATTTTTCTTAAAAATGCAAACTTTAGGTCAAAGGAAAAAAAAAAACCTCCTGTGCCACTTTGCAGTACTTGGTGGTTAAACAGATCACCGTTAAAATCTTTGGTGCTTGTTCCTCAGTACATTTTTCACCACTGCTAGAAGCCCTCAGAAGGAGGACTATAGTAAGAGTCTGCAGTCAGTTAACTCAAGCTAGTTGAACTAAAAAGGATACAAAATAAGCAAATTTATGAAATTTATGATATGATGCAATTAGCTGAAGTCCCTGTGGGAGGTAGTTGCCACTGAATTTTCAGCTAGAAAAATATTTATTTTTTCCAAGGTACTTTTCTATAAACAAATCTATTTAAAAATAAGAATTTAAAACAAAACTTGAAAATATCTCTCTATTTACTGTAACCTGAGCAGTAAATTGAGACTCAAACTGGCACAGTTTAAACGTAGCAATTAAGTTTCTAGATTGTGAAATGTTAATACCCTATAAGTAGTTATAATCAGTCTGAAAACAGAGAACCCAAGAACAGGAATATCTGCTTGTGTGCTAGTTAGAATAGGTCTATATAATGCTAGCTTAAATACAGAGTGGGGTTCTTGTTTCCAAAGTTAATGGTACTGAGGCAGAGCTATCTTTACCTTATTTTACTTCAAGAACTGAGTTTTCCACACTTCTCTTTGACTTTCTTGTATAGGAATGCCAGATGTTTTCAAGAATTATTAATTTACACATCTTGGAAATACTAATTTTATACTTCTCAAGGAAATAGAAAACTATTAGCTTGAAACGAAGTTCTAAAATAGTAATTGACAAACTGCCACATCTTGTTTAAAAGAAGTTATAAATGTAAGTCTTTAGTAATTTAATTTTGCCAGAATCACTAATACACCTGAATTTTAAGAGTTTATAAATAAGAAGGTACTTCTAGGAATGCCTAACAATACTGGTTTTCTGTGCCTTTGTATGGCTGAGGAAGTTTGAAAGAATCTGTGGTGTTCTTTAAGAATGTTAAGATATTTTTAGTCAAAAATAGTAAACCTCAAAAATAGGCATTTCATCTGAAATTATTCCTTCTTGGTTTATTCAAATTACATTTCTGCTCCTCTGGGTGGAATGTAGATACTCATTTCATGTTTCTAAATTGTGTGGAGCTGTGAACTTAAGTGCAGCTCAGTGAACTCGTGTCTTTAAATAATTAAATTGATGAATTGTGTACTCTGACTTGATTTCATACATCCTTTCTAGGAAGGTTAATATTTATAGCTCTATTGATGAACTCAAGATTACTCAAGTAATTTCACAAGTGAAGATGAGATTTCAAGGGGAAACATTTCCTTATTACTTATATACATGAATTATTCTGCAGAAGTGCACCACTAATATTTCCACAGTTAACCTGTGTGGATTATACATGTGAAAATGGGTTACTTCGTCATTGGGGTTAGAGCTTCACAAATACGTTGTTACCCTGGCCACAAATGAATGTTGCTCTTTTTCTGGTTTAAAGTCTTGCTTTTATAAATATGTTGCTTTATTAGTTACATTCTAGACAGTATCTTGGTTACCTGTTTTACAAGTAAAAATACCTGTGAAATTATGAAAGAGTAAGGCTGAAGTCATTATTCAGATAATTTTCCTCAGACTTTTTTTTTGGGTGGTAGGAAGGGAAGAAAGGGGGTTGAATTTTGCTTTCCTTCCTTACAATTTCATAATGATTCTGAGTCCAAAGCATTTAAACCTAAGGCTTAAATTTTAGATGGGAAAAATTGAGAGAGATTATAATTGGGTTACACAAAAGCATTTAAGATGAGGAAATATGGATAATAGGATTAGACTAAATTTTTAATAATTAGTTTTCAAATTGAACCAGAAATTTCACCTGGAAGAACACTGCCTATAATGTTCTAAATCTAAAATCTTGTATTTTTATTCCCATTTGCAATCTTCTTGTAGTGCTAGGATGAGTGTATTTTATATTACATATTCATAAGAAAAATATTTTCCTCTAGTAGGACCTCTGTTTTAAATATTACTCCAGTGCAATACAATTAGCTTCCAGCTGATATTTTGCAGTTGGGGTGAAGTACTAGTTGGCAGAATAACATACCATAACTGTCCTTCAGAATTAAATAAGGCTAAATATTCTTATTTCAATTGAAATTGTATTTAGAGAATCCTTAAATTCTTGTAATTGTTTAAATAGGATCATGAATTAGCTTACCTTTTGTGGAAGAAATGGATCTTCATTGGTTGATTTCTGATTTTGCCTAGTTTTTGTAGTGGTGGTGTGCTGTTTTAAAAGAAGAACAGAGCAAATAACTTTGCTGCTGCTGTCCTAAACTAAATTGTCTGTGGTAAAGGTGTTGACACTTAAAAATGGACAACCCTCTCCAAATGGAGTTCAAATTCATAGTGATGTTTCTGTTTTAAACACTAGGTAGTAGGTAAATGATCCTGTGTAATTAACTTTAAAAAAATTTTTCTAAAAGTTTTTATTAAAAACTTATGTCAATTATTTTAGAGTAAATTACTAGCATTCATGAGAGTTTGTGTTTGTAAGTGGAACTTGGCTGTGGGTCTAGTGCATCTATTGTTTTCTGAAGAAGAAAAACGAGGCTTCAAGACTGGCAATAGAGAGTAGGACCCACTAAACAAAAGCTTGTGGTGGCCTTTGTGCTGTTCTGTCTTTAACCCCAGCTAGGATATAACATACTAACTTGGCTTGGAGTTGAAGTGTCAATGGATTAATTTGGGATCCTGTTATTCAGGAGTGAATGAAGGCTGTTAGCATACTGACAGTAGCACAAAGGAAGTGTCAATGGCAAACCAAGACTCTTCTTTTGTTACAACTGAACTTGCTTAATGTCTTAGCTTGTATATGTTCATATCTTAAATAATTGATTATAGGAAGTTTTTTTCTGAAGTATTCTTGCATGTATGGTTGAACCCCTTTGGTAGAAATGTAACTGGTAATATTAATTTCAAAATTTTCCTTAATATGTAGAACATCAGTTGTTAACCCTAGAATCGTGATCACAAGGTGCTGGGAAAATGATTTAGTTGGTTACAGTAATTAAATTGAGAATAAAATCAACTCTGGAATGGGGGACAGGATGTATCTCTGGTTTGAAGAGCAAGTTGCTCCTCTAAATAGCCGCAAGGTTATCTGCATACTCAAGTACATGTTATTCTTGAAGTCAAATGTTAACCATTTTTGCCATATGTTTGTATGTTTTTTGAATAGCGATATATTAAGTGTCCAGCTTTCCATGACCAAACTGCAAAAAGGCTGAGAAATGCATAGCGCTATTCTGTAGTACATGAGTACGTTCCTCAAGCCCTGTTGTTTTGTCAGTGGGTATCAGTGGCTGTTTAATGACTGAACAGAAGCTTACAAATCTGTTAGAGCATTTTAAATGAAATTACTTTTCTTTTTTTTCCCCTGTAGGGAAGAAACCCATTTTTTCTGGAGCCAGCAATAATTATAACAGTTACTGATGGAAGTAAATTAACTACTACCAGTGGAATACAGGAAGAGGTAAGAATAGACCTCTGTTTGTAGTGGTGTATATTAAACATAGCTGAATGCTGTTTTTACAGTAGGATCATAAATGACTCCCCAAAAATATGTTCATTAATAGGTTAAACTCGCATGTTTTCTCCTTTCGTTTGGGGTAATTTTATGCAATAATGCTACAAAAGTCCAAATATCTCACATGTGACAGAAGCATGTAGTACAAATGTCAATCTGTTTAGACCTCATTAGTTGACTATTCCTAGCAAGTAAGTTCATTGCATTTCACAGAATCATTTCAAATGTTAGTGGAAGAAATTTGTTTCTGTAAAGCATGTATTGTCTCTAACTGATATAGATCTACATTCTTTATATATAGATACATCCAAGTTTATGTAGCGATTTCCCAAAGGAAGTGGCTAGTAGGGAGTATGTGAAATACATGCATCTTTCACAAAGGGGTCGTAAAGTCATTGAACTTGGATCAGTAGTGTCCTTATAATCTAAAATAAAAGCTGAAGAAATGTATTTCAAATGAAGTCTGTAGTGCAGTTTAAAGCGCCAGGTTTTAATATACTGGAGTATCTGATCAGACAGCTAGCAAACTCAGAGCTATAGCAAATGCAGAGGCACTGAACTATTTTAATTTACTGACTGCGTTTAATTCTTTCCTTAAAGAGATGTAAGAGGTCAATAGGGATAGGGTTCATCTGGCAGCCTCAGTGCCCATTCCGTGCAGTAGCAAAACAAAAACAAAAAAGTAAGCTTATTCCCTTTTCAGGAAAAGGTTAATATCCAAAGGTCCATCCTGAAACTTAAGGAAAAGATTCAGACTTTTCCATGTGGTACACCACGTTTGAGTGTACAGGTTACGTTGTCAGGCATTGGTGTTTGTTAATTACTTGAACTTCTGCTCTGTTGTGACTCTTAATACTGCATTCTTAAAGCACTTAAAGAAGTTGTATCTTTGGAAAGTGATATTTGAGTGCTTTTGTAACATATTTGACTTAGAGGAAGAAAATTGAGTGACTTGAAAATTCTATATAGACTGCAAAGAATCACAGCTGGTAACTTAAAGGGAATGTCTGGATTTAAGGTATCAAGTAGGTTACCATTATAAAACCTTACTTTAATTGTATTTTTAACTCCAAAAGCTATTTCCAGCAAAATTCAGTAATTGGGTGGTCCAAAACACTGAGAAGACTAGCAACTTGATATTAATCCTTATGCTGAGTGAGCAAGTATTAACTAAAAAGTAGATGGTTTGAGAGCTTTCTACAACACGTAGTACTGTTAACAGCAGAATACTGTGTTGTTTTTTTAAGAGAAAATTGGGTAATTGCTCAGCTATGTAAGTCCTTCCTTGAGGATAAGCAGTTTCTCTATCAGGTGACCTGTAAAATCTGGCCCTGATATCCTGGAGTGCTGGTACATCAGTGGGTGAAGCAGTTGTCAGCTGGGTAGAGGCTGAGAACTCTTTCTGTTCAGCCTTTAGAAGAGAAGCCTAAGGGTGGTGTGTGTGTGTGTGAGGGGGGGAATCCCACCTCTGCCTGCAACTGCTCAGTGATGGAGGGAGCCTGACTTTTCTTTGAGGTGTGCAGGGCTGGGATGAGAGGCAGCAGCTGCAAGTTGGAACATGGGAAAATCTTTCTGGATATTAATAGAAATTTTAACTGTGTAGCTGATTAAATACTGACATCTGAAATCTCCATTATTGGAGATGCTCAAAACTTGGTTGGACAAAACCCCTGAGCAAATGGAAGGCTCTGGACTCTGTAAACTTTGACATGCACCTTCTAATGTACTAAATTCATTATACACTGTTTCCTTTCATCTTCATTTATCTTAAACGATTTAGGTAAAAAAGATCTATTGGCTGTCATGAGCTCTTTCTTATAATAACAGTCTGGATTTTTTTTGTAGCCAGTAGGTTATTTGGGTTTGTATTCCTTCAAATGTGAGTACAACTGCTTCACCTTAGACTTCACAAGAAGACTTTTTACTGTCAGGCAGCCGTTTGGTCACAGATTCATGTCTTTAAATGGTTCTATGTTGTGGTGAGGAAATGGGTTTTCTGGTGGCTACTTTCTAAATTTAAGCTTGGTTCTTGAGCAGTACTGACTTGAGCAGTGTGGATTATACCTGGTGTTTTACAGTGGCATGATCATGACATTTGGCCAAAAATGGTACTTGCAGGATTTTATGATGATTAAACTAGAGATGCAGAATCTGTTCCACTAATGATTTTGTTGGTAAATGAACACATTAGACACCTTGCCTTTTGGAGGAACTGAAAGTGACCACTTCTTACTTCCTGTAAGATGAAATGCAAGTTTTTGACTGCTTTTCTGTATTTCCATATATTTAGAGGGTGTATATTTAGTACCCAGCACTGGATGTGATTTTTTTTTTGCTGCTGCTGTATCTGTGTGAACTGTCCTAATACTATCAAAGAGTAGGCTAACATCTGACAGTGCTTCTGTCTTTCATGGATGATTTTTGCTTTTGTCAATGTGTCCTACTGATCAGAATTTTTCCTAGTCTAGCTTGAATGTCATTTTACCATTACCTCTCAAGTTGGAGATGCAGAAATGAAACAATTACAGTAACATCACTCAGGAGATACTGGGGTCTGTTGTTGCTGTTCTCTTCAATAACAAAGGTTTTTGATCTCCTTTGAAATGCTTCTTCTGTTCTTTAGGTTTGACTTTGGAGAGGCTTTTCAGTGTTGGAAGTGATCATATCCCACTGTGTGTCTATGACAGCAGTGTTTTTACTTCCTGTGTAAAGTTCTTGTAGACTAAGGCAGTATATTTATAGCTCTCAAGTTTTCTGTGCAAGAGAACTGACAAAACTTTGCTTTTGGAAAGCCTTGAAACCAGTATGGAAGCTGGAGATAAGTTTTTTCAAAACTGTCATTCAGATGGACATTTGCATTCTTGCCAATGAAATCGGCTTTATTACTGTGGGAACACTGTCATTTGCCCTGGTGTGAAGCAGTCGAGCTTAAGTGCTGTTTCAGAGCTCTGGCTGAGTTTTTCAGATGTCCCGTCTCTTTGTGGAATTTAATGTTTTTTGCAGATAAGGATTCTACCCATTCAGCACTACCTTGTCTCAGGCTAAAGACAAAAATGGTGCAGTCTATACAATTCTCACCAGTTAATAGGACTTTCAGTCCTGTCCTTTCTGGCACTGGCTTCTAATGAACCAGCGCTGAGTGCCAGCATCAGTTCCACATTCAGGGTGGTGTGTTGAGTAGATTCTTCCTTGGATTCACTTGTCATAGTAGTAACTTGAGGAAATGATGGGCTCATACTGTTAACTAATACCATCGTTAATTATTGGTCTGATGCTATAAATTCCTCTTGGAATTGGATTTTGCTTCTGTCATGGTCCCTCAAATTTGGTCTTGGCCTTTTCCTGATCTTTCCTTTAGAAAGTTTTCAATCACATGAAAGGCTTTCTCTTTGTGTTATGAGATGCAATAATTTTGTGGCTAGCTAATCAAATGTCATACTTCACCAGTTTTGCAGCTTTTGAGCTATCTCCCCATGTCTTATATCTTCTACATACGCTCAATTTTAGTAAAAGCATTAAACTCCTGTTTGCAAGTCTGGGTTATTGACCCATTGATATTCTGATGTGTGGTTATGCGAAAAAAAAAAAAAAAGGCATGAGGAATGTTCTTTGGCTTCCGTTTGTTGCTATTCTTCTGATCTTCCTGTTATAGGAGACTCTTATGGAAGGAATCAGTGATTTTTGGATCCCTTATCCATGAACCATTTGTATTTTCCCATTGATTCTTTCCAGGATTTGTCTTGCATCCTGGCTGTAAAAAGTGGCAAGATCCTCCTTATTTTCAACAGTAATCAAGACCTGGAAATGCTCCACAATATTTTTAATAGTAGCTCTTCCAGCTCAAGTCTTGATTTCTAATCAAATTGTGTAATAAGTCTGTGGCAGATCCTGTTCAGTGTGATCCTTCCTTATGCATGTTATTTTTGTTAGCGGTTTCTGGGATCGCAGTATTTGATGCTGAGTCCCAGAGCTTGTGATGTGTGAATACTGTGCAACTATCAGCTTAGTGCTAACAAGGTTATCACGATGGCAAAGTCAATCGTGTCATTAACATGGTTTGTCTGTTGGCTTGGTGTCTCTGTGACCTGAAATTATTTTCTATGGAAGAACAATTTGTGTTTTTTTTCTGTTTTATAACTGCAAAGGATTGCATAGAAAACAATAGGAAAACACTCATTTCCTAAGGATCTGAAGTAGAGGTTCTTGGTCTGTAAAGGGCTTGCTTTCTCAGCTGGGCTTGAATCCTGTTGTCTGTCCTTAGTCCTTGTGTCCTCTAAGGATGTGATGCTGCATTTGCTTGGAATGTTAGATGTGACTTGTCATTTTTATGGGTAAAAGAAAAGACTCTTCAGGACGTCTACTTGCAGATATATATCTAAGAAAAACAGAAAAGAAGTTGACTGTCTATATGCATATTTTGAAGTACTCGTGTAGCAGCTTTTTATGAATTTTAATACGATGCAGCTGCCTGTAGTTACCTGTGTGCTAAAGCTTAAGCAGTGCTAGTGCTGTTCCTTATTAATCTATCAGCCTCTCTTCACAATCATTGCCAGAAGTGCTTTGCACTCTTCACTAGCTACCATGTCACTGCACAGATCTCTAATGGTGATTTACCTTTTATCTGACCTAGAGGCCTTCTATTTTTTGAGGATTTCAGGCTGTGCTGCATGACTGTGTAGAGACGAGTGCTCAAACAAAAGATCTGCTTACCAATAATAAATTTTCTTTATCGTATTGTCATGTTAGAGGTTGACCCCTAACCTCTTCCACTAGATTCCTGTACATTTTAGTGAATTGGAAGACAGAAGGGGGCCATAAGGCACATACTGCTATCTTATTGTAGCATTATAGCATTTGGTAGGTTTTGTGTATGCTCTTACAAATAAGTTTTGAGACAAACCAAATCTGTTTTCTAGCACTGGGTTGTGAGGGCTCTCGTGTGTGATGTTATGCATACAACATGTTGAAGACCACTGCTGGTGTAAACAACCTCCTTTTCGCTTGTTCATTCTATCTGAAGCTCAACAACTAATATGAAAGACAAGGCAGAGGAAAAGATGTGAAATTTGTGGGGAAAGAGAAATAAAAGGCAAGTTGTATGTTTCTAGGCTCATCTTATTTTCTGTTAGGTATGCAGTTGCTACAGTAATACAAAGCCAGTTTTCAAACAACAAAAAAAAATGTGGAAAGACTGAGTTACTAACGTGGAGATTGAGGCCTGGTTTGAATCTATAGCATCTCTGTCACTTCCCATCCAGGAAAATGGATGTTCAATTTAACTGAAATTGAATTGTGGGGAAGAGAATGAGGCTGTGCGATTCAATGATACTGGTGGCTTTGCATGTCTTGTTACAGTTTGAAAACATTCCTGATAGTATATTGTGCATGTTGCAGTAGCCTGCTCCAAAGACCTGTTTGGTTTTTGGGGGTTTCGCTCACTGTAACTGGATGAGCTGAAGTAAGGTTTTGTAGTTTGAGATGAACTGAACTGAGAATAGCATTGGGCAGGGTCTGATGGGATCCTTATGATGTGTGCGCTGCTGGAGAGATACAGTGCTGCTACACAGGTATGTTTTGCAGATGAAATGTGCTTTGCAGAACCTGTACATCTTACCTGTTGGCTCACTTCTACGTAGGAAAGTATGTGGCACTGCGTAATAGTAGCCCCAAATGATGACAGCGTGGTGCTTGCAATTGGATCCTCTCACAGTCCGGATCAAGGCTGGCTGTTGATGACTTATGTGGCTATTCTTTTAACCAAGTTACCTTTGCCAGACAGGTATTGGAGGCTGCGTGTTCAAAAAGTGGAAAAACATGCACATCAATCAGTAATAAACCATGTGCATAGTTAAGTGCCTTTTGAAAAACTTCATGTGAAACATTTGGGGAAAATGTTGCTCTTCTCATGTGCTGTCTGCTTGCGTCAGTAAAAACAAATTCAGGAGGAAGCCAAGAAACCAAGAAGTCCAAAATGTTCTGATGGTTGCTCACATGTTATGAGTGGCTCTGTCATATTTGTTCCTGGGTTTGAGAATGCATAAGCTAATTATTTTCCAACACGAAGGCATGTATTTTTCCCAATATGAGATGCTTGCAGTTATGTAAATAGGAGTAGCTGAGGCTTCATCTCCTTTAAAAACAAATTGTTGCAAACTTGTTAACCAGCCACTATGAACAGAAATGTGTGTATTTTTTTGGACTCACATCAAGTTTTACATTAAGACTGATAGCTTCCTTTGCTGACACAGATGAGATTTAGACCTGAAATTTTTGAATTTTTCAATTTTTGAATGCTGTGCAAGAAAGTTTCATCCTAGCAGCCATTCCTGAGTTTCTACGTTTGGGCTTAACCCCTGTATTTGGCCAGGTAATAGAACTGTTGCTACCATTCGTGTCATTGCTTGGGGACTTTGTCCTGTCTTTATGGCTGCAGTACTCTAGATTAAAAACAAGGGTTTTACTTGTACTGACAGTGGGTACTGACAAGGGTTTTACTTGTACTGACATCTGCCAGGGATTTATCATTTTGTTCTGAAACTTGTAGTTACTTGTTATAAGCCCAGTTTATCTGCACAGGGTTTCTAGAGTTGAGTGTTTTGATAAACTTTGTTCACACAGATCGGTGGAGAAAAATCTGTACGCAAAAGGAGAGACTAAAGTCTTCTAAATGTTTGGTTCCTTAAAAGCTAAAGCATTGTTTTTCTTTTTATTTGTTAACTAGTTATAATTCTACAGGTAGCCCTGGGAATTTTAATGTTTTGTTGGTCTCTGGCTGTTGGTGTTTAATAAACAATGTCCTGACCATTCCTCTATCTCTAGTGAACTACATTTAAAGCTAGAAGCTTTTGAATCTTTGCTATTTCTTCCGGGAATTAAAGGAAAATGAAATGCCCCTGTGTGTTTTATGTCCCTGGATGGTATCTGTAATATTTTAAACTAAAATTTGTGTAGCTCTTCCCAGAAAGAGGCAACACAATGGCACATGGCAGACAATTCTTGTATAGATAGCTGTAGCTGTTATTGATTATGTAAAAGTGAGAACACATTTTACATTTCAGTGTTGATTTTAATCTGTTTTTCACTTACAGAACAGAGGAGGCATGAGTTTAATTCTGGGATATGCCCAATTTACCTAAAATCTGTGCTTTCTCATGCTGTAATGTAACCACCACATTAGTTTGGTTGTTGAAGCTGTGTTATTTGAAGTAGTTGATCATGGCAGGTGGATTTTTTGAGCAACTGTACCTGAGATTTCTTCTGCAGGAGTCTTAAATTAAAATTACCTTTTCATTTGGCTGTGCCTTTTTATCTCCAAGAATCCAAGAAAAGACTGAGCTGAGAATGGGCCTATTTTGCAGAAAATTATTTGAACAAGAGACTGCTGCAGTAAAGCAGTTGTTACTGCTGAAATTTTAAAGAAAATATCCTATTGATTCTGAAGCTTATATTAGTATAAAAGGTGTTTGTTCACATTTGGTTTGTAGTTCTCAAATTTAGGCATTGTGTTACCCTGAAATATGTTTGAAGTGTTGATTAAATAACAATGTCTCCACTTCTAATGTATGGTAGCTGAAGAAAATTACAAATATCTGTGGAAAGGTTACAGGTGTGTTTAAATAGAGTGAATTGCCATAACTATGTAACTCTATTTTTAAGTAATGTATTCACAGATTTAAATTCCTTTTCAGCTCCACTTACCTCTCAATTCCCCTCTTCCTGGAAGTGAGTTGACTAAGGAACCCTTTCGATGGGATCAGAGGTTGTTTGCTTTAGTTCTTCGTTTGCCTGGTATCACATCACCAGAATCAGAGCAGATGACAGGGGTACCAGTGGATGACTCTGCAATCACACCGATGTGTGAAGTCACAGGAGGTAGGTGCCTTGGCTTCCTTTGATAAAACAATGCTTTTGAATATGAATTGAACTTAGCTTTATTAATCAGGTATGTGTGGTGGAGTAACTATTAAAAACTCAGAACTCTGTTATAATAAATCTCATGATGCTTACTGCATTAAAGCTAAAGATAACTTAATATAACCTGTCTTGGAAGCGTGTGAATCTATTTTCTTAGCAGTTTATTACAAGAAAAATTTTTTTTCCCAGCGCATTTAAGTTACAATTAGAAATTGTAATAATTGAGTCTGTTTTATTGTACAGTTATGCTAAATTTCTGGCATACTCTAAGTAAGCCAAAAGTGAGGGAAATGTTTGAGTTTTTTTCAGAGAATGCAGTGCAGAATTTCTGCAATGCAAAATGAAGAATTCTGCAAAATTGATACTTTTCTCATCATCATAATGTGTATTCTTAATCTCTCAGAAATTATATTCAAGATCAAACTCAGGCATTAGTTCCATAATTCCTTTGTAAAAGGCTTTGATTGCATCACATGCTAAAAGCGTAATAATTCTTATGATGCATTGGAGGGGATGTGGTTGAAAATAAGCAAAGTGATTTAAAAAAGCATTCCAAAAGGATCTGATTCAACTACTTTCTGACTAATGCAGGTTATCCCAACAGGTGCTTTGAGATTTGTGGACAGTTAAGTGTTGATGTCCGTCACAAGGGGGAGCCCATTTTCCATGAATCCAATCAAGAATTTGAGATAATGGCATTATGGGGCTAAAACCCAAATGTTTCAGATGAGGTGCATGCAACACTGCCACTGCTTTGCTAGGCTGCCTTGTTGCTTAAAGAGAATGTTTGGTAGATGCTTTAGATCAGTAACCCATATGTATGTCATTGGATATGGCAAGGCAACAATTTTTGAATGACTTAAAATAAGGGCAGGAACACTGAGCAACCTTAACCTTGGCTGTTTCATTCTAGGTCGATCATACTGTGTATGCTCTCCAAGAATGCTGAATCAGTGTCTTGAATCATTGGTGCAAAAAGTGCAAAGTGGAGTGGTAATAAATTTTGAAAAAGCTGGACCAGATCCCTCACCAATTGATGGTACTTGAAATTTTTATACTGTTAACAAATGGCAGGGATAATGTCAATATAGCTTAGTGAAGTTAATGTTGAGTTGTCAAAACAAAAGGAAAACTGTATCAATTTAAAAGACATTGATAAAAAAAAGTTCTACCAGGTTTGTAATTCAGTTGCACTTTCTTTCAAAATACCAGCAATATAGCTATTAGACACTATAAAACGTCTATATTTGGTACTGTTACTGAGGTAGTCTTAAATGCAGTTATTCTCTTCAAGTGTAGAAAAATGGGTTCATGAGTTTTAAGCAGTAATTTGCAACCACCTAGAAATGCAAATAGCTTGACGTTGAAAATACTGTGTTTTTATGCTTATCTCTTTGTTTAACATAGTAAAGTGCACACTGATTTAAAATAGCAATTATGATTTTGTATCCTTAACTTTTCATTCTAAATAAATGAAAATCTAGGACCCTTTTAGGATGTTACTGGGAAGTTTTTGTGAGACTTTCTAATCCTGCTTTGCTGCAGTAAGAATTTAGCTCAGCAGTCTTGGCTGTGTGCTTTAAATGCTGTCTTTAAGCATGGAGATTTGAAGGTTATCTGGGAATAACAATGGGAGGAGGACACTGTTATGAATGACTTCAGATATTTGCTTTTCAACTCTAATACTGTAGACATTCAGTGCTTATTTGGTTTCTCATTGTTTCTGTATTTTTGCAGAAATGCTTGTTAACAGCTATCACGTTCTTAGAAATACTAACTGAAGTAATAGCTTCCCTGGGATCATAGTTCTTGAACTCTTCACAGAAGTTGCTTAATGCTTTTTGAGCTTTAACGCTATCTTGACTTATAAAGCCTTTTTCTTTTGTAGATGGACAGGTGGATATAGCTAGGCCCTTTGGACCCCAACCTTGGCACAGCTGTCACAAACTTATTTATGTCAGACCAAACCCTAAAACTGGGGTTCCTATAGGTCATTGGCCTGTTCCCGAATCCTTTTGGCCAGATCAAAATTCTCCAACGCTGGTAAGTACTGAAGTTAGATGAAGCAAAAGGTTTGTGTATGGGAGAATATTCCAGGATTTCCTATTTAATTACTTTTAAGTCTTGAGAGATGTACTCCATTGGAGGCACCATAAAAGCTCTGTGAACTAAGAAGGAATGTCACTGTTGCAGTTATTTGTTCATAAGTAATTCATCTGAGATATGGTGTTCCCTTTGAAGCATAAAGAAACTGGCTGTATATCATGTAGCATTTGTTTGAACTCTTAAAATGTAAAAGCAGAAATAAGGTGGTGTTTTGATAATGGACTACTAAGTTTTATTACCTAACAGATAGTATTAACAGAAAGAAGATAGTATGATCTTCCGAGTTTTGAATCATTGTGATAGTTCTGTATTCACAGCATCAGTTGAATGTACCTTCATCTGCTGTTGTTTGGTGGAACTATACTTTTAATTTATCCCAAGTAGAGAAACTTGCATTTTTTCTAAAATACTGCCTACAGAATTAGCTTTCATTGCTCTTTTTTTCATAAGAGTGTGCTGTTGCCTTCTGCTTGGTATGAAAACTAATCTCTAGTATAAAGTATTTTTGTATTTCTGCTTATCTTTGAAAATCATTAAAGTGGAATTGATGCAGTTGTATAATTGTTCCCTGCCTTTCATGATATTTTCACTTTTTGATCTGAAAGTAGTTTGACTAGTGAACCCATTGAGCTTTTCTTGAGCTGTATATCCCTTGAAGAAATTGGTCCTTTGAAATACAGGTTGTTGCAGAGTGATACAAGTATAAAAGTCATGTTTACATATATACATAAGTCATGTATATAGACTTGGGTATTGCTGGCATCTATAGCCACATAGTGAAAGATACAGATGCTGTTCTTAACTACAAATCAAACTAACATATGGATAAAAGTAAATCTTCTGTAGTCATTTAAAAAGCAAAAAGCCATTGTGCATTGGATTTTGAAAAGTTGCTGTGTAGGAAAACTACCCTGTGTATTCCTTGTAGTTATCAATGGTATATCTGCATCATTTCACTGTGTAGAGTCTTTAGAATTTGCTGCTGTAGGTCTTGATTGAGATCACTAAAACAGATCTTACCAAGTGGAGAGTTAAATCCACTGAAAAGTTGATGTTAACTCACCTAAACTGTGAAAGATAAAATATTTGCCTCACTTGTAGCATGTATAGTTCTCATAACTGCACACGCACTGGATTACTGCACATGCAGATAAATTTCTGTTAATGTCAATTGGAATTCCACACAAACTTCCTTATACAGTGTGGGGGAGCTATATTTCCTGATAGTTTCAAGACTTGTATTTTTGACTTTACTGACAATACGGCTTAAATACAGTTAAAACTTAGACAAGAGTTACAACATCTGCTACTTAACAATTTGTAGTTATTTTTTTGTCCCCTGCTCCACAGCGGAGTTGTCAAAAACAGTCCTACTTTAACAACTGTTCCATATAATGTAGACAGTACTATCAAGGCTTCCTTAAATGTGTGTGAAAGTCTGCTAATAATTCTGTTGGTACACCATTTAAATGGCTGCTCCCACTGTTGGGGTTAAAAAAAAAAAAACCAAAAAAAACCAAAATTCTGCTGTCCAGACAAAACTTGTTGGACTTCTCAAGTCTTAGCATTCAACTTCTTTTGCAGCCTTCTTATTCCTAGTATAACTGCTTCATGGCTTGGTCAGAAACTCCACCACAACTATTTATTGGAGGCATCTTCTTTGAAGAGAATTGCAGTTCCTTCAGTTGGTTTGGCCTCCTGTTTTGTGTGCACTTGGACAGTACACCTTCCTCAGAGTGGAGACACTCAAGGCAAGACCAGCTATGTGGGCAGATAATGTTTGTGTGGCTTATCCTAAAAGGAAGAGGCTAGAGCTTATAGCTTTGTAGAAAAACTACTTTCAAGGTGAGGTGGTAGGAAGGTTCAAGAAACCCCATTTCCCTAGCTCATCTTATGTATTAGTTGCTTGTTTGTAAAGAGACTAAATGGAAGGAGGCTTCCCAATTGAGCTTGAAGGAGGTTAAAGGTAAGTATTAAAAGCTTAAGTTCCTCTTCTGAAAACCCTTCAACAGAAGGCATATAGTTCCAATTTTCCTAATTTAAAAAAATGCTCTTTTGCTTTCAGCAAAAGAAACTTCAAATATTATCAGTTTATACTTAAACTATATTTTCATCAATCACAGCCTTTTCCCTGTGATTGGTTAAAAGAAAATAATTTAAACTGCCTGAACTGAAATAGGTTTTCAATGTTGTAGTTGAAATGTGAGTTCTTGTAAAAACTTGTTTTCATATTATATAAATTGTTTTCAATCAGGTTGAAAATTTTGAATGTGAAATTTGCCCAGGTGGAAATGTGCTGTTAAAGAGAGGAAGTCAGCAAATGAGAAAGTGCAGTTCTTGCTTCTACAGTGAATAAAAGTGGGCAATGAAAGGGTAGCATTGAAGATTATTTTTGTCCACACAGATTTATTTCCATTTGTAAAGTTTGTGTATATGCAAGAAATGTTACTGCTTTAGACTTTGTAAAATAACTAGTATGTATTTAGAAAACTACCATCAGTTTTTAAGACAGTGCTGATGCCATAAATTGAGTATTTAGGGCTCATTAACAATAAGTATAAATCCTGTATTGAATAGGCTCCTTAAGTATGTCTGTTTTCAAAGAATCTGTATTACTTTAGTTGTCATAGTACGATTAAACTTTAGTCATTGTGCAGACTCATTAACAGCAGAATGTTTATATTTAGCCACCCCGCACATCTCATCCTGTGGTGAAATTCTCCTGCACTGACTGTGAACCAATGGTCATTGACAAACTGCCTTTTGATAAATATGAGTTAGAGCCTTCACCACTGACCCAGTTTATCCTGGAAAGAAAATCTCCTCAGACCTGCTGGCAGGCAAGTAGAATACACACTTAATTGAAGTTATTTATAGAAAGCTGTTTTTCATGAACTTCTTCTAGAATCAAAATAAGATGTAAAATTTAAACACAATATTTTCGATTTACATGTGTTTTATTGCAGGTATATGTGAGCAATAGTGCAAAATACAGTGAGCTTGGTCATCCTTTTGGTTACTTGAAAGCTAGTACAGCGCTGAATTGTGTGAATTTATTTGTGATGCCTTACAATTATCCAGTCCTCCTTCCACTGCTAGGTAAATACCAATTCATAAAATCCTGAAGTAGTAGAGAACTGAAAAATTGATCTGATCCAAACAGATTACTCCACATGATGACAGTATTAGTCACACACCTGTAGAAATCTAGAATGTTGAACAATGTATTATATTGTTAGCTCACTTCAGTAATAAATAGTTGAGTGATACTGGATCACACCCAAAGTATAAGAATAATGTAATCATCATTCTTTCAGATATGTTGTAGTCTTCCTCTTTTTACTGTTTTAGTAGCCATTTTCCCCAGTCTGTCTCATTGTCAGTTCAGTTTGATAAATAATCAGGTTCCATCTTTCGGCTGCAACTTTAATCTCTTGTTCATATTTAATTGCATATATGTTAAAACAGTGTATTCAAGCATTGAGGAATTAACATTTTCTTGAGCATTTCTCCTGTTAGAAAAACATGTATAGACATATTTAATTTTGTCTCTATTTTCTATAATCATCAGATGACTTGTTTAAAGTGCACAAGGCAAAGCCAACGTTAAAATGGCTGCAGTCATTTGAAAGCTATTTGAAGACAATGCCTCCTTATTATCTTGGGGTAAGATGACTTACTGTGTTCATGTTTCTATTTTATTACGCGACTATAGTTATCTTTCCACTTATAGGTGTTTTCTTCCTATTTCAAGTAGAATATATATTCATTTGAGAGAATGGCAAATTTTTTATGTACAATGATGCTTATAAGCAAAACCCTGCCCTGAAAAGCTTTTATTTTCTGTATTTAAGGACTTCAGGTTCTATATGAAATGGATATAGTTAGTTGAAATATGTATATAACGCTTGTAAAATTAAATATGACTCTACAATATATTCCATGTTTCAGCCTTTGAAGAAAGCTGTGAGAATGATGGGAGCACCAAACCTTATAGCTGACAATGTGGAATATGGACTTAGTTACAGTGTCATTTCATATCTCAAAAAGTTGAGTCAGCAGGTAATGTTGAAGCAAAAGAGCAGTAAAAACTTGTAATATCAGGATAATCTTAAAATACTCAAGGTTTGGCTTTGAAGGAGAAAAGAGCAGAAAGATCAAGTTAATGCCTTCCCTAAGCAATTAGCAAATTTTTTTGGTTTTGTGAATTGAAGGAAAACGTTTAAACAGACTTTATAGAGTGAACTATAAAGATAGGTATGGAGGTACAAATTATTTTTTTATATTTAAGGAACATTTTTACATGTATAGTCAGCATTATACTTTTGTCCAAAAGAAAACATGTTGTCTTACCTTAGATTGTAAAGCTGTTCTAGCATTTTTGTGAAAATAGGGGTTTATACTTAGGTACATCTGAATCAGAAAGCGTCTTTTGAAATGAAAAGTGTTCAGTAAATATAAACTAAACTGACAGAATTCAGAATCTCAAATAGGATAGAGAGAAGTGGCACGTGACCTTTTCAAAATTATGAAGTTGTTGACTGTGTTTAGAGTAATGCTGGTATCTTTAACTAGTGGTCCCCTGCACCAGCTAAAGCATTTCAGTCTTGCTACCTCCGCTTTTATTTTGTTGAACTGTGCATGTTAAGCTTTCTTGTTCAGGAATAAAAGAGTGCAATAGGCTTGAAACTCTAAGAAATAGTAGTGCAAGTACTTCTAACTCAGCTAACAAGTATTTATGGAAACACTTTTTTTTAAAACATTGTTATAAAGTGTTATTTGAAGGAGGATGCAAGCTTCTTGAAGTCTAGAGTATATTCTAGAAAATCATGGTCACATTGCTCAGTATTTTGCTAAGTGAACTAGTCTCTCAACTTAGATTTTTTAGATTTCTAAAGTTCAGTGATGTAGACAGCAAACTGCTCTTAAAGCTTTTCTAACTTATGAAAAATTCTGCCAGTAGAGACAAGTATTCTTAGGTATGTATTCAGATTTTAAGTAGTCTATAAATTTGTGAAAGTGCAAAAGAAGTATTGGCAGGTGTGTTACCAAATTACTTTTAGTTCATTGTTCAGTTGTATTCTGCCAAAGAGTTGGCATTTGTGAACATGTTTAATTTTGGTACAAATCTAACATAATATTGGGGGGTTAGGTCTGTCTAGTCAAACGGGATTGGGCACTATCATGTATTTCATATTTCTTATTTAATGTTATGACTATCTGTATTGAGTGTTTAGGAAGTTGATACCATTGTATGACAGATCACAACTATAGTTGTGGGAGAATTGATCTTTTGAGAGTTAGTGTTTAGCTCTTATAGCAGAAGAAAGTTTGAGCACAGATAGATTCGCTGAGAATTACTAGTCAAATTATGGCTTTCTGTGAAAATAAAAGCATTGCATGCATATTGGTGCTTAGATACCATAATGGGCAGCAGAGGAGAAATATGCAGAAGAACTAGGCACGAACTGTTCACTATATTTGAAATTGTAGTAAACATTAAGTGGTTATGTATTAAGCACTCCTTAAGCACTCATCCTGGTTATGGTCATAGTGTATTAGCACATTGTTGAATCTTCTAGGTAGGAATTTAAAATGAATAAGTCTGACTAATCCTTTTAAGAGCATATTGTCAATTTTATTTATTTATTTATTTCAAATTAAGGCCAAAATAGAGTCCGATAGAGTCATTGGCTCTGTAGGCAAAAAGGTAGCGCAAGAGACTGGAATTAAGGTCAGAAGCAGATCACACAACCTGTCTATGGCACATAGGAACGATTTTCAACATCTGCTACAGGGGATTACTGGGGAAATTCCTCATAGACCTCTAGACCTCAATATGAAGGAGTATGCTGGGTTCCAAATAGCTTTGCTGAATAAGGTAAGCACCACTGTGTGTAATGTTGTTATTTTCAATATACTACCATTGAAATGCTAGATATTGTTTCATACATTGTATTGATTGAAACTTTATTTGCTGAAACCACAGGATTTGAAACCTCAGACTTTTAGAAATGCTTATGACATACCTAGAAGAAATCTTTTGGATCAGTTAACACGAATGAGATCTAATTTACTGAAGAGTACTCGGAAGTTCCTCAAAGGACAAGATGAAGGTTAGATAACATTTTTTTTGCCTACCTGTGATATGGCTTGTACTAAAAAATGAAGACTGTAAAAAATAGATTAGTTCTTGAAAACTTAGAGGGTGTCTGTTGCCACATTCTCCTTTTTTTTTCCTTAAATAACTTAACGGAAGAAAAATAGTTGAGGATAGTTGAGGTCTTTCCTTTAGTCTATCCTGAGGAGACTTGGTCATTTGCTTAAGATTTGTAGTTCATCTTTTTTCCCCAACCTTCATGATAAATCCAAACAAACTCATGGGACAGTTCTGAACATTATGATCTTTCTCCATACAATAAGCGCATTGTGAACAGTGGAAAGGCGAGCTGGCTTACTGGGTGCTACCAGTGTGATTCTTTTGCCCTTTAAGCCAACAGTGGATAGTTCAGTAGTCCAACTTATTCCTTACTCTAGTCAGACTTACTCCTTACTCCTTTCTCTTTCTGCTGTGTCTTCAGGTGCTACTTTATGGTATCTAACAAATAGGTGATAAAAAAAAGTGGAGAAAATGGGAAGGGCAATGCAAGTGAAAGTGTGTGTTATGTTTTCACTTGGTTGCAGATGTTAATCTGACTTAAGTAGTGGCAGAGCTAATATTGTTTGAAAAGCAAAGTTGCTGTTTGGGGTTAAACAACATGAAAAATGTTAGGTTTTTTTCCTGCTGTTTCTGGTAGCGTATATTCTGCTTGACTAAAGGCTTGGCAGCTTTAAGTTCATCAAAATTGTTCAGGTCCTATGGATTTTAAAGTCTTATCAATTCGGGACACTGAAAAACTGAAATCCATGCATGACAACTGTTTCTATTTCCATGTCATGATGAAACTCAGGATACATACTGATTCGTTTAAGCAAGCTTTCTACACTCAAAATATGATGCTATAAATACCAGTTAGGTGAGAATAATGGTGAGTTTTGCACATCTGTTTTGTTAATGCATTTGATAAAAGACTGAAAATTGGAGTTAAGTGGATATAGACTAAATTCTTGTAAAGTGGGCAGTATTGTATATTAATAAACAATTCCATTAAAACAGATCAAGTTCACAGTGTACCTATAGCACAAATGGGAAACTACCAGGAATACCTAAAACAAATACCCTCTCCGCTCCGAGAGCTTGATCCTGACCAACCACGAAGGCTCCATACATTTGGCAATCCATTCAAATTGGACAAAAAGGTGACTTTTCTATAATGCTGCTCTTAAATTGTGCTCTTGTGTGTCTGCTGATTGGGCCATTCAAAGAACATGTATAGGAAAAATGCTTCCAAGCATATGGAAAGGCACTATCTATAAGAAAGTTCCTCAGATGTTTTTACATCAACATTACTGTATGGAGGACAGTCTTTATTAGAAACCAGTGTTGTGCCTTTGAACTGTTGCACAAATGAAATATCTTGGAGAGCATGGACTTTCCCTCTCCTCCAAATCTAAATCTGTCTTGGACTTCAGTAAATCATGAATATAATTTAAATATTTTCCCTTAAATATTTTTTTTCATTCTGCAATTATGAAAAAGAAGTTTTACAGCCCTCTTATCTTTTTTTCTCCTGTTATTTTGGTTGACACTTAAGAAGTCAATACATGATGGCATGTTGTACATTGCCATATACATGGTAAACATGGTTATAACATCAAAGCTTTCACTATGTTTTATATTATGTGTTTCTGGTTTAAAGTTTATTCTACCCATTCAATGCAGGGAATGATGATAGATGAAGCAGATGAATTTGTATCAGGACCTCAAAATAAACATAAAAGACCGGGAGAACCAAATATGCAAGGGATTCCAAAAAGACGTCGGTGTATGTCACCCCTGCTCAGAGGTCGACCACAAACTCCTCCAGTTGTGAATAACCACATTGGAGGAAAAGGGCCACCAATACCAACCACACAAGCACAGCCTGACCTTGTTAAACCCATTCCTATTCACAAAAGTAAGTGAATTTTTGTTTTTAGAGAGTTCAGTTTTTATTTATGCAAAAAAACTTGTTTATGTGAGAGTACCATTGGCTGATTTCCCAAATACGGCAATTTTTGAAAATGAAGTGTTTTAAGTGTGCATCAGGGACTAATTGCAAAGAGCTAATGTAGCCCTTCAAACAGAAGTCTCTCTCATAGGAACTTTCCAGTATAAACAATGAATTTCCTGAATTAAATGAGGAGACAGTGTAAACAGGAGAATGTTCTTCCTCTTCCTGGGAATTCAGATGCTTCAAAAGTATCACTGCTTTAAGTTATTTTCAATTTCACTGCAGTGGGGTGAATTCAATTCCTTTAGTGTGGAGTTGAGTTGCTGTGCGACAGCGTTCAGCACTACAGTAAATTTGTCGGTTCACTTTAATAGGAAAAGAGCAACATGTCACAAGTACATTTTACAGGTTTTTTCTCTTTTGATAGTACACGTAGTGATTTTCCTTTTCATGTGAAGAGTACATCTGTGATCTAAGCCATTAATTGCCAGGAGATAAACTGACGTGCTTACTGTTATAACCCACAAACATTTTCATGTCTCTGGCACGTATGATAGACTATAGCATATATGATAGACTATACAAGCTGGAGCATAGCTTTCCAAGAATTTAATCAATACTCAATAGGCTCGCTGGCCTCTATCAGATCATAGAGAATGCAAAACTTGCAAGTGTAATCTGTGTGTTTTTTTTTAGCGTCAGAAACTAATAATGAGATTGCAATGGATGATGTGGTGGAGAATCATGTTACAGACCCACTTTCATCGGATGTTTTC
Organism: Anser anser; assembly: GCF_964211835.1. Lineage (NCBI taxonomy): Eukaryota > Metazoa > Chordata > Aves > Anseriformes > Anatidae > Anser > Anser anser. The sequence goes on along the minus strand of NC_139720.1, from coordinate 184,266,190 downwards.
CCAAATACCATGGATTCAGAGTTCTCAATGTCCTCTTCTCCATTCAATTCATTGGATCGACCAGCAGCTCATACAGATGATGTAGGCCACGAACATTTAGGGAATAACTTGAACGTTGATGGATTTTTGGAGAATCATGATGAATTGGATAGTAAAGAACAAAGTACTGAAGAAAACTTGCCAATGTCTTCACCCAGTAAAGGGAAAAAAGCAGTGCACTGCAGAAGTTCCAGAGAGATTAATATAGAGCTAAGAGCACAAATTATGAAAGAAATCCGAAAACCAGGAAGGAGTAAGTATACCAAATATCTTCATCAGATGATTGACCTGAGAGCTAGACAAAGAATTAATATTAGATCACTATTTTAGAAAAATGCTAAATCACAAGACAAATTTAAAGTTAAAAATTGGTTTTAAAACATTGATTAAAAACTGTGTGGATGAGTGATTAAAACATTGCGGTATCTTTCTATATCAGTGTTTATGGAAGTCATGGTTTTTATATTGTTGGTATTAGAATTAGCACGTTAGGTGCTCCAGTAATATCCTGAACTCCCACTATCCTACATTTGCTAATGTTAATATTGATAAAGCAGTATGTTGTTATGAGCCTGGTTGTTACGTGATATATCCTAAAAGGTTATGAAAGCTGAATGAAATATGTTGAATTTCGCTCACATGAAGCAAAACGTTGCAACAGATATCTGTCTGGTATCTCTTAAACTGTTTTTGCTCTTATCTTTTCAAGAGTATGAAAGAATCTTCTTTTTACTGAAACACGTACAAGGAAGCTTACAAACCCGTCTGATATTTTTGCAAAATGTTATTAAAGAAGCTTCAAGGTAGGTCACTGAATTGTATTAATCCTATAAAATGACACCATCGTGTACTGCTGTTCGTAGCTGCTCGACAGCCATGCAGTTGCTTGTTTGAAATTTCCCACACAGAGCTTTGCATTGCAAGTAATTTCGGGGGGGGGGGGGGGGGACAGAGATAGGTAAGCTTCCTGATGTGTTGTTTTGCTCAAGCTCAACTTTTTGCCTCACATTACATCTTCAGTTTTAGCTTAGCTTTAACTGCTAAGTCACAATAAAAATAGGTGCACAATGGTAATTAATTAGAAAATCAGTCAACTTCTAGAGCTCAAATATGGGTATACTGCTAATTTGAAGAACTGGAGGTACTGCATTTTATTGAGAACTAAGCTTTCTGAAACAGTTTAAATTCACTATTCTGCATCAATTCAAAATCCTGTCCTAAAAATAGTTTTGAGATTCAGGTTTGCTCCATAAACGTTTGCTCTTCAGATTTATTTCCTTCAGAAATAAGTCCTATTTCCACAGCCTCAGACAGAGGTAGGGTTTGCTGGGGTTTTAAAATGTTGTTAATCCAGTGACACTTGTTCTTACATCATCTTCAGACTACTTGCCTAGCCTACTACGTGACCACTCAGAGAAAGGAAAAGAAACGTAATGCTGACTGGAACCAAGACTTAGATTTAAAAGAAATTCCAACATCTTTTCAACTGTAAATATAACTTTAAGGTTTACTTCAGTGAATAGTTGATTTTCTATGTTTTTGTAGAAGTCAGCTTTTTTCCTATGGCATTATTGATCAAATTTTATGATGAAATAAAAAATCAAAGTGATTTTAACATAAAACCATGCTGAGAGGTAAAGGTACGCTGACCATAGGACATTCATACGGCTCTTCTAGCCTTCTACTGCCAGCACAGTTGGTCAGATAGGTCATGCTCTCCCTATAGCAACAATTTTTATTATCATGCTTTTGCTTGATCTGTCTTTAATATTTTATCACCTGTCAAAGTTGTTCCTTAGCCTGTAGATTGTACATACTTCCTCACTATCTCAGCAAATCAATACAATATTATTGCTCCTGTGGTCTGTGGCAGTCATTACTGGGTTTGGAATATTTGTGCCCCTAAATGTGGCTCTTGAGATCAGGCCCAGTCAGCATGGGTTTATGAAAGGCAGGTCCTGCTTGACGAACCTGATCTCCTTCTATGACCAAGTGAAACACTTAGTGGATGAGGGAAAGGCTGTGGATGTGGTCTACCTTGATTTCAGTAAGGCTTTTGACACCGTTTCCCGCAACATTCTCCTCAAAAAACTAGCTGCTCTTGGCTTGGACTGGCGTATGCTTCGTTGGAAACTGGCTGGGTAGCTGGGCTCAGAGAGTTGTGGTGAATGGAGTCAAATCCAGTTGGAGGCCGGTCACTAGTGGCGTCCCCCAGGGCTCAGTGCTGGGGCCGGTCCTCTTTAATATCTTTATCAATGATCTGGATGAGGGGATCGAGTGCACCCTCAGTAAGTTTGCAGATGACACCAAGTTAGGTGCGTGTGTCGATCTGCTCGAGGGTAGGAAGGCTCTGCAGGAGGATCTGGATAGGCTGGAGCGATGGGCTGAGGTCAACTGTATGAAGTTCAGCAAGGCCAAGTGCCTGGTCCAGCACCTGGGGCACAACAACCCCAAGCAGCGCTACAGGCTGGGAGATGAGTGGTTGGAAAGCTGCCTGGCAGAGAAGGGCCTGGGAGTACTGGTTGGTAGTCGGCGGAATATGAGCCAGCAGTGTGCTCAGGTGGCCAAGAAGGCCAACAGCATCCTGGCTTGTATAAGAAGCAGTGTGGCCAGCAGGTCTAGGGGAGTGATTGTCCCCCTGTACTTGGCTCTGGTGAGGCCGCACCTCAAGTACTGTGTTCAGTTTTGGGCCCCTCGCTACAAGAAGGACATGGATGTGCTCGAGAGAGTCCAGAGAAGGGCAATGAAGCTGGTGAGGGGTCTGGAGAACAAGTCTTACGAGGAGCGGCTGAGGGAGCTGGGATTGTTCAGCCTGGAGAAGAGGAGGCTCAGGGGCGACCTTATCACTCTCTACAGGTACCTTAAAGGAGGCTGTAGCAAGGTGGGGGTTGGTCTATTCTCCCACGTGCCTGGTGACAGGACGAGGGGGAATGGGCTAAAGTTGTGCCAGGGAAGGTTCAGGTTGGATATGAGGAAGAACTTCTTTACTGAAAGGGTTGTTAGGCATTGGAATGGGCTGCCCAGGGAAGTGGTTGAGTCACCATCCCTGGAGGTCTTTAAGAGACGTTTAGATGTAGAGCTTAGTGATATGGTTTAGTGGAGGACTTGTTAGTGTTAGGTCAGAGGTTGGACTTGGTGATTTTGGAGGTCTCTTCCAACCTAGATGATTCTGTGATTCTGTAATTCTTACTTCTGTTGCACTGCTTCTGTATTCTAGTTATCTTGAGCTGACTCTTTCAACTACTGCCAAACTTTGTAGGGAATATTGCTGTTGGATGCACCAGAACTAAATCCTGTCTGTCAACATAGCCAACAGTTTTTTGTAAATGGTGGTGGAAAAAGTTGGCTAGAGAGGTCTTCAATATTTCTGGAGTTGGCATACCAAGCCATTTATGGCCCTACCAGAAAGAACAAGTTTTTTTTTTTACTTTCTGCTAAATAAAAACATAGAATCATAAAACAGCCTAGGTTCAAAAGGACTTCGAAAAATAGTTTCAACCTTTTGTGAGAAAAGGGAGCCTAGATAAGACTATCTAGCACCTTGCCCAATAGTCTAGAGCACAAGCTGACAAGAAAACATGAATCAAAATTCTTCAAATTGACAATTCTCGGTATGAGAAATTCAATTCCTTTTTATTTATTCTACAAACTGAGAGCTTTGAACTATTAATTACATAACAAAGCGCGAAGTGTATACCTAGACAAAATGCTAAGAAATACCAACTTGTGATAAAAACGCTATAAAGAATGAATGCAAACAATTTTGAAATAGTAATGAACCTTAGTGATCAATAGCTACAACTACTCTAGGAAGTTTTACTAGGAGTACTGATTTTCTTAGCAGGTTGGACAGTTAAATCAGTAAGAGTCAATGTTTAATTGTATTAATTAGTGTCATTTGCTATGGTGAAAAATTCTTTTGCCTTGAAAACTTGTTCCTGTGGTGTTCAGCATTTGGAAGAGAAGCTTGTGAGATGTACTGTGGGACTGGACATAGCGACTGTACTGTTAGCACGGGCGTTTGATTTATTGTGATAGCAGTTAATATATTTTTCCTACCTTTCACTAGGCTTTAATTTTCTAAGAAATGTATCCTGCTTCAAATGTACTTAACGGTATTCTGAAAAGTAACATTACTCACAGAATATAAGCATGTTGAATTTTCACTAGGATGTATTGTAGTAAAACACTTTGTTATTAGCTTAAGTCATTTGGCTTTTATTAGAGCAAATGAAAAGGAGTAGATACTTATTTTCCAGGCTGGTACTTTTCAACAAGCAGGGATCAGGTATGTAAAAAGTAGTGAAGGATGGAGGGGAATCAGTACTTGGTGTGGGATTTGTTTGGTGTTACTGAGACTTACAGTAAGTGAGCCGTGAGCATGGACTGGGAGGCCTGGCTGGGATCATAGGACAATAAGATCACAGGACTGAACTCTTGAGTACAGTTCAGAAAAGTGTTGAGTTGAGAAAGTGTGATCTTTTCATTGCTGCTTATCACAGAGTATGTGTACAGCTGCCAAAGTGTCAGTCAGAAGTGCTTCTCAGATGCAGAAACGTTGCAGGGGTTAGGGTTTGCTGGAAACAGCGATGGACAGTAATGCTGCAGTGGGCTCAAGCAAAGGAGACAAAATGGTCTGCTGTCCAAATTTCTGTAGTCAATAAGGAATAGAAGTGCAGAGACTCCAGGTATGGATTAAATCTGTATTTTCCTTAGTTTCTCAAACTTTCATTTGTATTTTCTTTATATCTGCTTTGCAGCGTCTAATGGCTATTTCTCCACCAGTACCAAAATCACTTGGCTTTTGTGAATGCACTGTGAAGGCATGCAAATAATCCCTAAAAGCTGTTGCTAGCTTTAGGGTTGTAGTTGTTTTGGCATATATTTTATATCTGTACTTGAGAAGTTTACTGATGGAAATAGCAAACACTTAAGAATTTCTCCTGACTTTCCAAAGGCTGAGTGATGATCAACAACATACTAGAATAGACTCTAGTAACCCTAGTTTGATATTCTCTGACTAAATTGAAAGCAAGTTAGAAGCTTAATGTTAGTAGCTTAACAGAACTTGAGGAGACAGCAGTATATGTAATGTCATCATGCACTGTACCTAAAATAATCACTTAAGATTCCAGGGTTCAGTAAAAGTTTGGGAACGATGTTTTGTTTACTAGCATGTGTATTCATTATGCTTTGTTTTAAATGCAGGTTTAAAAAACGAATGTTGATAGAACAGCTAGAGAGTTTTCTGGAAGAAATCCATCGCAGATCCAATCAGGTCAACCATATCAACAGCAGCTAAGGAACTGCACACAAGAGAAAGCCACAGCAGGGCACTGCTGTCCTTACTTGCATTCATTTTTGACATGCACTCTTACCTAAAGTTCTGTATCGGAAAGAATGAGAAGCTGCTCTATAAAATGATGAGAAAAGTATCCATCATCTTTTTTCTTCATTTCTGTTATTTTTGTAATGTGAAAAATCACGAAAACATTTTTATTTAAATGGAGAACTCCTTGCTTGTCATGGACTTAAGTGTCACTTTCCCTCAGGTTCTATTTTCTTAATCCAACCTTCAAAACTATCACCTCTTAAGGTTGAACTTTGCCAAAAAGTTGCTTTGTAATTTTCAGAAAAAAAAAGCACATACATAAAACAAGGTAATGTTTTGTATATACAGTTATTTTGGATATATTATTGTAAGTTGTATAAATGTATTTTGAAAAATATTTAAGAAAAGCACTTTTGTTATTCCATCAATAAAAGCTCTATTTTAATCTTTGTGTAGGACTGAGTACATTTTTTTACTTGGAACGGTTCCTTCTGCCTTCTTTTTACAGAACTTCCATGCCTTAGTGTCAGTGTGATACCAAATAATGAGCAGTTTTGCATCACTGGATATTCTGTTCTTAATCAGAATGAGAGAAAAGCAAAAGCAGAGTCGTGACTATGGCAGGATGATGATCTTAGCGTTGTGTACTTTGTGCTTTACTGTTTAGTGACTAGAGTAACAAACTTATGTACTGTATGCACATTGACATCAATGACACAGTTTTATGAAGATACAGTGTAGAAAAGCAGAGGTCAGTAGTCTCTGAGGAATTCTGCACACTTCTGTGTCAGAATCTTTTGTTTAATAATGGGAGGAGCAGTCCAGCAATCTTGGACATAAGTTATTACTGAATACTTTGTTGGTCCTGTCTTTCATCTTTGCTAACTTCTGGAAAGCTTTGACTCAATGGGAGCAGCTCTCCTCTGATGCTTTTCTGGAGAGTTGGTGGTTTGTGGTCTTCACCTAAAATCTTTATGGGCAGGGGTTTCTGATGCATCATGCCATCAGTTGATGACTTGTACTAAAACACTATCTTAGCTTTTAAAAGGGTGTTGAAAAAGCCATTTTTCAAGATACTGTTAGCTGCATTCTGTGTTCTTCAGGAATGTGTTCCATGCTGTGTTCATTTAAAAAGAAAAGATAAAGACAGTGAAGGTAGGTATTACTACCCTTTTTTCGGTAGTAATATTTTTGTTGCTGATTCAGTGGTGTATCTACTTTCTACCTGCCCTTCTGTCAGTTTTGGAACAACCTCTCAACTTTTCACAGCTTTTTGCTGCTTGCTTGTTACCTTCCTGTCTCAGCTAGATTATAGTTAAGTCTGGGACCAGACTGAACGTCAGTTCTGTTCTCAAGTCTTTCCCTTCAGGGAAGGGAAGTAAAGTTATGCTTGAAACCCTGGCCTTTCTGTAATTCTGTAAGACACTTGATACTGAATGAATCGACCTGACTTGCAAAATCTGTTCAGCTTTTCCTCAAATGTGTATATGCATACAGTCTTTGCAGTTGTGGTGCTGATTGCTAGACAACTGTTTCCTATAGTTTGTATGAAGTAATCAGGTAGTGGACTTGCTCTTTTTCTTGCAAGTGTTGTTGTTTTAAACACTTTTATTAAATATATACATAATGTAGCCTTTAATTTCATTGCAAGAAGGTTTACCGTAGAAGGAACAGAAGACAGTGTAATTGACTAGCATTTATCATGAAGGATTTGTAATTCTTCCTATAAAGAGTACTGAACCTGTAAATGAAAACAATATTAAAATTATTTTAGTGTTTGGGACCAGGTTTTCAAAAAGCGTAGTACAGCTTAAATACTTAAATTAAGCGTGGAACTAGCAGATTTGTAATCATTCATTGTATAGAAAGAAAAAATGCCTGTGATTGCATGCTTGCCTTAGAATAATATAAAGATTTCAATACTAAAAAAATACTAAAAGGCCTTTCTAAATAGTAACCCAACCAGAAATTTACCTAAAGCATTGACTAAAGAATCACCTTTGAACAGAAGTAGAACCCTTTCCCATTTTCCCATTGGAAAAACTTCATGAAGTCTAAGCAAAATGCCTGAATGTTTTCCCTTTTTTCATTAATAAGCTTAAATTATACAAATGCTCTTCTCATTTTGAGTTGATTAGAGGGTATGTATTTTCTTTCATGTAAGAATCCTGTTACAATCTGATTTCCTTCTTAAACAATTTATCATCTACTGTAAATGAGCAAATTTATTCTCCCAAATCAGTATTTGATCTGTCTGTGGCTCAGGTTTCATAGATCAGATTTCCTTTTTTAGTGCCTTTTTTCAATTCCACACTTGCTAGAGAAGTTTATTCACTAAACGATAATGATTGTCAAAGCATTTTTAAATTAGTGTGCTTTAGTCTTTAATAATTGTATTTTGGTTTTTAAAAAGTTTTTAAGGCTGTTAATTACACATGTATTCACACTCTAAGAGAACGTCATTGGTTTCTTGTAAGCAGGTAAGGAAAATGATTCCCTTCAGTCTTTTGGCAGGCCCCAAGCAGTGTTTTACTCAACCCTAAGAATGGTTCTACGTTCCCTGGATATCTAAACAGGAGTGACCAGAATTATAAGAGAAACGTGGTGGTTTGAAGGATTTTATAGGAAGAGACCTAAGGTGCAAATTTACTGCATTGAAAGGAAGAGTAAGAGTTGTTGGAGTTAGCCTGAGAGTGCAGAGGAGCAAAAAACTTGCTAAAGGTGCATAAAAATTCTTTGTTGTCAACTAGCTTTATGGTGTTTTCATTTGGCAGAGAATCTGGAGTAGTCTATATAACTCAACAGTTGAAAGGAGAGAGAGTCTGACACAGAAGCCAAAAGAGCACTGTGATGCTTCAGATTTTCAGGTATATTCTACATTTTTTTGTTTGTTTGGGGGAAGCTTGTTAGCAAGAAAGTCACCAGTTGCAGAAGAAAATACATTTTTGGCAGTTCCTTGCAATAAGGAATATACAAGGTAGTTTTTTGTGCAGGGCTGAGGTCTCAGTTTCCAAATTACTTACAGTAAATATCTATGGCTTTTGATAGCCTGAGTGTTTCATGAGGATGCGAAGTAGTGAAGAGTCCAATCTCCTTTAAGGTGCTGATATTTATGATATGAGGGAAGAGAAGTTGGCTTCTGTATGTTCTGAGCCGTAGCTGGGTAAAAGGTTGTTAGTCTGCAGAACTTCTGAAGTTCTATAGCCTTTCAAACTGCTGAGGTAGGAATCAAAACAGGGAATTTCAGGCCCTGGAAGCCTGGTGTCTACAATCACAAGTCTATTTTGCTGTGTGCTGTCTGTGTAGGCATGAGCAACTTTCGTTTACGGGGAGGATGTAAATTTTAACTTGAGATACTGATCCAGCCAATTCATGATTTGAATTGCCCTGTGGAGGTCTGTCTCCTGTGCTGGGGCATTCAAGATCTTCAGTAAGATATTTCTGGTGTCTATAATAGTTGTGGAAAGGTTATTTAGGCTCTTATAAATGGAAGAAGGGAATTTGACTTCTGTGCTTTGACTACCATTTTTAAAACAAACCAATAAAACTATTCTTTATGTATGCTTTAAAATCTAAACCCACTATTTTCATGGTTGTTAAAATTTCGTAGGCTGAAGAATGTCGCTTGATGTACAACAAACTTTTTATTGATTTCAGTGCTACTTGTGAATGATCCTGCTACTGAATTAGACAGCATACATACCTGTATTAGCTTGTCTCAGGAAAAAAGTAAACGGTCTGTCTGCTTTGAAAATAGGTGTTCGAGATCTTTTTAGTAATATCATTGCTGTAATGCAACGAAGAAAACATCTAGTAAAACATGTCCGTTTTCATTCCATTTTCTGTGCAGTGCCCTCAATATTCACGGTACCAAACACCAGAGCTTGAATTGCTGCTCCAAGGATAAAACAATGATTTTAGCCAGCAGTGAAATCGGTCTAGGTGAATGAACAAGTGTTGAGAGATTACAGGCAGACGATGCATGTGTACTTCATTGCTGAAGTGAGTCAGTCTGGCTCTGGATTTCAAAGGTAAAAAAATCTTTGGTCTTACACCCCTAACTCTACTGAAGTCATACCATGCCATTACACAACCCCTTAGCCGATTCCTAGCTCTGCTGTTCCAGTCAAAAGATAAGCAGGGCATGAATGTATTCTTCTAAATTGCCATTCTTCTCAATGGGAAAGAGCAGAGAAGTAGTACGTCATCCTGGAATTTGTCAGAGCTCTCAACAAGATGTAACTATCCTTGATCTCAGAGTGCTATGTGACTTAACCTTCTCTCTGACTGTGGGCTAATGAGAGTAAATAAATTGTCCTTAAAAAGTATGATGGCTCAGAAAGCAATTACTGAAATAAGCCTTGTTTTAATGAATTCTTCTTTGTAGCTATCTAATATTAAGACTATATTGTCCAAAGAAAACAACAAAGATTTGGATTATTTTAATGAGTGGTAAAAATAGAATTCAATTGAAAAAATCAAGTAGGACTCAATAAAATAAGTTTGGTGCTATTTCAGTGCTTCTAAGAAAAGCTACCTTTAGCTTTCAAGTCACTGTGTGGCTAGAGGCAGAGCTTTTAAAGTAAACAAAAATAATTAGACTTTTTTTAAACCAGTTTCATAGCTTGGTCTGACTGGAATTAATGGAGGTGCTGGCATTGATTTCAATGGAGCAAAGGTCAGATGTTGTCTGATTACTATTAATCTTTGGTATGTGATTGGAGCCACCTAAAAGCTTTTCTTTTGTACAGGAGTTGCCAGCAAAAAAATACTAAAAATATGAATGCACTGTTAAAGATGAAAATTGCCATAAGATTTAAAACTCTACAGCTCCACAGCAGGATTAACTTAGCTATGAGAAGTGGTTGTGATACGTATGTGTATATATAGCATCTGTCTTATTCAAAGTTGCTGCTGTGGGTGTAATACCCAAAATACAATAATCTTGGCTTCTTCTGGGTTGGAACATCTCTGGAGTATCTGAGGCTTCCATAAGGGAGATGAAAATGCAGGGTGTTTTAATAAAGCTCACGTGGTTTAAAAAAATAAATTGCACAACTCAGTAATTTCAGTTCCCCTGTTGTATGCGATGAAGGATTTGTGGAAACATCATTCAGCTTACAGGGGTAATTTGTTAACTCTGTAGTCCAGCCCCTGCTGTGTGTGTGGAAATTATGTTATGAGAAACTACTGCATGCAAATTGTCACTGTTCTAAGTGCTTAAGTAACATGCCTGTAATTATTTCCATGAAGAAGAAACTTTCACATCATGAACTTCCATGCTTACCAAAAAGGCAATATTCAGAAAACAAACCTTGTAATTCCTTCAGGAATTATGGATGAAATGATAGTAACCTTCTTAATTTGTTTTTGTGATCTGACCAACAGAAATCTGGGTTTATTTTGTTAAACTGGATTTTCCCTGGGCTGGCAAAGCTGGTTTTCACTTGATCATTTGCATGCTTAATTGAACATCAGACATGGAAAGGGAAGAGGTTTAAGAGCTCTAATGAGCAATCACAAAGGTAAAATGGAAATGTGTTAGATACAAATGTTTGCATTTAGACTAGGCATACTTCTAAATGCTGGCATGCTTCTTTAAAGGAAAGAATAGCTGTTGTTTTAATTAGTGATAAGCATCGGGAGTGGAAATTAAATTTGTATATGTGACTTACCTGTAGCTCCTGATGCCTTCGTACCATCTTCTGTTACTTCAATTTTTGCTTTGTGAATGGCTTCTGAAATATAAAGACCAGCTTGCTCTGGGGAAAAAAAAAAAAAAAAAAACACTGAAAAAAAACAACAAGTGAATATTAGCAGTGGTTTCTTGAACCTTACTTTGAACACCATTTTTACTTTTTTATTAATTTAGAATGCTTTTACCTTTTTTATATATAACTCCTGCAGAATATAAGGAATGCATAATAGATATTTTATCTGGGCAACTACTTCAAAGACTGAAACTGAACTACCCTGAAGGTTAGCTAGGCCAAAGGATTCCAGTCCTTTGGTATTTAGCTGGAGCAGCACTGCCTGCATCAGGATTCAATGCTGCTTGGCAAATACTGATGTGTGCCTGGCCTCTGCTGGTTTCCTTTTTTTTCCTTTATAAATGAAACATAGCTACTATTACTACTTGAACTTTGAAGCCCTTCTTGTGATTTCTAAAATATTCTTAAGATTGCACTGCTTATGAAATACCTAAAACTTACTAGAAGGAATATAATTTTCGACAATGTTTAACTTTCAGGGAATTTATTGCAATAACATGGAGTATGTACTATCTGCCTTACAACATGTGAACTGATGCTGTATACCATATATGTTATGTTATTAGCTTTTCTTCTATTGCCATTTCCTTTCCATGGTTTCTTTACCACATCAAGTTCAGCAGGACAGCACAGCATACATCTCCCTCTCGATTACTTTCTGTGTATCTGGCTTCCATGTTAGATCCTCGATTCTAATTTTGATTGTGTTTTTGTAGATGTCTTATGGATGGATGAATATAGACAGCCTGAACATCTAAATTAGTTATATATTAAGGACTTCTTAGCTCAGCACAAAATAATAGGGCTGCATGGCTTTCGGATCAGCATTCTCCAAGTGCAGGCAAATAGGAGAACAGGTTAAAACCTTCATGTGTGTCTTGAATCTCTCTGCCTGAGTATGTCCTCTGTCATAGACTCAGGCATCACTTTGAGACAATATAGGAGCATCTTTAGAGTGAGATAACACATAAGGACGGTGGCATCAAGTTATCTCAGCCTAGGGAGGACAACAGGTCTCAGATCTCCCCTGCTGATGGAGGGAGGCAGGAACCTTCAGGGCATGAGCAGGAATGCACAAATTTGACTGCCTCTTTGATTAGGGGGACTTTCTAGGGAGCCTTAAGTTGCTGTTGTGAATATCCCTTTCTCCCTCATTTTTACTTTCATTTACTTATTTCATCTTTATGAATATTTTTCCCATTTTTGTCCACCACATGGACAATGGTGAACTAAATGCTGGACCCTGATAGGAGTCAATGGTTTGAGAGGTCTCCCTAGTTGTGGCTGAAAACAGGGTTATTGGTGAATGTATAAAAAGGGAACCCCCAAACCAACCCTGTCCCTATCAGATTCCTCTTTCATACAAAGCAACAGCTCAAAATGGAGTTATCAATAATAAAGTAGACTGGCTGAACATGAATTGTGTTTTGGAGTTCACAGAGAAAGAAGCACAATCAATCCAGCAGGCCCAGGTCTACTGAATCATTTAGATATGATCTAAGAGTCTACAACCATTGGGTCAATGATCACTTTATATTCAGTCAAGCCTCTTACCTGAAATACCTTTAAAATTAGCAGTGATGGGATCAAATGCGTCTCTAATTCCCAAGGCAGAAAAAACTGTCTTTAGGTCAAAAAGGCTCTGAATACTGAACCTGAAATTAAGATGATAGATTTTATTTAAATGTAGCATTCATAGTTTCATAGAGCTAAAAGGTGGAACAAATGCAATTTATTTCAAGCCTTTGCATTTCATCCGTCTATTTCAGTATGATCTCAATGCCTTCCACCTGATTAAGCATATTTTCCAGAAAAGCAACTCATCTTCACTTGAAGACATTAACAGAAAGAATCCCTTGCCTCCATCTCCTGCAATCAGACTGCTTCTCATTCTTCTTGACACATGAACTTTGCGTTTTCCTGTATGTGATTTTATTAATGACCTATTTAGCTGTAGCAAAAGGGCTCTTTGAAACATTACCAAAATTAGCTTGGAGGAAAAGAGTATTGATGTACAGATTGTTTTTCAGTGCTTTGTTAATGTGGGGATTGTATTGTAAGGAATGTGTAATAAGGCCCTTCCACGCTGACGGATACAGTAGGTGCAGCTACAAAAGGCTTGCTTGTGCCAGGTTCTTCTTGTTGCATGATTTCATTTGAATAGCTGATAGAAAGTACTAACAGGGATATGTGCATTTGGTAGCAACAATTCATGACTAATGTGCAAAATGTATGGGTGAAAGTTGCTTTGTGCACAGAAAAATGGGTATAAGTTGGGGTGGGGGCAAGTTAATTGATCAGTATTTTTGTTGTATTTAGCAAGTTGTAAAAAATAAGCTATTGGTTTTTATTTTTTTTAAAGGTTATATGTTTACTCTTAAGCAAAAAAAAATATGCAGAAAAAGGTCAGGAACATTTCTCTCTTTTTTTAAAAAAGATTGTTATACTTCAAACAACTTCTAAGTAAAAGCTGTACGATCTTGTTTGGTTGGTTGGTTTGGTTTTTAAACAGTACAGAACATATTGGAAAATTTTTGCATTCTCAGCTCACCTCTTCATGGCTTATTAAAGGGTTAGAGCTTTTCTGATTGTGAAGAAAAACAGATCTCAAAGTATCACATTTGGTTCTGTCTTGCAGGTTGCTCATGCCAGCACTATCGCTCCTAATTCTGACAACTGGAGTAGTGAAGCCATCTTCGAGAAATAAAGTTACCTAGGTAGAAAAACATCCATCTTCATCCTCTTTAAGCTGCTGGTCCAGAGCGTTATGGTTTTGGCAGAAAGGTGAGACTCAACCTGGGACAAAGGTGTTCTTCTGTGACTGGGAAGCACTATGAACATGCTGAGTTTCTCCCCTAGGTAGGGTAACTCAACCACACTGAAAGGCTCCAGAGTTGCCGTCTGGAATTGGCCTGTAGGTGGGCAAACATAGATCTCATTTCACCATTTAAGTGGGGGGAAAAAAAAAAGCTAAAATAAAATAAACTCTGGAGAAGCAGACAGTTCAGAACATCGGTGATGGGTTGTAAGGGGTTGTGTCTGATGTATGGGCTCAGCTCAGGTCACCATTAACTCATGACGGCGGCTCATGTAAACAGGGCTGATTGGAATTTTTTTCTGCCTATGTATATATATAACATATATATACACACACGTACAATGATAGTAATAATACCTGAAGCAGTGTCTCAACAGAGCATGAATATTTTGCTGCTTTCTCATATAGTAGCTCTCCTCCTCACCCAGAGTTTTCAAAACATTACCAAGGCAATGACAGTAATGTTATGGTGACTGTTCCCACAATGCTTGTTCTTTCAATAAGCGTACTGTTTTCTCTATGATTTCCATCTATAATACCTTTCACTGAAAATTCATTGCTGAAAGAAATTATGAAAAAAGTATACTATTTAATTAACTGAAACTTACTTTGCCTTATGTTTCCAACTTTACTACCATTAAAAATATTTTGTTTCTAATTTCAGGAGACAAATAGCTACATTAAATGATAAAGTAGTTAGGGTTATACGTATTTATGCACCAAATTTATTAGTTTTGAAAATCCAGGCCTAATAACTATGAAAATCAAATGAAGGTTTTAAAAAAAATAGTGTCAAAAATAATAGCTGATTGGCTTCCAACCTTACAATTAGTTATGTAACATCTTGTAAAAAACATTCTCAAGTACCATTTTAATTCTATATTTTGAACAACAATTAATCTGGACATTTCTAATGAACTCTGTTAAACAATAGAACAAATCCAATTATCATAATTTTCCTTTCTTATTTTTTCATCTGTTGATCCAATAAATAGCATTTCAGGAACATTCAGCAATAGTTAGTATGCAAGGAGTTAAATACAAGTTACAAGCAAATGACTTATCATTGCCATTGCTGCAGGCTATCCACAATAATCTACTCCCTTTTCACCAAGCTGTAGTAGTTTTATCTTTAAAGATAGATATTCATGCTTTTTGAGTCAGCAGCTATAAAATAAACAACAAAACATAGCTAGCTAACGCTCATTGTACCTAAATATTTTCTCATAAATACATAGCTATAGAAAGTCTCAAATATTTAATGTACAATGCATGTTAGTTTTGCAATTCTATGTTAGATAGCATTCATTAAATGTTGGTTATTCTGCTAGATTAAGTTTTAGACTCTTAGATTAACCCTCACACCATGCAGCACAATGAGGGAATTGCACTCATAAAACCAATTCCCAGCACATGGATTGTTTTGCTCTAAAAAGACCTTGTTTGCAAGCAGACAACATTTACGTTTGTTGTGTACTGGCCAGGAGTGGTTTAATTTGTGGGCATGCTGACATTCTGAAGTTTGTGTCTCAATTTGTGTTGTCCACAGATCTGGTTTGTTAATTAAAAAGAAAACCAAAGACTTGAGATGACTGAGCCAGGATGTTTCGTCTTCCTTACTTGAACTGCTTTTGAGCATCCCATAAGGACTATATATATACATGCTAAATCAGTATCCCAACACAGTCAACAAATCGCTTGGAGAAAAAAAAAATAGCTGCAACATTTAAAAATCATGTGTAAATAGTACTTTGACACTTACTTAGAGCAGTGTTAATTGTCCCCAGGCTGATCTGTTCTGCATGGTCATGTTAAAAGGATAAACAATGTTGTAAATGCTAGATCAATACAGGCCACAGCTAATGTTTCTACTCTGCATTTTGGGTGCTGATGGTATACAGCTGCAATCATTTAATAATGAAGGAAAGTTATCTCATGTCTCTGGTTTGTTGTAGTAAGCCTGTCTTTTTTATTAATTTCAAACTGATTTGTCAGAGATGTTTGTAGCATTTCTAGGGACAAAGACTGAACTGTCCCTACCAAATCTGACAATCAGCAAATTTTCAGTGATCTGTCTCACTTCTACATTCCTCAAAAGTCTCTCCAGCTAAAGCAAGGTCACGCATTTCAGACTGGATGAAGAAATAACCCTAGTATTTTGGTAACTTTCCTTTTCTATGGAAATATTACAGATGAACAGGATGGACTTCTTGCATTTAGACAAATGGTCAGACAAGAACAACTAAAAATTTTACATCAAGTTTGCAGAGGCCTCTGAGCACATTTATGCTCAGGTAATGTAGGTCAGCTGCTGAATTTCTGATCACTGGTCTTTACCCAAGTTCTCCATTTATATAAGCCTGCATTCAGTCATTTTGGACTTCTCATTTCTTTGTCTCACCCTACTAACTGTTCAGATAAAAGGTCTGTTCCTGAGCTGATGGTCCCAAGAAACCTATTTGTTTAATCAGGTAACTTGTGAAGGAACAAATGGTGATGCTCCTCCAAATTTCAGGAGTAGCAAAGATCCTGCAGTGAGCTGGGGATACAGAGTCACCCAGGGCTGAACAACTGTGAGCTGATGTAGTAGTTTACACTAATCAACAATGAGGATGAGAAGGCATTGGGTTTTGGAAAAGGAAACTCGGCACTCCTTGGTAAAGTTAGTTAACCTCTGAAAAAGTCGAATGCACAAGAGAAATGGGAGATCTCCAAGCCAGAAGTGTGAACATGATCAGAAATAAGTGGTCCAAGAAGGAGGAAGAAACGTGGTCAACACACCATGGACTTTCTGGAAGAGGAAGTACCACAAACAAAGACATAGCAGCAAGGGCAAACTTTCCAAGACTAGAAAAAATGATTCTTTCACCAGGTTGATTATGGTTCAGAGATAAAGAGGTATAGAAGCAATACCTGGCCAACTGCCTGCTTGATGTGACTGTTGACCAGAAAAGGAATCTGTTTTAACCCCATAAAAAACAAGAGGAAAAAAAAGAAGGATGAATGGTGTTGCTGAACACTGAATTCAATTTTTTTTTTTTAGATTCATCTCCACTTCTTTACTGGAAGCAATGGGAAAGAGTTAGTTTGATATATCATTGGATAATGGTGAGATACCTAATGGAAATGAGGAAAGAACAAGAGGAATTACAGTACCAGAGATGGAAATGAAGCTTAACCTACTTCAGAGAGAAAAATTCAGGGCCTGCATAATTACCACCTCAGAATTCAAAGACAACTTGGATGTGAAATTGCAAGTGTGTTAGCAAAGATTTTCAATAAACCTGTAAATTCAGATGTTGTGTCTCTAGACAGTCTAGAAAACAAGACTGTATTTATAAAGAAAAAGAAAGTTGTCTGGGAAATTTTGGGTCTTCACTTGAAAAGTTTTGAGTATACCCTGGAGAAAAGAATGGTCAAGTCATCAAGGGAAATAGAAAGTGAGATAAACTGCAACATCAGGTAGACCCTAGCAAACAAATTTATAATCTTTTTGACTGGGTAATTGGATTGATAAAAAAGCATAGATCCAGCCATCTAGTTTTAGGTAAAACATTGAACACTGTTTCTCTATGGCGCTATTTACACGTAGAAATGATGGCAGTTAGAGCCAGAAGTGAAAGGTAGCAATCAACTGCTTGATGAGCAGTCTAAAATGAGCTAAGTTGATCGTGGGCCTCCTATGTTGAAAAGAGGTTAGCGCTGGCTTTCCAAAGTGTTGCCAGTAATCAAGACTTTCATCAAAGATGAACAGTGAGGTTACCTTTATGGCTGGAGTGATGGAAATCCAATAATGTCTCAAACTCACAATAAAGGGCATGTATTTGTTGAGTTTTCCCTCCCCTTTAGTTATCTAGGACTCAACTTATAAAAAAAAATAAAAATAAAAATGGGAGAAATGACAAAACAGATGGGGTACAGCCTGAGTAACACCTAATGAACTAAGCAAGGCATTTTAGCAAAGGCATAGAAATACTAAGAGCATAGTACTGAGCATGTATATGACTCAATAAAATAATTATGTAGCTTTCTGGTCCCTTACTTTCAAGGAAGATTAATTCAAAATGGAAGAGTACAGTAGAGAAATGGAATATCTATTTATTGAGGAGATTAGATGAGCCTGGTGTCTCACTCAAAAATACGTTTAGGAGTAAATATCTAAGATGAAAAAAAAAACTATTAAGTTAAAGGATATATCTTGCACAATACTAAGAGATATAATCTAGTCTTGAAGACATTTAGACCTGGAATTAGAAAGATTTTTATCCAAGTGAAGTGCTGAAATTTAGAACAGAAGAGAAAGGAGTTTTTATATTTTAAAAGGGTTTGTAGAGTTAAGTGGAAGAATTCCTGGTTTCTGAAAATAAAGCTTACAATATGAATCCTTGTGTCACCAACCTTTATACTCCAAACATTTGAAAGGAGAACACACTATAATTATATATTATTCAAATAAATGTTTGACCTATATTCATACTGTTTTAATCCCACTCTGATGGCATCCACTGGCTGGGTGTAAGGGCCAGAAAAATTCCTCTCCTCTTTGTTGCACAATTTGCCTCGAATATTTTACCTTAAATCCTTGGAGGCAGACTGTGACCAGAGCACTGGTGTTCACTGCGATATTATATTCTCCCTGGTGGTCACGCTTTGGAGACAGCGATCAGGTTGAGAGGACAGGAAATTCCTTACCCAACCCACAAGCCAAATTGGTAGGGGCTATACCTGACAAGCTTGTTGATGGGTGCTGGCAAGTGTTGGTCTGTGAGGGATGGGTGAGGGACAGTAGGTGTTTTAGGAACCACTTTGAACCAAATATGTGTTTTGTGATTGCCTGGGACTACGAGTCAATTCAGTCACCCAGGTGGTGTCTTTGTTATGGGTGATTTTTTCTTAGCGTTCTCCAAGCTGGGAAAATAATGCACCTTAGTGCAGTAGCTGTGGAAAAATAAATAAATAAAAATTTTCTATGTTGTATTATACAGCAAGTCAGGGACAAGGACAGTTACCGTAGTTAACTTCAGCTGTGTGATGCATTGTGGGCACTTTCAGGATTGAGCCCTCCGCTGTGGTAAAAGGCAAGGTCTGTGTATCCATAAAGGAAAACTTCTTTAGCCACACGCTTTTGAAGTACATGGTGCTCACCACAGTGACCCGACTGAGTGGTGAGGCAGCTTCCTCCAAAGGCAGGCCGTGCACATCCCCATCTGCATGGGAAAGAGATGGGGAGGGGGACACAGGCTGTCCTGTTTGCACAAGTGTAAAGGGCAAGTCTATGTGAAGAAATAAAGCAAGCCAGGACTGCTCAGCAGCCGAAAGGGCAAGAGGCACGGTCCAACTTGGTACATGGACCTCAGGGTTGCCCCTTGGTCCATGTCATCCCCATAATTGAGCTCAAGTTTGCCAATGCTGAGGGCCAGTGTACAACAATGAAGTAACAAAGTCAACTGAAACTCATATCCTAATTCTCCCCTATCCAATTTTAACTCATCCCACTTTGTGTATCTCAAAGAATTTTGCAGGTGTGATCCACCTTTAACTCAGTGATACTCATGTGAGTACCACAATACGAACTTCCATTTTAGTACCCACTTCTAGAGCAATAATTTCCTATCATGAAGCTGGATCACTTATTACAGTCCATTTGAGAAGCACAGATTTTTTTTTCAATAACAGCTTTAATGTTTGTGTTAAACATCACATTACATGTTGATGGCTAAATTAACATTCATGTAACTGAAGTCGATGGGGCAGATCAGGGATTGATTTGGTCTGCTGCTTCTAAGGACTTGCTTTTTCAATTTTTTTTTTTCATTAACATACAATCTAATTTTACTACTTTCCTTGCTTGTGTGGAAAGTGAACTCTTTTCATTTCCCATTTTGACTTTTTAAACTCAGGAGTCTAACTGCTGAGCTTACAGCTCAGCATGCTCCCCAGCGCAGCGTGAAAGCGTTCAGCATAGCAAGCTTGGTCCCTGGGGAGTTCGGCTGCTCCTCATTAAAACTGAAAGCACTGCAAAGGATTGCCATTTCAAAAATTAGAGGAATAAGGCCATGCAGTTGATGGCTTAATACTGCAGACTTGTGCTCACAGATATGCTGGCTCTTTCCTTCCATTAGAAATGAGTAGCAGCACAAGAATTAGATTTCCTGGCTGTTGGTCTTGGTTTAGGCAATGTGGAGTGTGGTAAAATGCTTGGTTGTATTTACACTTGGTTAAATGCATGCTCTCTCGTTATTCTTATTTTACATTTTATCCATGTGTAATAATTCCTGTGGGTTGTTACTCTACCTCTGAGGTTACTGGAGATCCACTCCTGCATTTGGGCTGTGGTTCGGTTGGGGTCGGTGAAGTCGGTTTGCTGCAGGCTGCTGTTTGCCCAGTGCGCGGCACGTGCAGCGAAGTGGGGCGAGAGCATCACGCCGGTGGGCACGAAGAAGGAACACGCCAGCTGGACCACTGTGCCCTGGCCAGAGTTGGCTGCTCCTTCATGCACTGCGTGTAAAAAATCCTGCACACTTTGATCTGCCAGGTGAGAGAGAGGGAAAAACTGCAATTATCATGTCGAGGCTAAGACAGCAGAGATTGCAGCAGGGCTCAGCAGCTCTCAGCTCTGGTGCTGACACCAGTGCTCTCTGAAAATTACAGCACTGTCACAACTGAAGCACCCTTGACTCTATGGGGTATTACTGTCAAGCACAGTGATGCACTGGGCATAGAAAAGCACTCTTCATGCTGCTGTAGAAAGCACTCTAGCGCAGATATGTCAAATGGCTGATTCAACATCAGGCTCAGACCTCTATATGAATATAGCTCTTACAGTTTGTAAGGAACATTAAGCTCTTCTGGGCACTCTCTGAGTTCCCATTAGATCAAGCACCTCCAGCTGTGACTTGCTGAGCTGCCAGTGGCACAGTTACAGACATCTCATGACATCGTCAGTGCCACCCGTATCAGGAGGAGCATCTCCCTGACTGCCCCAGATCTGTCTGCTACCCTTGGCCCTCATTTTTTTGTTTGTTTGTTCTTGAAGGACAGTGCCCCAGACTGACCCAGTATTGCCTGCCAATGCTAAATAAAGCCGATAAGTTTCCTGATGTGTGTTAAAAGTGACTCTCCTTTTTAGACAAACCAAAACAGTGTCTGCTCTTTTTGAAGTACAATTATATTTCCCATTCAATATTCATTTTCTAAGAATTCCTAAGAGCCCTCAGATCCTTTTATAAAAAAACTCCTTGTTAGCGCATAGTTCCCTGATTTGAACAGCGGATTGTTACTTCTAAATGCGGAATTTTGCACTTGTCCGTATTGAATTGTGTCCTATTAACTTCACACATTTCTCCAGTTTGCCAGGAGCCTTTTAAATTCTATTCTGGTCTTACAAAATGCTTGTAGAAACTATGAACTCAGTGTCACTCAAAAATTCGATAATATCTACTGCATTGTCCAAAAATGAAAATAGTGGAATAGTGCCCCACTCTCCTTTTCCTGGGGAGTTCATGGTAGGCCAACGGTGGGGGCTTCTGTGATGGATATAGGGTTGTGGGGTGAGCCAACAGGGATGTGAGTTTTCCAAACTTAGAGGATCTTGTGTTTCTAAAATCTGAAAGTTTCTAATAGGCTTTCCTGAAGGGTGGTTTAGCAGCCTTTTCTAGTAGCCAATAATTTGCTCACTCTAATGGTTTGTGATGAGACGATTCACGTCAAGGTGACCTCCTGAGGCACAGCACTTACATCCATCCTGAACAATGCTGATGTCAAACCTCAGACCTCCCATGTGTGTGGGTCAGCACCTTTCCCTTAGCCCTTGAAGGAGACGTGCCTACACCCACCCAGCAAAAGTCCTGTTGAATTTGTGACTTGCCATTAAGAATTTTCCATCAGGTTCCTGTTCCCGTAAATAATCTGCCCCTAGGGAAGGGGCAGCAGTCCTTCGGCAAGGCATCAGTGTCTCTTGGCTCTGTGGTACCACTGGGCCTTTCTGGTTTCCCCAGGTGAAACATCACCATGTGTCCTAATTTCTGTGTGAAAGCTCAGTAACTCGGGGCCATATACAAATTGTTGGCCACCATCCTCATGGAGCTAAGTACTGTGCCCCTGGCTTCTCCAGAGGGCCGCACTCGGCTCAGGTGCTCCTCTGCCTCGGCCTGTACACCTGGGGCACCCTGGGCAGATCCCAGGTACCCGAGCCACCAAAACAGGCGTGGCTAGGCTCAAGTTATGTCCCTGGCTGGAAATATTGGTTTTGACTCCGGGGAGCCCTTAAGTCAGAGGAAGGAAGCACCCCGTTTCCCGTGGGCAGCGCTGGAGGGAAGGCAGGCCGGGCTGCCACCTGGGACATGGGCGATTTGGGGCAGGTAGCCCAGGGAGGATTTTGGTGGGCTGGATCCATCCCGCCTGGACCGACCGGTCCCAGGCTGATCACCAAGTCAAGGGTAGGATTGCTGTGAGACTCCAGCTCCTAGCCAGGTCCCTGATCTCAACAGGAGACTTCTACTACATCTGCTCAGATTTTTGCTGGGGTAGAGGGAAAGTTTCACTATTGCTACCACCCAAGAATCCAGCGCGTGCTTTCCAACCTAATAGCTCTCTTCTAATAACCTGCAGGAAGGCTAATCACCTATATGAAGGTTGGTATTAAGACTCAGATCTATTACTCTTTAAGGGATAAAATACTGAACTCCTTGAACAGATGTCAAGAAAACTCACACAGTCTGAGGTGTAAAGTGCTTTTCTTGTGTGTTTTTCATTAGTGCAGGAGTGTTTGGCAAGCTCTCTGGAGGATGTAAGAAATCAAAGATGGTAAATTGGAAGCAGATGTTAATGTGAGGTATGGTATCCTGAGGTTGTAACTTCAGTCGTATCAAAGTGTTTAGCTAACCAAAGTCCTGAATTCTTACTCAGAGAGCATTTCAAAATGGCTTTAAAATACTCTGCCATGGATAAAGTAAAACAGCAAGGAGAAAACATTTTTAAATATACCATTTCGTCTTTGCTGTCTAGAGAGACATCCCTTTAAACATTGTTTTTCTTAGTACTAGAATAAAGGTGAACAAATCTTCCAAATGTTAAAAGAAGATTACAAGTGCATGTAAGAGCTGATTCTCTGTGAATAGTGAATGAACCATCAATGTTTTCATTGTTTTTAGTCTGCCAAGGTTTTAACCACATCCTTTATTATTGTGGAAGAAAGACCGACTAAAACGTTAATGCAAATGTCTGATGGAATAATGGAATTTTATCAGACATGCATATATTTGTAGTTTGGTTTTACTCATCTGATAGGAAATTTGTTCTAAGTGTTTGATTTTAAAGTGTTAGATTTTGGTGATTTCCTAATCCCCCACTGGAAATCTGCTATTATGACCAATAGCAGTAGATCCCATCCTAATTTTCTTCCCACATTCATACATTAATATTACTGAAAGCCAAAACTCACGTGGCTTGTGCCACAAACAGCTAAAGTAGAGATAAAATGTCTGCTTCGTATTATGTGAGAAATGAGAACAAGTCAAACAGTGCAAAAGAACTAGCAGGTCATTAACAACCTCTGCACTTCTCTTTGTTATGTTTTGTGTGGAGTTTTGTGCCTAAATTTCAATGTGCAATGTTCTCTTTAATTTTTTTTTCTTAATTTTTTTTCCTTAATAGATCCCCTACATGACAAGAAGTGTGACAATTACCAAGGTAAAGTCCTTATATGAATTATTGCTGTTTAAAATTACCCTACTAAATTTACAGAAAGGGAAAGTCTTATAGGCAAGGTGTCATTATATCACCTGCTCAGAATATAGAGACACTGTCCTTGTGTCAGTACGTGTAGCTGTATCTGTGTATATCAGACAGAGTTAGCTCTGACTGCTGTGCTGCTTTTGAATATCAGTGATATAGAGGATGGTATTGATGGCTGAGGCAGGTTACGGCACAGGACAATGAAATTCCTGTAGGTCTTATCTTTAGTCTTCAGATGCTGAAAGTAAATTTTATGCTGAGGGATAATGGTGTCATCTCTACACATAAGTCTTGTATGTAAGCTGCAAATTTCGAAGATGAGGCAGTCATCCACTTCTCATAAACATTGTGCGCATAATGCAAAATAGTTTTTGCCATGTGGTGTGAGATGGTAGGATAATCCAGAGTTAAAATGAAAACAGCATCCTTAAATTCAACTCACTTAATGCTGGATTCTAAGACATCTGCCTTTTCCATATCTCTTCCAGATTCCCAGTGAGAATTTTATTTTAGCCTGCTCTCAGGGAAAGATGCAATTGCACCATCCGTCTGTCAGCATATCTCACTGTCTGCCAACTTCCTTCTGCTAACTTTTCATCTTTTTGGCTAGTTGTAATAACATTAGGAAAAGGGCTGAAGTCATAAAAATAATTCATTTTCTATCAAATTTGTAAAATTTGTGATTGGGATAAGAGACAAAATGACTATCCTCTGCCTACCACCTCCTTGCAGAGGACATGGTGGAGACCAAGAGATACAATAGGCACCAGAAAGCCCTGGGAAACCAGGATCACTTCTGCTTTTCATGGGAGTACCTTTTCTATGTGTAATTGTACTTCAGTGAAGTAAAAGAATAAGCATCGCTCAAAAAGGAGGAGAAATAATGATGTGTGCATCTCCTACTGAGTGTCCTTTGTCCATCTGATACCTGTCTATCAAATGTGGAGAAAACATTTCTAAATTACATCTTTGCAGTGAGACAGAAGAAAAAAAGTTTATTATGATGTGTGCTATCGCTGTCTTCTAAGTAAAGCTGTGAATTTTCTGCAAAACATAAGGCAAGAAGTATTTTTTTAAGCAGTACATTACCATGAATGTTGTATCCTAGGGCATCCTGCAGCTCTGTGAAAGTATTTCCTTGAGCTCCAAACTGCAGCAGCTCCAAAGAAATGGCCACGCTTGCTGGGGAAATGACCAGGTTGGTTCTGTTCTCTGCTCCGGAGATGTGGCGATAGAGATCGATAGCAAATTCAGTCTTCAGGTCTCTCAGCTCATCGTAGGAAATGCAGTTACCCTTGTTTAAGCAGCAAGCAGAGAGGAGGAATAAGGAGAAGATAATGGGCAACATGAAGGCGAGCCGGGAACGCTCTCCACCAGATAACCATACCTGCAATTAATAATATAGATATTTAGAAAAAATAGTGATCGCTAGTAAAATACTTGTCCAGATCTAGCCAGTAGTTGTTGCCATGAAAAAAATAGGGTGTAGAGACACGTTGATGACTGTTGGCTAAGAAGAACCAAGCTTTTCCTGGATGCTGTACCCATGCAGGATGTTTGGCCATTACAGTACACACAGTATTCCTCTATTAAAAAGCCAGCAACCTGCACGCATGATGGGACACCTCAGTGAAAGCTGTGTGTTCTCGATGCTGCCAAGCACCCACAGCTCCTTTCCATCCCCAGCAGAAGAAGGGTCACATCCAGCACTCCCAGATGGAAATCTGCCCCTCACGAGGGGCAGGCGTTCAGCTGGAGGCTCCCGGCTGGGGTTTCGATCCACATTTGCAAAAGGCTGTCTTCAGATTTCCCCCCAAGATATTCCTTCTGTGCAATTTATCCCAGTGAAAAAAAGGTTGTATTTGCAAAAGGCTCCAGTGTCTGCAGCACAAAATCACCGCTGTGGATTTTTATGGGAAATCAAGCATTGGTCAGTGCTATATTAAGAGATATCTAGATTTGTATTTAAAGGAAAAAATGCTAAAATGACAGAATAGCATTCTTTTACAGAAGTTTGCCTTTTGAACAATGTATGCAAATATATATTTAAAAATATTGCGCCTTCTTTCACTTGAGGATTTCCTACAAATCTTTCTCCATGCCCCTTGCTCTAGAGAGCACCTCTAATGCCTCGCGTTTACTCACAGTTAGCTCTGTGAAATTGTCTTGCCTTTCTGTGTCCTTCTGGGTGCCTGAATTGAAGCTGTCTATGTACGTCTTGGCTCCTTCTTTAATAGGTAGTGGAGTAAGGACTGGGTCATGAGACTGCATTTAAAGGGATAGTCAGTGATCAGAGTCTCTGTCGGCGATGTCTGTACCACTCTGTCCAAATTCCTGTAGGCTACAAGCTCTATGGAGAGCCAGGCAAAGCAGCGTGCCACGGACCAGCAAATCCAAGGCAAGGAACAAAAAGGTACACACAGAGATAGAGCCAGCAGCTCCCTTCCAAGCCCTGCTCAAGCCTCATGAGACTTGTGACCTGCTGGTACCAAGCAAGGAATCTCCTATCTCTCTTCCCACCCCCCTCCTGCTTTTATATGAATTCCATTGATTCCTCTGCCACAAAGGGGAAGAGAAAGGGCTCTCTGTGTACCAGGCACATAGCTACTTTTTTTTTCCCCACTTTGAAACCTTTTTTTTCCAGAAATCCCATGCAATTAGAATGTCTGTATTTGCCATTATTTTTTTTTATACCATCCCAAATAGGAAGATTTTCATTCACTCTTTAGTTTCCAGGAGGAAAGAAACAACAAAGCAGTGCAGTGCACTTTGCTGGAGACGGAAGGGGGTTGCTCTGAATGAACCAGGAGCAGAAGAGCTGTGGTGGAGACCACTTTAAGCACAGGTTCAGCTGTTTGTGGCTTTCCTCGTGTGACAGGATCAAACCCTGCCTGTCACATTCACAGTTTCAGCCTCACAGCCTTCTCTGAGGCACGCAAGGTTGCAGCCTAAAGATGTTTGTAAAACTGCAGCTTGATGATCTGCAGGGGGTTTGACATTATACAGGTACTCGGTTATCTTACACTGTACAGTCCTGTTGCAACCGGGAAAGAAAAGACAGGGGAAAAGGTCATTACTATCAAGTAATAGCATTTAGGTGCTACCGTTTCATCGTTAGCAGTAGAGGAGCAGCTGCTGAATTAATTAGGGCCCAAATGAGAACGAAAGCATGATCTCCTTTGTCTGTGCTTATGTTGTTCCACTCTTTCTGCTGCTTTTATAAGTTGGCAGAATAGATACTGATACTAGGGGCTGCCTCAGGGTCCTGGGATTCATACCACATTCCTGTTAAGACAGAAGAAGGGCAAGAGTTTGGTCAGTCCCTGTGTAGCGTGACAGGCGTGTATGTAGGTTTTGCCATTGATTTCACTTGGGCTTACAAGTTTTACTGAATAAGGACCTCTCTGTTGAAGCTGTTGTTAATGGTGCCACTGGACTGGAGATGTATTCAAAGGGAACGAAGCTGAGGACGCCAAATGATTTCTTGATGGGCTTGGCACTGTCATTAGATAAATTATTTCTAGTGAGGACTGTACAGTTGGATTTGTTCCCACAGGCCCCAGAACCTATGAGACATTTCCTCTGTGCCCTACCTGATACTCTCCTGTGGATTTATTAAGATTTGGAAGAAGGATAGTGAGCCCCTGAATGCTTTAGATACTGCTGTCAAAAATTAATGTTGAATTCCTGCATGGAAAAAAATGAAGCCAGTGTTGCTATTCAGATTTGGTGTGTCTATGGAACATGCAACTGAAAATGGGACTCAGTACAAATAGGGTGTAAGACAACAAAGTTTCTGTGGAAAGCAGAAAAAAAAGAAAATGTTCTGGCTCACCAAAGAGGGGACCTGCAGATCGGGGTGTGTGTTTCAAACCATCTCTCCACATCATTTAGGAAAGGAAATCTGTGAAGGAACCTTGTCAGAAAAAGCAGTGTTTGTAGGCAAGGAGAGAGGACTTAAGAAAACTAAAAATGAATCAATGCTGTTCAAAGAAGCAACGGGGAATAACAAATGTTCTTTAAATATAATGACTAAAAAGGAAGAAAACCCATTAGTAGGTGATTAAAGGGATAGAAGGCATTAAAGTAAGAAAGGATGAGTCAAATTAGCTGTGGCTAAAAAGTGATAAAATGGGGGAGGGGGGAATGAACATTTATTACGACTGAGGATAGATCCAAAAATCTCATGCCCCTTCAGTTTAGCAGCCTGTTTTAAGTTTCTTTTCCCCAAACTGGGGTCCAAAGCCTAGAACTGGGTGTCCGAGGAGAAGCTGGTGCCATACAGGGGTGAAAACCATGCTTGCCAAGCCTGGGGAGCCAGACACTGAGCTATTCAAGTGGGGTGGTTTGGGGGTACAACCCAGGGGATACAAACCAACTGGGCCACTTTCAGGTTCAAAATAAGGGTGTTCTGGATCTGCAGAGGTGTTTGTGTCCTAACTTAGGCATCATATCCTTCTTTGAGTCTTAATCTGGATATGCATCATAGGGTCACCCAATGCTCCATAGTGGGATGGAGCTGCTGGAGGGCTGTGGGATCTGGGGCTCCTTGCGGGAAGAGGGTGATCACCAGATGTGGAAAACACAGTTTATTTGCTTTATTTGTGCTCTTATAAAGCCAAGCCTTGGTCTGGTGTGGCTGCTTAGGGGAGGGGGGCAGCAGTTCTGCTTGGGCTCCTGCTGCAGTGACCTTACACGGCCATTCTGAGCAGGATTTATCCCAAAGAAAGGCTGTGTGGAGCAGGTGTTCCTCTTCAGAAACCTCTTGCTTGTTTTCTTGCATCAGGTTGGTGTCCAGCGATCTTCCTTTCACTCCACCACAACCCTAGTATCAGCAGAATTGTTGTACTTTAAAATATATATCCCTTGGGAAATTAAACTGAATCCAAACCAGCTTGCCTCCCGCTTACATCTCAGCTGCACTAGATAGCTCTCACTGCAAGACACCAACACGTTTGCCCAATTAGGAAGAAGTTTCTGCTGAATTTCAGGATAAGAAAATTTGCATCATCATTTCAAAATACAGAACTTATTCTTTTGGGAGGCGGTTACCTGCAGAGCCACAAAACACCTAGCTGAGCCAGTTCAAGCGAATTTGCCTGCTGCTATCCACGTGTCATGTAAAAACCACCACTGCCTCTGCCTCCTGCACTGCTTCCCTGCTGGGGCATGAAGAAAATACCTAACTCTTCAAAGGATGGTTTTTGTAGAGGTTCTTCTTCAAAGGAGAAGCCCAACAGAATGAAATGTGGGTTCATTTTCCTGTATTTCTAATGCTGAGAGTGGAGTATCAGGGTGATTTTACAGCATGATATTGAGGATTGATGATGCTTCCTGCCCCGTGAGATGCCCAAGAGCTTGTGGGTGCCCTTTGGGGTGCGAGGGCTGATGGCTGGCACTGGAGGAGTGGTGTTGGAGGGCTGCATGGGACCCCAGCTTGGTGCAGGCTCTGCCATGGGGGCACTTGGGATGAGTCCTGGAATAAAAGAGCCCTGAACTGTACCCAGGAGCAGTTCTGGAGACAGGTAGTGGGAGCAGCCCAAAACTGAGCTAGGCAGCACGCTAAGAAGCATGACCTATCAGGGGTCCAGTGGTGGGATCTACTTTATGAAGTTGTGTGGTGGTTATTTCTGACATGTCATGCATGTGTTGTATTCTGCAACGGGCAGAACGGTGCCTTTCTCTGGTGCAAAGCAAGGCAAAGCAAACAGTCCTTCTCTCTCTGAATTAGGCTGACACTGTAACACTGATGAAGTGGCACAAGTTTCCTCAGGCAGAAATGCAGACTGAATAGGAGCCCAAATCAGGTCAGCCTGGCGGTGACCATTCTCATTATGTGGCTTTCAGTAGACAGCATTCAAAAGAGCTGCAAAATGCCAAGATCACCTTTTCAGGTTGATGAAACCTATTTGAATTAAAAGAAGAAAGAAAAGCTGATTGATGAGAGAGTAAAGATTTTGTACATCCTTATTTTAATCTGAGTAGTTCTCCTGTGCATGTCTGTTGAGGAAGATGGCTTAAGAAGCTCTGTTTGGGAGAAACAATGCATGAGCTGCAAAGAGATGATCTCAGCTCTTCAGCATCCTGCTGCATATATATTGCCTGCAGCGCTGTACGAAGAACTTCGCAGTAAAGCCTATTCTCTGTGGATTCTTAATATACGATAAGACCCTTCCTCTGTGTCCAGCTGACCTGTGAGGGTTGCTGTTACAGATCAACCACTTTGCTCTCCGCAGTAACTCAGAGGTGCTGCATCAGCGTGCTCAGAGTTGAGTTGCTGGGCTGTGAAATGCCACCTCTGCCCTGAGCAGTTGCCCTTTTGGTTTTCTGTGCATTCAAAGTGCAGCTGGGAGAGAGTCGGTTCCCTGCACTGGGGCCTGGTGGAAATCCACGCTCAGGCACGCTCATGCCGGTGAGCCAAGGGCAGTGCTGGGGAGCAACACATTTTCATCCCAGCTGGCTACACGAGCTGACAATTTAAATACATTGTCTGTTGACAGGGAATATAAAGTATGGTAAAAGCTGATTTTAATTCAGATACCCTCCCAAATGCTTATCTCACTGACTATCACACACTCCTACAATGCCAAATAAATGATGCCAAGTAAATGACACTGGAAGAGGTTCTCAGGTAAACATGTTGCCAATGCAATTTCTGCTACTGATCTGGCTGGAACGACAGGGAGCCAAACAGAAGATGAAAGCACGAATATGTTCATGAAGTTGCAGAGCTGGCTTCCCATACGAAGCCTGATTTTCAGAAAGGGGGATTGGACTGAGTGGACAAGAGGGACACAAGATCAGACAAGAACTTCCAGAGTAGATAGAGTGGAAAAATACTATTTAGGGGGCACTTCTGCAGAGGCCAACTTGTCAGCGCTGGTTTTGCTTCTCCTGTGGCCTGAACAGACCAGGTGAACCCAGGCTGGATGCTGCATTGCCAAACCACAGTAGCGCTGAGCCAGAGCTGATATATCCTGCCTGTCATCCTAGTTCACCCAAGCTAAGGAAATCTTCCCATCCAGCCAGCCCCCGCGTTCTTCTCTGGAGGAGGTTCCTCCCTGGCATTCAACGCTTCTTCACCAGAGAGTGCCCCACACGTTGATACTTGTACAGATGTCCCACATTTCTCCTGACCATCTTGGCCTCTGTCCTATGTAGGTATCTGTACTCCTGCCATCCTGGTGTGGCCATGGGAGCACTGAGGAGCAGCAGTGTAGGTCCATGCCCAAGCTCTGGAGGGTCTGATCCAGCCCTGGTCCACTGGCAGAGCCTCTCTGGGTTTTGGTGGCAGCAGCAGAGGGTCCCTTCAACACCAGCCATGTAAAGCTTTAAGCTTTTTACTTTTTTTTTTTTTTTTTACAGGGTCCTGCTCAACCAGGACAGGCAGAGGAGGAAGGGCAGGTGGGTGCTTCCTTCTCCTTCTGCTAGCAGGGCAAAACAAAACCTTTATTCTTCGTGAGCTGATCTGCTCCTGCAGCTTATGCCCGACCTCAGGTCCTAAATCCCTCCTGGTGACATCACAGGTATGGCCACGGCAGCCAAAATGATGTCACAACGAGGAGCTTATGGCTGGAAATGGGGAAAAAGTCGCCAGGACAGATGACCTCAAAAGGAGCTAACGTCCTGTTATTACATAAATGTCCCTAATACTTATATAAATGTACCAGTAGCAAAAAAAATAAGTCGGGAAGAATAGCAATGGTCTATCTGTGCGTGTGAAGATGTGTGTGAGTTCACCACTGTCCTGTAGGCGCTTTATTAGTTTGAATTGTTTCTACAAATCATTCTACTATTGTTTCCATTCAAACAGCGACTCAGATCTTTTAATCAACCTCAGGATCCTTTCTCATTTAAAATAACAGTTACCTGTAAAATAAAGAGAAAAGCATGAAGGATCTCCATGTTTTGACATGCCATTAGAGAATTTCATGCTTAACAATAGCTAAGCATTTTGACAAAGTAAAATCTACATTTTATTGTCAGGAACTCGTTAAATAATTTTATACAAGCTGTCAACCTGGGCTCCAAGAGGAGTGCCATAGACTGGGTGTAAATGCAAAGTTATCTAATGATTAGCTGTTGTATTTTTATGATAAATACGAACCAATGAAATGGAAATCTAGGTACAATTGTAGCCCAGAAAAAGCTTTATTCCAGCTATACAAAATATATTTCATATGCGGAACTAATTTTTTAGAAGTTGAAAGTAATGTTCAGACTCTATAAAACCTTTTTTTCCTGTGGAGGTCTTGTCTCCATTGTGCTGCTGGTTCATTATTT
Organism: Anser anser; assembly: GCF_964211835.1. Classification (NCBI taxonomy): domain Eukaryota; kingdom Metazoa; phylum Chordata; class Aves; order Anseriformes; family Anatidae; genus Anser; species Anser anser. Next base: position 184,234,212 of record NC_139720.1, on the reverse strand, counting down.
TCCATGGCCAAACATTTGTTGCATTTCTTCCCAGAAATTTTTAAATGGATTTTCTTGCTTTGATAGGATAAGATGCGTGTTTAAATGCTTCTAGGAGTAAATCATTTCACATCAACACTTCCAAGAACAAAGTCTGGATCTTCACTCAGTTTTCACGTTATGCAAGTACACATTTAAGGCACTTAATACTTTCTAACCTCTAGTGCCCTTTTTACACAGAGACAGGCAGTCAGCAGGGATTAAACTGATCCTAATTAACCACTAACTCTTCTGATATTTGGTCACTGCACAGTAGCATGCTGCCAGGTACACGGAGGTAAACTGATCTGGATTATCTGCCGGTGCATGTGCTTCGCAGAGGGAGGTCTAGCACTGGCACTGGGAGTGAGTTACGGGCAGAGACGGCTTTAAACACAGAGCGTGGAGGCTGCTGCGTAAAGCTGGGGGGCTGGAGAGAGGGGAAACCATGAACTGAAAGGTCTCTTCCAAATGGCTTTCCACCTAGGTTTCTATTTTGTAAACAGCACTTGTCACTGTGGCATTGCAACAGGGCAGAAACTTAAAAGCGTAGAAAGCCAAAGTGAAGAACAGCTGCTGCTTCTTTTTCAGCAGTGAGGGAAGACAACTTTGTAGATATAAGTCCTCTCTGTTCATCCTTCCCATGTGCAAACACCATTTCTGACAGAGCCCTGGGAAGGGATGAATGAACGTGTTTGTCTTTCATTGCATGCTGCCCACTGTGGCTCATCTTTCCTTGCAAACCCTGGGGTGAGGAGCAGAACTCTGCTCTCCTCATGGAAATCCCACCACCGATAGCCTTCCCCAGCCCCATGGCAGCCTGTAAAGCAAAAGTAATGTGCTGGAAGGTGAGCAAGGTAGGTAGGAGAAGACCCTTGCATTGGTGGCTAGGAAAGTCTTGTGCCACTGAGGCATCTCAGCAGCGAGTGCCCATGAGGAGGAGGAGGAGGAGATCTCTGCTCAAGGTGCACGAGGAGATGCAAAGGACACCTGTGAGAAGCACAGGAAACACAGCAAACTGCTCAGGCCGATGCTTTCCAGGTGTCCTGGTGCAGCCTGAAAGCCCAAAACAGCCTCTGTGAGACTGGGTTCCTGCTCTCCAGTTGGGATCAACCCCAGTCCTGCAACACTGTGAGCTGATGGCAGGCAAAGCTTTTGGCTCGCTGCCTTCCTGAAAAATTACATTGTCCAGCATTTCTACCTAGTGGCCAGGGCTGAGCCCAGCCTTGCAACCGCAGAGAGTCACAGCTGAACAGAGCTGAAGGGACAACCGTGAACAGGGATGAAGAGTCCTGCTGGAGAAGAGGCAAGGTCAGTTTAGGGCAGCAGGTATAAGAACAAGGGTAAAGAAGCAGACCCAGAAGTGAATCAGTAAGTACGTTCACAATGGCACTGGCATCCTCTTTCGAATGAAAATACGTCTCTGGGAGTTGAAGCCTGTGAAAGCCGGTGCAGAAGAGGGCAATATAAAAAAAATAAGGGGTTGATTTACAGCAGGGTGGATGGGTTGCACCTCCTCCTGGTGTCCAGTTTAATGTGGCCTGGCTGATTTGGCTGAGAAATGGACCATCATGTTCTGCAAATTCCCCCTGGTTGTACAACATTGTTTCTCTCATGCCAGTTTCCTACAAATAATGTTTGCATTTGTATTTATAGCAGTTTTTGTTTGTTTTTCAGCAAGGAAACTGCCATAGCACACATCCTCTGTAGGCCTGAGCAGGTCTTCACCAACTCAAACCTGGACCTGGCATTTGGTTCCTTAGCGAGGAGATCCAGCTGTTGACGCCACTTTGTCCCTTCTCTCCCAGTGGAGCATCTGAGGGCTCCTGTATCTCTCCGCTGCGTTTGAGAGAAAGCTAGCTGCTAAGGATAAGCCCAGGGCTTTTCTCACTAGGAGGCAAAGCAGATTTCTTTAGTCTTCAGGGAAGAGCTCAGGAAATTATCCACCCGAGTCCCCTGGCAGCAGCTGGCCTTGGGCCACCAGTTTCTCCTCCCTGCCTTTCTGCACAGGCTGTGATGACCTAGTGTTGCCTGCTGGCCGTTCTCCAACCTTCCTCCATCCTCCTGAGGCTTTGGGCAGCATTCAGTCTCTGGCACCAAGGTCATAGGAACATCATTTCTCCCCTCAGTGCGGAGTTAGGGCTGAAGATCTCAGCCCCCACAGGAGCAAGGGTTGATTCGCAGCCAGACCCTCCTACCCACCAGTGGTGGGATGGGATGGGATGGGATGGGATGGGATGGGATGGGATGGGATGGGATGGGATGGTGCTCAGCTCTGCCCACTGATGGCCCACTGTCTGCTGAGGGGACAGAAAGCTGGGTACATGAAGTGGCAGGAAAAACTTGTTAGAGAGCCAAAATAGGCCTTGCACAGTGTTAATGCTGAACGTTAATGCTGCAAGAGGCAAGAGGGCTTGTTGTCTGCTGTCTCTTTTTCTCTGGGGAAACCGAGCTACCATGTGGCAGAAGGACTTGTGTGAAGCCACGCAGAAGGCATGTGCCATCAGCTACAGGATGGGTGCTGGTATTACAGCCTAGACTCTGCAACTGCAGTTGTTCTCCATGAACTTTTGTCCTGAGATGCCTTTCAAGCTAGGTCTCTGAGCACTGCTGTATTCCCAGCCCCTGAGGCTGTATGTCTAACAGCTACATGTTCTGGAAGAAGAAATTCAGCCTCTAAACTATCTTGTTTCATCAGAAACTTTACTAGTAATAGGAAAGAAAAAGCTCTAGAAAGCTAATTGCTCTTTCTGAAGGTCACTTCTTTGAGGCTACAACGATGTGCTGATTCTGCTTGAGATGTGGCACAGCACATATGCTCACTGCACGACTGTTGTAATTAAATATCAAACATTTATTTCTCAGCGGGTTTTTTTCTCCTTGCTTAATGTGTCTCTCTTGCTGCTTTGTCTCTTAACAACTCTATTAATTAAGAAAAAGTGTCAAAGGACCAGCTGATGAATGAATCGTAAAATTAAGAAATTGCTGTTTTTCAACTTTTTTTTTTCTTTTAGAGGTAGAACTGTTACATCTGTCTGTAAATGCTCTTGTCAAATATGAGGACATTTAATATTGCAGTTCCTTGGAAAATAAGACTTTTCTTTTACCTCAGTGTTTCAATACAAGATAAAAAAAATATTCACAGCTTGTTTAGGGAAAAAATAAAGCTAGCAGTTGTCATAGTGTCAAAATTAATTATTTTGGATTGATCCATTTGCCTTGATCTTTATGACTCTCAAGAATTCTAAATACTTATCAGTCAATCATTTAAATTCCTCAGCTAAACCCTGTGCCTCATTAAATAAAGAAATCGGGAAGGCCTGGATATGCTTTTCTTTAGGCCTGTCACTCCACAGCCTGATAATACAGATTATGGCATCTTAAAAGATTCTCAAGAGTTTCATTTGTAAGTAGCAAAAGAGCCTTACGCTCCCCTATGAATTTCGTCGTGTTCTCATCAGTGTCACTTTCTTGCTGGTCCCTCCCAGGACTAACTTCAAGTTCCAGCCTCAGCATCAGCGGTGGAAGGAGACGGGTGCAGCATGGGACATTGCGTTTACTGGTGACTGCGCTAACGTCACCAAGCAAAAAAAAGATTGCTGGGTGTTGTGATCGTGTAATGAAAGGGAAGGGGAAAGAGAGAAAGAGTGGATTTAGAAGGCAGATATAACAAAGAATTAAGATACACGTGAACCTTTCTGTATGGGTACTCGCTTTTTAAAGACATAGTGGTCTAATGGGAATATTGCAGAATGGAAGGAGCAACACAAAATATTAGATTTTAAGACTGCATATGTCCCAGATGTCATGCTCTCATCATTCTGGGTGCAATGCAGAGCAGAGGTCATCAACTCTGTAGCATGTAGCCTGCTGAGACACAAACCACACTGAAGAAAAGCAGACATGCCTTTGGGCATTATGGGTGAGAGGGGAGATGAACTCCAGGTTAAAAAAAGTGAAGATGTTCATACGTTCATATGTTCACACCTCATTTTCCTCTCAGATATTGGAAGGAGGCTCCCCTATATCGGTCATCTTTGTGTTTCTTTGGACCAAGACCACCGTGCTTTGTTGAGCCACAGTAACATGCATGATGGCATGCATGAGTGGCGTCATCTTTCTCTTCCCAAACCACCCTACTGTCACAGCCAACGTTCTGCTGATGTGTCAGATCCAATATCCAAACCATACCAGTAGATGCATTTCATGTACATCATACATATCTATTGATACATGAAAGCCAACTTTTGCTCTGATCTGTGTTCTCTCATGATAGATCATTTGCTCTCTGGGCATTCAGTCTAAATTATTTCCTGCTTCTTTAGGATGGCACAGTCGGTTTGTTTTCTACTTTCAGCTTTCCACCTCTCATCCACTTTCCCCCTTCTGTCACACCACAATGAGCATTAAAAAACAGTATTTGGACCTGGACAGCTGCCAAATGAAAGTCAGAGCCATTTACAAATCAAACCTGCATAGATTTTGCTGCAATTTGTGTCTTATAGTATTGCGTGCTGTGATAACTCGAAGGGGAAAGGCGTCAAACATTCAGGGGGTAAAGAAGCTCAGGATGCTAGCATTTAAACTCAGTTCCCCAGATAGAGTCCAGACTCCTCAAGTTTCTCTACCCCTAGCAGGTAAGACTTCGTGCAGCGTGGTGGCCCTTGTCTGGATATTACGAGTTACCCCTGCCAACAGCCCATATTCCCCCAAGACAGCAGATCAGCAGTTGGATCCTTTCCTGGCCTTGGTGTCCCCCCAGCCCCAGTGGATGAAGCCCAAAGGCACACCACATGTTGGGCCAGCCAGTTGCAGTTCGTGCACATGGATGTAGAGCAGGCAGGAGGCCAGGGTGTTGCCCTAGAAATGAGTCACGGATGTAGGGGGAGGAGTGGGATAGGAACTGGTTATGAGAGTCTTACACTGACCATTGAAAGAAATAAAAACGACCAGTATCTTCCACTTTTTCTTGCCTCTCACTGCACAAACATCTTCAGGACAATCTCTTCTACACTCATCGCCCTCTTCTCCATCATTCTGATTAGCTTTTCCCCTCCTAATGGCTGTTTCATGGAAAAGTTGTTGCTCAGTCCCTGAGACTGCAGTTCCCTAAAGAATTCTGGGAACCAGAAATAAGAAATAGGGCTGACTGTTATTCCTATCACTTCTGTGGAATTCTTTTGTGTAACTTCTTCTGATTTACTTTGCTTCATATACTGTTTTCTCTACAGCATTCTTTTCATGTGACCAGAATCTTAACTCCTGTATCACAGATTGCAGTCCTCTGCCTGTACTTCTCATCCATCCGTGTCTCAAATCTTGTTTTTATTCATTCCAGTCTTTACATCATTGCATATCATTTTCAGAAGATTTCACACTTCTGAAAGTCCATATGGTTGTCAGATTCTTTTCTGATGCCACTTGTTTATGGCTTCAAAATAATCAACATGGATTCACACTTTTTTTTTTTTCTTCCCCCCCTTTTTTTTTAATTCCCAGTCTCTTTTGTACACAACTCCAATGAGATTAATTCACTTCTTCTCCAAATGATGCTGCCAAACTTAACACATCAGCAGAGGATGCCTGGGGCAAAAATCTGTTCAATCCTGCTATTCATCCATGTCAGGCTGCAAGCTAGCTGTCACTCCAGAGAGCAGCCAGGTTTTGCTTTGACCATCTACCAGAAACCAGAAAAGACATGCTTGGGTGACCTGGCACGTCTATCAGACAACAAGCATCCATGTGCAGGGAAGAGTGGGGCACACCGGCAGCTGCGTCCTCGCGGATGTGACTGGATGATGACTCCTGTTGATGCTGAAAACAGTTTTGTGCCCAGCAGCTCTCTAGAGCTAAGCTGTATACCAGATCCCCCTTGATTTAATAAGGAGATGATCAGGAGAGGAGTTCCAGGAGGAAACAAGGCTGGGACCTGCCCTGCTCCATTCTGGATGCAGAACTGCAGGTGCAGCCCCAAACTTGGGTGCTGTCTGAAGAGATGAGAGCAACCATGTACTGAAAGGAGGCAGCAAAGTACCTGGCAGAGAGACGTGGGGGCAGAGTTTGCTTTGCTGTGGATTTATGTGGCACGGCAAGGGAATGCTGGTGACTTGTCAAAACCCATAAGCAGAGTAATAAATTAAAGCTTTGCTATAATTGTGACCAAAACAACAAAAACAAGTACGAATAATATAGGAAAATCATAGATGTGTCATGGCAAATCATGCAAAAACAAAAAAAATCATAATCACAATTCTGTTAAAAAAATCATCCATGCAATAGCATGTGAACTACAAAAAAAAAAAAAAAAAGTGTCTGCTAATTCACCAAAGAAGGGGAGTTATGAAATTTGTGCTATCCGTTGCATTCTTAACCCGTACGGGTTCCTGGAGGCCCTGTCGCGGAGCGCATTGCCCCGCAGGAGCCGGCATGCACTGGTGGCACCGCTGGACACCGGGGCCTAACAGGCAGCATTGTCTTGGCAGGACTTGGGTCATACTTAGCAGATTATCCCCGTACCAGGAGGGCTAAAATTTTCAAGTAATAGAGGAATTTGTGACAGGCAGCCGGCTTACCGCCCTGTGCTCTAGGGCTTGCTCACAGCAGATGCTCGGCTTGGTCTGGCAAAGCCGAAGGACACGGCAAAGCCGTTTGGGCCACCAAACGATGTGGTTATTTGGCTCAGCAGCTCTGTGAGTGAAAGGAGGGTGGTGAAGCACGTCGAGGGGATGGGAGCGCAGCACAAAACCAAAACGCAGCACACAGACAGGCTGGGCTGGGTAGCAGATAGCTGGAGCAAGGCCTGCTGTCTTCCCCCCTCTGGAATGAGTGTCACCACATGCACGGCGTGCTCGCTGGGGATATTTACTACACCCAATATGCCTTGGGGAAGGGTGCACGGCATCGCTGCCTGGTGCTGAGGACACCCTGCTGGGGCCACCAGTCCCCAGTCCTGGGCCTTGGGGCTGTCACCAGCGTGGGCTGGCAGCTCCTTGCTCTGACACTCGTGTTCAGGAAAGCCACCAGATGGCACTAGCAACTCCTGCAGGCTGGTGGCTTTAAAAAAATAAAAAGTTAAAAAAAAATGGTTAGCATGCTGCATTGCTGTGTTCCCTTCACAAAACGCGCAGGTACTCCGCAGTCATCTCCCCTCAGTCCTGCAGCTGGCCGGGTGTTCCTCTTACTGACCAGCTTTGGCTAAACCCCTTTCAGTTGCCACTTCATCAGGTATTAATGGTCAGAGGTTTTGATTTACAATGTGCAGGTGAGATTAACAGCCCCCATCAACCAAGCTAGTTTGCATTTTATGCCTCGTATATTCAGGAGAAAAGCAATTAAAAAGGGCAACTGATTCTAAAGTGAGGCATGTTTAATCCAAAAGGCTGAGTGAAAGAAGATGCAAGATTGTGCCTGTTCAGCTGTGAGGCTGTCAGACTCCAGATGCCCTTTCTGTGGCCAGGCAACACTGTCTATCTGTAAGTGGCTAAATAAAAGCAGGCTGAAGGCTGCTATCCGGCTCCCAGCCCAGCCCAGCACTGTTTGACTCATGTCCCTAGCCTTCAGAGCTATCCCACAGGCCACAGAATACCAGACAGCACCAGGCCTAGGTTTCCTCCTGGCCTACTGCAGGCTGTAGGACACCATTATCCCATTTTGCAGGAGAGGTTGTTATCTGAAATAATGTCAGAGGTGTTCTTACAGCATGACCCTAAGGAACTGTGGGATGCCAAAAGGCATGTGAGAGGACAGGAGGGTGCAAAGTCTGATCACAGAACCACAGCACGGCTGATGCTGTCAGGGAGCTCTGGAGGCCCCCAGCCTCAAGCCCTGCTCCAGCAGGGCTCCCCAGCGCAGGGTGCCCAGGACCCAATGCCTTGCAAGGGCTTTCTACACCAGGCAGTTGGATTCCTCCTTTGTGTACATGTGCAGGATGTTTCCTCCCATTTGTCTCTCAGCGTGTTCATTCCTGGGCTCAGCTGAAGTAACATTGCCCAGCAGTCTGCGCTGACCTCACCTGGAAGAGGAAGCACTCAATGAAATTATCTCTGTGAAGGCTGCAAATAAACACCAGTATCTTTTCATGTAGAGGGTGAATTCAGTGCTGTTATTGCCATGAACCATTGTGGAAATGAGAGGAATGAAAAGAAATTCAACAGGGAATTTGACAAATTCACTAATGATAAATCAATTGGTAGCACAATATAGCAGGTGGTGACACAATGATCTGAACACGGGGTTTGGCTCAGGAAGCCTGGATTCTGTGTAAATTCATCAGTTTACACTGTGCTAACTCCTGGAAGCTGGAAAGGGATGCTGCAGGGAGGAACGCTCTATACTCAAAGGACACAGATACAGTTGAGAGAATTCATTATTTGTACAGAAACCATTTTGAGTCAGTTTGGGGAAGAGTCAACGTGGTTTTATACAGGAAAATCACACCTCATAAATCTATTAGACACTTCAGAAGGCATCAAAAGATGTGTGTACAGCTAAGAATAGTTTTCCAAGGCCCTTCATCATAACCTCTTATAGAAATCATGTTGTGATGGTTTAAGAGCTAAGGTTATGTGAATAAAAAACTGTTTAAAAACAGGAAACAGAAAGTAGAAATAGATAGCCAGTTTTGACAGTGGAAGGAGGTTGGTAGTGGAGTCATGCATGGATCTGTACTCAAACTTATATTATTCATCATGCCTTAAAGCTGGAAAAAGGGTGGGCTCATGAGATAGGAGTGTGTGGAGGACATTAAGCATTCAAGATAGTAAGGATGGTGGACAACTGGGGAAGTTGCAGAAGAATCTTACAATACAGAGCAACTGACCAATAAAATGGCAGATGAAATTCAGTGTAACTAATTCTAAAATAAATTAAATTGAAAAATAACTCTAACTTTACAAACATGATAGTAAATGGACTGACTTTTACTCCTTTGGAATTGGACCTTGGGACTACATAAAATTCTATGAAAATGGTAGCTCAGTCCTCAGCTGTTGATAAAGAAAAAAATCACAATTTACAAATTACTAGGAAAGGAACAGAGAACAAAATGGAAAACAACTTCAGTCAATTCTGTAAATCCACAGTGCATCTACATCTCCAAAATTATGTGTGGTTATGGACACCCTATCTCTAAAAGCACACTTTAAAATAAGATGCAGAGAGGTAAGAAGGATAAAGCATGGAATGGTTTCCCTGTGAATGTTAACTGATTAAATTAGGATTTCTCATCTTGAGAGGAGAAAAGAGAGCAGTGGGTGGATATTACAGAAACTTATAAAAATGTGAGTGATCTGGAAATGGTGAATAACATAACGTTATTGAATATCTCTTCCTGAAGAAATCTAGTGTTTATCAAATGGAGTTAATAGCTGGAAGGTTTGGGAAATGACCCTTTCTGTACAGCATGTAATTAGGCAGCAGAACTCCTTTTCACAGGATGCTGCTACTGATAGAGCAGAAAACAATCAAACAAATTCAAACAAGGAAACCATTTACAAAGGTGCCATCATTGGCACCACAGGCCTTCCTGAGACATACTCATAGAATCGCAGAATCATGGAATCATTGAATGGTTTGGGCTGGAAGAGACCTTAAAAACTGCCTTGTTCCAACCCCCTGCCATGGGCAGGGACACCTCCCACCAGACCAGGTTGCTCAAAGCCCCATCCAGCCTGGCCTTGAGTACTTCCAGGGAGGGCACATCCATGACTTCTCTGGGTAACTTCTTCCAGTATCTAACCACCCTAATCATTCCTATAGCCTTCTGGTATATTCTTATGAAGGCAGCTCAGGTGTCCAAGGTAGGCCACTGCAGTTCTTGTCACCTAGGCATGAAACTGCAGGCCTTAAAAAGCTACCGATCAGAATCACAAGAGCTCATCTCCTTGCTGATACCAGCCATTGAAAACACCAATGTGTTCCAATATTCTGGTTTCTTCAATAGTTAACGTATCCTCTGCCTTGAAAGCCCTTCATTGGATTGGACCAGGCAATACAAACCAAGAACAGGATAGCTCCATGCAATGTCATCTTTGTGGCCCTGCTCTGGACCCGTTCTAACAGGTCCACATTTTCCTGTGCTGGAGGGTCCCAGACCCGGACGCAGCACTCCAGGTGGGGCCTCACGAGGGCAGAGTAAATGGGGACAATCCCCTCCCTTGACCTGCTGGTCACTCCTCTTTTGATGCAGCCCAGGATGCAGTTGGCCTTCTGGGCTGCAAGCGCATATTGCTGGCTCCTGTTGAGCCTTTTGTCCGCCAGAACCCCCATGGAGGGCTGCCCTCAGTGAGTTCTTCCAGTATCCTTGTATCCAAATCAACCAAATGTGGACAGGATAGGTGGACTTCAACGAGAACCTCTTGAAGTTCAGTACAGACAAATGCAAGTCTAGTGCCATCCATGGACTAAGCCTGTATGACAGCCCAGGCTGGGCACCTACTGGCCGGGGAGCAGCTCTGCAGAAAAAAGATCTTGGAGTCCCAGTGAATAACATGTTGGATATGAGTAAGCAGTGCATCCTCACAGCGATAAGGCCAGCAGCTTATTGGGGGGTATAAGGAAGGGAGTTGCCATCAGGTTGATGGAAATTATTCTTCCTTCCTACTCAGCTCTCCTCAAACCACATCCAGACTGCTAGCTCCCCAGTACAAGAGAGATATTGACAACCTGGAGAGAGTTCAGAGGGGCTGTAGCCACTGAGATGGTCAAGGAGCTAGAGCTTGTGATGTGCAAGGAGAGCCTGTGGGAGCAATTGCAGTCTTCCACCACCAAAAAGGGGATTGTAGAGAAGACAGAGCTATTCTCAGCGGTACACAGCAAAACAACAAGAGATAAAGATCATGAGTTGGAACATGGGAAACTGTGACTGCAGAGTAGGAAATAATTCCTCACCATGACTGTGGTTAAACACTAGCATAGGTTGCCCAGAGACACTGTGAAATTGTCATCTTTGGAGGTTTTCAAATGTGACCGGACAAGGCCCTGAACAACCTGATCTGACTTTGAAGCTTTGAGGTTTGAGCCTGCTTTGCTTTGGACTAAAGAACCTCCAGAGGCCTCTTACAACTCCTGATGTTTCTACAATTCTATAACTGCCATATAAATATATACAAAACCCACAACGTTAAACCATAAAAACTAAATAAAGCCAAACCTACATAGCTTTGCATGTACAGTGTAATGTTGACATGCAGACAAATCTCACGAGGAGAATAAAAAAATATATATAATAGATAACACCACACTGATGGAAATAATGGGGAAAAACTGTTATGAAGACCAACATACATGAAACAAACCAAGATAGGGTCTAAGTATGCAGGGTTACCAGTATTTGTCACAGCTCCTATTTCATCATTCAGCTTTACTGGAGCAAATGATTTACAATAATACAATGAGAAACAAAAGATCCGGTCTGCAGAGGCAAAGCTGAGTCGAACATAAAAATATTTTTGCTATGTTTATTTTGTAATTATCCCACTGACAGGCACTGCCAAGAGCCGGACAGCTTGTGTCATTGCATTCATTTCGAAGCCTAGTTAAAATAGTCAGCGAGTCTGCAATACCTCATAAATGAGCACACAGAAGGTTCAGCAAAACTCACTTTTTGTCTCTATTTTATTTAACAGAAGCAACACCTTCTGGGGTGAGGAGAAAGTCCAAGAAAAACCTGCAGTTCTCAAATGACATTGTTCATAAGTATATATGCCAAATATATATATAAAAATATATACCAAAATAATATGATACATAAATGTCATGAAATTTGTGCATATTCAGCTCTCCGAAGAGATCAGCCCCTTCTTAAATAATGGAAACAATGAATATTACCTTCAATGAAACACTCTTCAACTTCTGGCTTTCCCTGTTACAGACAAAAAGTTTTCTGTACACTATCATCACTGCTTTTCCTGACAGTGGTACACTCAGTTATCCCAAAATTTGGTTACAAGCACCATGAATGTAAACAATAAAAACCTTAATTTCTAGTTAACTATCAGTAAACAGAACAGACATACTTGAGGACACAAGCAATAGAGACACCGTAAATTCAGAGTCCATGGAAGTTCATTCAGCTTTCTTCCTGTTAGCATTAACGGGATGAAATCCGGAGTTTAGATGTTTGTGGAGCTGCAGGTTAATACCACACGTGAACCTCACGATTGACACTTAAACTATCCTGTGCTTGTCTGTAGACTTCCAGTACCAGTGCTTCCTGCCATGTCAGGAGATGGCCCCTAGATGCGCTGAACTCCTTGCGGAGGCACGCGCTATGCTGAAAGACATTTCAAAGCCTCCTCTTCATTAAAAACCCCAGTGAGTTTTTGTCAAGAGCTTGAGTGCTGGCCTGATTCCAGGGTCTAACAGATATGTCAGCTGAAAACGACTCTCTGAAGACTTTTTGGTTCTGTGTTCAGATCAAATGTTATCTGTTATTGAAATATTTTGAAAAGATTTTTTTTTTCCCTCTTCCAAATAATGAACACTAAAATTTTAACAGTATTGAACCAACTTTATACTGTTTGTCATATCTGGAAGCGGTTAGCATTGATGAAATGGCAGTCCAATAAATATACAATGCTATTTCATCATTTATTTGTGTACTACTTTAAATATGACAGAAAAGATGTGGAACCTGGGCTGTCCTGGGCATTGCTGCTCACACAGTGATTTCCAAGCTGCTGGAAACCATGGCTGGTCTGACCTCACAGTGTTTTACACATATTCTGACTACAGAGCAGGTAAACACATGCATACCACGACAAATCCTTCACTGGTGCCATTTCTGGTCCCAGACATTTCTTAAGAAAACGATTTACCAAAAACTGCAGTAAATCTAAACAGTTGTGAGCACAGGAGAAGGCCAATAATCTCCTGTGCTCTTAGAGCTGAACAGAATTTCCTATTTATACATGGTATTTAGCACAGAAGACAACCCTACCTCTGGTACATGCTACGATAGCATCTCACAAAGAGACTTGGACTTCAGCCTGATGCCTCCTTCTCTGTGAGGAGAAAATGACCGAAAAAGAAAAAGCCTTAGGGAGTGGTTTCCTGGCTCTGACAGTCCCTCTGGCCTCTTCTGGATTTGGGGTACAAGTTTAGTGGAATACTCCCTCGTCCCCCATAAAGCTGTGTTCAGTTTCCCTCAGACTTTCTTCCAGAATTGTTTGTGCAGACTGTGCATTTACTTAAATCATTACAATGGGCCAGGGGAGCTGTTTCACTTTTTGTAACTACTTTAGAGTGTGTGTGTGTTAATTTATTTTTATTTTTTAAAGCAGCAACTCTTCTGAGTAAAAATCCCTGGTAATATATCAAACATTTTTCTTCCCAAATGCATTTTTTTCAATGCTGTCACAGTAGGTGTTCAGCATGTGCATATAGATTACATACAGCATTAAACATACACCTTTTATCAGGGTCACTTTCCTACTGGCTAAACCAGAACTGCAATCAGTGCCACTTCTCTGTGGCACCAACGTAAGTGTTCAGAACTATAATCAATCTATAAATCTGACTTAAATCCTGCTGAAGGTACTTAGCTGCCATATTAATAGCTTTGTACTTACAATTTATTTATTTATTTATTATTATTATTAATAACATTTTAATTGGAGCAAACCAGATTATCAAGAATGTGTATTTTAAAAATATAACTTGAAAAGCCAGTAAAATCTGACTTGTTTTCCCTTTGGATAGATTTATTTGAGAGAAAATGTATTTTACCCAAAACCAAGTACGCTTGCACTGAAAATATGAAGAATACATTTTTTGCATCAACTGTTTTTAACAGAAAAATAACAACCCCTAAGAAAGCAGGAAGTTGCTATATATTCAGGACTAGTGGTGTAGCAATATAGAAAAATGCTGGGTTATGTCTTTTGTTTTGCATTCCAAAAAGGTAAACTCTGTATTGCCTGAGTTGGAAGTAGTAAACATTTTTTACTTAGGTTACCATTGACTACATGAGTGATTCAGACTACAGTCACAGCTGGAAAGAATGGGATTCACGTGGAGATGGGTAGAAAATGTTCTGTAAGGTTTCCTGTTTGGCACTTTCCATACCCTGGACTGTCAAAATAAAAAGATCCAGTGGAGATTCCTCTTCCCTGTGGAAGAAATGGAGCTTCTCCCCCTCTCAGTACTGTAAACTCTCAGAGGTTAGAAGGAACCATGTGTGTTCCCACTGGAAACTTCTTGTCTGAGGCTACTGGAGATGTGCTGCTGGGACCTGCTGTCCTTAGAGTTGCCTTTGGAACCTGTAAAAGGGAAAGAAGATCCCTTTCTCCTGATATCTTTCCATAGTTAAAATAATTTTGCAGAAAAATTGAAGCTGTTTGGTGTCACAAATTACTCATCAGTTTCTGCCAAAGAAAATTCTATTATTTTACATCTTTACTGGAATTTCCTTCACTGTCAGTCCAAAGATAGGTCACAGAAACCATCCACATGGCACTGCCATGGACAAGCCTCGGTACAGATCACCCCCTCCAGGACAGAGGTTTTGAGCACCAGCTCAGACTGCTTTACAGTACAGTTTGGGGACACCCATCTCTGAAGGATCTGAGAGCTTTTGTCAAATATTTAGCATGCTCTGCTGCATCACCTTCTTCTTCGTGAGGAAATTTCTGTAAGCTCAGACTAGGCCCACCGTGGTCATCACAAGAAGAACACATTTGCCCTGGGAGACAGAGAAACCTCAGATGTAAAATTCTTCTTCGTTAGTTGGTGAAGCTGGGTAAATGCTACCACAGTCATCCAGAGAACAAGGGGCTGCTCTCGAGGGCTGTTTGGGCTGCTTGGAGAGAGATGCTGACCTAATTGAGCTGGAAGACCATTCAGAGAGAGAAGGTAGTAAACCATCCCCAGGCTCAAAGGTATTGCACATGACAGATACAGGCCTTCCACTGGTAGCAGCCTGCGTAGCCATAGTTTGCTTCTGTGGGGGAAGAGAGGCTTCCAAGTCACTACAAAATCCATTCAGGGCAGAGTATGCAGAGACCACAGACAGGTCTGAGAAGGACAGCTTCCTCCCCGTGTCTACATCAGTCTCCTGTGCACCCTCCAAATCATCAATGTTAAGCCTGGGGCTGCATCTCCATGTTTTCAACCTGGTTGCAGGTGACCCAGTATTTGAAAACTGAAATGGTTCACTGAAATGAACAGTCTCTGAGGTTGGGGAGGTGCTCACTGTGGGCAAGCAGAACAGAGACTTGCTTCGTTGAAATGACCACGAAATGCTAGAAGCACTGCTAGATCTGCGAGTGAAGTCTCCTCGATCACCGTGCCTCAAGTCCTGCTGGGAGAAACCAAGATGATGACCAAGGCTGTTTGCGTGATGTACCTTGTTTTGACTCGTTTCTTCTGGTTGTTCAGGGACAGGCTGGTGGCTCTGAGGAAGAAAGCCTGGCAAAGTGGTGAAGCGGGAATCTGTTGACACAGATGGATATGGTTGCTTGTTCTGCTTTGCAGACTTCCTACACCAACTGCGTGCTTGCTGCAGCAGGAGAGGGGGAAAAGAAGATCATATTAATACACAGTTGGCAGTCTTACAACCGTAAGTCTCCGTTGCTGAGTTGTTACTGCAAATAATTATGAAGCAGACTTCATTCAGTATGCTCACAGCAAATGTTTCACTTCAATAACAAAGAGAAACCACCCTGCCAAAATCCCAAATATTTACATAAGGAGCCTTGAAGACAACAAGAATAAATGGTAGAGGAGCCCTGCCTTGCGGGCTGAATTACACTAGCTCAAAATCCTCCCTTGCTATTGACTTGCTCAGATTCATTCATATCCTGCCTTCCAACTTTACTGCCATAGAGAAATCTAAAGAACAAAAATGAATAAACGGCAGATGTATGGTACTACCATTCTTATTTCTCATTTCTTCATTACTGTGGTGCACGTTTTTATTTTTTCCTCTGAGACATCAAAAAGCAATTTTAGCAAGCAACTTCATTCTCTGTCATCTCAATGGGAATATACCGCTTCTTTCAGCTCTGTCTCATTTTCTCTTTTACGTCTGGTTAGCTGAGCAGTGTGCTCCAGAATCCATTTGCTCTATAAACTAACTCCTAAGGACAGCTTTATCATAGAATCATAGAATGGCTTGGGTTGGAAGGGACCTTAAAGATCATCTAGTTCCAACTCCCCTGCCATGGGCAGGGATGCCACCCACTAGATCAGGTCAGTGGTTGACCTTTAGACACCTAATTTGCTTTAGACTCCTAGAATGAAGAGCCCTGATGTTTTTGATCTGAATCTGGGCCTGTATCTCACCCCTTGAGCTGGATTCAGTTGTCTACCTGCCAGATATTTGAGCATTTGCACAGGGATAGCAGCTGTTACAAACAGAGAGCCAATGTCCTCAAGAAGCAGCTGGAGGTCAGGTGGCCTTCATATGGGGTTAGACACTGATGTGCAGATAACTAAACTGAGCCCCTAGTGTCAGAGCAATCAACATTTTTCATCATCCCACTTATCTAAGCAAGGCTTTTAGAAGTTTGCATTTTTAAAATTTCAATTTAGATTCTTCTTACTAGAATTTTTCACATAATTCAAAACACTAGATTTCCATTCCAAAAGGGTGAGGAACTAATGGGAAAATGTGGAATAACATACCACTGAGAATAAGCAATAATCTCAGCTATGGGACTTGTCAGTCAGAAACAGCAGAGGAGAAAGAATTAAGGATCTTGGCCACTATGTGCTATTAAAGTGACAAGGCTGTGAGAAATATGATTCTGGGCTGTCTCAAGTTAGTTAAAAAGGTATTAATGTACTGCATACAACACTGGTAAGGCCTCAGCTGGAATGCTTCACATGACTTAAATCACCCCTATATGAAAAAAAAAATCAAATTGAAAAAGATGGAGCCATAAAAAAAAAAAAAGAACTATCCATTAAGAAATATGTACTACAAACTAATAAAAGGTTTCTAATCACAACAGAAGTAGAAGAGCCTTCTGGGACAAGTAATGGATAAAGATGGAGCTTGATTGTTTTACAAAATAGATTACATGACATGGTAGAAAGGGATGAAACCTGGCAGCCAAGGAGGTCTTTTTGTATACTCTTTCTCTAAAAGAACTCCATACATTGTTGCTTCTAACATCTCGCTAGTGCACATCGTATTGTCTTAGTGACCCAGATCTGTCACAACCATCTTCTCTTTTTTATTGATGTCATTTTACAGGGAAAAAAAAAAAAAAGAAAGATTTTTCACATCTGTAAAAGATTTTTGCTTGTTTGTGATTGCCTAGCTAGAAGTGATTTATAGGACAGCCAATCCCTAGGAATTCACTTAGGCATTATAGTTGAATATATACATTGCAATGTATCCATAATGAGGTATGTTAATCCATAACCTATTTCTGTATAATAAAATAAGCTGTTTTCTTTAATGCCATAAGGAATTAAATGAATTCATGAGTACATTAACCACAGTACTGCAGCAGTTTGATAAACTAATAAGGAATCAATAGTGCAAAAGTATCAAATAAAATGAGTTAAACTGTCAACAAAACATTACCAGAAGTCATGTTTGATGTCTATATGCAACACTGTTTTATTTATGCAATCGGTGAGTTAATTCATTTAACAACTCACTCAACAAGATAAAAGACTTGTGTCTATGAAGAAAATACCAGTTGTTTCTTAGCTGGAGACACTTCTGGGTAACCCAGAAATAATAATGAGATATCCTGAAAGAGATCACCCCATTCAGACGAATTTGTAGAAGAAGGTCAACCTGGGAGTACTGGTTGATAGTCGGCGGAATATGAGCCAGCAGTGTGCTCAGGTGGCCAAGAAGGCCAACATCATCCTGGCTTGTATAAGAAACAGCGTGGCCAGCAGGTCTAGGGAAGTGATTGTCCCCCTGTACTCGGCTCTGGTGAGGCCGCACCTTGAGTACTGTGTTCAGTTTTGGGCCCCTCACTACAAGAAGGACATGGAGGTGCTCAAGCGAGTCCAGAGAAGAGCGACGAAGCTGGTGAGGGGTCTGGAGAACAAGTCTTATGAGGAGTGGCTGAGGGAGCTGGGATTGTTCAGCCTGGAGAAGAGGAGGCTCAGGGGCAACCTTATCGCTCTCTACAGGTACCTTAAAGGAGGCCGTAGCGAGGTGGGGGTTGGTCTGTTCTCCCACGTGCCTGGTGACAGGGCAAGGGGGAATGGGCTAAAGTTGTGCCAGGGGAGGTTTGGGTTGGATATGAGGAAGAACTTCTTTACTGAAAGGGTTGTTAGGCATTGGAATAGGCTGCCCAGGGAAGTGGTTGAGTCACCATCCCTGGAGGTCTTTAAAAGACGTTTAGGTGTAGAGCTTAGTGATACGGTTTAGTGGAGGACTTGTTAGTGTTAGGTCAGAGGTTGGACTTGGTGATTTTGGAGGTCTCTTCCAACCTAGATGATTCTGTGATTCTGTACCCCTCATTGTATTGCTGGTTGCACTAACCAAGAGTGCTCCTTTTTTTCTGAGCAGTAGCTCTGATACCAGATACACTGCATGGAATCAGGCACTACTCTTGATGAATCAGCAGAAGTACCTCATGTTTATCCTACCTCTCAGAGAAAAAAAATCACGGACTGCCTGATCTTGGCATGCCTCCATGCTGTCTTTGTGTTTTAGCAGACTTTGTTGATAATAGAGCAGATTAGGCATCTAGAGAAACCAAGGTTGCACTAAGTGCAGTCTTCTTGTTTGTGAAAGGGTAAGGTCTGTGGGACCACAAGCACTGGTAACCACTCAGACAAAAACTACATGGAAACAAGGTTTTTGGGGACAGACCAGGCACTTGCACAGGAGCAGTGGGCAGTATGAAAACCTCTCCTTTACCTTAAGCAGACTGTACCATCTGCCTGTATATGTAAAACAGAGCCCACAGACATCACAAGTAGGATTTAGTTGTCCAGTTAGCAAAGTCAGTGGCACCTGGAAGGCAATTCAGTTTTCCTTCAAGAAGACTGCTGCATTGGGTTAGCTGAATTGCTCTGTAGATCCTTGGGCTGTAGTGAGTACATACCCATTGACTAAAATTAGACTGTAGCCCACGGAAAAAAAACATCTAGTTATACATCATTGTAGGTGTCTACAATCAGGAGCTGAACACAAAGCCTGCAGAGATAACTCCCATGTATTCATTTTGATCTGGTGTGTACAGGAGATATTCTGCACACCAGTTAGAGTTTCATGTATTTAAACAACGGTAATAATTTGCTTTTCTTATTTATTGTCAAAAAATACACCTCATTGCTTTCTACAACTTCCTGAGGAGGCAAAATAGAGAGGGAGGCGTTGCTGTCTTCTCCCTGGAAACCCATGGCCGGACACATGGGAACAGCATGGAGCTGCACCTGGGGAGGCTCAGACTGGACATTAGGAAACCACTTTGTTTTAACCAATTTGGGAATAAAACACAGACACAAGAATAGCTGTTTTGAGCTCTTTCTAATATTTACACATCCTGTGGGTAGAGCTCCATCTCATGAAATACCAGTAAAAAAGATTACAGTGTAATCCTGTATTGTAGGGAACCGGATTATGTGGACTAATAAGACTTTTCTATATCTACATTCTGTGGCTTGTCATAGATCACAGAGAGGATTCCATGATTTAACAAGGATTCAAACTCAAGCAAAACTAGCTCCTAGCCCTGTGCCAAGCCCATTGACCGTACTCCTTCCTACCACCCCAGCACTGTATATGGATGTTCATGTGATGGCTCCTCTTTGTTTTGGCTGTACAGTGCATGACAGATCCCGAAAGTTTAACAGCTAAACCACATTTCCTTGCATTCACAGGAGAAACAAGGCCCTAGGAGTGAGAGACGATCATCTTCTGCTGCCCTTTGGGCTTTGTGGGACTGGAAACAGCAAGACCTACTTGTGTGTCATGCACGTTCAACTGCTCTTCAGCTTTCTCCCTGCTCTTCAACTCTTCCCTTGGCTTTTCAGTCCCATAGGCTGTATTTTTAATGAATTATTTTCTTTATTTAAGTCTCTGCAGCCTTCTCCTCATTTGCGTTCTGCATTACCTGCTCCCTCACCACAGCCCGACCCAGCTGCCTGCATCAGGAGCCAGCATGGTGGAGATGCTGGTCAGGGGAGCAGCACCTGAGACAACAAAGACTCTATCTAAATGGCTGCGTCACCAACGCAGCTTCCACCACACCAGGAAAGCTGTTTTATTTAAAGACTCCAAATACAGGGAGAGAGATCGGCCAAACCCTGCCACAAATACGCGTATCAAAACCGGCTGTGGCTTCAATCGATTAGCTCTCTAACAGAACGGGTTTTTTCATCTAGTGCTAATCTGCTACTCATTTGTAATCTCTGCACAAATCTCTGTGAGGCCAGGAAGGATTTAGAGTCTCTGTGCATTACAATAGTTTGCAGAAGAATTTCATGACAAATATCCAGGAATGCAATAAACAACCTGGGGTGAACAGAGAGGTACTTTCAACTTCACGTGGGCTGCCCATACCGGACAAGAAAAGTCCTGTAGTCTTTTTTAAGTTATCTGCTTTTTAAGAAAAAGATTATAACCAGTCGAACTGTGAGTGCTGCAATGAGAAAATCAGTTCTTGCATTGCAAACTCAGATTTTGCCAGCATTGCTCAACAGCAGCACAATGGTGTTTGTTTAGAGGTATTTAAACCAGTGGGACTGATACAGATATAAAATAAAGTTAAAAAAAAATCAACTGGAGAAAATGTGGCAAAAGCTAGTCTTAACATCACAATAAGAAAGTCTTATTTGTAAGATACAATGTATTCACAGGGCAGAATATCAAAAGGCAAAATCCACAAATGCAATTTAAAATTGAATCGAACATATTTGAAAAGTGGCACATAATGTGTTTACAAAACTAAAATGGTTGGGTGTTTTGTAACACCAGATATTCCCTGTCAAGAGATTTTGCTGGATGTATAGAGCTATCAGAGATCTTACCATGCCATGAAAGATAACTGCATTAATGGAGAAGACAGAAAAAAAGTACCTTGGGGTGAAGAAAAAAATTGCAAAATTAACTCCTGTTTGAATTAGCGACTGACTCAGCTGTGTCCTGACCAAAAGCAATCATTAGCACTAAGAAGAATCAAACACCTAAGGCACTAAAAGGAAAGGAAAATAAAGGGCAAGATTTTGAAAACAGGAGGCCAGAATTAGACAGATTATTTAATTCAGATTAAGGCACCTGACTTGACTGGCCCAATTTTTGCCCCACAAGAAATTTTTGCAAAGGTGACTTTATATATCCTTGTTTGTCCTTTATGCTTTTCTTGCCTTTCTTCCTTCTTTGTGTTGAGGTTTGCTCTATCTGCACTATCAATTTAAGCAAGCTTGAAGCTCTTTACTCACCTCCATTTTCCTTCTTGTAGATCAAAGAGTTATCTTCCAAAGTGCCCCCTCTTTGCCTGTCTTTCCTCTTCCCCTTCTCTGCTTCCTGGTTTACTTGCTTCTCTTTCTCTCTTTTACATATGCTTAACTGTAGTGACGCAAGACTGCATTTGTGAGACTGTGCTTTCTTTCCTTTATTTCCCAGATTTTGTAGTCAGTGATGCCTTTGAGTAAGACGGACTAGATAATTTAACAGAATATACAACTACACAGAGACATTTAAACCATCCACTCTGACCTTGTGTTTATCATTTTAAAAATCATTAAGCCATTTCTTTACTGAGCCTGCTGATACTTCAAGTGGACAAAAGCATTTCAGTTTTCGGAAATTTAAGAGACTAAATGCTGTATGCTTCAGGCAGAGCCATAAGACAGAGCCCAAGCATAATGCCACAAAGCCCAAGACCCTTAAAAGGAAGCAAATTGACTAATGCTCCTAGATTATTTACACGTTTTATCAAGATCATACAAATGTTGAATGACCACCAAGGACCCGAACTGTAAACTAAGGGAAGGAGAATTAATATTGCTTTGTGTTGGAGATAGAAAATGCAGACCCACATGAGGTCTGGCAGGGTTTAGAAGGTCACATGAAGTAAATTTCACTATGACCACACTGATCTGTGTCCTGGACCTCTGAACAGAAACAGAAGTGGACCTGAGCCTCCAAGATTTGGCTCTTGTTGGCCAAGATAGGCTTGAGATACAAACCATTGTACGTGCTGAAGTGATGAGTAAAATGATTCCTTTAGTCTCAGCTGGGCCTGGGAGAATAAAAGGAAGAACTTTGTCCTAACCTCAGATCTGGTAATCGGTTTGACCCTTAGCAGCTCAATAATGCTCATCCCTGCTGCCCATATATCTAACACAGGGTATTTTCTGCATTTTCAGAGTCCTCTTGTCCTAGCTCCTGGTTATGGCCAAGCACTAGTGCTCTGCATGACGGCACTACCTCACTACCTCTACTCCCTTCCCTCGGCCTAAAATATGTTTCATTATTTGTGCATCATGGAAAAAATCTCTCCCTGATTTCTGCATTCATCTATCTTGACTATGAAGATTGACTACAACATCACTTCATGAAGACATGTACATGTTCTAAGCAACCTGAGGAAAATAAGGGCACTTTTATTCTCCTCATGGTCCCAGACAAAAGGGGATGAAGTAATGAGCTCATGAGCCTCACAGACACCTGTATATCCTACACTGAATAAACACAGAGGTTTTCAGCTATCAGCTTTTGAATCCCTTTTCTGTATAACATATTTGCTGATGTCTGTGTAGGCTTGTAACCTTCATGCTGTTTCTCATTTTCAGGCACTTTGTGCTGCAAATGCCTCTCACAAAATGCAGGTGGCATCCATCTGCACACACAGACTTACTTCTGGCAACTCCAAGGACATAGGCAACAATAACATACCGATCTTGTACATAAATGACTGCAGTTGACCTCATGAAACCATTAGGGGATGAATACTGGTCAACCACAGATGTATAATAGTCATTTTGTACACTGAGCAATGGAGAAACCTCCAAGGTAGCAGAGACCTCGGCTTGCAGGTAGCACACAGCAGCAGGTTAATGAGATGTAATGGTTGGGTCCACATGCAATGTTTTCTCAGAACCAATGCTTCAGTTAATAAAGCAGGTTTCCTGAATATGATTATATCACTTCTGAACTCAAGATTACAGTTGCCCAGTATAGGTAAGAAAAACATTGGTTGATTGCCTCAGCAAATTGGCTAAAAAAACCCTCTAATTAAAAGCTACAATCAGTTAACATTTGCACTATTATTTCAATGATGTTCTGTAAAGCAACACTAGGCAGAAAATAGCCACTCCATAAACAATATAGGGTCATCAACATAATAAATAGCCTTACAATGCCAGATCTGACTACATTGCTTCAGGCAGGATTAGCAAAGACTTGTAGCAAACTGGACATTTCTTGGGATTTTTTATTTATTTATCTTGGCTTTTTGGTACTGTTTGTCTGTTTCTTGGTACTGGAGATGGTGGAGGGGGAGGAATTTCAGCAAGAAACTGGATGAATCAGGTGCCTGAGCATAGATGCTTGATCCATTTTGATATCTCCTAGGGTTGCCTGTTTGGCATTCCTGTAGGTTCTGAGTCTAATCTGCCAGAAGGTCTCTTTTGGGTGTCTTAGTTACCCTTTGGCATGTAAAATGGCAGTAGATCTCATGCTTAAGCACTGAGTAATTCGTTGTCTGCTGTCTACCTTCCCCCCAAATATGTCTGCATCCCTACCCTATGCAGAGTGTTTGGGAAATTCTGCCAAAATTGTATTTTTATTTATTTTCCTTATGCAAAGGCACTCTCCTAATTTCAAGAATCCCTCTGTGTATTTTCTTTCTTCTCTCTGCTCACTACTCCTTGCTTCCCAACCATGCATGGCCAAGCCAGCCCATCGCTTATTAACCTCTCCTGCTTCCCACACTGCACTGCCAGGCATGCAAATTCATTAGCACTCTGTGGGGGTTATGTCCAGAGGCAACCAGGAATTTGGACAAGACCTATAAAACTAGCTGTATGTTTCGTATACCAAAATATGGTATATTCTTAGCTACAATATTTATATGTTCTTCCCACTGCTCTTACAAGTGCCCCCACATCTCCTGCTTCTGGGCTTAGCAGTGGTGATGCAGCATGGGTCTTCCCACTGGGTGTGGACATGCTCTTAAGTCTTCCTTACCGCTTCACCCTGGCTGGCACAGAGGTGCACCCCGGAGCTAACTTGCCACTAGAAAAGTTACTGTGACAAAATAATTTTGAACAGCTTCCAAGCAAATGAAGGAATGAGGTCTATGATATTGAACAGACTTATCCTGCCCATGAATAACTTTATTTTTTCTTGCACTGACTTTATCTGTGCCCCTTGATAGTTCCATTTGCAAAATGTAATTTTGAAGAACATGGATCAACCTGGCTGGCAAGTATCCCAGTCCCTGTAAGCACACAAGCAAAAACACAGAGGTCACATTTTGTTAGTCTAATCATGGAAGTATCTTCCAATTTCAAACATTAATCACTGCCTGTTATTAACAAGGATGTAAATCAAACGTTTTAGGTATAATTGGTAATTTTACTCTGTAGAAAGTACAGTATCAATATGCAGTAAATAAAAAAATGCCAGTGATTGCTAAGCACCCCTGATGTGCAGGCTGGAAACTATGATGAAGTCATTCTTTGGATTTGCATAATTGCAAAGAGGTGAAAGTTGTTACTGATGCTGTGGCATCGATAATGTTGTTAAAAGCACTATTATATAAGAAGTCAAAAGGTAGTCCTGTATCTTGCTTTAAAGGGTAGACACTGTAATTTTTTAACTCAGAATGAGTTTGAAGAACAGAAGGAGTCCATGGATCACCAAATCAAATGCTTTCTATAACCCATACCCCATCATATAATTCCTTTTCCTTAACTGAGCACCCTGACTCAAATTAAGATATGAACCTGTTTGCACCCCCTGGGTGGCTGGCCATCAATATGAACAACTGCCAACTTAAATCTGTTTATCGGCAGCTTTTTGTTCCTGTGCCAGAAGAATCACGTAGGTGAAATTGCCTTTCCCCGTTCCTATTGTTGAGGTTCTGATGTATTTTCAGAGCACAGTCAGAGCTCCCCTCAGACTGACCTTGGCAAGGCTCCCATGGCCCTACTCCTTCAGTTTTCACTTGTAAGGCGGCCTCTATTCTTCTGCGTGTGCTGGGAGCCCTTTCCTGTTCCTGCGCCTCTCCAAAGTCACCTTTCTGGAGGCCAGGACTGAGCACAGGTGAGACCCTCGGTACCCTGAGAAATGGTGCAAGCACTGCCCACACTCCTTAGGGGATATGAACTCTGAAGCACACTGGAGATTGCATTTCCCTTGTCATGGGCAGGCTGCAGGGTGATTTGTAGTTGTCTGAGTACAAACAGGACATTTTCCTGATTCTAATTCTGATTGTATAAAATTATTAAGACCTGTGTACCAAGGCCTAGACTTCATGACTACAATTTCATGTTAGACACAAAGTCTGTTTTCTCTCCATTTTGCTTATATTAAACTTCTTTTGCCTCATCCCACTTCCAGAAGGTCTCTTCCAACCTAGATGATTATATGATTCTATGTGATAATTTCCAGTTCTGTAACCTCAGTCCAATTTGCCACTTTGCTCTCCTGTTCAGCATCACCACCCTCACTGAAAACAGAAATGAAAATCAATCACATTTGGAGGCCATACTTAACAGGCTTTCATTCTTCTCTTTTGTGCACATGATAAAAATCTTGTTTTAACTTTGCAAAGCTTACTTCAGCATGTTGTATGGCAATCTCACTTTAACTCTGCACTGCCCAGTGCCTGTTATTTCTGAAAATTTGCTGTTTAGAAATTGAAAGCCTTATTTACAAGGTCTGTTTGTTTTCTTTTCTTGATTTTTTTCTTTCCATTCAATTTACTTGGAACCAGTGCAAAGATCTCATAAATCAGTTATATCACATAGGAAACACCTACCCCCCCTCAAAAAAAAACAAAAAGATAGGAAAAAAACACTAAAAAACATACAAACACATACAGAAAAAGGATTGGGGGAAAAGGGATATAGATTAAAGTGGGTGCTGTCTAAAGGTATTGTGGTGTCTCTTGAAAGCTTATGTTTACAAGTTATCTCAGCCTAACACAGATATGCCTACACTGCAGTCAGTAATCCTGACAAACTGGTGGCTACCTTGGCAGAAAGGTGGGGAAGCTGAGGAAGCTGAGCTCATGAATGAAATGCACTCCAAAAAAAAAAAAAATACCCTACTTCAAAATCTGAACAAAAGTCTTCTAAAGGTGAGGGTCTGCACTCCTTTTTTCTCACGCTAAGCAGCAATAAATTCCTTCACCTCTGCTGTGAAGGAATGCACGTGAACCTCGTTCTGGATTGCCAGACATATCCCTTTGCAGAGCAGGGACCTATTGAAAGCTTTTTGCTTGTTGTCCTGCTCAACTCCTTTGGATATAGTGCATGCTGATGCACTGCCCAGATATCATGCCTACAGATGTCCTAACAAATAAATTCTCTTTTTGGGCTTGGTTATGAGGACCTGAGATTAATTTGAGAGGACAGACTGTGGGAATGTATCTCCCAGGCTGCATTTCTTTTCCTTCACCTCCTTTCCTCCACCTCCATCCTGATAATCACTGTGAAAAAGAGAGGTGCAGCCTGTCACCTTGTTTTTCAAACTGATTCTAGAAAATAATGTGTACCATCAGGAATTCTGCTTGTCTCCCATAAAAATCTTGTAACTGAGAGCTATTTTATAAAACCGTCCGTTCTGTGCCCATATTTCCTATAAAACTACACCCATCAGCCACATTTCTCCACTTGGGCTCGTAATTCCCTCTCCCCTTGTTCCTTTAAATAGCCACCTCATCTCAAATCATTCTTTGCATAAACTGAGGTTCAATGATACCTGGATAGCATCTTCCTGAGTAGTTACACACACAGCAAGGGGTTTTGAGTTCTTTAGCAGTAAAGTCCTTCCTCTTTCACCTAGAGTAGAGCAATAGAAAAGCCTCCTCTTCTGGTTGCTGTTCTAGATTAAGGTTTTCTGCACAAAGTCAATAAATGTTCTTCTGTTTCCCGGCATACTGGGCTTACCTGCAAGAGGATCCTATTTCCATCGTGGTCTTCAGTCTGCCACCTGCCTTCACTAATTGGGCTGCAAGGGTTGGGCAAGAGAGGAACGAGCTGTCCGACATCTTTCACTCTGAATTCCAGCACTGCTGACTCGGTTGGCAACGGTATTTGGCCCTTTGGAAGTTTTTTTAAAGAAAACTGAATGTCTATTTCCATGTTTGAATAGACAGGAAAAACACAAAAGTCTGCTTTTTTCTGACATACCGGTCTTTTCAGTATTAACTCATACAACTTCAAAATGTCGGTGTAGTTTTCATTCCTGCAGTATATCGTGAAGCGGATAATTTCCTTCCCGTAATGCACTGGGCGAATGGCCCACAGAGGGGTCTCGGGAGCCAAGGTGTAAAAGTCCTGGCTGCATGGCATATAAGGGAGGAACTTCCCGTGCACTCGCTCTGTGTGGTGGTAATGCCAAGGTGGCCGCTGAAAGGTTTCGTGGAGCTGCAAGATGGGCTCCTCTCCGTATTCCTCCTGCAGGAACAGAATGACGGCAAGGGCTGGCTGAGGAACCCCAGCCTTACCTGGCTTCCTGTGCTTCTTGGACACGCGTCTTTCTGAGACTCGAAACAGCTGGAGGTCCGGGTGGATCCAGGCTAGGAGCTTATCGATGGCTTGCTGAAGAATCTTGGATTCACCTGGGTCGGTGATAATATGTACACTAACGAGGAATGGGTCCTGTATCTCTTCCACAGAAAGTTCACCTGGGAGTGTAAAAAGAAAAACATCCTTTAAGATTTTTAACCTACTGATTTCCTTGACGGAGAAACAGTCTACTCAGTCACACTGGGCTTTTTTTCACCTCTCTCAGGCTCACCTACAATAAAGCAAAAATAATGTGCAGACATAAAGCAACCAAGAAAGTAATCAGAAGACAGAGAAGTTTCATCAAGCATGCCATAACAGTTGCTGTTTCTACTGGGATAGGACCCAAAGGACATTACCCATAGTGTATTTCTGTGTTAGGAAAGAGCTGCCTCCTACAGCTAAGAGGTAGGAAAGACAAAAATATTGACATAGAGTTGGGGTGGAAGGGACACTAATGATGTGCGGAACAGTTGGAGTGGACAATGTTCATCCCATCTTGTTTTAATTTGCCACTTGGCTTGGGGCATGGAAATTGCACTGCTGCACCGCTGAACTCCACTCTATCACCTTGACACCGGAGTTTTCCACCAAGTTAAAAGTGTTCTGTGTCCTGAAGGCAACTGTTTTAATAAATATGGCAAAGTTTAGAGGGAGAGGCAATATCTTTTGTTAGACCAATTGGTACAGTTGGGGAAAAAAACAACTGAGGAGTCTTCAGACAGATAAGCCTTTCTTCAGGAAAAGATATTAATTCTCCCTACAAATCCTGCACTGTTCATGTCCTTAGACAATCATAAGTACAGTACTACCGCTTCAAGGTTTTTATAACATTAGGGACGACTGGTAAAAGCAGGAAGCACAAAAAGTTACGTTTACTCAAGGGAGAAAAGAAATCCCTATTTTGCCTTGGGAGCATTCAAAAGGGGCTCTATGTGCTGCAGCCCCTAAAACCTCTTTGACAGCTCAGCAGCAGAGCAATGGCTGAATGGAGGGCAGGGGTGGAATTATCACTTCTGTTCTGCTGGAGCTGCATGCCAAGAGAGAAGCATGTAAACAGAGATCCAAGACAGTTTAATAAATCATGCAGGTAATCTGGATATTTTTGCTGAAATGGTTCCCTCTATGTGGTGTTCT
This sequence comes from Anser anser, assembly GCF_964211835.1. Taxonomy (NCBI): domain Eukaryota; kingdom Metazoa; phylum Chordata; class Aves; order Anseriformes; family Anatidae; genus Anser; species Anser anser. The sequence goes on along the minus strand of NC_139720.1, from coordinate 184,205,394 downwards.
GAAACTACCTACATGTCTGAGACCCCAGGCCTGGGCACAAAGCCTAAGTGTGTGAAGACTTAGAAAGGCTTCCCAAGCTTTTCATTGTACAGACCACATTTAATAGAGGGATTGTCTCACAGGCTGTTTCCCCTCCTATTGGCAATTGTATGAACCTCTCCCTCCTCCATCCTGGCATCAGAACAACATTCCTGTGATACTTCAGCAATTGCTTTAATGGAAAAGCAGCACTATACAAGTAGCGTGTTTTAGGTGTCTTTTAATACAGGATAGCTGCAAGACACAGAGAAAAGCTAGATGCGACTGTGCAGCTTTCCAGAGATGTCCAGTAAGCTTACCATCAGCCTCAGTTTAGAAGCTGCAGAATTATATGGCATGCAGAACAAATAACAAGCATTTTTCCCAGGGGAGATACAGAAAACCCAAGGAAATTATAAAAAACACAACCATTGTGGAGTTCTTGTATCTGCATGAAATGGGTGATGCAGAGTGACTTTGTCAGATGGTTCATGGAAGAAAATTGAAGCAAAAGAAAAAATCTGTGTCAGTAAACAGCAAGAGGCTCCTCTGTGACAACTGTTACTGGTAGGTAATTCTTGGAGATATCCCCTGTGGATAGTCACAGTGTGGGAGAAAGACAAAGGGTGTGTGGGGGGAGGCCCTGTCATGGCCTTCTTCATGGGACAGCAGGACAGGAAGGCAAACAAATTACAGAGGACAGTGATCTAATAAAACCAGAAAGAAAATAATTGCCATAGCTACGCAGCCATTCATTTTTTAAGACTGGAATAGAAGATGTTCAGTTCTTTTCTCCCTCTGTTTCCTTTGTCACACAAATGCTATCAGAGCATGCAACAAGCTACAGGCTTGATATTTATGCATATAAATGACTGCAGCTTTGAAAGAAGCCTGGGCACAACAATGTGAAGCAAAGAGCCATCGTTGCTGCAGGCTTCTTACTCTGAATTGAAGAAAAAAAATTCCCTGAGCGTGGCTTTTCTGCCCTCCTGTTGCTCAGCGTGGTGCCTGGACACTGAATGGTCTAAAGCATTTTTCATTTTGCAGCCAGCACCAGTATTAGTATTCTGCTGCCTGTGCCCATCAGCACCAGATGCTCAGAGAGCCAGCCGCAGAAGACCACCAAAGCACTGCACAAAACCATAATTAGCAGTTAGGGTTATATATATCTAACAGTGAAAATCACCTTTTTTTTTTAATCTTACGTTGTTTTTTTTCCTTCCCTAACTAGAAGCAGCTAACTACGCTGAAGGTGGAAAAGTAACAAAGCAGTACAGAAAGAGCTTCAGTATCTATTTTTTTGTTAGCAAGGATGCTTTTACTGCAGTACGGGTGGGTGCCACTTTTACACCTTTCATTATGTGGCTTCTGTGCTTATAAAATGGCAGCCCTTTCTGTTTTGGTAAGAAAACCAGAAATTTAAGAGAATCAGAAATGAGAGGTAAGGAGCTGAGATAAACTTCCCCTGAGCTGATGGTAAGCTGCAAATTGTTTCTGTGTTACTAACAAGGCTTTTTGCTTCAACTCACAGGGAAAGGGGAGAAATGGCACCGTTTCTCATGACACAGTTCAATTCGCCCTCCGGCAAATTGTCACAGAAGCAAATGAAAGCTCTGCATATGTATTAGCCCTTCTGTGTTAGCAGTTAATCCCACGGAAAATATCAAAATGCTGAGACATCTATTTGGAAATAAGCTCTGCAGTTCTCACAGCTACGACATTTTTTCCCCCCATGACAGAAGGGGATTAATTCTTTTTGACTTAGCAAAGGACCAACATTGCTAAGAGGTAATTGCTCTCAAGGTTGAAAGAGCATTTCACAATCTTAGACTTTTTACTCATCTGCTAGGTAGCATTGCCACCAGGAGAGGTTACAGCTGTTAGCAAACAGCCCAAATGCTGAGGGCTCTCACACTTGATGTCCTAAAGCTGGCAGCAGAAGGTGGCCTGGTATTTTATGACTGAGCTTCTGATGGGCCATTATGTGTTGTTTTTATTGTGTTGCTGATGCAATACTGCTGAGCAGAGAAAAAAGGAAGTCCTGCAAAGCAGTATGGCAGTCTTGTCCTGTGGCTCTTCCTTCCCTCCTTTCCCTGCCCAGAAACTGGGGTCTTTTCATCAGGAAAAGACATCCTGACAGAAAGCAGTGGGCGCTGTCAGGTCTGTGCCAGCGGCTTCACCAAAATTCAGGCTGCCTTGTCCTGGGGACAGACAGGACAAGTCTCTGTCAGCGGTGGCCATTTAGTGACGCAAATGGGCAACGTGGGAAGCCATGGGTTAAGGGTGGAGGGTGCGGGGACAGCAGCTACCCCTGGGAGGTGCCATGAAGTTCAGAGTCCAGTATCTGGGTAACACTGTCCTTGTTGAAGCTGGCCAGGAATGTAGGACTCATGGTGCCAAAACTGTACGAGCAGCTGTAACTTCAGGTCAGTACCCAGCAGCTCAGAAGCTAGGCTCAGGTGGGAGTTTCCCCATGGCAGCTGGATAATGCTAGGTTAGAGAAACCTCCCTCTTGCATTTGTTTTTTGGCACTAGGGCTCCTCTAGCAGAAAGGCCGCTGTGGTTATCCGGCCGCAGCTGGCAGCCTGGCCCCTCTTTTACAAGAAGGCCCAGATTACGTCCCCCCTGAAGGGGTCCTGCATGAAGACCTGTCCATTTCTGGGGTAGCGCTCCAAACACTTGTTCATTTCAGGAGAAGTCACCACCATTGGCAGCCTGGATGACATCTGGTTTTCCTGGCTTCACCCTCCTTGGCTGGAATTCCATTAACTGCCCAAATCCGGCCTGTAGCAGAGCTTAGGAGGGAGATGAGCACCTGCCTTCCCAAAATATCTCTCTTACACTTGTCTTGGTGAATCAAGATAGGGACCTGAAGACCCTACACACTAACCAGGAGATACTTCATGAAGAGCTACCTACAGAGTTACGCAAACCTGGGAAGTATTTGAGCTAGGATGGAGACTGGGGCAATGAGAGATTTTAGGCAGACTGGATCCCAGCCCCAGTTTCTGCATAGGAAAGTGCATTTCCAAACTGAGGGAGATATTTTCAATCCTCTGTGCATCTACATTTTCAATTTTCTATCAAGGAAACTGAGAGGAGGTACTCGGCCTATAAATATTTGACATAAATTTTTGAGCTGAGCTGGAACTTTGCGTCATGAACCTGAGCACTAAAACACGAACCTGCATTTCCATGCTATGGCACACCACTTCATGGGAACCAAAGTCTGAGCCTCTTACAGCCTTATCGACTGGATCCCTTCGTCACTACATCAGTAACATTTCAGACTGAATTCTGATGCTGTGAAGCACTACAGGAGAGGTAAAAGAGGCAGTCAGAGAGGATCAGAACGAACATGCTGAGCTCCAGAATTGCAGCACCCATCAAACAGTACTTCATTACTAAGAAATAATTGCTAGCAGAAGGTAATGAAATAACTCAAAACTGAACATTATGGATCAGCATATTTTGTTCATTGCTAATAAATAAAAATATTCTAACTCTGGGAATGTAAACAAACAAACAAACAAAACACAACACTTCCTTGTATAAATAATGTCAGAAAAAAAAAAAAGAAAAGCAAACCGCTATAATATTTACTAATTGAGTCTTCCTGGGATTTTTGTTGCACAGATAATTTCAATATTTCCTTATTTCAACTCCTTTCCAAAACACAAATAAATGTTGAAATGGTACCATGTCTCACTGAGCAGGACCTTCACATTTCATTTGATTCTAACACAAGACTGACCCTTTTAGGTGTGTTAATTGAAAGGCTCTAGGGCAGACAGAGGATATTTTCATAAACAAGGAGCATTATTCTGTCGGCAGCTGCAACAGAAGTGGTTACTGGCCACCTCTGGCAGCAGAACCCACTGCTAGGTCACGCTCTGATGAATTATGCAGCATCAATAATCTTTTGAACAGGCAGGATGTGACAGATTCACCAGCTCCTCCGTTCTCTTTTCCCACTGTTTAATGTCATCTGGCAAATGCAGGACTGCAGCATAACGTGTTTCTCAGCATGCCCTGCTTAGCACACCACCTCAAACTCACGGAGGATGCTCAGAAGCGATAAGAAAGGGGATATTCTGCATGGCACTGTGACAAGAAGAGAAACCTCTTTCACACTCCCATCAGAGCAGCATTTTCCTGTGGAGCTGCAGTTGAATGTTCTCTAACGGAGGTAATGGTGCCAGGATGCTCACTCCTCCATCCTTGCTAAGGCAGTATGGAAAATGCATAGCAGACCTACATACAGAGAAGCAGGGCAAAATGGTCAATCTGCTCCTCCAGACAGTCACATAATGTTAGGCTCTTTGTGCTTTTATCTAGTTGCTCTAGGGCTCAATAAAAGGTATCGAGGAAAACCAACGCTGGAGAATGAAGCCTGTTATCTGCTTGATGGAGATAAAAAGCTTTCTGACGCATCAATATGAACAGTCTTCTGAGGAGATGTCATTGCCCTTCGTATACAGCATGCAGCCAACCCTGCAGGACTGAATCTTATTAAAAAGTGATACTTGATGCCCACAGAGGCGCTGCATGACCGAGCAAAGGCAATAGCAGATCTCACCGTGGGGTACCTTTGCTGTTAGATGGTGCAGCAGCTGCTGAAACTCCCTACTGTGCTACAGACCCAATGAACTCCCCACCTGCTGTGTTACAGACCCAACGCCTCCCCACCAGCCCTGACCTACCTAATGGCATTGTTTCATGCTCAGCTTAAGCTGCTGTCGATAGGGGCCATCTCGCTCTCCCTCCTTCACCCCTCCATGCACTCCTGCTCACTGTTTTGTTGGCCTGGGTACTTGTGTAGCAACACGTCTTAAGCTGAGCATGCAACTGCACCTTGACTTGCTCTCCTGTTTGTGCTCCTACTGTCCATGGTGCCATCTCGGCTCGTCTTCAGAACAATGTAACACCCTCCTTCTCCCCTTCTTCTCTGGGTCTCAACCACTGCTGCCCAGAGTCATCCTGTGGAAGGTTAGGAATCTAACAGATGTCCCTCCAGCAGAGGCTGTCCTGGACTCCTTTTGAAGTCAATGCCAAGAGTCAGAATCAAACCTGAGATGAAGCCCACAGTGCTCCACTGTCTATAAGTGTAGTAGGAGCTAAGTAACTACGCTTCTGTCTTGATACCTTAGCTGTGCAACTCATAGGGAAAGGTTGTGGGCCTATGTGATTATCTTGAAGATCACTCTCGTTCCGGATGCTTATCTTGCTGTACCACTTTGTCAACAAATAAGACATGCTTTAGCGATGATCGCTACAGAAGAAATACTCTTGAACTATGTGATTACATCCTCTGAAAACAACTTCTAAGATTCCTTTAGTCAAGCTGCTGACTGATCACACCAAGGTGAACACTCAGGCGCTCCTTAGGTCACAGATGTACCCTCAGTCCCTGTTTCCCTCAACTCCTCATTCTCAGTGCTTCAGCCTTTTCACTTACCCCCTAACTACCTGGCAGATGAGAAGCAGTTCACACTTGGTGTAAAGATATATCTGTGTTGTCTGCAAGCTGACTGTCCAGCTGTAGGTTGAGAAAACAGATGGCTTCAACTCACATTGCAGCCTTTTTAATCCCTGAAGGCAAAAGTTTGTCCCTCTGCTTTTCTTCCAGTTCTGATGAAACCTGTGGGATGTTAACATCTCTGAGTCATTTATTTCTCTATCAAAATTTGCTGAATGTGGTCAAGGGCCTGAAAAAAATGATTTTTTTGAAGAGAAATGACACAATTGTTTCGTGTTTCACTTCAAAAACATGCTAAAAAGAAAGTGACTGGTGTGCCACAGTGTGTTTTTAGCTGTCTAATCCTGCATCCCTCACACTACAGCCTTCTCTTTGCAAATCCTATATTTTCTATCTAGGCTTCATGCAGCCTGCAGGCATGTCAAAACAGAGGCTGTGCTTTGCTGTATATTAAACACTTAGCAAAAAGACCCCCATCTCCAAGAAAAAGGTGTATGGGATCTTCACACAGGCAAACAGTAGGAGCCCACAGTAGGTGGTTTCAGACCCCAATTACAAGCAACCAAACCATTGACAATCTCTTAAACGTATACCCAAGATATGGATTTTTTCCACCAGTGCTATGGTCTGCTTCATCAGCTCCTTACTCTTCATGCTGCTGATGTCCTTGCAATCTGGTGTTTTCCTCCCCTAAAATATGCTGCTGACACCATACTTTACATTGGCAACAGCAATGTTAGAAACAGAGTCTCAATTAAAAAAAAAAATCCTTATCATGTACTTACTCTTTGGGGAGAGTTGAGGTCTTATTTCAGTGCTCTCCACAAGCACCACAGATTTAGCTACAAGCTTGCTGAAAAGCAAGAACTTCAAAATGCTGATGTGCTCACACATCTCTGGGACAGTCACTACTAAATCAAGACTAGTGGTAAAATGGCAGAAACAGGCAGTACTGTTAAATGAGCACTGCGTGCTTGCTCTTCCATCACGATGGTGACAGGGCCTTCTAACCAATTTTTCCAAGAGTACTTTACAGTCCAACTTGTGGTGCTCGCCCTGTACGTAGGTACTCCTGATACCTGGAGCAGTCCGGGGCAAATGTTCACTGAAAAGCTCTGCAAGCTACAATAGGGAAGGTTAGCATAAAGTATTATTCTAGGAATTTAGGGGCACTCTCCTAGAAGCCAACTGTTTTTATTTCCCCTCTTCCCTCCCACAGAGTTCACCACAATTCAAGAGCTGTCTTGGGAGTCTTAGCCCAGTCTGCACTGCATGTGTGTCCATACCACAAAATGGATTCATGTGATTTGGCATCTTCCTTACCTGTCTTCACTCTAAAGCCACAATCTACCTCTATTTCCCCATCTAGGGGCTCAAATGGCTCCATCACATAGCGATTAATTCTCACGGGAGACCCGATACCCGTATGAGAAACAGTAAGTGAATTTTTTTTTTTTACACCCTGAAAAATATTCCTGGTTTGTGGAGAACAGCTGGCAATTGTTATTCTGTATGTATCAGAAACAATAAGCAGAAAACCCCTCTGGGGGGAAGTCAATCGTAGCGGTTAGCTTCTGCTCACCAGATTTGCCCCAGTGAGTTCAGTGATGCTGCTGGTGCTGCATCTCCAAGGCAAAGCACGGGATGTTACACAGCAGCCTATGTTGCTGCTAAATTCAGTCCAGTGGAGAAATACAGGAAAAGTGCACTAATTATTAATGCTCAACCATTACATTAATTTGTTTTATTGGTATTTTCTATTGCATGTAGTACTGAAATAAGTTGCCCCACTTTTTTAAGGGGATAGGGGAGGGAAGAGGGTCTGAAACTGAAACACAGAGAGAGCGGTATTCCAGACGACTCCAGCTTTCCACGTTAGAAAGTTTAAGCTTTGCAAAGACATAAGTCCTTTCCGATCATAAAATCTTCCTACATAAAGATATGGGTTGTTTTACTGGGCAAGAACCCAGGTACTGATCCTTGGTATTCATTTCAGATCTCTGTTTGGAGTTTCAAGGTGTGGTAATTCAGTAAAAGTCCCATCAGCAATCCCCGATAAATCAGAAGCTGTACTCCATGCCTGTCAGCATTCAAACTGCATCCAGCAACATATAGTTTAAAGTCCTTTGACTGCAAGCATTGCATTTTCTTCTGACTCCTGTATAAAGCTGAGATTCTAAAAAAATGTTTTTTATAAAAGCACAGAAAGAACATGGCATTTGAAAAAAAAAAAACCACACAAGAAACTCTGTACACTTGAGCAGCTGACAAATTTGGTCTAACAGTGAGCTCCATACCTCACACAATGTACTCTAGTTAACTGAGAGTGTGATTTTATGATTGGCTTAAGACAATTTAAGACTTCACTGCTGGCACTCTTCCCCCTGCTATTCCCAGCTAAGTGTTTCCACTGCTTCCCATGTGTCACATCTAGATGCAAGTTGAAACAGCTTGCTGAACAGACTGGAAAGAAAGACTCAGACAAGGAATAATCAGGATTGTTCCTTCTGGTGGCAGTCAGAGAACGGATCTGGCCAAAAATGTTAATTCTCAGGAAGACTTCTTTTAATCAGCTTGCTCTCACAAGGAGGTGGCTGGGAAACCCGGCCAGAGAGAAGGCAGGAGCCATGACAAAGCGTCTACAGTAGGGATGCAGCCCAAATAAATCATGGGATCGAGCCCTGAGGCATGATCAAGCATTGCCACATTTGTGCCTGTCTAGACAATCAACTGTATCAGCTTCAGAACAAAGGAGACATTTAGACTCACCAGTTCAAAAACTATTTTGAACCTCAGGATCCTTGCAGCTGACAGGAGTGTGCCATTCAAAAGACCAACCCCATCCATACCAACTGCTGGAAAAGGGAAGCTAGTAATAGAAAGCACGCCTTGTGGTCAGCGTTTCATTCTGGTATCTCATGCAGAGAGATTCAAGCCAGGAGTCACCTGGTAAACATTTTATGTATCTTTTAAAATTACAGATACAAGATTTTTCCCCCAAAACTATTTATCAACAAATACAACAACTATTTACCAACAAAAGTGAGGCAGGTGTTGGACATCTACTGCTCTCGAATGCAGCACGCATCAATTAGCAAATGTCCCAGCTCCACACTGAACCTCCATGATAATTTTATTTATTTATTTATTTAAAGGAATTCAGATAAAAGAAAATAAACCACAATAATGCACTGCAGCAACACAGTGAGAAAACTAATTGCTGGCATTGTCAACATAGCAAGCATTTAGTAAAAGCTGCCTCAGTAGCTTCAGCCTTCACAAGTGTTTTGCCATTTGACTCAGTGAATCCGATGGCTTTCCCCTCCTATTATAACTGGTGCCTCTGAACCAGGAGTTGCCTGACAGATTTATTATGGGACAGATTTACTTTTTTAGCTTCCCTCTGTGGGCTTTAACAATTCGGACAGATGTCTCAACAATTTTCAGATCATTTTCATCGTTGTACCAGATGAACTTGGGAGTGTCAAGATCTTTCCTGCAACCCATTGCTCAGGGTGGAAGACCCACTAAACAGCTGCCTAGCTCCTTGTGGTTTTCTGGGACAGCAGCAGTAATGCTTCCACACAGGGAAATACAATCCACATCACCTCATAATCCCATTTAACTCTCTCTGAGATCTTTCTTGTAAATTTTTACTAGAACTGTGTGGTACTCTATAGCTCGGTGTTTAACAAAGCTTCCCTGTGCTTCTGAATCACGTCTGGTAACGAGAAAGAAGAAAGATTTGCTTATGTGGTTTTGATTATGGCTATGTGCACTAAAAACAGGAGCTAGAAAAAAAGTCAGATTGTCATTCATACTTATTATTTTTTTTCTGTATAATTGGTCCAGTTTATATCTGCTGCATCTATATGACAGGAAAAAGAACGGCCTGGATGTGGTCAGAAAATAATACATAATGGTGATATAAGGAACAGCAGAAGTAGAGTTCTGATAGCTCTGGTCCAGTAACTGTTTAGGGTAAGCTAACACTCCTTCAGTACTGAAATCCCAAGCTAACACTAAGCCAGGAGGAAGCAATTCAACCACGGGACGCACAATTGGGTGTGTGCTAAATGATCCTAAAGACTAAAACTCTGGCTTTAACACAAAGCATGGGTTACTCCAAACTAAAGATGTTTAAAGAGGAACTTCAACCTTTACAAGAGGAAGGGCTTGCTTGTGGTTAACAGCACATACTTGACATGCAAAAATCAGGATTTGGTTTCAAGCACAGCTACACAGATGTTTGTGCATGTTCTTCCATGTGACTCTGCCTCAGTTCTTTACTGTCTTCTGTTTCTGGCCACTGGCCATCTTTAATCGTGTCTTTAAGGGCACGTGTCTTTAAGGGCTTTAGGGTTTTTTTATTTCCCCTCTAATCCTTATGTTTCTAAATAACCACGTGCAGTAAGACCATCCTCAACGCATTATCTCCCTATGAAAACAGTGTCCTAACCTGGTCTTCTAGAAGGTAAAAGTGCAAATAGCAATGTAAGTTCTTTATCAACTGCCCCGGCACAGCTCCCAGGCAGTGGTGCAGCAGCAGCGGTAACTCCACACAGTGCCTAACGCAGGAGTGGACACTTGTAGATGAGACTGTGATGTTGGTGGGGCTAGGAGGGTGGGTGGTGGTGTGCCATCAAATGCCATAGCAAAACAAGAGATAGATTAAAAAGTATGCAATGGAGGTGGCAAATTAGGGACTGGAGATGTTGCTGGCCTGATTCAAAATTAAACACAGGAAATTCTGTTTAAACATAGGAAAAAGTTTTTATTGCTGTTGTTGTTTTGTGTTTTTTTTTTACTGTGAGGGTGGTCAGACAACCATCTCCAGTGATCATCTCCAGACCATCTCCAGCTTAGACCAGACCATTTCAGTCTTCCAACCTCAGCTTTCTGTGATTCAGCACCATTTTCTATCTTGTATCCAAGCATTTGCAGGCCAGGTAAGATATGCAGCAGATACTCCCTGTATTTCCTGTGGAGCTGCCACTTCAGGTTCCACCACTACATAAAACACCTGAACTTGCAACATTGGCAGATGCTGCAGGCTAAGAGCTCTACATGATTTGGGCCCAATTTCCTCTTTCATTTTTCTTTACACTTTGATTCATCTTCTTTTTGTAATACTACCTTCTGGGAATATAGCATGATTCTGGCAAGCCCACCATAATTTGATTTTGCAATTTTATTTAATAGAGCCTGTTGCCAGCCGTTGTAAAATCATCTCAGTTCTCTGTAGAAATAAGAAACAATATACTATGGTATATCTTCATATTGCAGTAAAAGAATATAGTTATATCCTTACACTTACTAAATGACACTTGTTGAAGAAATACACTGAGAATATACCCACTCCAGCAGTCCTGGGACAGAACTGGTTTGAACTAACTGAGCTTAAAGCAGGCAAATACATTACTAATTTTTACCTTTGTAACAGATTTTTAATGGCCCTAATCAAACCCACCCCCCTCCTGCTCCTGATTAGTTTTCATCACCTTTAATAGTTAAGTGAAGGCAACCAGATTTCAAAATGGGGCACGAGTAACAGGAATCCATTTCTCCATGTGCTGTTGTTGAGGATACCTATAAATCTACGTAACACTATAAATCCTTACACTCCTGTAGCTCCTGTTATCTCTGCAACCAGGAAGGCTAAATCTATTATCTTTAGTCAAAAGCTCCACTAGTGCCCATTTTGACTGATGTGATCCCTCGGTCTCTAGAGTGTTCGGTAATAAAAACTCTTAAGAATTATAAATGGGAGAACTTCTGAAGACACTGACTTTGCTTTCCTGTATAAATGACCTAGTCCTCAGGGTGGATATTACACTTTTTTCTATTCAAGGGTACTTTTTCTCCTTACATTTCCTTCCAACAGTGGTTAGAGTCTGAGAACTTGAATAGAGATGGAAGAGTTGGATTCTTCTGTGGTAACATCAAGAAATAGAAGCCATGGGGAGAAAAAAAAAAGAATGGAAAACAGAGAAAAAGAGACAAAACAGAAGGATCAAAGGAGAAAGGTAGCATGTTGTTACATGCACATGGTATGAAAATGGTGTGACAACTGTGCATTGAAAAGCTCTGAGCATGGACGGGACAGATGGCCCAATACTGACTCTTCATGGTCTACCTGATGAACAATATCTGTACCTGAGAAGCTTTTGCTGGGTCCTCAGGATGAAAACACAAGCAAATACCGAATTTCCACTGCTGATGTTGACCTTGGGTGAAGCAACCTCACAGCAGGGTTCAGAGCAGAGCTGCTCAAAATGAAAGCAGCCTGGCAGAGCACCGAGTCAGAAAGGGGAGGTGGCACAGCCTTGGGAAACTACAAAGGTTTACCTCAAATTCAGGACAGCACTCATTTTTGGGCAACTGTTATTTTTCCCTGTTTGGACGCTGTGACTTGACTGCATGCCATTAACTTACTCTAATTGTCTTTAATGAGAATTGTGAGGTGTTTAAGTAAGATTGGAAATAAGTCTGAAAGAAAAAGAACATTGATTTTGGTATGTTGTCTTGGATGGGTTAATGGCACATGCGTCAACATGAGGTTTCAAGGCTCTTTTCATAAAAAAGCTCTTTCTGTAGTGCCAGAGATGGCTTGCTCCCCATGACCAGACCCAGTATAAAGAGTGTGCTGCAGCTTCTTTTTCTTCACAAGGAGTGAAGAAAAGGAGTAATGAAGGAATAGAGTCCAAACTGTGTAGAGTGGAATATAGTCCAAACACAGCCCAGGTGAGCTGAAACGGGCAATGCCAACAAATCATTGATCCAATCCCAGAACAGAGACCTGAATTTATACTAGCGTAGGAAGAGAATACAAACAGAAAATAATTTAAAGGTAAATTTTAATAAAAAAGACACATGCTTGGTAACTCACATAGTTGTAAATCTGTAAATTTGTAAATCTGCCAAAAGAAACCGTCCTGTGCTTAATTTTTAGAACCCTGGGTTACAAGTATGTGCAACGTGGAAATAAAATTTTAAGAGCCCTGGCCTTAGGTTTACAGTGGAAGAACACAAACCACCTAAAAACAACCCAGAAGTGCTAAATTATTTCCTACTTGCTAAAGTAAAAGCAGAGGAGCAGGGGAAGGTGACTTACCAGCTTTCCAACTGCAAAGCAGGTGGGTGACAAGCCTCTTTTACATCGCTGAGAAGCATGACATGAACCATGGTGTAGCTACACGGTTTTGCTATCTCGAATGCTCTACAATCTGCCATGAGCTTGTGCCTTATCCCATAGGGCCAGCTTTGTGTTTCATTTACTGGCTTAGCTGACAGGGTACAAAAGTGTATCCAGGCAGTTCCCTATTGATTTCTTAGCTGAAAAATGTCAGCAGTAAAACAAACAAATAAACAAACCAACCAACCAAATAAAAACCCACCTATTTTCACAGTTATTTCTAAGACAACCTGGTTAAATTGGCTCCAGATCTGACTAAGCAGGGAATACTTCACATCTCAAATCACAAAAATCTTGCTTTGAAATGCTTGCTTCTGGCTTGGGTCTTTCGCAAGCTCCATAAATGCAAAGACTGTGCAGAGGAGGATGTAAGCAGGCTCCATCAAAGCTCCTCCTCCCCGATTGAAAGTCATCCTTGAAATGCACAGCTCAAAGCAGCTTGAAGATAATTGCAGTGTTGATGTGCGGAGACCGTTGCTTGTTATGCTGACCAATCCTAATTAATTATTTCTTTGTGATTCCAACTGCCTGTATCCATAAAGCACCGACGGCCTTTATATTTTGGTATTATGCACTCTGGGTAAAGGTCTCTTCTGTGTTTTAAAGTGCCTAGCACAATTGCCTCTCGTATATGATCAGGGATCCCTAATGGTAATTGAAAACTGTAATTGAAAAGCTAATTGAAAATATGAACAAAAAGCAGCTTATTGCATTTGCTAGATTAATGAAGAGCACACCAACGGGCAAAACATCCTATTAGGATGAAGCACACCTCCTGCTAAATAACAAAGGGAGAAGTGGGCTATGCACATGAGGATTCAGAAAAGAAGAATGTCAACATTAATTTAGCACGTACCTTCCATGAAACCACACTGCTGAACCTTTCAAAGCCGTAATGCCTCAAATCCCAGCATCTATCAGGCAGGTTTGCCTGGCCTATTTCCTCTGCTCGATAAGAAAGGGAAAAGTGGCCCACAGTCACCCTAGCAACAGCCAGAGCCGGCACAGGAGGTGAGCGGCTCCATTTCTGCACAGAAATGAACACAGACACACTCTGCAAACTTCAGTACTCTTGCCCAAAGTACCTCCTATAAAAAACCCACCAATGTTAGCTGGATGCTGTGGGGAAGAGCATTCTTTGGTTACCCAAAGCTGGGACACAAGGGCAAAGAATAAAAGGACTGGGATGCTGCCTAAGACCAAAGGTCCAACCAACGCGCCAGAAAAGGCTTTGATCTGGTGAACGTCTCCCTAGGGAAAACAAGTCCTGGAAATAAACCGTGCACAGACTGATCTTTCCATTGCCACAAAGCAGCTGTTGAGATTTCACTTGACGTGGGTGATGCCTCCTGCCACTGTGTGCCTTTGCACTGGCACGAGGTCCTGCACTTTGCTCAGCTGCTCTCATCCCAGCAAGCAATACAGGCAGCTGTAGTTAATTCTTTCCTACCCTCAAATTCTTTGGAATGTCCACGGAAAATCTTTGTCCAGTGGAGTTTATCCAGAACTTCTCAAGACAGAATTATTCATTTATTAAATGCTGAAATGGGAGCCTCATTGGCACCAGAGGATAAGACCCCTGAAAAAAAGAACAAATGAACCAGTGGTACTTCTGGCTTAGATAAATTTCATTTCATTAGAACAGGAGCTTCAAGTGAAGCAGCTGTAGATAATGGAGACTCTGCTTTTTAATTTATGAGAGTTTACTTTGCATTATATTAGGTCCTAATGGCACCATTGACCAGACTGTTTTCTGTACAAGTGATGCCACTTTCTGAATCTCTTCCCCAAATAAATTAAAATGTTCATATCATAGTTGTATTTTTTTTCTAATCTTTCTCCCACAATCTTTTCTTCAAATGCATGATGCATCCCCAACTGCCAGCCTCCAAAACAAAAGCATTTCTCTTCCACCTAACTTCTTTTACATCAACGTTACTGTTGCTCTCACACTGTCTGACCAGACCAACCACAAAAATCCCACACAAAATGCAAAGCTAAATACTGCTACTTGTGAAGCTGCATCAATATAATTTGCCTTGGAAGCAGAAAAGAGAAAGAGAGAGACAGTCCTGTCTCCTGAACTTTTGTGTCTGTGGTGGGATGATAATGCATCCTTGTTCTGACAAATTACCAGTGTTGAAATACAACTGTAATCCCCACATATTGTGGATAGCCTTGGTCAGCAAGACAGCAAGGTGACCACACAACGTGACAAACTATAGCTGCCATACGACTGAACATTACTTGTGCAAACAGCTAATTTAATAAAAATGAAGACTTAAAAAATTAATGTTACCTTTATTTTTAAAATATGTGGCAGCCACACGAAGTTGTTAAGAGATCAAAACCTAATGAGAAATAATTTACTTATTTGTGCCTTGCCTTCTGAACTTACGTGCCAAATAAGCATGCTTACTAGGCAAACCCAAACCATCACCCAAAACTGTGATTTGAGGGGAAAAGCACACACCTGGGGTAACCAGTCAAATTCAATACGCATTTACTATTTGTGGAAAAAGTCAATTGGCTGGATTTTGCCTTCCAATCATTTCAAGAACTATGCCTGCCAGTGGGAAGCCAGCAATGTATTTAAACAACAAAGTTTAGGAAAAAGCTGAGTTGAATTCTCTTTTTCTCAGTTGTGTGCACACACACAGAGCAGATGGAGAAAAGTCAGCAAGCTCCCTGCTAGTCACATCGGCTCAGGAGCCAGACATTACGAATACTGTCTGATCCAGCTCTTGCTGAAATCAATAAAAGCCCTCCACTGAAGACCATGGAGACAGAAGATAATGCTCTCCATGCATGGAGAGTGTGTGAATGAAGAAAAAACTGACAGCTTTCTTCCCCTCTGATTTTCATGGTGCTTCAAGATCCGGATTATAAAATGCAATTACTCATCTATGAATTCTTGATCTGCTTCCTTGGCATAAGTAATACCCTAGTCTGTGTGTGTACCAGGGAGACAGGCATCATCTTGCCCTTTGATGAGCGCTGTAGATACAGGATGTCCTACAGGTAAGAGAATGGTTTGAGTGGGTAGATAGAGGACTGAAAATGCACTACTTGAAATTGCTTTAAAAAATGCCATTTTGCTTTGGTGAAAAAGAACACTAATCCAGATACTAGGATTCATCTTTTATCAGTAGGATAACCTGATATTCAGCTATCATAAACAGAAAGACTGTGACACTCGCTAGAGCATCTATCGCCTTTGAAATCAACAAAACGCTTCATAGGATTTGTTCTCAATTGCGTCCTTGGCATCAGCGTACAATAAACATTCAATTATTTCCACATGCCCCAGCTCTAATGACATTCATCATTACAGATTCATTCAGTTGCAGGACCCATTCACATTGGCCAAGCCGTATTTACAGATTTTGTTCTCGTTTTGCCTTGCGTTCATATGACCTCTAATATTTATGATTTTACACATGGCTTATATTTCAGTCACGAATCTCCAATCAGTTTAATTTATATGCTGCTTCTAGACATAGATCCAAGAAGAGAAGGAACGAGGGCTTTATTGTGTCAGTGTGAGCTCCATCATAGCATTGGGTTGACGTTAATAAATAGAAACAGTCAGGAAAACAAGAAGATGAGATTCCATTTCCAAAAAGTCTCAAAGTTATACTCACTGCTGGTAGAGGACATGCGGCTGTACTCAGACCTGCAAGACAAAGATTTCAGTTAAATGGGGCTCTATTGTATTACATCTAACAGAGAGAATAAAAAATGTACCAAAACTAATTCACATTGCATAGTAAACTAAAGTCCACTTCGTATGCTTATTTATTTATTTATTTATTTTTAAGGAAGGCAATAACTGGAACGAGTTTTGAACGTGGCCTCAGAAAAACTTGTACAAATTTTGAAAACACTTATGTAGGCTGAGTAAAGCAATGAGGGTTTTTTCTAGGGATGGCAGTAGCTGGTAATGCTGCCTCACTTCAGGCATAAAAATAAAGCTCAGAGGCTTTCTATTTGAAAATAAATAGGTTGCTTCAGATAAAGATTAGGAGCAGAAGTCGACTACATTTTGACCCTATTCCTCTTCTTTCTTGTCTTATATCGTCTACAAGCTGTTTTGCAGATGTCTTTTTTTTAATTATTTTATTTTAAGAGAAGTCTATTCACAAAATTTTTATTCTTCTTTGGACACAACTGGCAGGGAAGACCCCAAAAGAGAGGACTGAAAGGTAAGCATTTTAGATTACAAAGGGTTTTTTTTGTTTGTTTTAGAAAACCCTTTTCCTCTTCAAGACATCTCTCAGCAAAAACACGGGCTAGAAGTTCTACTTCAGTGCATACTGGGTTATCCATGAGAGCTGTTAAGAGTTTTGAGCACTACTACAGTTAATTTTGCAGCTGCATATAACCCCAAACTTCTGAAAGCCCTGTTCTGGGCTGATTAAAACTCATAAACACGGCCCATTCATGTCCTGAAGATCCAGAAACACTAAAGTAAAACAAATATGCCAAACAAATGTACTTTATTTATTTATTTATAATTCATTTCCATTTCTGAGGCCCTGCGTATGACTTCTGAGTGCTTGATTTTGGTCATTCACAGACCCCCCACTTCCTTTCTCTCTGATTCCCCCAAACAGACCCCACTCGCCAGAGCCCTCTGCCTCTATTAACTTCTTGCACATATGCCCTGCAGTGCCCTGAACGCAACAGGCAAACTGTTCATGGAGACATAACACAGTTCTTGGATCCAAACCTATTATTATTATATTGTATTATATTGTATTGTATAAACAATTCCAACAAGTTTGCGATATTTCCTTAAATCAAAAAAATGTGTGAGCCTTGACTCCCAAGATATTTGTCTGGAAACAGATACCATCTAAGCATATTCTTAAGATACCTTGATACTCTAGGTTCTCAGGCATCCAAGGGAATAAAGGCTATCACCCCCCAACAACTATAGTGGCTGCTTTAGGTTCTGATATGAACTTATCTCTGCAGAGGAACCAAAGCAATGACAGTCATCCCCATGTTTCATAGTCCAATGCTTAGCACTTGGTATCCTGCAGGTAGGATGCAGGACTGCTTCTTTAGGTGAGGAGGAGCACAAGGAACTACCCCCAGCTCTTTTTGCCCATCCTGCTGGACCAGTGAAAAATGACACCACCTGAATTTTTTACAATACCTGTATGTGCCTGCTACACAACACCTCCTCCACGAATAAAATGTCCCCCCCCCCTCACCCACACTTCCCCAGGACCCTTGTATAACTGGGAAAGGTAGAGGCAGTGATGGCACGGGCAGAGGGAGATCTTCTTCTTCTTCCTTCTTCTGGGCCATCTCCACACCACTCGCCCAACCCTGGGCAGGTTCTGGGGGAAGCAATCCCAGGGGCTGGTGCTGTATGGGGGCAAAAAGCTGCAGGGTTTGTTCAGCAACGAGTCATGCGGGTATCCTTTGGCACCATGCATATTTGTAAGGGTGTTAAAACTGTGTAGCATGCCACTCTTCACAAGCCCAGAGGCAAGCAATATACACCCAGCTGCCTCCAAGCATCCCAAGCAAGGATTCATTTGGTCTGCACTTCTGTTTGAAAACAGCCCGAGGCTTTCCTTGCTTGTATCTGCGTTCAGCAGTTGGCAGCTAATTCCAGTGGATCTGCGTTGCTTGTGTTTCAGATAGGAGCGAGACAACATTTTGTCTTTTGCTTACTGCAAATAGAAGCAGCTTTCTATTACTTCACACTGTTATTTTATTACCCCAGAGGGCCGCAGGCATATTACAGGGCATGGAGAATTAATGAGTCCTGAACCAAGGGAGTGTCATTCGGCATACAGGCAGGCCATGAAAAATGAGACAAGAAGAAAAATAAAAAGATGGGGAGTGAAAAGGGAGGAGACAACAGCGTGCTCAGAGACTAATTGCACAGACGCATTTTAATAGGCTTTAGAAATGTATTGTGTTTTTTTTTTTGTAATTCTAATGTGGTTCAAATTAATATTTAATTCATGTTTGTTGCATAACTGACATACACAGAATTAAAATAAAAAAAAGGATAATTAAGCTTAAAGGCTTACGTTAACCTCAGATACTGAAATAAGGACTGCACTTTCCCTGAGCTCCATCTATAGTTGATAACGAGAGGTCTCTCCCGTGCTGTTGTCTAGAGATGAAGCCTACAGAAACTATATTGCTATTGTAAGACCCTTGGCTACATACGTAAAACCAAATGGGATGAATATGAGCCTCTCTGTGTACTCTCAGTGCCAACCTGCATCGTCTTTTGTCCTTCTTCTGACTCCTTCCCTACAATTTCTTTTGTCTTGAATCTACTACTTCTTAATAGCAAGAATGACAATTAGTAAAATCCTTAATATTTCAGCACATTAGCACAAACCATTCAGATTCATGGCGTGCAATGGTAAGTGGTTTACAAAGTAGGAAAAAAAGAATGTTTTTCCTTACAGTCATCCTTGTAGGATACTGAATTCTAAATTAAGTACAGAAATAAACAACTCCTGGGTCATGTAGGCTCTTGACATGAAGCAACTTTGTTTCCTCCCATTCTTTCCATCCCTGTTTTAAACATCCTGAGCATCAGCTCCTATCAGTTCCCCTGGGAGATGATTCTCCCATTAGGATAATTCAAGACTAAAGCACTCTCTGGCTCTAATGGTGAAAGACTGGGGCCATACTGCTCAGAGGCTCCCAGCCAATTACGTGGCCTTGCAGCCAGCAATTTCCCCTGTGCTACTGATAGATATTACAGTACAGATAAAAGGAAAGAGATGTTCAGGACAGAAACTGAACAAATGGAGGACTGTTCCCTTTATGGGCACATAATGAGAAAAAAACGATCAAAAGGGGTATTGGAGCAGTGGGAGGTACCGAAAATTAGGGCAAAGAATTTGTGCTTAATGGTCAGCCCACCAGCGAAGAGGAGCTGTGAGCATGTCAAGAGACATTAAAGTAGGAATGCAGAAGCTTGAGATAAATGTGGGACCTAGATTCCCACTAGAGCTGTTGAAGGATCAGGATGGTGCATTATCGGAGAGCGTAAGTCCATCACGAGCACAAAGGATCCTGAGCAGTCCTCTGAGATCAGCCTGCATTATTCATTGACGATTATTAATACAGAGCCTCAAAATACCCAAGAGGGGGAAACAGCTCACTGAATACCAGTAGCTGCTAGCACAACTTGCAATTTCTGAGTACGATACATAAAAACACGATAAACCCCTTTCTTTGTGGAAGAAGTGCTGCTATGTAAGGTCTCTCTGAATCACAAAAACAATCCAGGTACTTCAGCATCTCACTGTGCTTGGGTTACTTAGGTCTGATGATCAGCTGCGGCACAGCATCTCATTAGCAGTGCCACACTGGTGACGTGTAGGGTAATTAACAAATGTCATCACGGGAACTGTGTGGGACTGAGGTCAACCAGCGTGAAACAGTCTGCACCTGTACCATTAAAACCTCTTGCCTTCCAAACCAGCCTGGCAAGAGGTCTTCTGCAAATGGTCTCTGGCCACGGTAACATGGTGAAAAAAGCTCCTGGCTCTCCCAGGAATCCCATGGGAGAATTAGATGGCCCCATCCAAACTGATGCCATTGACCGTTTTAAGTATTCAAGAGTATGGACAAAACTGTCCCAGAGCTCAGAACACCCCCACATGCTGTTTAATGCACGAATATAGCTAAAAGTAGAGTTTCTGAGCTAAACAACATCTCCACAAGGCAGTCTGCTGTGTAACACGAACACATCTCTCAAGTTATCCTAACACACTACCACACTGCTTTGTCCAAGATCCCCATTGCCAAGACTCCTTAGTCCCTAGAAACAAAATAAAACATAGCAAAACAAAACAAAACCAAACCAAAAAAAATAAAAAAAGGAAACAAACAAAAAAATCCCCCACAAAAAGTCACTACCATGTAAAGTTTACTAGCTCCTCTGTTGTGTGCTCCCTTAGCTTGCCTAGGACCAATGGTATGGCACCTGATGTACTCACATTTTCCCGTCTTCTCTGCCTACAGTTGTTTCAATTTCACTGTTTCATATAAGAGCTGCATTTAGCAGCTTCTTTGCCTTCCCTCCCCCAGAAAGCACTCCGCAGGGCACACAGGAGGATTTTATAGCAGTTAGAGCACAACGTGTGAGACAGATTTAGGTTTGTAGCTCTGCCTTGGGTTTCTTCTCACCAAATTCCTGTGGGTCAGATTGCAATCTGTTTCACTAATACCTATCCAACACAAACCCATTACCTTCGCTGTACTTCTACTTGTGTAATCAAGACGACTGCAACGAAGTAACTCAGAGCAGCTCGTCTCAAAACACCTTGCTCTGGATTCCCAACAGAGTGATGAAGTCAGAGGATGGATTCCCACAGCCCAGCTGCCACCACCACGCTCAAGAGCTTATTCCCAATACCTATGTTTGAGGCTGAACATGAGAGACATCACTACTGTCATCCCCATCATCGTTGTATCAGGATGAAGTGTTGCTTTAACCTTCCACAAGGCACCTGATGAGGCAGGACCATGGTGTTTTGGTTAGCACCCCTGCCTTGGCACCCCATTCACCACACCGTGCTCCCAGAGGGATGGATGCACCAGGATGCAGATAGCACACATCTGCCTCCATGTAGCATCCCCTCCTGGGGTCCTGTTCCTCTCAGCCGCAGTTAGCTGACAGAAACCTCATTCCTGCTGAGACCTAACCATCGTGGTTATCAGTCAAAGGGGATTTACAGTCAGTTTCAATATTGCTTTCAGCACCCAGCCCTAGAGCAACACACTGGAAAGGTCTGCCTTCCCAAAGGTTCAATGAAACAGCTTCACTCCAATGGTTAAATCTGATCAGAAAGGGTGCCTCAGTCCCAAATCATGACAAAAAGCTCAACTTCATGTTGTTTGAATGTCAAATCACAGATAAATTGTACAGCTTGACACGCCTAGAATGATGTATATCTACGAAGTGAAAGTTTCAAGAAAAAAAAAAAGCAAAAATGAAAAAAGCCCCAAGGTTAAAAAAAATAAAAATAACAACCTCAAAATAGGTTTCAGCAGCAGTGATTTGTATTCCTGAGAGTTTTGCATAAATGGATGAAATCTGTGACAAGAGACTGACTTGTCATATCGAAGGACTACCGTATACAGATGACAAAGTCTTAAGTGTTGAAACCCTTTAAGCTGGAAGCATATGAAAATGACATGGAAACAACATCTCCTCACCCCAGACAAATGGCTCGTCTACTCATTCAATAATTTAAGCAGCCCAATCTGACTGAGGACACACGTCTACTACAATATTCTTAATACTTGTAAGTGGGGTACACCCTCTTTTTTACAGGCTGTCCTCTCTCCCATTAACAACTGTATTTTCTGAGTCTCACGCAGGTTACAGAATTGCAACAAATGAGAAAAGGATTTTTTATCTGCTTAACAGATAAGTAAAAGGAGGCTCAAAGAGTTTGTGACTTATCCAGGGTCATGCATGCAGCTAAGGACAGAGCCACAAGGAAAAATAATGAATGTGTATAGCACAACCAAGAAGTTTTGACAATCTCTGTACAAATTAATTTGGGGAAGATAGCCACAGGAGAAGACAAAAAGGATGGCTTAAATCCCCACATAATAACTACAACTAAATAGTAGTGGATTTTGCTAAATATACATTAAAAATAACTGCTGCATGGTACAGTGCCCTAAGCCTATGCAATATTTTGTTTCTCTGTTTTGAAAGGGATTTCTCCATACATCTTTAAACTTTCCTCAGCAGTTTACTGCTACCAACTGCTAGTATAGTTTTCCTTCTTCCTAAAATTCATCAAATACTCAGCATTTAACTACTAGTGGATGTGGTTTGCACCATTAATAAAACCTTAATATTTAGGTATTTAACTTATACAGAAAAAAAAACCTTCTACTTCAATACTTCTGTGCATTGAGAAGGGCATTGAATTTCAAGTCTTCGGTTGCTCTAAAAATATGAATGAAATTTTTGAAGTACACGAGGAAAGGCTCAAGTTGCAAATTCAAGTCATGTAAGTTGGAAGTTATAACTTCTCAAAACTGTAAATGACTTTTAAGTGAGGAAGGCAAAAAATGAAAGGCTTAGGCAAAGTTTGACACTGTTAGCAAGCTAATGATTAAAGCGTGAACCTCTTAAGGCATTGTCTCTTACAGATGTCTAAGGGAACTTGTGCAGTTCTGCTGGGAATTGTCACAAATAGTGAAATCTTCATTAATGCCAGTTATCTCGCTGAAGTGTTATGCTCAGTTAAGGCACATACACTTAATACAAAGGAGGGAGCATACCTATAAAAGCAATCTTCGAATACAGCCAACTGGGCCTAACAAAAATTTAGGAATCAAACATTTAAGACTTTGGGTCTGAGAAACTACCAGTTTTCTACATTCATTATGCATCCCTCTGGATATCAGTCTTGAATGCAATGAATTGAACCAATGCAATGCATTGAACCAATGCTTCACCACTAGCATCAGTGACAGCAAGAATCTTTCTCATTGCTTCAATTTGGTGTGCCTAATAACTTCTAAAATTGTTTTAGTTTGCCACTTTGGGTGTTTCAGACCCCCCCCCCCCAAAACTTAGCTCTGCTATTCTGAGTAAGGATAGTGAAATAACAGCGTTTGCATGGCTTGTGAAACCAAGAAAATTCAACAATGCACTTTTCTACAACTCATTTTAAGCAGCTTATTATGTTTTTTTTCTAGCTTTTTCGCTTTTCTCGATGATTGATCTACAGTTTTAAACATAAATATTTTTCCTCCTTTTAAATCCTTTCTTCTACTTGTCTTCCACTGGGTTGGCTTTCTAATCAATGTCCACCTCCCCTCCCCAAAAGACCATTTTCTTCCTAAAATTTCCGGTTTTATAGTACCAAAACACTACAAAAAATGTTATAGCAGAAAACTCTCAGTCTCCCATACTTCTGGGCTAAAAGATTTCAGTAGCAGATGAAATAAGGGTTTTACACAAGAAAGCTCAAAAATACATTTCCTTAGAAGACACACTTGGTACAGGCAATGTCTCTTAGACCCAGGATGGTCAAACTCTTTCAAATCTCATTAATAAATAGCCAATATAAACTAATTGGCTTATACGTTCTACTCACTCTATTTAGGTACTTGACAACAACAGCTCAATCCATTCTGATTGGATTCAGTCACTTAACATACACTGTTTTTGTTCTGCAGCCTCTTTGCCAACCCTATTTACCGAGGCAAATGCAGTACGAGGAAGATGTTTTCCAGTGGATTAGGAAAAAGAAGGCTTAAAACTGTAACTGAGCTTTCCTGAAGCACAGACCTTTGCCTGCACTTGCAGGTGGAAGCTGCAGCAAAACCTTAAGAAACGGACGGGGTACTTGATGTACGAGGCTGGCTGGTTGTTACAAACAGCTTCCATGGCACAGCCTCCATGTCGGAGCTCACACGCCGTTACGTGCAATTATCGGGATGACAGCGGCTTGCAGCGCCTGGCTTTACTGCAGGCACTGCACGCTATTGTTCCCTGAGTGACAGAAAGGGAGCACTCGATGTAAACCTCTTACTGAATCACTTGGACAGTCGTCTGTCCTTATACTTTCACGGGATGGCGGCTGAACTTGAAAATTGTTATTTATTTAATTTTTAACCATTGAGTAATTAGAGAAAAAGGCAAACAGCTCAATTCAGCAATGTCTAGGATGGGACTGAGACAAAGCAAAAAGCAGATCGTCTGGTAAGAAGAAAAGGCAAGTGCTGCGAGCAGTTGGGTTGGTGAGAAAACTGAAATACAAACATTGTGAAAGAGACATACGCAACGTGTTTATCAGACTAAATAGCTGCTAAACAGAGCTAAAAATAATAATCGAAACGCAGAGACCTATTGCTTTTCCAGATAAACTCCTGTGGTTATCAATTGCCATATGTCCTCGTTAAAGTTCCTCAGACAGACTCTTCTGCTAAGCTACACCTTCCAGTGTCAAGCCGGTGACAGGGATGCTTCATAAAATCATCAGCTTTAACACCTCACCAACACCAGACGTAAGCGGCTGTCGTGCTCATCACTGAGGTCTGAAGGCTAACATCACCAGCTGGGGCAAACCCTTCCCAGCGCCCCTCCCAAAAAATGCAGATTTCTCTATTATGGGTAAGCACAGCAAACTGAGAGTGACTTGACCCATCGAGGACGTTTTGAGCTTTGAACCAGCCATGAATTCAGTGATTAGTTACTCTTCCTTTCACCCACATTCCCTAAAGATGCTGTCCCAAGAACTAGAAAGAAGACATGGATTTTTTTCCGTCACGTGACACATTTTAAAACTTTCACTGCCAGGTCTGTCTGCAATACTACAACTATGTAAGATGAAAGTCCTTAGTTTCTCAGACCACAGAAGAGTTTAAAAAAAAAGTTACTTGAATTAATAGTTGGTAAATGAAAGAGAGAGCCATATTTCATGTCTGTTTTTTTTTTTTTAATTTATGACACTGCAACTTCAGTTTGGGTGCCGTGCACCTGACACCACTTTGCAAAGAATTCGCTCTACAGTTCTGTTACGCTCTCAGTCTCATACACCAGCACAGAGCCCCAGCACCCCTGTATGTGCTATTATTTATCAGTATCAGTTTGAGAGCCGGATACCGTCTTTTTTCCCTGAATCTCAGCACGGGCTGTCAGGGCAGCAAGAAGGGAGAAAGTGAAGGAAAGAGTCGGAAGGCTGTCCGACCTTGCTGCACCTGGGTGCGTGCACACCCTCGAGCCCATGCGGACTAGGGACCAAGTGAGACACACTAGACAAGGAGCTGGGGCAAATACAGTCGGAAAGCAGGGAGGGAGGAGAGCTAGGAGAGAACAGCGTAAAGGGGAGCAGGCAACCTCTGTTCATGCTTTTGGGGCCGGAGAACGAGCAAAGGCTCGCTGCTGTTCCCCACGCGATGACCCGGCAGCAGCACACAGGACGGGCAGGGCAGCAGCTCCCTCTCCCTCCTGCGGAGGTGGGCTGAGGGTGGGAGCTGAGCGGGGGGATCCCGTGGACGATCCCTGCAGCTCCGTGGTCCCAGGAGGCATCCAGCTTACCAACAGAGCAAGCTGGGGCGCGGAGCCAGATAAAACCGTCACTCTGCCTGACTTTAGTGAGGCGCTTACAGGTCGGACACCTACCGGCAGAGCTGAGGGCACTTTATAGGCCGGTATGGTGAGCATCGTGACAACGCTAACCGCATCTTGGGGCACCCACGAATCTAAGCCCATCCTCAACACGAACTGTCCCGGGCTGGCACCAAGCCCTCAACAAGGCACCCCCGGGCCCTGCCCGCAGCTTTGTTACCTTCCTCCAAGGTGCGTAACGAGGACGATGACGGTGGGGGAGGCTTTTTCCCAACCAGCCCTAAGAGGCTGGGGGGACCGAGGGCTTTCGCAGCGCGGGGATGCCTCAGGACCCCCGGAGGCTCCCACCCCCCGGGCGGCGGGGCTGAAGGACGGAGGGACGGGAACACACCGGTGCTCTCTGCACCCCGCAAGCCTCTCCCCCCTTCCTTCCCTTCCCAACCCCGTCCCTCCCAGCCCTCCCCCGCTCACCCTCCCGTCTCGGCTCCCGAGTCCCCGCAGTCCTCCTCGCCGCCGGGCTGCTGCTGCTGCTGCTCCATGGCGGCGGCGCCGCGGCTCCGTCCATGCCGCTCCGCTCCGCACCGCTCCGCGCCGCCGGCTGCGGGAGGGGGGCGGCGGCGGGAGGCTCCGGACCGCCCCTGCACGGGGGTCGGGGCCGAGCCTTTCCCTCCCCGGCCCCCCCACCCCCCCGCCGCAGCCCGGCCTCCTGCCGCAGCCCCGCCGGGCGCTACGGGGGGCTCCCGGGGGCGGCCTCGCAGTCGTGGGCTGAGTGCTGCGGCCTGCGGCCAGGCCTCCCTGCGGGCCGGGGAGGGCGCTTTGAAAGTGACCTCCAGCAGGGTGCCCAGGACCCCGTCCAGGCGTCTTGTGCCGCTCTCCCAGGAGGAGACCCCACAGCCTCTCTGGGCAGCCTGGGCCAGTGCTCAGCCGCCCGCCCAGCACACAAGTGCTGCCTGGTGCTCAGAGGGAGCCTCCTGCCTGCCCCTCGGTGCCCACTGCCCCTGGCCTGGCGCTGGGCACCCCTGAAAAGAGCCTGGCTGCGGCCTCTTTGCCCCCTGCCTGCGGGGATTCACAGCCCTGGGTGAGATCCCCCTGAGCCTCCTCTTCTCCAGGCTGAGCAGTCCCAGCTCTCCCGGCCTCTGCTCACAGGAGAGGTGCTCCAGGCCCTTCCTCACCTGGGTGGCCCGCTGCTGTATTTTATTCAACTGCTGTTATTCAGGCTGTAGCAGACTACAAGAGAATGGGGCAGAACTGATTTGTCACCTCCCGGCTCCAAGCTGGGAGACCACTGCTTGTGTCTCCACCAAGTCAGGTTCGCACAACATCGGAAGCAGTGTTCCTGTGTTCCCTGCAATCTAGATACTGTGTGACAATGTAAAAAAAAAAAAATACCTGCCCCAGACCTGAGAAACTTCTTCCACTGATGCTCTGTGGAAAATGTCAGATTTGATGAATGGGAATTTTCAGAAATCTCAAGCAAGCGCCTAATTTCTGTCAGCTGTTGGAGATAGCTATTTGCAGAAAGTGATCAAAAGTTAAAAGTCAGCATGGTTTTTGTTTGTTGGTTTGCCTGCTTTTTATACTTTTGTTCCATTGCCTTTCAGAAAAGAAGGAAAATGGTCAAAATCTCAACATCAAAAAATACTAGACTGGACCAGGAGGTAGAACTCATCACATAAGCCAGGAGTAAGAGAGTAAGACATGGTAAACTGGTTTAGTTTTCCACTAGTACTCATTTAGCTATGTCTACGTTGTACAGCATCGATGTCCTTTATTTTAAGATGTGTTCATGATTGCCAATGGTGCAGTAAACCGTGTATAACCAACCGTACAGTATCTCAAATCAAGAGTAGCATTTAATTTTGTTTAAAAGGCTCATAATTGATATAGCTCACACAACTGTTGTCTCTAATAGTTTGTGGCCATGGTTGTCTAAAATAATCTGTATCTGGGTGTGAGTGCTGTAAAATGAGAGGGAACAGCTTGGGAACAGCTGCAAAGGTGGTTTCAGCACACTGTAGGAACAACGAGCTTTTACCAAACCCAGCAATGCTTGTCCTGGCACTGGTGAATTCCCACTGCTCTACCAGAGTGCCACAGGACTCGTGCACAGCCCTGCAGCCTCTTGGTGTCACAGGTTGATCCAAAATGTGTCTCCAGTGGTCTTTAGGAGAGTCTTTCAATCTCTGCTACTCAACAATTAGAAAAATTCATACCATTGCATAGGAAACTTGGTATTTTATCTGTTTTGAATATGACTTGTTTTGTGTCCATAGCATTTTGAAAGCAGTAAAAATGATTCTTCAGTTTCTATGGAGGATTTCATGTAAGTATTTTAATAAATATAGTGCTTTAAGTATGGGATGAGCCCTTCTAATTAGAATCCCTATTCCGTCTCTCCCTCAGCGGTTACTAAAAGCTAGTTTGGACAAAATTGTAGAAAGTGCTCATACAAAACTGTCCCATGCAGGCACATACGCAGTACTGCAGAACTTAAGGAAACAAACTCTTCTGTCCTTCATGACTGGTATACTGCCATCTAAATCAATGTATTCACTTACACAACATTACATGCATGCAGTTTCTTTTAGGATTGGGACCAGAATGCTGTGCTCTCAACTTGTTAATATTTGAATCATCATATTCAGGTAAAAGGCATTAACGTGTTTACAGACATTGTGTGTGTTTAAATGACTGATGCAGGGCAAGAGAGTGGCAAACCTGAGACAAAGATTCAGTATATCTTCATTTCCAGCTTGAACATGTTTTGGGAGCAGCTAGATATTTATTATCCAGCAACTGCAGTGGTGATGGAAGACCCTGAACCCCCGAAGGGCCTATTCAGAAGGTATTTATTTACATTCTGTATTACCAGGATGGGACAGACCTTGATGTCTCTTAGTCTGCAGACGTGTATTTATTTAGTTAGTGTAACTGCCTTTAAAAGCAGGTCGCTTCCACTCACTTTTAAGTGTGGTTTCAAAGTGAAATAAATTGACTCTAGCCACCATTGAACTGATTTAAGATGTAACCAAACCTCCTTAAATATTTAGAAATAGATTTAGTTAAATGGATATATTTCTGTATGTTAAATTTTAGGTGGTCAGCTAATAGATCTTTTCCATTTCTGACTTTTATTATTCTAGTTAGTAATGTTTAAGCACTGGCATATGAGAGGATCTGGAATAGATTTTATGCTGCATTTAAGATTAATTTATTCCATCTGTCCCAGGGAGGGAAAAAAAAGAAACATTCTAAGGAAATATATAATTAAGATAGTAAGTAAAGCTACCACAAACTCTAGGCTCTCTTATTTATACATTTGCTTCATTTAACTCTGTTTTATTCTGGTCTTTCACATAATTATGGTGAAAAGAAGACTTCTCTGCATTAAATTCCAAGCATTTCAGAGATTTTAATGAACGAGGTGTTAAGTCTTAGCCTTTAGCTAGCTTTTCTCTGCTACCAGCGCTTCACATTACCTCTTCTGTATGGTTTGTTGAAAAGAGAGGTTAAGTTTTAATTACTTTCTTACACTTATGAGGCTGTAATAATGGTGTAAAGATAAGGATAATAATAAAAATATTCCTGGGCTAAGTTTGCCAAAATTTCAAGCCTTTCATTAAATAACATTTAGTAGCAGTGCTCAAAATGTAGCAGGAGAAATCTGCAAGGAAGACAAAACATTAACCCCCCTCTCTTGTCAAAAATGAATTAACACTGAGGACATGCAAATCTCCTACTCATCCCTCGCACACTGGTCTGAGTAGCTGAGAGCAGGCTGCAGGAGGTGGCCGGCTGCTGCTGGATGAAGGCAGAGTAGGAAGCTGAAAGCCGAAAGCTGAAACCGTGTCAGATCATACATGCACTAAAACAGGAGGCAAAAGCATCGATTTCCCTGGTGGATCTACACCTGGGTTCAGATTTCAATCTCTTTTCTACTCTCGATCTGGCGGGCTATCATCTGTCCTGCATGAGCCGTGAGAATGGGGTGCGTGATGAAAAGCATGAGTCCAAAAAGGACTCTCTCTAGCCCAAAAAGGAGTAAGCAAAAAAGAGGTGGTTGTTCTGTTTGTACGGACATCCTACTGATCAAGGTATCACATATGGGATATTTCTAGCCTCACATTTCTTTCTATAGTGGTAGAGCTTCACTGTAAGGTAGGGAGAGAGAAGAAAAATGTGTCCCTTCTCATCTAACTTAAATTCTGGTGGAAGATGACTCTGCTAGGAAAAAAAAAAGTCCTCAATTCAGTTCTTTTCATGCAGCATTTTGGATTTCTCTCTCTCTCTCTTTTTCTCTCTCTCTTTGGTGCAATTCCAGAAGAAAAGCGACAGATGCCACAGCAGTTCCTTCTATACATTAGAGTCCTATTTCTGAAAAAAAGAAAAACCACCTGGCTTAGAAGGTTGAGAACTGCTAATAAAGACAAAACACAAGAGGATTTTTCATTCCAGACTAAAACTTTTGAAAACGGCCCATATCCATGCTGGCCCCATCCTCTGCTATCTCATTCTGTAGGCGGAATCCTGATCCTCCTGTGGGGTTCTGGGCTCTGATCCTGGCACTTACCCTCCCATTCTAGGTGCTGCAATGAGGAACGTCTCGATTTACAGGGCCTGGCCTTCGTAGAAAGGTTTTTCTCCTTCAGCGGTCCCAAAGGAAATTATCACTCTGCAGATCAAGATTTTGTTATCATTCAGCACTGGACTTAACACACTTGGTTATGGATTAAAAAAACATAAAGACGATTGCTGTTTTGGAAGGAAGGGGAGTTACGGCTTGGCATGTGGTTTAGTCTTCATGCTAGGTCAGCCCTAAAGGGCTGACTTTCAGGCTGGTAAATGTTGCCAAAATATTTGTGGCAGTTTCTCACATAGGCTGTTGGGTCGTTGTTTTTTTTTAAAGGTTATAGTGAGGTCAGGTCCATTTGTGGTAGGTCTCAAGCCAGACACCCAACCTCCTAAAATTCTACAATTTTGAGGTAAAATACAGCTATGCAATAAAAAGCTGTTTCTTCAAAGCACCGAGCAAGGGTTTTCAGTGGCGTTTAAGGGAGTTTGGTTTCCAGGTCCCACTATTCTAAACTTCATTTGAAAACCCTAGCATGCACACTCCCACCAAAGTTCATGGTACAGCACAGCAAATATGTATTTTATAAGCAAATTGCTCTTTTTTTACTTGAATTCTAGTACGTTAAAAATTTTATTGAAAACTTGCAGCACTCAGTAACAATTCCTATAAAAACTTGAGTATTTGGAGTCCTTTTCTGTATCATCCCAAAGCCGGGGACTCAAGGGGAGTACAAGGGGCTTGCTGCTCATATGTGCAAGGATCAGCACCCCATTTGAGCATCCCTAATGTGGCAGCCTGGTGTACAAGGGCTACCTGCCACAGCTTTGCAAAGAGATGTGGAGATCACACAGGTGAATTTCCCTTTTTCTGGTCACCATCTCCTGTAAAGAAGCCTTGAGCTCAAAGCATGGACAGGAACTGTCAGAGACCATGGGTGTTACTCTGCACCTCTCCTTTGGTGCCCCATAAGTGTGCATCAGCACAGTTCTGACAAGGTTGTATGGGATTGCCACTGGCCTGGAGAGGTACTTTCAAGATCTCAGTGGCTGGATAGTCCTACGAATTTGAACATATTTCCAAGTACTCTTTGCCTGCTTGGCCAGCAGCTGCTCTCATCTGTGCTGGCTTGTGGAGTGAGATTGTAGTTGCCTTGTGTGGACTTGTTGAGTTGGGGGGGGGTAATGTTTTAGCCAGAGAGAGGGTTAGGTGATGCTCAAGCATTTACCTCATTTCTTTTTTGATGGAAGTGCTAGAATGCATTAACTCACATCCATTACAGAACAGTGGAAACGTTTCCATTGTCACGTCTAAAGGAGTGCTAGCAAGTGTCATGTTGTGCCACGTATGTGAGAAGATTGCCAGGAGCGCAGACAGCAGACCTTCTGTCCATTTTATGAGGTCAATGAGACCGTTTTGGCTTCTGGCAAGTATCTAGAGCCCTTCACATATACTCAGTGTCACTGCTCTACGAGGAATGATGATAATGTTCACAAAAGCACTCCTCTGATGGTAACCATGACAACTTCCATTAAACAAAGTTTTTCGTGAAACAGTGTGTTTTACAAGGCAGAGGAAACATTTACTTTCAAGTACCAGTCTTGTACCCACTGGTGTTCAAAGAGGAAGAATTAAACCCCTATGGCAGTAGTAGTAAATATTATAGCAGCTTTTATGTGTAGACTCTTCTGAAGGGAAAAAATGATCTTCTTTTTTTCTTTTTTTTTTTTTCCACTGCAGCTGGTCGTGACAGTAAAACATTTTACTCTGGAAAGCAGCAGCTACACTCAAAACACTGTTGAATCTCCAAGGGAGATTTTATTTCTGAATTGTTTTACCACATTTGTAAAAATCCAGTTTTGAATTACCTGTGGCATAAATTTTTAATCAGAAGATTGATAATCAGATGGGCTTATTGGGTTTCAATATTTTTATTAAAACTCTTCATTCTGTAGTTGTGGGATTTACTAATGGTTTTTTCAAGCAAACAACAGGAATGGCTGTTTAATGCATAATCTAAACCAGGGTAAACATCACAAAGTAGATCACAGAAATAAAACTTAAATAATTTTTTGCTAGAAGATGTTTGTTTCTGTTTCCATTTCTGAGATCCATAAACAAGGGTAGATTTACTGCTGCAGAGGGAAGTGGCAAAGTCCCCTTTACACTGGCTGGTGTTGCAGGAGCTCCTGTGTCCAGTGGCTGTGTCTCACTGGCTGTACAGACTTTCTTTCCCCTCCCTCATTAGGCTGAGGCTATAACCACTCCTTTTACTGGTGTGATGGGAGAAGAAATGTTAAAATATCCCTTCTCTCACGTTGGAAGTAGCCTTATATGCATGATGCCTCTGCCTGTGCTGAGAATATTGGAAGGCAGTGATGCCAAGAATATTTTGCTTCAGAGGTATCTTTTCTGGTCATCAGCATGGGGAGAGGCAGAAGGGAGGGAGAAATCCTGCTTGATATAAATGTCAACTTCTGTTAAAAATTGGCAAGGAATGAAACATCACTGGGACTTAAAAGGAGGAGAAACACTGTCCCAAGATATGGGCCAGGCACTTTTCTAATGTTCTCTCACAGCAGGCAGGTCACTGAGCAGATGTGAAGCATCCCAGAGGACAAAGAGTTTTCTGGCTAATCCATTTGTACCAGGATGGCCTTTTCTGAGAGCTGATGGATCAAAGTAAAGGTCTCAACTAAACTTGCAAATTGCATCCACTGACCTGCAGAACTAGGGTGTCTCATGCTTTTGTTAGCATCAGTGCTCCTTAGCAGCTAATACGCTGCTAAAATGAGGCTGCAGAGATTTTGCCCTTCTCTCTTGTCCCTAACCAGGCAGGCACGCCTCCTCGTCTCCAAACTACCTGGAGAATTTCAAGGAGCTGTTCTGACTGAAAACCAGCCCAGCGAGAGAAAAAAGTGGCTCATCTTCAGCCAAATTATTTTCCTGAAGAGACTCACCTTCTGCTTGCACAAAGGCCAGAGACAAGACAACAGGGAGGGATGGGACAGCCAGCTGTGCATGGCTTCTCCAGGGCAGGGGACAGGACCATGGCAGCCCTGACCCATTTTGACTTCAGCTGCTGCTCTCAAACTGCACTGAAAGCATTGCAGAAGTGTAACTGGGCTATATAAAAGCATTGAGGGCAGAAACTTGGCCCAAAATCCATTAGCCAGAAAGGATTATCAGAAAAACATTAGGTTGCTATTTCTTTGGTCTACAAGTTTCAACTAAAAATTACATAACTTCTTTTGGCTTGCATGAATCAACTTTAAAAAAAAAAAAAAAAAAAAAAGCTTTGATGTTTAAGAAGCCCAGACATATAATAGCTGGTTTTGGTATTTTGTGAGAAGTTCATAAAATGGCTTAAGACTATTAGTATTTGTTGCTGTAAACTCATACTGTAGCTTGGAAGCCATCTGCTTATCTACTTGGTTTATTGCCATCCTTCCACCTTAGAGTTTTGGATGGCTGCCCATCACTGGAGTGTTTGAATGCCTTCCCTTAGAATAACAGTGCCTCCAGGAACCCCTGGCTGCCCTTCAACCTTCTTTTATTAGAGACTATAAGAATGGTTGTACGAGGTCATGTCCAAGACCCATCTAGCCCAGTATCTGTCTCATTTAGTGGCCAAAAACAGATGTTTAAGAAAAGCATAATGACAATGCACATTTCTAATGATACCTTGCTGATCCATCTCGAGATGCAACATTGATATTCAAGAAGACCAGGGATAATAAGAATCTACAAACTGGATTAAAGCAGGGCTATGCTTAGCCCACGCTCTTATATAGTTTTGGTAACAGTCCGACTATTAGAATACATGGCTGATTTTGTCTGTGCTGTTTAGCTAGCGGCGGAGAAATATCTTAATGAAACAGGAAAGCTGCCTTGACAGCAGTTATGCTCTAAATTCATTTTCTCTAGAAAGCTGCATGGTGTTGATGACAAAGCCTCTAATGGCTGTTGTCCTCAGCTCTGGTATGCCTCAATCAGAGATTCGTGACAGATCAAAGCCTTCTTGGTAAATCTGCAGGGGCCTCCACAGGCGTGGCTGGCCTCCAGTGATTTATGGGTAGCATCCTGGGCACAGCTGAGTGGCCATGTCCTCCTAACCTCTTGGTTTGACCCGATGGGGGAAAAGATTTGTCTGGAAGGATAAAGGTAACAATATCCATCACCATGGAAGACATGTCAAGAGACAATGCCCAACTATCGAAGTTGCTAATTGCACCCATAAACCTCAAGCTATTTGATGCACAGACCAAAGCCCAGCTGCTCACAAGTGTGAAGAAACTAAGCTGGTGGTGGTGGGTGCACTGCAGTAGGAAGTCCCACATCCCAGGAGAGTGCAGGACCACAGCAGCCCCCAGGTCACCATGTGCTATAGCGTTCACAGTGTCTGGAGGACAGAGACGGATAAGGTGCTTAACTGCATTTGCTGAGAAGTGCAAGTGAGAAAGCTGTCTTCAGACTTTAAGAACCCACTGGCTCCCAAAGATGAACAAAAAATGCCTAACTGCTGTTGTACTCACTGTTCTATCTGCTATAACAGATTTCTTGGGAAAACAGTTACTTCCACAGTCTAATAGGTAAAATACCCATAGGCTGAACCTAGAAATTATTGCACAAATAAAACTGTTTATCTACTAGGCAGTATAAGCTTTTGCAGGACAGATGGAAATAAAATGGAAAAATTTCTTTCTAAGCTTACACTTTTTCTTACTCTTACTACTGATTACTGGATTTTTCCCCAGAGTTGCGCTCACACAGCTCACTAGCAAATATATCCTTGGCCCATCTTTGGGAGAGCTGAAGTGGGCAGGAAAGGGACAACTTGAGGAAAAGGATTCCAAGAGCTATTCTCAAGGCACCTAACATATAGCAGCTAAAAGAAAGAAAATAACACGTGCAAGACACTCTTAATCCAAATCCCAGTAATGGAGTTACATGATAGGCTGCAGCCTCTTGCCTCTTAATTTATAAAGGATCAAGTGGTATTAGAGCCAGTCAGCCATGCATCATAAAGTGCTCATCACAGCACGTCAGCATGTTAAAACAAAAAAGCAACTCCACATAGAGTGGGAAATAAAATCATCATCTCTCCTTTAACTAGCCATTCAAGGAAAAGCTGATCATCACATTCTTGTATGTGAGTGAGGAATGTTGTTTATGCTCAAAGAAATGGCGTGTGACTTCCATAAAATGATTTAGGCATGGATTCTGGGCTAAACAGAAATGCATGAAAACAATGAAACAGTAACCTTCATTGTCTGAAAATGTACTGTTAATCTTAACACTAAAACAATGCTGTTCCTTATTTTGAATCTACTCAGTAAATGGCACTAATAATTAAAATGTTAAATTTCATTTTGAACATATGCATCCTTTATACCCTCATACATATGTGTGTATGTTGGCATTTCTGGGACTATTTACTGTGGCCTATTACTGCATAGTATTTTATAGATCTGCATTGTGTTTTTTGGATAAGCACTTTGGACAATATTCTGTATTTGCAAGACCGATCTTATAAATAGCTATTTTCCATGATAATGCTACAGCTGTGAGTGCTACAAAAAAAAACCCTTAAGAAATAGTTAAGAGCCAAAAAAAATGTATTTGGGCAAAAAACTTGTAAAAATTTCATTCCAAGTCTGTCAAAGGAAGAAAAAAATATATGATTTTAAAGCACTTGCCTTTGTTCAAAGAATGTGAAAAGTTTTACTAGTTACTTCTGCTTGCCCAGAAGTTGCTCCCTTAACTGCTCTCCAGAAGTTCTGTGGCTGGAGTAATGATTCAGATGCCAAGTTTATTCACTTGGGATTTATCAAATAAAATCTGATGCTACATTTCGACAATCCCTTTCAAGCCTATCCATTCAGTGTTAGGTATTTACATCTGTGTTTAGGTTCCCAGGTGAAAATTACAAGATTTTCAGAGCTTACTGTCCATCGGAAATACAGATACTCAGCATTCTTTAAAAACTATATCTCTTATTGCTCTGAATAAGAGCCATTAGTTCAAATTTATGTTGTAGAGGACAAAGAAGGTCTAAAGCATGTAAGAAAGGATGGAATGATTATAAGAAAAGCACAGAGGATCTTCTTATCCCATCTAAGGTTAAAACATCCCTTTATTCTGCTCCCATTTTCATATAAATTAATATTTTTTTGCCCTTTCTTTTTCATCTCATTTCCCTAAGGAGATTATTTTTCTAGAAGTATTTTTTTTCTTTTTTCTTTTTTTTTTTTTCCTTTTCCCCCCTTTTTCATTGCCACAGTTTAACCTTCTTAAGCTCATTTTCAGGGTCCCCGTTTCTTGTTCTTGTTCTTGTTGTTTGTTGTTGTTGTTGTTGTTCTTCTTCTTCTTCCTCTTCTTCTTTTCCTCAAAAATCCACTTTTCTTCATTGTTTTCCCAAGAACCCGCAGTGAAAATGCCTCTTCCTGTAAGTTCCAGCATCTTCCTATTGTCCTTAGACAGATGAAGTTTGGAGAATACTCAGTACAAGGCAGTGCAGGAACAGAGAAAAATCTGTGCTGCTTTAAACATGGGCTGTGTAATCTCCTTCCAGCCTCACTCTTCATGAGTCTGTGTTGAACGTACAAAGAGAAAGACAGATTTTTGCCAAGAGAACTTGGTCATGTTAATTTCCAGGTAAAACAAAAAGCAGATTTGTCACAAGCCCAGAGTAAAAGCACAGGATAGCAGAAATGTCTCCAGTTGGTGAAAAGATCAAAGGAAATGATTTGTCTGAAAGAAAATTTTGAAAGATAAAAGCAAAGATTGTCTGTGCATGAATATGTGGGGCAGTTCCTTGTGTGAAGATCTGTGTGCAGCTTCGTTTTGTATTCCAGGGGAACACCAAACAGGTATCAGACAAAATGAATTTTGCTTAATTTTAGACACTCTTGAGCACTGTTTGGTGAGGAGCTTAGGTGACCTACTAATCTGCCTGCCTTAGTCACTGAAAAAATATAGGCACCCTCAGGTGATTCACATCCCATTGGGTCTTTCTACATCGCTAGAGATGAAGCCTACACGTGGGTGGTAGGGAAACTGTGTCCAGGATAATAACAGTATTCTCCTATGTAGACAGATGCCTACAAATTCCTCATTCTTGAAGGAGCTTTATTACACTAACTAATAAACTGTAGTTAATGTAACTCTCTTAGCTTACTGGCTATTTCTGCCAGGCAAACATTTCTTGTGGGATAAGATCATTTATCTGGGGTAGAAAAGTTTCCTTTAGTAACTATTATAGTTACTGTGGTTGCTGTATCGTGAGATCAGCCACATGAAGAAAATGTTTATTGGATTGTTTGAGTGATTGCTTCCTTTCTTGCATTTTTGGCAAAGCTTTTGGGCACTGGAAGAAGTAAATGGACCAAAAAAGTCTTATTCACCTCCCCACCCACATTGTCAGCCATGATTATATCAGCCATGATACAATAACACGTTTAAACATTCTGTAAGTAAGGAAGAATTTTAATGGGTGATAATGGTGCGAGCTTATGGTATAGCTTGTGACTAATTTTGCAATGACTGTGGAAAGGGTATTAGATGGCTCAGGGAAGTGAGTGTGGGCTCTGGATCATTTCACCACCAACAACAAAATAAAATACTAGTGGTTTACAGTCTGATAACTACACAGTGATATACCTGCTGCACTTGCACTCCAGTGCAAGTGACAGAAGGCCACAGCCATATCTAACCACCCTGAAGGGAAGGCGAAAGGCTGGGTAGCGCAAGGGAGGTCAACACAGCAGATGTCTGGACAAAGCCAGGTCTTGCTGGGGTATTGAGAAGATCCTGGGGTTTGCTGAGGTGTATGACTAATGTTTACACAGTGTTATGACGATATAAAGTGCTGTAAGGATGTTGTCTTTGTTATTTTGCATGCGTTAGTAAATCTAAAGGGCAATGAGTCCTGCTGGTAATCTGATCTCTTTATTAGCTAAGCGCAAACTCTGCTTTCAACGGCATCCTCAGCAGCAGAGTATTTATTTAGTCTATAATAGAGAGATGCTGTTATTTGCTTTTCTCACTATTTGTACAGATCTGGTTATGAGAGGAAACTTTCCCATGTTATTCATTGCATTGCTTTTTGGACTATTTTTAGGGCTGTTCCTCAGTTCCAGTGTGGATTTCCTTTCTATCTCCACGCAGTTAAGAAATGCACTAGGAGTAGCCCTTACACCTCTGCATCTCAGTCTAGCAAAAAGCCCTTGCACAGAAAGGACTTTCCCAGATTTTGAACAACCTGCCAAGGGGACAGGGGTATTGCTGAAGCAGTTCCAGTAAGGCCCTTGCCCACAGGCCGCCTGCCTGCTCTGTCCATCTGCCTCACCATGCTGCCCTGTGATGTGCCCACTGGTGATGTGGTGCCACAGGACCAGGGCTGTGCTCCCACCTGGCCTCCAACGTAACGGAGGTTCTTGGAGAAGATTTGTAGGCTGAAGATTTGTAGGTCCAACTGCTGAAGTTTAGGTGCCCAGGCTAGGAAACTTCCTAGCTCCCTCTGGGCTTCCTTCGAAGTCAGTGAGGAGAAATAGGTGCTCTGAAACAGCACAAGATGACTTTGCTCCCTTCCACTTACTATGCTGAACATTTTTTTGCAAGAAGACAAGATCTATAACACCTAATTTCACTGCTTAGAGATAGTGAAATTAGCAGTGCATTTGTGTAATTGTAAGGCAGACTTCTTCCTGTGGTGGTGTGGCCCAGCAGGCAGCTCAGCATCACCCAGCTCATTGCTCAACTCTCCCCATGTGGAATGGGGGGAGAATCGTTAAGGTAAAAGTGAGAGAACTCCTGGGTTGAGATGAGGACAGTTCACTAGGGAAAGCAAAAAACACATGCACAAGCAAAGCAGAACAAGGAATTCATTCGCTGTTTCCCGTTGGCAGGCAGGTGTTCAGCCTCTCCCAGCAAAGCAGGGCTCAACACACCCAGCAATTTCTTGGGAAGACAAACACCATCATTCCAAATGTCCCCCTTTACTCCCCCCCCCCCCCCCCAGTTTTATCACTGAGCATGCTGCCACATGCTGTGGGACATCCCTTTGGCCAGTTTGGGCCACCTGCCCTGGCTGTGCCCCCTCCCGGCTCCTGGTGCCCCCCCAGGCTCCCTGTGGGCAGGGCAGCACGAGGAGCAGAAAAGTGCTGGCTCTGTGTGAGCGCTGCTCTGCTGCAAACAAACATCAGTGGATTATCAGCAGTGTTTTCATCACGAATCCCAAACACAGCATTGTGTGAGCATCTACCAAGAAAATGAACTCTATCCCAGCCAAAACCATGGCACTTACCTTGAACCACAAGATTCTTGTCATTAAGACCTCGATTACAATGACCGAAGAAGCTGTTTGATCGGATGCTGAGTTGTGTCTGTATTTCTTTTACATACTATTGCTGTATAATCTTTTATGTATCTTCATGGGTCACAGATCAGTTCCAGCACAGTAGCGAGGGCAGACAGAAAGGAGTTGCAAAGAAGGCAAATGTTGAGTGATGAGATGCTACTTGTGTTTATCTGAATTACATTTTACAATAAAACCTCTAGAATTGGCATGCTTCAGGACTCCTGGAAGCACTCAGTTTACAGTTAAAGTCCCCAGCAACTCAAGAACTCTTTTATAAGGAAATCTCTCTTTAAAGGATGGACTCCTTTTTCCACTTTCTACATGTAGGCAAGAGGAGAAAGGGACTGCTTGTAGATCAGCTGAAATCCCCTCTAGCTTTTTTCACTTATTGTGAGCCCAGGCCTTTGTACTAAAAACTACCAAGTGCTTCCTTTCCCACTCCACAATTAAATGTCCTTAATGCGATCTGGTGCTGGTGGAGGTCCGTGTGTGGAGGGGAGTTGTCGGGAGGGATGTCTACACAGGGGCATGGAGCACAGTACTGAGATCACGCTGACTGAATTCACCTAGATAAGGGACGTGAAACTGATTGTAGTGCCATGGGAACACAGACTGCTTTCAGACATGATATGTGTTGTATCCGGATACCTTCCTTCCACCTCCACAGTATGTTTGGTTCTGGGCTTGGTGCAAGCAGAACCAGCTTTGGGTCTTTGGGATCACCTCTGATCTGACCCTTGCAAGGGCAGTCACACGGTGATCATTTGTCTCATCAGTGAGAATATTCCACGTAATCTACTCTGTGCTTTCTAGCCCCTCCTTGCCACCTTCTTTTCCACATTAAACAAGAATGAGATTATGACTGAGAGTATATATTTATTTTTTTCTGAGGAAAGAAACAACTAGAGCCAATCTATAAATAGCTGAAAACTGACTGCCCCAATGAAAGTGTCTATATAAACCAGGTTCTTTCTCAGTAAAATTGAGTAATGATTTCTATATAATCCACAAGCAAGCCCACATGACAAAGGATATTGTTCAAGGTGCAAATTGCCTGTATCTACTCCTCTGTAGAAGAAGAACAGTTGTGGAGGGAGTGTACAGATGTGACATCAAACATCGCAGCTTTTTGGGGAACAAGAAGGATGAGAAAGTGCTTGGAGACAAATTCAATCAGCAGGGAAGGACAGAGCTCTGCAGGCTTGCCATCGAGATCACACACTTGAAGAATGAGTGAAATAAGCCATTATATAGCAGGAACAATGTCCAAGGAGGATGGTATGCCATTCATTCCAGTACCGACTTTGTACAGCTAACCTAAAAGACAGCTTGGAAGCAGGCTGTTAGAAACTAGGAAAAAAAAAACTCTGAAAAAATGGAGACTAGGAGCAGAAAGAAAATGGGGAGAAAACTCCTACACCTAGGATGACTGCCACAAGAAGTTTCACACATTAGGGACTTTCCTGGGTATGTGAAAGTCAATTGGGATGAGTTCTCACTTCCAGGGAGACCTCATTCTGATGCCTCCATATGTTCTCATTCTTCTATTTACGTAAGGAAAAACTCAAGCCTGTGGAGTGTGGCAGTTCACATCTTTCATTAGACCAAGTTCTTTTTTTTTTTCTTTTCTTTTTTAAAAAAAGAAATATATATATATTTGTGAAAAGTTCTCTGTCCTCATCCAGAAAAACCTATTGAAATTTCTATGAATTGGGAGTACTTTGTAGGACAAATGCCTATGGGCATGAAAATGCGAGGAGAGACTGACAGTTTTTATTTCCAGAAAGATGCCTCTAGCCATTGTTGTCATTGCTGTTCTCTTCTCTTTGACAA
Source organism: Anser anser (assembly GCF_964211835.1). Classification (NCBI taxonomy): domain Eukaryota; kingdom Metazoa; phylum Chordata; class Aves; order Anseriformes; family Anatidae; genus Anser; species Anser anser. The sequence goes on along the minus strand of NC_139720.1, from coordinate 184,163,842 downwards.
CAAGGGCAAATACAGTCCTTGGTCTAGCTCCCGGGCACAGAGCAGTCTTCCTGCATCAGCACCCTCCAGTAGCTTCATGCCATTAACCTAAATGTATGAGACGTTGTAACCAGTGCAAATTTCTCAGCCTTTGACTTATATTTTTGACTGGTAAAAGTATATTAAACTGCGTAAAATTGAGCAATCTAAAAAAGTTTTCTGTGGGCAACCTTATTAGTAATTAGATTAAGGGACAGATTGTGAATCTACTGAATATGGTGAATATCTTTAGGCAGCAGCTGGCTCATTAATGGCAGAAAATATTTTAGCAGTTTGGCCCATAAAATGAATGTTCACATGACTGTGTTATAACTATCTATTAAAATAAAACAACTTGAATAGTAATTCAAATTTTAGCCATCAGACTGGCATTCTTGCCTCTTCCCATACACTGTGCTTCACTTCGTTTATTTTCCACTGACAAAATCCCAGGAGTCTGCAAATCACAAAAATTGAAAATGGTTAGTAGTACAAAAGGTAAATATTTATTATTTACAGTTTTCCATTCAATAAACACTGGCTGTACCACAGAAGACAATGACGAAATACTGCGACATCATCCTGTATTCCATGTTGATCCCATTGTCTATGAGACTTCTGTTTCTTTTCTCCAAATAGATTTCATGTTTGATGGCACTTCTTAAAGTGACACTGGCAACCTGAAATGTGTTTGGTTTCAGAACTGAGTTCACAGTATTCTTAGATAATAGAGTCCCCAGTGATTCCTGCCAATTGGTGGTTTTATTGTCTTGTTTATTTTTGGTTTCAACTATAGCGCCTTCTCTTCCTCATTACCACGTGAAAGATATATGCAGGCTGAATATTGTTAGTTCAGGCTATTGTCCTGTAATGCTGAAGTTGAAGAGATCTTAGCCAGAAACTCCAGCTGGTGCAGGACCGCACCCTAACCCATACAGCATATGACAGTATATGCCACAAGGAGTGTACAGGAACAAAATGCACAAAGAAACCATGCCCAAGCCCAAGATTTTCCATCCCTTTCAATTAAAATAATCTCCACTGTTACTTGTGGTAACCAAACAAAGAGTTTTCCAGGAAAAGTATTTTTTTTTTCAGTGTCTTTTTAAAGTTCAAATGTACTACATTTAGACATTAAGTGGTTTGTACCACTGAGATAACGTGTATGTGGTGTGGACTAGATCACACATGAGATATTTTCCTTCTTGTAATAATTAGTATTGCTTATTACAATGGATTGCTTCACAGCAATGGTACATACTCCCCTTACTGCCCCAATCCACAGAAAGAACACCCAATAAAACCAAGCACGACTATGAAATACTGACTCAGATGAAGAGAATGGATTTATGACAGCTAGAATAATGAGAGCACAACCCTAACCCCAAGTTAAACCCAAGAGAAAAGAGCTGTCTGTGAAGCCCTTTAGAGTGTTGGCTTTGCTGTCTTTGTTACATACAAATCATTTGCAAATGGCAGTGTGAAATTCCCAGGTATGTTATGAAGAAAACAAATTTATAGAAGTTTTCTTTCCTAACCTGCACTGATCTGCACTAGTGTGGACCAAATCCTTGAGTAGAAAAAATGTGTGTGAATCCGTTGAATTAGCTTATCCGTATCAGCTCAGGGCCTTGACTCTAAGAGCTGTGTCTGTACTGGTGGATGAAACGGGTCCATGACACCATGGAATCATGACTAGCCTGTGGCTGTCCACACTGGTTATGTGCTTTTCATCACTTTTGGCTGGTATTAACTAGCACTCCATCAAACAGTGCCTACCACAAGTTGGGTGACACAACAGGCTAGAGATCTTTACAGTTGGCGTTAAGGACAAAGCCAGACACTCTGGGGTAAAAGGAGAATTTATTCAGATAGACATAACCCATTGCATGTTGGATGGCCTCAGAGGCAGCAGTCAGACCTTTGTCTGTACCTGCAAATGGGTAGTCTCACATGCCACTGGTTTGGCATGCATACCATCTAATCTAAACTGTTTTGCAGTTTAATGGCACTACAGAAATAATAACTGTAGTTATCAATTGCAAATCAGAATAACCATAGAGATAACCATGTGGATTACACAAGATTTTCGCATTTTTATTCAAAAAATAATCAAAGAACAAAAAGTGAGGAACATCCCTTTGCCCCCAACTCTTTCTCTAGGTTTATAAAAGTAAGGACTAAAGATCACTGAACTTCAAAAATTCTCATTTTCCAAGCAGATTTCCACAAACTGTATTTTCTGTTTGCTTTGTCTAAATATTGAAGTGAGTTTGCTGTTTGCTAAAGCAGTAGAGTTCTCAGCATCTGCTTTGGCTCTCGGGAGTAAAAATATCTCCCATTGATTTAATTGATAATGGCTAACAGCCAACATGAGTTTTCTTCAAAAGCGAATTCTGAGTTCATAATCACTAGTATTCAGCAGCTCATATCCCACCACTAATAGCTACTTGCCAGGCAGCAAATGATCCCATGAGAGCCGTATGTCCTAAACACCTTGAATTCTGAACATAAAAGTTCACAATGAACTGCTTGGAAATAAGATATAAAAAGTATCCATCCACAGGAGATATTTGGTGAGTAATTTCTTATGTCAAACAACAATTGAAAACTCACTCTTCATTCACATGGTGCTTGCAGCCAGAAACGTTGTAGGAAACTCAGGATATATTGCCACCGATGATGTTATCAGGAGTGTTGGAATCCAAGTTCTGTGCCAGGGAGCTTTGTGTTGCTGAAGGACACAGCCTTTAAGAGGCTTTGCAGCCCCATGTCTATACCACTGGTGACTACCTCCTGTGCTGAGACTGACTCCATTGATCCTATTCCTTTCCCTTTGCTTGTCCATGGCGAATCTCAACATTTTTAGTAAAGATTTACATAGCCCTGGTAGTCTGTACAAGTTTTGTTTTCTGAGATAGCTGGGAGATTTCTGTACTTTCATACTTCTATGTAAGAATCAGTGAGCTTCAGAAATGCCTGAACCCAGCTAATTATTACTTGCATATCTAGCTGAGTGTAGACAAACTGTTCATCTGGAAACTCGGATATACAATTAAATGGTCAGGAATCTCACAGAATAACTCTGGAGGTCAAGGCTTCCATCTAGTGGTAAAATCTAAAGGTGCAAAAGTAGCTCTTCGAGGGAATGGGGACGGGCGAGGTCCTTGTGAACACCCTGGTAAGCATACAGAGTAGCATATAGGATAAAAACAAGAAAATAAAAGGAGGAAAAACTACAATAAGCAGCCAGGCAACCTGATTCAGAAGGAGTTGTGTAGCTCAGGCAGGAAGGGAATATAGGTCACTGGCGTGGGTATTGCCTTTTATTTAAAAGCAGGCATGACATTCTGAATAAATATTGGCTGTAGGGTGCACTGAATGAGCCCTAGGTGTGAAACATTGCATCAGGCATGGCAGAAAGCAAAGGCTGATCTCTGTATGTTAATCTATATTTTCAGATTTATTTTTCAGAAGAAAAAAAAGTGACTGTCGTAGAGGGTGAGAAGAATGACATTTTCCAGGTTGAGGTCATCCTGCCAAAAGCTCTTGATAATCTTTTTCCCCTCACATGGTTTAGAGCTGTAATCTGGCTCATAATTACTTCTGCAAGGATATGCCAAAGAGATGGAACAAATAAAGCCTTTCTTGGAAACTGCAATGACTTTATAGGCTGCGCTGCAACATGCAGTGAACTCCATAACAAAAGAGGCTTTTGACCTCGTAGAGACTGTGCAATATTAGCCTGCCTCTTTCCCCCTGCTCATTGCCTCCCCCAACAAACAATCGAAAAATAAAACAAATAAGCCACAGCAGGACAATTCTTGATATCCATGGGCACACATCCAGACATGCTGTGCAGGAATCTAAGTGCATATTTCATAAGGACATCAATAGCCATAACCATATTCACTAGGCAAAAAAAGAGAAATATTGACACTTGTGTGATAAAAGATAGTGTTCTGCACAGTGTTGAAGTCTATACAAGGCGAATAGAACTGAAATAAATTGAAATATCAACTCAGTTCCTGCTGCTTCATGTATTAAAACAATTGGATTTCTCTGTATGCAGGAAGAATAATGAATGATTGATCTCAGCTCATTATTTCCACTGCAGGAAATTCTGGATGTTCCAGTTGTACCTGCTTAATTCTAGGGAATGTATAAAAGATCCACCACAAAGTCCTTGCTGACAGTGTTTTGATTCAGAAATACAGTGATCTTTGCTTTCTGCCAGCTCTGACCCCCATCTGATCTGCTATTCTATCCTGTACACTTATGTGACTACCAGTTTCTTGGAGGTGCTTTTTATTAATAACAGTTTTAGAAAAAATCACAAGAGGAAAGCTGGTTGCCTCAGTCCTTTCCATTCTGGTGGTTCCTTTCTGTTTGTGCTGATACCCAGACTAGAGGCCTGCAAGACTCAGCTGTTTCAGCTCATCAGAGTTATTCAACTATTTCCTTCCATTTAAGTTACCCTAGCCTCATGCCTGACCCGGGTATCTCAAAAAATATTTAGAAGCTCCATATTTTTCTCATTTTGGGGTCACAGGCATGTGATGGGCCTTATTCAAGGTGTAGGCATAAATCTCCATGTTCCTTTACTTGCAGACGTTGTCATTTCCATAGAATCATAGAATTATAGTATGGTTTGGGTTGGCAGGGACCTTAATGATCATTTAATTTTAATGAGTAGCTGAGGCTGGAAAGCATCATTTGGCTTTGCAGATTACTGTAAACATCTTGCTAAACTTCAAACCCAGTTCACCAGCACCTATGCCTCTTTTTGGCTTTCTGACCTGACTGAAATCTCAACCAAGTACCTTTCTTGAGACTTTTCAGGTTGCTTAAAAACATGGGTAGATAAAGGTTTAGATATTTTTGTCTTATTTCATCTATTTATTACTAGTGAGCCACCTCGGTGCTTCCTAGAATTTCTGTATTTCAAGCAGCACCTACTCCAGGGATATCTCAAGCACCCACTTTTGCTTATTGCCAAGGGGCTTTGCACAACATTTTTTAACCCAGGTATTCCAGCAGCGCTATGCTGTGTCCACCAGCCTGGTGGTGGATCTCTTTACAACTTCTGTACAGCTACTGCTTTTTTCTTCATATTTAGATCCACATGGTAGTTTAATTATTGTGGAAGATGAGTGGTTGATTGAAAATCCCTGGGAGGATGTAAATGACTTCTCGTTGTCCCTGTAAACAGCCACAGCTCTGAGGAGTGTGATTTGACTGTTCACTGTGGGTATAGGAAATGCTTTTTGAGGTTTAGCTTGAATGTGGCAGGTGAGACTGGATAACCACTTCTCCCTCTCCTTTCCTCACCTTTCTGCCATGTCTCACTGCATACAGACTGGCAGGGCTGTTTACAAGGGTAGTGGGAAGCCAGGTGAGAAAGGAGCAGGCAGAAGATCAAACTAGCCAAGGAGAAATAGCAACAGTATTTCCAGTCAAAAATGGCAAATGAGCAAGAACAACGTCGAATCTTAACTCTCCTGCTGCTTTACTAAGCACTCAGGGAGAGGCAAAAAAACCTGCTCTTGCCAGTCCTAGAAAATAATTATCCTCCTGGATATTTTGGTTGTTCCATTTAGAGGGAACAGCTTGCTACCAGTAAAACCTTTTCAATCCCAATGGTGTATGGAGTGACAGCAACGTTTTTTAGAACAGACAGATGGCAGTGTGCACTCCCAGTCGTGATGGTGCTGCAGGACTCTGAGCTTGTAGGGTGTCATTGCAAGTTTAGCTGACTTCCTGCACCGAAAGGGTCCTGACTGTCTCCTTGTATTCCTTAGCATGACCAGAGCTGCACAAGTAGGAAACTGCTTTTGCAGATGCTGAATGGACCACACTAAGAATTATGGTTAAGAAATATATAGGAAGGAGAATAATTCCTTTTTATTAATTATGTCATGGCAGCAGGGACAGGATCAGGGCATTGTGTGTTAGGCCATATCATATACAGATATATATATTTTTTTCTCCCCAGAGACCTTGTGGTCTGAGCAGAAAAATAGTTAATATTCTCAAAAACACTATTGAGAAGTGCTTAAGATGTATTTCTTTCTCTCTCTTTCTTTCTTTCTCTCCTCCCTAGTGTTCATATACTATCTCCCTTGTACTAAGTCCCCCTTTCTAAGATCACTTAGTCAAAGTGTTCCTTTTTTGCTGTTCCAGTTTAAGTTGTCTTTGCCCTGATTCATTGGATTAGCAAAGTAGGGAGGTGATAGAAATGAGAAATATGAATCCAAGGGCACCTACAAAAGAGTCTATAGGTATCCTGTGTGAACCTTACCCAAAGATGACTGATATGGTCTGGCAAATACGTGACTTACCAAAAGATCCAGCCTGTCCCCTGTCATAAATCCTCCAATGGGCTTCCTTTGTGGGAAGGAATAATAGTGTATTAGAATTTAATTGGAATGAGAAACAGATGACCCAGTTAAAGATCAAGACAGGTCATTTAAATGTTTGTCTTCTATAAACTAATTTGAAGAACTGTTGCTTACAACATCCATTCTTCTCTGAGCTATCATGAATGAATCTTAACTATTTATCATCCTCTCCTGGCAAAGACTTTATCCATGGGTGATGGATGTGACGGGCAGCAAGCTAGACATCACAATAAGTCTTCAGCCATCTCTGGGACAAAAGACTCAAGAGGCGAGAGAATAACTAATTCAACAAAGACTAACAAAGCTTAGAAAGTTCCTAACAATGTTTCTCCTAAAAGGACATGAATTCTCCCAATGAAACAAGCAAGGACAACTGGTTGTCCCTTGACCCTGTGTGAGAGAAGACAAGGCAAAGTTCCCTTGTCAAGCTTGTCACAGAGATGGAGTTTTTAATGACAGCAGGGTTATTTGAGGAAAAAAAGGGAAGGAGAAGGCTAGATAGAGCAGCGGGTAAGTGTTGTAACCTTTTACCCTCTGAAAATGCTGCCAGGCAACAGCTATAGAGATGGGGGTGCAAAGCAGGGGGAGTTTCACTAGAGTAGATTTTATTGCTTTGTCATAAGATGTGCACAAAATATTTCCAACTAGCAATGCCAGGGTAAGTTAAAATATACAAGAAAAAAGACTGATGTCTCATTTGCATAAACATTTCCTAAGCTTTTCTCTCTACATAAATCATGGTATTTCTTTATATTCTCATGCTACCTGATGGAAATGCCATCACTCTTTTGGTTGGTTGCAGTCAGTGCTCATGCTGCAACAAAACCTATTCAGTGAATTAAAATGTCACATGCAGTGAAAATTCATGGAGAATATATAGGGTGCAAGTCAAATGGAAATACCTAGATTCGAATCTAAATTGGATGGGAAGATTATGTTCCAGATTTACAAAAAAAATTTCTATTCATCTTCCGCCAGAAGCCTTGATTTTCTGACTCAGCTGGTTTTGCAGTTCAGTGTTGCCCTGGTGACAGCACAGTTCAAGTATTCTTGGAAAAAAAAAAGACAATCATTAAATCTGGCATGGGCAAGGTGTCTAGATTTCACTGCATTTACATCTAAACCAATTCAAATGAACATCTTCATCTTCATTTTTGGGGAACTGACTTTTCTGGTTTCATGGCTGAGAGAAGCAATAGTAGCTCTTTTAAATGTGTGGTATCAGAACTGTGCTCACATCCCATACTTTGGGAACTTCCTGAAAGAGTAAAAACATCAAGCAGTTCCAGATAAGTTTTGAAGAGGCAGAACTCCTTGAGACCATTACCTTAATGGACTGACAGAGCAGAAGAAACAACCATTCCTGAGGATTCTTCTTTACTTGATAACAAAGTCTGTTCCTCCATCTTCCCTTTTAGTCAATGAGAGGTAGGAGTCCTGCAGTATTACACCTGTGATATCTGATATTTCTTATTAACCCTCAAAATCACCTGACCTATGATTTGGGAGTGCCCCACCATCTAATATTTTCAAGTACGTATGGTCTTTGAAGCAGTTAAGTGCCATGATAACCACTATAAGCAGGTATCAAATGTTGGGATGTTATTTTTCTTTAGTATTGAATTGTGGAATCAGCATTTCTCCTTTTTTATTATATATTTTATTATTTTATTTCTCTTAAATCTCTAGGAGATTGCACATTTTTTTGTGTTTCTTTATAGAACATAAATGAAACATAAGAAGTGTTAAATAGTAGAGGACTGGGGAACAAAGTGAAGCAGTAGATATGTATGGTGATGAATAGCTGTTCATGCTTTTCCTCTGTTTTGGACTGTTTCAGTTAGCTCTCTCCAAGGCAATCTGCTCTTTTATGTAGCTGTACAGACATAGCCAGATTTTAACAGAGATTGACAGCTGTACTTTAGTTTCTGAACTGTCTAAAATAATACAAGGCTCAATAATTTCGCTATCCATTCATGTATTTTCGAAGTACTGATTTTTATTTATTTACTTATTTATTTGCTTACTTGTTTAAAAGCAGGGAAAGTGTTTTTATTTTATTTGTTTTTATATATTTTTAAATGTAATGAAATAAAATGAAATATATTATCCTGAATGAGATAGAATTGCGTGATACAACTCTATGATAGAGAAAGAATACCTTGTCATCTACAGTTTGACAAAGGTTTCCTTCTTTGGCATCAGAACTTTACTTTGTTTCAAGAATGATTTGACATTCCTTTGTATCAGTCATTTTAATCATAGAATCATAGATTTGAGTGAAATCATCATTTGAGTCAAGCAAAATTTGTATGTATGATATGTTATTCTGGAGATAACCAGACATTTTTACAAATAAGTTATTGTAAAAAAAAAACCACAAACAAACAAAAAACAACACTTACAAATGTGTGATTTTATGATTTAATCCACTCATTAATCAGGAACACTTGCTATCAATCTGTTTTATTTTAATTGCATCTGTATACACATTTGATTTTATGGGGTTTTGTTCAACTGTACCATTAATATAGTTACATAGAACACATATATTGGATTTTCTAATTGCATTTTCTTACCCAGTCATGATGGTTCAGGAGCTGCCAGTATGCCAGGTGTAGATAATAAAGACAATTTGGTGTGTTATTGGGTGGTGATCTGTGCAAATTAGATCACTATGTTAACTACAAAGCCAAACATAAATATCAAAAGCAGTAATAGAAAGAAAGAAGTCTCTTAAAAAATACCGAACAAGTAAAGTCAGAATCAAGCAGTCAAATGAACAAATAAGGTATGGGCATTGTCTTGTCAAAGTTAGTAATCTTAGATGCTGTTAAATATTTAGTGTGTTCTATTTGATCTGCTTCTCACAAGCTCCTTCTATAGAAGGTCTTTATGATCTAATAGCTGCCTGTGAATTTGCTACTTTGAATTAACAGAGTAAATATTCTTCTTTAACCACATTTGTCATTTGATAAGTGTCCTTGTGCAGAAGGAAATCAATCTGGAATAAGACCATGTTTTTTAATTACCAGCCAGCTTAGATATGGTAACATATTCTGTTCCCAGTGGTGAGATGGGAAGAGACCTGTGATCTGTGGTGGCTGAATTATAATTGCCCTGTTATTTACTTAAATGGAAGCATGGATACAAGGGGCTTGAGTTTGACTTTAAATAAATAAGGCGCTATTCAGGAAACATGTTCGAACACAAATGCCCTATAGGAAGGTATCTTGAAAAGAAATAGGACATTTCTCTGCTTATAAAACACACTAGAGACATTTGTGACCTTTAAAGGTATCCATAATTTTGCCCTCTAACTTTCTAAATCCATGGAGCTATTTAAATTACAGTAGAGACTGTGAAGAAAACAGATTAATGTTAATCTTTACAATCAGAAAGGAAGATTGTGTATTCCCACTGCTCATAACCAGTGCACAGAATAAAATATTCATGTCTGAAATAATTGTAAATGACCCGTTATTACACCAAATGAAATTCTGGTATATAATGCAGCTATTATATTGACTCATGCATTTATTAATTCTTTCTTATTTTAAAACTACAATGAAAAATGAGAACCACGCATACATTGACACATAATGAATGTGGCCCAGCAAGCTTTTTTTTTTTTTTTTAAAAGGAATGAAATGTACTTGAAAGTGAGAACCCTCTTAAGAGCTTGAAAGATTTATTTATTTATTTTTTAATCAATGAGGTGTCATCATATGCCTTAAGTACTTTGTTGAAGGAGGACAGGAAAATCTATGGCCTATATGGAATGTTTTTCAAATCACGGTGTATGTCATCATATTTACTCTTCACATAATGTACATTCTTTTTCTCTTTTACAAACAGAAGCCTGGGGTTTTTTTAAAATATTTTTTTTTTTCCTTTGCCTTATAGCTTTTCATGAGTCCAGTTGAGCTTAGAAATCAGTCACTATTGAAAGACAATTTCTGATCCTATAAGCAGCTACTTTGTGGAGTTCCCATTGCCCCTACTGACTAGAGTCATTGTCAATAACTCCTTGAGCTTCCACTGACTTTCTTTTCTTCTTTTTTTTTTTTTTTTTGGGGGGGGGGTAAAGTGAGTACAAGGTCATTTATAGACTGCCTCTCTGAGGCTTATAGGTATTGTATCATGTCTACAAACATAGAATACTAACCCAAACACCAAATCAAGTCATTACTGATGACCAGAATTTTTCTCCATCTCAGGTATAATTTTGCAGAGAGATCTCATCTCTTTTCATAGTTCTAATGGTCCACACTAGCATAAATTCAACTTTATTTATGAATGGGACATGGAAAGAAAATCAATAATGGAATTACCTCTATACAGGTACTAGGTCTTAAGCAGACGGATACTTCAGAACAATCTCTAGGCGGCTCTCAACTGCAGCAGGAATTATATCCATGCTAGTATTAAAAGGATGAAAAAGTGCCAAGAAGTTATTTTGCATCATTTTTTTTTCATTTTGTTATAAGCACTCTTCAAATTTAGCTAAAAGTGAAAGGGACAAAGCGCATGTTTTAAGAAAGTTACAGTATATGTTTAGTGCCTGGTGGATCAGAGCGCTTGAGGGAATGAATGCAAATTTATATTAGAGGATATCTTTCTTTTTGAGATTCTACAGCTCTTAGGTTGCATAAATCTTTATTTGATACTTCCAGTATCGTTAGTGGAAGTTTGCTCAGTAAAGTCTGGAGGGTGATATCCATGACCTTTCAAAATAGTTATTTTCTCAAACATCTAATTCTTGAACAAGATGAATCATGAAAGCTCTTCTGAATGTTTTAAATCTGGACATTCCCTTTTGCTTTAGAAGAGGTGTTGATTGTCATAGTGCTGAGAGATGACCAAATATACTCTCTACTTGTTTCTAAAGCATGTACCATGCCATTACAAAGTCACAAATGTTACCAAATGCTTGCTTGCTTGCTTGCTTGCTTGCTTCCTTCCTTCCTTCCTTCTTCTTCCTTCCTTTTCCCTCCTTCCTTCCTTCCTTTCTTCCTTCCTTTTCCCTCCTTCCTTCTTTTTCCCTCCTTCCTTTCTCTCTTTCTCTCTTTCTCTCTTTCTCTCTTTCTCTCTTTCTCTCTTTCCTCCTTTCCTCCTTTCCTCCTTTCCTCCTTTCCTCCTTTCCTCCTTTCCTCCTTTCCTCCTTTCCTCCTTTCCTCCTTCCTTTCTTTCTTTCATAGAGAAGCATTTTAGAACAGTTTTACTTTACAGCATCTCCTAAACAGGGCAACTTTGTATTGAGTGTAATAGACCCTGACATCTGAATCCACTTTGTTCCCGGTACTGCTGTGGTATCGGGTAGCTGTAGCCATCTCCTGGTTACCACAGGGTGAAACCCAGAGCGACTTCTGAATTCCACCCACCAGAAACCATTCCTCCCCACTCAGCCTTTTGTCCCTGTCGAGGCTGATCTGAAGGAGCTCCTGCAGAGAGCACAGGGCGGGGTGCCCTGCACCGCCGGGACGGGTCTGGATGCTCCGGGGACCGCGGGAGGGATCCAGCACCATGGAGAGCGCCGGGCGCCCTCCGGCCCGCGGCGCCGGGCGGTGACACCGAGGGGACGGAGAAACGTCGGGGGGCGATTTCCATCCCGACGCTGATGGTTTGTGCGAGGAGCCGTCGAACAGAAGGTCAAAGCATGACGTTTGGCCTCCTGCACTATATTTTAACCCGAGGAAAGGACTGAGCTATTTTCCCGACACTAACGGAAAAGAAAGCACGTTTCTGCGTTCATCATGCTCTTTGCATCGTGTTAGACTGAAGGCAACCGAAGCAGTAATAGATTTTTGCGTCCTTGTTACACTAAGCGGCAAATTCATCTGGCAGCTGAGGGCAAGGGTTGCAGCTACTGGTTACTAGATCTTGGTTTAAATTAAGAAGCTGAAAGAGACGAGGTATAAAGGGGAGGAAGCGACACACTATGTTCAAAAAGATCCATTCTATATTTCACCCCAACTCCCACCGAAGAAATGTGACAGATGACATCCCTTACTGTGATGGCACAGGTTCTGCTGTCAGATTGATCCGCAGCAGTTCTATGTACGTCCTTGGAGGTGAGCAGGAAAAAGTTAGTGAACCACTAAAAAAATGCAAAAGTACATCCAGTATCGACTCTTGCTTCCAGTCAAAAGAGGAAGACAGGGACTGGATGTATTCTAGGACTCAGGACTGCTTGAAGTACTTGCAGGATCTGTTAGCCTTGAGGAAAAAATATCTTGACAACATCAATAACTTGAAATCCATGCATAGGACTGCAGATTCCCCAACATCCACAAAATCATCCAAAACTGTAAAGAAGTCATTTCTTCTACTTCCTTCCAAAGAGTTTTCTGAGGTAATTCTGAAGACCTAAGAACTTTTGTCATGTAATTAGTCCTAAGCCATGAAGCAATTAGATGTATGACTTCTGCTGATTTTCTGCCTTATTGGTTTCAGCTAGTTGTCTTTTTATTGTTACATCATTTAGAATACTACTAAATACCTTAAGATTCTGAGTAGTGTGAGCTCAAGTATGAATGACTGATAATGGAAAGAAACATATGTGTTTGGAGGTGTGTGAAGAGAAAATAAGGAAAGAACTATGAGAGTATGGGAAGTATCTGAAAACAATTTATGAAAAAGAGATCTGCTCTCTCAGTACTCTGACAGGCTACTTAAGTGTCTCAGAGTTCTCCACTATGGTTATTTATAGCTGTTAATGACCACAAGCACAGTAAATCCCTGGGTTTACTGGCAGCCTTTTCATTGGCATAAAATTACTTACAGAAAATAATTGTGAATCCTTTGAAACAGCTACATTTTTTTCTGACTGGTCAGATAGCTTGTTAGTGCTACATTTAGCAACAGTGCAAGCTCTACTGTAGGCAAAGAAGAATTCTTAAGGGTTCCTTTCTCTGTTAATTAGTAAACTTTCAAGTAGTTCTGAGGCAGACAGTGTAGTTCTTTACCCTTTGCTGTAATGACACTGCAAACTAACACTGAATTTTTCATGCAGATTATTTCCATGTATCCTAGAGAGAAAATCAATGCAAAGCTTCCTCATGGCTGCCTTTTACAGATCGCATGTCACTAGACAGTTCAGCAGTTAATCTGACCATGGGCTTGATTCAGTGAGGAAAAAGGAAAGAATTGCAACCAGACTAAAACCATGGCTTTGGCAGCAGGCTCACAGGTTACCCAGTGCAGCCTTTGAACTGGATATTAGCAGGGAAAGTGGGAAGAAGGGACATATGGCTGACCTACTGATTAATCCAGGTGGACTTTACCAGAAAATTATTTCCACATTTAGATGTTCTGTCATAGCATAATGTCAGAATGGCTGAGGCTGAGCTCTGTTGCAGACATTATTTAACCAAAGGACAAAACTCATGTTTTTACAGCTAGATGCCACATTTTTTCATTTTATTTCTTGATTTAACACCCATTCAGTCAGCTGGAATTTTTCATTTGGTTTTATTGGGCTTTATGTCATCTTTTTAATGCTTTGAGTGGTGATTCTCAGAAGCTAGGAATAAAATGTGGGAAACAACACTCAGCTCAGGGGGATGGAGAAGACAAATTTTACAAAGACATTACTATTTAGGACTAGGAAAACATCCAAGGAGAATGATTGAGATATAGGAGAGTGGTTTGCTGGTGCTAGGTGCCAGGAGATGAATCTCAACACTACAGATACACAGCTTGTGGAGTGACTTTTCATACTGTCACACAAAGGTTGGCTTGATGCAGGGGAGAATTACAGCATGCCAGCTCCCCTGATGAGCTGAGTAGTGATGTAACGGAGCAGTACATAGCTAACCATTAGATAAGGTGGGAAAATGAGAAAACTTAAACCATGAACCAAGAGGCTGAGAAATAGATTCTGCCCAACTAGGCTTCATGTAGCATTGTGACTTTCTGAGATTTGCCACTGAAAGTACCAGTCAAAAAAATGCCAAAATTTTAACTCAGGTTTATCAAACAAGTTTATCTCCCACAGGCTAAGGCTAGGAGTGCTGTCATCTCTCTGTGGCCAACTAGCTCTTATGCACCAAGAGCCCTGATACTGGCTATAATGGTAACTCCATGAGCCTTCCCTTCAGGAACATCAAAAGGAACATATGCCACCCAATGAGTTATTCTTGCTGACATAAATGGCAGGGCTGCAGATTCACAGCCCTGGCTTTGCAAAAATTAGGAGGAGGTCAAGAAAACTTCCAGACCATCCAGAATGCTCTGTTTTGTAACTCCAAGTTTTATGTTCACATACCGCAAGGTTCATTTTATCAGCAGGCTTGAGTGGCTTTGTCCCTTACTACCTGTTTATGTGAAATTACCTGTCAGTGGAAATTCCCCCTTTTTTCCCCTACCCACTATATGATTAATAGGAATGTGCTTTGCCCAGACAACATTGTCCTCAGGGCAGGTTTAATCCATAAGCAAGTCCCAAAGCCTGGACTACAGGCTGGTTGTGGATTCAAACTTTGCCTCCTGGGGCTACTGAGAGAAAAAAATAGAGAGGTGTGTCAGATGCTGGAAGTACACAGATATTTATTTGGAATGTCTTTTAAACAGTAAGGGCTTAGTTATATCAGCCATCACTGTTCTCAGTCAATGTGTGGTAGCTGTTATCTTTTAGTTCTACAGAGGATGTCAATCATCCCATAATGTCAGGAGAGGAAGCCAACTCATCTGTCTGCCTCCACCATCCCACTAATGGGGAGCAAGCTGGCCCTTTAAAGATGTGATACAGCATGTATTTTTGCTTGTGCATTTGAAACCCAGGACAGTACTTTCCTGACTTGGAATTGCTCTGGTGACTTGCCTAGCTTGGGTTGGAATGGAAAATACACAGCCCTTCACTGGGCAGAACCCCCATGAGTGGCAGAAGGGTTCATCCCACACGGTCCTACAGAATTGCTAACCGAGGGCTTTATGGCTGCTTCAGCATTTATTGGCAGATGTGTGCTTTTTTATCAAGACAGGCTCCTAATTTTAAAACCCGTGGCTTTCCTGTGGGAATTATCACAGTGTTGAATGACTCATATTTTAGCACACACAGTCCTTTTCCATTTCAAAAAAGACTTCAGCAATTTAGATCTGGATTCATTTCATCTAACCTAGGCATTTTAATAATATGCTTAAATTAGTAACTAAGTTACCCCATGATCCCTTTGCGGTTGAGGGACAGAGCTGCCTGCAGAGGGGAATTCAGCCTACCTAAGGTCTGACTCATCTTCTGAAGGTACCGGAGCCCTGGATTAATTAGAGAAGGAACCCTGGATGACTACATTTCTAATGTGTGTGTCTCATTAGGTGCCTACTGCTAGGCAGAATAAAATTGGCTGTAAAGCACAGCTGTCACCTAGCCACCCAATTAAACAGCTTGATTGTGAGGGGATTCTGAGGGATTTTATAAAATCCTGCTGGCAGTGCCCAAGTGGAAGATGTTTCATGTTGAGCACGTAACAAGATGGACACTTGTTAGGCTGCTGGTCTACTTTCTTTGATGGTTGCTGTGGAGTAGTCTGGACCCACATCCCTTTCTGGTAGCTTGAAATATGGAACCAAATACAATCTTTGCAGCTTCCTTATACAGTTCGCTCATTAGGGTGTAATTTTGTTCAGCTAACTTTTTTTTTTTTTATCAACAGGCATCTATGGAGAGAAGAATAGTCCCACAGCACAGTTCGGATGTAGGAGAAGCAATAGCATTCTTTGACTCGGTTATTGCAGATCTGGATTCAGAGAGATGGCGGAGAGTTCCTGACACAGATCGGCCAAATGTGGATGTTGATTTTGATGGTAGGGTACAAAAAAGACAAAACATGATTACTTTTGGTGTGCAAAGAATAGGGGGAAGAGTGGCAATGTAATTCCATGTTTGCTTATTTAATAGACACAATTTTCCTCCCAGAGTTACTTCCCAAATCCAGGAGTATTACATGCATTATGTGAAACTACAGTAATACTTTGTTTGATCCCTGTTGGAAGGGTGCAAAACTTTTATGTGTGGCCAATATGTCAGCAAATGTAGTATGTGGAGTGTCTGTCCTCTGCCCAGGGCTGAATTCCACCAGCGCATCTCTACCCTGAACTGTTCACAGAGAAGAGCTATGAAAATGTCTGGTTCTCATTTTTCTCATTGAGAAATCACAGATTCATAGAATGGTTTGGGTTGGAAAGGGCCTTAAAGATCACCTGGCTCCAATCCCCCTGCCATGGTCAGGGGCACCTCAACCTGGCCTTGAACACCTCCAGGGATGGGGCATCTACAACTTTTCTGGGCAACCTGTTCCAGGGCCTCACCATCCTCTGAGTGAAGAATTTATTCCTAATAACTAATTTAATTCTCCCCATTTTTAGTTTAAAGCCATTCCCTCTTGCCCTATCACTACACCCCCTGACAAATAGTCCCTCCCCAGCTTTCCTGTAGGCCCTCTTTAAGTACTGGAAGGCTGCTGTAAGGTTTCCCCAGAGCCTTCTCTTCTCCAGGCTGAACCCCCCCAGCATCCATCCCAAATGGATGGATGTTTTCTCTCCAAATAGCAAAGAAGAGCTCCCTTAGAGGTTAGTCTAAATAACGGTAAGTTTCCATCAGAAATGATGGGATTACCTGACTAAATGGAGAGGTGCCCATCTGAACTCATTATCCATCCTGTATAATCAGTGGAGAGAAACTGGCATTTCCCTTTGTTTGTGCTTTGGCTAAAACTAAGGTAAATACCTGAAACAGGTCAGATTATTTCTGCCCTAAAAGTGCGTACAGGACTTACTCTAACACATGTATTTGGACAGCAGACATTAAAATGTTAGATAAGATGAATCCCACACCAAGTGACATCCTGAAGTGAAGAAAGGATGAAAGCTATCAGTAAGCTTCTGGTTACTCAGGAAGGACCCAGGAACCACCTTGTTTTCTTACTGAACATATGAATATATCACTGGCAAACTCCATTAACTCGGGATTATCTTCTGTCTTTCAGTTGCTACCAGCACAAGCGAACACAGTTTACATTCAAACTGGATCCTTCGTGCTCCCCGCAGGTACTCTCAAGATACTGCCCAAACAGCCAAGGCTGCAAACCAGTCTCAGAGAAACAGCCAACGGAGAACCACTGGCTCTAGGAAGAGGTTGGAAAGGCATCCCATGTACTTGCCCAAAGCAGTGGAAGGAGCATATAACACGTTAAAATTTAAGCCCAAAACACATAAGAGAGAATATTGAAAGAATATTCCATCTTCAGCTAAAGACAGAACACATTAAGTAAGACATGGAAGAATTGCTTTTTTTTTTTCTTTTTTTTTTTTTTTAACCCCAGCCCATCTCTTACACTCTAGAAGTGACATGTGCAGTCACTGAAGGTTCTTTGTGTGGGATGTACTTTAAGCCATGGCAATTCCAACGCTGGACTCATTTGAGTGTTTAACTCATCGAGTTCATTGTGCCTAACAATACTGCTTTGTCATTCAGCTTGGGGGGGAACTCCAACCTGAAAAGCCTTTTTGTAGTGCTGTTATTGAAAGCAATGATTCAGAGATTGCCTGGTGCAGTAATTTTTATTCAGATTCCAGTACTGCAAAGCAATTCAGCTAATACATTGTGAGCTTTTGCACCAGTGTTTGCATCTTCAGAGTGGGAATACAGAGTTTTCTCCATTTTTTGCATGTGAAAGTCTGTATGTGCCATCATTGACTCTGTGGTCTGAAAATATACAGCAGCACTGAGGTACAAGCAGGCTGTGGTACAAGCAGAAAAGGTTGCAGTGAATCAGCATTGGGAATCTAATGCTGCTTTGAGGAATTGCTCCAGTGTGTTTTGAAAAAGAAAAAAAAAAAAAGAAAGAAATGAAAGAAATACCCAAAATATCTTGTACTCTGCTTGCTACTGGGAATCGTTCTGTCCTTGGATACAATGCCAAGGGATAGTATGCATGCATAAATGCATGCATAAATGTGTACAACTTTTTTTCATATGATAACACCACCTCTTAGTTTTCATCTATTTCAACACCCAGATGATGAACAAAACTTATTCAAATGTTAGGAATCTAGACATCCCAGTGAACATGAAAAAAGCTTACTATCTTGGAGAAGAACAGTTCGTGAACAAATTGAAGATGTTGTTCTCAAGGGCAGGAGACAATTCACAGGCAAATCCATTGCATCATCATTAGAGTATACCCAGTATTTGGATTTCTGCTAGCTCATCATTAAAGACTACGTATTAGGAAGAACACAGTCTAAACGCGTTTTTCTTCAGGCTGTTTTACCTTAGAGGTGATATGTGTTATATGTGATATTTAGAATTGTTAATAACCATACTCTGCCTATTTTATTGATGTACAGCAATGTAAAAATGCAAAGAATGTGACAAGAAGCTAAGACCCTGTGGATGTACTAGCCTATTGCCCTTCAGAGAGGGCAATACCTCTCCATACCTGAACACCTACCACAGGTGTCAACCTGAGCCACAACTCCTTTTTTTCTTAGGCTTTGCCTTAAGAATTTGCTAAGATGTTTGGGATCAAGCCTTTGTTAACTTTTTCATTTGATGTTCAGTTGGTGGTTCACTGTGACAGATGGATCGTGGCAACACTTGTATGACTAGCTGGTGATTTCCTCGTGATTTCTTGTTTCTACAGTTGGTGGTTTTTGTGCCCACAGCCTTGGATAAATTGCCTGAGGCACTGGCGATCTATAGCATCTATCTGATATATCATAACCATCATAAAACTTGTAACCGCTACACAGAATATTTGGCGGGTGGCAATTCTGCTGATCCTGGTCCTTGTGACTCTGTTATTCAACCAGCATTTCTGCCACAAGGTGGAAGTACCTCTCTCAGATCTCACTGATCGAGGACACTTTTTGTCATGAGATAGGAGAGTGCCAAAAAAAAATAAATATGTTCCTCTATTTGCAGCTGGTATCTCCTGTTTGATTAAAGCATTTTGCTTATTTTTTCTAGTAGAGTTCATGAAGGGGAAGGAGGAATTTTTTCTGTAGTGCTTTAATCCTGGAGGTGCTTTTGCCAGTCTCAGTCTGTATTCTCCTGAAAATAACCAGTTTAATCAACATCACTGACACATCTTCGTGTAAATTAAAATTAAATTAAGGTCTGGGTTTTGCTTCCCTGCTGTTGGTGCTTCCCACAACTAGTCTGTATACAGATAGCATCATTGCCTTTGTAACTCCCCAGTCCTGACCTGGCTGCCCTGAACTGGGCATTGTAACTGTCTTTAGAGTTGTTCTGACTTTGATGTGGTTACGCAAGGCCACTCGCTTCAACCAGATGGAAGAGCCAGAGCACAGCCTGCTCCAAACACAGCCCCCTTGCCTGGGGTACCTCAAGGCTGCAGCTCTGTGTGTGTGTGAGAAAATGGCGGATGCTGCACTGTTTTGGCAACTCTGTCACCCTGAAACTCCCCTCCAAGCAGAATTTCACACTGAAGTTGCGGAAGAACAGTTTTCCTAAGTGTGTGGTCACTTTTTTTTTTTTTTTTTTGCTACTGGGACATGAAACAGAGAGATGCTGACAGAAAACCTCATAGTCATTTTGATGTACTCTAATATAATTAAACATACATAATTAAAATACTGATGAAAGAAGAAGAAAAGGTTTCCAATGGTGTTCAGCCCTGGGGTATACTTCGTATTCATGGTGCCAAGGTTTTACTCACTGAAGTAGCCAATCTTTTTTGCTGTTGCTTGAAGGATGCACTATGCTGTGCAAAACCAGACTACTTCAGCATGTTTGAGCTTCCCTGTAACTTCGTGTCTGCCCTTGTAAAGCTAAGGTATTTCTGGTCATCTCACTGTGACAGAGGGTAAGGGTCCCCCTGCTGTCCAGCACACAAACTCCAGTGTGAAAAAAAAGGGTTGTTAATTTTGTCTTGGATTGTGTTTTATTTTTTTTTCCTTTTTTTTCCTTTTTTTTTATTTTTCCCCCCTTTCCTTTCCTTTCCTTTCCTTTCCTTTCCTTTCCTTTCCTTTCCTTTCCTTTCCTTTCCTTTCCTTTCCTTTCCTTTCCTTTCCTTTCCTTTCCTTTCCTTTCCTTTCCTTTCCTTTCCTTTCCTTTCCTTTCCTTTCCTTTCCTTTCCTTTCCTTTCCTTTCCTTTCCTTTCCTTTCCTTTCCTTTCCTTTCCTTTCCTTTCCTTTCCTTTCCTTTCCTTTCCTTTCCTTTCCTTTCCTTTCCTTTCCTTTCCTTTCCTTTCCTTTCCTTTCCTTTCCTTTCCTTTCCTTTCCTTTCCTTTCCTTTCCTTTCCTTTCCTTTCCTTTCCTTTCCTTTCCTTTCCTTTCCTTTCCTTTCCTTTCCTTTCCTTTCCTTTCCTTTCCTTTCCTTATCATCTTAAGAAACCTTAGTTCAAGTAATCAAGAAAAGAAAACAAAGCAGTTTCTCTCTGAGGACGTTTTCTACCTCCTAGTCCACAAATGCAGGCTTCTTTCTTCTCTTTCTGTCATCTCAGCCCTTGTGTGCTCCTCAGATGGACAAGGCTCAGCTCCACCAGGGTAGGGAGGTGGGAGCTGAGGGTTCAAGCCCAGAAGATGGCTGTTCTGCTACCTAGGAGAGCCCTGTTGGGCAGAAAGGGAGCAGGTGAGAGGAAAGGGAGACATTTCCACCCTCTGTGATGGCTGTCTCCTCAGAGAAGTGTTTCGTGTGGATGGAAGTGGCCTCTGTGTTGCCCTAAAACTAAAATGTGCCTCTGCCTAGCACTGACTCTCTCTAGGCAGCTTTCCACTAAGTTTCCAGGAGCAGTTGGTTGCCCTGTGAAGGTGCTTGTTGGCTGCTCTGAATTGTACCCTCCAATGCTTTGGAGACAGAGCTGCCTGCACTGGCAGCAAAGGGAGTCCACTGGCCTTGTGTAGGCCCTCTAAGTTACCTTGCTGCAACGTGCAGTTATTTTCAGGTAATTAAATTAAGAAGCTACTAGCGGTGCCTTGATGACGCAAATTGTACAGAAGAATTATTCATGACTGGCAGAGCTCCATATGACCTAGATCCCTTGCAGAGATTAGTAGTGAGGCCTTTCAGTCACGTCCCCGGGCTGTGACAAAGAAGTGAATAAACCCAGGGCATCTATCAATGGAGGTCACTGTATGTGAGCGTTCCCCACAGCACCGATCTCCAAAGGCTCTTTCCCAGAATGTGTTGGAGTAATGTGCAAGATCTTGAGGAGAGTATCTCTTATTTCGTTGTTTCAGATCCAGCTCCACTGAAGTAGTGGGGTATTTCAAATTCCTTTACCTAATGTCATTGCTGATCACTGGCCTCTGGCCATGAATTTCGGTGACGCCACAACCACAGCTGTCTGTGAGAAACTAGACGCTGTGTGCAGAAACCCAATAACTGGAGAGAGATGAAGTCTGTCGAAGAAGTCATGTCCTAGGGGATTCAAAATCATTTTATTTATACTATCCTTCTGCGTTGAGCAAGTTGGTGTAACCACAATGAACGTAAGTGAGCTGAAATTGCAAGTGTCTTTGGCAGACATAGAAGAAATATAGGCAGCTAATGGAAAGTTGGCAGCTGGACAAGATGTGCACTCTGGTTTGAATCTTTCAGTGCCATAAAGTTACAATGAAGGCAGAAGGTGTCAGCACTGCATTAAGTGATGCAGGAAGTCCTCCGAGGTAATGCATAGCAAAGATATATGGTTATCTGCAGCTCAGGACTGAATGGGCTGTATGAAAAATATTAGATTAGCACCTAGTGGATGTCTTCAAAATTTTCACAGCTGTAGGGCCAGTCCATAATTCTGCATGAGCAAATTTTGGACAATTCCTGTTCTGTTTCCATGATGGAGCAGGTCCACAAAGGAAAAAAAAAAAAAAGCAATATG
This sequence comes from Anser anser, assembly GCF_964211835.1. Taxonomy (NCBI): domain Eukaryota; kingdom Metazoa; phylum Chordata; class Aves; order Anseriformes; family Anatidae; genus Anser; species Anser anser. The sequence continues at coordinate 184,141,581 of NC_139720.1, read as the reverse complement.
AGGATGGCTGGTCACAGCAGACTATGTTTAGGGGGCTTTTGCCACATTTTGGTCTACTATACTATGTATTAAAAAATTATCCATCCTTTTTAAGGCAAGACCAGGCACCAACACTTAAATGGTGTTTAAAATGGCTGCTCAAATACTGTGGAAGTGAAATGTGTGATCAAGTTGAAAACTTTCACTAGGAAGTGCTGTGAACTGTCACTTATCTGAGAGCAACAGCTCTTGAAGAACATTACTGGAAATGTAGCTAAAACTGTCCCTTGGCCACACGGTGGCAGTTCATTCCTAGCTATTCTGCAGCCCTCCTATTTCTGTGATCAGCAAGAGAAGTGAGGATAAAAGGAAAATGGGAATGTTTTGTCCTGCTTCATCAACAGAAGTCAGTGTGTGTATTTATTATTCACTTCTAGGCTGTTGAATTGACAAACACTTGTTTGGCAGTTTCCAATTAACATTAGCTCTTTAAATGAGTTTATTCTTCCAGGGAGATTATTTCCTTAGGAAGTAGATAACCATGACATCATAGGAGACACCGAGATCTCAGCAAATCATGTCTGAGATGCTGACCACTTGCTGCATCTGGAAGAAAATGGCCAAAATAATGTAATTGTCAGAAACTATGCATTCTTAGGCACAGAAAACACAGAGAGAGGTTAAAACTAATAAGCAGAGGATTTGAAAATTCAAAGTTTAGTCTTGAGATAAGCCTAAATTAATCTGACCTGATTTTGAAGTTGCTTCCAAAGCCCAGGAGAATGAATATATGAGGTTACTAGCATCTTAGGTCCTGTAATGCTGTTATTCCAGAATTTGTTAATCCAGGCAGCTGGTTAATCAAAAGCTAACCTGCTCCTACTATTGTGGTTTCCAGGGAATTTTTATGTGTAGTGCATGCACTCTGAACTTCTTGAGGACTTTTTTTTTTTTTTGATGTCCTTGCACAGGTTATGACTACACACTGGCGACATGAACTTTCATTAATTCAGATGGTTCTATGGTCCCAAGGTGTTCAGATTAATGAAGTTCCCTGCATTAATAAGGTCCAGGTATAATAGCAGTGCTGGAACTGCTTACACATAGGCTTTCAGTCTGGGCTTGCTTCTGGTTTGTTATATGACATTGTTAACTAACAAACTCAGTACGGTTGTCTTCAGATACTTGTATGGGGAACAGCAAAGAGAGAATGGGGATTGATAAACAATATTTTTTTTTATTGTTTGTAAGTTAGATAAATAGATATAAAGCTTCATTATACCTTCACTGATTCATCTCATTCTTACTTTAGCTTCATTTTTCAGTTTCTAATATGCAGAACTAATTTCTGTCCCCTTCACCACAACGATATAGATCTTTGCTGCACTAGGAAAGTGAGCAGATCAGTCAAAGGACTCCAGTGTGAGCAGAGCTGAGCTGTAATTACAGCTGAGTAAATTGAAGTGAGTGTACTTGGGACGAGGTTTTCAGCTGTCCTTAGTGAGATTTCCTAAAAGCATGTAACCAGCATCAGTGGTGACTGTGACAATTGCACTGGTGCCTGTCTACTTTTGGAAAAGATGGTTTTGAGCCAAGCTTGAGAAGCTCCACTTGTAGGAATGAAATTAGACTGAGATAAGTCCAAAATCAGCCCAGTCTGGCTAACTTTATGCCTTGTTAACTTGAAGCTCTCAAGTAGTGCAATTCTGAAAAAAACTAATCATCCCACACCTTTATCAGATTTCCACAGCCCTTGCCACTCTCTTCGTGCAGCACTGTTGGTTGTTACTGGTGTTCCCATGTAACTAGAGCCCTAAAGATTTGTTGATAGTGTTCCTAGAAGTGCAATTACTCACAAAACTAGAATTTCCATGAAAGCCATGTGAATATGAAGACTGCTGCTGCTCTTATGTTCACACAAGTATGTCCAAAGTCTCTTGCAAAAGTACCCCTGTGCCAGGGGATACTGCACATGTCAACATGGTGTTTTCCACAGGCAAGAAACGCCTCAACACACATCCTGTTCCTTGGGAGATTTGTACGTTGAAGTAAAGTTTGGAAGAACAGAGACTGATCTCCCTTACTTTGGTAGGTCCAGAGCTCTTCTGTTGACTGTAGGGGGCTGAAAGGAACCAAAAGATAGGAAGGAATTTATTTACCTAGTAAGGATCTCAGGATGAAGAGTTTCAGTTTAAACATTTCCTTTTTAAACACAGTATGAGTCATACATCTCATATGGTATGATGTCTTATGGTGACAAAAATCAGCAGGACTTTCAGGTGCAGTCGGTACGCAACTTGTGGAAAGTTTCTGGTCAGCTAAGAGACTGGGCAGGTAGTGGGCTGCCCTTGGCTGGATAGACTGAGATACATACAGATGGACTACATTTGATCCGGCTCAACAGCAGCACTTGAACAAGTGAGCAGCATACTTCCACAGTCCATGGGTTTCAAACCTGTTCTATTAAAAATAATATCCACCCCATCCCCAACATCTCCTGAGCAACTTCAGATTTTTCACCCTGAAACACAGTTCAGACTCAGACCAACAAAAATACTTTTCTCTTTGTTTTCTTCAGAGCAATATGCCCTGCTCTCCTGGGAAAAGAATAGCAAATAATGTTTTTGTTTTTGTTTTTGTTTTTCTTTCTTTCTTTTTTTTTTAATTCACTGTGAGTCTCTCAATCCTGTATACCACGGGCTCTAGACATTCAAAACTGAAGTATTAGAAAAAAAAAAAAAAAAGAAACAAAGAAGAAAAGAAAACTCACAGTTGGTGTGCCAGAACAGCAACAAGCAGGAGCAACCTGGTCACTGTAAAGAGCTGAGAGCACCTGCCTTGCAGAAGCCGTGAGCAGACAGCCAAAGCATGGTAAGCTTCTTTCAGCATCACTGCTTAAGATGAAAATATGCGGTGAGAGAACACTTTAAAAAAAATTCAATAGCAAGCTTTGTAAGTCAGATTTAAATGCCAATTGTGGTGTGGTTTTCCCAAACAAAACAGTTGCCTTTCACTCAAGTCTGATATGAGATCCATTAATTTCCCTTTTTTATTCTGTCAATAGTTTTGCCATATTGGTTCTAAAAGGGTTCAAATTACCCAGAGATGATTTTCTTGTAACTGTCTTTAATTACAGTCTGGCTTCAAAATTTACTATGTTTTCCTTATGGAAACTTGGAATACTGATGTGAAGAATTTAGGACTGAGGGTCAAAATGAGGAGAGCTATTAAAAAAACAAATGTACACAAGACGAGGGCATTGCTGTTTTCTTTAGAGGGTTGCCATTACATTTTAACTAGTGTTTCAAGAGCTCTGTTTTTCCCCTTTTATTCCATGAGGTATAATATGTTAATGTTTTCCCTCCCTTTACTATGGATTTATCAATTCCTGTCTGAAATCTCTTATTATAGAGAACTTTGGTAGAGGGACCTGGGAAAAAACTTCATTACATATTCTGTCTTCCAGAAGAGAAGCACTGGTTCTGGATGGGGACTTTTGTAATGGGACTGAAGGGGGTTAAAATCTGATTACGTAGAGAAGAGGATTATCAAAAGAACTGGGGCCCCCACAGCTCTACACTTCACAATTATAATTAATTCACAGCAGCCTGTGCCAAAATTAAGTGCTGAGTCATATCCCCATAGAAGCTGAGCGGATTGTGCTCAGTGTAAATCAGGAAAGTACTCAGAAGAAGCAAAGACATCCCACTTCAGCGGTGACAGATGCATTTATCTGTGAGATTAATAGTGCTTTTACCTTCTGCCAGGTTCACCTTTCCCCTCTGGGATTGTTGCATATGTGTTGGATATACTGGACAGAGTCCAACAGAAGGCCACAAAGACGAGGAAGGGCCTGGAGCACCTCTCCTGTGAGCAGAGGCCAGGAGAGCTGGGACTGCTCAGCCTGGAGAAGAGGAGGCTCAGGGGGATCTCACCCAGGGCTGTGAATCCCTGCAGGGAGGGGGCAAATACATACTTATGAGGGATGTGGCCATCAACTGGAAGGGTTTTCTGGACCAGGGAATGGGAAGGTGGGCCTCTGTCCAGGTAACCCTGTGCTGTGCCTCTATCAGATCTCCTAGGGCTTGTACAGGTGCTGGGACAGTATGCACATGTGTGTGCATGTCTGTGTGTGTGTGCAAAGCCAGGAGCCGTGACTCCTGTTTCATTGACAGAAAGGATGATTTCATTAACAGACCATAGAAAGTACATTTATAGCTTAAAACAACAACAACAACAAAACAAACCCCCCCCCAAACCAAAAAAAAACACCACCACAAACCCACAAAACAAACAAGCAAATAAAAAACAAAACAAAACAACAAAAAAACACAAACCCTCACAAGGTTCACAGCATATTAACAGAGTCTACTACTTTTGGGGCATACTCTTTGTTCAGCAGAAATGTTAAATAACAGGTCCACGGCAATGGACATGTTAGAAGTGTCGATACGGAAAAATGAGCAGAGAGATTTCTCACTGGTAATTTTTGAAACAACAGCTTCAGCGGCTGTAAGGTGGTTTGCATGGCACACAGCTCTGCTCCCTGAGAAAGAATTTCCATCCCAATCTGCATTGCTTGCCTTAATTATTAATATGAAGACTAAACACAGACAGATGGCAAAATAAACTCTGCTAGGTTGGTGTGAATCTGGAGTTCCTTCCACCAACATAACTGGGAGGAGATATTGAGCCAAAACATATAGAAAGCTCTTGATGTGAGTCTGAGTTGTCACAGTTTGCACAAAAAGATCCGAGAGTCAAGTTCTTGGCCTCTGGGTACTGTATATCAAAACGGAGTGGAAGGTGACATTTGTGGAGGTTTTCTGGCTCCCTTCAGCATGCACACACATGCTTAGGTTGGGCCTTGCACTCATTCTTGTCTGAATCTGGCAACTTTCTTTCTGTGCTAAGCCGATAGTAGTTTTATCATTCAGATGTTTACTTGTGTTGTGCCTGTGAGCACGCCAGAAATGCTCAGACTGTTCTGCTTGCACTCAATTTTTCTGCTCTCAGCCTCTGAAATAGGTTAGCACACAGTGTGTTTTGTTCTTCCTCCTTCCCTCAGTACAACTGCATTTCTCCAGTAGTGCCTTACTGCATTAACATCAGGAGAACAGGAGGAGAAATGTAATGATAGATATTGGCCAAAGCACAAGAGCATGCAGAGAGAGGGCTGGCTGGTGTAAGCATTCTGTATGACATGTAAAGAAGTGCACGCACCTGAATTCCTCTGGAGCAGGGTATGTGAGCTCACATTCAACCTGTGTAACTCTGGTTGGCACAACCCTTCCCATCTAAAGATTTATGCACCTAGTATAAGCCATGCCTAAACTCCCTGTGCTCAGCACGGGCTGACAGCCATTCATACAGGCTGTTCATCTCTGAGGTAGCATGGGTAGGATGAATCACCTTCTGAAAATGCCTTTCTCATGGTCTATAAAAGGACTCTCAGCAATTAGCTCTGATTTACCTGCATGGTTTTTATCAACCCAAAGTCAGGTGGAAGGAATTGCAAATCTTTTCTTTGCAACACGTGTGATATCTTAGAGCAATATGTCATTCAGCCAGATGGCTGAATATCCAGACATGCTCGAATCCAATGCTCCTGGTCATAAGTGGAAAGGAGTCATATGCTTAAGCACACTGAGGGTAGTCTGAATACCTCTGTCCCTACCTCCGCAGTTTTTATGCTGTTTTGCTGATACTTACAGGGCCATCAGAAAAGGATTGCAGATTAAATTAACCTCAGTAGCTGCACTGGGAAGAAATCTGAATTTACTGTGGTCTGCTTTATGTGGTTAGTTGGTCGGATCTAGAAATTAATCATGACAGGCCATGTCCACATGAGGAGCATCATAGGTGGATAAGAGTGATACTTAATGTAGGTTAGGGCACCAAGAGATGAATCCTCAATCATGAATGTTCTTTGTGTAGGGGGAAGTTTTGTTTGTTGTGGCACAGTGGTGTAGGTCAAGGTTTTTGGAAACTTCCTCTGATTTTAGGTGTTCAACTTAAAACACTTGGTCACCAAGTCCTTTGAAATATTTCAGACTGGTTGTCCAAAACCTACCTTTGAAACCTTGATGTTAACTGCTTCTCTAAACTCATATCATCTTTCTTTCCTTGTCATCCTTTGCATGCTCCCATTGCTCCAGGTTTTTTTCCCATAGCGTTTTTTGTAGCATCTAACACTGCAGGGCCGGAGGCTTGTCTGGGACCTTTAGAATTTGGTCAAGTGCAGAAGATGCAGAGGAATGCAAGCTACGCACATACTCTGATGCGCCATTATTTGTGGTGTTCTGCCTGTTTTTCTTATTGAGAGCATCTATGGATCTTCCTTATCAACAGGGAGGGCATGGACAGCTCTGTGCTGAGCTGAAAATGCTTAGGATAAACAGGCATAATGAGATAAGGCAATCTGAAGAGGTAATGTTAACGTTTTATTTTCTCACATGGCTTTTCCACTTGCAATTATATTAAAGGAGCTATGCCTCCTGACAAAAGCACAGAACTCGCACTATTCTGAAGTTCACCTCAGCCCACCACTCCAAAGAAATCTTGACAGGGGGATCAAGAAATCGATTAAATTTCCTTATTGCTCCTTGGGAGTTACTTATATTAAAATAAGAAGTTTAAAGAATGCTATGCCCTGCTTCCTGGTTCTCCTGTGTTCAACACTATCACTGGCAGGTTCATTTTCAGAAGGAACTAATTTGGGTGTTTTTCCCTCTGTTTTGCTTGACGCCATTATCCTCCATATTTTTCAGAACCCAGGCAGGAGGCAAAAACACCTTCATGACCTATGCTGTGTACGATGAAGTTACAACCATATGGCTGATTTAAGAAGCCTGTGACACACTAAATAAAGACTGTTTGCTACTTCTCTGCAGCTTAGTAAGCACTGACATCAAACTCATTGCCTCCTGGCAGACCTTGCTGTCATGCCAAGATGCCAGATTGTGGCAGATCTGCCCATATCCTTTCTCTGAGGGCAAAGGGAATTATTTTCCATCCCAGAGTAAGCCCTGTGAAGATTTGTGCTCCAGAAGATACAGTCTTCCATATGTACATGGTGAAATGACATGCAAAGGGCATGGACTGTAGAGACAGGAACATATACTCTGCTTTTGATGATTAGTTTTGCATTAGACTATGCTCCAGGCCTTTCACCCTGTTGTCAAAGTGACACATCTAGATGCTAGATCTAGTCAATCCTCTTGTAGACAGGCTTCACTTGGCATAAGCAAGCCTGTGTAAAACCAAGCAGTGAAATGTAGGCTACATTCATAAGATCTTATCTGTCTGTTGACCAGGCATCCTGGTAATCTCATCCTAGCAATGGTGTTCTTCAGAGCTCTGTTCTTCTTGTTCAGTAGTGGTCCCAAATCCAAAAGTGTTGCCAGATTCTTTGCTCTTGTCAAATGTTATAGTTTTTCCAGGTCTTTTTTTTTTTTTCTTTTTTTTTTTTTTCCCAAGCTTCAACTGTAATGTTCCCTTCTTTATCTTTCTAAAGACACCTCCATCAGTTTTCCATAGCTCATTCTCTTCTGAATAGGCAGCCTTTAGAATGCACAATAGCAAATATTCTTCTTGCTGCTCAAAGAACATCTCCTACAGACCCACAAGCCCCCAGAGTCTATATCATACCTTTTTTCACATACAGGTGCTTCAGATACCTTGTAACACCTAAAATGTCACAAGACTGCAATATGTTGATAACTGAACTGAGCCCAAAGTATAGGATTCAGGTCCAGTCTGTAGCCACTTAAGTGTTGGTGTCCACACACGACTTAGATGTCTAAGCTCCCACGAAAGATGATGGCGATCTAGTCAATGGATCAAAGGGAGTCTGCAGTTTTTCAGCTGACCAGATGTATATCTCTGCCTCCAAGAAATAAGTAACTCTAGACTCCTTTCACTCATTCTTGAGAAGCTCAATTCAGGTGCATAATTGTAGGCACCTTCTTCCTCTTGAAATTATCTTTCTCTTGAAACTATCTTCAGCTGATGAATATGGCTCACACCCTTATGGAGCTATAGCATTGGGCAATATGGGCCCCTAGCATGTCTCAAATATCACTATACACCTGTATTTAGGCTTTGGAAATGTGCCTGAACTCTCTGTTTACTTATCAATGGCATTTAGACATATAGGTCATTAGCAGATAACTATTTGCAAACAATTAGGCATAGGTACCTCCAATATGAACTTAATCCTACACATAGGTCTGCTTCAGGATATGATTAAATGCTGGAGACATTGCAGGGGAGCCTGGTAGAGTTCATTAGGAATTTAGAAGTCCTTCACAGCTATCTTGTTAAAGGGTGGGCAATGAATCTGCTTTCAAGCCCATCCTAGGCTGCCCCTATGGAGGCATGGGGAAATGGACACCACTGCCCAGGCTATTGGAGGGTGTACAATCTCTGCATGAAGAGGCAGGGCCTTGTTCTTTGAATTCATGCTTGCACAAGGTAACATCCCTTTCTGTTTCTCCCTAGAGATAACCAAAGCTCATGAGAGACAGGTAGCACTCCTGTGTGGTCTGCCCCAGATTAACACTGAATTTCATCAGCAATATTTCAAAATACAAAATCCACAAAGCAAACAAAAAGGGATGTCTCACTCCAGTAAGTTAGGTTGTTTTCTTGATCCTTGGCTGAGACATGTTATTTTACTTCAAATATAGAATACTGATTTCACCAGCAGCTGATGTGCCCAAGATATTTTTAGACTCTGTACATCTTTGGAAATGCTATGAAGTTCTGTTCTGAAAAAATCTGGGTCTTCACCTTTCTGTACTAGGAAATGAATGCACCATCCTTTTGTGTGGAAAGGAGGAAAGACAGAAGAATGCTTCTTCACCACTATTTTACCAGGAAGGGTCTTTGTCATATCTGTAAGACAGAAGTGCTACCTCACTTGCAATGCACCTGGCCAGGTATGCCCTAAAAATCTTGATTCAAGGAAACCTGTGAATACAGGACACTTTCTCAGGAAGCGGAGTCATATACACAGGTCCATAATATAAAAAAATTATATAAACAATTATTATATTTCCTTCTACTCCTCCTCCCTATATTGTTCTTCTGAAATGTCTGTGTGTTTCTGGATGCCAAGCTTTGGATAAAATAGATAAACAGTTACACAAGCAGCACAGCTGGCAAATCTGACCAGTAAGCAGGGTGGTGAGACACTTCTTGGGCACGCTGGGAGTGATAGTCCCTTTACCAACACAACTATAGCTAGAAGAGGCTGTATGAACAAAGCTTAAGCTACTTCTGAAACATACTTGTGTGTCTAGAAATGCTGTGCATTGGAATAAGCACTTAGAATTGTAGAGTCGTAAAATAGCCTGAATTGGAAGGGACTCACAAGGATCATCAAGTCCAACTCCTGGTTCCACACAGGACCACCCAAAAATGATTTGCATTATCTATGCTTACAAGTGTCTGAGATCTAAGCCAGTCATTATGACATCTAAAGAGACAGCTTTGGCTGTTCTTCTGAAGATCAGGATTTATTTTCTGTACATGTGTATGCATTACTGTGAACATTACATTGTCATGAGCAGTGGAACTCAAGAAAAATTAACAATTGCTTGTCTTAGTCCTATGGCTTTAACTTGGTATATCCAAATAGTTGTGGTTATGCAGTTGATGCCTTTATGCAGTGATGGATACTCTATAAATACCATAGATAGAAAGTAACTGAGATAACATTTAAAAGGTGAGATGCACATTGTGGTTTTGGGTTTATAATTTTACGTTGGGCATGGGAGACAAAACTTGCTTTCCCAGCTTTTAATAATATAATTATAAAATTGCCTAGTGTTTCTTTTTCAAAAAGATACCTGCTTTCTTACTTTTTCTACCCCTCACCAGCACAAACACAAAGAAGATTCAGAGTTTGAACCATTCTTACTCTGAATGAAATCGAGCCAGATGTTGACTTCAGTTCTTCTGGTGTAAATCTGGAATCATTGTACCTTGACGAAAACTATTGGAGAAGTGCAAAGTTGCAGGAACATAAATCATTATTAAATCTGGTTATAATTTATTACATATTTTATACCAAATAGTCCTGCTGATGATCTAGGTAACAAGAGAAAGGCAGGTTAAGTGAGAGGGAGAAGAGAAAAGATTTTTCATAATGTAAATGTAGAATAATTTACTTAAACCATTAGACCACCATACAAAACCATGATTACTTTTAAAACAGATAAACTAGAGTCTATTCCCATACAGTTCTTCAACAGTGAAGCAACAATGGAAATTCTTAATCGAGGAGAAGAAGAGGAGCTGTTGTGTTTTAACCCGGCTGGTAGCTAAACACCACACAGCTGTTCGCTCACCCTCCCCCCTCTCTCTCTGGGATGGGGGAGAGAAACGGGAAAGTGAAGCCTGTGAGTTGAGATAAAGACAGTTTATTAAGACAGGAAAATAATAATAACAATAATAATAATAATAGTGATAATGATAATAGTATTAATAATAATAATGTGTAAGAAAACAAGTGATGCACAATGCAATTGCTCACCACCCGCTGACTGATGCCCAGCCTATCCCTGAGCAGCCGGCCCCCCACCCCGGCCAGCCACCCCTATATATTTTTTAGCATGACGTCAGATGGTATGGAATACCCCTTTGGCCAGTTCCTAACTGGAACCAGGACAGGAGCACAAAGGGAGAGAGAAGCATGTAGTATTCCTGGTGCTGCAGAAGTTTAACAGCCCAAAAAGAAACACAAGACTAGACATAAACTCAGAAAATGGAGCCTTTCATAAAGATAATGAGGTGCATTCAAAGATTTACAGAAATGAGGAAAATTGCTTACAATTTTCTCTGCCAGTTTGGCTTTCTTTTCATCTACCAGAAATATTTTAGAGATAACACACATTACCGCCTTGAAGTTTAAAGAGGGATGGAGGAAGATGAGTTGGATTGTCTTTTATCTTGCCTTTCCCACAGGACAATTGTCTGTGAGCTAAATCAGGCCAAGTGGTTGTATTTTATGCAGGTGTAAATGACTGAGGGGTACTTCTCAAGTGCGATTCAGCTGTCATATTTTAGATGTCTATTTTCAGATGAGATGATTTGTACTGCAGAAATGCTGATTGCTTCTTATTGACTATAAAGGAAGCCTCAGGTGACCAGCTCAGATAATAGAAAAACAACAACAAAAAATAATGTTAGAGAGTATTTGTGAAAGACTGTATGAGCATATAATGAAACAATGTGTCACCACTCTTTCACAGGCTGAAGCAAAATGGATATTGCATGCACCACTGCCATCTCATGTTTACTACGTGATTATCTTTCAGCCTTCATGTTATCTTAGTGTATCATGTTAAAACAGTCTACCAGGATGACTCATATCATATGAGCATGAACATGAACACACTCACATATGTTCTTCTCTAGGCTATTCCCTCGAAAGCACAAGATGAAGCTTCTCAGGAGATGAAGAATTGTTCAACATTGTTATGAAATTGAGAGAAGAAATCCTGCTGGGATACTGTGTGAAGTGTGTGAAATTAAGGCAAGGTGAGAGAATGTCCTCTTTACCTCCTCTACAAGGATCAGACTGAGATATAGGTCTCAGCAGTACAGACACTTTCCCACGAGGGACACAGCTTGCTGAATATAAATATTGTAGGCAGTGAGTCACCAAAGATGATGTCACTGATTTATGCAAGGATTGCAGAGTTTGGACTTGGTGAGAGAGGTTTTCTCATCTAAATGCTGCTAGGTTGTCATATGCAGTGAGTTTATTTTCTTCTGATTTTATTTTCTCCTGATTGTTGTATTTTTTACTTTTGCCTAACTTCCATTTGTATAGTTGGGTTCACTGGATGAGCTGCTCAGGAAAAAGGCATATTCTGGATCTCCTTACGTTACTTTCAATTCTATGTGCGTTTTGTCCTGAAAGGAGGTTGGGTTTTCAGCAGTTACATAATTGCTGCGGTTGCTTATACAACCAGAGGAGGAGACAGGAACTGTTCTCAGTTAGATTTTCAAAGAGTCCAAAGTGAAAGAAATGCAACATACCTTTGATAAATGGTGTCAGATGGGACATGGATGTTTCGAAGGATGGTGAAGGGGAAGAAAGCTCTTTCTTTATCAGAATGATAACTCTTCAGATATCAGATATGTACTGCTGATAGTTGTCTGCTACCACCACTAGTGTTTACACATACACACATATGTACACACCTGTGTGTATGCTGGCTAAAGACAAGATCTATTTTGAGGATCATGAATTCATATATAGTATGAATATATATGTATGCCCAGATGTGCTGCATTTCAATGCTTTTTTGAGACTGCTTTTGGTTTCCCTTTGAACTCTTCCACTGTCAGTAAGAAAACAACTGCACTCTTGGCCAGCCACAGAATTTCACTAGGCTGAGGCAGCCAAGATACTGCTGTTTCTACCAAGACACATCAATAGCAACTATTGCTTTTCTGTGTCCATCGGAGTATTTGTAATGAAGAAAGTGCCATCTCAGAAGTCACCGAGGTAGCCTCCAGCACTATACAAAGCGGTTCTGTACAGCAATCAGAAAAATGTTTTTATTATTATGGGCAGAATCTTTTTCTGGCAGATTTTTCACAAAACTTATTTTCTGGACTTAAAATGTAAAACCGTAATGTGGGCAGAAATTTGGCACTGGGGAGCAGTTTCAACATGATAACTAAGGCTTTCTGCTGTTTTGCTTTTATATTTACTTTGGGAAATTAAAAATAATTTGGACATTGTTAATTTGCACATGACTATACCTGGGTTCAGGCATGCAGATTTCATTTTCCCTGTAATGTTTTCATGGCTTTTCCCTGACACATCAGTATGAACTTGTTGCTTTTACTTTGGTAAGGCTGCACTCATCAAGAAAGGGACAATGTCCAAGAACTGGAAAAAACAAAAACAAAAACATTTAGCCTGTTTCATACAAATATTTCAAACTGCTTCATTACCCTATGTTTATTTCCTTACCAGAATAAATTTGCTAGCTACATTTTCACAGTACCTGTACTGTGTGTGGGGTAATTCTTTCCTAGGTGCAGGATCTTGCTCTTGCCTTTGTTGAACTTCATGAGGTTCCTCACTGCCCATCTCTCCAGTCTGCTGAGATCCTTCTGGTGTATCAGCCACTCCTCCCAGTTTTGTATCATCTGCAAACTTGCTGAGGGTGCACTCTATCCCTTCATTCAAGTCACTGATGAACAATTTACACAATACTGGAGCCAGTATTTTTTGTCCTTGGGGAACACTGCTAGCTACAGGTCTCCAACTAGATTATGTGCCGCTGATCACAACCCTCTGAAACCTACCATTCAGCTGGTTCTCAATCCACCTCACCACCCACTCATCCAGCTCACAATTCCTGAGCTTGCCTAAGAGTATATGAGATACTTGTCCAGAAAAGCTGTGGATGCCCCATCCCTGGACATGTTAAAGACCAGGTTGGAAGAAGCCCTGGGCAACCTGATCTAGTGGTTGCCATCCCCGTCCATTGCCAGGGGGTTGGAATTAGAAGACCTTTAATATCACTTCCAAACCAAGCTGTTGGGTTTTATGTGATTTTATGATTCTATAATATCATGGGAGACAGTGTAAAAAGTGTCAATTCATTCATTTGATGAAAGGTAACAAAAGTATTTCTACAGGCAAAGTAAAATGAAGGTTAACTGAAATAGTCTGTATTTTCTTGAAAATCTGAAAACAAAAATGTTTTTTATTTTCTCAAAAAAAAAAATCATCCCATAAAAATATTTAGCAAGTTTCTACAAATCAGTTTTGTTTAGATATTTTGTTCTGTGGAAAATAAAATTATTTTTTGATTAATTACCTGATTATTTAGGATGAGTTTTTATAGAACATTTCTGAAGGTATAAAGAGCAGAAAGACATCCAACTCCTTCATCAAGACTTTTGCTTTAGCAGCACTTACACTTTTCAAAATCCTCTCCTTGGCATTAGTGCTTATTTTGTCTTGTGTTCTCTTACAGAAACTTTTAACTTATTTTTGATCTTTTTCCAGAGAAGCTTTGGGCTGAAGACAGGAGATTCTGCTGTGCATTTCCTTTCCATGCTGTGTTTGATGAAGCAGAAAGGCAATATTATTGGTTTGAACATGGAGCTAAACCTTTATTGCAGAGAAATAAGTCCATGGGCTGGCTCCTTACCTGGCATAAATTGTACCGGCCTTTTATGAAATTGATGCAGGTAAACTAATTTTTTTTTTTCCCAGAGCCTTTGTTATCTTATGTTGGAAATCAAGGAACACCACATTGTTCACTTAATGCTTGTGTTAATATACCTGAGAAATGAAAACAAACTTTGTCAGTGTTCTCAAAATGTGATGTACTTCAGAACTGGGAGGCTGGGGCTTTGTGATCTTCATAATTAAATGATACTATAGTGTTTCCCAAATGAAGGGGCTGAGACAGAAGCAGAATTCTGGCATTTGTGGAGTTAGAATTCTGTCAGAAGTTGAAGCACAAGAGTCAAGAATTTGGTCAGCCAAGAACCCCTCTATAGTCAGTGGTGAAAGAGAGATCTACAGACTACCTTCTTCAGGGGTTCAGAGTTCACAGTGCACATCAGGATCTTAGAGTGCCTCCTTTTATTCCTTGATTACAAGGGGAATTTAAAAGTGATAATGTCCCTACATTAAATGCTTTAATCTGATGGGAGCAGTGTGAATATAACCTGAGGATGTAATAGTGGGAGCAGGTCCTCCTTCCAAAGAGGGGATGAGAAACAGGGTTGCATATCATCCAGACTATCTTTATTTTTCTTTTCCTCTGTCACCATGGACTCAGTCTTTCCCCATCTCCTCTTTCCACACACATCTGCAGACACATGTTATGGCATTATCCTACATTTCTTTTGAAAGGTGGCTTTTTTTTTTTCTTTCTTTTTTTTTTTTTTTTTTAAATCTCCATTCATAGCTTTCATTCCTTTCTTAGTTGGTGGAACTAGCAAGAAGATATGAATATTCAGAAGCTCATAACAGAAATATGGGACACAGGGACTTGTTTAGATAAATACTTTGCCATTATTGATCTACCAGTTACCATCCCCATTTTCAGCATAAGGAAATGCGTCATGACTTTTTGTTCTCAAAACAGAAGGAGAAAATTCATCTAAATCACAAAGAAACCAGTCTGTACTGGTGCTCAGCAGTATCTTTTTACTTCTCTTTTTGGACTGAAAGCAGGGAGTGGAGAAAAAAAGCAAAGAAAATAAACAAAAACAGACAAAAAACATGGAGAAGCTTTTTTGAATATGTTTATAGAAAAAAATAAAAAGTGTGATTCAGAATATCATCTCTCCTGGAAATTTTCTTGTTAGAGCACTCCATTCCTAAGCATCCACAATTCCAAATGTAATTTCTGGTATGTGTAGATTCGCTTTGCATTATCATATCTGTTCCCAGTGAGAGTTTTAGTGCTAACTGAAGTGGTAACAAAGGTATGTTAACAATGACCATATTCAAAAATCCTCTCATTAAAGCATCATTAGAATGATCTTAGTTATGCCCTTGTTCCTAACAACTAATTTTGAATGACACTTTGTCTGTCTTTCCATGAAGGTGATGGTTGATAAAATGTTTGTAAAACCTGCCAGGTCTCTTTGTTTCTGTTCCATGAAAAAAGTCCCACATTTGTTGTGTCATAGGGCACGGACAGAAGATGATGGGTTGCACCATGGGCAGTGTATGTTTTCTAGGAAGGTTTTTAGGTGTACAAAGCTCTGCCTTGGTGGTAAGTTATGGTCTTGTCTTATTCCATGACCAGGTGCAATAGTCAAATACATAGGGGAGCTGCCTGATTGATTCTAGGGCACGAAAAAAATTCACTGGCATTGTCTTGCCAGTGAATGAGGTATAACAGTGGGCAGGAGTGTGATGAGAGGAAGCCAAGGTTGTACCTCAGACTGTGCAGGAGGCTTTACTTGGTTGTTCATACTAGTCTGTTATTAGAGCTTCCCTTCCCAAGGTTGGGACAAATGCTACTACATGTTTCTAAAAAATATTAAACATTATTGCTAGATTGTGTATGTTGTTTCTATCACAAATTAATCCATGGACTGAAAAGGTGTAAAGGAGAAATATGTGTGTTGGCAGTGTCACTAGCCCATGATTTTTTTAAAGGATGGATGACCTATGTGGAATCCATGCTGTGCATGATGCACTTGTTCTCCCCCAGGCTCTGCAGCTTGGCCTAACTAGAACTGCAGATGCAACTCCCTAGCATTAATGGGGTTACATTGGGATGGTGATCTGTCACTAGTGGGGCTCTCCGGGGCTCCATTTTAGGACCAGTCCTCTTCAGTGTTTTCATAAACAATTTGGATGTAGGACTTGAAGTTTTTTGAGCAAGTTCACAGACAATACCAAATAGAGTGGAGCTGTTGACTCTGTCGAGGGTGATGAGGCCTTGCAGAGAGATCTAGACAAATTAAAGAGCTTGGCAATCACCAACAATATGAGGTTTAACATGAGCAAGTGCCTGAGCACTTAACAAGAGCAAGCACCTGGGACCGGGCAACCCTGGCTATACATACAGACTGGGGGGACGAGAGGCTGGAGATTAGCCTCACAGAAAGGGATCTGAGGGTTGTGGTCACAGCAAGCTGAACACGAGCCAGCAGCGTGCCCTGGCAGCCAGGAGGGCCAACCGTACCCTGGGGTGCATCAGGCCCAGCACTGCCAGCGGGTGAGGGAAGGGATTGTCCCGCTCTGCTCTGCGCTGTGCGGCCTCGCCTCCAGCACTGTGTGCCACAGTGTAAGGAGGGCATAAAGCTATCAGTGCCCAAAGGAGCAGCTGAGGCCCCTTGGTTTGTCCAGCCCAGAGCAGAGCAGGCTGAGGGGAGGCCTCATGGCGGCCTGCAGCTCCCTCACGAGGGGAGCGGAGGGGCAGGCGCTGAGCTCTGCTCTCTGGGGACAGCGACAGGACCCGAGGGAACGGCATGGAGCTGGGACAGGGGAGGGTCAGGCTGGGGGTTAGGAAAAGGTTCTTCACCGAGAAGTTGGTCGGGCACAGGCTCCCCTGAGCAGCAGTGGTCACAGCACCAAGCCTGCTTGAGTTCTAGAAGTGCTTGGACAACAGTCTCAGACACATGGTCTGATTTTTTGGGTGGTCCTTTGGGGACCCAGGAGTTGGACTCAATGATCCTTGTGGGTCCCTTCCAATTCGGGATATTATGTGGCTCTATGATTCATGACGAGACAAGTGAACTTATCCTGCTGAACCAGTGGTGCCTGGCAGAGGAAGCCAGCTGGAGAGGAAAACGGAAGAGCTCAGGATCGTTTCCAAGAATTTGGAGTCAGAAAAGACAGAGAACTTGCTGCACGCCATGCTGCTGAAACACATCATCTTAAGGAAGCCTAAGGAATCAGCTTAAAGAAGGTGAAAAAAGAGGAAGTTCTTTTATTTTCCTCTGCTTATGGTTCTCCTGGTGTGTCTGGTCTTAAACTTTGCAGTTCTCTTTGTAACACTGTATTTACCACAGCAGTTCCAAGGTATCCTTTTCTCTACATGATGAATGACAGCAGCTAGAGAACACAAAAATCATCAGAGACCTTCACAGCTATGACAATGAGGTACAGAACAGGCTTTGTCTGGGAACTCCAGCTATGGGATTGTAATCATAAATTCATGCCTGAATACCACTGATGTGAAGTTTTATGAAGAACCCGGTTACAAAGAAGTAGAATCCTAGTTCACAACAAGGAGGGCATTTGTTGTATGGACATTGCTTTATTTCCAATCTACTACCTCAGCAAAATCCCATCCAACACATGCTAACCAAGTGCTTTTCAGCCACTCCAGTCAGAGATGTCTGACTGGTCCTCACCTAGCACACATATTTTGCTGCCCACTTTGTATGTGTTTAACAAAATAGTGACCATGAATTTGGAGTTACTTCTGCAAACTTACACCTTTAATTTTTCACTGAAAATAGAGGTTCAAAGAGATTTTCCAATTACAGCCAAACTGGGAAGCACAGGTGTGCTCCTAAATTCCTGGGTCTAGATCTCATCCTCACCTTGCCCAGTTCTGAAATGCAACATCTCCCATCACTCCCCACCCCACCCTAACTCACTGATTTTCATAGGCAGGAAAAATCACTGAGTGGGAAAGGAGCTGAGGTATTTTGTTAGCTGAAATCCAGCTTCTCAGTCCACGACTCCACAGCACACCTCCACAGCATGGCATAGAAGTCTCCTTGGGTCCCAACCTGCTGTTTGGCAGGAGGTCTACTGGGCATTTCCACTTCTTCAGAAAAATTCTGTCAGAAGAATTCACTTTGTAAACAGATGCAAAACAGAAATGACAGAAATGATTCAGGATATTAGAATAGTCAGGCTGGGATGTCAAACGAAGCTTGGAAGTGAGAAATGGAGTCACACCACAAGTCAGTATAATTCAGATACCAAACAGGGAAAGGTGGGAATCTTTCATATGATTACAGCGAGTTTTGCTTCAGCTGTTAAAACAATTAATAGGATTTTGGAAAGTTACAGAATTCTGTTGTCAAAGTCTATTACTAATATAGTTGAATAGAAATAGAAGCACTTATGAATAAATATACATCTAAGAGCTGACTTTGTACTTCAGAGGATTTGATTCCTGCACAGTGCTATTCAGTGATGTTGTGATGTTCACAAATATATTCTCTGCCTGTGAGCACATCCAAATATTGAACATGATGAATTCAATTTACTCCAAGTTTGATTGAATAAGCAGTGTCTACAATGTTTATAAAGTAATTATTTATGTTATTGTTTCTGGGTTTTTGTTTGTTTGTTTGTTTGTTTGTTTCAATTATGAGTTTTCTTTTATCTAACAAAGCCGAACTGGTAGTAACAATATGATGTGAAATTGGCTGAAAATTTTAGGTGGACATAGTTCTTTGAGAACTTCAGCCATCAGTTCTTGTAACCTAGCATTTTTTCTCTCTCTTTTCAATGTTTTGAGATAAGAATTTAGAGATCTTATCTATTTCTCTTTTACTCATCCATGTAGAAAATAAAAAACTAAAAATTACTCCCCAGGCAATTTTTGAAATGATAAAGGAACTTTGGTTATCTTGTATATGAGTGTCTTATGATTTCAGTGTCTGAATACCCATGCCATTAATGGAAATGGAGGCAGTTAATGTCTCATAAGACTGATCCTTTATTGGAGTTCATCTCACATCTATGGGAACTTTTCCATTTACTTCCGTGGATCACAGGGATCAAGCATTTTAGGACTGTAAAATTTCTTGCCATCAGATGAAAGAACAGAGTAAGAATATTGAGTCACTGTCGCCATTGCTACCCACTCACCAAGAGTGCCCATCCTTGCACTTGGTATGGGATTTGCTTCCTAAGAGTTCACGACTGAGGAGCTCATTTAGACAGGGATGACAGAATTCTTACTTTGAAATGGATGTTATATATCAATAGATACTTTAACCAAGACCCCAAGTTCCAGTACAGTTCAACATACGTGTGCTTCAGGGTAGTATCCATGCAATTTGCTGAATTCAGACTGTGAGTTCAGGCTTTAATTTTGCAGCAGGCAGGACTTTGCAGTCTGGAATCCAGTAACACACTGAAACACACGTTCAATAGTAGTCAAGTCGTCAGGCCACTGGCTATTTAGAGAAGTAAGTACTCAGAAACAGACTCTATCTTTACTATTGTTTGTGTTCAGAGATAATTAGAAAGTCATTTAGTAACTTGCGTACAGACACAAAATAATTGACGTAATGATTTATTTTGAACTAGTGCCTCTGTTGTAAGAGCTGCTTACACAAGGGCATATATTAGATTGTTTGTTGAAAATATAAGTCTTTACTAACCAGCTACAAAAACCTAACATTAATTGTATATACACATAGAACTGACTTCAGGGTGCTGGGTGAGGAGGAGGAGAGAACAGTCAAGTGCAGAGGTGTCCAAGGTGGTCTTTACCACAGTACAATGGTGCTGTACCCTTTTCTTCTCTTCTGCAAATTACCTTCACCAGTGTGACAGTCAAAAGATAAAGGTCACAAGATAGGAAAGTGTAGATATAATGCTACACACCTTCATCCTATTCTTGTTACAAACAACACACTCCCTGTTCTCAGCCCCAGGCGATGTTCTTGTTTCTGCAAGCAAGTGCGTGGGTTCCTGTGGAGGAGTAAGCTTTTATTTATTTTCTAGAATGGGATGTGGGGAAAAGCTTAATCAAGGTCACGCATGGTGCGGTGGTTCAAGAAGAACTGCTAAATATTCTAGGTAGCAACAATAAGATGCTGTGAATAAGAAGCATGTGATAGACCATGTTTTTTTTTTTTTAATTTTAATTTTAAATTTTAATTTTAATTTATTTTATTCATACTGATCATTCAGAGCTGGGATCCATCCTTGACCAGTGCTGGTCAAGGATGCTTCAGGGGAACAATCCAGAACGTGTAAGAGAGACATCAAGGGAAGACATAATGGTGGTGTGAACAATGCCACCCACAGACACACATCACGTGAACAGAATTATTTTCACATTTTTTATTATTTCCATCTGCCAACTAAAATTCAGGTACTTAAATGGAGTAGAAAGATTCTCCTAACCTTCACCTTGTTAAAATCTTAGCAAATGCTTTGCTCACGCAAGAGTCCATTGCTGGCAGAGACAGACCTCTCGGCAGTAGCGTGCTTCCCTGCCTGGACAGGTTTCCATGGGCTCAAGGCCTCTCAGAGTAACAGAGTGTACTGAGTGAAGTAATAACTTGGAAAGGGTGGAACATCCACTGCCTTCTCTGTTTGGACTTTTTTGCTGGCAGGCTTCCCTTCTCTTCTGTTCAGCCTTTTACCTGGAAAGAGTTGAGCTACAGAGGATCTGGAGATTCCTTGAGCAACCTGGTCTTGTCCTCTCTACTTCGTCTCCGGAGCTCTGAGAGACTGGCTGCTTTACAGCACTGCTAAATGTGGGACGGAGAAGCTGGAACTAGGTGTTTACACACAATAAACTTAGAGCAGAGAATACACAGAAGAAAGCAAAATATAGAGAGGATTCATAGAAGTTGCTTGGGCAAATAAACAAGATTTTTTTTTTGTTAGAGTTGTATAGATTTTGTGGAATAATTAAAGTCACTTCTTTGAAAACAGGCTCAGGATTCACACTTATCTTTACCTGCAGAAGAAAAAGAAACCTATTTTTTGGTAGTCCTGATTCTGGTTTCCTATTTTATACTCAGGTTCTCCAGCAGGAACATGTTGGCTCTGATTTATGGTTCGCACATTTTTATTGGTCATGGTCTTTCAGAATAATTCACAGCTAAAGCAATTTTTGGGGCATCCAAAAGAGCAATGCTTAAAAATAAAATTTCCATGACCTGCAGTGATTTAGTACCTGGCACAAGTCCTAACCAACCCCAAACTCAGCAATAAATAACTTACAAGAACAGCTTTCTTACTGTGGCATTACTTCCTCCCCTAGCGAACAAATAAAGAGTCCTGCTTTGCATTCCATGCTCAGGAAAAAATTCTCTTGGTGTTAATGGGTCTTTTGCCTCAGTAGTCTAAAATCTGCTCAGACGATGCAGACGATGTAGTAGTGACACCATTGATTGAAGCTCCTCTGCTCTGCTCCCTATGTAAAGCTGATGTTCTCAGCTGGCTCTTACATCCTAGTCACTTTGGGCATCACTTCATAATTAGCAATCCATAATAATTCTGGTTTTAGCTGCAGGAAAAACATTGCCAAGTTTGTGAGATCAAGATATTTATGTGTTTTTATGTAAAGCGGGAAAAATTCTACTGCAATGCAATTTGAGAGCTCAGCACCACACAGTCTTTTTGACTTGCACTGTGCAATACTGACACATGGTCCCACAAAAACAGACAGAAATACTCATTAAAGAGAGTCACGAAAAGCCACACGCTGTGCCCAACATATAACACCTTCACATATTTCACACCAGCAATAACTACTGCAAAGTGCCATAACAAACAGCAAAATAAGCGTGCAGATGAAGTCTTAAATGCCTAGAGCAGATCCCTTTCTGAGAAGTCTTGCAAAGCTCTTTTCTCTCAAAAAAATTGCTAGCAACAAATTATTTTTATTAGCACTGCAGAGCTAATGGAGCTGTAGAAGAGAACTCTGGATTCGTTTCTGATTCATGCCTCGCAGTGGAATTGTTAAGTTCCAGTTGCAGGATTTTTTATTTCTGGTGATGATGCATAAGCCAGAAAAGAGCAGAGTCCAAATGGTTGTAGAGCTGGCATTCATGGAAACGATTTCCTGGTAAAAACTGAGCAAATCAGATCAGAAACTATAAGTATGGACCCTCACACTCCTTTTTTTTTTTTTTTTTCACTCCTATTTTCTTTTTTGGCTTTTTTTTTTGTTTTGTGCATGGAATTTGGATACTGAAATGAAATATGCCATTACAGAAGGTATCACTGAGCCCCAGTCCTGCAACCTGACATGCTTGGGAAGTGGTTTAGCTGTCTACCCGTGTGCTGTATTATAAACTAGGCATTATAAACTAGGCTTTGGGGTTTTCTGTTTAAATTCATTTGTACAGCTATTTAATATCTAGAGAGTCTGCCCTTCCTCCAGATTTTTTAAAAATGTTTCCTTTTTCAAAGTAAATGAGCTCTTGATACGTTTTCCACTCCAGGTAGATCGTTATCAGAAGTAGTAAGCTGTGGTATATTGAGTGCTTGGAGGATTGGGGTTTACAGAAGTAGGTGTTTTTATATAACACTGTATACGCAGGGAGCTGTTTACACCCAGAACCCGTTACAGGCAAGCACACTTAGAACAGTAAGATCTTGCCTTGGGTACCACTGTCCTGGTCATTAACAAGCACCCAGCCCCAATGATGCTGCACGGTCATTTTGGCTTTTAATTTCCTTTTGATAATTCTTGGTTGTTGCTATAGGCCTCCTTGTCCTACCTTCCACCTTTTCTTTTGTGCAGATTTCAGCAAAACCAAGACTTTGCAATAGGTGAAAGAAGAGAAACTGAAGAGGAAGTGAATGGGAAGTGGACTGCATACTTTCTGAGGAAGAATCTGCATGCAACTGAGAATGAAATCAAAGGGAGAGCATCTCACTGCAGCCAGGCTGAGTGGAATGGAAGTACAGGGGAGCTGCTGGCCCAATATAAAGCCAATAAAACAATATTCCTCTGAATTATGTGTAAAGGTAGGGAGTTCAATTTATTTTTAATTGTTGGGTAATTCATTTATTCTTGATTTAAATCCCAAATAAAATCCTTCAAGAAATTCAATTTATATCACAGTGACCAGGTATACCTTTTTTCCCTTCCCCTCTGGCTGTCAGTGAGCGCAGTGGATGATATGAAAATGAGATAGCAGGATGTCATTCAAAAGTAGATGGAGAGGAAAATTAAAGCAGTAGACATACAATTAAATCTACGACTTCCCATGCTTGGGAAGCCATACATGTAAACCAGGGAAACACTGCCGTGGGCCAGAATAGACAGGTCTCCAGCAGAGGGCTTGGAACTGGAGGACACAACACAAAATCTACATAAATAGGCTATCAAGTGACATAAGAGCTAAAGTTTTCTTTGTCTCAGTTACACTTTCAGAGTGTCAGTGGAAGGAGGAAGGAGAGCCAACAAGTAACAAAGGCCAGAGACAGGGAACATGGTGGTTTTGAAATGGTCTGGGTAGACCAGCAGACAAACATGCAGAAGGACAAGGGACCAGGCAAAGGATCGGAAGCATGAATAGGAGATTTGTGTGTGTAAGAGAGGAAAGTTTGAAGGATGGTTTAAGTTTAGAAACATGGCCCAAATGGCTGGTTTTGAGCCCTGTTTTTGAACAAAATTTCCCCAGGACCTTTACCTGCTGCAGCCTATGTTTGCACAGAAAGGAGCATCTCCCCAGGCTGTGCACTCTCCCCACCACCACCCTTCCTTCTGCCAGTGGGAGCCAGCCGAAATCAGTGACCAACATGCTTCTGCCAGCAAGAGAAGGGGGTTTCACTGCAAAACATGCTTAGCTGCTTGTATTCAAGGTGCCCATTGATGGGGTGTTTGCGAGCACCCTGCAGTAAACAGTGAAAGCAAATGTCAGCAACGTCCCATAAAGTGTCCCATGAACTTCAGTCCAGATGCAAACTCAAGATGCCTGCTCTTTGGCTCCATGCAAGTATGGGTCCTCACCATACAGGAAGAGTGAAAAACTGAAAGGGCAGGCACACCCATGGCAGAAAGTGAGTTAGCAGCATCCCACTTCCCATACAGCAAGACGAAAAGACCATTGCTACTGGCAAAGACTGCGTTTTGAACCTCAG
Organism: Anser anser; assembly: GCF_964211835.1. Taxonomy (NCBI): domain Eukaryota; kingdom Metazoa; phylum Chordata; class Aves; order Anseriformes; family Anatidae; genus Anser; species Anser anser. The sequence continues at coordinate 184,117,286 of NC_139720.1, read as the reverse complement.
GAGTGTGAAAACTGTAAGAGATTTATGAATTCCTCCTTGATGCATGTAGACTTTAGCCTTCAGCCAGCACAAGTTAGCACTGCAGAACCTCTGTGTGCGGGACATGCTAGGAACAGCACAGGGATGGAGGAGGACAGCTAAGCTCATCTCTCACTTCTGTGCCCAAGTTACATCAGGAAATAACATGAAGGCAGATCAAAGGTCCAGCTAGCTCAGTATCCTGGTGGGGGCCAGTAGAAATTCCTTAGGGAAGATCCTTGAGAATGGGAAATGCAGAGGCTGAGGCTCCACTTGGCATACTCTCCTGGCTTCCAGAAACCAGCAACTTAAAGGCTCTCTGGGACCAGCGTTGCGTCCAGACCACCAAGTTTAACAGCCACCATGGACTTACCCTCTCTGAATCTGTCTAATCCCTTCTTGGACCCACTGCTCCATAGCTCTGTGATAGCTGCACACACAGATGCTGCTTGGCAACGACACGTGCGCCCTTGTGCATAGGGGAGAGCCCAAGAAAACTTACGCTTGTTAAAAGAAAATAAAAATGTAAGAAAGCCTGGCCCTTCAGAGCCTTCCTTCCCTCCCACTCCTCTTTTGAGGCCTTGGTTTCTCAGCTCCTCAACCCACCATGGCTCATGTGTGCTGTCACCCCTGCCCTCTCCCTTCTCTAGCTCCTTCCAGGGGCAGAGGCTGCAGGAAGCCTGGCCAGGGAGATGCTCGCTGTTATGAAGCACCCAGTTGGCAAATGGCTGCTCACCATGAACAGTGGTGAGTATGTCAAAGGCTGGCTTTAAAATGGTCCCGACACTTTATTTCACACAAGCGGAGGTGGGCTGAGAATGGTGCAGATGAGCCTAGCAAAAGCCAGGCCATCCCTCATCTGGTTGCTATGAGAAGGAGCACCCAGAGGGCCAAATTTTTTTCTACAGCACTTATGTGCTCCAATCCTCTGATTGCCCTGGGAGCGAGGCAACAAAGTCCCTTTAAAATCTACCCTTTTGGTGTTGCTACTACATCCCTAACAATTTACCTCTGCTTGGTGCTGGCAGAGGCTGTGGCTTTGTTTGCTGGCCTGGGTTTGCACCTGGTCCCTGGCTGTTCCTAGGGCAAAGACTCACGATCACCAGTGCCAGTGAAAACCTACCCTAAGCCTGATGGACCTGCACAGCAGCAACAGGATTTGGCAGCAGGGATTTATGTTAGTGTTAAACCCAACTGTTGCTAAAGGGCATCTCTGCTAGGTTCCCACCAGAGCAAAACCATGCTGAAAGCCAGATTTCCACCACTGCACTATGTGGGACACTTTAATGTGAGTTAAAGGGGTTTTATAGCCTGATTTGGCCTTACTCACTCTGAGCACTGTTGCCATTGAATACAGCACTAATCTGGTCTGGTCACAGCAGAGTTCACACTTTTATGGGTTGATGACGAGTTACTGTGAGGTTCATTTACTTTGTGTTAGAACAAACCATCAGCTCCCAAGCTGCACTGGCCACCAGTCCTGCTGATGCCGAATCACCTGGCTCTCCAAGAGCCATTTTCTTCAAAATCATGAGACCTTCACTGCTGTTTTTCTGAGAGTTTTATGTTTTTTCTACACTTCTCTTCCAGAGTTTGGACTCTCCTAGGGACATTGTAAAGTCACTGTTGGCTTCACAGGGAAATGGAAGCAGATGAGTCAGTACCGATCCAAAGAAGAAAAAGGGATGTAAGAATGCAGACACCCTGTGCTTCTATAACATCACTCCTCAGCCCATCATCCTCACCTTTGGTCTGCTAAGACACAGTTCCAAACCAGGAGGGGCATCATGCTCAGGACTTTGCCCTCTGTTCCTTTGGTCTGATACATTTCTTCAAGCCACTTCACACACATTCTCTGGACCTGGTTATGTTCCACCATGCTTGTCTTCCTCCACCTCCCATAGGAGAGTTTACAGCACATTTTTGCTCTAAGGTTTTGGGGTTTGTCTTTGCTTCTTTTGCTGCATGGTCTATAGAACTTAGGATATGGCAGATGAATCAGAAGTGAAGTAGCAGCTCTGTCAGACTGAGCTGCGCTCAAAGCATCAGATGAGCGCAGAAGAATGAGCAAATCTCTTGGGAGAGCACAGGCATCTAAGAAAGAGGCTTGCCATTTTGGCCAGAGTTTTCTCTTGGGGTGGCTAACAGACTAGGTCTGTTCACACCGAGGACTGCTTGGAGATTTTCCTGGAACTTTTTTTAACACCTCTTCTTGTTCTCACTTGTTATCTGTTAGCAACTGAAGCCAGTTGGCTTAATGGAGAGCATATGAAAGGGAACAGTGAAGAGTGGCTTTCCAACCCCATGAGAGAACAGCTCTTTAACAGTGGCAGTGGACATCCTAGGCCTAGCGTTTTGTCACAATACATTGAAAATAAGGAACAATACAGTGCAGAAAAGTTGATATTGAGCAGTTTAATGAAAAAAATAATGAGTTTTCAGCCCAGACTTTATGAATGCCAATAATGTGTAATAAAAAGGTAAACAGAAGTGTTCAGTGCTTTTGCTATTGCATTCCAAAATGAAAAAAAAATGAAGCTTTATTGCTTATTTTTTTTAAAAAAAGCAAATACAGTCTAGAGCCCTTTCTTTGGCTGCTAATATAAAGAGGATGAGATATAATATTATGACACAGCAACAGCCCTTTAAATGAGGAAAGAGCCCCCAAACTTTTGTTTCCTAATACGACATTCACCAAGAGACTATTTTAATAAAAACCATGCAAGATGAGGGCAGGTATCTCCAAGCTGGATCTGGATCCATAATTCAAGTCCTCTGCACTATACAGAAGATTCAGAGGTAACACTGACCAAGGACTTTGGCTCCTTATGCTTGATTTCATTCACAAGTGAAGCGCAGCACAACGTTAAGCATAGGGAGCCAGAGATCCGGTAGTAGGCGGCCCGTGTAATGCTTTGGCTAAGAAAATGAGATTGTGTTGTCCTCTAAGGTCTGGAACAGCAAGAATCTAAGAGTTATTACTTACAGCTATAGCACGTATTTTTCAGCCCTGGTTCTCTGTGACCTGTGCAGACCAGGAATACTTTTTGTTAGTGGGCTTAAATTCACTAAACAGCAATGTGTCCTGCCCTCAGAAAAAAATCTAGGGGTCTGTAAATGGGGAATGAAAAAAGATGGAAACCATAAATTTACAGAAATGAGTAAAGCTATGATTTCTAGCCCTGACACCAGGTTGATTCTCATGATGATAGTGTCTGTCCCTCCGTGATGTTCGCTGAGACCTGCCTGAATATTTTTTCTGTGATTTCTTACTTTTCTGATGCAGACATTCCTAAGGTCAATCCCCATACGTAGCTTGTGGTATCTTGATTACTCCTTGTCACAATTCGGCCCTTCCATTGTAAGAGCACCAGATGCCTCACCAAGCTACATGAGCACCATGGGATTTAGCTCAAGGGCTTGTAGACACAGAAAGACAAAACAACTTGGCAGTGGTCAGGATATGAACAAGAGATATAGCTGGGGCTCTCAACCCCCACAATCCCTTCCTTTCTGTGAGCTAATCCAGAGAAAAGGTCCCACAAGCACACCCAGGCCTAGCTCTGGGAGGTAAAAGACCACAAAAGTGTTTATGGCTTCTGCAGAGCTGGCAAGCATTAACTCTCTCTGTCCTGTCTTCATGAGTTCATGTCTACCCTTCCTGACTGGAAACCATGTGAAGACAGTGCTGAGCTGTTGTTATGGCCTGTTTTATCTGACTGTGAACCACAGTCACACAACTTCCACTGAGTCTGGAGCCCAGCAGAGCCCCAGCCTGCAACAGGTCATGTAAACATATCACCCCTGATAATATCCCTGGCCTGCACTCAGCTGGGCATTTAGCAGCAGGGCTTTTAGCTGGCCCAGGTGAAGGACACAAAGAACAGGGGAGAGGGATGGTCCTATGCCACTTTGCCCCTTCATGCTTCTGGGAGATGCAGAGATGAGCTGAGAGAGGAGTAGAGCAGTTGGTGAGGGGGGGATTATGAGCCCTGATGGGGCTGTAGAAATGTGAGACCTCTCAATACCATTATAGTGGATGATAGCAATTCCCATGTTACATGCTAGATCAATGGGACAGAGGAGGAAGGAATTTGAGAGAAGACTCCCTGAGATGCAACAGCTGGCCCAGTGCAAACTGTTTGTTTATTTGTTTGGATTCTTCATGGCTACTCTTAGGCTCCCTCTAGAGAGGCACAGCAAGTGAGACCAAGTGTATTTGGATGACCATAGCACTGTCGTGAACAAGCAGCCAGCAACAGGTAGCAAGCTTTAGGAAGGAGATGTTCAGCTCTAGCAGCCCTGAACCTCAGCTCTTTGCTTGGTTTTATGCCATTTTATATATGTGTTAAATGAAGCAGAAACATTTGTATCTTCTGGCACCTGGTGTTAAAACTACACTGCCTTTGAAGGATATTCCAAGGAAGCTCTTCAAGCTCTTCCATGACCTGTGTGAAAAAAGTTTGGCCTCCCATCCTTGGAGGAATATTATCTGTGTCCAAATGGCACAATGGGAGAAGATGATGATTTCATGGTTACTAAATCACTCCTTTCTTCCTAAAAGGAAGAACTTTCAACCTAAGAGTTGAAGAGGGATATTGGTTGTAAATCTTAAATTTACCATCCTGGATATCCTGCTCAATGTCCTACCAGAAGGTACCAAAAATGAAGAAAGAATTAGTGATTAAACCCTTGGATTATTTCTACTATTTATAATAACAGTGGGCAGCCAAGCTATATTTACTTGCAATGTAAGATCACGTGTGATCACGAACATGAAACCTAGAACACCCAAGTACCTTCAGTGACCACAGACAGCACATTAATTTGTTAGGTGATAGGGCAAAGCCTTAGACTGCAGGAGGACTCCTCTGGGAGCAGGGGGACCACTAACAGGGCACCCCTTGGCTGTTTCGTGGCCACTGGGTGATTGGCAAGATGAGGCCAGCTAGCTGTTCTTGGAAAAAGAAACCAGAGATTACTAGAGAGAGGTACTGCAAATGTATGACTGCAGAATGACCTGGCCCTAAGGGAAGCCAGACGTGGGACTTCCCAGCTCAGTAAATGAGGTAGAGTGTGTATGCACCCAGCAAATGTACTTGTGACCCTTCTGTGATGGTCTCAGTCAAACCAGACCCTGTAGGGAGGGAAGGGACTGCAAACTTTCAAACTAGAAAGGAGTTGCTTGAGTACCATGGGATGCTCTTTCCTCAGCAGAGCAAGACGACCTCCTGCCAGCTACCTCCCTCCTCCCTCTTACGGACCACATCTGACCCTAAAAGGTCTGGTAATGTCCATGCTTTGATTAAGGCCACTGAGAATTATTGATTTTCCTTGTGGGGAGAGACTATGTGTTGACTGAAACAGAAAGAAAAGATTTCCTCATATTCGGCAGAATGAAACAATTCTAGCAGACTGAAGCACTGTAAGTGACTCCGAAACATATGCTTTCCTTCCATTGCTATGGAACGTTAAAAAAGTCAAAGGGATAAAGAAAGACAGTAGCACAGGGACATAAGGTGTTCTAGGCAAAGCCTAGAAAAATGTTTTTCTCTCCACTTTGTACCTGAAGGTCTTATGCAACAGTGGATTCTCACTTGGGATGTATACAAATGGGCTTCACTGCTTTTGGTTTACCCATTTAAAAATAAAGGACTTGCTTTGGCATCTCAAGAGTGGATGGACACATGCTGATGCTCATGCATCATGATGCACATGGATGCTCGTGTTCCACTTTCTGAAAATCATCACTGTGTGAGCAAGAGGAAGGAAGTGTGAGGATGACTTGAGATGGGTAGTGAGCACCCATCCTCTTGTGTTTGACATGGAGAATGACTGAAAAACACAAAATAGTCAAAACAGCTTTAGCCAGAATTCTGGGGAATATATCTTGATGGTGGGGATATGCAGTTGGAGAGCCTCTGCTCGAAGCCCTGAGTCAGGCAGCAGGGGTGTTTTAACTCAGGTCAAAAGCATTTGAACCTATTGCCTGTGCACAAGGTAGTTTGTGTAGACTCCAAAAACAACCTCTCTTTGCAAAAGGGGCCCAATTTCCCCTGAGAAATCAACCCCTCCAGATGGAAAAGGTTAGTATCAGAAATGTCAGCTCCAAGCATAAATAATGCTGGTGGCCACCCACTCTCAGCCTTTGGCAAATTAAAGGTGTGCCCAGCCCCTCATCTCCATACACATTCATTTAATGAGCATTGCCACAGGTACAAAAAGAATGACAAGCATGACATGGGAATTCACCAAGTCTTTGAATACACAGTATGATGGCACGTTTGTTACCTAGACTCACTGGCTGCTAACTGTGTCATTTACTTGGGTGGCTTGCTCTGCCAAGTCCACATAAGTCATCAAGAGAAATGCAAACACGTTTCCAATTTTTTACATGAATTAGAGTCACGGCACAGGCTCTCTTATGCTTTGCGTCTATGGAAAATACTTTTTTTTTTTTCTTTTGTACCCAGCAGTTTTCCTCCTACTCATCGTGCAGACAAATAAACAGCCACACAATCTAGCCAGGGAGGTTAGCAGGCCTGATACTGTGCTGAGCCAGTCTTTTACATATGTTATATATTCACCTTTTCTCTGGCATCTGCATTGCACTTGGGAAAACACTCGCACGCAAAGGGACGGGCTCTGGGGAATGGAGAAACATTATCTAGCACGGGAATACTCAATTAATTTTCAGCAAGCAGCTTTTATAATACATAACATACACTTAACATAATACACTTTGGGCTTGTGCCAGAGATTCTAAATGATTAGGCTGTATCAATTTACTCTTGAAACACTGATTAAAATCTCAAAACTTTCATAGCAAATGATGCATGAACCAGAATCTGAAATGTGATGATTGAAATATTGCAATGTCACAGATTCATCACACAGCCTTTCCAAATCTACTCTCGGTTTCAGCTGGCCCCTTAAATGTTCTGTTCACACGTCTTAGTGATCAGCTCTTTTCTCTCCCTCCATCTCCCCCTCCCCAACCCTCTGCTTCTTGGAAAGATAATAGCCAGGCCTTAATTGAAGCAAACAGGTCATTAAAATAGTAATTTTGTAGACATTTGCACTGACAGACATTCATTCACTGCCAAAGACAAGCAAAGAATCAAGGACTGGATATTCCATGCACATTAATTCTACCACAGGCCCAATCAAAGTTAACATCCTCCTCCTTTCTTACTGTGAGAAATTTCCACTGGGCACAGAATTTAAACAAAGAAAAACAACAAAAAAATAACTATTCAGCTCTTGCCCTGTGAATCACGCCCTCGCCTTGAAGGAGGTTTTGACAAACCGTGTCATACCTTCTCCTATGAGAAGGAAGACTCTCTTCTCCTATTTCTTGGTGCACACTCACATCTCATCAGCTGTTGCAGATAAGACAGGTCGAGTCACCCTCATTACTTTTACGACCTCTCTGTAGGATGGCTCTCATCACCGTGTCACTAAGATGCACTCAGTTCTCACTGGAACACAGAAACACCAAGCCAAATTTCCTGCTGTGTGAAGCACCGTGTCCAAAGACAAGGCCTGACCTAGAAACCGCTGTAGAGTTGTCTTGAAATGATAGCTTAGCTGTGAGCCACAGCTATAAATTTAGTATTGGGTCTCAAAACTCTGTAAATATAAGTATAGCATTCTTCAAACTGCTAATTACAGGTCCCTTCCGTAGCTGTCAAACCTGTGGTGCATTCAGTGAGAAGTGATTTGTGACCCAGATAATGAGGCCGTCCTGACCTGCTCCAGGAAAGGAGAGTGTCATCACCCTGAAGGTAGGCATCTGGGCCTGGACGTATCCCATTTAACTTCAGGTCAAGTTGAGAGTCTTATTACACTATGATATTCTTCCCACATCAGGGGAAAGAGGCACCAATGAATCCTTTGCCAGCACTCAGATGGAGACACGCTTCTGTCTCCAGTGGCTGGAGAGAGCTCCTAACACAGGGTTCAGTTACAGGCCTAAGATGAGGCAGGGGGACCTGGGCCAGGCCAGAGCCCATTGGAGCTGCTGCCTCCACATGAACTGCCTATGTGCTGCATGGCCAAGTCCATTGACAGGCCAGGACCAACATGCCTAGCCATGCCTGGTGTCCCGTTAGCATCTAAGGGTGCAACTAGAGCCTGGGGAGATGACCTCTGCTCCAAACATTTCAGGGGCTTCATAACAGAGGGAGGAGTCAGAGGAAAAGCACATCATCATCTCAAGGTGATGTCCCCATGGGGCTCTCCTCCTTTCTGCTCGTGATCCCAGTGCTTTCACACTCTGCTTTCGGCATGTTTGAACCCACGTCTGTGAGCTATCCTGGTCCACCTCATCTCACGTGCCACAGTTAAGGGACAACTTCTGTGCTCTTTTCAGAGCTTTTTCTCTGCTCCAGCTCAAGCTGCCTGCATGCAAGAGGAAAAAAAAAATACAAGAAAAACCCTGAATGAGATCATTTTTCTCTTCTCATCTCAGACATTCAGCCTGCTAGCCAGGGTTACTGGAATAAAGCAGGGAAGCTCTTTTTCCATAGCAAGCCATCTGGTTGACATAGACTCACACTGATGCTAATCTGTTGGTTTCTTTCTTTTTATTATTATTATTTTTTTTTCCTGAGGAACACTTCATCTGCAGCTGTAAATTCAGACCTGCTCCCTCTGTGTGCAGAGCATTCATTTTGCACACATATTTATTACCGCATTATGCCCCATTGTAGGTGTCAGGAAATCATTGTTATCCTTGGTGTGTCTACGTTGTTCTAATGTCAGGGATGTACTTTCAAATGGAAATTAAGCAATTATGTTTCACATGGGGAAACCTGACAGACGCATAGATTTTTACACCACTGGCAATGTCGCTGTCACAAAAGCAGACATTGTTCTCGGAGGACTGTCAAAGAAATATAATGTATTTCAAGAGCAAAGGGGGATGGGGAGGGGACCGAGGGGGGGCACGGGGTAATTAACTGCGTGATTCGAGTTCATAGATCACAGGGCTGTTTAACTTCAAAATGCAATAATGCCACGACAATGGGGCTGCTTAACTCATCCTTGAAAAGGAGTCGTGGAGTAGTAGCCCATTAAAATACAAATAAATGCTTTCAACCCTATCTTCACCTCCACCCCAGGTTAAACCAGGATGCTACCGTACGTCTGCTGCTCGCACCACTTTGATAGTAATTTGCTTAAGTGCTGTAGAGCCTTTTAAGTGCTGTATGGATGGAAGAGCCACGCCACATCCCAGTTCATCCAACACCAGCCTGAGTTCAGGCAGCATCCTCAGGGCAGGGAGCTGCTGTCCTTCACCTGGTGATGACCAAGCCCCATGAGATGAGGATGGGGGCTTCCGCTCGGCCCCTATGGCCCGCATCGTTGTAATGCAGTGCACAGCAGTGGTCTAGAGCCTCGTGTGGCACAGCCCTCCCTCCTCCTCCTCGCCTTTCCCCGGTTATTTTTGGTTTGTTATAGGCTGTATTCAGCAGTCTTTTGTGTAACTCTCTCCTGCCCTTGGTCATTAGCTTCATACCGCTCCCCCGGGGGTGATCGACCAACAGCAGTCCGAAGCCGGCAGCCAGTGAATGCAGACCAGGGGCTGTACTCGTGCCCAGTTGAAATCAACAGGAATCTGGGGCCCAAGGAATAGAGTTTTTTGGAGAATAAATTCTTTTAAAATTGTTTCAGTCAAATATGCACCAGTAAACACACATGTTTTTCAGCACGGGCTGTGCAGCGGTGTAGATCAAAAATGAAACATCCAATTAAATGGATTTTGAGGCAAGATCAAAAAGCAGTTAGCACTGTTCGGGGAGGATTTATTTGTTTAATGGATATTTTGGATGGGCAAATCCTGTAGTCCTCAGTAAGGCACAATGCTTATGGTTGAGATTACAGGGGGCCAGCTGGAGATAAGGACTCCTGCAAGCCAAAAGCTGCATGAACATGGCTGAAGAAATGGACCTCACCTCGAGGAGCTCACTTTAAAAGTACAAGGCAGCACAAAACCACAGATGGGGGGAAAAGCAGAAATTTCTATCTTCCCTCCCCTCCATAAGGAAAAAAAAAAAGGTACATGCCTCACCCCAGATCTCAAAGGGGCTTTGGAATGAGTCAAGAACTGAATCCAGATGACTCAGGTGCCAGCCAGGTCTTTTAAGCTCCTCCCTTGGTCAGGCCAGGTCAGGTTTACCAGTGTGAGAGGGGAATAAAACCCACAGGTGTTGGTTTGGGTCCAGCTGGATGTGGGTGTCTGGGTCCTGATGGTCCTAGAGACGCAGAGCAGAAGTGCCTGTTGGCATCCAGACACATCTGTTGAGTCCAGTGAGGAGACTTTACCCCATCCCTGCAGCCCAAGGAGACTTGCTGGAAAACTGCAGACTGCCACCCATAACTCTTGGGCTGGGAACCAGAGTGTATGTCCCTGACTGCAGGTCGTGAACCTTCCTGGACTTGTCTTCTCCACAGCCCTGCTCCCTTTTCCTACTGACCTACCTATCCTGGTGCCAGGTTCTGTTTTTAATTCTTTTCCTGGTCTCCCAGGGAAGGTGTCTCCTGTTCATGACGCTCCACCCCCTCTCCTGATCCTTACTTCCATCACATATATTTCATTCCCAGACCTGTGACAGGAGATACACCACATCGAACCTGAAAGCAGTGCTTGAGGACGTTAAAGACTACGGAATGAACAAGTGCTGCTGTAACACGAGTGGCTAAACACCAACAGCTTCTTCAATGAGAAATGAATATCAGTGACCCACAGATCAGGTAGGTGAAAACAAGCCCAAATGGTAGAGAAGCCTCCAAGTGCAGAGGGAGCATTAGCATCAGCACCAGCAGCAGCTGGGCTTCTGTCAAGCCAGGTTGTGTGGAGGAAGATAACCTTCTCTTTTTCTCTGGAAATACATATTTTAAAACAACTTGGCAAAACACACAGAATCCTTCCCAGGAATATTTACAGCTGATGCAATGCCTCATTGAGTACTAATGGTGAAAAACAAGAAGTTATTGATACTTACTGTCATGACAGTGGGCCACAAGCCATCTATGTCCATAGCAGCTCAAGCCATCCCAGGAAGCAATGAATCTGACAAAAATACATGGTAAGGGCCCAGAGTACTATTGATGGACTACCCACACTGTATGCAACATCATGGTCAAAAGGGAGAATGTAATCTATGGATGTAGAATTGAAGAACGCCAAGACAGATCTGAATTTTGAGGAACTGATACCTGAGCTGAGAGAACAGAAAAAATAAGTTTTATGGTAAAAGACTCCAATCTATTCAGCTTCCCTGAGAAAAGCTGAATTGTGACAACTCAGGGAACAGAGGGAAGTTAGGTTCTCCATCTCACAAAAAAAGGAGGAAGAAATCCATTGGCCAGAAGGCAAAGCACAACTTAGGATAAAAATAATGTACATACTTCTTACTGGGAAGATACTTAAGAATAAGCACAGCTTGTCAAGGTCTGGATGTACAAATCAAGGTTGGGTATTACTTATTCTCCTAAGAATGGTGGTCTACACTATATGGGAGTTCATCTAGGTCCTGCATAGGTCAGTCAGATAATTCACACTGCAAGGTACCTCAGAAGGTCTCTATCCAACCTCCTGCTCAAAGCAGGGTCAGATATGAGATCAGACCTGGTTGTTCAGGGCTCTCTTCGGTTATGTCTTGAAACCTACAGTAACAGAGACAGCACAACTTCTTTACTCTTACACTGCTGGACTGTTTTAACGGGAAGAAAAGCTTTTCTTCTTTGCAGTCAGAACCTCTTTTGTTTCTTGTGTGTTTTCTCTTATTCTGTACTTGGCTGCATCTTCTTGATGACCTTCCTATAGGCTCTAGGAGGTTGCTGCTGGGTCTGCATGAAGATGTCTCTTCTCCAGGCTGAAAAAGACTAGCCCTCTTAGCCTCTCCTCAGAGGGCAAGTGTTTCAGCCCCCAAGCATCTCAGTGGCCTCCTCTGAACTCCCTCCAGTTTCTCAATATTGCTTTTGTACCAGGAGCCCAAAGCCAGATGCAGTATCCAGATGTGATCCAGCACATGTTGATTACAGTGGGATGACCACATATTGATCACAGTGGGATGACCACTTTCCTAGATGTACTGGGGGGCTTCTTCCTTCCCAGGTGCAGGACTTGGCATTGTCATTGCTGAATTTCACAAGGTTCCTGTTGGCCCCTTCCATCTGTCTCAGTCCCTCTGAATGGCAGCCCTCTCCTTGAGTATATTGACTGGCTTCCCTCTTGGTGTCATCTACACATTTGATGAGAGCACATTCTTCCACCTCCTCCAGGGCACTGATAAAGCTGTTAAACAAGGAAGGTCCCAGGATAGACTTGCAATACCTCACAACATAGGCGTCCAGGTAGGGCTTGATCAGTAACCATGACCTTTCAAGCCTGGCCATCCAACCAAGCTTCTACTCATTTGGCTGACCACCCATCCAGACCATGATGTCCCAACCTGGGTACAAGAATACTATGGGAAACTATATCAAAAACCTTGCTAAAATCAATGCAAATAATGTCCAACGCTCTTCCCTTAACCAAACATCTATCCATTTTTTTTTTCATAGAAGCCCATCAAGTAGCTCAGGTTCTTCAGTGTTTTTTTTTTTTTTTTCAATTATACCAATGGCATGGTGTGACTGTATGCAGAGCTCTAGTTCCTCCCGCTTGTTCCCCAGATTGCATGTATTTGTGTACACTTCCTTAGGTAAGTGTCCTTTTGCCTTCCTTTATTACTTCTGAAGTCTTTCTTTTACCCAAAATCCTGCCATCTTTGTTTTTAACTCTTGTACACTGCTACCTCACTGTGTCATCTTTGTCCTCTCCCTCCCCTGTTCTTGCTAGTTCGTCTCTCCTCACCAAGTTGGTCAGACTGTTGGAAAAGATCTCTCCTTAGCAGTCCTCAGCCCTCACAGTGGGTCCCATGGTCAAAACTGCTGGTTCCTGTTGACACCAGGTGTGTAAATAGGTGTTGATCTATCTGCACCTCCCCAGGCCTTTCCCCTTCTGTCATGGAGACCAGGTACTGTGGTTGTATACTATGGTATTGTTGGCTCTGCCAATCTATAAGCGTAAATATGTTAACACACGCTGTTCATTTAACCTCTGTATTTCCAAACCCCAGGACAGAATTTAGTTACACAACTCCTGTTCTGTTCAATAGGATTTGTATGGTTAAACTTTGGCAGAGTCAGAAATACAGAGAGTGTACACATGGACATGAACATGAGGACATGTGAGAATGTCACTGCTTGCAGGTGCTCTGCACGTCCTCTGGGACAGATATCTCTCAGGGGTCTTCAAAGCCAAGTAGGACTTCTTCATACACTGTCAAAATAAACAGTCCTCTATAAAGAACTGTTGAAAAGGGCCCTGGAAAACTCTGGACACAGAATCTCTCTGATCCTTGTAAGTGCTACTGGCAAACTCATTTCTGCGGTGGTTTTCCTTAAAAAGGTCCGGTAACATTTTCTTGTCATGGAGTAGCATGTTCCATCCTAATGAGCTACTGCTTTTTAGCAGTTGCCTGCTACCTAGTGGTTTTCACACACCATTGGCACAAATAAAGAAGAGTATTTACTGCTCAACTCCCAGACAGAATGAGAGGCTGGAAAGGTGTTGAACCATGGCCGTCTTTGCTTTTCTGTGTTGTCCAAGCACTCTCTCTCTCCCCTCTGCCCTTCCTACCTCTGTTCCTTTATTTGCCATCGTGAGCCCTTTCTCCCCACTTTGTTTCCTGCAGAAATACTCTGATCCCCGTAGGACTGCCTTTGGCTTACACTGCTGGTCACTGAGCAGTAGCCCTGAAAGGGAAATCTCAGTCTCTTTGAGCCACATGGATGAACACAGGGGCAACTTGGTCTGAAAACAAAAACCACAGCAGGCAATCCTCCTGGAATGCCTCCTCTCTGCCAGTGCTACCGTCTCCAACCAACCAGCTGGAGAAAAAGGGCACAGTACACTCAGGATAGCTCTGGGGCAGCACATCCATTACACATTTCCCCACCACATTCAGACTTATTTCCTCATTTCGGTCACACTCCAGGTCTGCCATTGCTCTGTCTACTTAGAGCTGGAGTAGAGCACATGTTTTATCTGTTATGGATGTGGAGCACTTGCAAAGGTTAGTCCCGTCCTGCCTGGGAGGAATGCGCATGGGAAATCTCTCCTTGTCTTGTCACAGACCCTGCAGATTGCCCAGTTAACCTGTGAGTTATCTTGGGAGTAATCGTCCTGCTACAACCCTACAAACATGGTTTTGCTGGGTTTATGCTCCAGCCATACTCCAGGAAGGCCAGAAGTTTAATTTGTGCTTACTAAAGGCAAAGCCATACCCAAGCAGCACAAAGACTGTAGGGGCTTTTGCTTATGGGAAAAAATGGCAGTATTAAATCCTACTCAAAGAGCTTCTATTCCTTAGAGCCCAGCCTAAACCAACACTTCATGACCTGGATCCAGAGAAAAACTTCTGTCCATCAAGATTTGGGAGCCCAGGTCAGGGCACAGCTGCTCTTGTCTGTCTTGCATGGTGTTATGAACCAAGTGGTAATCTCACATTGCTTTTCCCAAAATCACTGTCTCCACGTAGTTCCATTCTCTGAAGAGGGATTCTTCCTTGTGGTAGGCATATGGGAGTTGAAAAAAGTTCAGGTTGAGTTCACTGGATTCAGCTTTAAATATATTTTTATTTAAATGTAATCCTGTGAGCTAGTAACTGTCACAGCTCGCCATGATGAGGCAGGGAGACGTAATTCACAGTTTATAGATTGAAGGCCGAGGGACAGAGAGCTGAAGGGTATGCTTGGATATACTCTTTCAGTTGAGCCTTAACAGCTTAAACAGTTACGACCCTTTGGCTGTTGGGTGCTGTTTTAATTCACACTGAAAGGCTGAGCGTGCCTCACACAATAAGTCACAGCGTCACAGCCAGAGGGGTGGGGGGCAGTTAACAGCTGAGAAAAAAATAACTGGAAATTAAGGGGCTAAAACTCCTTAATATCAGCCACGAGAGTACATCTGGAAAAGGGGGTCTGGATCAACTTGCCTACCTTGGCTGCTTGCAAGCTGAGCAGATAGATAGTTTAGTCCACTTTCTCAGTGCTTCCTTGTGGACAGATGGGAATGTTTCGGGTATCGGAGAGTGGATTCCAAAATGGTCACAAACAAACTTTGCCCTTACAATCACAGAAGAGTGGATTGTGGGGCAGGAAGGAGGTAACAGGGTACAATTTCAACAACAGTTTAGGTGGGCTGTAAGAGAAAACCATATGGTAACACTGCAGAAGAAAATATGCAGGGTGGAGAGGGGACGTTTCCCCTCCCAACAGAGCAGGTTAAAAATTATGATTATAGATTTACAAAATGATGAGAAACACTTAATGTAAAGCCAAAGGAATCTTCATAGCCTGACCTATCCTGTCCAGCCTCGAGGCTAAATTCAATTCCTCAAACAAGGGATTCCCTCCAATTCTTGAAGACGCTACAGTGACACTGAAGACAGCTACCTACAAATTTTGTGTGCGAGCCCACATGGCCATATAGACTCATGTTGTCACACATGAGAAAAAGGCAGTTTCAGTGGATGATTCTTCCTGGAATACAAAAAATCATCTTTTCAGGATGCTGTCCGTTAATAACAATCAGGCTGTGCAGAGTACTAACTTTCAGGTTGTAAAAATGAGGTGGAAAGAGTCATTAATGGCTTACTTCAAAGAAGCTTCAGTTATCACTAGCTACCAACCCCAGTAACCATTCTGCTCAGTTTCTCTGACATAGGACTGACTAGAAGATCAAAAAGACTATCAGCTATTTATTTACTCCTACTAAATCAAAAAACATGTTTTTTAGGAAAAAACAGGGCCATTTGCGATGTGACAGACACTGAGACAGAACAGTTGTGCACACAGAGGCAGCTAGACAACTAGGCTTAGACACTTGAGCTATGACAGTTCTTCAGTCTTAGTGTTACTTTGTGAGTTGGCTTTATTGGACTTAGCACCGTAAATGCTATTTCACATTTAAATAGAAGCTGCCTTAGTGCTTTGTCCTTAGCACTGGTTGTTTCTACAGAAATTGTTTCTACAGAAAAGTACTGGTGAGGGACGGGCTTATGAAATGGAATAAACCCTATTACTCTTCTTACTTTGCTCTTATTAGTACCAATAAACCTACTTGACTGCCAAAAAAACCCCAAACCCAAAACAAAAACAACAACCAAAAACCCCTCTACCTTTGCTTTCCCCTTGCTCTCTGGATTTCACAAATGAAATGGCAATGAGTACTAACAGCCCTGCAGCCTCGTGTCGGAGCACAGCATCATGGTGGTACCAGAATAATGTTTTGGCAAAGGGACGGCTATTTCTTTGTGTCTGCTTAACTGCCTTCTACAAAATAAAAACACCACCAAACCAACCAACCTACCAACCAACCAACCCACCCCACCCTCCAACCCCCCGCCCCCCCAAAAAAAGTAAAGGCTATCCGTTCTGTAGATCTGTGACAGAGCACCTGTATACTACATATGTGATGGTAAAGAATGGGAAGTATGTTAAAAATTACAGAATATCACATCATTCTCTTCACCTCTTTTCTCCTTATCCCCCAATCCCTCAGAGACTTTACACCACAGTCATTAAAATCAGAATGGCCAAAGTATGTGGGCCACCAACTGTATGCACACACCAATGGGTATTCACTAGAGCATCTGTACAGTAAGCTCCTCAAAAATTAGAATCACTGAATCTCTCTTAATGAACCTTTAAGTCTGTGTCTATCTCAGGATTCATTTTTTCCTTCAACTCAATCTAAGAATTACTGACTAGCTTGCAGAGGCTAGTGGAATTAGTAGTCTGATGGCACTATGTTTCTCTTTGTATTTCTCTGTGAGATTAATGAAGTAACAATCAACAAATTATTCCAAAGGTATTTATTTCTTTCTTGCACATGAAGTAAAAATAAAATCTGAAATAAAAATTTAACAACAGTTTATTGAAATATACAGTCTTATTTATACATCAAGTATTTTTTTGAATATAAGAAGCTAGAAAAATAGAAATCTCATCTGGAACCCATATAATTATTCCTGCAGTACTGCATAGAAAATTATGTTAAAATAAACATTTTTACCTTGAAAAGGCACAGTGCACTTTGCTTAACTAGACAAGTGAAAAGGAAACAAAGAATTCAGTGCAAATTTCTAAAATAAGCATTTTGGTTACATTTCCTATCATACACGATTTCTAAATGGTTAACAGGTCAGATCTTTCATATTCCAAAACAGAGTTGATTTAAATTGAAAAGAAAGTTGAATATGCCCTTGCCTCTTCCTCTTGGAATTTAGTTTTCAGAAATGTCCTAATAAACTCTTCTGGAAGTTCTTGTTTGACTTGAAGTTAGGCAGAATGTATGGAAGCAAAGCATTTTTTTATTTCTTACCTAGAATGCTTCAAGTATATTTAAATTTTACAGAACGTTTCGTCTATTTGAGGTATCTGTGAATCGTCTTCTGAGTTAAAATTTACAGAAATACACATTTATTATGTTCAAAATCATGTAAATTATCACTTTAAAAATTTTGTAACAAAAAGTTACATACTAAAGTTTGGTAGTTTCATAAACCGTTATTTAAGTTAAAAACGTCAGTCTGTGAATCTGACAGATCAGTTAAGGATCTCATTAGCATCCATTTCCTCCATGTTTTATGTGAACTTTGACAATTTTATTGAAGTTGACTTTACTTCGAGAGTCAGACTGCTCACAAGCCAGAGCTAGGTGATATCTTCTGGATAATAACAGGTCAGGGTTGGACAAGCCCATTCAAATCAAGCTCAGTGAAATAGTTCTTACAAAAAAATGGGTATGTCCTAAGAAGAAGTTAACTTTTTTTTTTTTTTTTTCATTTTAGATAATTCTAAGTCTGAACAAATGTACTTTTGGTCCAAAAGAGCATTTCGCTAGATTTTGAAAAAGAAAGGAGAAAATTGTATAAAATATTTTGCTATGCAGCTTCTAAAGCTTGAAATTATAGCCAATAAAATCATACGTTCTGTTAAAAAACAGAGCAACTACTACAAAAAAGAAAATTAATACAAAATCAAGTAATTATTTAAGATTTGCTCAAGGATGCTGTTGGTCTGACCTTGCAAAATACTTAGGCAGGTGCTTAATTTTAAGCATGTGAGTCTCTGTGCCAAGAGAGATTTTTATGGCAAACACTAATGCACAAATATTAGTTAGACCGGCTCTTCCACTTCAAGATAAGCATGGACGTAAGTGCTTTGCTGGATATGGATCAGGATGCTCAGCACCTAACAGGACTTTAGGCGCTGATCCAGCAAAGCACTTACCCGCACGAACAACACTGCTGACTTTAAGAACACTGCTCATGTGCTTAACATTAGGCATGCTCGTAAGTGCTTTCCTGGAAGGGCCCGATAGACCAATAGTGTATAAGCTATAAAATTTGAAGCACTGTATGTTTAACACACCGCATATTTAACAATGTTAATCTGCTGAGATTTGCTTTTTCTTGGAACAGGGCATGTCTAACTTCAAGCATTTATTTTCAGAAAGTGCATAAAAAAAGCCTTTAAAAGCTGCTTTGAGATTATGGCAAGTTAAAATAATATTAGCGAGTCTCCTTATGCTCCTTTCACTTCTTCTTTGGACGTCTTTGTGCAGGCATCTAAAAAGAAAAGAAAACCCTAGGCATAAGCATTAACCTATTCAAATAAGCACCCATGCTTTTAGTTTCCCTCTAAAAACCATAAAGTCAGATGCAACTGAACATGTGAAAGCAAGCATCACTGAACGCTTCTAAATTTCTGAGCTGAAGGCAAATTCTGCCAACTGTGCCACCTTTTCTACTGAAAAAAATCAAATCACCAATTGTCACTTCTACAAATAGAACTAACTTTACTATGTAATACTGAAAACGACGTGCAAGCCCAACCCCGACATATCCCCAAGTCAGTGCTGGTATTTCCGTATGAAGTCTTCCATGCTCAATGATGTCAATCCGTTTGCAACGTGAAGTCTTAAAAGAGTTGGACTCTAAGAGCTGCTTAATCCGAAAACAACAACTATAAAAGCATCACAACTCATCAGTTATTTACATGAGCATGTAAAGACAGCATGTTAATCCTGAAAAAGAAATAAAGTAAGACCATATTTCTGTAACGGCGCTGGCATATTGTCTCATACTAAGCTAACCAAGCAAGAAATAGCAAAGCAGCACTTCATAATGACCTAGCGCTACTGCTGGCTAGTCATAGTAACTATATTTAAATCCTCGTTGTGGTAGGAAATATTGTTTTATGTATTTGGCACCACATGTTCTTCATAACATCTTACAGCTACATGTTAAGGAAGTTTCAAAGTTACTAAATGTATTTCATTCTTTCCTAAAGGGAAAAGAGTTTTTGTTGTCACGTGAAAGCTGTAATGGCTCTTGGAAATGGCTTGTGCTCTTTTGTCATGCACAAATTTCTGCTCAACCAAAGACAGGTGCTAATAAAATTACTGTTGTTGTAAGTTACGGCGTAGCTGACAGCTGAGGTTGAGATGTGACATGCTAAAGCACAACGCATCCATGCACAGAGGAAGAACTCTGACTAGTCCTTACGTGTAGCGATGGATGTGAAAGTCATGGCTGCAGAAAGAAAGAAGAAATCTGTACCCCAAATCAGAAGCCATGACAAAACCTCCCATCTGTATCAGGATTGTCCTTCTGCCCTAAATTCTGACCAGATTTTTTTTTTTCTTAGAAGAAGCATTCTCAAACTGTTCAGTCAATGAAAAGACAAATTTCCAAATTTTATTTCACAAAACCTTTGAACTATTAAAAACCCCAAACCTGAAACTAGCACATTAAAATATTCAGAATAAGAGATACAAACATGCATCTCTCCCACCTCACAGCTCCTGTTTCTACTGTAACTCTCTCCCATTCTTGGTTTTCCACTGAAACATCCATCCCATGCTTGCTTGCTTGTCTTCCCAACACCTTCCAGTGCTTGGAATTGTCGTTCAGTTAATAGATACACAATTCCTTTAATCTCATTTACCAAAGCACTCCCTAAGATGTTGCTTATTGCACAAAACTTCTACATTAACATGACGGTAAGTGCCTGTTTGCTCTTTTTTCATTTCATTACATTACATTATCCTGCACTTTGCTGTTTTTCAACAGGACTGCAGTTCCTCAGTCTAGGCTCACCAGATGCCAGTTCTTCCCAACTCATAGGAAGAACCCATTGGATAAGCCAGTAACTGCTACTACAGCACCGGTCTTCACTTATAGCCCAGACAAGTAAGGTAGGAAAAAAAGCAAGATGGCAACCCTAAAGGCAGTGCACATCAAAACTATCATGGCACCTTCTATTATTTTTTAAACTTGTCTCAGAGTTAATATCAGAACAGGAAACTCTATCGACAGGACTGCTGTCTGCTCAAGACAGCTGAACAGCAAGGCAGTGTGGTGTAGCAGGAGTTTCTCTATGGCCCCACACAGCATTTCCCACTTGTGTTCCCTACCTTTCTCTACCCCTTATATTGTTTAGAAAGTTTACATTCATGAGTGAAATTTTATTAAAGCACCAAATGACTTGGGAGAATGATTCTAACTGAAAAATCAACAAAGTGTCTGCATCTGAATCACATATTCAAACACTAGTACAATGGACTGACTTCCAGAGATAGGGAAGACATACTATTGATTCCTCAGAATGCCTGAAAAGCATTTTTCCTAAGTAATGCCATTTTGGGTCTAGATAAACCACTTCAGACTTTTTTTTTTTTTAACTGGAAGCATTAACTCTACACTTGCTCCTACCTCAGTCCAGTTTCATTGGGAAGGCACCCACATTTAGAATTAAGTACCTCTGTAATCAGAGATAATTCCATAGATTTCCAAATATTTTCCTTTATCTGGAATTCTAACTGTACTGACTTCTCCATTTACAAACATAACTTTGAAAAAACACTTTTGAAAGGCATACAGACCCCTCCCAAAACTGCAATTGCAAAACAGCATACAAGGTATGGCATGTTTTTTCATTCATTTCTGTTTGGAAACGAATGCCACAGAGCTCTTTAACTTGACAGACACCACTGCGATCCAAGGGTTTTAAACAGCAAGCATATCAGCCTGCAGTGGAACAATGGCATAGTTACCAAAAATGGATCAACTCACAGTTTCTCTCAAAGTCCCCAGTATCAAGGGATGCAAGGAGGTTCTCCACTGAGTTAAGTAGCAAAGAATGATGTATTTTAAGATTCCCTTTCTAAAACACTGTAGCTCAAACAGAGTAATGGCTCAGTGCAAGAACTCCTGGAGGAAATCAGATGTTAGTATTGTGCAGGACTGGCTAGGTCTATACAAATGATCCCAGTAACCCAATTCTGTGATCAGGGAAATTGCAATATAGCAGATACCTACACACCTCTGAATACATGGGAATACTCTCTAATAAGGAAAGAACACACCCAAGAGTGAGTTGTATGTTTTAAGTAACAGACAAACTTTGTGCGTGTCTTCATAATGCTTACCTAAGGCACTCAGAGTTAAGCTTTTGAATTACACATCCAGTTCCACACAGGCTTTTTTAAACCCTCACTTTTGTCTTTAAATAAATCTTTCACTAATTATTTTGGTAAGGACCTACTGACCTTGGAACTGAACATAAAATAATTCTATATTGCTATGTGTTAAGAGATTTATCATTTAAGCCTGAAATGATGTTGTAATTCTTCAAGGATTAATATTTATACACAGAAAAATACCAAAAGCCCACAAGAAATATCCTGAAGCCTAACCCAATTCTTGAAACATACAGCAAACACCACAAGCACAAATTTGTTACATAAAGTACTTTATTGCATCACATGGATGTTGACATTTATTGCAATTTGTTTCTAGCATCTTCAAAACAACCAAATCTGAATATAGACACAATATCTTTGCCTCAATAAATTGCAGTGCTTATCTCAGCACTTAAGATTTGGGTCAACATAAAAATCTGATGATGCCATCCTATTCTGGTGTTGTATTGAGTAAAAATCTCCAGAGAGTCTCAAAAAATAATACTCCTAAAGAACAAAAAAACCTCTCCTTTAAAACTTACCACAGGAGAGAGGACATGTTTCCAGCCCACAATGGAGTGCAATGGAGAAAACTCTGCGGTGTTCTTTACTGAGCTTGCTCTAGAAGACAAGGCAGTACAGCTGTGCTGTATGCTACATGTTCATTCCAGGCTGGAATTTCTCCATGGTACTACCTTGTCCCACTGAGACAACAGTTCTGTCCCACACTAGCTTGCAGATCTCTTCATTGCACTACACCATGTACATTAACATGCCCTGCATATATACGTAACAAAAAAACTCCAAGAGACGTTTTTAGCTTAATGTAAAAATAAACACCGTATAAAACTTTTCCAAAAACAAGTCTTTATTTTGATGCCTTAGGTTTGGAGCTAAAGAAAGAAGAAATGGATTTCATTCCACTCTTATCAACTTTGGCCAGAGCCTTCTGAGCTGCAGTCATCTTGCTGTTTGCCTGTAAATGAAACGAGAAGTAGAACAAGTTAAAAAGCATTTTTGTAGGAGGGAAGTATAAGGTACAAATTTCTAAATACAGAAGTCAAACAAGAAGTTGAATTGGTTTTTTAGTATACAGCAGTAAAGATAATTTTATGCAGGCTTTAAATTGTAGGGGAAAAAAACTTACAAAACAAATTTGAGATTATTCAATCAGAGAAATACTTGTCATAAATTGCTTAACCTCAGACAAAGGCAGAGAATCAATTACAAAGACAAGGAGGTGAAACATCTTTGCCTTCTCCAGAATGAGATATCCCAACTCAAACGTTTACTTTGGGATAATCCCTGAGTGTACATTAAGAGGAATAATGCATGCAATATAACAGATGCATACTGTACCCTCCGACTCAATCTCATGATTATGCTGTCAGCAGGCTGAATTACAGCCTTGCATTACAGATGATGAATAATTCACACTGATTTATTATCAAAGTCTCTATGTGCAGTGAAATAAAGGGAAAAGAGATGGAAGAGCTAAGAATGAAGAAGGTAACCAACATTTGCAAAGCACTTTGAGGCCACTGGGACAACTTCCCAGACTTTTACACCTAAAACACATTTTATGAGCCACATTTTATAGAGCTGACCTCTTTTCTTTCTTACATTTTAAAATGTTATGTTTTAAATCTCTAGCTGTTTTACCTATTAAGAAAACTTTGCATTGACCTTTCTTTATGATATTTCTCAGTCTACAGGACTTCACAATTACACTACTTGGGATCAGCTAGAAGGTTACGGACAGGATGGAGATATGCAACTGCAGTATGACTGTCTGTGTTACTGTACAAACAAAAACACTGCCAAAGTATTAAGAAAAAAAAAAAAGAGTAGTAAACTGTACGGAGTCCAAGAGCTATCTTTTCTTTCCCAGATTCTCTCATCAATGTGCTTCGTTATTTTAGAAGTAAATCATATTTAGCATTAAAAGGAATTATCTCTCCTCAGTCTGTTTCTATCTTTATGCTCAGTTCAAAACCTGTGTGTACATAATAGAGAGAGGGGACAACATGCAGATTTTACACTATTTATTACCTCCACTTAGGGGGCAATCCTCTAAGTTCAAAACAAGTGTGTGTCCCAGATATGAACAATTCTGGGGGGTGCTAGGGAAAGAAGGAATCTATCTGTCACCAGCTGCTTCTCTTTGCAAAAGGATAAGGAGTAGTCAGCATTAGTCTGAAGGTCAAAGACCAGAACAGAGGGCCTTTTTAGTTCCCAATGGACTGCAGAAAGATTCATTTTCTTTCAATGCTCAGAGAAACAACCCAGTGCAAGCCTCATAAGCTTGGCACATACAAACAATCTATTTTTCACATCTCTGTTTCTCTCCTAGGAATGGTACAGTGGCAAGCACCACTGGACTCAGATTTGAATTGGCCTCCAAACTTGTGTTGGAGCTGGCAGTCAGCAAGCTCAGTGTTGATTTAACTGTATTAAATTGACATAAATAAGCGCACAAGCAATATGTCTACGTAAAAATACAGCCTGTCTCAGCAGCCCTCGGAATTTAAGTGCATGTTGCCATCATTGTTTCTTTTTCAGATAACCAAAAGTTATCAAGTTGCTATCACTCAGATGTAGGATTTCTCATCTGAAGATCTCAAAGAGCTTTTGCAAACATAATCTGAGAATCTTAACGTGTCAAAGTCTGCAAGGTTCACTGGCGTGTTCACCAATAAAATACAGTCAAACAGTAACAGTTCAGAAGAGTTCAGAACGGGACATGAAGACCATCAAAATCAAATTAAACCTGAAAGTTCAAGATGATACAACTGCAGAAATCTGCCATTTGGCTTCCCCTCCCCACTTCTTGTGTGTTTCGGAGGAGAGTAAAAGTGACTCTGTGCTAATGTTGAGTTTTAATCTATGCTTTAACAAAACATGCATGAGTGCAAGGCTGGCTTACCTTTTTGTTTTTCAGATTGCTGCTGTTAAACTTAGTATAGTCTTCTTCTTCTTCCACAGGGACATCTGATAATTTCCTTTTCTGAAATGTTAGAGTGATGAAGTTTCTCTGTCAACCACTTTTATGTGTACACACATGGAAGTTTAAAGTTCTGGCTTTATAAAGTAACCATAGCACCAAAACAGGACTGGCGATGAACAGAGGAATCTACAGTAACAGTGGAAGGTTTCTTTTTGTAATTGTCTTCTTTACACGATTATATACCATCCCTAAAGTATTCAGAAGAGATCATTCAATGCCATAGGAAGCATTTTCTTCTTCCTAGCCTTTCTGAAGAATGACTTTACAGAAATCACTTTAATCCAGTTTTTAATTTCCATGATTGTGTCTGTGGTGTCAGAGTCTAAATATTTAGAGAACCTTTATGGAGCAGCTGTTGGAAGTTAATTGTCTAGCAGCCAGGGAACCCAGACACTGGTCCCCACAGACTCATGGAACTGTGAAGGACCAGCAACTCCAGTGTTACATCTGCCAGCACGAGTGGATCGTCACCTAGGCTGTTATCTGTTCATGCACAACCTCTAGAAGTGATTAGTTTCTACAGCTTGGCCACAATGAAGCACTGACATAGTTCTGCTGGCTCCTTCATCACTTGAATCCGACAGTACATTGAGAAGCTTGACTGTGCTTGTGCTGGGTGCTTTCTAACTTCAGAAATAATGGGAGTTAAGAGTCCTCAGCACTTCACATGATCAGGCTGTAAGAATGAATATTTCTTTCCATAAACTGTGAGCATGTGTTTAGTTTAAAGGTGAAAACTTTTGGTATGCTTCCAAAAGGGAAAAAAAGTATATTGTATTTTACAACACTGTATTTTTATTATTATTATATATCTGATATTACTACCCTGTCCTTAATATCCTGTGAAATCTAAGCTGTGGCCTTCCCAGGTCTTGTGCCAAAGAGAGTGATTTTGCAAACAACTTGGATGGTACCGTACCATTTTAAGATCCTGTTTTATTCATTTTGTTTATGGTGCTTGTGATCTCCCTCCCTCCCCCCTCCCTTCTGGCACAGAAGCCAGGTCTGCAGCTTAGATTTCTCAGCTCTTAGAACCAGATCCAACAGCAGCCTTCTCTTCTGATTTCAATGGGATCTGGATCAGTCTCTCTGGGAGGCTGTTTACTGAGCTGTGATTATATTTTCAAATGACAATGTAATGAATAATGACTATTCTCCTCTTTTTGGAATCTGATAAACAAGTTTTTAAAACTTACAATAAAATGTTTGCATTTCGGCAAAGCATTTGCTGTTCAGTTGTAGCAGAGCCTACATATCCTTTGTAAGCTGTTATCGTCTGCCAATGGCCAGACTTGCCTATGCTGACAAACTGGACAGTATAATGACTACAACACAGATCAACGGCTTACAATTAATACAGATAACATGTATTTTTGATTTAATCATTAAACCACAATGTCCAGACTGTACCCAGTCTACCTGATATTACAAGAGAGAATCTGTCATAGCTTTTCTGCCAAACATCGAAGTTTCTAAATCTCTCCTCCCTTCAGAATTTAACACCATTTCTAAACATGTAATTACTTTGCTATATGAGGAAATATGTTAGACCCTTATTTGCAAAAATGATATACTATGTCTGTTGATATACCTTGCCCTCATAAAGAGAAATCTCAATGCAAAGCGAATAAGAAATTACAAAGTGAGTAAGTATGGTCTAAAGGAGACTACAGATTTTAGTGTACAAGTCTGCCTTGCTCCTCTGAGGTTGTAAGATAAAGGAGAGGTTTAAGCACCGAAGTTGCAAAGACTTAAACTCAGACACATCATGCACACCTTGGTCAGTGCTCTGAAAATTAATGGGATACTCAGTAAGATTTCACTGCCCAGCAACTGAACGGTTCTAAGCCTCGTTTCCTCTGTAACCCAACTGCTGAAATAAAACTATTTTTAAAAATAGATTCTCAGAACTATCCCAATAGTATAAAAGCTATTCATACAGAATATGTAATGTACATCACATGTAGTTTAATATAGTTGTTGTAACATGCTTATACAGCTAATGAATATCAGTTGGCTCCTGATGTGTGTTTAATATTTCTTACAATACATAAAGATAATTCTTAACAGAATCAAAGGGCCAAGTAACTGTGCAGCCAGAACAACTGTCCAACCACATGGAAATAACTTATATCCACGGATATACATTGGAGAACAAATGCTATTAATAACAGTAGGGCCCAATTATTCCTGCATGTGCTAGCTGACATACGGCTTAACAAAACAGTCACTGAACCGGCCAGAAATGAGGTTATTTTAGACTGTGTTTCGGTAAGTAGCAGGGACTTTGCAGGAAAGGTCATTGTAGTAAGTAACCTAGTTTCAGTAGACACAGGGTGCCTCAGTTGAAATTAAATGAAAAGGAAAATCAAAAGTGGGGCTCTTGATCCCACAGGGGCAAAATTTGCAAACTGTTTGCGTTATTTTCAAAAGCCATAGCAAAGGACTTGATGCATGGGGAAGACTCTTGGAATGCAAAAGAAAAAGATGAAATATGTAATTTTGGATCTCTTACCTTAACAAAGTGAAGAATTTTGAAGCAAAGAGCTTCTCAAACTAAACTAGATGAATACTCCCCCACACATACACTCACACAGATGCACACATTTTCCATCCCCCTCAAGTAAAAAGATAGTAGTAGTAAGCAAAAATCTAAAATGAACAGGGAAAAAAAAGGCATAAAGAAAGATATTTGTTTTAGGCGTCAGGTAATACAGGGATAAAGTGAGAGCTGCCAAAAAGTCAAGCTGAGTTAGACCTTGGAAAGGAAATTAAAACAAATAGTAGAAGGTTGTTTAGCCACAGAAGCAAAAATGGAATCTAAAAAGCAAGGCTGCTACAAATGAATAGATATTAAAGCTAATCTAGGTCTAGCCCTAAAATGGAATAAATCCTTCGCCTCAGTAAATCGTTTTCAGTGAAGATGAAGAGGTTAAATTCAGGGTTAAATTCAGATCAAGAGTAAAGAAATCACTCTGTTCAAAATAGAAGCAAAAACTCAATATGCTGACACTGTTGGGAGACTGCCTCAGAAATCACAAGTCCAGGAGCAAAACCTGGCAACTGTTTTACTAGATAGGGACCACATTGCCGCAGAATAGCAGAACACCCATCTATTTGTAAGGAGGAAGAAAAAGTTATAGTAGGCTTCAGCAGAATGGAAGCTGTGGGTGTGTGAAAGAAGGAAGAATAATTAAAGACACGGAGTAAATGAGAACTAAATGTAGGCAATACCTACTCACTTCTTTTTTTCCACAAAGATAATACAGTTTCTGGTGACAGAAAATGTAAGGGATTGCCAGAGGATTTGACATGGTGCCACTTAAGCAATGGAAATGAAAGAAGATGAAGATTGCATAAGAATTTTAGGGTACGTAAGAAACTGTGTGAAAGGGAAACAAAGGCAAGTAACGCAGAAAGGGATGTCATAGGGATGGATGAATATTACAAGTGGAGTGCCATGAACAATACCTATTCAAAATGTTCGTTAATTGTTAATTAAAGATAACAGCATGCTAACATTCACTGAATGTAGACCACTGAGTAGCATTATGAATACCTAAAGAGCTTGTAACACTGTGAAGAAAAAGCAAAAGAACCTTCAAGACTGAAAACATTATAAACAGATGAAATGTAAAGAAGTATAAGGTCGTGTGTACAGCAACTACCTGCATGAACTTCTAGTATAATCTGAATGCTGATCCCCTAAGAATTGCAGTGTAGAAAAAAAAGACCTGTGTTTCTTAACTGTTCACAGCATGACTATCTGCTACATCACACAGTAAGAGAGGCAAATGGGATTCTAAGAAATAATGAGATAAAGTACTTCTAGTTAAGACCAGAAGGGATTAATGCCACCGTATTGTATTGGTAAAGATGTTACCATGAAAAATTATATCTGATTCTGGCCACCTGTTTTCAAACAATTGAATTCATCTTGGAACAGGTGCAAAGAAATGTTCCCACAATGATAACGGAATGGAGGAACCATCTTCCACAACCACGTTTGGCTTCACAAAATGAAAACAGAAGGATATATATTTTCCCTTTACACGCTGAGAGAACTTATGTTAGGGAGGGAAAAGAGCCATTTCAATTAAAACAAACAATGATAATGTTAGCACAAAACCCCAAGGGAATAAATTGGCCACGAATAAATTCAAGGTGGAATTTACAGGAAGGTTTCTGAGCATCAGAGGAATGAGGTTATACAACAGTCTTCCAAGAGAAGTAATGGAAACAAAAAATCCTAATGAGACTTACAGTGGAGAATGGTCATTGTAGGAGAAATTATCCAACATGGTTGTCTGGGAATCCATGACCCAGGAGGTCCCTTTCAGGGTCCTCATAAATTACATATGAAAGAAAAGCTATGAGGTCATAGTGTCCCATCAACCTCAATAAAACTAAATGAGCAAAACACAAAAGAGAAGACTGCTGACCAAAAACATAAAATAAGTCTCTTTCCCTCCCCTTTTTTAAACAGCAAAACCAACCAAAATATTGCTTAATATAAAATATAAAAGTACCTGGTAATGTTCTCGTGTTATTTCAGACTGTGTTTTTACAAGGCCAATTTACTCATTGTATTGCACCCAGTGCTTGGCCTAGTTCAGTTTTAATAATAATTCAGAGAAACTAGCTTACAACATACTATATCTTTTAATATCTTTCTCCTTTATGTTCTCCTACCTTCAATGGTGGCTCTGGTGCAGGGCTTGTAAGTTCTGGGAGACTGCAGAACAAAAAACTTTATGTTATAAATTTAGACAGCTGAATGGCCCAAATTTTAATTCCTTTCCCACAAAGGTTGCTTTGTGTATCAGATACTCACACATGGCATATGTTTGCAAAAAAGTGGCTCATGAACCCTGCCTGTATTTCTGACTTAGACAACTGAAAAAGAGCCAGGCACCACAAAGAAAGATGGGCTCTTTAAAAAAAAAAAAAAAATCTTAGATTGGGCAGCTGTAACAGGAGAAACCCACCTTACTTTTGAAAACTTTGGCTTTATTAGTAAGATGCTTTTACAGAGCACATAACACCTCTGCAATCAAACTGTTAAGGTATGGGACTTCTGAGGTGTAAACTGCGCATTTCTTCTACAGGCCACAACAACAGAACACAATGAACAGAACTGAATGGAGGGGAAAGTACATGGTCCCAGTGATACCCCAAACAAATGCTGCTGCTGGATGAGAACACCAGCATGAGGACACGCTCACCTTACAGATTTAAGTATAAACTAGCACGGGTTACATACGTGAACTCAAACCCCACACCACTGAGTGAATAGGGAAAATTGTATTATTCACTGTAACTTTGATGACCAAACATCAGCATTCAATAGAAGTGACCAAAAGGATATTAATGCATGCCACATAAAACTAGCAGCTAGCTGGAACAATACTTACCCTAAGTATTTTGACAGCTCCTTACTCAGATCTTCAGGAATATATTCTGATATTAACCCGTGGGCATACCGTACATAGTCTTCAGGAACAGGACAGGGAATGAAAAGAATAAGAAAAAGAACATTCACATTATATAGTCATGCTGTCTTAGCCATGTTGTATGCACTACCATAAATCATAAGGTTGAACTAATAGTAAGAGACTTCTAATGGATACACTGTGATGGTTCTCTGTGTTGAGTAGTTTATGTTACATGACACTTGTAGGTTTATTTAAAAAGTAAAGACTTACTACACTCACTTTGTCAGCACATGTTATTAATATCTGCTGTATGTACTTTACAAAAGCTGTTCACTTTCTGAGAATACTAGATATCATGTATTTTTCCGAATAAATTAAATTTTAAAAACCTGCAAAAGTAAAAAGCTGACTCAACAGAACATGCAATCATTAATTTTAAAGCATCTGGATCTTACAATTATTTGGCAAGCGCTTCAGTACTAAAGTACATTTTCTGGCTTCAACTGAAAACAATTAGATGAGACAATGAGTCTATTTCAAAGTCTTGTACTTAATTTCAGTACATTACGGAAAATGCCAAGGCCTATCTAAACATCACTGGCAAGACAGGATAATTATCTGTGGAAATATGAACTACTAGAAGCTGTTTTCAGTACAGGGCACTGCTGCTATAAATGTTTTTTTCTGAGAGACGGGAAAAAAAAAGTGACCCTTTTATAACATGAAGTCCTAAACCAGATCTTTTCCGGTCACGTTCTACACTCACACTTACTGATCATGGGCTGGAACTTTCAAACTTGCTGTTGTTGGGGCTGCTAGGGAGTAACTTTATCCGTGCACAGGAAGTATTTGCCAGACACACATCAAGCTAAAATCTCACCTCCAAATTCCATCTACAATAGGCCAGCTCTATCTTTTTGTATGACTGCACCCTTAGAGAGTTAAGAGGTACATGGTAAACTGGCCTCAGGGTAGTGAAGAGCTATTTTTTCTGCATCAGAGAGTTTCCTCCTTTTTTTGAATATCTAAAAAGCCCAATGCAAATTGGCACTGAAGCAGAAAGCATTAACAAACTGACACCAGCATATGCATTTCAATCGGACTAGCATCAAACTCACAGTATCTCCTGTCTGCACTTCTCTTCCCTCCACTGCCTCAATTCATCAAGTCTTAGTCACTCCCTAAGCCCATTTTAGGGTCAGGAGAGAAGAAGAGAAGAATAAATAATTTCAATCCAAGACAACTTTACCTCTGCACTTAATATGACCAATTTATCTCTTAAGAAAAATATTTCCGTCATTTCACTCTTTGCATTATGACACTGAATGGCGAGGCCTGATCAACTGCTATTGTAACCCAAATACGAAATCAATTTTCTTTATATTTCTGCCCTGAAGGAATCTTCACTGACTTCCTTTACCAATTTTAAAATACCACTGTTTGCCTTCCAGGTACTCTGGTCTCACCTTAGCCTTGCTTTGTTATTAACCTCCTGTCAAACACCAGGAATACTTGTACACCTCCCTTCTTTGTCTTCCTAGCGAAATATTCAGGTTTCCTATGTTGAATCTTCCCTCCTTTCCCACTTGCACTCATTATATCATCCCAGGTTTTTGCCCTACAACATCTGTAAAAGCTAACTACAATACCCATCTATTCATGAGGTACTGAAATTTCATAATACCCTTATGCAAGAAGAAATTCTCTACCGAAATAAATTGCACTGTCATGGCAGTGAAAGGATCAGACAAGAAAATTAGGCTTATTAAAAATAAGTGTTGAGTAAGGTCCATTTGACTTCCTGTCATTCACCTTGCTGTATACAGTGGGACTGCCTCCAAAACTTACCTATTTTTAAACCCTGGTATTCCCTACTTGAATGCTGCTCTTTTAAATCTATACATCTAAAAAGAAAAGTATATGCATGTTTTTGTAAGTAAGCAGGAAGGTGGAAAAAACACTACAGATTAGCTATTTGATTACTCATTTCAGAGACAAAGTATTTAGGCATAGTCAAGACTGTCAGTGTCAGCACAGGACAATTTTCCATTTCTTTAAAGAAGTAGGGGTAGGGAAAAAGGGTAAAAAGCTACTGTAAAGTTAAAGTAACTTACAAATTTTGCAGCTTTGTCTCTCTTTAAAAACCATATATTACAATCCCTGTTCTATAAAACTGTCGAGCTGCCTCTTAAATCTCATTTATGTTGTTTCCTTTGATATCATTACTTGGTAACTCATTTTCCACTTCGTCAGCAAGTTGCTTTGTTTTCCTTATTTTTCAATGGCATGCAGACTTCTGAATGTCTTAGTAATCAGAAGCAATTTGCCTTTGTTCGTTTTGTTCCGAACCTTTCTTAATTTCCATTAACGTCCATTTTCAGGTTTCTCTACACAACTTCATATCCCAGTGACATTCAGGATGCTGCCCTCCCCAGCAAAAGGGTGACTAGAAGGAAGCAGGATCACTCCAGACTTTTTGGTACCAGCACTGTCACTTTCAGAGAGATTTAATATACATACACTGTTGAAGTTTTTGCCCTGAATAAGTGTGCAAACGTATTCTGTCCATTTGTCACAAAGTAATGTTTAGTCTATGACTGTGTCTTCCTACCATCCGTTTTCTTTTAGGAGACTTCTATCAACAGCATTTGCATACTAATAAAAAAATAGTCTTTTCTAATACAGAGACTTGTATTGTGTGGATACTCATACATATTACGTATGGTCTCAGTTCAGTAAAGCACTTCAGCATATATTTCACTGAGAAAACATCTTCTCTGTAAACTAAGGAGAAGCTAAAAGAACCCCAGTTGAGATCTAATGTCAATGCCCCCCTGATGAAGATACCAAAGAACTCAAGAAATGTCAAGAGACACAGCCACAACACGCATGGATTTTTCTGTGCAAGGAATACATTCACTGCAGAGACCAGTTTCAGTCCATCTTAAATGCTAATCATGTGTTTTATCTGCAGGTATGCTGTTTCACAAAAACTGAATTCATTACAGCGCTTACAATGGTTAGTTTTCTTACCTTCTTCAGCATCTGTGATCTGTTTACCGCTGATAAACGTAGCTGCCTGTACCCTTTCACCTACAGATATATTGTTGCTTTTAAGTGCTTTCACTGTTTGATTGACCTATAGGAAACCACAGAAAGAAATGTCTATATCAGTGTTGTTATGCACACATTAATGCAGTGACAAAGCTCTTGTAATTTTGTTTCAAGCATATAAAACACTCAAGTTATGGACTGTGGTGAAATTTAATATACATTTGTAATGACTAGCATATGAGCTCAAAAACGCAACAAAGCTAGCCCGTTTTTGAACGTGTTGCCTTGGCAACACAGCACCAGTTTTGTGGCACCCTAAGATGCGATGAGCTTTTCAGATGTAACAGCCACCCTTATACAGGTGAGAAATACACCTGCTGGAAGAACAGAATGCCCCAACCCAGTTGGACTGCAAAGGCAGCCCCGATGGAAATCAAAGATTAAGAACATTACAGGGCACTGAGATACTGTACCTAACACAGAGATCACTGGCAAAGAAATTTTCAACACAAGCAGGCGCCTGCTCAACCACTCAGGCATTCATTGGAAAGGAGATAACCCCTAGCTTCATCATTGCAGAAAGCAGACCAGATTTTCTGCTCATGTTGACTAATTTAAGGTTTCCCAGCCACATATGATGCATACGATCTTTTTCTACAAAGTAGCATCATAATAGAGGCACATCTATGTGTAAAATTAGATATACCTTCTTTATACCAAAACACAGACAACACTGAACTTAGTCATAAGAGTTATTTCTTTTCAGCATACTGTACTGACTTCTTGAAGAATGTGATGGGATTAGGATAGCAGCAACCATATCAGGACCGTTATGAAAGACTCTGCCAAGACTTCATGAGGGATCACATTTACAGCACAAAACCAAGCTGGACTATCTGTCCAGCTTTAGGGCATGGCAGAATTTAAAAGTTGCAAGGAGAAACTCTTAAAGCCTTCCTCTGGCCCACTGGCAAAGCAGATAAGGCAAGAAATAAGCCCCTCACTTCGTGCAAAGCCCACAGAGCACAGCAATAAACTCAACTTCAGCTTCTTCTCCTGCCTCCCCACTTCAAATCTCTTTCACGCCAGCCCCATCAAAATGAGAAATGTAACAAACCTGCCATTTCTCTAATACCTCATCCCACTCCTGCATGCAGCAACTGTGGTGTGCTGTCTATCCTTCTTGCACAGGACATGTACTTTAACTGAGGGATGCCACATGGCTCAAATACAGATATGGACAAACTAATCTGCATTTTCGATTTAAACATAAAGCAATTTAAAAAGCAAAATAGAAACATGATACCTTTTTCTTTAACCACTTCAATGTCTTCTCTTGGCTGTACTTGTGAAATTTCTGACTGCCAATCTCTGAGATAAAAACCAAGAAAGGGGAAGAAAGTCATGACTGGTTTAGATTGCATTTTCAATACACTTAAAATCTTCAGAGTTGTAGACAGAGCACGGAAGTTAATTTGCAGCTTGCACATGTTTGATATCAGGGCAAAAAGTTTCAAAAATATTGGAAACATGGAAAAATAAACAGACTGAGCTGATATGCATAAGTTTGAACAACCTAACAATCTTTAATTAGGCCCTAATCCAGCAAAGCTCATATTTTATTTATATATGGGTAATCTTGGGCTGCCTGAATTCAGTAAGGCTCTTCTCAAGCCCTTGTAATTTGCCAAACCTTCACTACCCTGTGTCACCAGACTGGTCATTGTAACTACACACTTTGCAACATAAAACATTGTTTGCCTGACTGCAAAAAAACAGACAAGCACCCACAACATAGTATCTTAAATCTTTGGTTTATTAATTCCAGCACCTAGTAGGGGGTCAGGAGAGTTGGGTAGGGAAGACAAACGATTTGACCTTTCAATAATCTCTTTTCCTATCATTTCTCTGCTCTCATTTCACAGGGTGACTATGGTAGAAGTTTACTTCTATCCTCCTTTTGCGTACTTTAATACAGTGTCAAAGGAAAATAAAGAGCTAAAATAATGAAACACACTCCTAGTGGGAGGAAGTACATGATTCATTTATGATTTATTGAGCAACATAAATTAACTCGATGACATAAGAATTTCAAAAAGTATTTCCCCTGTGATAACTAGGGTACCACGAACATATGTGAGTCAGGATGCTGAGGCAAAGGAGAGAGAAAATTGCAAAAGCTCATGGAAATTTCAGGATAAAAATTATTGAGCTTTAATTCACAGTGCTCCATTTTAGAAATGGAACAAAATGCCTAGTAAGATTACACAGGAGATTTCAGAGCCCACTGTGTTTGAATCTATTTCTTTAACAGGTATTTCAATAGCTTTTAATCTCCTGTATACCGTTCCCATAAATACATACATCTGTTTCATGTCATTTACTGACCCAGTATCATATTCCAGCACTAGGTTCATAGAGTTTCCTTCTCCCCTTGCAAACAACAACATTATTTATGATTGTTTCAGCATTTCCTTCTTTGGGGTTTATCTTGGCTCTTCCAAATTGCATACAAATATCTAACTATTATGTGCTCTTTGTGTATGCATGGTAGGGGGTACGGAGAGGTCAGGGAAAGCTGTTTACAAGATAAAGTTTAAGTCTATCTCAACACAACAGCTGTAGAAGAGTAAAATGCAAAAGATTCTTCATAGCAAAAAGGAAAAAAATACTAATATACACTTTGCTTCGTGCAGTTGATGAGTTGCAGGTAAAGTTGCAGCTGTGACATTACTGGCTGCAGCCTTCAGGACTTTGAAGTTTCTAAATGGCTCTGAAAGAGAAGCAGCAGAAATTGGGGGAGACTGTCTGTATGCTTGAACCTGCTTCTCGAAGAGCTAACATGGTTTGGGCCAAGCACAGTGAGTACGATTACCGGATTCCTCTCTTATCGGAGAAAGTTCGAGGAAGGGACATCCTCCTGCCACCATCCCCCAGCCCATGCTGAAAAGTAATTCTAGTCCAGATTCCCAGGCAGACTCCCCCACAACAGCATGATTCAGAGTGACTCAGTTAGAGAAAGGAAACGTAGAACTGTGAAGCCATTTTCATTAAAACATGTGAAAAATAATTACGCTGAACCCTTCAGAGATCACTTTGTTTGAAAACATTTTGTGTGCTTGACAGTTTTGACTATTAAACTCTAGAAACTGACAATATTTGAGACCTCTGAAGAATTAAAGTGAGTTATGAAAGTCACAAACTGCTGACAAAAGGATTCAATATTGGAACGTGGATTTAACATGTGATGCACATTTGATATTGGTGAGAGTTAGCGACTATGTTTGATAATATGAGTATATATTGGAAAGCCTTTTGTTCCCTAATGTGTCTGGTGCCTATAAAACTGGTCTGAGACATCTGGAAAGATTGGGTTTGAGAAATACAGATGGAATATAAGTGGTTCTACAATTAAATAATATGTTCAGCGATCGGGTAATCGCTATGTAGACTTGGAAGTTTCCCTGATGTATTGTTGAGCAAACTGCCTAAAGCACATTTTAACATCCATTTTCTCAGTGTTTTCCATAACTCAGAAACTCATATGGCCCCTTTTTTCCTACCTTCTGGGAATACAAGCTTGGCAATATTACTTAGTTATTCTAATCAGGTAAGTTTTCTTGGCTCTTCATGTTAATCACATCAGACAAGATCACAGTGCAGTTTTTGCCTTGCAAAATGAAACAAAGAGTAACGCTCTAGAATTGGGAGTTCATAACCCTTTCCTAATCCTTCTCTATTGTACTCTTTATCCAATCTTTGAATTCATTAGCAAACAACCTGCCTCACCCAGATTCAGCAAGCTGTAACACACCCTTTCCCCAACTACTAAAGCAGGTAAATGGGAATTTAATCCAGCAAAATGAATTTTCAGTGCCCTTCAACACTGAGGCCAGGGAAAGTGGAGTTTCTGCTAATTCAGTAAGTGTAAACTGTGAGTGCTCTAGGGTAAGAATTTGTTATACAGATGTTAAAAGTCTTAAGATTAAATTAAGAGTGAAATAATTATGTTGTTAGGTTCTGCCAAATGGATCAGAGTCGCAGAAGACCGAACACAACAGATACTTCTTGCCCTAAAGCCCTGCTCCTTAAATGAGAAAGGCTATGTAGTAGACAAGTCTTAGAGCTAGAAAAGAGTACATTAGTCATAATATTGGTATTTTTTACAGGCAATAAAAGAGATGTGAATATGAAACACATAGAAAGGGAATGAACAGAACGGTGACCTGTGCATGACAGGCAGGCAAGCACTGATGTGTCTGTTGCATAACTGTAGGTTTGGCGTTCTAAAAAAGTGAAAGAAATCCTAAGAGCAAGGCCTAATGTTGTTACTTTCAACCCAACCCAAACACGAACAAGAAAAGCAGCAGCAGGTACACGTCCAAGATTATCACATACAGCCAGAGCATGCAAGCACACACAGCATTAATATTGACAGCAATCCTTGTCCATTATGTTTCAAAACAAACAAACAAACAAAAAAAAACAGGAAATGAAAGTAACTTCTTGAGCAGTTAATATCATTTCCTGGCAAAATGTCCCAAACTGATTGGTGTACATAATGCATTATGAAAAGCACCAATACAAAAACCAAAACCAAGCAGTAAAGAATTTTCACTACTATCTACCAATACAGTCTATCAAACAATGCTCTGGTGGACAACAACCGCAAATACGATTTCAGAATGGATACAGAGGTTAGACTAAGATATAAGATCTTGTCTATGGCAAATCTATATGCTTAGTTATTATTTTGCTGTTAAAAAGGAAACACTAATACCACCCAGAGGCAGCGTTGCTGTTTGGAGAAAGTGCCTCTTCAGAAAAATAACGCTGGCTTTGCCGTATATTCCTATGCAGAGTTCTTAGTTTGACAGTCAAGAGAATCTGGTGGGATTTTTCACCTTCTGAGACAGAAGGGCAGAAGTTTAGTATCCCCTCTTGCCCCCTAGCTCCTTAGCCAGTATCGGACAAGTTGTAGGGGACAGTAATCGCCTAGAAGTTTAATATTAGTTTTTACTGGAAGCATTTATCACTCCATGGGAAGGCAAAAGCGGTTTTGTAGTTCAGATGCATCTGTCTTAAAGAAGCCTTCTTGAAAGTCAGAATCCACCCTGAGAAAAGGGTTGCCTGCTCCCACTGACACTGAATG
This sequence comes from Anser anser, assembly GCF_964211835.1. NCBI lineage: Eukaryota > Metazoa > Chordata > Aves > Anseriformes > Anatidae > Anser > Anser anser. Next base: position 184,079,034 of record NC_139720.1, on the reverse strand, counting down.
TAACTCAATGCTTTCCGAAGGTTCTTTTGGAAATCCAGGACAGCACATAACTCCAACTACCCCAGTCCCAGCAAAATGTAACAATTGTCTCACTGCCCAGATTTCCTGCTGTCTTGTTAAAGTGATCATTTTCAATGGAAACGCGTCCTGCCCTGAAGTTCAAATTGATTCTTTTGGGGAAGTAACTGCTCTGTGTTAATGCATATGTACCATATCATACAGGAAATATTTGAGCTTGTACATCTAAATCCTTCAGGAAAAGCTCACAGTCTCCTATCTTGATGCTCTATGCAGCCTAAAAGAGGTCTGGCATTTTACTCAGCAGCATTTTCGTCTTCTATCACCCTTCCTCAGCCTATCTGTAGAGGAACAGCTAGATATTTCTTCTTATACATATGTATCAACAATGGCAGAGTGCTTCATGAGAGCATATTCCTAATATTTCTAATTCCTAATTCCTAATACTTCTAATATTTCTAATTTTAATCTGTGTACCTCTACTATTTGGAGGTGCTCTATACACGTAAAGGGTCAGACAGTTAACGTTTTTTCACTTGGTGGTAGATTCAGTGTTCTCAAATTCCTGTACAGGTAGAACTCCACTATCAGAAAGTCAGCAAACAGAAGCATAATGCCCTTTATAGGACTGAACGTAAAAACTGGAGATTTGCATCTTTTGCAGGTCTGCCAAGCTGCAAAAATTATTACGTAATGCCCCTTTCTCTTCCCTAGAAAGTATATATTGTCCTCAAAATAAGAGCCCCCTGTACCAAAGGGAATTCTGGACAAAGCTTGAGGGCACTATGTATAGAATTGGTACTTTGCTATTTTCTTCCGTTCAGCTTTTCTCTCACATAGCTATGCATCCCAATCAAGGTATGCATGTAAAAAATAAAAATAAAATTAAGTCTTTAAACTTAATCCCACAATAAATTATGCAAAGCTAGAAAACTTGTGCTCTCCTATCTCAGCAGTATATTCTCTCTTCTTGAGCTTTGTTCTGCTTATTGTTTGAATGCTTTGCTACAAAGGGAAAAAAAAAAAGCCACATGGACAATGGTTTCACTTCTTCCACAGAAGACTATGCTACACTAAAGAAAGAGTTCAGGAAGAAATAAAACTTTTATCAAAAGGCAAAGAAAGTTCATAGCACATAGCCATCTCTGATCAGTTTATCATTTTTATGCCACCAAGCTGGAAGACTGCACAACTATTTTAGAGTTAAAGCAGATAATCTGAGATCCACATTCTACTATTCACAATACTGTAACGAAGACTTTTAAGCCTAAACTTCTGCTTTTAAAATACAGCTTCATCCAGCACCTTAAGTAAAGTGAAAAACAGTACTTAAATCTATTTTGTAATGAAGTAGCACTAATAAATCCAACCTTCCCTCCCTCCCCCGCCCAAATCTTTTCACCTTTTTCTTCCGTTACATGATGTATGGACTGTTTAACATCTGCACACTTCAGCAGCAACGGGCAATAAGGGTACTCTGAGTCTAGCACAACTTGATCCAGTGGCTGGAACTTTCCTTGCTGCTGAAAATACATCAAAGGAACAATAAAAGCATTATTACAATGTTAAGACATATATATATACGCATGTATAGAAATATATATGCATGCAATTGCCACAGTTTTAAAATAAAGTATTTAAAGAAGATCATATTTTGAACGGTACCACATGATACATTTAGAAACTGATTACAAAGCAAACTATAAATATTTACTTCAAAACAGTAAATATCTGCAAAATGCTGAACTCTTCAATTACTGCACTAAAGAGCCCAAATTTAAAACAACATGGGGAGAAGCTAATGTGAAGTACAGCGAGATTTTTTGGAAGATGACATAAGACACAGTAGTCAGTGTGTGCCAATAGTGTTTGAGACCAAAACCTGTTGGATTAAACCCAGTGTCATAACTTCCATTCAAATTTTGCTTTTCCTTCCATAAAAGATAAATCTCAAAGGAGCAGGGCAGCTTCTGGAACACAGTATTAACCTTTCACCTCTGCAAAGTCAATTCCAGTTTGGCCACAGTATGCATATAAAGCGATTTTGGCACAACTTAAATAGCCCCACACATGACAGAACCATCAAACAAATCTTGTCGTTGCCAAACAATGCATAATCATTCAGCACAGTTTGGCACAACTGGCAGCCTTCTCTTTGGAAAGCTCCTTTAGCGCATCAGTACAAAGACTCAGTGAGCTCTCCATCCTTGGAGAGCGCAAGGTCTCAGGAGCCAAGGCTGAAGTCATTACAGCGGTCAGTATAAAAAAAGCACTTGGGTAAACTGTTTTCATTATTAATTAATCCTCTTACTAAACAGTCAGAGGCTTCATAAAAATAACCATCCGCTGTTAAATAAGATTTAAAAAAAAAAAACACCACAAAACAATGAATTTCAATTTGTTTCTCTTGAAAATGAAAAGGTACAATTACAATGGCAAAAAGGTTATGAGGGGCAGAAATAAAGCTTCAATGAACTGTCTCCCATGGATAACTTACCTGCACAAACCACTTTGTGTCCAGAAGCCAGACAGCCATGTTCACCTTGTGCAGCAACACAGAGCCTAAACTAAGATTGGATAGGAGATGGCTCTGCTTAGGGACACTTAAGCAACCCTGCATCACACTATCAAAACTGGAGGATGGTGCAAAGAATGATTCTACAATACTCAGGAGGTATCTTAATTACCTCCTCCTTAATTACTCATTAGTTCAAGCCAGAAGTGACCGTGCTGTATTCAAGTTGGCCTTGCTTGAGACATCTGCCACAAAATCCTCAAGACTTTGGTTTACTGAAGAATACAGTAATTTAGGCAGGGAACTGCAGGAATGCATTCGTCCTTATTTAGGAACCCATAACAGCTCTACAAACTTACCAGGCACCATGCCTGGTTTAGAAAACCCTTCCAGAACAATGTACCTAAGAAGCAAATGGCAGTACTGGATGCTTCCAATGCAGAGAAAACAGCAGCAACAGTCATCCTTTATTCAGGCTACCTCAGCACTCTGTCACATTGACACAGGAGGTTTACTGTTTGCCTAATTTAAGTTTGGTTTATAAAGCTTTCAAAGGAGTGCTGAATTCAAACAGAGTGCAATACTGAGAGAAACAGCTCAACTATTCCTGTGCAATGACTTCTTCTGATGGGACACCCTAGAGCAGGAACAGACCACAGAACATCTGAACACACTGGCACACCCTACACCATAAATTATTTAGAAGTAATTGCATAACAATAGGTTACTATTACAAATGTCTAGTAGGACTTTACTTCTTCAACATACAAGAACAGTTTTCCTGCATTCTCCACCTGCAACCTTAAGCAGAAAATAGCAAGCCACTTGATAGGAAATGCTCTTAGAAGAAAACCTCTTAGGATGCATAAAGTGAAATTATTGACCCCATGAAATAAAAAACGAGGATTAACATTTTTATTTTATGCTCTCTTTTCACAGGCACATTACAAACTATAAATCAATAATATTGCCTAGGAGTTTTGATACACGTTGGATATTTAAGTAAGGTTTTGCAACACCCTAGATAAATTGATTAACCCATTTATTAATCATCTTTTGGATACTTGGTTATCCCTTTGCTATTGCATGATACACCAGCTCTACAAATACTGTTTGTAAAAAGGCAATGTTTCTTTTCAAGTTCAAACTCCCACAGAAATGTTTCTTTTTCATCTCCCATAGCATCCAAAATCATCTTTCTTTCTTCTCCTGTTTCTCAGAGTGATTCACCTACTCCTTAGGAAGGGCTCTAGTTTGTTTTATTCTGATGACATCTATCATTTTAAATTCAATGGTTCGAGGATCGGTTCTCACAAAAGGACAAAAGATTCTCTGCTTCTTTTACAAAGAGGGGATTAGGTTTTGTTCAGATTGCAAGCTGATTCCTGGAATATACTTTACTGGCCAAAAAAAATGGTGAAAACAGAAGTATGTCTAGGGTGGCCATCTCTGTTTTAAAAGCAAATTAAATTTCCCATAATATGGAAGTCCCTGTTGGTAAAATTAACATAACTTCTGCAGAAAATGAAGACAGAGCTAATGCTTTCTCCTGAGAATTCCAGTGAAAAAATTAAGCGGGCGTACCTCCTTGTCTGCTTTTATGAGGTAATAAAGTATCAGGAATAAGGGGTCCATCGGCGTCACGAACAGCAGGCGCCCATCTAAGTGAGAGATATACAAGAGTAAGTTTAGTACCAAGAGGCATGAGTATATTGCTTGTCCATTTTTTAGGATGTTTGTCAGGACCGTGGGCAAGAAGAGCGGATTTTTTTATGTTAAGTAATCCAGTATTTCGGTAAAATGGGCAAGAAAATAGTATTTGTGATTTTACGTTAAAAATATAGAGAGCTCAATTCTCAACTCTGCCAAACAAAAGCACAAGCTCTGTTGCAGGTCTTCTGGCTTCAAGCACTCTCAGTTTTCCCTTTTTCTGGACTGTAATAAAAACAGCAAAATTAAAGCTGCCCTCTATTGGCAGATTTGGGTGTAACAGAATATTGTTCTGGGATACCAGATAGACCCAGTATACTTCACCCCAAACACCGTGCAAGAAAACACCATGCTGGCAGCAGAGGATGGCCGTGCAAGAAATAATTTCAACAGATAGTTAAGTTAGAGCTGTGTTTCATTTGTAAGGGGAGAATCTGCACATAGTCTCCTAATAGAACAAAATACACTGCAACAGATCGGAAAATGTTCCTGTGTGTTTTATTCAAAATTACAAAAGAAGAACTTGGTCTCTCCTTGAAGCAGACACCTCTGCCCATATGAAGCTCATTGCAGGACAATAGCTCAGTCTTTCTGTATAATCGTAGATAATTGGAAATAAAGAAATTCACTAATGAGAGATAATAATTGATGTCAACTTGAAATTAGTTAGCAAACCAAAGGCAAATAAATGTAATTCTTTTTTAATTCACGTGATTAAGATATTTTTTAAAAAAGGAAATCTTATTGCAATGGCCCTAAGGCTAACAAAAGATAGGGTGGGAAGGTGGTTTGGTCAAAGCTCATACCCAATCTAGCATCTGCACTGTTAACATGATGCATTATAGTGTGAAGTCCCTACAATAAATCTGTATAGCCAAATCAGCCTGGGGATCCAGTTCACGTTTATCTCAAAGCTGATTTCAACTCTTCTTTCCAGAGAGAGTACCAATGACATGGCTATTACGGGACTATTTGTACGGCTTCTGACAAGCCTCAAGAATCCTAAATGAACCCCTGGCTGGAGCAGAATGGGCTCTTACACTGTACTGTGTCATCCTCCTTTTGCAATTCTGTAATCAGAAGATAAACCTAGAGGTGACAGCCTCAAAACGTGGCTCTAGTATTGTGTGAGCTGTGTAAGACAAACAAACATAAGGCAACTCGCATTTATATCAAAATGATACAGATCAACCCATGCAAGCAAAATCAAGACAAGTCTAGGGCATTCAGGGTCAAAACATTCCTCCAGCTATGTGAGTTTGTAAGCTGGTACTGTCACATGCTAAGACCCTGGAAGAAAACTACCCAGATCACAAGGGAATACATTTCCCTGACAAGAACCAGGCAAAGACAGCTCTTAATCTCAACACCACAGCCGTTAGCTGTGGAAAGTATCTGGACTACTTACTCATAAAGCTGAAAGTTTTTATAATAAAATTGGAGGAAAAAAACACTAGCCACTTTCTTAAAGTTTCAATTTAAATGTTTTCAACTGTACCTCCAGGAAGAGTATTTTTATTTGTCCTAAGGAGTTTTGACTCACTGTAGGTGTGTCAAGACCTCTGTCTTTCTCTGCAGATAATAATGAGATGATTTGCTTTAACTGCAAACAACACAACTTTTTTGTGTTGTTTTTCATCTGACCATCTCAGAGATGCAGCAGCCCAAACATTCGGAAAAAAAAAATTCCCCCCTTTATATTTTAAATGAAACTGAAGCAATTGCTTCTCAAGGCAAGCGTTTGCAAAGGGCCAAAGCAGAGGTTAGAAAAAGAAAGGGGAGAACACAACATGGATGTAATTGGGAGCAGGGAGCAACCCAGTCTTTTGGCTCCCCCCCAGATGGAGCAAGGAAAAGCTCACAGACATACTGTTTGCATTGCTATACGCACCTGCAAAGGATGTTTAAAAAATAACACGCATTTGGGATATTACCGTTAAAGAAGGCATATGTCTGGTGAGGCTGTTTATTTATTTATTATTATAAATGCTCTTTTTTTTTCTAGTTGAAAATGGACAAAAAGGGTATGCCTTTATCACCTGAACTGATACTTATTGCATGGTCTGTGGACGTCCTGGGAGAGAAACACTACCCCAGTGACACCCTTATTGATACAGGATCATTAAAGCTGTCACAAGTGGTTACATAAGTTTCTTTCTCATTTTTAGAAATATCATGGACTATGATATTATAGATGATCTCACTTCAGACAAAACACTGAAACGGCACCTTCAGACAGCAGCCGTATCCCTGAGATCACAACACTCACACAGAGGACTACAGAGGTAATTAAAAGAAAACAAGACCATGCATTCCAACACTTGGAGCTCTAACACGCTGCTCTGCTTAGCTAGCTCAGGCCTTCCAGCCCTTTTTCCCTGCCGTAGGATAAGACATATTTTACTTACACTGAGGACTTTCTGGTCTGATTGACAAGGCAAGCTAAGTATTTTATAGCACTTCAGTTTAAATACAATTGAATGACTCCCCCGCCCAGCTATACCCTTCCTCAAAGACAAACGAACATCTGTCTAATTGAGGCTGCCAAAGGCAGCCTTTTAAAGAGAGACCACAAAGCCCCTAGCCCTGGTTAAATCCAGATGGCAAACGAGTGTGTCAGAAGGTAGGGATGTGATGCAGCATGCCTCAAACAACTAGGAGAAACACCTGTAAATTTACTAGAAGAGAGAGGGAAGGTGTCTGTTTATGAACATTAGTTACAGTTGGGGGAAGGATATGTTATATTACTCACCTTGTTGAACAGTCTCACCTATAAACCAGGAACGATATTCTTCATGAAAAGCTTTAACTTCAAACAGCTGCTGTGCACCACTATTGAATAAGTAAAGGGTTGCTTCCCCTGTCAGAAGAGAAATCTGGTTTGTGTTTGTAAGCTTTCACAAAAATCAAAAGAATACCCAATACATCTGAAGAATGTGCCTTATATACATACACACACAAACATACACACATTCTACATAAACTCACTACAAAGAAAGCTCAGACAAAGAAAACTATTATATACAGATGTTCGTTTACCAGCTCTATAAACCAAACTGAATTTGAATCAATAAATAAGATGTGTGAATAGTTCATCTTACAACACAAAGCCTTTGATCCAATCCCAAATCAAAATCACAGAAGAAATTAGCTTTTGTCTGTACTGAAGGGGGAAGGTGGAAAACCAGAAAATTTCCTTTCCCTCTCTCGTGCTTGTTCCCAAGACATTAGATGCTGGGTTAGGGGAACAAAACTCTCAAACCTTCAAGTGACAACTTGAAATCTTTTGTGTGCGTGTGTACATCAAAATGGACAACAGATAACTCAGTATGGTTAGACAAACAAGGTTAACAAGGAAGTTAAAAGGAGCTGCCTCAACGTGCCCACCATAATCTTGACAGTTTGAAAAGTGAAAGAAAAGCTTTATTTTGAGCCACCTCATAGCACAGCTCTGCTGTTTCTAGGTTCTAATGAGAAGGTGACAAATGTGTTACAAACAGAATTGGCATTTTCTGTGTCTCAAACAAGAAGTCAACAGAACTACAGAAGGGGCCACTGACATTCAGTTAGTTGAGTCTGTTGGCTGGACTAGCCCTGTCTTGGTTATCAGTGCATCTTCGAGAGACAACATCAACTACAACATGGCAGTCCTGCTCAAAACACATAAATTGCAAAGCTGCACTGACTTGCAGATCGCATGCTGGCTCAAAAAAGTGTCAATGCAAGCCCTTGCAAGCTGATGTCAGCACTACTGTTTCCAGCCTGATGAGATTCCTAGGTGCAGAGGAAGGTCAGCTAAAATGGGCAGATGCATCTTTTCCCAAAAATGACTGATGATGCTTTTTTTCCCCCCTTTATCCAAGAAGCTGACCAAATGTTTAACCTCACCTAAGGATACAGTTTCAATTCTCTGATAATCATTCTTTTGGAGAGGGGAGGAGAGGAGTGAACAGTAAATATAAGGGGGAGCAGAGGTTTCAATCATTACCATGTGCTTCTTAACAAGGGTCTACACCATAGTTTGATCAGTGCCAGACATCAGACTATCCATGGAAGTGTTCGTTGAACAGCTTAAAGACTCCTACCAGCGAGCATGCTTGCCAAATGCGGTGGAGAGCTAGGAAATGTCGGGAAAGAGACCATTCCTTCTGCGTAACTTCAGCTCCTTATTTTATTTCTTTACATTAAAAGGACAGTCACCACGGGTTCCCAACTATGTCATTAGAGAGAATCTCCAGGAGATGGAGAGAGAAGCTAAGTAGCTCTCCTTCTAACTTTGCCACTTCAATTAGTTGATTAAGTCTTGTGGCACGGGTACTCCCCTTCTTTTAATTTAAAACTTTGAAAAATGCTTCTTGTAGGACTTCTGAATTACAGGCTGAAACGCTAGTTTATAGTCTTTGTATGGGATCAAAATTTTGTCCTTTTTAACCTGACTACAAAAAGGACCATGCATACTTTTATTTAATAAAGTGGTTAGCATGACTATCCACAGCGTGCTGAGTCCTTCAGTGGGTATTTATACAATATCTGGCATCAACAATTCATTCATTAGACCCAGACATAAGGAAAAGACATTATTAGGGTGTTCTCAGTCCTTCCATTTTCAAACCCTATACTTATAATAGGCTACATAACTGAAAGTTTATGCATGTCTATAAATAAGCTTCTGTAAATTCTAAAGGAACACACCCAGGCTTTTGGTCAAATCATTGAACTTCAGGTTTTCCCCAGAAACCTTTCCCAAGATCTCTGATTCTACAAGCTAAATAGTTTTCTTCTTCCACAGAGAAAAGCAAATTAATATCTACTCTTTTTAAAACGTAATAAATTACAAAGCCAATATAATACAGCAGGTGGAAAATTTCTCTGGCTGTATATTCTCACTGTAAATCTGAGCAAACAAAAAACAAGTACCCTGACGAGAATAAATGATTTCACATTCTGTATCTATTATTTTTAAATTACTTTTTCAAGTAGAAATTAGAGTACTGTGGTATTAAAATGTACCTGAAGACTTTAGTTACAAATATATATCTAAAAGTGAATGGTGAATTTCAAAAACAAAAGTATATAATTTAGAAAACAAGCTGGTGAAAAGAAAAAAAAAAGCACCAGCCATGTTTTTTAAACAAAACATGCTAACCGTAACCAAGGCTTGCTGCAGATTTCTGCTGCAGTATCTTATACCACAATTATTACGTTACTCATATAGAAATAACAAATCCTTGACAAAAATGGCAATCTGACTAGAAGAAAGTAACTGTGTGTGGGATGGTGGTGTCATTATATCACCTGCATCTGCTGGTCTTTCCAACGTATTTTGAATTCAAAGTGCCTCGTCATCTATTAATGGGAAAAGAGACACCACCACTTGGACCAAGGAAACAAGAAAATTAGATTTAAAAATGTAAAGACTCAAACAGCTTGGTAAGTATAATTGAATCACTTCTTCTGACCCTGCCTATTTATTTTACAGCATAAGATGAACGGTATGAAGCCTAAATTTGGATTAAAAAAAAAGCCCAAGCTCAACACCCAACACTGCAAGTTCCCCAAAACTAATGCACTTAAAAACACAACTTAAATTACACCTCTTTTTTGTGCTGCCAATATTCCTGATGAATAAACATTTCAGCCAATTAAAATTATAAAAGAAATCCTAAATGTTTGCAGAGCATTAACTATCTGGCATCACCAGCAGTATCTTTGGCACATAAGACTTACATTATCATCACTATTTCAGCTTGCAAAACACGAATCATTTGGTAGTGGAGGGAATCAACCAGAACATTAACAGGCTCATGTCACTATTCCAAAACTTGCCTGTGCTTGGACTGCGTAGTCTTGTAAACATAGGTTCGCTGTCAGGTGTCTTAGGGGGGTCAGTAGCAGCCTCTGTGGGGAGAAAGGAAAAAGTTATAAACTTGTAAATTGAGAAGCATTTCACGTTCTGCCACGCTTCTCCAAGACGTTCAGAATTAATTGGATTGACACTTTTTGAAAGCTCACATATTTTCTGCCTAAAAAGCTATATGCCTCAGCCCAAATTCACCCTACCTGATCAAGGCACCTAAATTATGATTCCAGACTTCCTGGCACTCTCTATTTGCCGTGGGAAAGATATGCACCTGGGGATGATTTAGGTTTTGAAAACCACTTCCCCCCAGAGAGCCTCAGGCAACAGAGCTCCCAAGTTTGACATCTCAGTTAAGTGAGATGAACTGATGTGTTACCCCGATTAGTCTCAATGCCAATGAGAATGCTTTGGTAAATTACACCAAGCATGGTGTGGGCATTAAAAAGTTAAAAGTGCACAAGGTAAAATATTTGTAGGAACAAACAGTGGTCTTCTTTCGGGAACTAAGATTATGCAGCAATATGGGGCAGGAATTGTCTGACTGGTTGTTACTTATGTGAAAAATATGCACCCTTGTTTAACTGTTACATATAATCTTGAAAAACAATGAGTGCGTTTCGTTCTCCCCACAGGAAAAAGAAGCTGAGAGAATACAGCGCCTCTGGCTTAGGTTCCTGACAGTTGTTCTCTTTTCTCTGTTTTTAAGCAAAAAAGTCAGACAAAAAGCAGAGCCACAAAAGTACAATTTTTCTGTGAAATTTAAAAAAAAAATAGAAAGGAAACAGCTCCCACAATGATGCTGATTCAAGCCTGAAAAAAACATCTATAAGGATCCCCAGTTAAGTGTATTCTATCCAAGTTCTCTTCGTTGGGAAAGTCTAAGTTATATGTATGAAACCAACTTCCCACATCTGAGTGAAGAGCAACACGACAGCATCATCCTTCTTAGCCCGCAGACTGCCAGTTCTGTCCCAATTCCTCTCACAAAGGCATTCATCAGAGCAAGGAAAATTGCTAAAGCATTTCACATACACAACCAGCATCCAGCCCCCAGAGAACGGACTGACAGGGACCAGGATGATGCTTGGGTTATGGTGCTGCTGCAGGAAGCGGAGAGTTTTGGTAGTATCCAGGAGGTTTGCTGAGACAGAGACAGCACAGTCCTTTTCCATAAAAAACACGGAGGTAGGAACCTCAAACACATTCAGAAATCGGTGTCCACTCTGGCTGAAAGCCTGTCCCCAGCACCTCAGGAAAGGACAGGCAGACTTCTCACAGGCTGTTCACAGGGACCTCAGTTGCAAAAAAGGCCCAGGTAACCCTCATCTTTCTCATCTACACCTCCAAAGAGAAAATGTCCACAGGAAGACGTAAGCAGGGCTTAAAAAGCAAGTAAGTGTATTTTGTGGTGAAGTATTGGAAGACAACGGTTCCTAGAGCTGTTTGAAGAATTTGCCACTATTTTCTTCTCCTGAATTTTCAGTTGAGTCTTCAGGTGGCTTGAAAAAGTGCTTGAAAAAGTTTCAATATACGTTAGGGATTTTTAATGGAAAAAAAAGTCCATATTTGCTAACCAGACTTACTGCATATGCTGATACATAAACACACACGGTTGTCAAGCTACATTTGTCCTGGCAAAGGAGAACTTCAAATTTCTAAAGCTGTGTATATTTCAATTTTTGACCGCAGTTTAACATTGGTGTATTTTTTGTTACTTTTTAAAACACTACAGTGATTAATGACAGTGAAAGAAACACACTGCATGTGTTTACTTTGATGTGTTTCACATGAACATGTTAAAATATACACACTAAATGTGAGTTTCAAAATTTGAAACAAAAAGCAAAGCAAAACAAAACAAAACAAAAAAAGCCAAGGAGCTTTTAGCGCTCACTTGCTCTGCTTTCTTCATGCATAGATTTATGAACACTGGGAAGGCATCCAGCTGAGCCCGAAGTTGCATTGTGTATAACGTGAACAATTAAGTAGACAACCCTTCCTAATGGAGCTGGATTTAATGAAGTTCGCAGCTTTATCCGGTAGATCTGTTCTTTTCCCAACCTTCTAGTGCCACGCTGGATTCATCCATCTCCACGAAGTCTGGGAGATGCCTGCAGCGACCCCGCTGCCTCCCAACCCTGGATAACCACCTTCTACCACTGAGGGCCACCCCATGCCATCACCCTCTGCCCTGACGGATTCCCCTTTATCTACCGTGGGTCCCCACAGGAAGGGAAGCACAGCCCTACCCCTTTTAGCTCTGCATCCCTCCCCAGAAACTGCATGGCAGGCAGCTGCCCCTGCCAGTTAACCCCTAAAGAAGAGGCCAAGTTCCAGTCCCAGCATCTCATGCCCACAGGATCAGAGCAAAGACCCTGTTCCCCCCACAGCTGCTGCAGAAGGCAGCTTACCATAAGGGACGCACGTGTGCAAACACAAAAAGAAGGGAAGGTGTGAGCAAAGGCAAAAGTGGTTTGATTTTTTTTTTGTTTTAAACCTTGGGATTTCTTCAAAATGTATTCAATACCTCACTCCATTTCCAGGGGCAGCTGAAGTATATTTTTGTTACAGATTGGCTCTATTAGATGTCAAGTTGGCAGATAAAAAGAGGCAATTGGGAGAATGCCTGCTTGGAAAACTGGATGCAGTAGTAACGTGGCCTTACGGACGAAGAAGGCCCTATTTATCTGAATTTAAACACTTGGTGGCTAGTAAAACGCTGAGCAAGGGATTCTTGAAGTTAGGTGTCCAAACGCTTTCTTGTGTGTGTTCTGGCCTTCAGCCAGGAAAGGTAACTAGATTTCTTTAATGTCATTACATTTATCAGCCCTCGTATTTGGGCAAGGATCTCTTCTAGCTAAGTAAATAAAGACTTCTTTAAAAGCAGTTCTGTAGTGATTTTCTAGCAAAACTAAGAGTTAAACTAGGTGTTTTGGAGTTTTGAATTTTAAGATTCACAACCAGATAAGCAATAATCTTACAGAAAATAAGCAGACAAAAAGGGCATTACAGGAAAAGCTTTTTTGTTAAATCCTAATGGAAAACATCAGGTGATTGCCACTACACTTACTCCAACAGCTTCTGTAGCTCAGCTCTGAGAAACCTGTTCCTCTACTGGAATAACAAGTGAGAGAGATGAGACCTTTCTGACTGTTACGTTCTCTGCCAACTGCAGCTGTACGCGGCAGGTAACACACAGGGAGCACAGGTCAGCATAGTGACAGATGTGTCAGTACAGCACACTGTTCCCCTAGGACAATGTTCACTGAAAGGATACAAAAAACAGACACACAGGTATGGAGGGCCCGATTAATCTTGTCCCAGGGAGGCATCTGAATTAGCCAGCCACTCCCTAAAGTGCCAGATGCTTCCAGGAGGCAGCTGAACCCCCCTACAGCCTGCCCCATCCCTGGGAGCACACTCCGTCTGCCTCAACCTTTCCGACACCTCCAGCAACCCGGGTGAGGCAGCGCCGCTGCTGCGCCAGTGGAGGGAGTTCTGAGTTAAGCACAGCGCAGGACAATGAAACACCAGCACCGCGCCGTTAAGTAGGTATACTTTGCTTAAGTTATGTATAGGCTACTGCTCGTTCACGATCAAATAAGTCACACAAAGCCCACCTAAAAATGTGGGCGATACATCCAGCAGTTGTACTGGGGTCTACAGAGGGAACGTCAGAACCCTGGAGGTGAGATGAAGAGACTACAAAGCCTTCAATTACACAAAAAGAGAAAAGCCTATCGTATTTTGTGGAGGCCACACGTACAACCAGGCAAATTCTGTAAAATGTATAAACAGAACAAAGTGAAAATGAAGCGGCTGTCAAAGGATTTCTAGCAATAATGTATTCCACAATGGATAGATATGTGGCATTAACAAATCTGGCCATCAAAAAAACAAAAAAGTCTAGCTGGTACTGCAACATGAATAAACTGGAAAAGAACATAAAACTTCCACTAAGATCTATGAAACTGTTAGAAATGATGCAAGGTCTATTCACCTTTTTTTCCAAAATTGCTTATAGAATACTGTACATAACAGACTAATATCAAGTTATATGGAATTCCCATGCAAAAAACTGCCAGCCAAGCAAGCAGAAGGCTGTAAATATCTGTCAATTGCGTAAGAGGAAAAAACCCTCTGAGAGCACAAATTTCCCCACCACCACCACCCAACAAAAAAACAGGATCATTTAAAAGTCTGGAAATATAAAGTTAAGATTTCATTTAAAAACAGATATTAAACCACACGTCACCTACACAAGTCTTTTCCATTCCCTTCTGAACTTCTAGTCATGCAAAAAAAGGTGTGTCAGATGGAGACATGCTGATGATGGAGATCATTTAATGGACATTTTATGGAAACCTTTAAACTATGTAGTCTAGGGGTGCAGATATGTTAGATCTGATAACTGTTTATTTTTACATTATTTTTAGAACCAGTTAACCCTGAAGTAAACTGCTTTAATTCAGTGCCCGCTTCAATGCTATATAAACCAAGTGTCCTCTGTCCTGCAGTGCACCCTAAACAAAAGGCCAATGAAAAGTAATTAATAAATCCAGGGCTTTTTATCGAACAAGCTTTTAAAAAAATGTAAGTTACAAGATAATTATGTATTAGCATAATGAATCAATTCAGGTATGCATAGACTGAGGATGCAGTCCCATGAATGGCTTCCAGTGACCAAAGATCACAGGTCATTAAAAAATGCAGTCCTGAGCTCCCCACCTCTGCTGCTTTCTCTCCATTAAAACCAGCAATTCTGTGCCTTGTGGCAAGCCAGCTCAGTCCACTGACCTAGATGAGCAGAAACAAGCCACAAAAAAGTCTTCATTTTCATCCAAATCAGTAAATATTGCCACCCACCATGTGGTTACATGATCACCAGAACAGAGGGACAGAACCTGTGGCAGCAGCAGCAGACGCCACAGAAAATCACTTACTCTATATGAGACAATGGGCTCTTTGGTCAGCTTGGGCTAATTAGAAAACTAGATCTTATCCGATTTACAGAGGTGGGAAAGCAACAGATGAGCACAAGGTATCTTTGCTTCCTTGGCTGACAATGCTCCCTGGAGAGCACTAAACGGCACACAGCTCTATTACCACTGCAAAAAGCCTCCCTTCCACATGCCTACACAGGAGGCATGGCTTCACACTTGAAACCACTTCATTTTTGGAAATCTTACCTTAGTGTTTACTCAGTTACAATAGTTTGATGTCACCTCACTCCCTTATCCTCTCGACTGTACATAGTATTGGCTTCAGCAAGGGGATTTCTGCGATGCCTGTCGTAAAAGCTAGGATGGCAATCAGCTTGGTAATTATAATATATACTATTCGATGCCTTGAGCAAATAATGTTTAATGTGGTGCAATTTATACCCTTAGACCCTTTTTGGTTCCTACTTCACCTGCAAATACTGTGGTAAAAACAAAACAAAACTTACTGAGAAGCAAAAATGGCACTAAGTTTTCTATCTTGAACAAAACTTGACACAGAAATACTACCAGATGGCTTGAGTAGTCTTCTGCCCCAGTACACAGCCAAGCAACTGCGCTTAATATTAAGACTTCTGCCTGAGAGCATCCTTTAACGTCACCTAATGCTGGCACAGATCACTTCTTAAGCCAAAAACACATGCTTATAGACTCACTGGCAACAATGGAGAATACTAATTCAGCTGTTACTGACATCTCGATGTTAGGCAGATCATCCAGAGGAGGCTGAGCTGAATGAAGGAAAAGTCAATCTTGAGAAGTTCGAGAACAGGTTATCACTTGAAAGGATAAAAACTTCAGACTTCCCTTCTCAATATTTATAGGGTCAACAGTGGTGCAGCTGTATTACTGGCTGAATCAGCCCTATTCCCATGTGCAGAGAGGCCTAAGTTGGCATAAGTTGGTCTCTTTCAAGCCAGATGGCAGAAAGCAGAAGTAGGAGATGGTGTTACACATTAAAACATCTCTTTTCAGTTACTTTATTTGCTATGCTTCCTTCTGGCTCCTTAGCTTGCCAGTTATATCTGCTTTATACACAGCTGAGCTCAGTATGCCTTTTAAGAGATGACATGCAAAAAAACAGTGCAAATCACCTGCAGGCAAAAGGCTTTGTTCAGGAGATGCAAATGCCAGTTTAGGGAGAGGTTAAGTAAAATATGCCCGCAGAGTGCTGACTTCTACAGTAAGTGTATCCACGCTCACTTTATTAAGAAGGTAGATAAATACGGGCACGTATACTTACATTATCTTTCTGATGTTTCAAGTCAGCTGCTTAAAAACACACATTTTTAATTATGAACATTATTTCCAAGTTCTTTATCTGAATCGTTCTGGAAGTATTAACGTTCAAATGTCCTGCTCAATTTTGGCATTCGCTACAACTGCTGAAATAAGCTTTCTAACAGCCCAGCATAGCGGTCTGTTTTGCAGCAGATACTCTGAATTTATTTCTTTAACACTAAATAAAAGCACGTATCAAAGTGTTTTTAAGCACAAGGTAAGAGAATGGAAAACAATAAAAAAAAACACTGCCTACTTCAGATGTTAAAGCAAACTACGTTTATGCACTATATATTCAACAGCTTCTTTTGATATAACATCTTCTCTCAATATGACCCCAAATTTTCAAGTCAAATGCTTCCTCTGTTGTTGCATGGAGACAAAAGTTCCTTAGTCTCATTTGAAAGAAAGGAGGATTAATTTAATGCATGCTGATGCCCTATGGTTTGGCATCACAGTCCATTTATTTCTGCCTCCATCTGACTTTTGGCATATGAGATTTGTTCGAAGAGCTTGCCAAGTCTCATGTGAAACTGCTCCTTTTATTTTTAAAAAAGTAATTCCTAAAAATAATAGGATTGTTAAATTTCCCTCCCTTCTTGCTATCCTTCCAGTGCCATTAAAATGGCAGTTCCCATAAAATAATAAAAAAGCTAATCAATTTGCTGTTTAAGAAAACAACAGACCGAAAAAATGTAGTCTTCTAAACTTGTCTAGCTCAGTAAAATAGAGCTGGAAATTAATCTTCAGCTCGCAGCTAACCCCTACTTCTTTTACTAATACAGAACAAATGAAATACAGTGCTCTTAACCTTGGGTGCTGAGTGAAACGCCAAACTTAGAAAACTGTCTTCAATTCCTGACCTTTTTGCTAAAACCAGCGAAGGATATAAATAGTATCAGCTCCGACATAACACCTATCCCAGAGAAACTGTACTGAAAAGAGACTGCCCTTCACACCCGTCCTGCTAGGCAGCTAGTGGGAGAGGTTGGTTGCTGTCGGTACGACCAGTTTGAGGCCATTATATAAGATATTTTGTTATACGGAGCCCAGGTGAGATCTGTCACACGACGTGATTTCACCACGGTATCTGAAAGTTTTCCAGATCCCTACTCTTGTAAACCTACCGTTAGGTGGGGTCTCGATATTATTTCTTTTTCTAAAAAATCATTTCTAGTCCTTACGATTTTCAAAGAAAACATTGACAACGGTAGCTCCGTGGGCTCTGTGAAACAAACAGAAATATCCTATATGTGTATTACAAAAGCACCTCATTGATTCAGGTGATATGAAAAAAAAACACAACATAAACATAAATACTCAGTAAACACAGAATCTCTTCTACAAAAGCCCAGCATAAACAACCTTCTAGCTATGAGACAGATGGGCTCTAATCCTCAGGAGCCACTTCATTTCCCTTGGACCCACTCAGTAGACAGACCAATACAACAGGAAGCCTGTATAGGAAGCTCTGCATTCTCAAGAGTAAGCGGAGGGTGTGGATACACACACAATAAAACATCACAGATTATCCAACTGCTATGAGAAATGCAGAAGAGCACAATCTGCAAACTCAGACACCCACCAGTGAAGTCCACGTGGGTCCTTCGGGACTTACAAACACCGTGGTGCCTCTGTACCACGATTCCTCCAGAGCTCCAGATTCCGGAGGTCTTCTTAACGGTCGACGTCAACTACCCCGAACAAAGCAAGTTCAGATCCAGATTTCCAGCCAAGCTAATAAAATCCCCTGGAACGTGGAACACAGCACAGAAACACCCATGTGGGTCTGCGCAGAGCCAGCTCGGTTCCATCAGGACTTATTAGTTCAGACACTGTCTGAAAGCAGCTGCACTGCAAAGCTGGTTCTGGAAACAGCAGAGATGTGTTAACATGGCACAGCACTTGAACCAATAAACCGTGTTAGTGCTGAGCAGAGTCTGCTCTAGGCCAAACCTGGTGCCTGTGTATCCACAGAATAGTTAATCTGCAACTGGAGAAACTGCCTGAAGGGTTGGCTCTATTTTGAGCCCAGCATGCAGAGCTCTACCCCTACCTGCATGCCCAAGTCTTCTGTCCTCACCCAATTTTATGTCCTCATCACCTCACTCCATCTGACCAATCCCTCTGCCTACTCTTCTCCTGTTTGTTCATTGCTTTCTCTCTCAACGATTCACATCCTTCCTCTAAACGCCTGTGTTAAGGCTGCACGATGTCCAGCAGTGGCTCCCAGCCTTTATGAGTGATCAGCATGGTTCCCATCCTCTCCTTGTCCAACGTTCTCCACCAGACCAATGCTTCTTAACTCCTCTGTCCCTGAGTCCCAAGCCAAGGCTTCTCCCTTCATCCTGCCCTTGGTGCTTCAATCCCTCACATGGGAACAACTGTGCTTATAAAAACAAAAGAAAAAGATGTTTTGACATAGCAAATCATCCTGTGCCACAGGAAAAAAAAAAAAAAAGAAAGTATCAGCAGAAACACCACGACCAGAGCTCTCACCAGGACAACGGCAGGCTACCTTGTCTAAAGGTAAGATTTGTACTTCACCTTGAAGTTGCATACCCGCAAGCCCTGATAGGACCGTCCAAGGCTCTTCCCCCTCTTCCTACTCGAGATTTCCCTTGTGTGACTGTCCCATGCCGAACAGGCTTGAGCATCTTAGTATGGCAATGGGCTGGTGAGGACAAAGCTCTGTCATCAAGGTGCTACTGATAAGTGGAGTGAACAAAGCCCTTTCTTTGCCATAGAAAGGAACGAAGGCAGACAAAGACTGACAGAGGTGAAGCACAGGGTGCCTGGCTGACTGGACATCAGGACATCTTGTCTCTCAACTGAGGCAATGCTGTACCCTCCTCCTTCCCACCTTTACCCACCTCTATAATCTAGGCAAAATACCTGATGAGCTGCGTGTTTTGTAGCTGTCCTACCACTTGTAGGCATGAAATGGACACCGATGGTCACAGTTTTACAGTACTGGAAATATAATGATACAGTTAATGATTTGTAACAAAAAGCAAGGGAGTCTGGCCCTCTAGGACAACTCAAGAGACTGCTGTAGCACGCATCATTGGTAAAACAACCACTCCAGCTGTATTACTCCTCTAGCTATAATCATTTCTTGAAAAAACAACATAGGGCAGTTCTAGCTGACAGAGGAGATTTCTTGTTTCTGAGCTGGTTCGAGAACACTGAAATCAATATGAAAACAAGGAAATCAGAACCAAAATTGAAATATATCTTCTCAATTTCAAACACACTGCAAACAACAGAGCCACACAATGTAATATATTCTATAAATGTATAGCGAAGCAGGGAAATTAGTAATAATTTTAGAGCCTTCAATCCCAAAGCACACAACTCCACTCACTTTCTATGGCAAATCAGAAAATGAAATCCATCTGTTTTTTAGCTGCTGTGTTGCAAATATCACAATGTTGCCAGCTGCTGAAGTCCAAATAAGAAAGAATCTCACCTTCCTCTGGCATGAGCTTTTTACACTTAACTAAGTGTTTCTATGTGTCATATAAGTAACGAAACCGTGCTCCGAGACTTCTGCGAGAGGCTCAGTCTCTTCTGATAGTTTCAGAATGGCACAATGATTAAGAGATGAGAGCAACATATGTATCCTTGTCCAGAACTCCAGCCACATCCCTGCCATGCTCTGGGTCAAACTGATTGAGAAATGCTGACAGTTAAGAAAGCGAGTTTCAGTTCTCTCAGCTTTAATTCTACCCTTCTGACAGACTTCATTCTTTTTTAAACTGATATCTAGCCTCTCTGCAGAGCTAGTCATCATCTCCAGCCATACAGGAACTTTTAAGATGTCACTATCAGTGCAAGATGAATGACATATCCAAGCGGAAATGCTATTTAGTTGTGTAGGATGGTACGCATTATTAACCTTACAAGCTGTTCTAGGGAGACTGCTCTGGTGAGTAGCTCAAACTAACTGAATTACTTGAAAGTAGGGCCTTAGAAAGTGCCTTTAGTATAAGAAAAGTTTTGGAGCTCTTTGCGTAGTATTAAAACATGTCTTTCCCTTTCCTGCCACTATGCACAGGATACATGAAGATAAACTTACAATCTACATCTACAAGGTGTTAGCAGACATTAACAGATGGTACTAAACTCCCACCCAGAACCAGATCCCACAGTTATTTACACAGGTCGCTTTTATGCATGTATGTAGCATAATACCATACATGTCTTGTGAAGGTACAGATTGCCATATAAATAAAAATTAACACTGTCAAAGAAAAAGGCACCTCTGGTTATACAGAAAACTTTGTCCATCTTCTTTCCTAAGAGCAATCGGGTCTTCTGATTACAATTTCTGCTAAATGGCCAATGAAGACTTTCTGAGCTCCATCAGACAGAGCAGTTCAGAAATGTAAAACTTTAACAAGCACAACAAACACTAACTTAAAAATTGTTAAAAGAAAACTAAAATCATTAAATCTATTTAATTTCAGTGGTCCTATTTATATGCTATGCAAGTTTCATCAGCTGTGGAGTTCTGAAATTATCAGCCACACACTTTTTCTAAAAATCACTATGTGCTCTGAGGTTCTACTAAGGCTTAATAAACTTTCTTACAGGTCTGGAGTACTATATAAATTTTGTCAGAGCTGTGCTGGCATAATTGGTAATACAAACTGTCTGGCTTCATGAAAGTTACAAGCTCTGGCTCCAATCCTGCAAACACTTACTGAAGAATTTAACTTACTGCACAGAACTGACTACTCATGCATAAGTTAAGCATATTTGTAAATATTTGCACAGTATGGACATCTGTTGGCATAGCCAGTCATCTGATACAAGATTCAGCTTTAAATCCTAGTCTGCAGAGAAAGGAATGCCTCGCTTATAAATTCCTTTCTTAGGCATCAAGCATGTCAGATACCGAAGGCTGGAAATGAAAAGCTAAAACCAGAGGAAGAGAGGAATCAGCGAAACCATAACAATTGCTCCTGTTGCTCTTGTAACTAGAGAAGCCTGGTTTCTTAATGCCTCAACGCTGAACTCCTGCCTCATTTTCAAGCCTCGGTGAACTAAGCTGATTCTCTACCTTTCTGTTGGTGGTATCATTTACAGCACTTATCACATTGTCACAGACGTTTTCATGAAAATTATAAAAATACTCCAAAAAGCTCCCCCTTTTTATCAGGTTTGGCTGAAATTAACAAACAAGCTTGTAATTTTGGGTAGGACAAGAAACAGGCACAGCATGAGGCTGACCCACGAACAGCTGTGGAAGTCTCACTGCCTTAGGATATCAGGCTATAAAAAGGTACTTGTGAAATGCCTCCTTCCTCTGAGCATCTTGGAGTTTGAACACAACCTGTTTGCCTCATCCTCCTTAACACAAAACCCTTTTGTGACCTGTGAATTTAAGACTTTATGAGCTGATACTAGCCAGAAATAAATTGAAAGGGTGGGAAAGGCATCTTCACACTTGCTTTGTGCGAAGCAAGAGAAGCTAAGCCTACACAGCGCTTATGGCCTCGTGTGCGCTAGCTGCCATGTGGAGGTCTGCTCGTTCAGCCTACAGGAAGAAGAGCGGAGGAGATCTCAGTGTGGATTAGGATTTATGCTTTCCAAGGAGTTTGTTTTGAAGCAGAAGCTTAGGGATTAAGCCATTTCCTCAATAAATAAGTAAACAACGGGGAAAGAGGTGAGGCAGGCCAGCAGCCAGGAGACGACGCTGAGTCTCAATGGAGGACCTTGCTGACAGGACCTCTCTTCCACAGCTCCTCTCTGCAGGGCTCACAGCGCCGCCTGCACACCAGGGGTGAACCAAATTTATAAAAAATAAAAGACGGTGAGGGAGACGGGGTCCCCGGGGAGGAGGGCGATCCCCTGCAGGGCCTTGTGTCGGGGCTGTGTCACAAAACCAGGGCCGGCCGCGCACCGCAGCCCTCACAGGGAAGGCGGCCGCCTCCTGCCCGGCTCCGCCGCCGTGACCAGCGAGCGGGGCGCTTATGGCGGAGCCCGCCCCACCTCGGAGCCCCGCGGGGTTACCTGGCGCAACGAGCACCCACTGGGCAGGGTGCGCAGCCGCGGGACGCTGCTTCGTGCCGTGCATGCTCCGCCACCCCCGGCGGCAGCTCCCACAGCCGCCGCCGCCGCAACATGGCGGCCGGGGCGGAGCGGCGCGGCGAGGAGAGGCGGGAAGCGCCGCCACAGAGCCCGGCGGCGGGACGGCGCCACCGCGCGGGCGCTAGAAGGGGGGAGCGGGTGGTAGCACGGCGCTCACATAGCGGCGGCTGTACCGCCTCTCCCCTTTTCCCCCCTCCTCGCTCACCCCCGGCCGTGTGAGGGGAATGGTACGGGCCGCTGCGGGCGGGAGGAGCGGGAGGTGGGCGTGTGGGAGGGGAGCGGGAGGGCTGTGTCTCTCACGGCGATCCCCGGCGTAGGCACCTGGCCCTTCGCCCTCTTAAGGCTGCTCCTTATCCCCGGTCCGTCGCATTGTGGGGTGGCTGTAACTGCCCCACGGCCCGCTGTCTCTGCCAGGATCTCATCCAGCTAAATAAACGCCTCACGTTGTGGGGGAGCGAAGGAGATGGTGTCCGGCTCCTCTCAGGAGTGCCTACTGACAGGACTTGTGGTGACAGGCGCAGACTGAAATAGGAGAAATTGTGTTTAAGCATAATAAAAAGCATTTCATGTAGCGTGAGGGTGGTCAAACGCTGGAAAAAGCTGTCCTGAGAAGTCGTGGAGGCTGATCCAAAGCCTCTTCTTAGCAGTCATCCCCCCTCGTGTGTAATAACAAGTTAAATGTGTCCTATATCTACAGATAGACCCCAAGGAGCTCTAGTCATAAAATCATAGAATCATTAAGGTTGGAAAAGACCTCCAAGATCACCTGGTCCAACCATCCACCTACCACCAGTGTCACCCACTAAACCACGTCCCTAAGCACCACATCCAGCCTCTCCTTGAACACCCCCAGGGACGGTGACTCCACCACCTCCCCGGGCAACCCGTCCCAGTGCCTGACTGCTCTTTCTGACAATAAATGTCTCCAACCTGAACCTCCCCTGGTTTAGTCCTCCAAAGTAAGGCCCATGCATGTGCATACACACATACATGTACATAAAAAGTAAGACCCATGCATACGCATACATATATATACATGTACATAAACTTAGCTTCACCAACACAAGAATGGGTTGATGGCCAATGTCCCAGAGATTTAGAAGACAAACGTTATATGGTATCAAAAGTATTAAAGTATACATATCAATTGTAAATCTCAGAGATATGAAACAAATATTAAAAACATACTAACATTTATGCTCTAAAACAGAACAGAATTAACCAAGGCCAACATATGCAAAACAGCTGAGTTGATGTAAGGCGGAAAAAAAAATAATTTCCTGAAGTCTGAGCATATACATTCATAACTCTGAGATTACACTAATCTAAATTTGTTTTATTTTAATTTTCCTGATTTTTTTTCCTCCTGCCTGAAGTGGGGCAGGGTATAAATGCCAAAGACCACACCACACCATGTGTTTTGAAGGAGAAGTCCCCACTGAAATCACAGGGAAATTCTGCTTTCAGAATGACTGCAAGTTGCAATAGCATGTGCCTGGATTGCAACATTTGCTGATGGATGTAGTAAAACCCTCTTTAGTACTTGTTTTAACAAAGAGAAAGAGGATCCCAACTGTTCCACTGTAATCCATGCAAAAGCACTGGGAGAGCAGAGCAGGAATGGTTCCTGTGTTTGAAACCTTTTTAGAAGGAAAGCTTCCCATACACAGAAACGTTTCCTTGTAAATAACAACAGTTTGGCTTCCAATCTTGAAAAGAAGATGCATGGCAGGCTGTTGTACACTGCTGAGATTAAGAAGGCTCTGGAAAAGACAGTACTCCAGCCCTGCAAGCCCCAATCTGCCGTGTGTGTCGAGGTCAAGGCCAGAGGCATCACCTGCAGTTGTTCCAGACATCCCATTTCCTCCCTGGCTGTGGTGTGTGCAAGACTGCGTGTGATGGAAATGTTACAGCAAACAGTGCTGTACATTTGCAAAACCGACTTGTTAAGCTCATGCTTTTCAAAGCACCAATCCATCCTAATTTAGGCACCTGATAAGCTGATAAGCAAGCTAATTTTCAGAGGTGCTGAGTACTCTTAGCATCACTTGAACTGAATGGATATTCCAGATGTCCTTTTTGTCTATTTATTTATTGGATTTATTAGCATATTCCACAATCTCTAGATGTGTATTGGCCCTGAGATATATAATGCATTTCTTCAGGAATTTCTGCTTAGAAATGTTTTCCTCAGATATTTCAAAATGCCCCAAACTGGAATTCTCAAATGGGCCTGAATAAGGTTTTAAAATGACATCAGTTTGGAATAAAAATAATGCAGTAATTTATACATATTAAATATTTAAAACTTTCTGTTGCTACTCATGCACATTTGAGATATACTATCTGTCTCTATAAGCCAATGATACTCTATATCATTATAAATAAAAGATATACTAATTAAGGATTTCTGTCAGGAACTGATGGTACTAAAATCTTATTTGCTTAAGAATTAAATATTTTCCCTCCAGGCTTGCCAGCACTTTTAAATCTTACTGATATAGCCTAGAAAAAAAAAAAAAAGAAAAGAAAAAAAGCTGTGGTGATATCATTGTGAATACTCACATCTTAATTTTACACACATGGGTATTCTCATTTGGGTCCATATGACTCATCACGTACAGAAAGCTAAATGCATGCAATATGGGACTGCATCCTATCAGAGGACAATCATTTTACACATTTCAGAGCCATTTGATATGCATTCAAACTTCACCTGCATGCTGTCCATTCATTCAGTTTTGCTAGGGCTGCTTCCAATAATCCAAATGTCTGTGCAAATGCAAGCATCCCTTTTTGCCAAACAAAAATTACTTTCTGCTGCCAAAGAAATGCTACCTTTGTCCACCTTCAGCTGTGGAATTTATCCTTTCCTCCTCTGCTACACAAGCTGAAGTGAAGCAACTTTTAAATCTTGCTTGGAGCAAGAATTGAACCAAAATTTAGAAAGAAGAGTGTTTCATTGTTAAGTCAAAGTTGTCATTCAAAAGACAAAAATGTTTCCACTTACGATTATGTCTCATTTTACAATGTTTCAACAAACAAATTACAGTTATGGCCAAATTTAGCTATTTCGTGCTTCAGTGGTTCAGTTACGTGCATAACTTTAAATCCATTGATCTGCATGTTTAAGGGTCAGCTGTATGTACGCAATTGTGTTATATTTAATCCCAGTAAAACTCCTATTGATACATGCAATTTTAGCAGATGTACCAGAATATAAAAATAATTGTAATTCATTATAAGTTATGTAGTTTGAAATATTGCTCTCCATACCCATCAAATTATTGTTTTGTTTGGTTTTCTTTAAAACAAAAATATTCCTGGCATTGAAACAAATTGAAGATATTTTATTCATTTTTTTTCTTATTTTTCTTCCTATTAGACAAGAATCACACTCCTTCATTCTCATGACTAATGGTGGATACAAACAGAAAAAAAGAAAACAACAGATAAATATGAAAACTTAAAAGGCTAATAAAATTGTATAAGGAAACATGAATCATGCTTTATTGCACATTAAAATAAGTTCATTTAAATGACAAATGGTATATTCTTAGCATACTTTAACAGAGGATAAGCTGGGGATGAAGTGTGTGTATTCTGACCCACCAAAACAAATCATAGTCCTTTCTCATTCTGTGATCAGAAGTAGTCTCTGATGTGACCAAAATGTGACATCCATCCATCCATCCATCCATCCATCCATCCATCCATCCATCCATCCAACCCCCTCAGTCCAGGTAAGGGGATCATCTCATCATACGTGATGGGATTGTCTCATCACACGTGCAAAGTCTCATTCTGTAGCAGGAAAAACTGCCATTTTGGTCACATGAAACACACGTGCTGGCACATATGAGGAAGTAGGTCCAGGTGTGCAGCCTTGTTGTCCAACAGAATAGGTTTGCTTGCCTCAGAAAACGATTTCCCCATCTCAATCTTCTTGACTTCAAAAGTACTTAAGAGCTGGTAAATCCCTACATTTAAATCCTAGCAAACTCAGAGGGTTCTGTTGCACCTCAAAAGAATATGCAGAACTCTAAAATAGAGATGCAAGTCCAGAAAATATGTGCACTAACATAAATATTACAGATTTATAAAACTCTCAAAGTTATGTTTGAATTTGTAACTGAAATATGCAATCTTTTTTTTTTTTTTTTTTTTTTTTAATTCACAGCACCTAATTTTAGACATCTATACCATAAATGCCGATCTTCAGTATCTTCAGGCTGATCATTTAGTGCCTTTTTCTAGTTAAATGAGGGAATCAGACTAGCATTCATCTGAGGCATTTTGTAAGTTTATCTCTACATTAGCCCATCTACCTAAAGGCTGAGGTGCAAACTGTAGGTATCTCAAATCAGCAGGTAAGAAGTTTTCTTCATTACATTTTTAATGTACCAGGACAGAACCCATTTAAAAATAGTTGTTATCATTCTCTCTTAATTCCTCTCCCAACACCCCCTTTTTGTGCATCCATCACAACCTAGGGATGGATGGATGATGACCTTACTGTGAGTTTAGCACAAACAGATATTTGTTGACACAAGTATGCTGGGATCTCACAATTTTCTCTCAGGAAAACTGAAAAAGATTATTTTTCTTCTGTTTAATCAGACAGAACATTCACTTATTGGAGGTGTGTTGCTATAGCAAGCTGAACTTGGTCTGTTTATAGAAGCTGCTCAGAGTGATGTATGTTGTTTGGAGAAAAAAGTTGAATGAGTATACAGATTGTGAGCTGGCTTCAAGTGAACAGTAGCAACACTTGTTTAATGTGTGTGATACATTCATCCACAGCAGTGAGTTACTGCAAAATATCCTCCAGATTATGAGTAAGACACTAGGAAGGAAAAAAAAAAGTAAGAAAGAAAGAAAGAAAGAGAGAAAGAAAGAAAGAAAGAAAGAAAGAAAGAAAGAAAGAAAGAAAGAAAGAAAGAAAGAAAGAAAGAAAGAAAGAAAGAAAGAAAAAGAAAAGAAAAAAAAAAGGAGAAGAGCAGAGAAGAAGAGAGGAGAGGAGAGGAGAGGAGAGGGGAGAGGAGAGGAGAGGAGAGGAGAGGAGAGGAGAGGAGAGGAGAGGAGAGGAGAGGAGAGGAGAGGAGAGGAGAGGAGAGGAGAGGAGAGGAGAGGAGAGGAGAGGAGAGGAGAGGAGAAGAGAAGAGAAGAGAAGAGAAGAGAAGAGAAGAGAAGAGAAGAGAAGAGAAGAGAAGAGAAGAGAAGAGAAGAGAAGAGAAGAGAAGAGAAGAGAAGAGAAGAGAAGAGAAGAGAAGAGAAGAGAAGAGAAGAGAGAAAAGAGAAGGAGGATACGCTAGCACGTACTTCAAAAAATACGTGTTCTCAGGCACAACCATTTCAAATGTATCTATATATTTTCGATATAAAATGTATGTGCATATGTGTATATCTATCTCTTTGTGTGTACTGAAATGTTTCAGAAGTCTCTATGCCAGTCTATTGGACCTGAGGCTTCATCTTCTTGATGTTGAGGAATAGAAGCCTAGACATCTCAGACAGATCAGTACTATTTGTCTTAAAATGCTATCTAGATAGACCAGAAAATGCCTCTTCTCCTTCCCCTCATCCATCTTGAAACAGCTTTAACTCTCTTTGATCTTTTGTGTTCCCATTTTTCCCCTTTGAGGAATACTCTCTGAAAAATCACTGTGGGTTTAATGGCTTAATTTCTGCCAAATTTTTTTTCCTCCCTGCTTTTTCCTGACAGCAATCCTGTCACTAAACCAACACATCCATAATTCTAATATCCGTGAATAACTGAACATTCCAGGAATCATTACAGAGGTCCATCGTGGTTAATTATGAAACGTTAGTAGCTAACTTCTGCTTTCAACCGTACAAGAGTAAACCAGACTGCTCCTCTCAAAGCAGAAGGACAACCCAACCACTCTCTAAAATTCATGACATTTACTTACTGCAGGTTTAATGTGGTTGCTGAGTGGGAACACCTGGTCACCCGCTTCTGGCCCAGCAGGGCACTGGTCTCCTGCAGGTCTTTTTTCATACTCCTGGTTCCGTATGCATCTGTCAGATATCTTAAGGTATCTCAGACGATGATAGTGCCCTTCATGGGGGAGGAAAGGATTATGAGGTGGCCTTATGCCATAATTAAAAGAAAACTCAAACAGCAATGGGACACAAATCCACTAGAAATAAGGCTTCACTGGTAGATTTGGAAGATTATTTGTATTTTTTCCCCCTAAAAGTCAAATGCAGTGGGAAAGGTGTCTGTCTGCTTGCATCCCACCTGTTGTTATGCATAAAAATGCATAAACCTCCACAGGGCCAGAAATGTTGACTGTGTCGTGATCGTGGGAGAGCGGAGCATTGCTTACAGGCAGAAGCAGGGTGATCTGTAAGCAGAGGTCACTCGTATGAGTGGATTTAGAAAGATCAGCTTTGTCCTGTGCCAAATATTATGCCCCCAGACACTTTAAGGGACAACATGACTGTCCCCAGTGAGTGTTATGAAGAGGGCCACCATATTTTGGGGACAGAGTAAGGCGTCATGGACATATACGCCTATTTCTTCCCCTAGGACAATGGAAGGGGCTCTGGCCTGAGTTATTTATTGGTATAGACACAGCCATACTTCAGTATGTGTGTCACGTTGTGGCCAGTGAGAATTTTTGCCAAACAGGTCTCTTCTGCAAGCAGGCACAAGAAGTCAACATTCAAATAAACCTTATGAGGCTTGGCTGCTCCAGGTCTCTTGTGGTTGAAGAGCGTGTAGGGATGGCCAGTTTATGTAGTGTGACCCTGACATTTCTGGAAGTGCAGGGCTTATTGCACATGCAGAAGGCATACCACACGTCTGCATCTGTGATGTGTGCAAATAGGCTGCTTAACAGCCGCACTGGAGTGTGGCTGCTGGTGCATGCACGCTGACCATTTGCCCAGAACTGACAGCCTGGGCAAAGCTATTGCTACTGCTCCAAATGAATGGCCAGACATGCAGAAACCTTTGACAAATGACCATGTTTTCTTTTTTTCTCCTGACAATACAAAATTTTTAGAATAGAAAAAAAAGTCTTTTTTTTTTTTTTGTGTGTGTGTGTGGAAAAAATCAGGTATACCTAATTTACATATTTAAGATTTTCAATTGCTTCTTGAGTCAATGGTTTCAGCTCCCATACTATACAAAGCTTTTCATTTCACAAGCTTTTCGTTTGTCTTTAAAAGTCTTCTGAATTCATGTGCAGAACAAATCTTAGTAGTAATTAGGTATTTGGTGACTTCGTAGCTTGCTACATGTGTTAATCATGTTGAAACTAGCTGCATTCTAAAGTTACGTTTAAATCAGGCTGAAAATCAGAGCTCTCAGTTGAATTATATGTTGGCTTATGAAGTGTTGTGTCTTCACTAATGTAAGTAACTCTATTATTTTTGTGAGCGCTGCAAAGAGACTATATTGTTAATATACATAAAAATTGATTTCAGCCAAGTATGTACTCAAGGGAAATTCTAGAAGGCAAAAGGTCCTTGTTATTTGAAACCTCATTAACAGTATTTTGTGACCTTCAAAGGAGATCATTAGAAAAATTACTTGTTAAGGTATATGTACCATCCATGGCTTTATTTAAACAAAGGGTCTGTGTGAGATGCTATACCAAAAATTCTGTACAGATCAAGAAGTGTTGTCTTTGACATAACCCTTATCAAGTACATCATACCAGAAATGAAGAATTGGCAATAAAGCATCTCCTGTACTGGGTTTGGGAAGGAACCAAACTGATTACAAAGAAAGATTGTAAATTGATTTAAAATGTGAAAGGGTAGTATTAAACTTAAAGACTGCTGTACTTGTTCCATATCTTTAGAAGTGACTGGCTGAAGACTGACTTGCCTATAGTCTGAAACAGACTTTTTATCATCTGTCTGCTGGATGGAACAATACAGACATGTTTCATTTATTTAGGAAATGGCCAGGGGCCAAAGAAAGATTAAAAATGTAAGCAAGAGTCAGTGCAATGGTTGTTCCTGTAAGAGTTAGGCATTTGGACTGCAATATCAGCAAATCCTCCCACAAAAGATATGTTCCTACAATGCAGGATTTCCATTTGGTATGGTGAGGACGGGCTTACCCATTACCCCAGCACAGTTGAATTTGGAATGCATTTGGTGTTCAAAAGAGTAAACAAAAGCAAATGGCATACTTAAAGAAGTTGTTTTGTGAGCAGCAGAACTAATGCATACAAACAAGTCCTAACAGGAACAAATTGCTTCTTATGGATTTCTATCTTCATTCTTTAGCCCCCATCATACTAGCTCCAGCTCCCCTGCTCTGGTTCTCTGCAGCCTTTCAGCCAGCTGAGATTCATCACGCTGCAGCTTATCTAGAGCCGTGCATGTGCTTCGGCCCCCTGGCCACAGCCAGACAGACCATGCAAGAGCTGAGCTCAGCATATTTCCATCTCAGTGAGGCAAATTGTCTCCAGAGCTCCATCCTCCAGAAGATCTTCCTTGATCTATAGACAATTAAGATGGGATCAAGCCTGCCCAACACAGGGGCCTAACTTGAGCTTAAATTTAAGGAAACTAGTGAGCCAGACTTCTTGCAGTGCTTCTGTCCCCTTCCACAAACAACAGAACATCATTGACGTCTGTCTGATTAATACTAGACATCTAAATTTGGCAAAGGTCTTCCTTCAGAGACTTCCAAAGATGTTTATCTATCTCCACTGACTATGGAAGGAAGCTTTTCTCTAGGAGGGCTTCTTCTCCACTTGTCTGAAATTTCAGTTCAAGTTGGGAACCTAAGATAAGATTCCAGTTTGAGCCTTATTTTTTGTTTTGATTGAAACTGGCCATGAAGGTCAGGAGAGGAGGACAGACTGCCCAGTGGCAAGAATTATGGGAAATCAGGCTGAAACTAATAACAATTAGGGAGCATGTGTATTTAATATAGTGATTTATCTGCTTTAATATTGATATGGCCAATGTAGAAAAATATTGTGAAGAATTCAATAAATTTTCATTTAGTTCCATTAAAATGTTTTATAAACAGGTGAATACCAGTCCAAAACTTGTGTCTACCTGGAACAATTTAATTCAAGAAATACAGAAAAGCTCAGTCCATGGTTTCATTTCAGGTATGGGAAGTAATTCTGCTGCACAAATCATAAGTGAACTGAACAGAAGACTAAACTGTTTTGAACACAAACTTCTGTAAAAAAGCTGTGCATTACCAACTGAACTCAGAAGGTTTATTAATATTCCTCAATCTCCTGAATCTACCCAGATTGGTGGCCGATGTGATCCCTTAACCTTTCTCTGAAATATGTTTTTAATTTTTGCTTGACGCTCAGGTTCAGCAGAGATCCATTGTTTTGTGATTTAACTGCACTCAACTGTTTTGGAATGCATACAGCTCATTACACAGGGAGAGCAGGAGAACAGCTAGTTCAAAAGGACATTAACAGAATTTGAAATAAGTCAGTTCAAATAAAATAAGAAACAGGCTGAACCAATATCCAAAAATCTGACTAGTTTCAAGCTGAAACCATTTTTCACATTGAGTAAGCACAGAACATGATTTGAAGTGCAGTTTTGTGCCTTCTTTCTCTGTTGGAGTGAAACTGGGATGAGGAGATACCCTGATACCACTTCCATTGCTGTGCTAGCTTGAAGGCAAACATGAATGGGAAGTAGAAAAAAAATCTCGCAGGAAGTCCATTTCATGCTCAGTTGTGCAGACAAAAGAAGTGGGCTGTTTGGGAGTGAGCACATGAAGTTTATTTTGGTGAATATTTGAGGAATTTACTCCGAGACCCTTACATTTAGAGTACGGAATATTTGTCCAATCATTCTTAGTGTTTTCAATTTATTTTTTTTTTTTATAAATTGAGTGCCAGTTTGGCCAGGATATGCATTCATGACAAATGCTAAGTGATCATTAATCATCCGTGTCTCTCAGTTGTGACATTGGAACAATGGAGAGCAGTCCTCCCCATTGCCAATAGCCAACCTCCCATCAGTGGGCAAGCTGGTGAGCTCCTTCAGCTTCTTCCACCCACACACAGCGGGACCATGTTGGTTCTCTGATGTGCAAATATGCTCAGAAGCTGCCATGATCTGGCTCTAGATCCACATTTTGTTTCACTGGGATGAAATAAAACTTTTAAAGTGAGTTTTGTTTCAGCAGAAGAATGCCTGGGGAAGCATCCTGGACTCAGAGAGAGGGGTTTGCACTGAGGTACCAAAGATACTAATGTACTAAAAACATTATATACGTGTTTATGAAAAAGAAGGTAACCTAAGTAATACAGAAAACATCCCCAGTTTTATTTGTGTAATGTGGAATTTGTGACTTCTATAGAATACATCCAGAACAGAATCAACCTTTAGGGGGATATCTTAACTCTGCCTCATGGGCTTCACACATTCAGTGAACTTAGAAGTAGAGTGGTAAACAAAAACGAACACATTATTATTATTATTATTATTATTATTTAAACTAAGACTTTGCTGTTCTACTTCTAAGTGCATTAATGTGGAAATCCTCAGGGACAAAAAGCGAAGGAAGGAATAAATAACTGGAAATAAAGAAGCTGGACCTAACCTCCAGATGCCAAGGAAAACAGCGATAAAGATGAAGAAAGCTCATTGACCTAGCTAAAAAAGCTTTGCCTTAAATAAAAGCTTTCAATGGACTGTCCCCCCTTCTCATGTGTGTGAAAAACAGCAAGCATCAGCAATGGCTGCTGGCCTCCATCATCATGGACTTGCTTACACCAGGACTTGCTCACAGCCTGGACAGCCAGTGTGGACCAGGTTAAGGGGTGATATAAATGGAATGATATTTTTTGTTGGGTTTGGGGTTTTATTTATTATAAAAAGTAAAAAAATAAAAAAGCTCTTTAGCGTAGGTCTCTACCTAGGCTTTTTTTTTTTTCTTAACCTAGATATAAAACAGTTTGGCTCCATCCTAACTGGCCAGCCAAACTGTGTTATAAGGTCAGGCCATAAGCAAATTTAACAACTGTTGTTAATTAAATAGTTATTGTAGTATAGATGGGGTCAAACAAAGGGTATGTGTGGGAGGGGAGGGGAAGAGAGGGCCTAAGTGGCAAAAGGTGGGGGAAATCTTGGCTCCTGATTTAGAAGGAGCGAACAAGCTCAACTCCCCGGATAAGGCCTCTGGGACATAAGAATAATAGTTAACATTTAAAATTTTGGTGCAAATATTAAGCAATTAATAGCAAAGGACAGCTCACGTTCTCTCATTCATGCTTCCCCGTGAGCAGGCTACATGCTCGGAAAGCATCTCGGTGAGTAAGAAGTGGCTTCCCTCCAGCAGAGAGCCTGCATCTACCTCTACCAGTGGCACCACCGTCACAGCAGCACCGCGCCGACACGTTAATGCCTCCCGTGCCAGGCCCCAGCTGGCAAAAGGAGTTGCTACAGAATGGGGATTACAGAGCAACAGAGGGAAAAAAACAAAAAAAAAAACAAAAAAAACACATCAACAACCATGCTTTCCTTGTCATAGAAGTGGAACCCCGCCTGCAGCCTGCCTTGCATGCTGATTTTGTTTGTGCCTAGCCGAAACTGGTGCACATGGTACGATCCCATTTCGACTCTGCAGAGGAGGGCAGGAGGAGCAAAATTTATGTTTCAGGTCTGCAAGGCATTTTAAAGTTAATCGGGTCCTCTGGGTCTGATATAATTTGCGTAAGATTGCTGTTGATGATTAGAAGAGCTATTTAAGATTTTTGTTAATAGTCTGTTACATGGACCCAGTGGAAAGATTCCAATAGCAGTCTGTTAGTTTTTCCCTGTCACATTCAGGTTACAGACCCTTCACAGATGTTGTAAATAGACATCAATACTAAAAGGGAATATTACACAAATTAAAATCATAAGTGTGCTCAAACTGCCAACACAGACATTTTGTTAAAAACATCTGTCACATAAAAGCAAACATTTAAGGCCATTATATTTATAACAATTGTTTTCATTTTTAATATGTACTACATATTTTTCTTTTCTTCTGTTATTATTGACTTGAATATTTTTTCTTAGACTTTAATACTTATTTTCTCCAACATTATTTATGTTCTTGACCATATAAATAATAATGCGGACTTCTAATGAAAAGAAATAAATCTAAGTGGTTGGAAATCTAATAGATACTTGCACAACAAATGAGTCAACTGAGAATCCAACACCGTGTTCTCCAAAAAAATATACCGTTATCAGATATTATAAAGACAAGTATAAAGCTGGATGTCTGCTCAATTACATACGGTTATTTCATTCTGTTCTGCAATTAATTCCTCAGGTGAAAAGGATAACTGAAATAAAAATCTCTCAGTCTCGGCCTTTCTGTTGCATTACTGCTGATGCAGCTCTTCTCCTCGTACCAGCGCTCACCGTGATGCTGTGCAAGGGGGCTCCTACAAGACCTACTGCTCTGGTGTGACCCATCCCTTCCTTCTCCCATTCCACTGCTGCTTGTGGTTTCTGGGCACTCCTGTGACACCTCTTAGCCCATCTCTAGACTTTTCTAAGCAGTCTCTCTTTGTAGTTTCCACTACAAAGTAAAAGGGTGAGGAACCCTCCGTGCCCCCCGATTTCCCCTGCGTACAACTCTCCTGTCTCTTGTAGGTTTGTTTTTGGGGACAGCTATTTGGAGCTAACAGTGAAGCAGTGGGCACAGCTGGGACCTTGTGCTCGAGCTTACATCCTTCTGTCCTTCCATTAGTTGCACAGTCCGCCTCCACACTTCCTAGCAGCTCAAACTTGTCATAAGATTATATGAATCCAATGAATTGTCACGATCAGGAAGGCTTTGCTGAGAACAGAACAAGTGTATTGGTCTGATTGAAAAGCAGTACTCACTATTTTTTTTTCTGTGTTCTGAAAACCATTTAAATACATCCTCAGCTTTAACTCACTCTTAACTTTTCTTTCAGTCAACGAGATTAAGCAATTTCTTGATATAAAAACTCCATATAATTTGACACAGTTGAAGAACAGTTGCAGTCTCTTGAGATGCTGATTTCTGTGTGGCACAGAGGGTGTGCTGGACCCTTTCTAAATGTAAATAGAGGCACAGCCCACGTCCTGTGGAATTGATGAACCAACTCAAACTCACACAGAAATGCCCTGGAAAAAAGTAAATACTGACTTCTGGTTCAACTCAGGAACGGAGCAGACCTCACAATGAGATTAGAAAGATGCTCTGTGTTGTAGGACTGAGTAAACCAGACCCACAGAATCACAGAGATGTTGGTTGGAAAAGATGCCTGGAGGATGCCTGGTCCAAACTCTCTCAGAGCAGGACCACCACCAGCACTCAGGCAGCCTTTAGTTTAAAGGAATATTGAGATTTTATTTTTATTTTTCTGGATGTTAGGAGATATCCATACTCCCTGCTCCACAGCACAGAGTATCATATAGCTGTTGTAAAGCTTCTCCAGAATTATCCTGCATGTCAGAATCAGGGTCATGGGACTCAATAAATGCAATAAAGTGTGTAACACTCAAAAGTGCAATTATTAGATTGAGGTAAACTCAAAATCAGTCACTGTGCTCCGTGGAGTTGCTGAAACACAGTCAAGTGCCAATTTAGATAGCAAAGGGTATCCCTGCAGCATCCAGCTGCTGCTGCAGCAGGCTTCTGGTTTGCCATATGTCCCATCAAAACGGTCTGTCATATCTGCCAGCCCTGTACAGGAGCCTCCTTCTTGTGGATTAACCCTGGCAGGCAGCTCAGACCCACACAGCTACTTGCTCACTACCCCCAAGTGGGATGGGGAAGAGAATCAGAAGGGTAAAAGTGAGAAAATTTGTGGGCTGAGATGAAGCAGCAATTCATTCTCTGCTTCCCATTGACAGGCAGGTAGGTGCTCAGCCGCTCCAAGGAAAGCAGGGCTCATCACATGCAGCAATTTCTTGGGAAGACAAAGGCCACCACTCCGAAAGTCTCTCCTTCTTTCCTCCCCCGGTTTTATCGCTGACCATGCCGCCACATGCTGTGGGATATCCCCTTGGCCAGTTTGGGCCACCTGTCCTGGCTGTGTCCCCTCCCAGCTCCTGGTGCCCCCCAGGCTCCCTGTGGGCAGGGCAGCACGAGGAGCAGAACCGTCCTGGCTCTGTGTGAGCCCTGCTCTACTGCAACCAAACATCAGTGGGTTATCAGCAGTGTTTTCATCATCAATCCCAAACACAGCACTATATGAGATACTATGAAGAAAATTAACTCTATCCCAGCCCAGCCTATTGCAATCCTTATGGTACCGGGGGTTCTCAATTAGATCCCTATGTTTAGGCACTTAGAAAAGCCCCATTGATGGTACCAAGTAGATTTCAGCTGACTACAGCTGGAACGTGTCACAAGAGCAGTCCATCCCTGCAACAACCTCCCCAAGGATGTGGCAGAAGCCCCGTCACTGGAAGCTTTCAAGATGCAATTGGACAGGGTGCAAGATAACCTCATCGAGGCTCCCTTTTCCCATGAAATGCTGAGCCTGATGATCTTTTGGGTTCCCTTGCAGCCTGGGCCAGTTAAAAGAGTCTTACACAACATGCTCACAGATAACCACCTGCATATAGGCACCTGTTGGAGCCATGTCCTACACTGCATGGCAAACAAGGCTGTTACTAAAGAGTTTTGAACATTGTGTTAAATACTGTGTTCATCACCCATCTATATCACAAATCCCATACCTGCAGTGTTTCAAAGGGCATGATTGAGAGGTCACATTGGGTGAGCCTGGACTTTCAGTGACTTTGTACAGTAAACTAGCCAGACTCAGACTAAAACATCAAAACTTAAGTTACTCTCATATATTTTTCAGGGTTTGTCTGCTATTTGGCTGACACTGAGCTGTATATTAATTGTATTTTGTATTTGAACACCTCATAATATTTGTTAAATTGTATTCTGTTGGTATTTTTCACAACATTTTGTGTAACAGAAGATATTTGAGAGAAAAAACAACAAAAAAAAGGTAGCGAAAGTGCATAAAGGTGATTAGATATTGCAATTTCCCCCACTAAAATGACATAATGTATTTTTAGGCTTTTTCAGTGGGAAAACAGGAACGCAATAGGTCACAAATAAAATGTTGCTCTCAGCGTTCCTGCTTTTATGAACTGCAAACCAGAACCACCAGCCGTTCCAGCAGCGTGTAGATAAGAACCATCAGCACCAAGGCACCAAGCTTGCAGATTCTTGCGAAGCATGTAGCCCCTAGGTACGTGACCTGTGTAGGATCCTGTGCTGGAAAATATACAATTCCTGCAACATGTCTGTTCCCCTGTTTCCCGGTCATCCTTTTTTTTTGTGTGTATATCTCAGTTCAACATGCATTATTTGCTGTGCTCTGCATTCACTCGGACAATCATTTCTCAGTCTGCTTTTGTGTGCTTTTAGCTCCTTTATTTCCACTATTTTGCTCTGTGAAAATAGTTACTGCTGTTTGCAGCATGATTTCTGGTAACATTGTTCATCTTGGTCCTTTATGAGCTTGAAAGTGCATGAATTCAGGCATTTCTATATCCCTCTTCTTAATCTAATGCTAAATTCAACTATTCTCTAAAATTTACTGGGTAGAGATTTGCAGAGAACTGGTTTACCATGCAGGTACACACAAAATATTTATCTACTGCCAAGGCAAAGGAGTTTTTCTTCTCTGGCATAAGCGAATTGGAAGATTTAACAGGAAAAATATGAGAATCAAATTGTTATGCTATTTTTTGGGGGGGGATGAATGAAGCACTATAACTTCAGAGGTAGCTTAGGGGTAATGTAATACGTACAGGGGGTTCGGAGGGATTTTTCTCCTAACTGATTTTCTGTTTAACTTCATTGCAGCTTTGCTTTGCAACTAGACTCTGCCGAGACAGAGGTAAACCTACTATGGCGAAGAGCCAACAAGCAAATATTTGCTGCAAATCCACTGACAGATCACATCTTGGTTATGCCACGGGCTCTCTTACCATGCAGAAGAGTTGTCCTTTGAAATCTTGTTCTTGGTCTTTCCAAAGCTCAGTGGGAAATCACATTGCTTTTTCTGAGTGCTGGCTGAGATCCTGTATGCCAAGATTTCACCGTACCCAGTTCTGATCCCTCCCTGACGAACATGGGTTTGTAAACACTTGGTAGTCCGTAGCGCTCTGCCTTTGTACTTAGCTGTTGCATCCATGGCTGGTCTCTCCTTTGGTGTATACAGCTGCACAGGAACCTATATTTATCTTCTTATTCATTGTGCTTTCAACTGTGCTTGGCTCTTGCAAGTGTCTTCTATTTATTATTTTTCTGTTGAAGCCTTTGTTTGCCCGATTCTTTGATCTTACGCACCCGGATATAAATACTCTCTCAGACACCGTGCATGGATGGCCAGAGGAAGGAACAGTCTTTGAAAATATGCATTGCGTCTATCTCAGAAATCAGGGAAAGTCACATTCACCGTTATCCTCTGTTTACAAGACAGTAAGAAGCAGGGAAGCCTCTTATCGCTGCACAGAGCAGCTCTGCATGGGGGGAGGCACCGGAGCAGGCCCGTCCTGTGCTGGTGTGGTCCTGTGGTGAGATGATGGGGAGTGTATTTATGGGGCTACCCCAGCCATATAAACTCTGCTTTTGCACATTTATAGTTTCCAGTAGAGTGTCTCCCATAAAGATGACTTCTCAGTTTCTTCAGAATAAACAAAACATCTCATGTGACTAAAAGCCCACCCCCCAAAATATTGCCTGACTACTTCTGATGGAATAATAAATAAAATTTTTATCAGAACCAATATCAAAACCAAGTTTCATATATCTGGCTCTTCATGTAGAGAAGCATAAGCTGAGAACTGTTTTGTTAAGGATATCTTTAAAATGGCTCAAGCTAGTCCCTTCCCTGGCATGAATCCCCCCCAAGCATGTCTGCATCCATAAATTGTGGATCGGGCCCTGTTGTTTTAAAAGATAAATTTTAATTCTGGAGAAATAGGAATATGCGTACTTTATGGGGAGATCCAGGTTGTTTTACTTACCACTATGCAAATTTCCTATATATGATTGCTGCAAAAATTGCCATGAGCTACATCATGAGTCTGTTATGCAAAGTGGATAAGAAGTTCAATCTTCATTTCGTGTCATTGTCTTGAATGAAATGTCATTCTGTCATTACATATGGGATCCATAGGGGAGTATGTTAGGAAGCCGCATTGCCTGCCCATGGTGCCTCAGCTCCCCTCGGGAATAATTTAATCTCTGTCCTGCCCTTATTCACGTGCCATTCAGGCTTTCCCCAAGTACCTCGTCAATGGAGAGTAAGTGCAGCACAGGATTCGGTCCTTTCACTTCAATTTTTATGGTTTGTTCTTATATAAACATATTTCAATGAGTTTTACAAAAGCTGCATAATTCAAGACAGCTTTTGGCATGATGATAAGAACTGAAAAGAGAGTAGAAAAGAACCTTTCACTCTTGTTTCAAAACAAAGGAGAAAAAGCATCCCAGACATCAGAGATGGGAAGTTCCAGAAAAGACTTTTTAGCAGTCCTCTATCTACATAAACAATGAGACAAACGAGACAGTATGAAATGCTATGAAAAGCCATGCTGGTTCTAGCCTGTACTTTTCAGTGTCTTAGATACTGGGGAAAAAAAAAGAAAAAAAAAGATAAAAAAGATAAAGATTAAAAATAAAATAAAATAAAATAATAAAATAAAATAAAATAAAATAAAATAAAATAAAATAAAATAAAATAAAATAAAATAAAATAAACCTTCCCTAAACCTAGAGCTTGTTGGGGATTTTATGCTTGGAATGACCTTCCACAACAAAAGGTGTTCTCTGCAAAACCAGCGTTTTTCCACTGGAAAACACTGGTTTTGTAGGGGAAAAATAAGTCTGTTTGGGAAATTTTAATGAAATATTTAACTTGAGGGTATTTATTTAGCTGGTCGAGCAATTTTTAAACTCACATGGGAAATTTAATTACAAGTCATTGTAAGAAGCCAGCAAGGAGTCCAAACCATTGCCTAAATGCATCCATGCCGTGTTGTTTGAGATGTGCTGCTGCATCTCACCTGGCTTCCAGCTGCTGTCCCTGGTCTGCCATAGTCCCGTGTCTCATCTGTCAGCCCTGTGTGGATGTCTTTGGGTACTTTACTGCATCCCGTCATCCTTGGAGGGCACAGCTGACCCAGCCTTTCCTCCCCCGCCACCTCTTTGAGGCCCAGAACCGAAACTCATTCACCAACACATGTTCTCTGGAAGTCAAAGGTGAAGTCAGAGAAATCTGGTGTACATCTGGCTGTTCTGCTGCAGCATGGCCTTTCTGGTTTCCCATTTACCTGCTGAGCAAACTGCCTGGTCTGGTTTGGGAGACCTGTGTAACTAGCTCGAGCTCTGCCATGAGAATGACCTACAGAATTAGCTTTACATACGTTTCACAAGCTCTGGATGGAAAATTCAGAGCAAAAGCAGACAGATACCTGGACAGAGTCCCAGATCTTTTTGGGGGGGGCTTGGGGTGGGAGGGAGATTTCTGCAAGTTTTTTCTGCTTGGGAAGAGATAGGCTTGGTATTGTATCCAGTGTACATGTCTTTTTTACAAATGTTCTTGCATTAAGTAAGTATAACCATCCATAATATAAACTCTAAATAACCCACCACATGGTATGAATCTATAGGTAAGTAAAATTAGAAATAGTTCAAATGAAGACTGCCAGAACCTAAAGTTTTTTTCTTTTTTTTTTCTTTTTTTTCTTTTTTTTTCTTTTTTTTTTCTTTTTTCTTTTTTTTCCTTCCTGTAATGGAAAGTAGAAAACTACACCCCGGGACTTTTTACTTCTTCCAACCAACTTTCAGTTTAACCATGGGGCATTCAGGTGAGTGAAGATACAGAGGATTCATTGTAAAAGGTCCAATAGCCCATTACAACTTCAAACACGTGTGAAGGAAGATCTGCATAGGAAAACTAACCACTTCCCCCAACTATTTAAGAAAATGATAATATCTTGCCTATGTTAGCAGGACCAAAACATGCATATGTGTTTTACAACTCTATTACCACATCTAATAGAGCTTGATTCTTTCTAGGCACATTGCTGTAATAAGAAGTCATTGTGTTTTGTCTAAATTTCCACATTAAGCAACACAGTGCTCTTTGGTCAGGGGTGTGCATTAGCTGTAGCAGGTTAGTTGAATCACGTTTTTAAAACGCTTGCACGGCCAAAACGTATTACATTAAATTAACAGGGCAGCAAAAGGAATATTAAACTTGTGTTAATTTTCCTAATGTAGTAATGGGATGTTAATTTATAATGACATTAAAAACTACATCACCTACAGCAAGCACCAGAAAGCTGTCAGAAATTGAGATTTTTTTTGTTGTTTTCCACTTCAAGGACTGTATGGTGAGGTACTTGCAGAGTCAGGTATAGCTCTGATCTGGGTTGAGGCCAGCAGTGTAACTACACTGATATGCCCATGTCATGCTGCCCATTTGGCCCACGTTATTGTTACCCTTCATTCTAAGCAAGCAACTGTCTTCTACCCTCCAGCAGCAGTTCAACAGGTTTTGGGTGTTTTGTTGTTGGTGGTGGTGGTGGTTTTTTGTTTATTTGTTTTTTGTTTTTGTATTCTTCAATTTGCCTCTACAAATTGCACACTGTGTCATGCACTTGATTGAAAAACGCAATGTGAAAGCAGGTAACACTAGATATGGGGAAGAGTGTGCATACACTTCCAGGGATCTGAGCCAAATCCTGTAAACTGCGGGCTCTTACTTAAGGTCTGAAGCCACACTGAATGTCCACAATGATGCTTGCAAGATTAGATCATGCACCACACAGGCCCC
Source organism: Anser anser (assembly GCF_964211835.1). Classification (NCBI taxonomy): domain Eukaryota; kingdom Metazoa; phylum Chordata; class Aves; order Anseriformes; family Anatidae; genus Anser; species Anser anser. The sequence goes on along the minus strand of NC_139720.1, from coordinate 184,036,728 downwards.
TCTTTCTAGAGAAATTACCTTTACATTTAAACCATTTGCAGAAGAGCTGCAGAGTTTTCTTCTTGCCTTTGGAAGAAATGAAAATGGAAGGGAAAAAAAAAAAAAAGGAGGAAAAAAAAAACCAAACCCTGAACTTCAATATTTGCAGCAACTCTCTAAGGAAACTCTCATCTAAATTATGCAAACCATCAAGTTTATGGTTATGGCTGTTAAACTCAGTTGCTGTCTAATTGTGTTCATGCTTCAGCCTGAGCTGTAGGAAAGGGACTGAGCCATATTATAATTGGATTAAAAATATAGTGTGCCCCATGTAGAGATCCCAGTCCTCTCCCAAAACTGGATGACAGAGGGATTTGGATGGAAGTGAGCAGGCTGTCATCACTTCTTCCTACACTGAAAAACTAACTGCAAGGCTTTTCAAACTAAGGCTTTTCTCCCAGGCTGACCCTATTTGTGCTTCTCTTCCTCATCTTGGATTCTTCCAGCTATTCGTAGAAGATTCAGCCTTCCTTCTTCTAGGAGTAGGCAGGGATGAGACCCTGGGGTTCAGAGACTCTTCAAGAGCTTCCCCAGCTTGGGGTGGTCAACCTCTACGGCCCTATGTTCTGGTGATCAGCACTGCCACAGCTGTAGGGGCTGTGATGCACTGACATCAGTGACACAAGCTGCAAGCCCAAGAAAACCTGGGATTCACTTGAAAGGCAACCTGGGCTAAAGGGCATCATCTGAAAACTGGAACAGATGTGCTCATTTCCAATTTCTGTCAATATGGACCCCAGCACAAGGTCCAGATGGATTAATACTGCCCATTTAGTAGGCACCACTTGACTTTCATCTACACTGCACGTGCTCTGCCTCTTCCCAAGCAAACTGCAGCCGTATCACCTTGGCTCGAGGTCTCCTGCAGGCCTCATGTCGTGCCCCTTGCCCTCAGGTGTCGTTATTGTTCTTTGTAACTTTTTCAGCTCAAAGTTTCTAAAATACCGCAAACCAAAGCTGCATCTCACCAGAGTTATGCTGCTACAGCAAGACGGTGGGGTCCATGCTTCATGCCCCTGACTGTGATATGACAGGAATATGGGGGTGTTTGGGGATGCAAAGCCTGCTGGTATTGCATTAGGGAAAGGTATAACATGGAGAGAGGCAAAGCTGGCACAGGTTTGTCCAAAGCTATGTCTGGGCACTGTCTTGGAGTGATCTATTTGGAGAGGTCCAACACAGAGCCAGGGAGAGAACAAACCATTAGGCAGTGTGGGTAAACCACAGGTCCAGTACTGGAGCTCAGTCCTGGTCCTCCTTTCCTTAGCACCACAGAAATACTGAGAGATGATCAAAAACCATTGTTCAGCCTGTGTCTGCTGCCAGCACTTAACATTTGCAGGCAAGGAGGACCTGCCTATAAGTCCCACTGGGCCAAATGTTCCACATCAGTGCTAAATTTGAGCTGCACTGCTTGCACATGGATGGATAAGAAGAGAGCTGTACTACCTGCAGAGCTCCCTGTGCTGCCCTCCCAGCTCACAGCAGATCACCAGCAGCAGGAGCAGGGGTGGAAGGGGACTCAGTAATCCAGCATTTCCCTTTGCCTGAAGCTGTGTGCACAAGTAGGGTCAGTCATCCATCAGGATCCCACTGGTTCATGTTCCCCAGGACCAGAAGTTCAGGTCTGCAACTATTTCCTCACTGCTAAGGCTCCTGCTTCCCCAGGATGTGCCTGCCGTGGGTCTGGAGCCTCCCCGTGTCTGGCAGGAGGGATCTGCAGCAGGTGTGGCACAGCCCACATGCATTTGGCCCAGCCTTCGATGAGCTGTCGGTGGTTTTGGTTTTCACTTCTCATGAGGGCAGTGCTAGGGTCAGAGGGAAGGGCATGATGGGATCCAGAGCTTTACGTGTGTGTATGTGGAACTATAATCTGCCCTGAACCCATTTCTGTGGGTTCAAGTTGACACATTGTTTGTGCACTTGCTGCCAACAGCATCATTTTTCTCCTCTCTTCCAGTCCACATTTCTTTCACACATGGCTTTCTGAAGGGGCTGAATAAAATGAGTTATATTACAGTTTTATTAAATAACTTTACTTTATGTTAGTCTATGCCTTGGGATTGGCAGCATATGTCCTATTTCTGTGTATTTTTAAGCGGTAGAGAACCAGGCGCACAAGGGAAACCATCAGAGTCAGCAGAAGAGATGTCCCCCTGTGAAAAAATGGTGACACAAAGCACTATCAAAACCAGCCTGAAGCCACCTTCAATAGGGCCAGGTTTTTACCTCAACAATTTGAAGAAGCCTTTCCCATTTAAATGTTCTCTGATTCTGTAAATGAACAATATTATTCATCTTAGGTCTGTCACATAAAGAAGAAAAATGAATGTATGAGTTTAATCCCTTCGTTGGTTTATAACCTTAGAACTCAGGCAGGAGAGTCACAAATCCATGTAGACATCCCCGAGTGCTGACTATTGCATTTGGATTTCTGATTTAGTTGAAAAATATATAAAAAACTTGTGTAGCCAGACAGCTCCCTATTGGCTACACATCTGTATGGGCTCAAGAGCATCGTATATTTCTGCAAAGATCTGGAATAAGTTGTGCTCAATGAATTGGCCCCTCGTATGCCTGTTTCAAACAGCAGACTGATGAACTCATGTGTCATGGGAGTGTCAATGGCAAAAAAATACCTCTTTGGTCAAATCCAGGGGGAGTTGCCATCGTAAATGTAGAAGATGTGTGGATCCAGAAATAAATAATTTTGGAAAGATGGAAATATACTTATAGATCAATATTAGTGACTGCAAGTTACATTCAGCTTTTCAGACGTAAGTTTTGTATTTTGAAAGCTCCACGATAACTGTGAAGTAGCTTCACCAACCTGACCTCAGCCATCAAGAAGAGAGTTGCCTGCTCTAAGCCATTTGTCTCAAAACATCACCCATAGGGAGCTTCGTGTCAGTTTTACAGCAGAGCACACCGCCCTGTGAGCCTGCTTCTCTCTCCACTGACAAAATGGAAAACATAGAGGACTCCCTTCAGACCGGGACACTTAAGTTTTATCCAGCTAAAATTAGGGGTCTACTGCTACATGTGGCCTCCGTAGGCCACTTGCCCAACCCATGTGCATAAACAGCAAGCGAGGGCACAATACTGACGGCAGATTTATTGGTGGTTTTGTTTATACGTACCTTCATCCACATCTTGTTCTGAAGGCCTGACTCAGCCTCTTTTGTTAGAAGAACAATGCGTCTTATCCATCTTGTCCATCTGACCTGACCTTTTTCTGTAACGGTAGGACATTTGTATGCCATGTTTCTCCTGTAAAATAAACAGCTCTCTGCAGCCAGTAACCCTTCAATCAGCAACCAGTCGCTCTTTCAGGTACTCAGCTGAGTGTGCACCCACATAAACAGCTCACATGGTGCTATGCGGATTTCAGACATGAAATTTTGATTTTCTTTCATGACTGGGGTTCTGCAAGAGCGGGTAAAAACTGCACACAGATTTATGAATCCTGCTGTTCACCCAGTCTATTTTTTGGCTCCACTTCAACCTTTCTCTTCCTGTTTTCCCAAGGACGTTCCGCCTGGAAGCTGGGTTCGTTAATGTAAAGTTCAGAATTACCCAGGGACTCCCTCCCGCCTTCCTTGCCAGCTCACATCCGTGCTGGGAGCCTTGCAGGTCTGACCCTACCAAGACAGGCTTGTTTCCAGCCCCTCTGGTCAGAGCCAGTTCCTCCTCCTGCCACCTGGTATCCTGTGTGCAGCACGGGCTCAAGTCTCGCAGGTCTTTTAAGCTCGGTTTCCCCTCCCTGAACTCCTTGCTGAATTTAGGTGACCCCATAATGTTTCCCAGAAGGTCCAGTTATGAGTCACTTGCTCTTAACACATGAACCATCCTTCAGCACGTTTGCAAAGCAAACTGCAGCTTGCCCAGGTGAGACTGAGCCTATAGCAACTCCCTTCATGCCACATAACATATATTTAGATTTTTAGAACTTGCACCATTTTTATATTTCTGCTTCTAAAGATAGAGGGCTATACTTATTCATGTTTTTCTTTTCTTTTCTTTTCTTTTCTTTTCTTTTCTTTTCTTTTCTTTTCTTTTCTTTTCTTTTCTTTTCTTTTCTTTTCTTTTCTTTTCTTTTCTTTTCTTTTCTTTTCTTTTCTTTTCTTTTCTTTTCTTTTCTTTTCTTTTCTTTTCTTTTCTTTTCTTTTCTCTTTTCTTTACTTTTTAATAAATAAATAACTATTCCCACTTATTTCTGGCTAAAATTCATACCCCTAATGTTGGATTAGTTGTGGCAGCAGCCTGATGGACATTATAAATTGACAAATATATTGCTAAGAAAAAGGATCCCCAGTCCCCTGTCACTTTTTCCTGCCTCACAGCATCCCTCCTGTGTGAACTCTGGAGCTCAGATTTTTATTATTATTATTTTTCTGGGTAAGTTTAAACCAAATCAGCTTCTCACTCCAGTTCACTGCACAGCTATAAGGGAGGAAGTAATGCAGAAGTGGGAATGCAAGACAATGTTGGGTGTACGTGGGATTGTGTCTTTCAACACTAGTGCCATTTTATGATGACTTGCATTGTCTATTGAAATGCAGCCTCAGTTAATTTACCTGAAGTTGCCCCTAAGGAAAATGCAAATTGAATCTTTTTCAAAGACCTAGGACTTTAAAAAAAAAAAATGCTATTATATGGTGGAAACTCTTCTGAGAACAAAACTGACACTTCATGTAATCGTATTTTACTCATTTCCTGCCAGATTTTACTCCCCAGATTTTACACGGGATTCTTAGTGGTTTCAAAAATAATAATAAAAAATAAAATTAGAAAAAATAAAAAACACCTTTATGGCTCAAAACATTCAGAACAGAGCTTAGTAGTTTAAAAAAAAAAAAAAAAGTATAGACAGTACCTGAAAGAGTTAATGCAGAATGATAAAGCTGTACTTCGCTCATCCAGGAAAAATACCAGCCCTTCCTTTACTCCAACATCAACATGTTTACCACTGGGACGGAGGGAAGACAACACCCTAGGTATACTCTTAAGAATAAAGTTATTTTGACCTGCAGGAATTTTCACTGCTTTTACTCTCACAAACACGGTACAGATGTGGATATTAGGAGAAAGCATTTGAGAAGCCATAAAGCTGCGACTCGTTTTATCATCTACTTGCAGTCTATATGTGATTAGCCTGCCTTTAGCTCCAGCGGTGCGTTAGTCAGCTGCGCTCAGCACTGACAGGCTGCAGATGAACCGCTCTCTGCGCTGCTCCCGCGGTGCTCTAAAGCTGATAAACCACGGCAGCTGTTATTTTCACTGGCTTATGCGGCGCATGGTGGGTGTTCTGGTCGCTTTATAAATATCACCTTTGCGCTTCCAAATGCTTATAAGCACATTTGTTTCTAACAAAGTATCTCCGCTTAGGCGAAATATGTGTTCAGTCAGTGTTACATAAAAAGGTTGGTTCTGAGGGCAAAACGTCTGCCCCGAATGACACGTAGGAAAGTGAAAATATTTTTGTGTTTGTATCCTAGGAACACACACTGAAGTCTAGTCAAGTGCTGGCCGCAGGAGGAGCCGCGCTGGTGGCAGGCGTTGCAGCCAGTGCCCAGCTGGTGTGCCCAGCCCTCAGCTGCAGAGCCCTGAGCCAGCAGAACAGGCCACGGGGGCCGTCTCCGCCACGCCACTGCTAAGCCAGCTGCGCTGATTCAGGTATTCGTCATTTTATAAGTGATCTGTGCTGGCTTTATGCTTTCAGAACAAGGGATGGTCCTCTATAGGGGCTGCAGCCTCCAGTAGGAGAAGGGGAAGAGGCTGGAAGGGAGCAGTAACACCAGAAGGGCTCTTTCCGCAATGAACGTCTTGAAATCCAGGGTTCACCATCTCCTTGAATCCTTTTTATCTGGTCTCCTCAGGATGGCAAAGGCTCAAAGAAGAGCATCAGAGTTGACCAAGGTTATGAAATGGCTTCCATGACTACACAGACCTGGGTTCTCCAGCCTGGAAAAGAGGTGCTATGATAGATAACTACAAAATCCTGGCTTCATGAAGAAGGATTAACTACTCATTTGTCCCTTCCAGTACAAGAATGATGGGCCATAAGGAAGCCACATTGAAAACAAATGTAAAGAAGTGATTCCTCAAGTGGCAAGTGGGCACAAAATTCGTTGCCGAAAGACATTGTGGCTGCAACAATTTTACATGTATTTAAAGGGAGAGTGGACAAGAACTTGGAGGGGTATCCACTGTGAATTATTAAAAAATAAATAAAAAAAATAAAAATCAGAGGCACAGAAAATGCCCCTAGATGAGAAAGGTCAGAAGCTGTGGAAATGTTTGACAGTTTACTTGCCTTTTCTCATTTATCAACAGGTATCTCCTTGTGGCCACAGTTTTCTTTTTGTCTGGGTTATGTGGTGAAGGTGGCTCTCCCTTGCCACAGTTCAGGCAGACAAGTGGCTTTGCTGGGGGGCAGTTGTAGGGCGAGCACACTCAAAGTGCTGGGAATGAGCCTCATTCAGAAAAAAAACACTCAGAGGATATCCCCTGATACTTTGGGAGAAGAATATGGGCTCACAGTACAGTGATCCAAACCAGTGCAGCTGTTCTTAGGCTCAACATCCAGCCACAGCAGTTGACACTTAAATGGCAGAATTCACATGCCTGCTCTCAAAACTGCACTCTGACAGCCTCTGCTTGTTATCCATGAACGTTTTACACGTCTGAAAGCTTTCTGAGCACCTGCAATTGCTCAGGAAACTTTCTCATTGCCTTTCTTATTAAACTGCATTAATATCCAATATCCAGGAATTCCTTTGCTTAAATACTCGTGGGGCTGTGCAGAGCAGTAGAACACCCCCCAGCAGCTCCATGCTGGGGCAGCAGCAGTAGCTTCCACACTGCTTTGTATAACGATGGAGAAAACTGGTAGCTTTTTGGGTGGTTTTACAGGAGAGATGTTAGTGAAGCCCCTGGCAGATGGGAATGTCTCACTTGCTTTGCCCTTGTGGGGGCTACAAATCCTTGTTCCCATGGCACTGTATATATTCCATTAAAATGTTTGTGAGATGCCAAAACAGCCCTTGGACACAGCCAGGTGTCCAGCACCCACTTTTCCCAGAATGAAAAGGCTACAAAATCATGATGCCTTCTGTGAGCTCTTTACATGAGGCACTGGATCCTCTGCTAGCCCAGCTTGAACAGAAGGAATACAGCATTTCCCCAAACAGCTTTTCATCTTACAGTGAGGCAACACCTGCAAGAGATGAGTTAAAACCCATCCTCCACTATGGTGGGTAACAGTAGAAGACGCCTTACAAATTTTTATTTTAGCAGGGGACTTTATAAAGCTGGATCCTTTATGGGTCTGGCCTGTGCCACAGTGGATCAGACTACACATCCTTCCTCTGCCCATACTGACTGCCAGCACTCTCCCAAGAAAAGCTAAGATGTATGATGAAGGGACACCGTGCAATTGCCTTCTTGCTAGAGACAAATTTCTTCCTAATCCTCATGAGTTACTGGTTGGATTTTGCCTTGAAACTAAAGGGCTCATAACTTTTATAAATGTTTATTCTATCTCCACAACAGTCTAGAGTTCCCCTTAGCAACATTAAAATTAATATAAATAAATAAATAAATAAATAAGGCACAAAATTTGGACTCAATCAAGTACAAATTAGATCAACACATTCTGTGAACGTATGTGGCATATTTGCTGGCCACGCATTTTCTCCTAAGCCCACGTGCTCCCTATGGTCCTGCTCTCCCATGGCCATCCCACTTGCAAAGAACAGCAGCAACCAGCAGCAATGCAGAACCCAACCATTCTTGGTAAATATCTTTAAATCCAGCCAGGGACAAAGGCTTATGAACTCATAGGAACTTAGGATCATTAGAAATGATTATCAGTTTTAATTTCTGTTTGGAACTATAAGGTCTCAGCCTCCTGCTCCCCTCCTGCAGCCCCAATGCTCAACATGACTGCCAGCCCCATCCACTGGAGAGTGTCCCAAAGCTGTGCGACTGAACACTCCACTGCTGTGTCTGGAAGACTTCATCATCCAAATACTGTCAGGAGGTGCCAACTCAAACAAGAGAGAGAGCAAGCAAGGCGCAGCTCAGGGAAATGGGCTTCTCTTCTCCCCCTGCACTGATGGAAATGGAGCGGCACATGGCACCGGCCCGATGGCCCCCCTTTCCCGAGAGAGGCGCTGAGGCGGGACAGCTGCAGGTGCAGAAAATCCATGGAGCTCGAGTCTCCCCACAGATTTCCTATGCTCCTTCCAAAGTCACAATGTTTTAATTGATATTTCTTGTGAGAATTCAACAGGTGCAACATAAATCCCATGGATTGTGCTGAATCCCACAAAAACTTGACTTTCATTTTGAAAAGGGTTGGGGAGGGGAAGAGGAGTTTTCTTGCTCTTTCGGTTTTTAGCCTTGAGCTATATGAGACAGAAAAAACGCTGTATTTGCTCAAAGTGTTGCCAGATTGAAATAAGCAGCTATTCATCTTATTTTTCTGAAAGGATGGTTAACTCATTGAGAAAAACTCATTGACTGTAAAAATACATTCAATTATAGCAAAAGTACAGTAGGGACAAACTTGGCTTTTCCTTATATGTATTAGAATGGGGGGTGGGGGGTGGGGGTGGGGGTGGGCGAGCTTCTACATCCATTTCTGCCCCTTCAAATATACTTTGCAAAGCAGATGGGCCAGCATCAGTGTCAAGAAGAGAACCTCTGGATTTATGGATACACACCAGAACCCTGTTAAAAGCAGATAACAGACCCGTTCTGCCATGGTTTTAGTTATGAGGTGAGAGGTACTAGCGGTAATGAAGGTAGATGTCAGAGCATATGATTTCTTTAACATTAAGTTGTGATATATCTCCTCTTGGTTTACTCTCTACTTGATGGATGGCTCAATATCTTCAAGGCTCCACATGGTACGTAGATAAACAATGAAATGATAGGGAAGCAGATGTTGGAAATAAAGACAGACTTCCACTTCTCATTTTTGCAATTGTGCCTGTATAATGTTTCTCTAAAAGAATTCCTGGTAAGGGCTTGTTGGAGGGTTTGGAGTTACTTTTTGTTTTTGTAAAACAAAACAAAACAAACACATCAAAAAAAAACCAACAACTTTATAAAATATTAATCCAGCTCAAAACTTTGAGCCACTAAGAAAACCATATTTCTAGAATTCAGGAAGTGAGCAAGCTGATAAACAGCAGATCTGTCAGCTCTTCTCCATTCTCCTGTACCTTTTGCAGGTACCTTCAGTTACCTTTAATTACTTTTACTCTTTTACCTCAGTAAAACTTATTTGGTTTGACTGCTTGACATGGGTCTCACACTGCTGTGAGTCCAGCCTGACAGTCCCCTGTAAGAAGGAACAGGGGTCTACCAATTGGCATCTGTCTATTAACTGACAGATAAAGTGTATATCTTTAGGAAAGATGCAAAATATCTTTTAAAATCAATACTACCATAAAACTGCTGGTAGTAGTAATATAATACACTAACACTGGTAATAATAACAAACAACTTTACTGAAAATATATTGAAGGATCTTTAAGTGCTATGATACTAGTTTCACTTAACACAGTGATGCATATGACTGTTAAAGTAGAAATAATATTAAACTAGGTAGAAGGGACAATCCTTCTAGTCTTTGTTATCAATTATCAAAGGCAAGAATTTTTTTGTTTGTTTGTTTTTTTCTATTTTCCACAGAAATTTTTAACATTTTCACTGAGGATTAAAAGCTGAAATCTCAAAAATTTCTCTAAAATAAAATCTAAAAAAACCCAAACACCTGAAAACCAAAACACGGATCAAGCAAAAAACACTTACCTAATTTCTTCGTGGTGTCTTTTGTCTACACCTTGGCTTAAATGCAGACTGCAAAATAAATTGCTTTATTTTGACTTTTTAGAAATTTCTTCCTGACTTTTTTAAACAGAATATCGATATAAATGGATATTTTCCAATATATAGTGTATGTTGATGCATTGGGATTTTTTGACAAAAAGACTATTTGAGAGAATTTCCTAAGTTTCCTAAGATTCTAAGTTGTTTTTGCTCTCCTCTAAAAGCCTGAGGAACTCTAAAACCTGGTTCTTTTACTATGCGGGTCCCCAAGCATGTCACTGCCGGATTCAGCATCAATATCCTCAGCTCCCATAGTGGAAGAGTGAGAGACAGGAGAGCCTCAGGACAAGCAGCAAACCAGTCATGGAGCTGAATGGAGAATTTTTCTCTGCTCGTCCTATGCTGGTGCTGTGATGACCAAAAACAGGTCTCCAAACTGATTTACTTTGTCTTTAGAATTGATACAAGATTGATATATCTGATTTTGGAAGAGACAGGGACAGTAAAACCCTGCTCTGAGAAGCAGGAGTTGTGAGATGCTCTGCCAAGGGACTTAGGCGATGTAAGGGGGTCCAAAGAGAGTGGGGTTGAGCACATCCCTCCTTATTTCTCCCCAACAAAACAGATTAGTTTAAATTTATAAAGAACACAAAGCTGAGAGAATGCTACCAAAAGCTTAACTCAAGAGCAAATGGAAAGTTAGATAAAAGTCTTTCAAGGAAAAATAATGATCAGAATTACAGTAGAAACAGTTGCTATATGGATAAGGCAAAATATTTGACAAGGAAAACATCTCTGAGAAGAAAGCACAAGGGCAGAGCTATTATAGCCTCTGAGGCCTTTTCCCTCAGACTTCTTATTCTATAACATATTTCTAAAACACAACACCCACAACTGTTTTTCTTCATCTATCAAAGCATAAAATTGCCAGTCCTTTGACCTAACTTAAATCAAGGAAGTAGCAATGTTAGGTTTAATTAAAAACAGCAAATATTTGTACAGCTGTCCCTGGTTTCACAGCACAGAAATAGGTTTAGCATCAAATCTTACAGTTTTAAATCCTCTGGGAACCATATACAAAAACATATAGGATCCTTCTGGCTGACTTGCCAAAGCCAGAAATGCCTTTTTTTGGAGTTATTTCAGGTGGGGCTCATTCAGCCTTCCCGTTTCCAACCCACTGTTTTCCTACTTGAGATTTTTTTTTTTTCCCTGCGTGCCAAATGCAGCACTGTCAGTCTGACAGGTTTGGATGCATTTGATGCATTTTGGGGTTGTGAGTAATAATAGCAATAAAACCAAGATAGCCTGAAAAGTTTCAATGGAAACCCAGTCTGGGCATTTCCAGTGGTCGGTGTCACTTGGAGGCACCTGGTGTGGGACACAGGAGCCTCTAGCAGATCCATGCTGATCATCCCTGAAACCAGGAGGGGTTTGAAAGGAAATCTTTTCCTTCTGGCCCTTGCTCCCCTTTTAAACTCCTCTTTGAAGCACATTGTAAAATCCTTCAGCACCCAGCTTTATAATGCTGCCTTCAGAGGGCTGAGGCCACACCTTGAACGGGCCAGGCCAGCGGGGAGATTTACGCCGCGCCCCGCTCTGCACCCGGCCAGGGATGCGCAAACCTCCCAAAAACGGCCAAAATGAGCCTAGGGCGGGACAGGACAAGTGGCCACCCACTGCGGGGTTAGAGATAAGGATGAGGGAAGGGGCCAAACAGATTTAAAAGGCCACAGCCAGGCCTGGAGCTAGGAGGGGAAGGTGATGGTTGGCCCAGCTGTTCTGCTCGAGTCCCTTGAGCACCAGGCAGGGGCTCTCCGCACCCTCCAGCTGGTGTGGGGAGGCAGGGAGGCTGCCACAGCCTCACGTCTTCCCCTCAGTCCGTCACAGCCTTCCATGGCCCAAACCAGCAGCACTGGCAGGCCTGGCCCAGCTCGGTACAGCCCAGGAGGGGAGATGGATGTAGCCAGGCTTGGCCAGGCTTGGGAGCTGAAAGAAGAGAGAAGAGCCCTGGGGAAAACTCCTGAGGAAGAAGAGGAGAGTGGAGACCTAACTCCCCTCAGCCCGAGTGAGTCCAGGCCACCCATGCTGTCCCAGCCCCGGCTGGTGAGGAATGAGACCCTTCGAGAGGTGGCTCTGCGCAGCAAGCTGTCCCGAGTAGTCGATGCGACTTCCCGGCTCATAGAAGTAGAGCAAACCCTCTTGCTCCCTCTCATACAGAAGCATCCTTTTCCTCTCCACCCAAAAGTAAGTATGGGAGACACAGGAGAAATCTTTCTTTTTTTTTTTTTTTTCCCTGAGTGTTTTTTTGCAGAAAGGCTGTTGACTACACTGATAACTGCATGCGCTGGGTCTTGCCATGTGGACTGGAAGAGTTTCATGACAATTAATTCTCATTTAAGCCTATAGCCTTCAATACAGTCAAAAAACTACTGATCGTTCAGTATAATTGCATCATGGGGGTCCAAAACACTTCTTGTCAGAATGGAGGTTTGCTTACATGCTGAGTAGCCTGGAAAGATTACTTAGAGCTTTTTCAAAAGCTAGTTTTAACCTCTTTCCTAAAAGAGCCAAAAAACAACACCACAAGACGCAGCGATGACCAGTAACCTGCAAGTGAAATTACCAACCAGCAGAGCTCATGGCTGTTCCATAATGATACACCATACATCCAGCATGTGAGACCCAATGAACATTTACCTGAAAAAAAATCTACAGTTTTCTGAAAAGTGCAATAATTATGTATATTCACCCAGGAGGAAATTAAAGAAAAAGCCTAGATATGAGCTTGCAAGTGATGGGTTTAGGGGTTAGTTAAGGAGTCTGATGTGTCTCATTTTAAGTCAAATTACTTTGTCATGCCCCAAAACTCTTGCCTTTGGATGAATCTTGAGCGTACCATGTAGAACAAGATGGCAGCTCTTAGCCAATTTCTGGTAGCAGAGGTGCATTCCACAGAAACCCCATTAGCAGTTGGCACCAATTGCTGAGCCAGTTAAGCTACAGATAAACCTGATCTTTTACTTTTATGTTAACCTTTCCAGCACAGACCAGCACAGTGTGGAAAGCTGGGGGATAGGGAAACAGCAAAGAATTAGCCAAAAAGTCTTATCTGGTGGATAAATGTTTGTGAATAAAACTTTGCTATGGCTTCTCAGTTTTGGTGATGAATTTGAGATATTGCCAGACACTGTTTCCACAGGTGCTTGATCAATGTACAGAGTCTGACTGGCTTTGTTGAAAAGCCAGTTTTGTTGTGAAAAATCAAATCCAAGCTATCTCAACTTACTATTCAGCCACCAAGAATCAGAAGCAACCTTTGAAAATGTGGGTCCTAATCACCTACAGATGGAAGGTGTGATATTGGAAGCTGTATATGAGTGTGTTAAAAATCAGCTAAAACTGTTAGATATCCCTCTTCAGAAATGAGGGTACAGTGATAGGTTGGACTTCTGTAAAATCAATTTTCCAGTAAGACTTCTTCATTACTTCTAATTTAAAATAAACAAGACTAATGACATTTGTTTTTGTACAAACAAATGTTGGATTTATGAAATGCAGCCATCTCAATGAAGATTTTATTTTCTTCCTCTTCTTTCCCAGAATTACTTTAATACTACTTTTGTGAAAGTATGTGTTTAGATACCACTGGGAATACTGTTTACTTTGGATTCTGGTTTTCCTATTCCACTCAAATTTAAGTTAATTTATATTTTTTTCACTGAAAACCCATTATCATGACCCATTGAGCTCCAGGACTTTTTCCCCTTCTCTTTTACAATAGGGTTACATCAATTTTGCACTAGGTTTACGCAGACTCTGCATTATGGATAACTGACCCCTTAGCTGCGAGTAGTTTCACTACTGCAGATTTGATTTTGAAGCAAATTGGATTTCAAGGGATCCATTTATATTATAATCTCTTCATAAATTCAGATGAACAAGCCTTTAAAAATAAGCTCTTAGCCAATGAGTTGGCCAAAATCCCTTCAACATGGAAGCCCATGGTAACATATCCTTCTAGTCACTGTTTTTAGAAGGAAAACTCTGGTTTTACGGCTCAGAGATAATCATGCTTGCTAGTAGTCAGTATCTGGTACTTCTTGTTTCTTGATATATTCATGCCTCTTTCTGGGTTTTCTTGACAATCCTGACTTTACTGTTTCTCATTTGTTTTGGGGTTGCTCCTTGGTTGTTTTTTATTGATTTATGGTATTGATATTGGTTTATCAACTGAACTGGTTAAAAAAAATCATTCTATACAATGGCCCCAAAATAGATAGACATAGGTTTGGAAAAAAAGAAGACTTAAGGAACTGGAGGAACAACATTTAAATTGCCCATTGCCTGTAAGTATTGGAAATACGTCCTGCTGTGTCCCAGTACGTTAGACGTTGTCGGTCCTTAGCAATTAAAAGGTGGGCATTAACTTCTAATGAAAAGTGACACCTTTGCAAGAATTTGGAGCAAATCCTTTATTAGTGACAGCAAGCATGTCATTACTGATTTTGCATGCAGTACGACCGTGAAGAGTCTGCTTAGCCATGCTGTCTGCGTGAAGATGGGAGGGCGAGAGGCCCCTTTCCCCCTGCCTCGGGACACAGACGACCGCATCGCCTCACTGCCTGACCAGCTCTTTACTGGCATCAGCACCCACAAGGAACTCCTCGTGCCTTCTGCCTCCACAAAGGCTCCCTGTAATAACGTCCATGTTTTCTCTCTTCCGTAATTACACACTGCCAAGGCGAACAGAATGGCCTTTTTTAACGGAGGGAGAGATTCGGTATTTTAAGCAGCAATTTGAGTGCATTTGAAAAGGAAAAATAAAAGGTAGAAAAGCTTCCCGAAATAGCAGTGTGCGGCTTGCCCTGGCTGTGCTCAGGTGCAGCTATGCATTACTCCAGCTTTTTGATAACATCCTGTCTCCTTCACTGGAGTTACCAAGGGGTCGCTCGAATGGTACTAAATCAGAAATGTGTAGCGGATTGGACTGGGCCAATCTTGATGGCAGCCAGCAGGGAGTGGAATATAAATCATACTAAGAAGTTAAAATAGCCGTCCCGTTTGCAAAACAGTCATGGTATTTTCTTTAAAGGGGAAAAGAAAATACTGTCCTTTAGAGGTGCCAGATTGGCAGGGCAGGATAATAAAAAAACTTCTGACTGTGCAAGTTTCTACTGCCCCTGTGCTGCAGTGCTGCTTCTCTGCTGGCTGTGGAAGAAGGAGAAGGTCAGGGTGGCAGGCTCTGGGGCAGCATCAGCAGACCCGCACGTTTACCATAATCCCCTTGTCCTAAATTTCCCATTGGGGTGAAACAGTGCAGCTGCTGTGAAGTCGGCCCAGTGGCCCTTAGCTTGTACTGGGAGCAAGCTGCTTCACTGGGACTTGAGCAGCGGCATGAAGGCAGCCCTGCTGAGCTTTCCACAGGCAGGCAGCAGTGCCAGTTGCTCTGCTTTCCTGCTGTATCGAGACCCATCCCTGGAGAGCAAAAGAGAAACCCCAAGTTCAGTGCAGACCAAACAACAGCACAGCATCAGGCATCGCTGTGTCTGGCCACAGGTGAACCCAGAGGTATCGTGCTCCCCGGCAGAGCAGCCAGCAAAGTCTGGTGCAGCTGAGCATCTCTGCACAGCATGAGCACAGGGCTCTTCACCTAGGGGATCTGCATGTTTTGGGGAAGGAACACGGAGGGGATGGCTGTTAATACATGCCATATCTAATGGTATTTAATAAGCTTGTTTTCTGCTTGCTGATTTCCTGACACAAATCAGAGATCGGTTCTCAGTGACTAGTTCTTCCTTATGCGAGAGATCTGAAGACTGATTCATAAATAATGGCTTAGGGGTGACGGAAATGAGATAAATTGCTTTCATTAGAATTCGCATAAAACAGCAGCAGACTCCTCGCTTGCCACCACACATTGAACAAATGTGCCAGCCTGCACGTTTTTCATTTTGCAGTCACTGATATTATGAAGTTGTTCCTGGACCTAATAGCTTTGAGCGTTCATTTTTAAAAGTAATTAATATGAAGGCTGATCCTGGAAAAAATTGCCTCACCCTCCATAAAGTTATTTGCAAGCTGTAGGCATTAATACTCGTTTGTGTGGATATTTTTTTTAAATGCTGACAAATGAACGATCTGAAGTTTTTCAAGTGAGGAATTGCCTCCAAGATCTTTCTGGAAGCTCGGAGGAAATATGCCTAGGCGGTTCCATTTTATTAATACGATAGTGCTGCACTCCGCATGCATCTGCACCTGCTGTGTTAGAGAGAGACTTTACAAAAGCAAACCACAGAATGAACTACACCAGGGGCTTGGGGCATTATTTTTTCTACAGAAATAGTAACTTTACAAGAAATTATTAATGACTCCACCATTTTTTGGCAGTGCATATCTTAGGAGAAATCTTCCAACTGCAACTGCTTTAGAAAACGGGGTGAGAGGTGGGTACCAACATGAGGTGGGGCTCATCAGTCCCTCAGAGGCTTCCCTGCAACTTTTCTGAGAAGCTCAAGCCGTGTTCCCTTCAGAGTCATCACTGAGAAGGAGTCACTTCCAATTTCATTTCATCCCAAAACAGGCATCGGAGGTCAGATAAACCATTCCTGTCTCTCCCCGCTGACCGTGTGCGGAGTCTCCAGGAAGAAGCTCAAGCTCAGACTTTTTACCCAAGGGACGCTGCAGGAATCACTTTTTCAAAGAGAATTTTATTCCTCCAGGATTTGAGCCATCCTGATAAATTATTCCGGAAAAACATAAAGTAGGTCAGTGGGGGTGGAGGCACCGAGTTACCAGGAATGGACATTAGGAGCTCTGGCACTCCAGCCCCAGCTCCCAGATTTTGGCCTGCTGACTGTGCAGAGCATCCAGCACCTGGAGCAGGGCACCACCACTGCCACTCTGTCCTCAGTGGAAATTTTGTCTACCAGGGTGCACGGAGATTAAGCAAAAATGTTGAGGGTTGGCAGCCGACCAGGGTCTAAAATTTGAGCATGCTAAAGAAAAAGGCAGCTGTCTGTTAGAGCCAGCTGTAGGAGTCTGTTTGATGGGTCAGGTTGGCGTTTCAGAATAAAGTAAAAGATGGAAACAGGCAGTTTGTATCTTCTGTAAAGGAGCCTTTATAAGAGCGGCCTCTTCATAAACCTGAAGCAAGTTGGTGGATAGGATCAATTTTACGTTAAGGTTCGAAAATAAAAGTTGGGCCATCAGAAACATCCTGAAACTTCAGCCTACCACTGAGTGACAACTGCATGAAACAGACCCAGAGCAGTGGAAAATTTTAAGCCATAAATTAGAGAGCCTTGAAACCAGTAGGCCCTGCTGTTTTTATTCTGGGGGAGGTTCTTTATTAACTCATCTGTCTAAACATATGGATCTTGACAAACGAAAGCTGCAGGGAGGATCCGCTCCTGTCCTGCAATTGAAAACACTTAAAATCAAATCACTGCAGATATTCCTGTTAGCATCTCCTAAATGGCGAAATACCACACGAACTGCTGCTCTCTATCAGTTCAGCTCACAAGTGCCCTGTTTCCTGAAGTTAAAACGGAAAGAATTTTTAGTCTGAAACTTTTGCTTCAGTTAGTTACAGCCCGTTTTCACTGAAAGGAGAGAGATAAGTCAAGTTTTTATTCTCTGTCATGTACCCTATAGCTCCCATGTGCTGGACACCTGCGAAAGCTAGCAAAGCTAGCTTGTTTACTTAGCGCAATTTATTTGACCTTTTAATATATTTGAGTAAGGATTTTATACCTAAGGCAACTTTACAGAACAGATTTGAAAGGTGACCTTCAAAGGAAACATCAAAATCTTTCTGAAAAAGGAAACTTTGGAAATATATGTGAAAAAGGCTGCTTTTTTTCAGCTAACCTCCTGACTCAGGACTCCCTGGCTTTTCAGCACAGGGGCGTACCAAAGCGATGAGTTCACCTTGCCCACAGCAGACCCACAAGTGCTGTGGTACAATACCTAAGGGCCCAAGAATGGTGTTGGATGGCTAGTTTAGATATTTCCATGCTGAATGCCTTCTGTTTGCTGGCTGGGGCAGCCATGCAGCACTGTTTTCAATGCTAACCCACATTTTCATCCTCCAACTGCAAATCCTTTTTGCTGCTACCATTATGAAGCTGGGATTGTCTAGGTGAAATGGAGTTCCACCTTCAAAGAAACTGGTTTCTTTGTTTCTTTTAATAACAAAGGTAGACCCACAGTAAGTCTAAACCTGCATAATTTTAAGAAAAACATTAAAACTCAATTTCCTCTCAGATAAAAGCAGAGGCTACTACTATCTGTAAGAGTAAATATGTCAAGTAAAAGGGGTAAGAGGTGCCACAAGCTATGGGAGAAGGTTCCCTTGTCCCCTACAGTTTGTCCAGACACCTTCATTGTGTGTGAGACTTTGTGAAGGCACAGGCTCTGCCTGAGGCCACATTTGCACGTCCATCTTAGGCTGGCAGAGGCTGATCCTGCTGCCAGAAGATGTTTCATCCACTTCACCTCCAAATGTTCATTCTCACCATTGAGCTGCTCCTCTCTTCATACTGACACAGCCCTTTCCTAGATCAAACCAGGCTGGGGAACCATTGTGAGTTAAAACTCTGCTTTTGCCACCTGCTCCTACCTTTTTTAGGCAGGGGTAGGAGTAGATGGGTGTAGGGAGAGATGTTTTTTCTTTTAGCAGATGCGTGGAGTAGTTGTACACCACCTTATAGGGCTCACGAACCTACTTTGGCCCTGCTCAACAGCAGACAGAAGGTTGTCCCTGCCTGACAAGATCCTACAGCCAGTAGCACTACAGGTCCTTCAGGGGAAAACAGCTCCACTTAGCTTTTTTTCTAAATCGGAGCAGGAAGGGCTTTCCAGGAGTTGCAGAGTGTGATGTTCATTGAAATGGGTAAAGGAATGCATTTGCACCAGGCAGTGCAGGTGTTCGAGCATCACTTCTCACACCCTGCTACATCAGAGGGATTGTGAAGCCTTCTTGTTTCATCGTGGTGTGCAACTAGCAGGGTTGTCGGGGTCACCTGCCTCACTGGGGATGCCAGCCACCTCTCAGATGGGGTACACCACACAGAAGCGGTGCTTCAATGAAAGCTGCTCTCACAAAGTGCCCTTGGGAGCCACTGGGGGCTCTCCAGAGACATCTGGGTATTGCATTTTCCTGAGGTCCTACTCTCGCCTGTCAGGTTATGGGGAGTTGAATTGCTGAGGACAGCTACTAAAGCTCTGTCTGGTAGAAACGGAACTAAGAAAAATTTAATTGCTGACGCCTGGGGAAGACAAATGACCCTTAAAAGTGAGTAGGTGAAACTGCTACCTAAGGCTTCCTGCCAAGAGCGTTTGCAGCAGCATTTAATGGTTACACTACATGTATCTCAAAACTAAAGATGTTTCACACTAAATCAGAGATGAACATTCATGGTTAGGAAGTTTGTGCCTAGAAAATCATGCCTAGAAAACTTGGGGGAGCATTAGTTTTCACTCACTTCTTTTTGGTTTTGCTTTTAGGACAGCATTGAGTTTAGAAACATCTGTAGTCATATGGCTCTACAAAGAGAGGGACAGCAATTTGAGAAGGACCTGCATGAAGCACACCAGTGTTTGAAGACCATCATTGAGAAACTCATTTGGTCACTGGCAGTTTTCCCCTCAGAACCTTATATCCCAGTCCGATCTGTGCTGAGACAAATCCTGCAAAATCTCCTGGCAATGTGAGGCAGCAGGCTGTTTGGCCAAGGAACAAGTGATGCATGTGAGCTGTAACAGTCCCATAAAAATAACAGATAACTTGAAAAGTGAATCTTGGAGATCTCACCGTAGCAAGAGTTCCTGTTGACTTCACATCAGTGGAGACTTCCCAATGGAGATGATGTTCCTGCAAAGTACTGCCTTCTTATATCAAACTCATACCCGAGTCATATAAATGGGAGCTGGGAACATCTCCAGAAGTTGCTCTGGAAGAACAGGAATGCGTTCTTAAATAATAAGGTCTCAAAATGAAGACCGAAAGGTAGAGGCTGAGATTACAACCATTAAAAATCTATATTTTCATCACAGCTCAGACAAATGTGTTTCCAAGTTATTATTAATGGATTGGATGCTTGGTAGAGACAGAGAAAATATAGGGTGTAACTACGGACCCTTTCACGAGAAGGTATATGGCCTGCTTACACTGCAAGTAAAGACAGCCTGCTAAATCTTTATTGCATTTTACCACAGAAAGCTAACAAATCAATGGAAAGGTGAAGGTGTGGTATCTTCCACTGAGAAAAGAAAAAGAAAAAAAGAAGAAAAAATATGTGGGACCTATGGGATCAATTGCTTTAAAGCCATAAAAGGTCTTGGTAGATGATCCAGTGGAGGTGAATGGAAAGCAAAGCAAAAGAGGCATTAACACGGTGAAGCAAAGGTATTTATAAACTGAGGTGAAACATTTGTGAAGATTGCTTTGCAGAGCTTTCTCAGCCCCTGTGACTGAGTAGCAGACAGCATAAAATTCTGCTCTCCTACTGCCAAATCAGGAGGGTTTATGAAGTCACTTACTGCTGTCAAACAGCTGCAGCTGTAATGCTGAAAAGAGGCATTCCCCCCTCTTTTTGCAATAAGATTTAATGTCTGTGTGATTGCTGAGCAGGAATAACGGCTTGTAAAACATTTTTTTTCTTTTTCAAAGGGATAAATTAAGCTCCTTTTAACTGTGATTTGGGTAGTAGGTGAGGGAATTTTGTAGACTATGAGATAGAAAAGTATCTCTTTCCATTGGCTAGAGGAGTGAATTTCCACATGTGATTTTTTCTTTCTTTCTTTCTCTCTCTCTTTTTTTTTTTAAATGTGTGATCATGAACATCATCAGCTGAATACTTTCCGAGTGTGGTTCCATACTCTGATTGATTTGCCATATTTTATGTTCACACTTTAAATGTTACACTGGTGTCATTCTCACAGCTATAATTAAGGCTACCTCAAAACACTTATTCACTGGCTCTTACTGTGAATGCAGACAACGGCCCCGGGTTGAAATTTTGGGGGATGTCGCAGCTCAGAATTCATTTAGACATGGGAAGAAAAACTGTGAAGGTTGGGTAAGAACCAGGTATCTCCTTTTTTTTTTTTTTCCTTTTTTTCTTTTAAATGTGGCTCCTTCCCTCAAGGGAACTGGGGAAAAGGGCTCTGTTGGTGCAGAATACCGTGGTGTTTGCTGAAATGTTGTGATTCCAGGGCAACACAGAGCCCAACAGCAGGCAGCAAACAAGCAAAGAGGCTCTGGGCTGGGTTCGCACAACGGTGTTACATGCATTCCTGCATTGGTATCTGCTGTCATTGGCACCACCCTTCACAGCAAAAGGACAGAGGCCTGAAGAAGTCCTGTGAAATAAGCTAAATAAGCTTTTTGGCCATTTTTATCACGTTGTCCTCTCGGAGGAGAGATTTGTGGGCAGCAGGGAGGCTGGGAGAAGAAACCTGGGTGAAGACAGCTTCATCCCTGAGGTGCCCCTGCTCTGCACTCTGTAGAGGGGTGCCATCACCCCCTCTTCGGTGTGACAGCCACCCATTGGAGCCCTGACCCACCAACACTGGCTTCAAGGGGCTGTTTCTTCATTTTCCACCATTTAGGCAAGTCTCTCTCTGGCTTTCTACGGTTGTTTCTACCAGTGGGACTCAATCTGCTCTCATGCACCAGCCCCGTATTACAGTGTTTGCATTCCTTCAGCAGGGCATTAGCCCCAAACACAAACATTTTTATCTCTAGCATCATTAAAAAGTCATTTAAAAGAAAATCTTCCCCAAGGGTTCTCTACACTCTTCACTCCTATCCACTCCAGAGCACCGCGTCCTGGTCTGAAGATCAATAACAAAATCCCATTGACTTCAGCAGGGCTAGAATTAGAGCTATGCTCTCAAGGTCAAATCTCACATCATCAGCACTGCTAACGGGGTTGGCATGGGGAAGGCTCTGAATAATAATAAAAAAAGGACGATTTCAACTCCCTTTGCCCAGTCACATGCATGCACGCACAAAATTAATGACCGAGTACAGAGGAATGAAAACATTTGGCAGGTAATTTTCTCTTCAAGCTTCTAAGAAACTAGCAAGTGCTGCATATTAAAAGCACATTACATCTAAAAAAAATACTCCGGCCACAGTTCCACCAAATTGGACAGGTTCCCTTCTGGATGGCTCTAGGCCTGTAGAGATCCCTAGCAGGTAAGAAACACAAGACCCAGAGACTTAGGGGAAATTTAGGCCTTCTGAATATGACTCTCCATGTTATTTTACAAGAATTACTGTTTATGCTGAAAATTTCCAGAACTCTTTCTTTCCCAAACATTTCCACTTAAAATGAATATTTTGAGTCAAGGTCATTTAAAAAGAAAACACCGTTAAATTCTTTGAAATTCTGGCTAGAAATTTAAGAGTCCCTTGGGAAACCTCATCTTGCATCTGACTGTACAGCACAGGTTTTCAGGCCCTTTTCTTGTCTTCAGGACGATGGTGCAACTGAACCAGAGGGCGATGGTTTCTCAGGCCCTGAGTCTGCAAACACTTTGAGTACGGTTTCATGGCTCAAAGTGCTCACGTTACTGCGGTTTAATAAGTTACCACCCATCAGCTGAGCTGTGGCAACTGCCTGCATGCATACAGTTAGCTCACCCTAATTGCAAAATGTGCAACCCACCCCCTTTCAGGAGATCAGCGCAGCTGCACGTTTATATCATGTTACCCCTTGGCACGTCTGAGGCTCGAGGCCCCGTTTCATCATACCTTAATCGAGATGAAGCATGGTAGGAGATATTTGCATCTGACATGCCCCTGTGGTGGGGATTCACAGCTCGCCTGGCCTTGTGGAGGACCCCCGCATGGTGAAGAGCACTCAAGCAGGATGCGAGCTGCTCCCTGCAATATCGCCTTTGCTACACGGTGAGTGAAAATCAGAGCATTAGGAAGAATAGCCTTCCTTCCAGAGCATTGGGAAGAATAGCAGTCTCTTCCTGCCCCCGACGTGAAGCCAGGATGGTGCAAAGGAACCTGCTGCCCAGAAATAACTGTCCTTGTGGAATGGGGGCTATGTCACCAGCTCGCGTGTCACACCCACCCCAGAAAGCTTACTGTTCATGCTAAGATACTCAACTTTGTGTTCTGATGGTGAATGAACACTGCTTGCACCTCTGTGATTTCATATACCCATCTGTGTTTAAAACCCTCCGTATGTGTCTCGCCTTTTCTGCCGTGCTTTCCAAATGGCACCACCCGATTTAGCACAACTGTTGCGCATATGATCCACAAAACCAGCCTGTTAGGCTGGGTTATGTATTTACATCCCCTGCTACGAGGCATCTGATGAAGCAGCTTCCTGCTCCTTGCCAGTCCTCTCGGGCTTCGATAACTCAAACACTACTCACGGGAGCAGCCCTTGCTTGAACACAGGCTCTCATTTTCTACTGGGTTTTCCTGCAGTAACATCTGAATGATCAGGATGTTTCCCACCTGCATGCCATGTTTCAAGCACGAGATATGCTTGCTACAGCAGAAAATTAGTGAGCAAGAAGCTGAACTGGCAAAGAAACCCCTCTCATGAACTTATCATAGATTTTCTCTGGTACAAGCATTTTCCCATTATGCCCAGCACCTGAGGCTCAGGTTAACAAAT